>NW_026294413.1:76591839-77844339 GCF_007827085.1 Peromyscus californicus insignis | reverse complement strand
GGCAGGTGAATCTCTGAGTTTTAGGCCAGCCTGGTCTACAGAGTGAGTTCCAGGACAGCCAGAGTGACACAGAGAAACCCTGTCTCGAAAAACAAACAAACAAACAAACAAACAAAGGGTTGAGGGTGGGATGAGAGGGTGGCAGAGAGATGGCTTAGAGGTTAGGAGCACTGGCTGCTCTTCCAAAGGACCCAGGTTCAATTCCCAGCACCCACAAGGCAACTCATAACTGCTTGAAATCCAGTTTCAGGGGATCCAACACCTTCACACAGACATACACGCAGGCAGAATATGAATGCACATGAAATAAAAATAAATTATAAAAGAAAATCAAGAAGCAGGCTAAAGGTGGACATGATAATGCTCTAATCCAAGCACTCAGGAGGCTGAGGCAGGAGGATTGCCACTTTGAGCCAACCTGGCATTCATTATTAAATGATGTTTCAAAATACAAACAAATAGCAATAACAACTAACCAAAAGGCTAATGTTTGTAGGTTTTACTTCCATTAGATAGACTACTTGAGCGTTGAGAGAGAGAGAATGAAAAACACACCCATATATTAATGAAGATTATTCCTTTATGAAGCATGTAGGTGCCTTACCCTTTACATTTTTGACAAAATGTAAGTAGTTCTTTCATAAACAGAAACATAGAATTATTTTTTTTAAATGAAGTAAGTGGGGTCTGAAGTGACTTTGAAGCTGTCACTCTGCCTGTCTCCTGAAGCTGAGACTTTGGAGCCTTCCTCTTTTTCCTGATGGTAAAAAGGACAGAATGCTGCCAGTGTGACTTCCGAGACAGACGTCTTGCTTTGCCTGTCCACTCTTTCCCTGTCCACCAAGACTGAGAAACTATGTGTGTACTCGTGTGTGCATGCATGTTCACGTGCATGGGTGTGCAGAGGCCAGAGGACAACCTCAGGATGCTGTCTTTCATGGTCCTGGAGCACACTGAGCAGGCAACACTGGATGGCCAGCAAGCCCCAGGGGTCCTTCTGTCTGACTCCTTAGCTCAAGGATTTCAAGAGCAGGTCACCATGCCCAGCATTTGTGCGTGGGTTCTGGGTCAAACTCAGATCCCTACATTTGAAGACAAGCACTTGACTTGCTCAACCACCCTCACTCACAGTCCTACACTGAGAAATGTTTAAAAACCTCAAGTTCAAAGTTGATTCTTATTTTACTTTTGAGACAGAGTCTCAGTATTCAGCCTTGGCCGGGCTGGGGCTTGCCGTGCAGTTGAGGCTGGCCTTGAACTCACAGAGATCTGCTTGATTCTGCCTCCCAAGTGCTGGAACTAGACGTAAGAGCGGTAACACATGGCCAAAATTTATTTTAAACAGTAGGCAATTGAGAATAATCACATTTAAACATATGTTATTAAGTCTATGTTATCCATTTATCTTCTTCAAAATTTCTCTTCATTTGATGGCTTTTGTTGACTCTCTTTAAAATTTAGTTCACATTTTTGTTTTGTTGTTTTGTTTTTTGAAACGGAGTAAGTAACCCAGGGTACTCTCAAATTTATGATCCTTCTTCTTCAGTCTCTAGTGCTGGGGTTACAGACATGTTCCACATACATCTTTGAATTTTAATTTTCTGCACTATAATTCACACCAAGTTTTCTTTTCTTTTCTTTCTTTATTTGTTTTCTTTTCTTTTTTGTTTTTTGTTTTGTTTTGTTTTTTCAAGACAGGGTTTCTCTGTGTAGCCTTGGCTGTCCTGGAACTCAATCTGTAGACCAGACTGGCCTCAAACTCACTAAGATCCACCTGCCTCTGCCTCCCGAGTGCTGGGATTAAAGGTGTGCGCCACCATGTCCAGCATCATACCATGGTTTCTAATTACTACAAATCCATGAACTCAGCTGCTCCTCAGTTCATTGCAAAAGTAGTTACTGAGAATGTTCTCGATTTAAGCAAAGTCACTTCAAGAATTTGCAAGCAGAAATGTTAGTTCCTCTGAAGCTCCCTCTTTAATCCAGGTTGTCTGTTTAGTGGTTCCACTCATAAACACAGTCAGTGTCTGGGCTAAAACATCTGGGATTAGGCTGCAGTAGACCTTGCCTCGTCCTATGGACTGGTCAGAAGGACAGTTAGGAATTAACAGGGTGGCATTCCATCTGGCAATGATTTTGTGTGGTGTTTGGTAAATGATTAATCCTGTTTCTTTGCCTATAAAATCAAGCTGGTAGCCCAGATGGCCTGTGACTCACGCACTGATGGAGCAGCAGAGTGTTGAAATGAGGCTGGTCTGTAAACATCCGGGTGACAGAACTCTTGCAATGCTGCGATGCTCAGGGTCTCTTCAGAGCAGTGTCTACAGGATGCTCTTCCTGGGTCTGTCACTCAACCTTTCTCCCAGCACTATGGTTTAAAGGCCAGTGTTGACTTCTACTTCCTTAGTGCTGTGGTCTGGATGCTTGTGTCCCTACCAAACCATGTTGAAATCCTACTCTGCAAGGTGATGGGTATTAAGAAGTAGACCTGTGGATGATGAGTAAGAAATGGGATCAAAGCTCTCACAAATAGGGCCTGGAGAACTCACCTGCCTCTTTCCACCATGTCAGGATGTAGCTGGAAGGTGCTGCAGTTGAAGGAGAAAGGGGGCCTCCAATGGAACAAGCACTTTAATCTGGGGTTCCCAGCCTCTGGAACTGTGAGATCTAAATATTGATTTATAAGCAACTAGTCGATGGGTTGGTTTGTTTTGTTTTGAGAGAGGGTATTTTAGTCAGGGTTCTCTAGAGAAACAGAACTGGTAGGATTAATCTATACACACATAGGAAGGGGATTTATTAGAGTGGCTTATAGGCTGTGGTCCAGTTAATCCAATCATGGCTGTCTCCTGATGGAAAGCCCAAGAATCCAGGAGTTGTTCAGTCCATGACGCGGGACGTCTCAGCTGGTCTTCAGCATACCCTGGATCCCAAAGAAGTGGGCTCAAATGCCAGTGAGGGAACGATCGTGCCAGCCAGAGTGAGGGCAAGCAGGCAAAGAGAAAAAGCTTTCTCCTTGCATGGACTTTATTCAGGCTGCCACCAGAATTCAAGGCGGATCTTCCCACCTCAAAAGATCTGGAATTAGGCTGGGTCTTCCCATGTCAAATGATTCAGTCAAGAAAAATCCCTCACAGGTGTATGGCATTGGGTTTTAGTTAATTCCATATGTAGTCACGTTGACAACCAAGAATGGTCATCACCAAGTCCCACACTGTTGTCCAGACTGGTCTCAAGTCCTGGTAACCATTCTCCTTCAGCCTCCCAAGTGCTGTATTACAGCTGTGCACATCAGGTCCTGCCTTGAAGTAGACAGAACACACTTTCGGGATGTGTTTGAAAGAACCCCAGACAGGGTACTTTATTCCAAACACCTATCCCACCTCCTGCCAATCCAACATGATTGCACTTAATTTTGGCTCCTGAAAATGCCACAAATTCTTTATAAAGACATTTTTCAAAACATTGAGAGAAATATAACCTGTAAAGAATAGAAATGTTTGTAGAGCATATCAAGCTCCATTGAAAACTGTGGTGAGATTTTAATAGACTTCCAGGGGGCGGGGGTGGGGGTGGGGCCTGGAGAAATGGTTCACAAGCTAAGAGTGATTGTTGCTTTTGCTGGGACCTGGGTTTGGTTCCTAGCACCCACATGGTAGCTCACAACTGCCTGTAATCCTAGTTCCAGGGAATCCAATGCCTTCTTCTGGCCTCTGAAGGTACTGCATACATGTGGTACACTTAAATGCATTCAGACACAGCAATCAGACACATAAAGAAAAGAAAGAAAGAGATTTCCAGGGCCAGCAGGATAGCTCAGCAAGTAAAGGCCACCAAGTCTGATGAATTCAACCCCTGAAATCCACATAGTAGGAGAGAACTGACTCTTACAAGCTGTCCTCTGACTTCCACGTCTCTCTATGACGCATGTGTATCCCCTCATAAATCAATAAAAATGATACTACAATATTTCCAGCTGGGTGTAGTAATGCATGTCTATAATTCCAGCACTCAGAGGCAGAGGGAGAAAGATTGGAAGTTCGAGGCCAGTAGAGACTATGTAGTAAAAGCCCGTCTCAAACAATAACAACACAAAGCTCAAACCTTAAAAACCACTAAACTGTTCCCATTTAACTTCTCTGCATGTTCTGTTTCTGGTGTGCCATGCACGAATACCCATCACAGTCACTATGCAGCCACAAATAGGTCAAGATTTACTTTGTATTTGTTTTTGAAACTATTTCCTTCCATTTTTGGTCATCAAGAAAAATCTTTATGTCCAGGGGGTTAATTTTGGGAATTGCATTTACAGACCTTAATAGTGAGACTAACTTTTTTTTACATAATATTTTTATTAATTATTTGGGAATTTCACATCATGAACCCTGATCACACTCACTTCCCAGTCCTCCCAGGTCTACACACGCACCCTTGTGAGCCATCCCCACCCTACCCCCCCAAAAAAAAGAAGAGGAAGAAAAAGCAAGTCCAATTTGTGTTGCCCATATACTTACTGGAGTCAAACTCCCAATGGGCAGCCCCTTAAAGAAAACAGTCCTCCTGACCCACATCCCAGCCAGAAGCCACCAATCGTAGAGAGCTACACTTCAGCATCCTTATCACAGTTTTTAAGAGTTCTTTTCAATGGCTTTCTGTCTTGGGTGGTGGGTAGGGTGGGAGTAGTGGTTGTCACAGAAGCGTTCTGTGTCCCTCTTTCTCAACTGTGAGTCTGCAGTCACCCAGACCACTGCAAAAGTGGCTTCCTTGTCCTTTACAGTCAGTGGACGCACAGATCATGGACTTCCACACGGCCCTCTGAGGCAGCATGGGCCATGGACACCATCATAGCCCTTGGCAGCGGCACGGACCAAGGTCATCACCATGACCTCTGGTGTCCGCACAGGCCACTCACATCAACACAGCCCTGTTGCCAGCACAGAGCACCATGGACACCCACATGGCCTTCAGGAGTAACAGCGGCCATTGACATCAACATGGCCCCCAGCTGCAGTAGGACCACGGACCCAAATGTGGTCCTCAGAGGCAGCACGGCCCTCAGACACCATCATGGATAGCCCAACTTTTTCAGCAATATTTTTAATATGTGGGAGATTTTTCTTTGCCTTGGCCTTTAAACTGTGAACAGTAAACAGACTTTTCTAAGTTCTTAGAGTCACTCATGTTCATAAACTTAGTGATGTTATGGACTTTTAACATGAATTTGTGATTAAACTTAGCTTACTTTAATTAGTGATGGAAACAGAGTAGACAGAGAAAACAGAACATGAACATCCTATATGGATACTGTTTATTATACATGATGTAACATTATTTGCCTGGGGCTCATATAGGGATAATCATAGTCTATTTACTGTTAGCTAAGACAGGGGTCTGGCCATACATTGTTCTAATTTACTTGATCTGGTTCATTGATTTTTCCTCTACTTGGTTTTTTGCATTGTTTTGGTTTTTTTTTTTTTTTTTTTTTTTTTTGGAGACAAAGTCCTATGCAGCCCAGACTGGCATATTTAACTCTATATGTTTCCAAGGTTAGTCTTGAACTCCTGTTTCTTCTGCTTCCACTGCTCAAGTGCTGGGATTACCAGCATACCTGGCTCTTCCTCTTGTTCTTTTTTTTTTTTTTTTTTTTGGTTTTTTGAGACAGGGTTTCTCTGTGTAGCTTTGGAGCCTGTCCTGGAACTCACTCTGTAGCCCAGGCTGGCCTCGAACTCACAGAGATCCACCTGCTTCTGCCTCCCGAGTGTTGGGATTAAAGGCGTGTACCACCACCGCCCAGCTTCCTCTTGTTCTTTAGAAGTGTCCTCTGAAACTTCAGGTAGACATTCCTCTATTAAAGTATCTGTTGGCTCCACTGTGCTCTGGAGGCTGTGACTGAACTTGAGCCATACTGTTGACTAAGGCAAAGTCTCAGAGGGAGACAGAGACAGTTACAACATCACAAACATACACGTGCTCGAGGTTCCCAGAGATCACACTGGAAGGAACTCCCAGGTTCTTCTGGACTGGAGGGTTCTGCCGAGGCATACCTGAGGCCACACCAGTTACCATGAGCCAGAGGAGAAAGAGGAGTGTGTGGTGTTTGCCTTGAAGGAGCCCTGGTACTCTCTGCAGGGCATTTAGTGCAGCCTAAGATGTTCTAGGTTACAGCTCTGATTAGACTTCATTAGAGGCTACAGAGAAACTTGAAAGTAAGAGTGTCTTCTGAGGGGCTGGAAAGATGACTCATTACATGATTAAGAGCACCATCTGCTCTTCCAGAGGACTGGAGTTCAATCCCCAGCATGAACACAATGGCTCACAACTGTCTGTAACTCCAGTATCAGGGGATCTAACACCCTCTTCTGACCTCTGAGGGCACCAGGCATGCACATGGTGCAGAGACATACATGCAGGCAAAACACACACACACATACAATTTTAAAAAAAGCCTTCTAGGAAGACAGAGCCCAGGGTGTGGCACAAAGATGTTTCCATAGCTTTCTTAGGAAAGGTGAGGAATTAAAAAAGGTTGGTGATGTTGGTGCATCAAGGGAGTTGATGGGGGAGAATGTAAATTTGCATGTAGCAGTAGTTCGTACTTAGATGGCACACACCGTTGTACATAGTTAACAGACACTCATTTAACACCATGAGGTATTACTATTTCCATCTCCATTTGTGGAGGTTAGAAAGGAAATGGTCCCCAAAGGGAGCGGCACTATTAGGAGGCATGGCCTTGTTGGAGTAGGTGTGGTCTTCTTGGAGGAAGTTGTCACCGTGGAGGCAGACTTTGAGGTCTCATATATGCTCAAGACACACCCAGTGTCTCAGTCTACTTCCTGTTGCCTGCGTATCAACATGTAAAAGCTCCTTCTCCAGCACCATGTCTGTCTTATACCGCCATGCTCGCCACCATGGTGATAATGGATGAAACCTCTGGAACTGTAAGCTGCCACCTGCATTAAATGTTTTCCTTTATAAGAGTTGTCATAGTCATGATGTCTCATCACAGCAATAGAAACCCTAACTAAGACACCATTCTACACAGGTAGCTACTGTGGTGTCATTCAAATTGGCCCACAAAATTTCTGGTTCTTTTAAAGACATGGACCCTAATTCTATCTCTCTATCTAAATAAGCAGAAATGTGGGGGTCTCTTCAAACACCACAACCAGCAGAGTGCTGATCCATGTGAGGCAAGAAGGAAGTCAGGTTCAACACAACTCAGCCGGTGTTGGTTCAGACTTCTAGAGTCTGATACTGGGCAGTTTGTTTTAGGCATATTTAAGCACAGCACAATTTGGGAAAAAAGTTTCCTGATGAACATTAACTCAGTCCCATGTGTACAACAAAGCTTAAGACATGACTACATTGAAGTCTTTTCAAAGTACCTGTGACCTCTTCCGTAAAGATGGTTCTATTGACCGAAAAGAAACTGCTCAAGATAAGGGTCTAGGAAGGATGACTGAAATAAACATCAGAGTCTAGGGTGGGGCACAGGTGTGGCTTCGCTGTACATACAGTTTGGTCACCAGGCTATTAACCACCTCTGCTCCCATTTGTAAAGTACATGTGACATCTCCCATAAGGATGGGTTCTACTGACTAAGAAACAGTGCTCAAAATAAGGATCTAGGGAGGAAGGGTATGGGATCAACATAAGAGTCTGCAGAGCCAGGTGTGGCCTGGCCCTACAGATAGCATAGGTCCCCAGGCTATGAACTACATCCATTCCCAGCCTTCTGGTGGAAAACAGGTTATATATCTCTTCCTTCGAAGAGACAGCCCTGCCTGTTCAACACTTCTGTTTTCCCTAGTGCGTATCTGTGAACACAAGGACCTTGTGCCCTCTACACAGAAGTGACAAGCTGTGACTCCTAAGACTAAATGGCAAAAAGCATTGAAGCCTTCTTGTCTCCTCTCTAGTGTGGAAGAAGGAGGCCTTACCTGGAAACACCGACGCAACATCCTGGAGTGATTCCCACCGTAGGAAATGACACCTTTCTGCTAAGGCCATTTCGGAACTGCAGCCTCCATCATAAGAGCAGCTGCTTTGGAAAGGTCTTCTAACCTCAGTGTTGCCTTCAGATGACTAGACTTCTCCCAGGTTCCTGACCCAAATTAACTTCAAAGACAGTGAATTTAGCTATTTTAAGCACCAAGTTTTGTGGTAATTTATCATGAAGTGCTCGATAACCAACACATAAGTTGTGCTCCCAAGCTCACATGACTCGTATGTTATGTTAGATTTCTGAGGTAGCATAAGAGTCTGAGGGGATTGTGTTTATTAATGCACACAGCAAGGGGCAGCCTCTCTCCCAAGGAAAACTGAGTCTGCCAAGGAAAAAGCTGCCTGGGATCCTTTAGAGGAGCAGGTGAAGGGCTTGGGAATGAGGGGGTTGTTGCAGCTGCAGGGGGTACATGTCTCTGCTACAGTCCCTACGTCCTGAAATCGTTTGCCCAAGGTGAGACAGACCATCCCTTCTGAGTTGACTGTAATCTCAAGAATCCTGTTCCATAGCCAAGGCACTACTCTAGCAAGTTGTAAACTTGAAATGTGAATCCAGGCCTTCAAATTCCAGGGTTTACACATCTGAACTTCATGTCATCTTACCTGGAAAGACACTCGGCTCCCTCTGAGGAAGTCATGAGTGTATTATGCATATATTTGCATGCACTCCACATGCATGTGTCTTGCATGCACATGTTAGAACCTAGCCCTGACACTGACTGGGAACCTGTGAAAGCGATTACACTTCAGAAAAGGCCCAGCTGGAAGAGGCTACAGTGTAGCAATGTCAGATGATCGGGATAATCCAGACAGCAAGGAGAGGTCTTGAACTAAGGGATAGGATAGAAAGGGTTAGACAAACTCAGGAAATGTTTAGAAGGAGGATTTAAAGGGTTTTGTGGCTGCATAAGTATTTGTGGTATTGGCTATGACAGTGAAAGAGGGGTCACTGCCAGGACTTCCAGAACTGTGTGGACTGTACCCATCATGGTGGGATGGTGGGTTGTGTTTGCCGCTGTCGGGAGAGAGGGAGGGTCAAAACATTCCACTCTGCAGCAGTGCAGCTGAGGTGCCTTTTGAGAGTCAGGACACATCTAGACATGGGATCCCAGCTTCCCTGAGCAGCTTGCAGAGACGGAGCTGAGATGGGATTGGAGAGATCTCTGTCGGTCTCTAATGGGTGGTGATGTCAGGACATTGACTCTTGTTCTAAGAGAGATGTGTGCCAGGAGAGATGGGGATGTCTCTCAAAGGAGGCCTGGGAAATCCTCACCTTGAGGTGTGGTGGGCAGAGAGAAGCCAGAGAAGGGAGGGCCAGGTGAAACGGCATCAGAAGACCTGAAGGGAAGGAGATTCTCAAGGGAATGTTCCTGAAGAATCAGAAGAGGTCTGAACCGCTGAACAATTCCATGGAATCTGCCTGTTGTGATTCCAGACCCGTCACTTGAAAGACACTCAGAGAAAACCGTTCTCCACTGCCCACTGAGGCAGCCAGCACCAAAGCCCCATCTCAGCAGACCTAATTGTTTAAATCCAGCACACACTTAACATTTAGCAACCGGCTGGCAAGATGGCTCAGCAGGTAAGGGTGCTTGCCACCAAGGCTGAGGACCCTAGTTCAATCCCTGGAACTCACATGGAGCAAAGCGAGAACCAGCTCTGGAAAGCCCTCCTCTGACCTCTTCGCTTGCGTGCCTGCGCCCCACGCACACAATAAATATGAAGTCTAGCAATGACTAGGCAGGTAATCGGTGATTACTGAATGAGCAGATACTTTCAGTAAGTCATGGGGTAGCTCAGCCTTTTGCTTTGGTTGTGCATGGCTTACACAAGTCACGAGACTGCTCAGGGAGTGAGGCCCCTTGACTCAGTACACCGCCTCAGGTTTTAAAGGACATTTGATGTCTCCAATGGTGCCACCCACGTTTGCCTCTCCTGGGGAAGAGCTGTGAGTGTTGACAAAGTAGAATTCAAGGGCCCATGATTCCAGGATGTTTCCTATCGTTCTAAGATTGAGTTTAAAAATGCAATGTTAGCCGGGCGGTGGTGGCGCACGCCTTTAATCCCAGCACTCGGGAGGCAGAGCCAGGCGGATCTCTGTGAGTTTGAGGCCAGCCTGGGCTACCAAGTGAGTTCCAGGAAAGGCGCAAAGCTGCACAGAGAAACCCTGTCTCGAAAACCCAAAAAAAAAAAAAAAAAAAAAAAAAATGCAATGTGAGGTGCACCGCGTTCTTCTGGGCTCCAGCAGCCTCCTTCGATGGTACACGCTTCTTCAGGCTCCAGCTGTTCCAGCGGCAGTTTCCTGTCCATCTGGGAGTCATTATTTTCCAAACTTGTATTTAGGGGAAATGGAATCATGTCAGCACTTACCTTTCTTGCTAATTAGCTATGGTGATTAGAATCCCTTCTTAAATTATGCTCAAGTTGTCGATCAAGAAAGCCATGGCAAAACCATAAAAGAATAGGTCACCAATAAAGTTTCAAAGGTCTGAAAACTTTTACTCAGAAAAAAAAAATATTAGCATAATTGAATTGATGTGGCAATCCTCTTCAAGGCAAAATGTTTCCCACATATTTAAATAATTAAGACAATTAGACAACTGTAAACCAGGCTTTCAATTCTGTGGTCTTTTATAGTAGGAAGGTTCTGTTGTAAACTGGATTTATTAGCCAAGGATGATCATTTGAGAAGGGCATAAAGCCAATGTCGCCTGCTGAGGGGTTCCTTTAGGCCCTCATTTTAAACTTTCAGAAAGGTTTTTTTTTTTTAATTGAGAAAGAATTAATTGATTACATCTGGAAGAACCTTGCTCCCCCACTCTTCAGGGAAACCTTATCCTTAAGTCCCACCTCCTCCTTGTCTCCCAGGCCAGCTCTTTGCTGACTCTTCTCACCTGTCGGGCCCCAACTCTAGTCAGCCCCTTGGCGAGGAGGGTTCCATTCTGGCATTTTTAGGAGGTTCTGTGGTAATTTCCTGGGTGCCTCACACAGGCTTTGTCTACGGAGTTTGCTTAGGGCAGAATGGAAGGTTAGCTCCCTTTCCCACAACGCCTTCACTACCACCCTGTTTCCCGGCCCCTGATGGTTAACTTTCTCCATCCATTCAGCTCTGCTAAGGTACCCAACTGTTTGGTTAAACACTAGTCACTGGCCATGGTGTTGCTTTGAAGGTATTTTTAAGATGTAACATTTAATTCAGGAGAAATTGAGGAAAGCCTTTGCGACAGGTGCCAGAACTGGAGAACTGAGGTCTCCACAGTGGAAGGAATCCCACTTAAAACCACAGCACAGGCACCTGCCCTGGGAACCGTCAGCTCTTCCTTGAGTTTCCAGCCTGCTGGTGAGGCAGGTTCAGAGTTCAGACTAGTCAGCTCTTGCTATCACCTGAGTTAAGCTCCTAAATTAATCAGAGAGAGAGAGAGAGAGAGAGAGAGAGAGAGAGAGAGAGAGAGAGTCTGAGAGACACAGAGACACACAGAGAGACAGAGACAGACAGAGACAGACAGGCAGACAGAGAGACAGACAGAGAGTCTGTGTGTGTTTGGCTTCTCTGAAGAACTGTGGCTAATAAAACTATCGAAAACCTATCTAAGGAGAGAGCCAAGAGAGTTGGCTGAGCCACCTGGATTGGACCTTTGAGGAAGCCACCATGTAGTTAACCTGTTGCAAACGTGACCAGATGGAGGGTGTGTGATGTCGCACACCTGTTAGTCCCAGCGCTGCAGAGACTGAAGTAGGGCTGGCAGGTGCAGGCCGGCAGGTGCAGGCCGGCAGGTGCAGGCCGGCAGGTGCAGGTGCAGGCTGGCAGGTGCAGGCTGGCAGGTGCAGGCCGGCAGGTGCAGGTGCAGGCTGGCAGGTGCAGGTGCAGGCTGGCAGGTGCAGGTGCAGGCTGGCAGGTACAGGCCGGCAGGTGCAGGCTGGCAGGTACAGGCCGGCAGGTGGAGGCCAGCAGGTGCAGGCCGGCAGGTGCAGGCCGGCAGGTGCAGACTGGCAGGCTCCACTGTTCTCTCCAGCCTCAGAAAGATCAACCTCCCGGGAAGCAGACAGGTACGCTCTGCCTCCTCCAATAAGAACGAGGCCAGTGACCACCGCTTTCTCCAAACCGGACTAAGTGTAGGCGTCACTGATTTTAGCTTTGTATTTGGTTGTAACTCAAGCTTATGTAAAAGCTGCAGGAGTAAGATTAGTGCATGTGGGTGTGCTTGTGCATGTGGGTGTGCTTGGGCACACACACACATCTTGTAACTTTCACCCAGCTTTAACTAGTTTCCGCATTCACTTTATCATCTTTTTCTTACTTGCAAACTCTCTTCTCCCCTCTTTCTCATTTCTCACCGTTCCTTCTTTCTCCATTTATTTATTTAATTGTTTGTTTATTCATTTGTCTGTTTCTCTGTGCTTTGGATTAACCCAGGGTTTCACAAACGCTACTCAAGTGCTCTACAATGGAGACACACTCCCCACATCTTTTTCCATGGGGCTGGAGTCTTAGCTCAATGGTAGAGGGTTGGCCTACCATACACAAGTCCCTGGGCTTGATTCCCAGCACTGCAACACACACACACACACACACACATGCATGCACATACATACACACACACACACACACACACACACACACACACACACACACGAGCACGTGCGCGCGCGCGTGCGCACACACGTGCACACATACACATTTTCAGAACCATTTGAAAGTCAACAGCATACACTATAACCATTCCTCTTCAGACGCTGCAGTCTGTATTTCTCAAGGATGGAAATAGTCTAGTCCTTCACAGACAGAATTTGACATCAACTAAACACATCTATTCCAGAACCCATGCTCCAGTGGCATCTATTAGTGTGATATTTTCTTTTAAAGCATTTTATTTTTCTTTAATAAGTTGCCCTGCCTTCCTAATCTGGAAATGTCATTTATGATATGTACTGTGAGCTATGATGTAAATGCTAAGCTTAAGGCTTGCTTTCACAAAACTTAGATTTGTAGATAATCTAGTGTAGGCTGTAGTTTTCCTCCTAGGCCCTCTTCAGGTCCATTCACAGTCCCGGGCAGGAAGCATGCTCTTGGGACGTTTTGCTTAGCCAGCTGTCAGGCCATCCTGGTCCTCATGTGCTCCTGACCCAAGCTGTCCTCTCTGGCGTGGGTACAGTCAGTACGCACCTCAGCCTCTTGTCTGACATTCTGTGACAAACAGCTTACTCCGAATTAGAGATGGTCTTGGAAATTAGAACCAGATCTGTTTTTCTCCTAATTCATTCATAACAAAATCTAAGAGCATGAGTTAAAAAATAGTTAATGAGAAAACGCTGAAGTCACTAGGCACAGGCTTTCCCAACATACGTTCTCTTAGGATTTATTTAATATATTTTGTAGAAAAAAATAATAATGCAATTAGGGTGGGTTTAGCCCATATCAAGCTCTGGCTCTGTTTTTCTAGAAAGGGAACCATTTGATTAAATTACTTTTCATCTGAAAATAACATTGGAGGGGGAAGTCCCATTAGGTGTACAAAGTTGGATATGCTGAGTAGCTAAATGGGACCAAAGACTCACATGATGTCACAGACATAAGCAAGGAGAAAATGTCTTCATTTTGAAATACTTTGTTATGCCTGTCAGACAGTCTGGTTAAAATGACTTGTCAGAGAATATTTTTTTTTTTGGTCCAAAAATGGAAGTCATGCAGTGAGTGTACGTGGAGCTTGGTCATTTTGGCTGACTCACACGGCATGGGTTTCCTGCAGATGAGATTGGAGAGTGTCCACCACACTGAGGAAATTACGGGGATTTCTACATTAAGATTTGCATGTGTCAATGTGTATGAGTGTGAGTGTGGTATGTATGTGTGTGTGTGTGTAAATGAGTATATGTGTATGGTGTGTGTCAGTTTATGTGAATGTGTGTGTGTCAGTATATGTGTGTGGTGTCTATCAGTATATGTGAGTGTGTGTTGTGTATGAGTATGTGTGTTATATATAAGTCTGTGTCAGTATATGTGAGTATGTGTTATGTATGAGTGTGTATGGTGTGTGTGTATGTGGTGTGTGTGTAAATAAATGAGTATGTGTGTGTGGTATGTGTCAGTATATGTGAGTGTGTGTGTAGAGTGTGTGTGTGATGTGTGAGTGTGAATGTGAGTATGTGTGTGTGTGTGAGTGTGAGAGAGTATGTACGTATGTGTGAATATATGTGAGTGAATGTGGTATATGAGTGTTTGAGTGGGAGGGTGTATGAGAGAGAGAGAGAGAGAGAGAGAGAGAGAGAGAGAGAGAGAGAGAGAGAGAGAGAGAAAGAGAGAGAATGTCAGTGTTGGGGATCAATGCAAGGCTTTGCTTAGTCTAAGCAAGTCCTCCCCCACTGAGTTACTGAGTCCACCCCCAGCCTGAGTCACTTAAATGCATTTTCTTGGGAACCATAAAAAGAACTTAGTTCTTTAAAAAAGAAAAGGAGTTCGTGTTAAGTTCAGATCTGACAGGGAGGGTGTACGTGTTCTGTGTTTACTAATCAGAAATCTCCAGAAGCCAGTTCTCTCTTTGTGGGAAAAAGATTTGTTTATTAGAGTAGGTGTTCCTTAGAAAACTTGATCAAGAGAATAACTGCCTCTTAGAAGCTGGATGTGGTGGCGCATGTCTAATTCAGCACTCGGGAAAGAGAGGCAAGAGGATGAGGAGTTCAAGGCTAGCCTCAACTATGTAAGACCCTTCTTAGAAAACAAAACAAAATGAGGAAAAAGCCACTTGAGAAACTAAAGCCATTCTTACTTTAGAAACAAACTAATAGAGGGCCTAATCAAAGCCAGGAAGTTACTAATAAAGTTTATGAAGATAAATGGCAGAGTTACCCCATCCAGTCAACACCTTCTTGTTCTGGAAACCCAGACGGCTTTGAGTCAACGGGGAGGCCTGCTGGCTATGTGTGACACATCTCTGATGAACCAAGGGTCCCCAGGCACATCTCCAGGCACTTGCCTGATCTACCACACTGGAGGTGAGATGCTCTCCTCGGCAGCTCATTTCCGCTGCCAGTGAGAGCCACTCACACTTCCTTAGACACGCCCCTTCTCATGGCCTGAAGGGAATAAACTGGTTCCTTTTGATTGAGGCTATAGTCAAGTGCCCAGGGGGAGGTCCTGGGTTTTCCTTCCTGCTTCTGCAAGTGGTTTTCTACTCCTCAATCTACCTGGAATCAGAAAGACTGTTCCTCACTTCCTTCCACATAGGCAGCCTCTGCCGTGAGTCATGCAGACACATGCTCCAGCTGCCTGGGCGTTTTCTATGCTAAGCACAGAAGGGTTGCTTAGCACCCGCGTCTTGTGTCATCTACAACATCAGCAGCCTCCTCCAGTTTCCCAGAGCAAGTCTAGACTACGCCCAGTGCTATGGTCCCCCAGCATCGGCACAGTGTCCCTCGGAGTGGGAGGAGTGAGGACAATTCTGTCTGATATGATTATTTCACAGGAGTAGCGGGGTTGTGAATGTGGGTGGTGCTCTTCAAGACTGTGTGCGTTACCAAACCATCATCACTAAGCTTTGAACCTGTGTTTCCTTCCTAAGAGTTTTAGAGTTAGCTCTCACATTGAAGCCTTCGATCTGTTTTGAGTTAATATTTTATATATGGTAGAAGGTCAGAATCTGGTGTCATCCTACTGTATGTGAATATCCAGTTTTCCAGCACCGTTTGTAGAAAAGGTTGTCTTTCTTGGTGTTGAATGGTCTTTGGTGGGCATTGTTTTATTTTACCTTGAGAAAAGGAAACTCTATGAGTTAGACTTTACAAGAGTGCCGTTCACGTTTCGGTAGATTTTTAAAATCTGTGCGTTCATCACTGTTTTTTTCTCAAGGGACAATGAGAACAGTAGGTTTATCCATCATGAAGGTTATCAGCCCTGGTCCTGTGAAGGGGTCTGCCAGACTTGGGTGTGCCTCCGCGTGTGTCTGTGCTGGAGGCGTGCCCTGAGTGCTGGAGTGTCCAGGCAGTGGGACATTTAAGAGGTGGAGTCTGGCATGGGGGCTACTTACTGTCTTTAGGGACTGCCCGAGAAGGGATCAACAGAGTCCTCATGGAGAGGGGTTGTTTTCAGAGGATTAGCCTGGCTCCTCACAGCCTCTTCGGCATCTGTCACACCCACGTGATCTCTCTCACCTGGACTCCCCCATTGTGATGCCAGCCACCACTGAGGACCTCACCACAGCTGAGCTCAGCTTCCAGAAGTGTGAGCTCAGTAAACCTCTTTTTTCAATAAAGCTGCCCGGCCTCAGCTGTTTAGTTATAAGAGTAGAAAACTAACCCATTCTTTTCTTCTTAGGTTAGTATTCTACAGTTGGAGGGTCTTCCCTCGTGAGCCACAGATCCCTCTAGAATGCCAATAGGCGGAATAAAAAAGCATTAGTTACTCACATGCCTGTGTGAGTTCATTCACAACACCGATTTCCCCGAGTTAATCAGATAAAAGGGAAATTTTACCTTTAATTCTGTCCCCTGCCCCCACCTTCTTCCTTTTTTATTTATTTATTTATTTATTTATTTATTTATTTATTTAGAGGCAAGGTTTTATGTATCTCTAGCTGGGTTCAAACTTGTAATGTAGCCAACAGTGGCCTTGAACTTCTGGATCCTCCTGCCTCCACCTCCCAAGCATGTAAGCCACCAGACTGGTTTTATGTGCTGTTCGGGTTTGAACCCAGGACCCTGAGCGTGCTTGGGAAGCGCCCTGGACCTGCTTCACATCCCTACAATCTTATTTCTTAGAACGGCTCTCGCTATTGGTGCCCAGGCTGATTCATCTGCCCTCTGCCTCTGTCTCTGTCCTGCCTGTTTTTGTCTTTACCTTTATTGAGTCCTGGGAAGAAGTGAACAGATGGGAAGACATTTTGCTTTAGGGACAAGTTCATATTCCTCGGAGGGCAGGCCTGGGTGTGGGGTCACCCTGGTCACCCTGCGGCAGCAAGGACCCCTAACAGGCCCAGGAGAGAGGACCAAGCCCCAGATGGGGAAGTAGGGGCCTAAAGATAGACTCTGCACACAGCTGTACCAGGGAGAGGCACCAGGAGTGGGTGTAATAATCCCGAGATGTGCTGGAGCCGCCCTTCCATGTTTATTTTTAAGCTGGTCAGGCATCAGCACTTGCTTTTCCAGGCCAAGAAACACCACCGTTAGGTACCATCCGAGCAGATGACTTTTAAGGGCAACATGAAAAGTCCATAATGCTAAAAAAACTCTAACTTTTTCCTCCTGTGCCCCTCACATCTACCTCTAACACGTGCGTGCACAAGACAACTCTGTTTTAGGGAAGGGTGAGTTGGCATGATTTTACGATCTAATTGAATTAATTCACCGCACTTAGAAAAAAAATGAAAGGAAAGAAAGGAGGTGAGGAGGAGTTGCTATGAGCTTTTGCTATGTGGCCTCTACTTTGGGACTCACTTTGCAGTTCAGGCTGGCTTACAACTTACAGGTCTCCCTGTGAAAGCCTCCCAAGTTCTGTGACTTCAGGTGTCTGGTAAATAGCATATGTTTGCTTGTTTGTTTGTTTGTTTGCTTGAGACAGTGTGTCTCTACATAGCCCTGGCTGTTCTGGAATTCATTATGTAGACCAGGCTAGCCTAAAACTCACAGAGATCCACCTGCCTCTGCCTCCTACGTGCTGGGATTAAAAGCGTGGGCCTCCATACCCAGTTAAGTAGCAGATATTTAAAATGTAGACGGGTTGCCGATTGTCTGTCTATAGCTTTCAAGAATGGGATGTCCTGAGAGTGCCAGAGCCCCGCATTTTGTCTTGGAAGCATCTCTACAACATAGAAGAACTAGGTAGTTGTAAATTTTGCTCTGGAGTCCATTGTGGTGGTACACACCAGCAGGCCCAGCTTTGAGAAGTAGAGACAGACGGATCAGGAGTTCAAGGGCGTCCTTAGCTATGTACTGAGTTCCAGGCCAGCCTTGGCTATATGAGACTGCCTAAAACAATAATAACAACAAAAACAAACAAACAAAAAACCGAAGAGCTTTGTTTGTCTCTGAAGCTCCTTGTACTTGGGTTACATTCAGAATTGGCATGTCATTCATATCTCGTTGGTCATTAATTTGGCCAGGAGGAGCTGAGCTATTATTACATGTCAGTCTCAGACCACTGAGGCCAAAGGACTCCCTTAGTTATGTTCCTGCTGAGAGCTGTCTCTGTACTCACAGCTAGCCACGCCCCTTGTTGGTGTCCAAGCTGTTAGAAAAGTTGACTTGAGACTCGGGTACAAGGCACCAGAAACTGCTCTAGCTAACGCTTGGTCTCTAACAAGTCACATGACTGTTTCTGAGACAAGAGAGGTGTCGTCTGTGACCATTAGGAAGCTGGGATTTCCTCTTTCCAATGTCGTCCATTCAGTACTACCTTTGTTTGTTTGTTTGTTTGTTTTTTGAGATAGGGTTTCTCTGTGTAGTTTTGGTGCCTGTCCTGGACCTCACTCCGTAGACCAGACTGGCCTTGAACTCACAGAGCCAGGCTCTGCATCCCAAGTGCTGGGATTAAAGGCGTGCACTCACAACCATCTATTATGAGATCTGGTGCCGTTTTCTGGTGTGCAGGGATACATGGATGTAGAACACTGTGTACATAATAAATAAATAAATCTTCAGAAAGAGAAGAAAAGAAAATATACTGGTCTGGGGAGATGGCTCTGTGGTTAAAAGCACTTAAAAGCACTTGCCATACAAGTGTGAGGACTGGATTTTGGGTGCGAGGACTGGATTTTGGGTGCCCAGAACCCCATGAAAATGCTGGGTGGGCACGGAGGTCTGCATGGAATTCCAGTCTTGGGAAGTGGAGATGGAACCACTGCAGTAAGCTGGCTGACCCAGCCACACTGGTGATCTCTGAGAGGGACGAAGAGACCCTGCCTCATAGACTAAGATGGAAGGGTGATTGAGGAGAATTCTTGATATCAGCCCCAAGCCTCCATATGCAGAGTGTATGAATACACACACACACATCTCAGTCCCATCCATAGAACCCGTGGAAAAGCTGCAGTATTCTGGGTGGCGGTGACACACCCCTTTAATCCTAGCATTCAGGAGGCAGAGACAGGTGGGATCTCTGTGAGTTCGAGGCCAGTCCGGTCTACAAGTGAGTTCCAGGGGTAGCCTTAGCTGTTATACAGAGAAATCCTGTCTTGAAAAACCAAGCAACCAACCAAACAAACAAACAAAACAAAACAAAACAAAGCCCTGCAGTACACACATGTAATCCCAGTGCTGGGATGCAGAAGCAGACACATTCCCAGAGCTCACTGGCCAGGCAGCCCAGCCTAAGCAGTGTCCTCCAGGCCACACAGAGGAGATCGGGTCTCAAAAAACAAGGTAGACGGCTCCATCACATCTGAAGCTGATCTTTGGCACACACACACATACACACACACACACACACACACACACACACACACACGTGTACTCGTAGTCACACACAGATCTGCATACACACACCTGCATATATATACAACAAACAAATGGAATAATGGTGGAAGACTTTCATTTATGACTCACACTTTGTAATTTAAGCCATGCTAGCAAAACAGAAATTCATGAAGCAAACATCTACAGTTCAGATAGGTAAGATCCCATCTCAAAAAAGTGGGGTAGATGGCAGGCATGGTGGTACACACCTCTAACCCCAGAACTTGGGAGGCAGAGGCAGGTGGATCTCTGTGAGTTTGAGACCATCCCTAGTCTATATACTGAGTTCCAAGATACCCAAGGCTACAAAATGAGATCCTGCCTCAATAAATGAGTAAACAAACAAATAAACAAATAAATAAAAACATAAAATAAGGCCGGGCGGTGGTGGCGCACGCCTTTAATCCCAGCACTCGGGAGGCAGAGCCAGGCGGATCTCTGTGAGTTCGAGGCCAGCCTGGTCTACAGAGCGAGATGCAGGAAAGGCTCAAAGCTACACAGAGAAACCCTGTCTCGAAAAAAAAATTTAAAAAATATATATATAAAATAAAAGATAAAAAATTTTTAAAATCTGGATTTAATACTTAGGACCAAAACAAAACGAATTCTATTATCTTCCAACGAAGATCCTTTCTTATACAGACAAGAGAAATTTGTAAAAGAAGGAAGGTAAGTCAAAAGCAAAACAACAGTATTTTCAATAAATAGTTCACAAATATCTAAATGTGATATTAAAACAAATTAAAACACAACCCCAGCAGGGCCAGTTGTTATAGCTCAGCTGGTATCGTGCCTGTCCAGCATGCATGCAGCCCTGGGTTCGATCCTCAGTACAGAATGCACCACGTAAGATGGTGGTACCTGCCTGTGATCCCAGAATTGGGGAGGCAGAGTCAGGAGGATCAAAAGCCAAAGCTCATCCTTGGCTTCGTTGAGAGTGGAGGCCAGCCTGGGCTGGATGAGCTCCAAGTCAAAATAACAACATCAAGAAACCCATCTCAAACCAGAGCAACACATTTGCCCAAGTCCTTCTGTCAATGGACAAAGGTGAACTTAAAATAGGCGGGGACTCAAATGAGAGAAATGGAACTGTGATTTCTTCCTTCCTCCCTCTCTCTCTTTCTTTCCTCTTTTCTTTGTGCAGCCTCTAGTGTGTGCGCAGCCCCGTCATACTGAGGGGTCCTTAGAGAAATGAGGTGACGCCTCTGACTTGAGTGCAGCTGCACAGAAACCAAATCACGGGAGGCCTGATGAAAGCCCAGCTTCGTTGTGCGCTGGACAAAATAGTGTTGTGTTTATGTTGAAGCTCCCGAGGTTTAATACGCTTACTCAGGATTCACAGTTGGGGCGAATCTGTTTCCCTTTCCCCGTTTCCTCTCCATTCTTTGTCTTCTGGTGTTGACTTTCCTTTGCCTTCTGAAAAATGAAGTTGAGCAGCGCAACAATTTTATTCAAGTGGCCAAGGAGTGGAGAAACAGCCGCAGGGCCCACATCCTTCTCCAGCTCTTTGAGGAAAGGATGTTATAGATACAAAGTAGAAGAAATGTGGAGGGTGGGCTGATGGGAGGGAGCACAGGTCCTTCTTTCCTTAGGTGGTGGGGACACCTGGAACTCCTTTTATGGTCTGGTGCCTCCGGTCTTGGCAGCTGGTAGCTATAATGACGTAATATGGAAATTAGATTATAATGAGGCTGGAAGTTATTTGGCGGCCACTCTGGTCTCATCTTACATCCAATTGGTTTTGGCTAGGCTACTCGAAGAGGAACTTCTGCCCTTCAGACAGCTTCTGACTGGGATATTTTAAAAGAACTGTCTTCCAGTTCAGGCTAATGCTTGATCTGACCGACTGTAGAGACCTTCACCTGTGTGTTTCTAATTGGAGTATGGAGAGCCTCGCCTCCATGACTTCTGTTTGGGTCCTCTTCGAAACCGCTATCTCTTTGCTGAGTCTCCCAGTCATACCCAGCATCCTCACCATCTCATCGAACTGCTTCTCTGTGTTCTCTCGTACATTGTTGAGCTGTTCTGCCATCGTGGATAGTTATGCAGGTGGTAGATGAGCGCTGTCTACAGCTTTTATGGGGAAGTCATCTTAGTAAGTAGCTTTCTGATGAAGGCGTGTCTTGGAACATCAGTTCATTAGGCAGTGTTGGCTTTCTCACAGCTTTTGGGGTTGTTATATTAGTGATTTGGGACCCAGCACAGATGTAACATGTTGCCAGTGAGACTTCCTGAGCAGTCCAGGCAGGTGTGGTGTAGACAGTGGTGGGTGTGTTGGGTCATCACAGGATGGATACTCTTGCAGTGCCAATGGTGGCCCCTCGGGGGTGAGGAGGATGTCCTTGGGTACTGTTTATGCTGCTCTGGTATTAATGAGGCCCTCTGCTAGTGTGTCTCTGGCACTAGTGGGGAACCAGCAGCACTTGATCTCTGAAGGGTTGGTAGTGCGGGCCCAAATGCTGCCGGGGCAGGGGGTGGGGGAGCTGGAGGTGCTTCCTTTCGGTGCCCATGCTCTCCTGACAGCAGAGTTTAGTTAGATCAGATACCTGGATGGGGAAGTTGGAACCACAGAGGCAGGGTGGCAACAGGAACTGGTGTCCCTCGCTCCCGACAATGACTAACGCCTGGTGAAGCTCCCCACGAGGTACCAGGCTTCTTCTTGGCTCTGCCTCATCTATCAGCGATTGTGCCTTCCTAGGCGTGAGTAGGCGCCGAGGACAGGCTGGGCAAAGTTGTTTTCTGTGCCCTCTAGCTGTGTGCATGTCCCAGGGTAGCTGCTCAAGGCCTCCACGTGTGCCCCCATAAGCAGGCCATCTGTGGGAACAGTCATGTTCCCTCTGCTTCCTCCTAGTAATACATGGGTGGTGCATGCATGCGGACCATAAGGACACCTGCTCTCAATCCTGACACTGGTACAGGGACACATGCACTTGGCCACACCCTTCTTCTTGGTTCTCAAAGAGGGTGTCCTCCACAAGGTAGTGCACATGGTGGGCTTAGGTCTCAGTCTTTCTCCCGGGCCAAGTTAGGTTCATAAAGCAGCGGTCCCTCCCACGAGCTGGGGCAGGGGAAGCTGCACTGACCCCACATGTGGAAATACGTAGGGGATTCTGGC
Organism: Peromyscus californicus insignis; assembly: GCF_007827085.1. NCBI lineage: Eukaryota > Metazoa > Chordata > Mammalia > Rodentia > Cricetidae > Peromyscus > Peromyscus californicus. The sequence goes on along the minus strand of NW_026294413.1, from coordinate 77,821,772 downwards.
CAGGAGAGATGCCCAGGCTCAGATCGTAGCTCAGTCCTCCATATGCTTTCTGGCTACAGCTCCTGTTGGGACGGTGGAGTTCACTGGGAGATGATGGGAGATCTTTCCAGGAGCCAGGCTGGTGCTCGGAGGTCAGGGTACTTACCCGGTACACCGACTGCGAGCCCAGGAGGACTGGGCAGTTTTCCAGAAACTAAAGTTGCCAGTGGCTGCACTGAGATTGTTGGGACTCTCCCGGCCCCTGTCCCCCTTCCCGGGCTGTGGAGCCTGGTGGCAGATGTCGGGGTGTTTTGTCCTTCTGTGCTCTTTCTCTGACTCTAATCAGGCTCCGGTCTGTCTTGCTGAATTGTGTTCATCTCAGAATGCAGTCATATACGTGAGTTTGGTTCCTCCTTGTGAATTTGGGGATGAGTGTTAGACACCATCTGTAATTAAAAAAAAAATGTATTCCTACATGCCTTCGGGAAATCCTTTGGCGTAGTTAAGGCGTGGCTTTCTGATGCTTGTGAAATGAGTGTGATACAGTCTCGTGGAAGCTTTAGGAAATTAGAAGAGTTTGTAGTGGGCTCCTCTTTGGGACTTTAACTTAAGAGTAAATGCCTCCATCGGATTAAAGTGCCTTTTTGTTTGTTTCCTTCCCCCCCCACCCCCTTTGAGGCAGGGTTTCTCTGTGTAGCCCTGGCTGTCCTGGAACTCACTCTGTAGATCAGGCTGGCCTCGAACTCATAGATCTACCTGCCTCTGCCTCCTGAGTGCTGGGATTAAAGGTGTGTGCCACCATGCCTGCCTGAGAATGCCTTTTTGCATAAAACACATAATAGCATAACCCAGATGGTCCCTGTTGTTTTGTTTTTTTCTTTGTTTGGTTTTGCATTTGAACTTACATTTTCTGTTGGAAGCATCTGCCTCCAAAGAGCTCTGATCGGCCCATTATTTCAATTGGCTCAGTTTCCTGACTTCAAAACTGTTAGTAGCAGGAAGGGAAGGCTAAGATTTTTTAATCTAAAAATAACAGGAAAAAAAAACAATAGTCCCTCGTTGGCTAACAAAAAACGAAGTAGAAAGCTGTGTTCAAACTCAGGCCTGAATGCAGTTTCCTCTGAGCCCTCCAGCCCTGGCTGGTTCCGGGATCGAACCCAGGGCCTTGCACATGCTAGGCTCTCGGCAGATACACCGCATGCACTGCAGCCCAAGGAAGTCACCAGGACGCTTTCATAAAGCCAGTCCTCTCCTTTGTATCTGGATCCTGCCCTTCCTTCACTCCAGAAGTGTGTGCCCGAGTCACTTCTGCATGCCAGGCTCTGTCAGGCGCTGGGCATGTGTGGCCCGGAGGTCTACTTTCTACCTCCAGGGTGGAGATACTCTGAGTTGATGGTAATGCCTTGTGGGACACCTCATGGTGGTTATCAGTGCCGGTCTCCTAAGGAGTCATGAGCACAGAGCCTGTCTGGTGATTGAGAGCCCTTTTCCCTAGGTTTGGTTCTTTAGAGTCAACATGGAATGTCCCAGAAAGAACTGGCTTTGAAGACTTGTTTATGGCAGTGGTCTTTCTCGGTCACTTCAGAAGTTGCCCTGAGCCAAAAAGGACACGACTTCCTTTAAAAGAGCCGTTAGGCACAGCTGCTCCGGGTCTAAGGTCCCTGCACGCTCCTCCAGTGGGAAGATTCTCACGAGGCACTGTCTCCCCGCAGGGCCGTGATCCCTTCCCCTCTGCCCTCTGCGCTCTGGGTGTGATGTCCCTCATCCTCAATGGAGAGCATCTCTGAAAAATGCAAGCTGGCTTTCCCACGGGTCTCCTGCGGCATCTTGCTTAGGGAGCTTCCGTTCTAGGCTCCTGTATCTCAGTTGTAAAATCTCCCTGGCTGCTTTCTCTTGATGTTCCTGCACTGCCTCATAAAACCACAGGCATTTAAGTTGACTTGGGTTATAGCTGATGTTCACATGGACATATGATTGATTGGCCTTGTTTCTCCAGGAGGATTTTATTAATGGCTCCACTCCCTGGAATTCTGGTCTTCCCATCTGTACTTCAGCAACAGCTAAATTTAGCTGCATTTCAATAACTCAGATGTCCCTCATTCGTCCCCATAATTTTTTTCTCTTTCTTTTCTCAAGCGTTCATTGAGGTTTTGAGGGCTATTTCTTGAGTCTCCCTTTCCTGAGGGACGGGCTCTGGGTTTTCTTATTTCCTGCCATCTGCTCTCCACACCCTCCCTGCATGGCTTCCCTTGGGCCCTTGGTCACAAGTGTCCCCTCAGTCCCACAGTTTTCCCAGGGCTGTGCCTCGTGAGCATTTATCACCGCCATCATAGCTGTAGTTAGTCATTAACGGCTGTCAGCTGTGACCGGAGTCATACTGTGACCTTTCTTACACGCAGTCTTTTCGTCTCTGAGCCCTACAGGCTTCCATAGTTTCTTCTCCTCCTGAGGACACACAAACATTTATCAAAAAAGCTCCTCGATTCTTACCCCACCTTCGGCAGCGGCAGTGACATATTTGGGTCTGAAATCAAAGATCTTTGGGAGAATGAGCTGAGATCTCTGGGAAAAACATGAGCTGGCTGGCTTCTTTAGTGACCCGTGACCTTTCTTAGAGATGGCACCCAGTTAACTAGGTTCCAAACAGTTATTTTGTCCCTCCTCATTCAGACAACAGGTGGCCTAACCTACTGCCACAGACCATGCCCTCAGGCTTTGCTGGGACGCAGCTTCTCAGCCCAGTTGCTCAAAATATCAAAGAGGGGGGTTCTAACCACACTCGCTAGGTTTAGAAATCACGTTTGTTCAGAGATCAGCACGACTTGACCTGTAGGAGTTCTTAGAGTTGGAGGAATGACTGCCGGATCCATCTTGCCTGCCTAAACAAAGCCCAGACCGGAAAGCACTTGGTCGTCCATCCGTTCTACCACGTTGTCTTCGTGGTGAAGATGAAAGGAGACATCTGTCCGGTTTCCTTTTTAAAGATCTTCACGGGGAGAATTTGGGGCATGTGAAAGAGGTCAGGCCCCCGGGCTGGGCCCCATCCACCATACAGCAAGCATGGCAGGAAATTCAGTTCCATTTTCTAGCTCGCCCCCCCCCCCCCCCCCAGTCTGTGTTAAGAGGCTGCAAGAGGAGATATCAGCAGTTTTAGTGATTTCTCAGCTATGGCTTAGGTGGTTTGGGCAGGCTTGTGTTGATTTCCCCAAGCGCTTGGGAAGAAGGCCACTGTTTGTAAGCCGAGGCAAGCTCTGAGCTTGGTTTCCCAATGAAGTCGGCAGCACTGTTCCGCCTGTCCTGCTGGTCTGTGACTTTCGTGGGGGTCTTGGTGTAGCCTGTGAGCATGAAGCAAGGTCAACTGGACCTTGGGAACTGAACCCCCAGTCCCGGGCCTATTAGCTTTTCTCTTCTTAAACCTCAGCAGTCAGGTAGCCCACCGGTGAGGGATTCACTTGGCAGCAGAAGCCAGAACTGGAAAAAGGCATCCCGGAGCGAGCAGAGTGGCTGCTGCTGAGAGTCACTCCCTCCGCCTGGCCTTTGGTGACTCAGTACCACTCTGTTTCATATGGGACATCAGAACTAAAATGTCTTTCAGTACCGTTTGGAGGCTGTCAAGACGGTGTAGTGGGGTGATGGGCTTGTCACCCGAGTCTAAGAACCTTAGATTCTGGAATCCACACAAGGGTACAAGGGGAGGACCTTGTGTGCTCGTCCCCTCCTTCTCAATATTATTGGAAATTGAAAAGCACATTGTCCTCAATGACAAACATCTGCCACTTTCCATTTGTATCAAACCTTGAAATCCTGCATGTTTAAAAGCTAACCATATTATGTTTTCTGCAGGCTGGCACATGTAATTCTTCATTCCACTCTTACACATCTTTGTTTCCAAGTTGTTGCTGCTTTATAGAGTGAGCTCTGTGAGTTTTGTTGTTGTTTTCTTCTTCAGGGTTAGACACTGAACACAGGACTCTGCATGTTAAGTAAGCACTCTACCACTGAGCCACATTGCCAGTTTGCTCTTTGTCTTTCCTTCCTTCCTTTTTTTAGGGGTGGGGAAGAGACTCCTAGGTAGCCCAGGCTGGGCATGAACTCCTGATCCCTATGTCTCTACATCCCAGGTGCCAGTTACACACTTACACACAGGTTTCCCAGCCCTCTTTTGACTTTTCAACACGAGATCTGACTAATTTGTTCAGGCTGGCATTGTGATTCTCCTGCCTCAGCTTCAGGAGCAGATGGGATTATAGACCTGTACCAGCATACAGCTCTGCATGTTCTGGAGCGTGGTTCCTGGTGGACGTGAGTAGGCAGTTTGTTTCTCCAGATGCATGCATTCCTAATAATGGAGTTTTGAGATCCTTGGATGCATGGGAGATTTTACTAGATGACGACATACGCCTCTGGTGATGCTGTAATTTATAATGGCACCAATAACTATCTTTGTTATCCTAGCAATGCTTGACACTGTTAGCTCTTAACTATGCTGCTAATGATAGGCAAGAGGCTCCAACCGGTGGCACTGGGCATGGAGTTGAGTGGTAGAGCATGTGTCTGATACACAACAAGATCCTCTGGGTTGGTTCAGTCCTCGACACTTCACAAAGTGCCCATTTTCCAGGATACTATGAAGTTGGGCGGTTTTTCATTTTAGGCTTCCATTGTTGTGAAGTGACTATATCTTAGGGTTTTGTCCATTTCCTTTTGGATTGGTCTGTGTGAGCACAGACATGTGTACTTACATGTTTATAGCCTGGGTACTCATCCTTTGTGTTATAATACCTTCCCCACATTTTATTTCATTTTGAGGCAAGGTTTTCCTATGGAGCCCAAGCTGGCTTCAAACCCATCACCCCCACCCCCACCCCCCTTTTTCGGCCTTTTACTCAATAGTTCAGTGTGCCTCACAATGTAGTTAGTTATCTTGCACTGTGTACTGTCTCACGGCATCTTATACCAATATTCTTTCAGTCAGACCATGAGATCATTTTGCTGGTTGAATTTAGTCCTCAATCCACCTGGAACTGATCGGGATAACCGTGTAACAAGATGAGGTTGTGGTCCAAGCCCTTTGGGGACATCTTTTGTGATGCTCTCAGAAACAAGTAGTCCCTCTGCATGTTTCCAAGTCTTGACTCTTCAGTGTTTCAATCATCCTGTGCCAACGCCATGCTCTTGGCTCTTGTTTGAGTCAGGTTCTCACTGTGTAGCCCTGGAACTCACTATTGTAGATCAGGCTGGCCTCTGCATGTTGGGGTGCTGGGCTCAAAAGTCGTGCAAGAAGCCAGGTGGCAGTGGCGCACGCCTTTAATCCCAGCACTCGGGAGGCAGAGCCATGTGGATCTCTGTGAGTTCGAGACCAGCCTGGTCTACAGAGCGAGATCTAGGACAGGCACCAAAGCTACACAGAGAAACCCTGTCTTGGGGGATAGGGGGTGGGGAGTGGGGGGTGGGGGGTGGGGAAGTCATGTAAGATGTGCACCAGCTTTGTTTTTTAAACTTCTAATTTTTTAATTTAGATACAACTTATTGAAACTGGGGGTATCATTATGGTACTTTTGTACCCATGTTCTGTGCTTTGTTCTCATTTAGTCCTTTTCCCCACCGCCCTCCTTCAGGAGGGCTTCATGTGACCTGCTATTTGGCAAACCTGGTCCCCTCTGCCATGATTTCTCAGGAGCATTTTGGCTCTTCCAAGCCAATTTGTAATTAGGCAAGCAGCTGAGAGGCTGGCTGTGTAGCTATGAGTAGGCTTCGGCGTGGATGTGCTCCCCTGTGAGTAGGCTTCGGCGTGGATGTGCTCCCCTGAGTAGGATTCGGCGTGGATGTGCTCCCCTATGAGTAGGCTTCGGCGTGGATGTGCTCCCCTGAGTAGGCTTCGGCGTGGATGTGCTCCCCTGAGTAGGCTTCGGCGTGGATGTGCTCCCCTGTGAGTAGGCTTCGGCGTGGATGTGACTTGGAAGCTCAGGAACCTGAGGTCAGAATTCTCCGCTCCATGTTTTCTTTCCACGCATCTGCCACATTGATTCGGACATGGCTTTCAACTTGTTTGGTTCACTGTGCCGTCCGTAATCACAAATCTAATTAACATTGAACTTGGATCGGTTCCCGGCGCAGTAATATGAATAATGCCTGACCGGTGAAGCCACAGGAGACTATAATTAGATCTCATGAAATAACGGTCTCAAATTATTTTTAAGTGCTTGTAATTTTTAGTAATCCTTAGGCCCAGGCACAAACAACAAGAGGCAAACTCAATGGGAGTGAGTCTACTATGAGAACAACGGGGCACTTGACATGTGCAAGCCCAGCCTGGGAAACTCTGTATTGTTTAATGAAGCAGAGCAGCGGCCTCTTCTTCACAGTGGGAAATAAGGCCACTAGATAAGCTCCTGGTGTCTGTTTCCTGTTCTGGGTGGCTCTGCAATCCACTGAGAATTTCACTGCCCTCACCCACCATGTCCCATTTCCTGTTGGTTTTCTCTCCCTCCTCCCCCGCTTCTTCGGCTGCCAAACCAAATCAGTTCCAACAGATAAAGACTCAGTTAATTCACTGAGCAGCTTGGAGCTCCCGGGAAGGAACAGCTTCCTGAATTGCTGTGTAAAGGGCACTGGCAGTTCTTCTGCAGAATAAAAACTGGGTCCGTTTCTCTTACGCCAGCTTTTTAGGCCTCTACCCACAGAGCAGGCCAGCTCTCCTTGTCTCGGTGTTGTGGCTACACGGCTACAGAGGAGCCGGCACAGCGGCCAGTGCGGGTGGTGGTGGTGCACATCACACGCTCTGGACAGGCAGTTCTGCTATGTGATGACGTGAAGCAAAGGGATGGATTCAGAAAGCTCTCTCCTGCTAAGGATGTTCCCATGTCTCAAGTGACTTGATAGAACACTTGAGAAGTTGAAAATGAAAAGCTTCACTATTGCGTTCACTATTGCGTTCACCATTGCTAGTGTTGACTCCAAAACCCTGAACACCTTGTCTTTTAGCTAAGGGTCAGGAACCCAGGCTGGCCGCATCCTTCTTTATCACTGCTAATTTTAAACTCTTTTTTTCTAGGCAGGGTTTCCCTGTGAAGCCCTGGCTGTCCTGGAACTTGCTCTGTAGACCAGGCTGGCCTTGAACTCAGAGATCCGCCTGCCTCTGAGTGCTGGGACAAAAGGTGTGCGTCACCACTGCCAGGCTTAAAACCTTTTAAGAAGACACAAATCACAACTAAACAATGCGGAAAGGGTCTGCCTTGTCTTTGTCTTTTGGAAGTGTGTGACATTGGAGAGTCAAGAATTATGAAAGTCTTTCTTTCAAGGCTACAAAGGAATAGTGCAGAGCTGACATTACCTTATCAGGAGTGTCTAACAGGCCCCTAGCCTGTTGACTGAGAACAAGATTCGGACAGAGCTTGGCTAGTCCCTGTTCCTGTGCCCTAGTGAACTTGAATCACAGGAAACAGAAACTCAGACGTAGGTTTCTGGGGGTCCTAGCCAGTGTTCTTGCAAGGCATCTCTCTTGTGTGAGGCTGCCGCCCACAGGCTTCTCTGGGGCTCAAAATGGCTTGCTTTCCACATAACGAGACAGAGGGATAGGAGCCTGGGCCAGGCTGTAGCTTTGCCTTAGCATCCAATGAATATAGCTGGCAGGTTAGGGAAGGCCAAGAACATGCTTGGCTCCAAGGCAACTTAGAAGGATTTATGGAAGGAAAGCTACAAACTACAAAATTTCTAGATGCAGATACAGATTCAAACAGGCGAAGAGCAGGTGAGGGCTGGGGGACAGTACGGCCCATGGGGTGGTGAAGTGTCTACAGCAGCAGTCTGTTCTCAACCTGTGGGTCACGACCCATTTGGGAGTCCACCGATCCTTTCACAGGGGTCGCCTACGGCCATCAGAAAACACAGATCTTTACATCACGATTCCCAACAGTAACAAAACTACAGTTCTGAAGCAGCACCAAAAGTCATCTTATGGTTGGGGTCAGCACAACGTGAGGAGCTGTGTTAAGGGTCGCAGCGTTAGGAAGGGTGAGAGCCGCTGGCCTAGAGAAGGAGGCTGCCCAGACTGCTTAAGGACGAAAGGGCGCCTGGGAGATCCCCCACCTCAGAATACCCGAGGAGACCGGTGGGGACTTGGGCTTTTGTCCCACAGGTCACAGTCCTTAGAACCGAGAGCAGGCAGGGCAGTGGGCGCAGGTGCTCTCTGTGTGAGCAGTGACGTGAGGAAGGACTCCAGTGCGGCCTCAACTAAGTCTATTTGAAGGCTTTTAGTAAGTGACTACATACGGATTATCTTATTTTTAAAAATGGGAAAGGGCTCTTGTATTCTGAAATAGGCCTACCAAGGTGCATGGGTGGGGGGTGGGGGGTGAGGGGAAGGAGTCAGGACGGGGATATCGCAGCCTCACCAGCACGGACAACGAGGAGAAAGCTGTAAGGCTGCCTAAGGAGAAAGCAGCGGGAGGACAGGGCTCCGGGAAGGCACGCAAGTCAAAGTCTGGAGTCTAACTGAAGGACAACAAGAAGACTGTACCTCAGAGAACAGAAGCTCCGCATCTGGGTCACGGCCTAGCACCAGGGGCCGTTCTAACAACACAAGATGTGCGTGGTGTTGAGAGATCAGAAGTACAGAGAGAAAACGTTAAATAAAAGGTTTTGCTTTTATTTAAAATAAAATGCATTTATACGGTCTTTAAATCATGGATTATTGGACAACACTGTTAAGTCCATCCCTCCCTGGCGCCCTCTGGGCTCGTGAGCTAGGAGTTTCCTAACTAGCACCAATACAGATTGTAACAGGTTGCGCGGCAGACCGGACACAGCCAGTCCAGGCATTAGAGTTAAGGACATCGTGGCAAGTCATGACCATCACGAAGGCATTCTTAATTTAGCAGATACCGAAACTGCATATTAATTATACACTTTAAAAGCATTTAATTAATGCAAGGATGCTACATTTAAGCCATTTCCTAGTCGTGAATAGTTTTTAAAAAAACTGTACAATTTTATAAAATTTGTGTTTGTACATTAGTTACACAAAATGCATACTTCATAGAACTTTACTTCATATTGTAACACAAAGGTTGCATATTTTAGGCAGATAGTGAATATGCTGGTGAATACTAAGAGTGTTGTAATACAGTATGGTGTAAAAATAAACATGAAACAATGTACAACATGCTTATTCAAGGACAAACCCAGCCAGGCACAACAGATCAACAGCGTTTCCTTCAAGGTCAATGACGTCACTGAATACCAGGCATCTACTGCAGACCTGATTTTACATTAGGAGAGGGAGCTAACTGGCTACCAGAAGTGGGTATTTCAAAGAGGGCATCAAATTAAACATACATTAAACACGTGCATTACACATGATAAATAGACTCATATAGGTTATGCCCTGGGTAACTTGGTAGTAGATGGCTTGTTTCTTAGTTTGGCTAGTGTCAATCAGCGACAGCTGATTCCTGACTCGCCCACTACTTCAGATTTCAATCCGTGGCCCTGAGGAACGAACATTCGGTGTTCCACAGAGCACATATTGCATCACGGTAGCAGATTAATAACCGTGCTTGTTAGTGCACACATTAACCGGTCTGATAAGGCAAAGAGTTTTCATGATAAAATGGTACATTTCAAGCTTACTTTATTAAGCAGCATATAAGAAACAACAGCTTTAAAGTTAAATAGTGTTATGGCCGTGGAGTTTCATTACACCCTTTTCCTATTCACACCCAACCGCTGGTGAGTTTGTAGAACATCTCCTCATCTAAACTCTCATTTTGGTCTTTCGCACGAGTCGAGAGAAATATGTAACCACCAATGAATTCATGGACCACCTTGCAGTCTACTTCAGTACAAATGAAGGACAACCGGACCTCATCTGCAAACTCCACAGTGACCTGCAACAGAGAGACAGAGTCGTCAGTATCCCCAGGGAGCTTCTGGAAGTTCACTTCGTAGGCTGCCACTCCCCGGATTGTTATACAGGAACAGCAATGGTGTCTGTGCGCCAAAACAATAAAAAAGGCGTATCATCCCCTCCCCCATTCCTTTAGTTCAGTCTCAAGGGATTTAAGCCATCAAGTTCCCAAGTGGTCTCTGGTAATGCAATTAATGAGAACATCTCTCTCTTCAGGTCCTGGGAGAAAATCTACTTCCTGTGTTTTATTTAACATTTGCTCCAGTATTTAACCTTTAGGTATCATGTTGAAATATTTCAGAAAGATGGGTTTTTCTGATAGCAACTGATACAACATATCCAATGTGCCAAGCTAAACAGTAAGACTGTTCATACGATGTCCATGTCACAAGGGAAAAGGGCACCGTAGTGGCTAGAGTGGTGCATGCACCAGGTCTCAGAGACCAGAAACAACCGTTTGAATGCTGAGCCAGTCACTAAGTGGACAATAACCACACCTTAGGCTCCTAAACGGGACTGAAGTATAGGCAACCTGCTTTAGAAGGCTGTGACGAGGCTCGAGAGGAGTCTAAATGCAAACATCTAGTGTCATGCCTGGCCCAAAGAGGCATAGGACACAAACTCTCACTGCTACTATGAGAAGAAAGATTAGCTATTACAGATAGATTATGAAGTAGGTAAGTTTAAGTGAAAAATGAGTAACAACCATATGGTCTATACTTTAATCCTAAAGATTCTTTCTTTTACAATTCATATTATTAGGCAGTCTCCCATAGCCCAGACTGGCCTCTAACTTGCCATGTAGCTGGAGATGACCTTGCACCTCTGCTTCTTCCAAGTGTCCAGATGACAGGTGTGCTCCACACCCAGGGCTTCAGGAATGCCAGGCAAGCACTCTCCCTCTACCTGAGCTAGCTATCCCCAGGCTCTATTTTGTTTTTTTTAAGTTTTATGTGCACAGGTGTTTTGTCTGCATATGTATCTGTGAGGTCAGATGAGGGCATCAGATCTCCTGGAACTGGAGTCATAGGTGGTTGTGAACCTCCATATGGGTGCTGGGACTTGAACCCAGGTCCTTTGGGAGAACAGCATGTGCTTTCAGCTGCTGAGCCAGCATCTCTCCACTCCTACTCATTTGTGAACAAATGGAGATGCCCTGTGCAGGGCCTCATTTGGACGAGGCTGGAGTCTTGGAAGCTTGGCTACCTACCCAATGGTGGCCTTTGAAAGCTTGTTTGAAGGTTCTAGCATGGGAGCACAGCTGCTCGTATACCCTTGGCAGAAGGAAGGCTGTCTTCTCCCACCAAGAAGTATGAGAGGTGAAGGGGGACACCAGAACTCACTAGCCAGACAAGCCAAATCGGCCCTAGTAGTTAATGGGGGTATCAGATACCAGAGCCAAATCACCTCACATAACCCAATCTCCAGAATTTACAAGGCTCTCCCTCTTTGTTCTTCTTGAGTGCTGCGGACCAAATCCAGACCCACGGAACACCTCAGCTGTTCTAACGCGGGCACTGGCTTACCATTTTGATCTCCCAGTTGACATTCCACTGCTTCATGTTGCTGAACCGCCATGTTTTGATGGCGTCTCCCGTGCTGGCGTCCATCCGAATCAACCTGTTGTATGCAATCCCAATAAGTTCCTCTCTCTTGCCGCCTTGAAATCTGTAATATTGAAGAAAAACTCCTCAGAGGGGGTGGGGGTGGGGGGTGGATTTTCTCCAACCCTCAAAACTCACCTACTGTAAGTAAAGATAAATATGCAATATTGTGAGCTGTTAATGAGAAAATGGAAAGCCTAGGAAATACCACTTTTTTAAGTTTTGGTGTAGAAGAAAGAGGTTAGTGTGTCTAAGCAGTTTTCCTTTCAGAGTTTAAGCTCTAAGTACATGAGGTAGACAACATCCGCAGATCACGGCGGCACACTGACCTTGCGATGAAGTGTGTGATGCCGAACTCAGGCAGAGACTGCCACGCTTGAATGAATCTCATCTTGGCTTCAATCAGACTCATCTGGGCTACATTCTGATGGGCCTCCAAGATTCTTGCTGTTATCTAAACATGATTAAGTATTAATTAGATAATTATATCTTTTGTGATTGGACCGAGATTTTTCTTTCTTTTTTTTTTTTCCTTCGAGACAAGGTTTCCCTGTGTATTTGTGGTGCCTGTCCTGGATCTCACTCTGTAGGCCAGGCTGGCCTCGAACTCACAGAGATCCACCTGGCTCTGCCTCCTGAGTACTGGGATTAAAGGCCTGTGCCACCGCTGCCCAGCTTGGACCAAGATTTTAACAAGATAAAAATTTAATTATGTGCCCCATAAAATCATATTGAATTTTAATTAAAAATTATCTAAAGCTTTATTTGGGAATTTCAAGAAAGTAACATTGTTAATTTCAGTTTTTATGTATCACACAAGAAGCATTATTAGGAGTCTAGTGTATGACTGCCAGGGCTGAGAAATGTTCCAAGTGAGCAGACACGGGTGAGCAATGACAAGATAATACATTCAAATCCATATACAGATACTGGCTGAAGTTCAGAAACAATATGCTAGGGCTCAGTCTCGAGACCTGAACACGGAGAAATAGTGAGTGTCTGCCACGTTTCCATGGCAATCAAACAGAACGGAAATCATTTACCTACACTCACTCTAGGGTGAATTGTCCGTGGCGGGGGTAAGGGGTTGGGTAGGAGCCCTACACTTTTGAATTTCTCTCTTTGTAATGTGGAGAACTTACCAAATCTCTTACATAGCCTGGCTGCAGATGGCAATGCGAGGAAAGAAAAAGGGAGCAGAAAGAAAGAAAAAAAAAAAAAAAAACAAGAGGAGATCAGGAAAACAGCAATGAAGCAAAGAAAAGCCTGTGGTACCTGCAACCCAAAACTTCAGCGGAAAACCATGCAGAGGAAGAGCACTCGGGTGGACACCAAGCCAACGAAGGAATGAGGATGAGGACATGGAGGCGGCAGCGGTACTGGCCACACAGAACAGAGACGTGCCACACTGTACACGTAAGATTAAAGGTGGAGGCTCGCAGAAGAAAGCGAGAAGGGGCAAATCTCTTTCTCCCCTCATGTGCCGGTTCTGACGGTGAGGGCAAAGCTAATTATTTTAGTAGCAAAATAAAAATCACTACTCAAAGGCCATGATAGCTTTCTCAGATTTAGTCAGACGGCACAATGCATGCACCACTCCTCAGCAGGGCGCTAAGGGTGCACATGAACACGCGGCCTCACTATTCCTTAATTTGCACCGAAAGACAGCAGCCCCTCAATTACCATCTGCTTTTTGCATCCTTTGTCCTGGAAGGAGAAATAAAAGTTTGGCAAACAGGGCGCTGGGTGCCGTGGCCACACATGTAGTATGTCTTTCCAGTTTGGGACGACAGGATAACTATTCTATTTACAGTTAAAACCTCATACTCAAAAGAATCCTGGAAAGTTCAGCTAAAATATGCATAATTTGGGGAAGAAAAGCAGATTAAGTGTCAAGGCTATGCTGATGAGTCCTGTGCCGTGGCAGGGTCTCGTGCCTGTGAGCACTTGGTAGGGTAGGGTCGGACCTTCAGGGGACGAGGCTGAGGGCCTACTTAGAGAAGGAGTTGAAAAGATCTGTGTGTTTGACTCAGTGAGACCATAGCTCCGGAAAGGTCTTTAACCACAGCCACACACTGCCTTCCTGACACTGGACACAGAACGGAGGATTTGAGGTCACATTTTTGTCTACAACTCAAGACAAAAAACGATCACCTCTGGACACCTGGCATTAATAAAACAGCCAAGGTCTGAAATCATTTGAAGAAATCATCTACAGAAACTAGCCTCTTGGCACCCAGCTCGTCAGTGAGTAAGAAGCAAGCCAGTGGCTCCTTCCTTGCCTTCCTGACTTAACTGCATTCCACAAGGCTCCTGGGTGGCACTTCCGCCATTCCTTATCACTCACTCCCACAGCCAAGGATAAACAATGTCCCTGTCGCTGACACAGCCTCTGAACCGCAGAGACAGTCCATTCCTGACTAAAGCTCTGAACATCTCTGTGGAAAGCGAAACTGTTTCAGTTTCATTTAATAAAGCTATGCTTAAATTTAAGGAAGGTAATGTTCTGTTTAATTTGGATTTTAATGTTTCAAAGTGATCCCTTAAAGATAAAAACAAAAGTCGATAAAAATGATTTGTTTATTTTAGAGGTCTTCTCTGCTCCCTCATCCAATCTGAAGCCTGTCCTTTTATGGCGTGCTGTTTAGAGTAGAGAATTCTGGGGGCTCTCAGGTCAAATTCCCCTTCAAAGGACCTTTCGTGATGTACCAAAGTGCCATTTTCCTGAATAGCAAACCTTTTATGGAATTAATTTCCAGGACAGGAATTCCAAAGAGAGTGGACAAAGGCCATGAATTTTAAGTTAAAATTCATCAAACTTTGTAACTCTGTGTAAGATTTTGTTAGTGTTAAGACAGTGATGGACAACTATCTTTACCACATAACATTGTATTTCTAAAAGCTGGTTAATCTACCTCAGCAAACACAAGTTTCAAAGATACTTTGGGGGAAGTGCTGACTGGGCTTTTTTGTCTTGTTTCCATAGGGAACCAAAGAATCAGGCCATTTCAGTTCTTGAAGGTCCTTGGAGAGAGCTCTCTGTGGGTTGTGTAGAGTAAACAAGCTCTGGGCGCTGCTCGCCAGCGTCTACCCTGTTAACTTTGTACAAGATTAACAACCAGTTTAAACTGACCTAGGCCCCCATTTCCTGTTTTATAGTCTACCAAAGCTGGCAGCGTTTATTTAAGAGGAGAAACCGCATTGAAAGCACGTGCACACAATTAGAGAGCCGGCAAATTAAGTACAAGGAAATACCTGTTTGTTCTTATACTTTTTTAGGTAGCGAGGGGACACCAGACACTCGGGGTTGATGTCGGTTGTGATCTGCTCTGGGATCAGCTGGGGATCTGGGTTCAGATGTTGCATCTTCAGGAAGGAGAGAATGTTCTGAACCTCTAAGTTGTAAGAACTGTCTGCCATGGTCTTGCCTTTGGAAGCTAATCTGCAGGCCGCCATCCAGTGTGCATACTGCTTCTCCTGTTGAAAAGAAACGCTGAGGGATGAAGCCACACAGTGCTCGGGACCTAGGTACAGAGTGTAGGACAGCTGGCCAACTCACATGGGAGTCAGAGAAAAGTGAGGTTTAATTGGAAAACTTACACTATCACAACGAAGCCAAATTTCGTTCATGCCCTCTGCAACCGGAATTAGGAGTTTGATGTTAAATTTTTGGCCTGAAATGTTTACATCTGGGGTAACTTCACATCCTGTAATAATAAGTTTAATTGTAAAAGTGCACAAAGGAAATCCTGAGTCAATAAAATAGCCTCATTTTGTGATGTTTTACTATGATGAATTCTGCCACAGCATTTTAAGAGCACCTCCATACGGTAGAAGGTCACTTGATGTCGCTTTGGTACTCAAATGACAATCTAGAGCCGAGGATTCAGAAATACAGACATTCATGAACTATAAGAATCCAAACGGTCGCCTTGGCCTCCAAGTAATGTTTAAATTAGTAAAGGAAAGGGTACTTTACGTAAACAGTTCTCTCTTCTTTCCAGGAACACTACTACATACAAACAGTCCTTTTGTAGAACGTTTCAAACAAGGGGTAAGTTGTATAATAAAATTAAAACAGACATAATCTGACTGGGTTCTCGAGGTGATTTAGAGTTAGTAACTCTGTAACTAGCCCTTAAAAAAAAATCAAAACCTGAACCAGGCAGTCTTTTCTTCTCGGATTACAGCTAACCATGCTAAGTGGTTGCATTTACCATTCATGCATTTACCATTCATGAGGATTTAGCACAGATTTCCCTTGACCCATTCTCGACATTTTAACTATTCTTTCCCTAAACCCTGTTCTATTCCAACCTCCATATATATCGCCTTTTCTGCTCAACCGCACCAGCATGGAGTGTCTGCTTGGAAGGCTCTTCCCACCAGCCAGCGCAGGCACGCAGGCGCGCAGGCACGCATGCACGCAGGCGCGCACGCACAGTCTTTGCTCTGCAGGCCTCCTGCAGATTTATTTTATTTACTTTGGTGTTCAGATGGAACCCAGGGCCTTTCGCACATTCCCAGCACATGCTTCACAAGTGAACTCTACTAGGATCCCTCCTTACATCTTGAGCCAGATCCCATTTACACCATGACACTCACACCCTCACGGAAGGACAGAGAGCAGCAACTTTGTATCACCACCTCCTTCCCACGCTCCCTTCTAAACTGTCACCGCCCAAACTGGCAGTGACTTCCAAAAGGTGCTGGGGACAGAACCCAGAGTCTCACACATACCAGACACACACTCTACCACTGGACGGAACTTCTGGTCCCCAGATGGAGAGTAAATCTCCTTCTACCTGAGCCAGGAGAAAGAAACGAAGAAGCGACAGAGGCCACCAAAATGGTAAACGAAGCTCTAGCTCCAGCTATAAGCCTGAATGAATAAAAGATGCAGCTAGCGTCTGGAGGAGGCCTGGCTCAGCAGTTAAAGAAGGACAGGAGTTCAGGTCCCACCTCACAACTGCCTCTTATTCCAGCTCCGGTGGATTTGATACCCTCTTCTAGACTACTCAGGCCACTGTATATACACACACGCACACTTAAAAATGAGATGAAGCTTTAAAAACAATCAATAAAGAAGCAGAGCTATCAGCTGAGCCCTCACTGAAGAGTGGCCCGGGCTGCAGGTGCTCAGTGAGGAGGCCCATGCCTCAAGTTTCAGCTCCTACTTCTCAGCCCACTTTCAATAAGACAAGGCAACAGGAAACTCCAGCTGGCAGCTAGACACCTAACAGGGCCATCCTGGGCTTGCCTCAGGAGTTGGGTAGAGCAAAGTAAAGAGAGAAGAACTGGATGAGGAAGAGGGAGACTGGGCAAACAGGTGTGAAGGGCAAGCAGGATGCCTGCCAATGATGAAGGGCGAGACAAGAAATACAGACGTGAGACCCACGAGGTTGCAGGTGAGGGACCCGAATGTTCCTGATGCTCAAGATGAGAAAAAAAGGCGAGAAAAAAAGGCATCACAAATGCACTTGCCGAGTGAGGTAAACGTGGTGTACTTGAGCTCGGGTCTGCCCAGAGATCACAACAAATTATCCACATGCAACTTAATACACAAACTGGAGAATCAAAATCACCGCAAAGACCCCAAAGGTGTAAAGAGAGCGCGAAGTGCCCCCCCCCCCCAGTGAAGTTTATTGAGTACCGGACTGACAGGTCCCATGAGGCTCCCCTACCTTTGAGGTTCATCTGGTGAGCAGGTGTACCACTGGACTCTTCTCGGCTCTTATAGCAGGAGATGGACGTGTCTTTGAATGTGCACCAGTACTGCTTGTACCCTTTCAAAGTCAGCTTTTTAGGCCTGGAGAACAAACAAAATTGAGACAAAAACCACTCTGAAGTACCTTCGTCAGGACTGTTTTAGCAGTTAAATTTCTCAGTGCTGAAAAACACGAGGCCAACTTTACAGTGCTGAAATCATCTGCCTTTGGCCAGTTTTTTCCTGGTGTGCCTCCTCAGTCTATTCCAGTAGACCGGGAGTCCAAACAGCGAGGAGGTAGAGGGCCCACAGCCCCACACTTCTCACTTAAAGGTGTCCATGTGGAAAGGTCCATGTCCACCCACACTCTGCAGAGGCAGTGGTGTCCATAGCATTATTGCTGCTGAGGCCTCTGCGTCATGTGATGTACTGGGCATGACTGCAGTGGGAGAGGAGTCAGCCTGACATGGACACACACACCACACCAGAGCCACACATAGATCAAGGCACAGGCAGCCGGAAAGCATGGAAAAGGGAAGAGGCTAGATATAGAGACTTTTGAAATCTTGCCCTTACTGCAGAAGCGTTCCAGACTGTGAGCTACAGTATTTTCAGCCTTGGAAAACTCTAGACCGCAACGGTTTCCCAGAGCATACAGTAGGAAAGCAGACAGTCGGCACCACATCTCCATCTCAACTGCCTTACTGCTCAGTTCTCAATTTTGAGGATTACAAGTAGACTGCTTAAAAGTCTAGAAAAATTTACTGAGACTTTACAGGAAAGGGTCCAGCAGCACATGAACATAAGCCAATGGAGTCTGGAGCTCTGAGCAAGGACATAACACTGGCATTCACAGGACACCGTTTGCCACTTCTCACGAAGCACAGTGGGGCCAGCCACTACCACCAACTATGATACAATCAGCCTCGATGATTTTTTTTAATATATATTTTTAAAAATTTATTTATTATGTATACAGCATTCTGCCTGCATGTGTCCCTGCAGGCCAGAAGAGGGCACCAGATCTCATTACAGGTGGTTGTGAGTCACCATGTGGTTGCTGGGAACTGAACTCATGACCTTTGGAGGAGCAGTCAGTGCTCTTAACCACTGAGCCATCTTTCCAGCTCCCAGCCTCGATGATTTTAAGATCAAATAAAACAATGATTATTGTGGTTTTAGTTTAGTGAACATGAATATCTTAATTTTAAGTGTTCATCTAATTGGTAAATCTTACAGATTTGTTTTACAAATAACTGACCAAGTTACTGTAAACTTAAATGTGAACATGACTATAAACTGACAGCTCTTACTGACATTTGAAATCTCCCCCACTTTCATACTTACTTGAAAACTTTAATATAGTCAGCGAGTTCTGGAATTGAAGTAATGTCACCCTAGGTAAAGAATTAAAATAATATTTTTCTTAATCTTTTACAATTAGTTTGGTATCTGATTTTAAAAACTGCTTATTTAGTATGCAAAATACAGCTGTTAAAGACATAAATGATATGATCATATTACATGGTCTTGTTATAAAGGCATTTTCAAATATTAAACAAAGTTAATAAGAATTTGAACAAAATGACATCTGTACAACTCCCAAGAATGTATTCTTGCTTCTAAATACAGCCGAAATGGTTTACAGCCACACATGGAAATACTGTAAATCATGATGCACTAAGAAAAATGTTTCTTCAGCAAGAACTCATTCCTTAGCTTTAAAAATAGGCAGCTTTTAAGCTATTGTGAGGCTCCTTCTCCTTTAGTTTATCAATTAAGCAGACTACCTAACACAACTTGACGTTGCTCTCCCCTGCAGAACCGCCTTCCCTCCACTTGCAGAACAAGTGTTTAGAGACAGCTTCAGTGTGGGAGGCCCGAGGAGCTGGTAACACTGTTTCCTCAGGGATGGGGTGGAGCCAGGCCCTGGGTGGATCCTCCCACCACAAAAACCTTCTCTGAAAATCCATGACCGACTCTGACCACTTTCTCCCCCTTCCAGAGGCCTTCTCCGGGAATGGAAAACCCACAAACAGGCAAGCCTCAACTAACGTCACTCATCAGCTAGAGATCCACCTTACCACCAGAATTGTGGATGCTTTCCCGCCTTCCAAGGTGATCTCCAGGTCAGAAAGGGCAGCGCCAACTTCATCAACGTCTCTGTCACTGTTATTTAAATGATTTTCTGACGTCATGATTGACAGCTTATTGATATGATACTGAAACCACAAGAACATGCTGTTGAAATGACTGTTCGGCAGCAGAACAGGGGTAGATGAAATTACTACCTGACTCTACATTAGCTGTTTTTTAATCTGATTTGCAAGGACAAATTGTCAGGGAAGGAGGGTGGAGGGCTGGAGGCTCAGTGCCTAACAGCACTGGCTGCTGCTGGTACAGTGAACTCCTTTGAGTTCTAGCACCCAGGCGGCAGCTCACAGCCTTCCGTAACTGCAGGTCCAGGGGATCCAGCGCCCTCTTCTGGTGCCCACAGACACTGCATGCACATGAGCACAGACAAACCGCAAAACTCCTGAACACATCAAAGTAAGCAAAGTGTCCTGAAACCGGAAGGATTAAAAGCAAGGGCCATGGCACCTGGGATCCGTGTGACAGCCCTGCTCAGAAAGACTTATCCAAAATGAGCCCAGTACCTGTAGACACAATGTTATTCTGTTTCTGCCTCCCTTGGTGTGAAGGGGATTTATAGGTCTGCTACTACATTAACACTAGTGAATTTGGGTTGTTTTGTTGTTGGGTGGTTGATTTCCTTGTGCCTAGAACAGGGCCTTGTACAGATGCACATCCCATGAGGGCTCAGGCCATGCACTTCTGTAGGGATGAACTCACCGCTTGTATTCTACCCCTGGAGAAAACGAACCCTCACTGGCCCACAGTCCTAATCACTCAGGAGAAAAGTACTGCCATTGTAACTTCAGGAGAACTGGAAGCTAGCTCCACTTTCCCAGTTCTGTTTTCTGGGCTTCATAGCCTCAGCTATCTAGAAATAAGAAGCTCTGTTCATATATGTGAGCAGAGTGTGTGAGTACAACCAGACAGCCCTTCTATCTTGCTAGGAAACAGTCTTGGGTACAGAATTTTCTAAAGTATAAAATAGTTGTTTTTAAACGCACTTGGTGACTCGGGATATTAAAAATCTATTAGGTTTTGATGTCAAGCCTGAGAGATTTTGTGGAGAGATCAACAGAATCTGGTGTAACTCTCATTAGCTGCCTTTCACAGCATAAGAAGAGGCTCTGAACTTCTGAAGGATCCATTTACCTGTAAAATCTATCTGTGGGAACACTCAATGCATGGACTCAGTAGTAAATGGTTACACCTTCAAGTTGGGCAAACATGAGATCTTTGCGGTGACAGAAACTTCTGTGATAACCACTAAGAACAAGACAGGCAGAGACTGCCAGGGATGGCCTCAATGTTGAGAGACTATTAAGAATCATGTGGAAGGCTGGTTAAAAACACAGGCCTCTCACTCCATTCCCTACCCCGTCACCCCAGAGATCTTGGCTCAAAACTCCATGGCTTAGCTTGAAATCTGCCATTTTTCAAAGCACTGTGACTGATACTGATACAAAACGCCCTGTTACTATCTTATTAACTTTGCAACTTTATTTTTTTATCCAGTTCATTCCAAATTATTTTCTTTCTTTTTGCTATAGAGTAAGCCTGCTTTGGATCTGGGTGCCCCAGAGACAGAGCAGCTCAATGTGTGGGCCACAGGCTCCTCACCATACTTTCTTCTCAATGGTGAAGAGCAGAAACCTGAGCTCCAGTCAGTGTGGTCACATGGGGAAGGACAAGAGTCTGTCTTCTTCTTACCAAGATGGCTCCAAAAGTCTGTAGGTCAGTCTTTTGGATTTGCACTTCAAAACTCCCTCCCTTCCTGCCTCCCCCATATTATATATAGATTTATTATCTCTATCTATCTATCTATCTATCTATCTATCTATCTATCTATCTATCTATCTATCTATTAAAATGGTCCAAGAGGGCTATGCTTTGAGGCCCTTCGATTACTGGGAATAGAATCTAAGGTTTGCTGGGATATAACTCAGTGGCACACGCTGAGTTAGCATGTGCAAGACTTTGGGCTCAGTCCCTAGCACAATACCAAAACAACAACAAAATGATAAACTAACACTGTTATAAAATTAAAACCTATGGTTTTTCAGATATATTTTACATGACTTGTTCTTGCTTTTGGCAAAACTTCCAACAGAAGATGCCAGAGTCTGCGTCCAGAGGGTGAAAGATACATTTAAAGAGTCACTCAAGTGGGAGACTCCCAGGAAACTGTGCCGAGATTTAGTTCAGGAAATTCTCCAGACAGTCAAAACGACCCGGAAACTGTAAGAATCTTAACCAGCTGCCTAGTTAATTCTCTGGAATAGCTGATGAATTCACCCGCCTGCCCACCAGCAAGGACTTGCCATGTGCCTTCTGCTTTCCAACAGTGATCCTGGGTTATAACTGAACTTTCTGGTGCTTTGGTGCATTTGGAAGTCTGACAGCATTTTTGTGTTCCGAGAAAAGAAGTAAAAAAAAATCTTCATAGTGAGAGCTTCTTCACTGAGGGCTTCTATTTAAAGATTGTCAATTGCACTGGGACCTTAGGGAAGACTAGAATCCCAGCCCAGCCCAGGAATACTTGCCAAAGCCCCACTCAGACACACTGAAATCTGAAAGATTTCATCTGGTGACAATGGATCTCACTGCTTCTAAGAACACTGATTAGCTAAAGCCATTTCAGTAACGGGAGTGGGCAATTAATTTTTTAGTAAGTACCACTATAATTCTGAAGCATGTGGTATCCAAGGTCTACATTTGTAAAAATACTAAAGAAACATTAGCTTTATACTTAATAATTAATACTGTAAAAACATTTATGTTTATTCTAGTCTCTTCAACTCTCATTATTTAAAGGTGTTATTTCTGACACAGCCAGTGTGCAATGTGCCCTATCATCAATTTACTATCATTAGTACTTTACTTCTAAGAGAAAACTGAGTTAACTTCAAGTTACTATCCTTGGGAGGGAAAAGACTAATTTTTCCACAAGATACAGGAAAGTAACCAAAGTATCACTGATTCTTCAATACATATATATGTATATTTAAGATTTATTTATTTATTATATATACAATGTTCTGCCTGCATGTATCCCTGCACACTAGAAGAGGGCACCACATCTCACTAAAGATAGTTGTGAGCCACCATGTGGTTGCTGGGAATTGAACTCAGGACCTCTGGAAGAGCAGCCAGTGCTCTTACCCTCTGAGCCATCTCTCCAGGCCCAATTCTTAAATATTTTAAAACAACAACAAAAATAATCATTAGCTGGGCTGTGGTGGTGCAATCTTTAATACCAGCACTCGGGAGGCAGGTAGATCTCTGTGAGTTTGAGGTCAGCCTGGTCTACAGAGTGAGTTCCAGGATAGCCATCAAAACTACACAGAGAAACCCTGTCTAGAAAAACCAAAAGAAGAAGAACTAATCCTAACCATGTTTGTTTCACTTTCGTAAATGTCCACTTTCAATGTTTAAAAATGTTCATTTATTGAGAGTGTGAGTGTGTGTGTGTGCATGCATGTGCCGTGTGTGTGTGTGTGTGTGTGTGTGTGTGTGTGTGTGTTTGTGTGTGTGCACATGCGGTGAGAGGACAGCACTGAAAAGCCAAGTCTCACCCTGCAGCCCTAGCTGCCCTAGATTCACAGACAACCACCTGCCTCTGCCTCCCCAGGGCTGGGACTAAAGGTGTGCACCAATGTGCCCAGCCTCAGAGGATTTTTGGGAGTTGGTTCTCTCCTTCTACCAAGTAGGTCCTGAATACCAAACGTGGGTACCATGGTTGGCAGAAAGCATCTGCTTGCTGGGCCATTCTGCCAGCCACACACACCACTGTCTACATAGCAAAGAATGCTATCAAAAGCCTGTATAACGACACCACTCTCCTCTTTCCCAGTAAGGATCATCCACTGTCTTCATTACCTGCAAGGCTGCAAACATCATCATCTCTTCTTCGGTGCATTCAATCTCTTCCAGCAGAAGAGCCCACTTGGCCTGCTCATAAAGCTGATTGATTCTGATAGCATCATACTGCAGAATGAAGGAAATACGGGCTTTAATATAAAGACTTCAATACCGCAAAGTTCTCAATGTTCAATCTCCACTTTTGAGGCTGGAGAGATGGCTCAGCCGTTAAAGAGTCCTTACTGCTATTGCAGAGGAACGGAGTTCAGTTCCTAGCACCCATGTAAGATGGCTCAGAATTGCTTGTAATTCCAGATCCCACGGAGTTCTGATACCTCTGGCCTCTATGGGCACCTGTGCTCACATACACCTAAATTTTAAAATAGTAAGTCTTAAAATAGCCTCTCTTTTTAAATAAAATTATTGTATTTTATGAGGGTTTTGCTCTTGTGTACATGTGTATACTACATGCATGCCTGGTGCCTATTGGGTCCCTGGAACTGGAGTTATGGATGGTTGTAAGCTACCATGTGGGTGCTGAGAACCCAGGTCCTCTGCAAGCGCTCTTAACCAGTAATCCACTTCTCTAGTGCCCCTTCTCCACCTTTTTGAGACAAGGGTCTCACTATGTAGCCCCTGGTTGGCCTTAACTTGCTGTCTAGACTAACTAACTAACTTTGAATTCAGAGATCTGCTTGCCTCTGCCTCTTAGGTGTGGCCATTCAAAGCTTGTGCCACGAAACCCAGTTAAAACTCATGTTTAAAGCATGACAAAAAGTGAGTATGTCACTTTTTTCAACTTTTTATTATCAAAATGGTTAATTCTAAAAAAGGAAGAGATCTATTAGTGTTAGCTATGACTATAGATACATGTAATTTTCCATTCAAAAATGACATAAAATTTGACAAGAAAATTACCCAGGGATGTAGCCCAGTAGGTAGAAGGGGTTGCCTAGCATGAGAGAAGATTTGATCTCTAGCACTGAAGGGAAAAAAAGGGGGTCCATGTAACAACTGTTGCAGTTTCAATGGAAGAAATCTAGCTTGAAGAAGGATGTGGTAGCCCATGACTGTTCTGCTGGCCCTTGGGAAGCTAAAGGAGGAGGATCCTTGGTTTCTAGGCCAGACCAGGCTGCAGAGTGAGGTCTGGTCTCAAAAACAAAGATGATAAACCCCGCAAAAATGGGTACTGTGCAGGGCGGTGGTGGCACATGCCTTTAATCCCAGCACTTGGGAGGCAGAGGCAGGCAGATTTCTGTGAGTTCGAGGCCAGCCTGGTCTACAGCACGAGATCCAGGAAAGGCGCAAAGCTACACAGAGAAACCCTGTCTCGAAAACAAAAACAAAAACAAAAACAAAAAACGAAACAAAAAATGGTCTGAGGCCAGCCTGAGTTTCATATTAAGTCTGAGCAGCCTATGCAGAATGGCTGGATTCTGCCTCAAAAAGCAAACACCAGATAAAGAGAGGGAAGAAGAGGGGAAAAAAAGAGAAATCTAGTTGGAAAGAATTAAAACAAGATACAAATACAGATTGCTTTTAACATTGTTATTCTGAGTTGTCACAAAAGAACCCAGTGAGCAAATTAATTTGGGAAATACTTTGCTCACAGAGGAGGAACACCCAAAGAGGTAGACCCTTGGGAAGAAGAGCTATTTTAAATATCCAAAACAGACAGTACAGACACACTTTTGGAAAATATGTGTATCTGTGTCTTTAGACTGTCCATTTAATTATATTGGCAAAAAGAAAACACTCTCTTAAAATGTTAACCAAACATTCCACTCCCCAACCTACAACCAAAAGTAGATATGATGTTGCCTGAAAATACATTTTTACTGTTTTATTGCTACAATTTGCTGTATATATGTTATGTAAAGAATTATGACCAGGCAGTGGTGGCGCATGCCTTTAATCCCAGCATTTGGGAGGCAGAGCCAGGTGGATCTCTGTGAATTCGAGGCCAGCCTGGTCTACAGAGTGAGATCCAGGACAGGCACCAAAACTACACAGAGAAACCCTGTCTCGGAAAAAAAAAAAAACCATATATATATATATACACACACATATATATATATATATAAAATTATGTTCACACATAATGAATAAAAGATAAGACACTAGATTAGTGGTTCTCAACCTGTAGGTCCTGACCCCTCTGGGGTTTAGACAACCCTTTCACAAGGGTGGTCTACGACCATTGGAAAACCGGTATTTACATTATGATTCATAACAGTAGCAAAATTACAGTTATGAAGTAGCAACAAAATGATTTTATGGTTGGGGTCACCACAACATGAGGAACTGTATTAGAGGGTCACAGCATTAGGAAGGTTGAGAACCACTGCTCTAGACAGAGTACAATTCAGACATGAAGGAGATACAGGGGGCCTGGACAGGTTGTCCCCTAAAGACTGTGCCCCTGCTCTTGGGAAAAACCAACTACAGATTTTCACAGCAAAGTTAAAAAGTGAAGTTAGAGCACAGCAGACTCACCCAGCACAGAAATCAAGTAACACTGGTTAGCTATTAGGAGGATAAAAAGGAGACAATAAAACAATACAAAGCCCAGCTTGGTGGCACACACCTTTAATCCCAGTACTCAGGAGGCAGAGGCAGGCAGATCTCTGAGTTCCAGGCCAGCCTGGTCTACAGAGCGAGTTTCAGGACAGCCAGGACTACACAGAGAAACCCTGTCTCAAAAAACCAAAAATAGCCGGGCGGTGGTGGCGCACGCCTTTAATCCCAGCACTCGGGAGGCAGAGCCAGGCGGATCTCTGTGAGTTCAAGGCCAGCCTGGACTACCAAGTGAGTTCCAGGAAAGGCGCAAAGCTACAGAGAGACCCTGTCTCGAAAAACCAAAATAAATAAATAAATAAATAAAATAATAAAAATAAATAAACAAAAACAACCCCCCCAATAATACAAAGAATAATTTTTCAGAAACTATTCTTTACCTTAAAATATAATTGCAGATGTTAAATTTAAAAAAAAAAAAACCAACTAGTACCTTTGAAACACATTAAAGAAAATGTGATTGCCTTATCAAAAGAAAAAAAAAAAAACAAAACTCAACCATGCTCCCAACCTAGGAAAATACCAGATTTACTCAGAATACAAACACCTTTGCCTTCAGGTCTGGGTTTTAAAATATTATTCAAAACTTGCTACAGTTTCTTAACGCTCAAATGAGAAGGGAAAGAGAGGCAGAAAAGATCCCTCTAGATCCTTGGTACCTTTGGGTTCAAATCAAAAAAGCTGTAGTACTTGAATCGGAGCAGCAAGGCCTCATTCTCCTTCACATCTTGTTCCATCAGCGATCTCGAGGAATCCAGCCACCTGGATAGACGCATTGGAGAAGAGCACTGAGCAAGGCCAACACCATCAGCCAAACACTCCCCCGACCAGGTACATTTGTGCTCATGCCTGGTCTCCAGAACTTACCCTTGGCCAGGCCTGGGGATGTATGCCTTTTTAAATCCCAGCCCTTGGGAGGCAGAGACAGGCAGATCTCTGTGAATTTGGGGCTAGCCTGGTCTACATAGAGTTCCAGGACAGCCAGGGCTACACATAGACACCCTGTCTCAAAAAAAATAAAAACACTTACCCTTGGTTGGTTTTTGCTTTATCAAGAAGAGCTTGAGGCTTGAACATCTTTGCCAGTATTTCTGGTGATGTTACCGGCTGACTGACGGCAAGTATCCCGGGATTGCCTTCTGACAGGGCACTGTCACCAAACCAGGCAGAAGTCGGTGACAAGGGGCTTCCGTCATGAGCGTCGTAAGTGGGGGTCATTGTTTTACTGTAAAGTCCGGGGCTTGAGTATATGCTTCCTAGTAAGTGAGAAGAGGCGGCTGTGAGGGGGGGCTTGGACTCTTAGCTCAAGGACATACACTACGGCAGGAAGCACAGTGAGCCACAAGCTTCAATCTGGAAGGAGAGCTCAGCACATTAGCTACCTGCCTCAAAACACAAAGTAACTCCGCTCGAACAACAGAACACGCAGTACCAAAGCCGTGATGTGATTGAATTGGCAGAGACTCTGAGGAACTAGGAAATAAGGCTGTAGCTGAAGCGCACAGACTGACACTTGTGTGTGTGGCTGTGGTGAGGCTCACCTTTCAGAGGGCCAATGTAAAGAACATCGATGCCTATAGGAAAGGAAAGAAAGGAATTGAGAAGGCAAAGGAAAGTCAACACCAGAAGACAAAGAATGGAGAGGAAACGGGAAAAGGGAAACAGATTCGCCCCAACTGTGAATCCTGAGTAAGCGTATTAAGCTCCGGGAGCTTCAACATAAACACAACACTATTTTGTCCAGCGCACAACGAAGCTGGGCTTTCATCAGGCCTCCCGTGATTTGGTTTCTGTGCAGCTGCACTCAAGTCAGAGGCGTCACCTCATTTCTCTAAGGACCCCTCAGTATGACGGGGCTGCGCACACACTAGAGGCTGCACAAAGAAAACACACTGGCTAATGATACAACACATACTCTTTCACTAGAATAACAGAATTAAGGGTATCAAAAACATGCCTTAACTCTGTCCTAAAACAGGTCCTGTCCTGTTTTCTGAGACAGGGTCTCACATGGTGGTCCAGGCTGGCCTCCAACTTAGGGCAATCCTCCTGACTCATCCTCTGGCTATGAAAGAGAATGTGCAATTGCTGTTACATTGTTACTGGATGTGGAAAGAAGAGGGTTAACCCACTCTCCCCAGCTATCTAACTGAAGACTATGCTTAGGAATCCTCCTTCCTCCCACTCCTGTGCACACACAGTGTAAGAAGACACAGTGTAACAGAAGGACTGTCACTGAACGGAAGTGGATACTGTCAGCCAGCCATATCTGATCTGATATCCCTGTGTCCTGGGTTGTGCTTAAACAACCTGTCGATTGGATGCTATGAGACACAGAGAGGAGGTATGAACCTGTTTCAGCCTTTAAAGGAGACACTGGACATAGTCAGTCCTGAGGCACTGTTGTCCAGGGGAGTCATTGTCAAACTTGAAACCATGGTACTGTGGACGGGTATTGTGTCCATACTTACCAAAGGCAGAAATCATGTCCCCAGCTCATCTGGGCAGACAGTGATTCTGCTAAGGGAGTACATATAAATGCAGTATGGGAGAATATTAACTAATAGGCAGAAACCTGTTTACTTAAAACAAAAACAAAAACATTTGAACCGGGCAGTGGTGGCACATGCCTTTAATCCCAGCACTTGGGAGGCAGAGGCAAGTGAATCTCCGTGAGTTCGAGGCTAGCCTGGTCTACAAAGCGAGTTCCAGGACAGCCAGGGCTGTTACACAGAGAAATTCTGTCTGGAAAAATCAAAAACAAAAACAAAACCATTTGTTGAATAAACCTTTCACTAAGAATGTCAGAATACTGACATTTTTTCCTAATGTGATGTACTAGAATTATTTAGAGCTGAGTAAAGTTAAAATCGATGACTCTACAAATTTTCCAACACAGAAAGTAAGTTAATAGAGCCCACTCTCAATCTCCTACAGTCTGCATTTTACATATCATAGTTCCTATCCGTCATAAGGATACCACGGGTTAACAACTCATCTAGTGTCCCAACAAATCTATTTTCACCCTGAGGAACAAAACTGGGGCACAAAGGCTAAAAGGCTTGTTCGCGGTCAAGAGCCAGCAAGCTGTGGGGCCATGCCGGAAACTAGCTGGGCTTGGTTGCTTGCACACTGCTTCATGAAGTACAACCCAAACCACTCCCAACCCATGTCTGTCTGATCGCTCAGAATCTCGGTGGTGAGGCAAGCGAAGCTTCAGTGAATAGCTTTGGACTTATTTCCCAACTCTAGCTGCGCCGCTGGGTCAGAGGGTAGGCATAGTTTAAATTCCTTCAGGGCCAGCTCAAGGGCCAAGCCTAACTTGTTTTCCTATTTGCCTGCTTTTCTATCTATTTCAGCAGGAATCAGAGTAAGATGAAGTAACAAATTTAGTCAGCAACAAAATATGGAGAGAAAACTTAAAAACTAAACCAAGAGTTCAAAAGGAAAATCGTCCAGAGAGCACTATATTCTGGGCTACTACGCACAGCTGGCCCCAGATAATAAAAGCCGCACGTGGCTCTTTGGAGGGCTGCTGCTGTTAGGACACAGGAAAATGACCACAGACAAAATGCTGATGTGCAGTGAGACTCTCCAACATAAGGGTAGTATCACTAAAGGCCAAAACATAAATAAGAAGGAACAGTCTAGGCATGTGAAAAATCAATAGACTAAGAAGAGCTAATGGCTAATACAATACCATTCTACCATCCCAGTGTTTATAGCATCTGTCCAGGAAATGGGAAATAAAGTAACTCTGAGATACTATTTGTCAAAATGGTAAAAAATGTATAAAGATTGACAATACTCAACACTGGGAAGAATGGATGAAAAGGGTGTATTCATATACTATCGATGGGAATGTGAACTACAGCAACTATGTGGTAAAACACCACACAGGTAGAGAACAGATAAATACCGTTTTTGTGTATAGGAACTTTTGAGAGCATTTACAAGGGCTTGGAAGAACTCTCTGCTTTGCCACAGAAAAAGCACCAAAATATTAGTCAGTGAAAAAAAAATCAATGCAGTATATATTAGAGTCTTTCTCTGTGAGCTGGAGGGCTACACAGGGAGTCCCACGCTAGCCAGGGCTGTAGAGTGAGGCCTCGTCACAATAGAAAAGAAAGAGAAGGAAGGAAGGAAGGGAGGGAAGGAGGAAGGAAAGCAGGGAGAAAAGGGCACCGACAAGCTGAAGTCCAAGCTGTTGCAATACAGTCGTCAAGAAATGGCTAATTCTTGGGGGCCTGCGGAGATGGCTGCGGGGACATCTGCTGCTCTTCAGGAGCCGAGGTCACTTCCAGCACCCATGTCAGGCAGGCAGCTCACAACCGCCTGTAACATCAGCTCCAGGGATCCAACACCTTCTTCTGGTTTCCATGGCGTGTTCACACACACACACACACACACACACACACACACACACACACACACACACACACACTGGATTATAAAAAGAAGAATATGAGGGAACAGCCAAAGAATAAGTTTAAAAGGAACCTTCAGCACTGCCTTAGCTTATTTTCTGTATTATTTGAGTTTATTATAATGAAATTAATATTCAGAGTATGACTTCTGTAATAGAAAATACAAGGCTCATTAGAACATATTACTGATGGAAGGAAACACAATATATATAATCCCACTTTAGTTGGAAAAAACAAATTGAAGAAAATTTGAGCCTTTAATATTTGAATATTTAGTGTGTGTGTGTGTGTGTGTGTGTGTGTGTGTATGTGTGTGCGTGTGTGTGTGTATACATATAGCTTTTGTTCTTTAAAGAATAGGTTTAAAATATTTTGATATTTAAAATGGTCAAGATCCAGTTAGGAAAAAAAATTGCATCCTATGTAGATAATTTTCCTAATAAAGTGAAGTAGAATATTTATTATATTCTATATTAATGTTGATCCTAGACTTTTTTCTTTTCCTAGATGCCTTCTCATTTTATTTTCAAGAAGAATTTGTTTGTTTGTTTAAGACAAGATTTCTCTGTGTAGCCCTGGCTATCCTGAAACTCACTCTGTACACCAGGCTGGCCTCAAATTTACAGAGATCCGCCCATTTCTGCCTCCTGACTGCTGGGATTAAAGGCCTGCATCACCACTGAAGTTTCTAGTAAGATAATTTCCACTTGTATAATGCATTCTGATATTAAGTTTCTTTGAAAATCATGACCACACTGCAGAAAGTGTTCTTTCTTTGAAAAATTGCAGTCAGTCTGGTGTGGTAGTGCAGAGCTGCTGATCCCAGCACTCAGGGGTCCAAGGCAAAGGATGGTGCAGAGTTTGAGATAAACTCTGGCAACATACTGAATTCATGACAAGCAGGACAGTGTAGCTGTTAGAATTTATAGTGTGTTGGCCAGACAGAGCAGACTCTGACAGATACGGGTTATATACATATACAGTCTTAATAAAAATGACCTAATTGAATTGATTATACATAGCTACATGTTAGCTGTTACACACCAGACATCTAGGCGGAGGAAGATCCTGGAGGGCTTCTTTATGATTTCGTTTACCACCCATTTCTCTACCAGAGCATCTTCTAACGGGAATATCAGTCTAAATTACCATGGTTTAATCATAACCCAAAGCCTAAGCATCAGTAAAAAACGAGCTGTTTTGCATCAGCTCAGCCAGCTTTCCTAGTCTGTCACTATTAGCATAATTGGGGAGTAGGAGGAAAAAAGAGCCTAAGTAATAATCCACGCTAACAGTACCCTGTGCTTCCCATTACCCTGTGCTTCCCATTCCGCTACTAACTACATAAACAAGGTTTTCTTGTCTTTCTCACACTCAGAATCTATTTCTAGCCACTTCTGGATAACTGAAACAATCGTGTGTCTTAGAATTCCTATGACCCCTGGAGTCACCGTTGGTTTCTGGGCTAGAAAGCTCACTCGACTCACCCAGACGGACAAGATCTTCCATGCTGCAGTTTCTACGTGGATGACCTCAAACTGTTCTGATTAATACACACAGTGGACAGTGGAGATTCCTTAAGGAACTGAAGTTTATTTCTTTTTCTTTAAAGTAATCAAAGTTGAAAAAATAATCAGTAAAAGCTAGATTCTGGCCTTTGGCTACTGGAACACTGCTAAAATTCAGGGTCTCTGTGTCCTCAGTAAGGGCGGGGGAGGGGCATGTGGCTAGATAGTCAGAGCTCAGGATGGCTCCAACAAACCTTGGCTCTCTCTTTCCTCGGTGTCTGAGCCCAGGCAACTGACTCAGCCTGAATTTGTCATGCTACCTGTTAGTCAGAACTGAGGCTAGAGGTAAACATTAGCATTGCATGTCCTGTTTGGGAAAGTGAGTCGCTCAAGGAACGTGGCCCTCAACAGCAGCAGCAACCTTTCAACACAACTCTGGTTTTTCCTTTCTTTCTTTCTTTCTTTCTTTTTTTTTTTTTGGATTTGGGTTTCTCTGTGTGGCCTTGGCTGTCCTGGAACTCATTCTGTAGCCCAGGCTGGCCTCGAACTCACAGAGATCTGCCTGCCGCTGCCTCCCGAGTGCTGGGATTAAAGGCGTGCGCTACCACCGCCCGGCTTGGTTTTCCTTTCTTAAAAAAGATCTCCTGAACGGGCCACAGAGAGGGCTCAGTGGGTAACACTGCTCTTCCAGAGGACCCAGGTAGATCCCCAGCATACACATGGCAGCCCACAACTGCCTCTAACACCAGTTCTAGAGGCTCTGACAGCCTCTTCTGGCCTCTGTGAGCCCTGTACAAACACACATGCATGTAAAACACCCACACACATAAAATTAATTAAATACATAAATATCAAAATGAAAAAAAAAAACCTTTTTAAAAAGGTCTCTCGTAAAGCTGTCCAGTAGTGTTCTTAGGACACTCAGCTGTCTGAGAGTCAGACCTGAGGGAAGAACTGAAGAATGACACACAGTCCAAAAATAAAGAGCAGATGCAGTCGGAGTGGAAAGGAACTAGTCGAAAGTGAGCCAGGAGGAGCAGATCATGAGTTCTAAGTTAGAGTGAAACCCCACCGCCCCCCCAAGAAAAACCAACAAAACAAATGACCTTGTACACCCACTGAACTACTCAAGCCAGTTTAGTTGTTGGAATAAAGCTGGAAAATACAAATGCAGAGGTGCAGGGCCTAGGATAGCTAAGTTAATAGTTCTGGGGATACGATTTTTTTTTAAAAAAAGCTAAAACAACTTCCTAGCTGGTGCGGTGGCGCAGGCCTGTAGGCTGCTATATGTGTGAGATCAGCATGGTCTACATAGCAAGGCCCCACTCAACTGAAAAACAAAGCCAGCTTGCTGAGTTAACTGAGGATCAGTAATTACAAAGGACTGTGAAGAAAGAGATGTAAAAATCTGGACTTTGGCGACTGGGGAGATATCTCAGTCCTTACGAACTCTTACTGCTCTGCTCTTGCAGGGCACCAGGGTTCTGTTCCTGGCACCCACGCAGGGTGGTTCACAACCAGCTGTAACCCCAGGTTCAGGAGATCTGACAGTGGTCTGGCATCTTTGGGCACTGCACATATGTCCCCCCCCCCCCCCCCCCACTTACATAAAAGGATTCAGAACTCTGGCCAGCAGAAACACACTAGAGGGCTTTTAGTCCTACATAAAAAAAAAGTGAAAAAAGTATGTATGTATTTGTTTTGAAGACATTACATGGCCCAAAAGTATCCCTCCTTTTGGTTGGAAGAGATCTTCCACTGTTACCTGTTAACACTGGCTGACTTCTGGGGCCATGTGTAGTCCATGTGCTCACCTGAGCTTGCTTCTCTCTGATCCTGGCTCTAGATCAGAGTGCCTACACCCATCTTCATCATTTGCTAGAGTGGCTAAGAGAACTCGGAAACTCTCGCTACATCACTAATTCCTAACGAAAGGAGTCTATTCAGGCACAGGCAGAAGGAAGAGGCGTATCACGTGGCATCTACGCCTTTTCTCTCGAACACTCTTCACAGCTCCTGAGTAAGTTCTGACCTGGAAGCTCTGCCTCCCTTTCCTTTGGGTTTTGAAGGTTCCTGCGTATCACCATGGTTTTGTTGTGATCTTGTGACTGTCCTCCAGGGACAAAAGGGGTCAAGTTTGGTTCCCAACGTGGCAGCATTACGAAGCAGCAAGATGCTTCAGAGAGGGTCTAGTACTGCTACTCAGGTCACTGGATCACCGCCTTCAGAAGGACCTGAGATGATCCTTGTAGAATTTGGAGACGCTCTCTTGAGGGGGTTGTTTCAAAAGTCTAACCCCTGAATTCTACTCTGGCATCTCTTCCCTCATGCACGGTGATGTACGTCATCAGTCACAAGATCTTTAACCATGTTTGCGTCACGATTTGAACCACTACACTACCAGCTGAATAAATGTGTTTTATGAGCTACCAGCCACAGGTATTTCCTTACTGTAACAATGCTAACTCAACCTCCAGCCCCCTTCCCTTCCACAAGACGTCTTGGAGGTACGGGAGGCGCCAAGCCTCTAACCATACAGTTGGTTTCTCGGATAACCAGTCCCATCCTTCGGGGCTTTCCAAAAGCTCCCTCATTAACGTAGACTCAGGTATGGTTAGAAGGTGCCTGTTCTTGTCCTGATCTCCTTGGTGGCTTTTAATATAGGAGTTTTAGGGCCTCCATCAGAAACACTGAAGGAGAAACAAAACGTCTTTTTATTTTATTTTTTTTGGTTTTTCGAGACAGGGTTTCTCTGTGTAGCTTTGCGCCTTTCCTGGGACTCACTTGGTAGCCCAGGCTGGCCTCGAACTCACAGAGATCCGCCTGCCTCTGCCTCCCGAGTGCTGGGATTAAAGGCGTGCGCCACCACCGCCCGGCGTCTTTTTAAAAATTATGTCACAACTATTCTTTTTTACTGTGTGTGAGCTACCACCCATTTCCTTCTCCAAAGTGACTAGAAGTAAATTCAATAATCTTTCTAAACTATGTTTTCTTTGCAACTAATTCAGAAACCAGTTGCTCTGTAACATACTAGTGACTTCATCAAGTTGCCATTACACACCCTCCACTGTGGTTTTGAACTACCACGGAGGCTTCTTCCCCAAGAACTGGCTCAGCTGCGCTATCTACCTCTTTACCTTGCTTTTACCAGGACGATCTGTGTCTGTTTCTGCCATTTCTTGTTTTGTTTTGTTTTTTCGAGACAGGGTTTCTCTGTGTAGCTTTGCACCTTTCCTATAGCCCAGGCTGGCCTCGAACTCACAGAGATCCGCCTGCCTCTGTCCCCCGAGTGCTGGGATTAAAGGCATGGGCCACCACCGCCTGGCTCCGCCACTTCTTTACAATAAAATTCTCATCTCTGGAATGCTATTTATTTGTTTGTTTATTCTATTATCAGCTTGATACAGTATAAATTCTTATCCTAATAGTGAAATGTTTCACTGAGGCTTGCCCAGTGATTGAGTAAAATCAAAACTTATTATAAGCCACAGTCATCTTAGGGTCCCCCTGCTATGTAGCCTCCCTGGTTCTGTGGGTTGC
Organism: Peromyscus californicus insignis; assembly: GCF_007827085.1. Lineage (NCBI taxonomy): Eukaryota > Metazoa > Chordata > Mammalia > Rodentia > Cricetidae > Peromyscus > Peromyscus californicus. The sequence continues at coordinate 77,786,529 of NW_026294413.1, read as the reverse complement.
AGTCTGACTGTCCTTTGCTTTATATCTAGTATCTGGTATCTGGTATCTGGAATACTTTTAGTCCTAGCACTAAGGAGGCTGAGGCAGGCAGATCTCTGTGAGTTCAAGGACAGCCTTGTCTATATAGAGACTTTGTCTCAAAAATCAAACAAACAATAATGGGATGTGGTGGCTCATGCCTTTAATTCCAGCACTTGGGAGGCAGAGGCAGGTGGATCTCTGAGTTTGAGGCTAGCTTGGTCTACAGAGCAAGTTCCAGGACAATCTCCAAAGCTACACAGAGAAACCTGCCTTGAAACAAACAACGCAACCAAATCAAACAAACAATTCACAAACTAAATTTCTAAACCCACAAAACTGAATATTCCCTAATTGAGATGAGTAATATTGGTCTCTGAATTCCTGTCATGTTTTTAAATTCATTTAACATTTATGTATAGCTTCTTTAAATATAAAAACTGTTTTCCCAATAGCCTGCCTATAAGCAACTTAAGAGCAGTAAGTACATTGTTTGTTTGTATTTCTCAAAATACAGCCAATGTATGAATATTAACGGAAAAAATACTCTCCTAACTTTCTTGTGCCATAATTCCACCCTCCTTAAAATGTGGGTAATTATACATCTACCTCAAAGGGCTGGGGTGGGAATCCAGTTTCCATAGGTAAAGCCCATTACAGAGATGCATGGTTTGTACGTCATAATTGTTGGCTTCTATCATCACTCTGTTAGAATTTAAATGGCCAGGAATGAATTACATCAGTAAACTGAGTTCAGACATATGCAGCAGGGAGAGACCCATCCTAAGTAATGGGTGGTCAGTGGAAATGTGGCAGTCATGAGACTCAGATATGTCCGTGTTCAGACTAAAGAACTATGTAACCTCTGTCTTCCAGTGACAAGTCATTGCCTTCTTGTCTGATGTACACCATACCTAATTCAGTTTGTGGAAGGAATGGGTGGGAATGTGAGCACGCTTCTCAAAGGAATGACTTCTAAAGAAAAAGGGATGCAAAGAGACCAGATATGCAAACCACAGAAAAGGTCTTAAGTAATTAAGTGAGGTTTTTAGGTACTAACGTGTCAACAAAATAGAGACCCCCGCCACACACACTCTACCTATCAGAAAGCTTTCAATTTCTGCAACCAGAGAACGAAGTCCAAATGTGGAACTATCCTTTTCAAACCTGAGCAAAGAGCCAGGTTTCTTCTTCATTGACTCGATTATTGACAGCTGATGACCAGCACACGAGAGGACCTTCATGGCACTAAGGGGACTGAGCAAAGAGGCTGAAGGGGCCTGGACCACTCTCCCAACCTATAGGACCCACGTGCCCTGAAGAAAACACACCCAGTTCGGGGTCCTGACGCGAGTCCTGCCTTGGCGCAGTCGGGGTCTCACCTGATCCGGGAGTGATGAGCGGCCCTTCCAACTCAAGTGCCTCGTCTTCAGACTGGTCATCTAGCTTCTTCTTTTTTTTCTTTGTCGGATCTCTGGGTTTTTTTAGGAGGGAAAGTTCTTCAGGGTGTCTTATATCTGTAAAGGAATGGATTAAATGAAAAGTTAGCACAGGGAGTTTACTTCATCTATTTCCTTCTGTGTATGTGGGTGTCAGCATTCTGGCCAACACATGAAAGGGTGATAGATGACATGCTAAAAATCCCCAAAAACTACAGCAAGAGAATGCTTGGCTAGCCCACACAGAGCCCTGGCTTCCATTCCAGCACTGGAGAAAAAAAATCTACTCAAAGCACTCTTAACTCACTATTAGCTAACAAACAGAATGACGTCAAAGCAGACAGACAAGAACCTGCTAGGACACAGAATGAAGCCCCCCGGGAGTGGCGGTCCATGCCTTAATCTCAGGAAGGTGCATGTAAGTGACTTCAAGGCCAGCCTGGTTTACACAGCAAGTTCAGGACGGCCAGGACATGTCTAAAAAACACTTTCCAAAAACCAGAAAGAACATTCTAGAACTTTTATTCATATATTCATTTTTATCTAAGAATTTATATTATCTGTTATCAACCATTCTCTATGTTATAAGGTACATGTGGTGCACAAAGCATATGTAATAGATTACCTTAATAAACAGGCATTTTATTTTAACTTTATGCGTATGGGTATTTTGTCTGCATGTGTGTCTGTGAGCTCCTTATGGGTGTGAGCCACCTTGTGGATGCTGAGAATTGAACCCTGGTCCTCTGGAAGAGCAACCAGTGCTCTTAGCCTTTGAGCCATTTCTCCAGACTCAAGCTGGTATTTCTTCCATATTAGATACAGTATACACCATGTTCCTGAATCGCAGGACTCAACATTATCCCTCCCCTCAAACGAGGGGGACCTCAGTCAACTCTCCCCATAGTTGATAAGAAGGTTGAAAATTGTGTAAGTGTGCACACACGCCCTTGAGTGCATGTGTGAAGATTAGCGGTCAGTCAGGATCAGGTACCTTCCTCAATCATTTTCTAACTTTTTCCAACATAATATTTTTATTGACTATTTGAGAATTTCATATCACGCACCCCAGTCACACTCACTGCCCAGTCCTCCCAGGTTGGCACACTCCACCTGTGACCTACTCCACCAAAAAAGGTCCAATTTGTGTTCCCACACACTCACGAGAGCATGCTCAAACTCCCAGTGGCCAACCCCTTAAAGAAAACTAAGTTTTTCCCCACCCACACTCACGCCAGAAGTCAACTGTGGAGAGCTACACTTCAGCATCCTCATCCCGATTTTTACGAGTTCTCTTCCATGGCTTTCTGTCTATTACTTTTTGGGGGGTGGGTGGGGTTGGGTTAGGGGTTGTCACAGAAACGTTCTATGCCTCTTTCTCAACTGTGAGGCTGCAGTTATCGATGCCACTGCAAAAGTAGCTTCCTTGCCCTTTACAGTCAGTAGGAACTCGGATCATGGACTTCCACATGGTTTCTGGCAACAGTACGGACCATGGACATCCACAGGGTCTCCATCATCAGCATTCGCCATGGACCTCAGCATGGCCCTCTGTGGCAGCACAGGCCAGGCCATCAATATGGCCTCTAGTGCTTGACCTTATTATTGTTATTTTCTTTTTCGAGACAGGGTTTCTCTGTGTAGCTTTGGAGCCTGTCCTGGATCTCACTCTAGACCAGGCTGGCCTCGAACTCACAGAGATCCACCTGGCTCTGCCTCCTGAGTGCTGAGATCAAAGATGTGCGCTACCGCAGCCAGGCCCTTATTTTTTTAAGACAACTCTCCCACTGAACTCGGGGCTTACCGACTGGCTAGGCTGGCCGGCCAGTGAACTCTAGTGATCTCCCATCTCCAGCTCCCAACACTGACATTAAAAGTCCATGCCATCATGCCTGGCTTTGTACATGGACGTCAGGAATCCAAACTCAGGTTCCTATGCTTCTGCAGCAAGCTTTTATCTACTAAGCCAACTTCCCACCCCCACAGATGATAAATTTATATGAAAATGAAAACAATCCTAGAAGAGACAAAGCCTTCTCTGCAAAGAGTAAAGTTGGTGAACTTGGAGGAATTAATTTCAAGTCATCACAAAGCTACAGCAATAAAGAGGTGGTCAGAAAACTGATGAACGTGGGAAGGCAATTCAAATGGGAAGAAACACCTCCAACAAGTACTGCTAAACAGGAAAAGATTCACCGTTTTTGTTTTTGTTTGTTCAAGACAGGGTTTCTCTGTGTGCCTGTCCTGGATCTCCCTCTGTAGTCCAGGCTGGCCTCAAACTCACGAGATCCACCTGGCTCTGCCTTCCGAGTGCTGGGATTAAAGGTGTGTGCCATCACTGCCTGGCTAAGATTCACAGTTTTTTTTTTTTTTTTTTTTTTTTTTTTTTTTTTTTTTTTTAAGATTTATTTATTTATTATGTATACAGTGTTCTGTCTGCATGTATCCCTGCAGGCCAGAAGAGGGCACCAGATCTCATTACAGATGGTTGTGAGCCACCATGTGGTTGCTGGGAATTGAACTCAGGACCTTTGGAAGAGCAAGCAGTGCTCTTAACCTCTGAACCATCTCTCCAGCCCCCAAGATTCACAGTTTCTAACGTGAACATTAACATTTACCTAACTCAATGTGTTAAAAATTAATTCTTAACGAATTGTGGACCTATATCCAACAGTGAAACTAAAAGACCCAGATTACTTAGAAAGGGTGGTGGAAGTGTGAATGAGATTATCCCCGACAAGATCATGTGTTTGAACACTTGGGTCCCAGAGGGGGATGCTGTTGGCCGAGGTTGTGGAACTGTGATGCTGTGGAGCCTTGATGAAGGACTGTATCACTCTGACTGAAGTGGTGCTCACAGAGGGCTTTGAGGGTTTATATATAGCCTTGCCCACTTCCTGTTCACCCTCTGCTTCACGTGTGTATAATGATGTGATCAGTCAGCTTCCAGCTCCCACCACCAGGCCTGCGGCTTGCTGCCAGGCCTCCCTACATGATGGACTGATCCCTCTGGAATCACAAACCAAAAGAAATGCTTCCATCTGTGAGTTGCTTTAGGTCATGGTATTGAGTCACAGCAACAGAAAAGTAACTAATACAGACACATACCCTCCCACTCCAACCCCTCGAATTGCCTTTGGGGCTGGAGAAATGGCTCAGCAGTTAAGAGCTCTTGCTGTCCTCCCAGAAGACCCACATTTCGTTCCCAGCAGCATACTAGGTGGCTCACAACTACCTGTAACTCTAGTTCTAGGAGATCCGATGCCCTCTTGTGGCTTCTGCTGGCACTGGCACACATGTGATACATATACACACATGCAGGCAGGCACTCACACATAAAATAAAAATGCATAAATCTTCCTCTGTAATTCTGATTCCAGGGGATCTAATACCCTCTTCTGGCTTTTGAGGGCACATGCATTTGGTACACATACATATGTGTGGGCAAAACACACATACAAATAAAGTAAAAATAAATAAATTAAAAAAATTAACCAGCCTGTTCTTTGAAAGGTACTGTTCAGAAAATAGAGAAGCAATATACTGGCATAAATCTGCAAGACTTGTATTCAAAATATGTGAAGAATACACAATTCCAAATAAGGCCACTGGGCTAAAGACTGAGACAAGTACATGAAGTACATGAAAAGATAAGGAATAGCCATCCATCAAAGAAACGTGAATTAAACTATACCCGCCAGAACAAAGCATCTTTGAAAACACACAGGGGGGAACTATGACATATGAGAAGAGGGCCATCTGCAGCTCTCACACCCAGCTAGCTGGAATGGGAAATGACAGAATATGTGGAAATGGGTCTTCGGTTTCTCATAAACATGCAGCTAACACACAACTTGGATATTCCCCTATTTACCCAAGAAAGTGGAAAGCACATTCACAGCAGCTTTATTCAAAGTCCAAACTGGGAGTAACTCAAATGGGTAAGTTCACTGGAAGCAACGCTCACACAATGGAGTCCATTCATCAGCAGAAAGAAATAACTTACTGACACGTATAATAAAGTGAATGAATCTAAATTAAGAGGAAGAAGATCATTTGAAAGGAGAAAATTCGTGATTAAAAATCTATGACTCCACCAATAAAATTCCACAGAATGCCAACAAATCTCAGGGACGGAGAGGAGCTGAGCGGTATCAGATGGGAAATCTGAGAGAAGACAGAAATACGTTGAAGGAGGAGGATGGCGAGTTTAGGCTAGCCTGGGCTTCAGAGTGAGTTCTTGAATAAGACCCTCTCAAAAAACCAAACACTTCAAAGTTTTACACTTTAAATGTGTGCAGACAGTTGTATGCTGGTTGCACCACAATTTACTTAATTAAAAAAAAATAAAGGGTCAGGTTGGGGGGGGTGTGGGCCTTTAATCTCAGCACTGAGGAAACAGAACTTTGTGAGTTCAAGACCAGCCTAGTTTACATGGTGTGTTCTAGGCCATTCAGAGTCACCTAGTGAGACCCTACCTTAAGAAAGAACAGGAAGCCGGGCGGTGGTGGTGCACGCCTTTGATCCCAGCACTCGGGAGGCAGAGCCAGGCAAATCTCTGTGAGTTCGAGGCCAGCCTGGTCTACAGAGTGAGTTCCAGAAAAGGCGCAAAGCTACACAGAGAAACCCTGTCTCAAAAAACAAAAAAAGAAAAAAAAAAGAAAAGAAAAGGAAAAGTAGAGAGAGATGGAAAAGCCAAAAATGAAGAAGAGGGGAAAGAGCAGCAGAAAGCAGGCTGGGACAGATTGCTCAATCACAAGACCACGGTTTATTAGTGGCAGCTTTCCTGCTTCAGGGGCTCACAAAATTACATTTGACCCACTAGGATGATTCGGGAAGCTCTTTATTTCCAGGAAACAGAGACTAAGGTCTACCATTCGGCTGAAGGGCTGAGATACACTTTTTTTTTTATAAGGTTTATTTATTTATTATGTATACAGAGTTCTGCCTGCATGTATGCCTGCAGGCCAGCAGAGGGCATCAGATCTCATTATAGATAGTTGAGAGCCACCATGTGGTTGCTGGGAATTGAACTCAGGACCTCTGGAAGAACAGCCAGTGCTCTTAACCTCTGAGCCATCTCTCCAGCCCAAGAGACAAAATTTAAGGTAAGAAACATCCAGGCAAATTACCTGAATTCAAACCCCAGATCCATGTTTACTGGAACTCAGGGAAGCTACCCAGCCCGCCAGGGTCTGGGCTTCCTTATCAACTGCTATAAAAAGGAAGGGACAAGAACTGTCTTGTCTTAGACATTTTACAAGTCTCCTGTCTGTGAAACACATTCCACAACCCCAGTGGACACCCTGCAACTCCAGGTGGTATCAAACTCTACTGTGACTCTAAATGTTTCTTGTACATACACACCTGTAAGAAAGCATACTTCCAAATGAGGCACAGTAAGAAATTAAACTGTAACCAGTAACAAAACAGAACAATTACTACACAGACTCCTCTAACAAACGAAAGTTACGTAAACACAGTGTTGCCCATATCTGTGTTTGTTCTTCCTGTGGTGTCTTGGATGGTTCTTCAAAGGCACTTTCAGGCTTCTTTGCAGACCCAGATTGCCAGCATTGTGCCTCTTGCACTCTGAGACCACTACAGAAAGGTTAACCACGAACTGTGACAGCCTCCAGGTGACTAGGGGCAGGAGGTATGTATATACAGCAGACATACTGGGCAAAGGGTGATTTACCACTCACTGGTGAGGCAAGGTGAGATTTCACCATGCTGCTCAGAAGGGTACAAAACTTACCGCTGTCAATTTCTGGAATTTTCTATTGTATTTTATGGAACTGTGTCTGACCACTGGTAAATGGAATCTTGGGAAGTAAAACCACTGACAGCATGGGAGAATCGCCACATGTAATGTTTTCTTCTACTTGTTAAAAAAAAATACAGTCGTGGTAAAAATTGAAAATAGAAAAAAGTATGAATTATTTATGTTTTTTGTTGTTGTTTTGAGACAAGATCTTGCTATGTACCTTGACTGTCCTAGAACTATGTAGACCAGGCTGGCCTTGAACACAGAGATCCATCTGTTTCCACCTCCCCTTAAGCATTTTCTTATTGAAGCATAACTATGTAGACAATAATCTGAACACCTATGTAGTATTCTGTGTAAATATAATGACCATTTCTTCTAATACTGATGTCATTATAAATAATATTTCTATGAATACCTATGTTAACCTTTTTCTATATCCTATTTCCTTTTGCAATTCATTTTTGTGAATTATTGGATTACTACCAGAGGCCATGATAATTTTAGGGCAAAAATGAAACAAGAAGGCATGTATCTTATTTTTAAAAGCTGGCTTTTGCCGGGCGGTGGTGGCGCACGCCTTTAATCCCAGCACTCGGGAGGCAGAGCCAGGCGGATCTCTGTGAATTCGAGGCCAGCCTGGACTACCAAGTGAGTCCCAGGAAAGGCGGAAAGCTACACAGAGAAACCCTGTCTCGAAAAACCAAAAAAAAAAAAAAAAAAAAAAAAAAAAAGCTGGCTTTGAACTCTGTATGTAGCTGAGGATGACCTTTAACTCCAGGTCTTCCTGCATCCACTACCTTCCAAGGGCTGGGATGATGGCAGGTATGATGGATACTTGTAACTGTTAACTTGACACAATCTAAAATTACTCTGGTTTCTCTTCAGATCGCATACTTTTTTTTTTTTTGTCTTTTTAAAATCACCTGGGAAGAGGGTCTCAATGACGACTGTCTAGATCAGACTGGCCTATGGGTATGTCTGTGGGGGACTGTCACAACTGGTGTGGAAAGACCCAGCCCACTGTGGGCAGCACCATCCCCTCGGTCCTGGAATGTCTCATCTGACAGGGACTTAGTATTTAGAATATTTAAAAAACTCAAAACATTAAATGCTTCTCTTAAATCATCCAATCAAAACTGGGCAAATGAATTCCATAGAAGAAATAGAGAGGGCTGGAGATGGGGCTCTGTGGTTAAGAGCACTGGTGGCTTTTCCAGAGGACCTGGGTTTGAGTCCCAGCACCCACATGACAGCTCACAACTGCCTGTAACTCCAGTCCCATGGGATCCAATGCCCTCTTCTGACTTCCATGGGCACTACACACATGTGGTGTATAGATATACACAAAGGCAAAACACACACATAAAAATAAAGCTTAAAAAATTCTAAAGGAGAAATACAGAGAGCCAACAAATATTTAAAAAAACATTTAACATCATTAGTGGTCAAAGAAATGCAAATAAAAACTACATGGAAGGCTGGTGGTGGCACACGCCTTTAATCCAGCACCTGGGAGACGGGCAGGTAGATCTGTGAGTTCGAGGCCAGCCTGGTGTAGAGAGTGAGTTCCAGGACAGCCAGAGCTGTTACACAGAGAAACCTGTCTCAGAGGAGAAAAAAAAAATTTAGCTGATCAGTGGTTGTGTATGCCATTAATCCCAGCACTCAGAAGGCAGAGGCAGATGGGTCTCTGTGAGTTTGAAGTCAGCCTGGTCTACAGAGTGAGTTCCAGGACAGTCAAGGCTACACGGAGAAACCCTGTCTCGAAAACCAAACCAAACCAAACTAAAAACAACCCTCCCCCAAACCCCTACAATGAAATCCCATCTCACCCCAATGAGAATAGCTATCATCCAAAAAACCAATGTGGTGCTAGAGGGTGAGTGTGAACTAGTCCAGCCACTATGGAAATCTGTGTGGTGCTTTCTCTAAAAACTGAAAATAGAGCTATCATCTGGTCCAGCTGCAACAGACCTGGGTATATACTCCCAGGGTCTTTTTAGGAAGTCAGCATGCCACGGGAGTGTCTGGACATCTATGTTTACTACCACACTATCCACTACAGCTGAGATACGGAACTGGCCTAGATAAGCAGCAGGTGAATGGATAAAGACATTGTGATAAATAAACACAACAGAATTTCATTCTGCTATAAAGAATAAAATTAATGTCAGTTTCAAAAAACTGAATGGAACTAAAGAAAATCATGTTAAGTGAAATAAGCCAGCTGAAGACACACAGTCTGTGTTTTTTTTCATAATCAGAATCTCTCTCTTTATATATATGTTCATATATATGTGAATGACATGTAAACATATACAAACATACGTGTGGTGAACACAAAAGCAGAGGGAATGAGAAGAGCAGAAGAAAGTCCACGGCACAGGCACTCCCTGGTGCTGAGCTGTGACCCGCTTTGCTTCACCACGTGCTCCCTGCCACAACGGATTGAAATCTCTAAAGCTGATGTCAAATCTTTCCTCTCTTTAAGCTGTTTCTCTTGGGTATGTGTCATGGTCACGGGGACTTTAACACACACAAGTATTTATGAACTGCACTTTTAATTCTCCGTGCACCCTCGGATTTAAATGCCATCACTGCTGTGTCTAGAGAAAAGAAAATTCCAAGCTGAGCTGGAGAGATGGTTCAGCAGGTAAGATCATACATTGCTCTTGCAGAGAACCCAAGTTCAGGTCCCAGCACCCACATCAGGCAGCACAATCACCTTTAACTCCAGTTCCAGGGGGATCTGTCACATCTGGCCTTGGAGGGAACCTGTACTCATGTGTACATACCCCCAAATAGACAGACAATATACATAATTAAAAATAATAAATCTCTGAAACAAGAAATTTCAAGCTTCTGCCATGCTTCAGTACTGGGGGCAGGTTGGCGGTGGCGGCAAACTCTTCCCGCATGGTTGTTTCCCCTTAGAGAAATTACACTAGTGTACGGTAAAAAAGTCAAAATATTGGAGGACACAAAATGAGTCACGGCTGAGCTCATTTTCCACCACCTCTCTGTGTCACTCACTGTCCAGCTGGGCGGGGGAAATCAAGCATGTCATCTAAAGTCTTCTCAAGTGTTTCTGGAATGTTTTCTGGGGCCTGAGAATTTCTGCACTGCACAAGTCATACATTGAGAATTTTTGTTCCTAAGTCATTTCCTGTCCAGCTCATAAGCTAGCTATGAATGTAACTAAAACAACAGCAAAAAATACTAGTAACTAACTTTTCAGCCTGTCATAAGCAGACAAGGAGCCCTTAACCAGCTGGGCCAATGCAAACTGCTTGTCATGTCAAAATATTAAACTGTATGCTTGGGGACCTCCCTCTCCAGTATTCTCAGGTGCTCAGCATTCTCCCAAGCTCATTCTTATAAAAGTTCTATAGGTAAGGCTTTGCTTGTTTTTTGTTTTTTCAAGACAGGGTTTCTCTGTGTAGCCTTAGCTGCTCTTGGCTGTCCTGGAACTCACAGAGATCCACCTGCCTCTGCCTCCCGAGTATTGGGATTAAAGGTGTGTGCCACCACCGCCCGGCTTATACCTACATCTTATGAGGTAACTAGAAGCTTAGAGGAACTCCTCTCATTCTCTTGGTGATTGACAGTCTCATCCTTGGTCTGCATCAGTCATTGTCAGCACATGAATACGACTGCAACTTTCATTTTATTATACTGACGACAAAGAGTAAGCCTAATCATTCATAGCGGAGACTATTTTACTAATGAATGAATTTAGAATTTACTGATTGATGAACTGGAGAGAACTTGGGGATTAAGAGCTCATGTTGTTCTTGCAGAGGACCCAAGTTCGTTCCCCAGCACACAACTGCCTTTATCTCCAGTTTCAAGGGATCCAACACCATCTTCTGACCTCCATGTGTACTGCACTCACAGGCATAAACCCACACACAAACACACACCTACACATTATATCTTCTTTATATAAAAACATAATCTACTGACTTTACTTTGTGCCTTTTATCAGGAACTAGTAAATTTAAGAATCTAAATTAATGGCTGGAGAGATGGCCCAGAGGTTAAGAGCACTAGCTGCTCTTCCAGAGGGACCTGGGTTCAATTCCCAACAACCACATGGTGGCTCATAATTGTCTGGAACTCCAGTTCCAGGGGATCTGGCATCCTCACACAAATATACATGTAGGCAGAACACCAATGCACATAAAATAAAAATAAATTATTAAAAGAATCTAAATTAAGTATAAGAGTGGGACTAGTGAACAATATAGCACTACGAGACATGCAAACGTCAGACATAAAACATACTGTCTCACTGAACAATAATACTGTGTGCATGTGTATCACATATATGTGTATATATGTACACATATATAGAACTGTAGGGACCCAGGGATAGAAAAACTAAGAAATGAGTACACAGAAGGGTGTTTGAGGGAAATAATTTTAGATTTTCTTTAAAGAAAATGTTTCTTGCTAGCTTCTGGTTAAATAAGAATAATGAGTGTACATTTGTTTTTACTTTTCCAAGGTGACACACCAAGAAATATCTGCCTGTAAAGAGTTTTCCAAAGGGGTGTGTGTGTGTGTGTGTGTGTGTGTGTGTGTGTGTGTGTGTGTGGTGGGGGGAGACACAACAGCAAGAAAGAATGTCAGGAGGTAGAACTGATGGGACACACATAATCTCAGCACTCAAGAAGCTGAGGCAGCAGGCTGTCTACAATTTCAAAGCCAGCCTGGGCCACAAAGCAAGATCTTGTCTCAAAGAAACAGTAATATAAACAAATACAAACCAAATAATAAGAAATGCCAGAAACCCTCTGGAAGGAAGAAGCCAGATAGAAGAGCAGGAACTGGCTGACCAATGTGGAACAGTGTCAGCAGCAGAGACCAGTGAGGGCCACTGACTCACTGGGCCAAATGCCAGGAGTCAGGAGGACCAAACCAGCACAGCAGATGGAAAGACAGTTTGCCACAGTTTCCTGCTCCATTACTGCCTTCAACTCACCTAACCTACCTTTAGGTTCCTGTCAACAGAAAAGTGTAACAGCTCAGCAGAACATCCGTGAGCTGCTGAAAAGCTCAGAGTGGGGACTCTGCTCCCTGACAGAGGGTGATGAGTTAAGCTCTGCCCAGAGCTCCCTAGTAGTGAGTTAGGGTGCATCATCACTGTAAGCTCCGCCCAGAGCTCCCTAGTGGTGAGTTAGGGTATGTCATCACTGAACTGTGAATGGACATTTGAGAAAAGCTTCCAGAACAGAAACTCTAGAGACATCTCTTAAGATTCCTACCCCTGGCTCTACATTCCAACAACGTGGACACCGCCATGAAGGTTATTAAGCAACTGATCTTAGGGGAGATAATCCTGGGTTATCTGGATGTGTCTAATATCATCACATCATCCTTTACAAACAGAAGAGGCTGAAGAAAGGCATAAGAGAGATGAACTAGGAGAGGTCAGATAAATTTGTGGGAAACTGGTGGGGAAAATCTTATTCCTACAACTACAAGTAACCAAACTGTACCATGAAAACCCCACTCTCAGAGCCTCGAGGGGGCAAACAAAGACCTCAAGGGTCAAAGCGGAGGACTTAGGTGAGCCATGCTGCCATGCCCAGGCTTTCAGCCTAAAAATGAAAATTCTGTCTTGTTTTCAGTTGCTATATTTATGACGCTTCCTGACAGTGGCAATGAAATTCTAACAGTTTCAAATACAAACGTCAGAGGCAAAGCTCAGTAGTGGAGTTCTTGTTGGTATGCACAAAACTAATGACATAGTAGAAGCATGATACCGAGTCCAAAATGAAACGACCTCAATAAGCTAAGAAGAATGAGAGACAGACATCTGTGAGATGAACAGGACGTCGAAGAACCAGAGATGAAGAGGTTTAGGTATCAACAATGTGGAGGGTGTCTCTGTATCTTCTCTGCACCACTGAAGTACAACTGCATCACAAGTCAACCATCTTAAACTTACTGAGTGTCTGCGCAATAAACATCCAATAAGCACTGAAAATGAAAATGTGGTGTCACAGTGAAAAAGCTCAATAGAAGAGATGTATTCAGTAGGAGGGTCAACCCAAGAACACTGCCCAACAGCACCAAGTGATCAAACCAAGGGGGAAGAATTAGTAGGAAACATTTCACACAAGAAACAGGCCCGGAGGAGTGTCCAGAACAACGGATGGAAATAAACCCCTAACCAGGCACATTGCTATGAAACTTCAGAGTGGAGGAGGAAAGACCTTCCAAGTTTCCAGAGAGAAAAAGCAGTCCACAAAGAAGAGAGGAAAATAAAAACTCACAGCATCACCACGCCTTAACAACAACGTGGAACCTACCAGACAAGTGAGCAGTGACTTCCAACTCAGAGGGGAAAATAACTCTTACTCCAATAATTTCTATTAAAAAGCACAATAAAGTCAGTTTCAAATTAACATTTTAAAATTACTTATCCTATTCACCTTTTTCTTACTACAGGGATGATCTTATTTCCCACCCTAGGGAAACAAAAGAGGAAAATATAGGATCAAATGTGACAGAAGACATTTCAACCCATGTGTTCGTGTGTGTGCCTGCATGAGTTTATATGCAGAGGCTAGCGGGTGACCAATCCCCGGGGCCGAATTAGAGGTGGTTGTGAACCACCTAACGCGTATGCTGGAAACCAAGCCCGAGTCCTCTTTAAGAGCAGTAAGCGTTCTCAGTCACTGAATCCTCTCTCCAGCCCCTTAAGAAAATAATTTTTTAAATGTTTCTACTTAAGGAGTGTACCAAAAGGAACAAGAATGGATTAAAAAAAAAAAAAAGAAAGAAAAGAACATTTAAAAAGGCTGTTTGGAATAACCCACAAGGAGACAGTGGCAAATGGGTTATCATCATGGTATAGATGACATGGAAGATTTGCAGAGATCTGGAGGCAAGATCAGTATTTACATGTAATGAGTCACTTTCTTATTCTGCAACAAAATACTTCACAAGAGCAAGAAAGGAATGGTTTGTTTTGGCTCATGGTTTGAGGACACAGTCCACCATGACAGAAAGGCATGGGAGCAAGAGCCTGAAGCAACTAGTCACATTGTAGCCACCATCAACAGGAAGCGAGAGGAGCAGATGCTTTGTGCTGCCCCCATTTCTCCTTTCTGCTTAGTCCCGACCTCAGCCTATAGGAAGGGACTGTCCAGTTAGGGTGGATCTGGACAACTCCTCACAGACACGCCTACAGATTTGTTCCCATGGTGACTCTAAGGCCCATCAAGCTGACAAGATTAGCAGTACTAAGGTTGACCACCCCGTTCCTGGTCTATGTATCGGGGTGGTTGACGGAGCCTTTTACTCTCGTGGGGTGGGGTGGGGTGGGGTGAAGACTAGATCTGGACAGAACACCATGAGCATGGCCTAGAACATGTTCAAGTTTAAATTTCAATGGAAGAAATGAATTTGCACCTAAAAATGCTTTATTGAACAATGATGGCTCTCTGAAAAATATACAAAGCTGAGCGAATTTTATAATAAATTACGATAAATTAGGATGGAAGGTCTAATGAAGATGGAGTGGCAAGAACTTAGACCAACTATCCTTTATTTAAACAATAATAAGGAAAAGTCAAGGGGATGAATATGGCTTTACCTGTACCAATTTACTAGCTAAAGGCAGCTGGGCCAGGAGGGGCAGAGAGCGCCAACTCTTGCCGAGTTGAGACACTGGAGATGGAGGTCAGGGAGGCCAAGATGACTAGAGACAGAAGTGAGCTCTGTTTACAGAGAGGCCTCCCAAGGTCTCAGAGATGGTCCCTGGAGTCTGGCTGACTGTGATCTGTGTCTGTGAGCAGAAACCACTTAAGACTAGGAAACGGGAAAGGACCCATGACTGAAACCAGGTTGCCACCAGGAAAAACGAAAAATTCCCAAAAGACAACACCTTAGGAGGTAGGTGAAACTGGTCCCATAACTAATTAATGATGGCTCTGGAGCTACCCTGATAAAGCTAAAAACAAAACCTAAAAAACAAACAAAAAAATTGATTTCCTTACAATCTGACTGGTGAGCAGAAAAAAGCTGGCACCACTTAAAAGGAATTAGGAAAAGAAAAATCCAGCTACCAACCACACTAAATTAACAAAGCCTCTTACACAAGCTAGTATGATGTGGGAAGAGGCAGAGGAAAACACAATCCGTAACCATGAGTGAAGGAGGAGGACGGGGGGGGGGGGGGGGGGGGGGGGGGGGGGGGGACACGGGGAGGAGGGCGAGGAGGAGGCAGGAAGGGGGCAGAGTGCCCCAGATGGACAACAGGAGCTGCCCTGTGGAGAGTCCAAATGCTTAAACGGAGAAGAAGTGCAAACACAATCAAGGCAAACATGAAAGACTCAAATAAAAATAATAAAGTCAAACCTCTAGTGTTAGGAGACACCTGGCATGGCAAATACACTGGGTAGGATAATCAGCAGATGAGCAGAGGCCAGACCAAGGAACTCAAAGATGTAACAAGAGGCCCTGCTGGAAATGAAGCACACTTAGGCATCACTAAGAGGAGAGCAGAGAGCACACAGAGGAACAACAAACTTCTGTGAAATCGTGCTGGCCAGAAAACAAGACATCAATTACTGGAGAGAGGAAAATCCAGAATTCTTCAGCTACAGTGTCTTTCAAAAATAAAGGCCCCCCCAAAAAAAATCTTGGTTGTTTTTTTTTTTAAATAGATAAAGAACAAGTGAGATAGCCGGGCGGTGGTGGCGCACGCCTTTAATCCCAGCACTCGGGAGGCAGAGCCAGGCGGATCTCTGTGAGTTCGAGGCCAGCCTGGTCTCCAAAGCGAGTTCCAGGAAAGGCGCAAAGCTACACAGAGAAACCCTGTCTCAAAAAAAAAAAAAAAAAAGAACAAGTGAGAACCCACATGCGCCAGTTTCATTTTCGTTGCTATGGTGAAACAACCCGACCAAGAACAACTTACCGAGGAAGGGTTTACTTGGGTGACACTTCCAGGTAACAGTCCGTCTCGGAACAAGACAACTGGCCCTGTCACACACACAGAGAAATGAATGCACCCACACCGCCCGCCTGTTAACTAGCTTTCTTCACTCTTACACAGCTCAGAGCTCTGCTTAGGGACTGAGGCCGCCCACAGTAGGCCTGGGTCCTCCTACACCAGTAACAATCAAGACAATCTTCTACGGACCTGCCGACCTCTGTGACATCGCTGTCACCAGAAAATTCTTGCTCAAGAGCCGCACAATCCAGTTATAAAAAAAGTGAAAAAAAAATTAAAAAAACTAATAATGTTTTAAATAAGGTGATGATTTTGCCAGTGTTCAGGGCCATCCCGGAATGCAGGCACAGGCTCAAGGGTGGACACCCCTGCAGTTACTATGAAGACTAAAGTGGAAATAGCTCCTAAGTCAGGGGTGGAGATAACTATACAAAGGACAACTAAAGAACCCTTTCCTAGAAAGCAAGGAAGGAAAACAGGAAGAGAAAATAGAGATCACAAACTGTTTTTCACAAATATTAAAACTTTCCTGTTTCAATAATACTTCATAAAAAGTTAGCCACACACTGAGAAACACTTGCAAAACATGGCCAATAAAGATTCTACATCCAGAATATGCAAAGAATGCTTGTAGTTCAACCAGACGGCCCGCTTATAAGAGAGGGAAAGAATTCAAACATATCTCACGTGTAGTTCCCTTTGTGGTGCTTTGGCCACAGCAGCAGAAAGAAATAATGCCGAGGAGGAAAGACTGTCCTCTGCTCACAGCTTCCCTCCACCAGCGTGGAGCCTGTGTGGGGTCTATGCGAATGGTGTCAGGTTTGAAGGCAGAAAGGGCCCTGGAATCAGGTTTGCTCCTAGTGACCTACTTCCATCAGCTAAAAGGTTCCAAAGGTTCCACAGCCTCTTAAAATAGTATCACAAGCTGGGGAGCAAGCTTCACAACGGGAGCTGTGGGAAACACTTCAGACTCAAATCATAACATCGCCCAAGGAGCTAGGCACAGGCAACTAATCACTGGGCTCTCATCTACCAGAACGCTCAAATAAAATGTTTCAAGGACACAGGGTGTCTTAGTCACTGTTCTATTGCTGTGAAGAGACACTATGACCAAGGGGACTCATGAAAGAAAGCACTGAATGGGGGCTTGGTTGGTTTCAGAGGTTTGGCCCGTTACATCATGGTGGGAAGCATGGTGGCATACAGGCAGGCGCTGGAGCAGTGGCTGAGAGCTACATCCTGATCCGTAAGCAGAGGGAGAGCCTGCCATGGGCTTTTGAAACCTCAAAGCGCATCCCCAGTGACACACTCCTAATCTTTCAATAAGGCTATACTTTCTTGGCTTTTTTTTTTTTTTTTTTGGCTTTTGAGACAGGGTTTCTCTGTGTAGCTTTGGAGCCTGTCCTGGAACTTACTCTGTAGACCAGGCTGGCCTCGAACTCACAGTTAGACCCACCTGCCTCTGCCTCCTGAGTGCTGGGATTAAAGGTGGTATGCCACCACTGCCCGGCAAGGCTACACCTTCTTATCCTTTCAAATAGTGCCACTCCCTAATGACCAAGCACTCAAATATATGAGTCTATGGGGGCCATTCTTATTCAAACCACCACATTCCACTTCCCAGTCCCCACAGGCTTATAGCCATAACATAATGCAACAATTCATTCAAGCCAACTTAAAAAGTCCCCACAGTCTTTCACAGTCTCAACACTGTTTAAAAGTCCAAAGTTCAAGGTCTCTTCTGAGATTAAAGGCAATCTCTTATCTGTAATCCCCTATAAAGTCAAAATCAAAAAGCATATCGAACTGGGCAGTGGTGGCACATGCCTTTAATCCCAGCACTCAAAAGGCAGAGGCAGGCCGATCTCTCAGACGAGGCCAACCTGTTCTACACAGTGAGTTCCAGGATAGCAAAGGTTATACACAGAAACCCTGTCTTGAAAAAAAAAAAACAAAACAAAAAAGAAAAAAAGCAGATCACATACTTCCAACATTCAGTGGCACAGGATATACATCACCACTCCAAAAGGGAGGAAAGGGAGCACAGTGAGAAAATACTGGACCAAAGCCAAGCCCAAGGCCAGCTGGGCAAACTCCAAATTCTGCAATTCCATGTCTGATGTCAAAGCACTCTTCAGATCTCCAACTCCTCTTCAGTTTGTTGACTGCAACACACTTTTCTCTCTTGGGCAGGTTCCAGACCTGGTCCCCAGCTTTTCCTGGCAGGTATCCATCCCACAGCTCTGGCATCTCCAACATCTTGGGGTCTCCAGTGAAATCCAGGCTTCACCTTCACAGCTTCACACAATGGCCTCTCTAGGCCTCCATGCAGACACCCTTGACCCACACCTGGCCTCAGTGACTTTCCTTAGCCACAGAGGGAGACTCTACAACCCCTTTATTGTATCCTTGACTCTAAAGCCAGAACCATGTGGCTGAAGCTGCCAAGTTCTGCTGCTTGGTGGGGCTGGAACATGGCCCCTGTTCAATTACATCTGCATCAGCTTTGTTGTGCATGGTTTCCTTCCTGGCTTAAGCTTTCCTTTAATTCCTTTTCATAAATTGGAAGCTTAGCTGGGTGGGGTCTTGCCCTGAGGCTACCACTCCCTTTATTACATTTAGCATCAGGCTTTTCTTTAATCTGTTTATCTCTTTGAGCCCTGGACTTAGCTCCATTACACTTCCTGGTGCTCCTTCTCTCCTCAAACTATACATTTTGCATTTTTCCTTGCTTAGCTTTCTCTTTTTCATTATAGATCTTCATAAAAGTGACCACTAATAACCATACAACACAGTCAATACTAGGCTGCCAACACCATTGATTCAAAACTCTTCAATTTTGCTTCAGGCAGATTTTCAGGTCAAGGGCAAAAGCAGTCACATTCTTCGGCAAAAACAGTCACATTCTTCGCCAAAATATCGCAAGAATGGTCTCTAGGCCACTTACTAATATTCTTCCCCTCTGAAACTTGAGCTGGGCTGACACTGCTCTCAGCATGACTGCCCTTGATCTTACTAGGGTGGCCCAGTAAGCCCCATTTGAAGTGTTCAACCACTTTTTTAGTCCAAAGTCCCAAAATCTTCCATATTCCTCCAATAAACAGCATGGTAAGGCCTGTCACAGCAATACGCCAGTCTCTGTCTTAGTTACTGTTCTACTGCTGTGAAGAGACATCACAGCCAAGACAACTCTTATGAAAGAAGGCATTGAATTGAAGGCTTGCTTACAGTTTCAGAGTTATGGTTCATGGTATGGTTTATTGTGGTAAGAACCATGGTGGCATAAAGACAGGCAATGGAGTAATAGCTGAGCGCTACATCATGATTCATAAGGAGAGACAGACAGACAGACAGACAGACAAGCGCCTGGGCCTTGCACGTGTTTTTGAAACATCAAATCTCACCTCCAGGTACATTCTTCCTCCAACAAGGCCACACCTCCTAATCCTTCTAATCCTTTCAAATAGGACCACTCCCTGGTGACTAAGCATTCAAAAATATATGAGCCCATGGGAAAGCATTCTTATTTAAACCACCACAGGGCAGGCAGCTGGAACTCTCAAGTACTGCTGGTCAGAATGCAAAATAGTATGTCCAGTTTGCAAATGGGGCTGGAAAATTTTACTCTTTTAAATTTCCTATGTTTGATGACCCAGAATTCCTACAAGAACTACAAGTGGGTGGTCTTTGTATCTTTATTTAAAATTCTTATTCCATTTTATTTATTTTGCATGTGTACATATGTTTGTGTGGATGTTGGGGGGGGGGGGTCAGAGGACAACTTGCACTAATTAGTTTTCTCCTTGCACACTAAGGGTCCCAGAAATTGAACTTAGGTTTTCTGGTTAGGTGGCAAGTGCCTTTACCTGCTGAGCTATCTTATCATGTGTCCTTAGATTAGTGATGCATTATTATCTTTCTGTTGCTGTGATAAAACACCATGACCAAAAGCAACTAATAGAAGTTTATTTTGGCTTCTGGTTCCAAAGAGTTCAGAGTCTACAATGATGAGAAACCACAGCAACAGGCAGCAGGCAGGGCAGCAGGAACAGGAAGCTAAGAGATCACATCATTTACCTCAAGCACAAAACAGACAGGGTGAACTGGAAGTAGGGTGAGGTTACATAATCTCAAAGCTCCACTTCCAGTGACATACTTTCTCCAACAAGATTGTGTGACCCAAACCTTCCCAAACAGCATCACCAACTGGGGACCAAATGTGCAGATACTGATGACCTGTAGGAACATTTCCCATTCAGACCACCAGAGGTAAATTATACACACAGGGCAGAAAGCATTATGCTAGGTGGGAAAAGCCATAGAAGGCTACATACTGTACAGTTATGCTTAAATGACATTTTCGAAAAGGCAGCCCTTATAGTGATAAAAATAGATCAGTGGCTGGCAGGGTCAGAACAGCAAAGGGGACCGAGGAAACGACAGGGTGATGAAACCTGCCCTATCACTCTGCTCTAAATTTGCCAAAATGCACTCAGTATTGCCTAGAAGATTATATACCTCAATCACACTGACCAGACAGTTAAGTGAGAGGCTGGAGAGATGGCTCAGCTGCTAAAAGCATTGGCTACTTTTCCAGAGGACCTGGGTTGGATTCCCGACATCCACATGGCAGCTCATAACCATCTATAATTCCAGTTCCAGGGGATCTGATGCCCTCTTTAGGCCTCCCTGGGCGCCAAGTACACACATGGTACACAGACATACATGCAGACAAAACACCCACACACAAAATAAATCTTTTTATACTTTGTTTTCCGAGAAAGGGTTTCTCTGTGTAGTTTTTGTGCCTGTCCTAGATCTTGCTTGGTAGACCAGACTGGCCTTGAACTCACAGAGATCCGCCTGCCTCTGCCTCCCGAGTGCTGGGATCAAAGGCGTGCACCACCACTGCCCGGCTCACGAAATAAATCTTTAAAGTTAAGTGAAATCACAGCACTTGGGAGGCAGAGGCAGGCAGATCTGTGAGGTTGAGGCCAGCCTGGTCTACAAAGCAAGTTCCAGGACAGCCAGGCACAAAGAAACCCTGTCTCCCCGCCACCCCCCAAAAAAGAGTTAAATCAAATGAAAGAGAGTTTTCATATAGTCACTCTAATCAAAATGGCATTTGATCTTTATGTTTTGCTCAGTTTGTCTCCTTAAGGGCTTAAGAAAGGAGCACGTCACAGACCTGCATATGGGTGAATTCACAGACCGTTTCTCAGTCCTTTTTTCTCTGTCTCTAATATAAGGAAACTGCAAACATTAGTAGCTTCCTATGTTTCTCTTACAGCTAAGACTGGCCACATGATCCAGGTGGGCAATGAGATGTGAAGGAAGATTCTGGAAGGTTTCTGCTTCATTTATCAGCCAAGTCGGGAAGAGAGCTCAACAGACCACACCCTGAAGGGGGCCTGTCCTGATTGGTTTTTAAATCAACTTGACACAAGCTAGAGTCATCTGAGAAAAGGAATCTCAAGAGAGGAAATGTCTCCACCAGACTGGCCTGTAAGCAAGTCTGTGGGGCATTTTCTTGATTAACGATTGACGTGGGCAGGCCAAGCCCTCTGTGGCGATAGCAACCCTGGGCTGGTGGTCTGTAGTTGCATAAGAAAGCCGGCTGGGTGAGCCATAGGAAGGAAGTCAGTAAGCAGTGCTGTGGGATGGTCTGTATGTCAAATGTGTTGCTAATTAGTCAATAAATAAAACACTGATTGGCCATTGGCTAGGCAGGAAGTGTAGGTGGGACAAGGAGGAGAATAAAGCTGGGAAGTGGAAGGCTGAGTCAGGGAGACACTGCCAGCCGCCATGATGAGAAACAGCATGTGAAGATGCCGGTAAGCCACGAGCCACGTGGCAAGGTATAGATTTATGGAAATGGATTAATTTAAGCTGTAAGAACAGTGAGCAAGAAGCCTGCCACGGCCATACAGTTTGTAACCAATATAAGTCTCTGTGTTTACTTGGTCGGGTCTGAGCGGCTGTGGGACTGGCGGGTGTCAGAGATTTGTCCTGACTGTGGGCCAGTCGGGAAAACTCTAGCTACAAAGCAGCACTCCCCTATGGCTCCTACATCAGTTCCTGCCTCGAGCTCCAGCCCTGGCTTCCCTTAGTGATGGAGTGGGACCTGAGAGCTGCGAGCTGAAATCACCCCCTTTCACCCCAAGTTGCTTTTGGTCGTGGTGTTTATCACAGCAACAGAAACCCTTACTAATGCAGGGCCTTACGAACAGGAGGCCAAGCCCACATCTGAAGGGTGGAAGGGCCTGTCCTTGGAGACACGTTAACTAATCACTCCAGTTTTCTCATGTAACTTCTCATGATGGGAAAATGTAAACCCTTACGTGGAACACAGCTGAGTTTAGATTTCTAGTACTTACAGCCAAAATAAACTTAAAAAGAACAAAATATTTGAGAAAAATAATTTGAAAATAAACTAACAAGAATGAGAAAAATAATTTGAATATAAAGTAACAAGGAGCACTAAATAATTTTTAGACTGAAAAAACAAAACAAAACAACCAACCACCAAACTCTTTGTGGGTAGAAACACGCATAAAGTGCTGCTGGAGAGATGGCTCAGTGGTTAAGAGCACTGGCTGCTCTTCTAGAGGACCCAGGTTCAATTCCCAGAACCCATATGGCAGCTCACAACCGTCTGTAACTCCAGTTCCAGGGGTTCTGACATCCTCACACAGATAAAACACCAATGTACATAAAATAAAAAATACATTATTTTTAAAAAAGAAAGAAGCATAGAGCATAGAACAATAATCTGACTGATTCTTCATTTCTTTTCATCTTTACAGGAGTCCCTCCCCTCCGATCTGCTCTGTACACGTGTCTCTACAAAGTCCAGCAGGAGGGAAAAGGGAATGGGTCAGCACGTGCCTAACCAATTTCACTAGTGGGAAGACCTGAACCCCGTCTATTAACACCAACCTAACACTGTGAGCACAGAACTCTGTCAGTCTGGGGAGCACATTGGTGACGTCACCACACCAGCGTGCTGGTTAGAACTTGACAGCCTCTGCCCACGAGCTCGTTTAAAAAAGGAAGAGGCAAGTCAGTCAGTCTCATTTAACCACCACACGGCATTTTTGTGAGAGTTAAATTACAAAGTAATCATTTTTACTGATTTTAAAAACAAACAAACAAAGAAACCCTGGAAAGGCTGTCAGTGTTCAGCACAATTAGGTCATTTCCTGTTCAGTTTGGTGTCGGTCTGTACTGCTGACCCTACAGTAAGTAGCGGGCGTCCCTCACAAGACTCTGGGCTCTGATGGTAACTGCATTGGTAACACTGGCCATGTCATTTTTCTTTTTTTGACGCTACTTCTCTTACAGTCGTCAAGAGCCAGAAGAGTTCAACTAATGAAACCACAGTGACCAGCACTTAAGTGAATTCATTTAATTTGAGGAAAATTACTCGGCTTGAATATTAAATGACTAACAGGAGAAAATCATTGCCAGGAGCAGTTATGAAGTGACTTCAGTGTTTGGTGTCCAGTGGTGGAAAGACGAACAGTGCCTCCAAGCTTTCCCTACACAAGGCCAACAGAAGGTATTTCACCCCTGTGCAGATCTCTTCATCCGCCTTGTAGTACAGAGGCAGCCAGACAACAGCTAAGCAAGCAGTCGGACTACGCTCTAATACAAGTTACTTGTGGACAGGGGAACTTAGATTTCTGTAATTTTCATGTATCTCAAATATATACTTTTATAAAACCATTAAAACATACAAAAGCCTAATCACAAGTCACTCATAAATGACACAAATGTGGACAGGCACACTGCTAACTGGATTTAACAACTGTCTATCAAATATGCACACTTTCCTTCCCAATTCACACACTAACATTTTTATGGTATTTATAAGGAATATTTTTCAGCAAGAACAATCTTCAATTACTACTAATAAATAAGTTAAACATGTAGTTATTGAATTACTTAAGGCCAAGTAGCTGCCTTAGTTATTTCTATAACCAACTCTCAACTCCAGAGTGATTTAATTACATCTGTAAGTCCCAGCTTCCTCTGGGCTCCTGCAAGCCTGCAGATGCTGTGGCTTGAATACAGGATGTCCTCCACACTCAGTCTCCAGGTGGTAGTGTTAAACACAGGTTATGGAGCCTCTGGGGCTGGGGCCAGGCTGGTGTCACATCTCATCCCAGAACTCTAAAGATAAGAAATTCTAGACTTACACGTGGCTGAAAATGACACGGTATTAGCAGTAGTAAAGGCTGTAACAACAACAAAGACAAACATGCCCATAGCTGTATTTAGGAAGGTGGAGAAATGTAAGTACAGATATTTAAATACCACCTACATTTACCATCACTCACAAGAGAATGTGGCAGGAAGGATGAATGCTGTGCAATAATCCTTTTGTACACTGTGAAGATTTGTCGCTGTGGTTGGTTTAATAAGGAAGTTGACTGGTCAATAAATAGCTGGACAGGATAAAGTTAGGCAGAAAAGCCAAATTGAGAATGATGGGAAGAAGGATGGCAGAGGCTGGAGTTACCAGCCAGACACAGAGAGCAGATGAATGTGCCACGCTAATAAAGGTACAGCCATGTGGCAGAATGTAAATAAAGAATATGGGTTAACTTAAAATGTAAGAGCTAGTTAGTAATAAGCCTGAGCTATTTGCTGATCATTTACAATTAATATAAGTCTCTGTGTGGTAATTTGGAAGCTGCTCCAGGAATGGGAAAACTCCACCTACAGATGAATGCCCAATACATTTACAGGGTAAGGTTTAGTGACAGCACGTGGATAATAACGAGGGGAATACGAGCTAAGCTAAGGTATGAAGAGTTCTGAAGTTAATCAGGGCATGGAGGTCCTTCCCATTGTCCTGCTATGACCTCCATTTAATTACATTTTAGGTGTTTTCATGAGTTAAGGTATTAGGAATAAAACATAGGTGAAAAGTTCCTAAACACACGCAACAAAATGTAAGCTCTATGTAAAATATCAGGAGCAGTTTAACAATACTGCCACTGTTTTTAGTCAACACGACTAAAAGTCTAATTCGTCACAGTAAGACACAGTGAGAAACAAGATGTACAAATGAGAAAGAGAGTAAATTGTAAGAGTGTGATTATTTATACAGAAAGTGAAATATAAATTGTTAAGGTTTAAGACAGAGCCCAACAAAGATATCAGATAGATTATAAGAAAAAAGAAATCGATGGCATTTCTAACAGCAGAGACTGATGAAGGAAAAGACAGGACTGGGAAATGGGTCAGTGGGTACAGCGTGGAAAAGCTTCTAAACTCAACCCTAAGCCAGGCACATTGGCACACACATAATCCGAGCACTTGGGAATGTCCGAACGAATGAAACAAAACTACACACCACCCTACTCTGAAAATTCCTAAGAAATACAGAAGAACACTCGCTGGAGCTTAGCCTCAGCAAAGATCGTTCGGACAAGATGCAGCCAACACTAAGCATAAACATGAAAGACCTGGGCAGGAAATGGCTCTGAAGAAAGGAGGGGGACTTGGGTTCAGTCCTCAGACCCCACATGGTAGGAGGTCGGAACCATCTCCAGAAGCTTGTCCTCTGACCTCCACATGGACATCATCATGACATTTGCTCCCCTGCCACACAAGCAATACATAAATCAATGAAAAAACGTTTGAGCCATGTGTGGTAGCACACGCCTTTAATCCCAGGAACAACAGTGCAAACTAGGCCACATGTGCTCTGTGAAGGAAGTTAGGAGGATGTCACTTAAGAATTTTACCTATATTACCATGACTTAAAAATGATAAAGAATCAATAATTCTAAATAACCTAAATCATGGGAATTAAGTAACTGTTACGGAGTTCTTTGTACTTTTCAGTGTTTAAATTTGTATTATCCCATTAAACATAAATGAGTAATCCCAGAAGCATTAGATAAAAACAGTGATATTAATCTGACTGTATGTCCCCCTCTGATACCCTAAGTTCCTAGAAATGACAGCAAAAGATGCCTAAAAACTGGAGAGAAAGGATGAACATTCCTAAGACTGCTTGTAAACAAGAACAACACACATTTCAGAAGGTTTAAAAATAATAATAATAATAATAATGAGCTGGGCAGTGGTGACACACACCTTTAATCCCAGCACTCAGGAGGTAGAGGCAGGTGGATCTCTGGATCTCAAGGCCAGCCTGGTCTACAGAGTGAGTTCCAGGACAACCAGGGCTACACAGAGAGACCCTATCTGTGCGTGCGTGCGTGCGTGCGTGCGTGCGTGCGTGCGTGCGTGCGTGCGTGCGTGCGTGCGTGTGTGTGTGTGTGTGTGTGTGTGTGTAGGGTGGGGGGAAAGGGGTGGGGGGGTTAGGGAGGCCTAAAGTAGATACTGACTTGGTCAAGAGCCCCTATCAGAACCACAAACAAGAAATGGGGAGACTCCACACGACAAACCCAGAAACTCAGGAGCAAGGAGCACTGTGCTAAGGATTGGCAGCCCCACCCCAGCCTCGATTCCAGGTGCCTGAGACAGCCCAGGAGCATCTGCCAATGGCTCTAGTAGCAATTAATGAGGACCGGGTATCCTGAAGCTATCCCAACCAAAAACTTGTCAATAATATGCTACACCAAAACAAAACCTCATCGCGGTATTTGCTCTAAAACTGAAACAACCTAAATGTCCACTAACAGGGAACGCTGGGACTGGGGAATTAATACTAGTGCAACTATACACGATTACTGTAAAACAGTAAATTGTATATAAAAAATACATGTAACTGGGGCCAGGGAGACGGCTCAGTGGGCAAGAGCACTTGCGTGCAAGCCTGAGGACGTGAGTTCGGATCCCCGGCACCCACCTAAACAGCTGGCAGTGCCTGTAATCTCAATGCTGCGGAGGGCACACGGAGGGCAGCTGGGGTTTGCTGCCTGCCAGCCTAGCTCCAGGTTCAGAGAGACACTGTTTCAAGGAAACAGGGCAGAAAAAGTAGGACAACCAACATCCTCCTATCGTCTTTACATCTGTGAAGACTTCCAAATCCTCGTACACGTGTGCACAAACCATACCCCACACATAAACACACTGCACAGAAAATGGCCCGGACAAGCGAATGTGTAGAAATCAAACTGTAGACTGAAGTCACTTTTGGGAAGGGGTCACTTACTGTGTATGTCTACAGTCTTGACTCTTTTGAAACAGTATGTTCATGAATTATTAGTGTCACCTGAAAATGCAACATATGTATAAAAGAGTTCTAGTTCTAGTTGGAACTAAAATCTGGAGGGTCATTAACAATATCTAAAAATTATGTGCTAGCGGTAATGACGAAAATTCACGTTTTCTCTGATGGCTAAATGCTTCCTGCCATACATCATAACCAGAAACATCTTGTTTCTGAAAGCACAGAATGTTCACAGCAGGTGAGGGACATCCCTCACGGTTTCCTTAGGAACTGGCAAGCCTTTGTCAAAGGAAGTGACGCCATCTCTCGGAATTACTAAAATCACAGTGACTTGTGTGAAGGAAATACCGGAGAGCCACAGCCCTCTGAAACAATGCCTATTCCCTTCCCCTCCCTCCGACAGACACAGCTGCTGGGGCTGAGAGCGCAGCTCAGTGGAAAAGCGCTTGCCCTGCATGCACTGAGGTCCAAGGTTCAATCCCCACTACTGTCAAGTAATAAAGCTATCAGAAAAAAAACTTTTATATAATAAGGAACATGATCTGATTCTAATCAGGGAAAAAAGAAATCTAATTCTCCCTGTTCCTTCTTAACCCAATACTTCTTTATCTAAAATGAACATTAAAAACTATATAAACAATAATTTCATCCCAACCCACACCCTGAGGATAAGCTCAATGCCATGTGAGGCCCACGGGCACCACACTTGACTGGAGGGCTGAACACTTACTGAAAGTCTTGCAGATGTCAGACACAGCCTTGAAGACTCGGTCAGAGAAATTCACTTTCACCTTCACATACTTCATGTTGGGGAGCTGCAGTCGGAGCAGCTTGTGCTGGGGGGTGAACTGAAGCTTGGCGTCCGCCTGGATCCCGTACTTATCCAAGGTCCAGTGCGTCTTAAGCAGCCAAGTTCTCTTCTTTTCCCACCAGAGAGCATGGTCAGACCAATCCTTTTTTACATCTATAAACAACAAACAGTAAATAAGAAAAATGCTTTAAAAAAAAAAATCACACAGAATAGCTGGAGAGAAATTAAAGACAGAAAACCAAACCTGGGTACTTAAGATAAACAACAGATACCAGAAAACAAAACCGGATACTTAAGAAAAACAAGACTGTTAGTGATAGGTGCAAAACGTACCAACGGCTCTGCCCTCAAAACCCAGTGCACACCGCGCCCAGGAAAAACACCCAGGGTCAATCAGACAGACCTGGACCTTGGAAGACAAACAACCCTGGGACTGGAATAGGAAGGACTCAAAATTGAGTGTATTTGGAATTCAGCTTTGAAGAACAGGCAACAGGATTCCCACAATATACCTAGAAAGGCTCATGTCTGAGGCTATCCACCTGTGTGAAGGCAGGGGGTGGGGGGGAGAGGCAGGGCTGGAGAGGCGGCTCAGTGGTTAACCACACTTGCTGCTCTTGCACATGGGCTCCAGGGGAATCTGTTGCCTCTGGCTTCTGTGGGCACCAGCACTCATGTGTACAAACACCCCCATATAATTAAAATAAGATAAAAGTCTCACGAAGAAGAAATAAAAATAATGTGTTAAGGTAGTAAGGGTAGGAACATGGGTGGGGAATCGAAGTGAATGAGGGTGACATTCTAAAATGTGAACAGCCTGTAGCCCAAACATGCTTCCCCAAAACATCCTGAGGAAGGTAACTCAGAGAACGGTCACAGTTAGCGACTCTATCACTGTGATGGAATAAACATCATGACCAGGAGTGCTCAAGAAAGAAAGGGTTTATTTCAGCTGACAACTCTCAGGTCATACTCCATCCCTGAGGGAAGTCAGGGCAGGAACCTGGAGGCAGGAACCAAGTAGAGGGGATGGAGGAGCGCTGCTTACTGGCTTGCTCCCCATGGCTTGCTCACTCCGCTTTCGTGTACAAGTCAGGACCCCGAGGGTGGGCAGTCTGGTGAAGACATCTTCTCAGTTAAGACTCCCTACTCCCAGACATGTCCAGGTTTGTGTCAAGTTGACAAGAACCAACCAGGATAAGACTCACACAGCCCAAGTTTTTTTTCTTTGAACATATTTCAGTATAAGTATATAGAAAACATTAATATCTACCAAATGTTTTAGTAGCTTTAGAAACCAAATACAGGGGCTGGAGAGATGGCTCAGAGGTTGAGAGCACTGACCGCTCTTCCAGAGCTCCTGGGTTCAATTCCCAGCAACCACATGGTGGCTCACAACCATCTGTAATGAGATCTAGTGCCCTCTTCTGGCATGCAGTCATACATGCTGTATACATAATAAATAAATAAACCTTTAAAAAAAAAAAAAAAAAGAAACCAAATACACAAGATTTGGCTATAATCAGGTAAGGAATACAGAAACAATAAACTTGTAACAGGAAGACATACAACCTAACTTCAGCTAGTATTTACAGAAAAATCTTTTTGGATGAACTGTATAGTAAGCTTACTAAGTGGTTAAAAAGGGGAGAAGTGACTTAAAGAAGACAAGAAAACAACCAAACAAGTACTCCAGAGGAAGTAACCAAACCAGAGAGATCTCATCACCACCAACAGCATAGAAACTGACATGAACATCCTTGAAAATAAAAATGGCTGAGACACTCAGAGAAGCTCTTGCTAGCAACCAGCAGGACAGATGTAAGGGGAAGGACACCACAGCACCGTGGCTAGTTCCTAACTCCTTGCTAAGAATCCAGCCATAGTTTATAGCCATGGCGACACGTTCTCTGTTTATAAGACAGTTGACAAATGTTATCTTATTCAAAGCAGAGATGATTCTCCAAGTTATTTTTCCACCAAACTGTAAATTACACTTTTATTTATCTATTTTCTTGTTTTTACACCCTAACCAAAGCTTCCCCTCCCTCCCCTCTTCCTAGTTCCCTTCCCCCATAAATTACATTGAATAAAAATGTTTTTTTCAATATTTGCCTTGCACTGGGATATAGTCCAGTCAGTCACGGTGTTGGGAGCTCACCTGCAAACACACGTGAACTGTTATTTTGAAGCCGCCCTGTTATACAGGTAGGGTTCACGGCTTAAGTTATTCTCCAGCACAGAATTTGACAACTTTTGGAAGTACCAAGTTCTTTCTGAATTAGCTTAGAGCAGATAGCTGAAGCTGGGGCTTTCTACATTTAAAGAGTTCTGGTCACACATGCTACTGTTCTCTTTAGGAACAGAGATTAAGATCATAGAGATGACCTGGTTTAATCTGTAGGTAGATACAAGCCTCCCCACCCACCTCTACCTAGGCACTTCTGTTAACTCTTGTGACAACATCACCATTAAGGAAATGACGTCACGGATTTCCAGCAAGCAAAAGAAAGGAGGGATGGGCTGGAGAGATGGTTCAGCGGTTAAGAGCACTAACTGCTCTTCCAGAGGACCCTAGTTCAATTCCCAGCACCCACATGGCAGCTCACAACTGTCTGTAACTCCAAGGTCACACAGAAACATGCAGGCAAAACCACCAATGTACATAAAATAAATAAATTTTTTTAAAAAAGGAAGAAAGGAGGGAGGGGAAGGCTTGAAGTAAGAGTCACCCCGGGACCAAAGCAATGGCTCAAAGCACTTGCTGCTCTTGCAGAGGACACATGTGAATTTCATTCCCAGCACCCACACGGCAGCTCCCAGAGATCTGGAACTCCAATTCCAGGGGGTCCACTGCCCTCTCCTGGCCTCCTTGTGTACCAGGAATGCCTGTGGTGTACACACATACACATGTGGTCAAAACATCCATACACATAAGAAATACAAACAAATCTTTTTTAAAAAGTTACTGAGCCAGGTGGTATAATTTAATTTAATTTAATCCCAGCACTCAGGAGACAGAGGCAAGTGGATCTTGATGAGTTCAAGGACAGCCTGGTCTAAAGCACGCATTCCAAAACAGCCAGGGCTACACAGAGAAACCCTCTATTCAAACCCCAAAAATAAATTAATTAATTAACTATTAATTAATTTTTAAAAATCACTCTAATTCCAAAAATCCAGAAGATGCGGGCAACTTTGAGATAAACGAGTGACTTATTTATGGAATGGGGGTGGGGGGTCCCAGGAAGAGCACTGTGGGGGGAGGGAAGCAGTTCTGAATGGCCAGGAGTTCACTAACCTGTGTGGACAACTGCCATCCATTCCTTCTGAGGAGAAAAGGCCGGGGCTTGGTATTTCTCCTCTTCCTAGGTTAAACATTGTTCTGGGGTCATTAAATGCCCAGAACTTCCGGGCTACCTCTCTAGTGGCCTAGGGCCATGCACTCCACAGGCATACAGCAAATCTAGAAATCTCCATGCTTTAGCAAAAGAAGCCACCGGCATGTCAGGAATCTGTCCACACAGCTGCCGGTGAACCGGAGTGGGGGCAGTTCCTCAGCACCTGCTTCCAGCCTGAAATAAACGCTGACTGATGGGAAGTGCAGCTGCTGGACAGGGCTAGCAAGGCAGAGGCGTGCTTTCAGCCATAACAAAGGGCAGACTCAAACAATGTCAAATGTGGTCCAGAGTAAGTGCTTAACAGAGAGGCCTGACAGGGAGCGATCTGAAATAGAAGCTACACTACACATACATTTTGACAGAGAGGCAACTTGTTCCAGACCACAAAAGTTAAGAGCGGTCAAAAATTGCACTTTTGAAGAAAGACCTCAAATAAGATGTGAAGTTAGAGGTGGCGACCTATGGATGGCTGAGGGACCAAATGCACCAACCATCTCCTGGCTTTTTGGTGTCCCCAGGAGCTAAGAATGGGTTTCAGTGTCCATAAGTAGCTGTGTGGCACAAGGTCACACTCATCTGTTCAGATACTATGACTGTATCTGCCTTCAACATCAATGCCATCCTGACGGGCAAGCTGTGGCCCTCAAGCCTGATATACAACATTGTGAGCACTCTCCACATAAGCAGTATTAGAGTAAACTTCATCAGAGGAGGATACAATGAAGTCTCATCTGTCCCCTCCCCATGATGAACTGTACCCTGAAAGCAAGAATAAAAAGAAAAGAAAGAAACCCACCACAAAACCCTCAATGCTCTATCAACCAGTCTTCAGACTGGGCCCAGGGCACAAACCTTCCCCAAAGCCCATTTTCCTTCTTTTCCATTTCCCATCAGACACACCGTGCACCGTGTCAAGGTCTGTAAGAGGCACGGCTCACACATTAGCACAGAAACGGCCTATCTATAAACCACAAGTGGATCGCTGTTCTTCTTGAAAGCCTGCTCTCCCAGCCAAAGCCAATTCTACCTGGCTCTCCCGTGAAGGAGCAGCCTGCCTGCAGCCGGCAGGGACAACACGCGATACAAGGACCAGAAATCCTGCGTGGGCTTCACCCACTGTACAATAGAAGCTCTTACCAAGGGCAATGCAAGTGAGACCTGATGTGTTTTATCCACAAGAAAAGGACCTGAGCTTAATTCCCCAGCCCCTACAGATAGGGGAGGGCAAATGGAGCACACCTAATCTCAGCACCATCAGGGAAGAAACAGATGTATCAGCTGGAGCTCCGTGGTTAGCACGTCTTGCTAGTGTCAGTGAACTTCCGGCTCAGTGAGAGACTGTCCAGAAAAACAAGGTGAAGAGTGATGGAGGTCAAGAGTAGTGGTGCACACCTTTAATCCGGGGACTTGGGAGGCAAAGACAGGAAGTCTACACAGTGAATTTCATTCCAGGATAGCTAGGGCTACTTAGAGAGACTATCTTAGTTTGGATTACTATTGCTGTGATGAAACACCATGACCAGAATCAAGCTGGGGAGGAAAGGGCTTTTTTGGCTTACGCTTCCACATCCACAGTCCACCACCAAAGGAACACAGGACAGGAACTAAAAAAGATGGGACCCTGGAGACAGGAGCTGATGCAGAGGCCATGGAGGGGTGCTGCTTCCAAGGCTTTGCTCCGCCTGCTTTCTTACAGAGCCCAGGGTCCTCCTCCATCAATCACTAATAAAGAAAATGCCCGGAGGCATTTATTCTCTCAGTTGAGGCTCCCTCCTCTCTGGTGACTCTAGTGTGTGTTGAACTGACATAAAACCAGCCAGGACAGAAACCTGTTTCAAAGGGAGAAAACAGTGAAAGATGACACTTGACATTGCATCTGGCACGCATGCAGCATCCAACATGAGCGCGTGCATGCACATGCACGCGCACACGTGTGCGCACACACATGCACACACCCGTGCACACGCGCACGCGCACACACACACACATTCTACAAAAAGAAAACAGTGTTGGAAGGTGGATAGAAGAGGAATTGTGAGTCTGGAGCATATATTAAAACAGTGGACACTCTGGTATTACAGGAGTGTGCGCTACAGCATCTGTGTGGAGCTCAGAAGACCATTCACAGAATCAAGGATCCACCTTTCTGTGGGTTCCCATGACCACAGAGCCATCTCCCTAGCCTCTCCAGTAGCACTCTTAAGGACAACAGGCTACCGACCTAGTCCATGGTTTTCTCACCACAGAATATCACACAGCATCTGTAAAACAATACATGGACGGTCTCTGTTAACCCGTGTGTCAAAAGGCACTGGAGACGGTGCTGGGTGACAAAGCTGTGGTATCTGAAGGAGACTGATGAGCAGAGGGCTGCTGTCAGCAGGTGAAGACTCCAGGCAGCAGGACCCTTGTTTGCTGTACAAAGTTGTCCAGGTTTTACTGTGAGTGTGACATAAGCCACTTAGTGACTTTCCGTCTGCTCAGCATTGGAAATGCCTGAGCAGCATTAAAAAAAAATTTTTTTTAAGTCTAAGCAATTTTTGAAAATATTGATGCCTGGACCTATCTGCAAAGCAGAGCTATTTTGCTTGTGGACAGATGTCTATGTTTGCTTTGGGTTTTAGTTGGGGGTGGGCAGATAAAGGTGACTGTCTCCTACCACCACCTTAGATTAACTGTGTCGAGATAGGTCTGGAAGTGCTTTTAAGCAGGGTGACCTGTGCTTTACAGTGTGTTCACCGAGAAGAGTGCAAAGTGAACAAGGGCTGGGTGAGAACACAGCAACGAGGGAGACACTGTGGCTCTGATATTCTGCTACGGTGAGGGGTTGGCCAACAGGGGACAGATGGTCAGAAAAGGGACGGCAGGCCCAAGGAGTCCTTTAGTTTGGGTTTTCGGAAGGGAAAGACACTACAGCATCACTGTAACAATGACTGGGATGACTAGGATGACCGTGGAGCAGTCTCCACAGAGCATCCCATAACCAGCTCCTTATGGCAGCAGCTGAACACATCCTCTCTATTCATGAAGACAAAACAAGGTTTCACATCCGCAGAGAGCCTGAGAAGGGCACACTACTTTACAAGCAACTCCAAAGACAAGCCCCAAAGCCAATGCAGGTCAGAAGCACAACTCAGGTTTCCCGCTGAGAAAGGGAGACTCACAAACAGGCTTCAATGGAAGAGAAGTCAAGCTACTACGCTGCTGTTACTGACTGAAAGTTTACTTTTTACTGTTGCGTTATTTAAAAGAACTGGCTTTTCGATGATTGCTCTCGTAACCAAGCACCTCTGCCTCATGGTAAATGACTGGATGTTTCCAGATGGAGGAAAGTAGGTTTAGGGAAGTTGTAAAGGTCTAAGGAAGTGATTTAAGGTGTGTAAAAAATGAGACTTAAAGATTATAATATGGCATTAAGACTTTAAAATTCAAAGTTTAACATTAATCATTGGAGTTCTGACAGATTGCTAATCTGGTCTTGGTAACGAAAGCACTGGCTGCTATTATAGTCACAGGCTCCAAGTTTTACATTTTCCTGGGTTGTTTACGAAATAGACTTAAAAGTGCTTTTCTCTTGTGCTGAAAACACCTCTCTCTGCTCTCTCTATACCCAGCCCTCAGGATAGAGGACAGGCT
Organism: Peromyscus californicus insignis; assembly: GCF_007827085.1. Lineage (NCBI taxonomy): Eukaryota > Metazoa > Chordata > Mammalia > Rodentia > Cricetidae > Peromyscus > Peromyscus californicus. Next base: position 77,751,331 of record NW_026294413.1, on the reverse strand, counting down.
CTTATCCCAGGACCGTCTTCAGGGCCTCAAGCTCTTCTCCTTTGTCTTCTTCCCTGCTGAGAAATTTCTTATTACAAGTCCATGTTTACACTTCTATTACACTGGTAACTTTTCAGGCTTTGTTTTGCTATGGCTCAAAGGTGTGAGCCTACTTCAGCTGGTAACTGCTTATTCTACAAAGAGGATTTCAGTGCAGATTATAGGCAGCGATCATGCTAATACCTTCTGTATGTATGTGTATATATATATACACACACACATACATATATCCACATATATATGTATGTATATGTGTGTGTATGTATCTATGTATGTATGTATCTATGTATGTATGTATGTATGTATGTATGTATGTATGTATGTATGTATGTATGAGAAGACTCCCACTCAGTTGACAGACAACATCCAGCAATCAACTGCAGAGCCCACCAGTGAGCCCTACTCATGATGAAAACCAGTGTGAACCAGTCCGGCCAACGTGACTGCACCTTGTTTCTTCAGGCTTGGTCTGCAAACCAGATGCTTCTGATGGAATTTCCATGTCTCCTGCCATTACCTGACTCCCCTCCCCCTCCCGACCTTTGACCAGCATTCCAGCCTTTCTGGGCCCTCCCCAGTTGTGAAACGGCCAGAGCTTACCCTCTATCATCAACAAGGCTGGAATGTCAGGTCTAAAGGAAACTCTAATTCCCCAAACTCCAAGTCCTTGTGAGTAGGGACTGAGGAAGCCTGGTGGCTAGCATTGACTTTGATATGCTGATAGGCATCACAGGTATATGTCAAGGAAGAGCCATATGTGTCCCTCTGTCAGAGGTAAGGGAAATGACTCCTTTTGGGAACCTGTTTCACAAGTTCCTGAGGAATGCTGGCTTTTATCTAGCCACCAGAAATCCTTCTAGAGCACAGTTTGAATTGGGCCAAGACTGACATTTCTGGATACATGTACTGCCTTTGGAGTTTGGAGAATTGGGATTTACTCAGGGCCTGACAACCAGTCTCACTGACATTTACTACAGATTAGAGAGGACAGACAGAAGGAGTGGAGGAGAAGCACGAGGCCCTCAGGCTGACTGATGCACCTGAACATTTCCAACAGAAAACAAGGACCATTCAGGAGTGAGAAAGAAGACAGGTGGGACTTCAGAGACGAAGAGTTACTAAACAGAGTCCGCAGCTAAGAACAGCAACCTGTTTGTAAGACACACTGGTGCTAGCCAGGCGTGATGGCACATACCTTTAATCCCAGCACTTAGGAAGCAGGGCCAGCCTGGTCTACATAGTGAGTTCTAGGACAGCCAGGGCTACATAGTGAGACCCTCAAGACAACACCACAACCAAAAACCCCCAAAACAAAAAACAAACAAAAAGACATACTGGTGTAACAGTGGCACAGATATCATGGGAGTAACCAACTACCTCTTGATTGGATTTAAGGCCTACTCCTTTAGACTGGACACATATCTGACACTGATAAAGTGGCCAAGAATGTGAGAAAACATCACAGGCTTAGAGGAACTAAACTGTTCTCCTTAAGGAACACAGCCATGAAATGACACCTAATGACTCCCTGCTGTACCCACAGACCGGGGCTTTGCTCAGCCCTCTTACTGTAGATGGGGCCAACACAGAGACTCACAACTGGACAATGTGCAGAGGGCAAGAGACTTGGAACACCAAGTCCTAAACAGGAGGTTTTCATCAAAGCCCTGCTCTCAGGGATCCATGCAGAAGAGGAGGTGGGAAGATTTTTAGGAGTCCAAGGAAACGGTGTCTTCCAGATACAACAGGACCAATGTACATACGAACTCTCAGATTGTGGCAGCACTGTACAGGTTCAAGATAAATGGGGTCCCAGCACTGAGACAGGGGAGTGAACAATCAACCCTCCCAGCTTCACCTTCTAGGTAGCTGTGGCTAGGGACTGGTACATACCCTCACACATGGCTGGGTACAGCCACTTCTGTTTTTAATATAAGAAATTGGATTTCGTGTGTGTGAGAGTGTACATGTGGCACAAACTATGCGACCGGCCTCCCGAAGGACTCCAGGTCTCTGTTTTAAGTGTGGTAGAGAAGGCCACTGGGCTCGTGCCTGCCCTGCCCCAAGAGGGCCACCATCTATCTGGGCCTTGTCCAAAGTGCCACCAAGAGGGACATTGGTCAGTTGACTGCCCCCGTACATCTCACAGCATGGGGACATCAAATGACGACCACCCTCCAGCCCATCTCCTAGTCTTGGCGATGGACGAGGATTGAAGGTGCCCTGTTCCTGGCCCGACCACAGCCATCTCTCACAGGGAACCCAGGGTAGCCATGACAGTATCAGGGCGATCCATTTCCTTCCTTTTGGACACCGGAGCCACTTACTCAATCCTGAGGGAGTTTTGGGTCCCACCTCTCCTTCTCATCTCCCTATTGTTGAGCTAGGGGGACAGCCTTACCTACCTCACCAGACCCCACCACTTAACTGTATTTTCAGGGGTATCCCTCTCACCCACACATTTTTAGTTGTGCTAACCTGCCCCGTGCCCCTAATGGGAAGAGATTTTCTAGCTAAGGTAGGAGCTTTTATTTCATTTGCTGCCCCCATGTGCCTTACTCCAGACTCATCAGAAGCTCCTCTCCTCCTCCTCCTCCTCCTCCTCCTCCTTCTCTTCCTTCCCACCCAGTTTACTAGCTCTAACATTTCATTTCCCTTTCCAGCCTCTCAGGTGGACCCCAAAGTCTGAGACACCCAGAACCCTTCTATTGCTAGGCACCCTTATTATTATCCAGTTGCAGGACCCTACCAGGTACATTACCCAAGCTCAGTACCCTCTCTCCCTCCTGAGCCTTAGAGGACTTAAGTCTATCATTTCCTCAGGAAAAAGCTGCTCAGCCCAACCTCTTAGCCTTTTAACACCCCCATACTTGCAGTTAAAAAGTATAATAGCAGAGACCCAAACATTAAAATAGATTTTAAATTCCCTGTTTAAAAATTCTTCCGAGCTCCAGAGCCACCCTGAATCCACCTGGACAGGTCAGACCCACTTCAGCTTGTCAGACCCAAACAATCACCAAGCCCAAAGCAGCAGAAGGCGATGGACGAGTCCCAAAGCAACGGAGGACAATCCACTACCTCAGGACGTCCAGCTACCTCAAAAGCCCCCTTCCCTACCTCCAAAGTTAATCGATGCCCACTGAGTCAGCCAGAAGCAGTTTCAGGAGACATGGTGCCCCCCATTCCTGTTCACCTGCCATTTTTTTTTTTTTATAAAAAACAAAGAGTCTAGAATGTTAGAATTCCTGGCCACTCCCCCAGCTACATGACTGCACATGTGCTGTCCAGTATTAATGCTTAGTCATCCCAGGGCCTTACTTCCTACGTAATCTGTGTGCTGCATGACCACATAATCTGTGCACAGTGTGGTCACGCAATCTATGCGCATGCATGGCGTAGCTATGTAAGCCCATATGTGCATGTGCTGGGGGGGGGGGGTTTCCACCTATTCCTTCCCTCTCTTCCTGAATGGTCACTCCACAGGCCTATGCACACCCCTTCTATTACCTTCCCTTAATAAACTCTTACAGTGGGTTTTGCTGTGCCTGTGGCTTCTCTCACATGGTAAACAGTGCTGCTTAATAAATAACAATACCCACAGCCCCTTTTACTGCTCAAAAAGGATCTCTGTAGGTTGCTCCAGTTGGCCTTAAACTCACCCTATAGCTTTGGCAGTCCTTGGACTTTTGAATATTCAAACAACATTCCAGTGGCTAGGATAACAAGTTTGTACCACACCAAGGCTCAGTTTGGAAACCTATTTTTACAATCTCCCTTAGTGAACTTTTACAATGCAAATTTCATCATTTTACTTCTAATGAAAAACTTGAAAGTCTCGGCTGGCAACGTCTAAACTCCTCAATGAGTTACACAAGTCTTTCAGTGTGAGGGCTTTTCCATCCCAAGTCCTCTGACCCATTTACAGAACAAGGTGTTTTTGGTCTGCCTGACTTGATACCTTTCCTGTCATCTCTATCCCCAACCCAGTCAACACCCTGTTTTCCCATGACCCTTTTTGCCAATGCAGCCGAGATTAGCTTAGGGTCCTGAACACTTCTAGTGTGCTTGTGTGTAGATGTTTGTATGGGTGTACCCGCATGTGACGTCAGAGTTTGATACTTAAGGGCGTCTTCCTTAACTTCTCTCCTGATATGTGTGTGTGTGTGTGTGTGTGTGTGTGTGTGTGTGTGTGTGCATGTGTGTGTGTGCATGTGTGTGTGTGAGTGTTTGTGCATGTGTGTGTGTGTGTGTGCATGTGTGTGTGTGTGAGTGTTTGTGCATGTGTGTGTGAGTGAGCGCACTCATGCTATACGGAAGTCCAATGACAATTTTCAGGAGTGGGTTCTCTCCTACCACAGGTTTTAGGGATTAACTGAGGTCTTCAGTCTAAAACACACAGTTCACGGTTTCAGCTAGACTGCCTGTCCCAGTCCTGACTGCCTCCCCAGCACTGGGATTATAGGCATGCCCTCAACATGGGCCCAAATTTCTGTGGGTTCTCGAGAATCGAACTCAGGTTTTCATGTTTGCACAGCAAGTACTCCCTGAGCTGCCTCCCCAGCCCGGAACGCACACTCAACGCACAGAAACAGCATCTGTCATGCTGTGCTAAAGTCATTCTATTTTCTAAATGTGTATCTACATTTTACTCTTTATATTCTTGCTGCTGTTGTTGGTGTGGGTGTTTTGTTGTTGTTGTTTTTGTTTCTCCCTTGAGACAGGGTTTCACTGTGTAGCCCTGGCGGGACTGGAACTCACTAGTATGTAGATTAGGCTGGCCCTGAACTCAGTGGTCTGCCTGCCTCTGCCTCCCAAGAGCTACTCTATGTATTTTCAAAGTCATTCTGAGCTGGTGGCACAGGCCTGCACTCACAGCTACTTGGAGGCTGAGGCAGAAGGACCACAAATTCAAGGCCCGCCTACACAACTTAGTGAAAACCTGTTAAAATAAAAACCTTTTTAAAGAGCTGCAGCTCAGTGGAGGAGTGCTTGCTTAGCAGTGACAGGTCCTGGGTTCAATCCCCAGTAGCCAGGGCAAGGCAAGGGGGATCAGTATCATCAAGTATTTCTGAGATCATCCTTTATACACACGCACTTTTGTTTGTGGGGACATGGGGACATCTCTGTTACACTGTCTTCTCTTTGTGTCGTAAGTTCTGTCTTTACCAAGTTCTATTGGCTGCATCTGAGTCTTCCGAGTGGCAAGAGCACTCAGGTGCCCAAGCTGAGCTACCTATGCAGGAGCTCTATTTGCACGGTTCGAATCTCACACCCAGTGCCTCCCCACTGCTACGGGTTGTGCTTCTATCTTCATTAATCAGTTTCCTCTTTCAATTATCCGTTCTTATAAAACAACACAGAAATGTATCACCTGGAGACAAGAGGCCACACCAGGACACATTTTGCTGTCTCTGTGTAAACGGAGCCGATCACGGACAGAATATGAAGAGGTGTCATGACTGACGTCACTCACTTATCACCACTGAAGAGCTAGTGGCACAAACTGCCCTTCCCACAATCAGTCACAGTTCAAGTCGATGCAGCAAAATGTGAGTTGTGTTGCTGGGTAACTGGTGCAGTGTAAGTTACAGCAGCAAGGGCGTACTGATGGAAGAGCATTGTTTTGAAAAGTCTATGTCCTATTTTAAAATGTTAACTTATTGACAGAAACATGAGGTGCTTCAAAGTCTACATGCCACTCAAACCACCAACAACTTCCATGGAAGCCTGGCATTCAGTCAGAGTTAAAGGGAGTATTAACTGACATGAAGCCTGGCATTCAGTCAGAGTTAAAGGCAGTATTAGCTGACATGAAGGTTTCTGAGGTTAACTATGGGAACACAGAAGCTGCTATGGAATGAGGACTTGGATCTCTTCACTCTCACTGTAGAAACCCTACTCCCCAGGGTGACAGCACCGGAAATGGGGCTTCAGGGAAGAAATCAGGGCAGAGGGCAGAGCTCTGCTGGTGGCCTCGGTAACTCCAGAAGTCAGGACAAAGCTTGGTGCCCCTCCCTCCAGAGGAAAGACACCAGGCTGGCTGGGACCTCTCGGTCACCGGAACTGTGAGGACTAAATCTTGCTAAAGACAAACAATTCTGGATATTTGTTATGATTAACAGAAAAATAAACTTCTAATAAACAAACACTGACTAATTATTATTTCTTCTACATAACTAACAAAATAAAAGTTAGAAATATACTTGTGGTCTATACTTGTAATCCCAGCACTCTGAATTAAAAGTTGGAGGTTAGGTTGTCATTGTATGCCATTTCAAAACCATCCCCCCCACCATGACCCAAACTTAACACAAGCTAGAGTTATCTAAGAGGAAACCACAATTGAGAAAATGTCTCCATAAGACAGCCTGTGGGCAAGTCTGTGGCGTATTTTCTTAATTACTGGTTAATGTGGGAGGGCAAAGCCCATGGTAGGTAGTGCCATCCCTGGGCTGGTGGTCCTTTGTGTTATAAGAAAGTAGACTAAAATACCAGCACTCAGGAGACACAGGCAGGTGGATCTCTGTGAGTTCAAGGCCAGCCTCGTAGTGAGTTCCAGGACTGCCAAGGCTACATAGTGAGACCCTGATTCAAAATACCAAAAAAAAAAAAAGGAAAGAAAGGAAGGAAGGAAGGAAGGAAGGAAGGAAGGAAGGAAGGAAGAAAAAGAAAGAAAGAAAGAAAGAAAGAAAGAAAGAGAGAGAGAAAGAAAGAAAGAAAGAAAGAAAGAAAGAAAGAAAAGTATTCTATGAGGCTGGAGAGATGGCTCAGTGGTTAAGAGCACTGGCTGCTCTTCCAGAGGACCGGAGTTCAATTCTCAGCACCCATATGGCAGTTCACAACTGTCCGTAACTCCAGTTCAAGAAGATTGAATGCCCTGATACAGATATACATGCAGGCAAAATACCAATGCCCAGAAAATTAAAAAGGAGGCTGAGTCAGCCATGGGGAGCATGGAGGTCTCTGCTTCAGCTCCTGACTTCAGGTTCACCTTGAATTCCTGCCCTGACTTACCTCAGTGATAGACTGTGATGTGGAACTGTAAGCTGAAATAAACCCTCTCTTCCTCAGGCTGTTTTTGGTCATGGTGGTTTATCATTCAACAAAAACTTAACTAAAACACCAGCCTGGGCAATATAGGGAATTCTAGGCCAGCCCTATATACGACAAAACCCTGTCCAAAAGCAAACAAAGCCAACCAACAAAAACCAAGACACAGAGAACCTTTTGAAGTACAAATACAAAATTAGGTCTATTGATGTCTATCTATCTGACTTCTCTAATTCTATTTGTTATTATATACTAGCTTGAAGTCGCTGAGAAGTTTCTCAGATCAAATGGACCACACAACTATAGAGTGCACACTGTAGACACCACACAATCATCATTTCCAGAGGGTGGCTAACTTTCTACCCAACACTGAAGGCTTACTGCTAATTTGTCCAACCTGCCTTAGTTCCTAGACACCAGGGCTCACACTACATGCCCTGCAAATACTCAAAGTGTATCACTAGTGTATATAAACTAGGTAATATTCAACTCACAGAAGAATTAGTGGCATTTGTCCTAAGTGGTCAAAGGCATTAACTAGTTCAAAGGGTAATTTAGTAAGAATACATGGCTTTGACATTCTAAATTTCTCTCAGAAGAAAATACTAACAAATTCTAATGCACTGAGATCTGAGCTTCCAAGTCATTGTCCTCTACAAATCCTTTCCTACATTCTGGGCCAGGGTCTCCAGCACACACTCCTCTATTTTACGTACATTGACTTTTGCTACATTTTAGTAATTACTATGAAGAACATCTTCCTTCATGACGGAAAGTGGAAGGATAGTAAGATGTGAGCTAATTTCATTTACTGCAGTATTAAGTGGAGAATAAATGGAGTGTAAGATAGCACTTGTGTTCCATCAGGTTTTCTTCTGAGACGCCTACACCCCACTCCTCTAGGAGAATCTATAATACACCATGATGCTGCACTCTCCCACCCAAGAGTCTTTCTAACTTTTCAATGGACCCTCCTCAACTAAGGCCAGCCACTGGCTATGCTTCTAAGGCCCCATCATCTTCCTGTACCAGGGCATGAGTCATCTGGCATTTATTTCTTAGCCAGTCTACCAACTCAAAGTAATCTATCTCATTTTGTTATCAGAAAGCAGCTCCCGGTGACAACAGGAAGGACTTATTAAAATAGCTCCTACCCCTCCATGTTTACTACTGTTCCTGGGAAGGATGGATTCATGTACTTCTTCACCCCACACACGTTGCATACTCCATACCTCTGTAACACGATGCAGCATGAACATACAGAACGTGTACATGACTGTCCACCTCACCCTAACATCCCTGGTTTGCAATCAGAATCATCATATAAGGCATTTCTTCCCCAAACTCATATGGTGAGAAACATAACAATGAATTTCAAGAGGAGACCCCAAGACAATGATAACCGTCACTGATGGACTGCTCTACCCTAGGAGGTCAAGTATAGCAGGATCCCCACTTCACTTACATGACAGTTAAGGCACAGGGACCCTAAGAAACTTCGCACAAGACCATAAAACACACATTATCAAGCTAGTATTCAAACACACGTGGTCTCACTTTAGGGACGTAATCAGACATCACACTATTAAACAGAATTGGTGAAAAAAAATCTTCCAAAGTAGTTTTGACAAACAACTGCTATGGAATGTTCTGTATGGCAAATGTGCTGCTCTGATTGGTCAATAAATAAATCACTGATTGGTCACTGGCTAGGCAGGAAGTGTAGGCGGGACAAGGAGGAGAATAAAGCTGGGAAGTGGAAGACTGAGTCAGAGAGACACTGCCAGCCGCCATGATGACAAACAGCATGTGAAGATGCTGGTAAGCCACGAGCCATGTGGCAAGGTATAGATTTATAGAAATGTTTTAATTTAAGCTGTAAGAACAGTTAGCAAGAAGCCTGCCACGGCCATACAGTTTGTAACCAATATAAGTCTCTGTGTTTACTTGGTCGGGTCTGAGTGGCTGTGGGACTGGCAGGTGAGAGAGATTTGTCCTGACTGTGGGCCAGGCAGGAAAACTCTAGCTACAAACAACTTCATCAAAGACATCTGATTAAACACTACAATTAGAATATTTGAAATTATTTCTCACATTCATGAGTTTGGTTTGCACAGTATTTGAAATACCGCACAGTATTTTTCTGAGACGGGGTCTTACTCTGTAGCCCTGGCTGACTTTGAACTTGCTACATAGAGTGGGCTGACCAAGAACTCAGGTTATCTGTGGGCCTCTGCCCGCCCCCCTGCAGGACTAGAGCTATGCGCCATACAACTGGCTGAAGGATGTTTTTACTGACTACCAGAGATATTGAGTCAAAATACTAACTTTAAGAAGTAAGTGAGGAATCTAAGTTAAGTGAGACTAAATAAACCTAGTCTACAGTACACACAACTCTGGCCATGTCTTTAAAAAAGTTCTTAACTGCTAGGGGAAAAAAAAAAAAAGACATTTGTCTAACCAGAATACTAAATTTACAGAAATACCCTCTATGCCAGTACAGTACATACTGAAGCATAGAACTTCATACATAACTCTTCATAATATTACTAATATTAATACAAGGTAGGTCAGTAAAGCTCCATGTATTTCTCATAATGGTAGAGAATGGATGAGTACTAGTTGGCTTAACTTCATAAAAGACATTTTTAATCTGTTACAAAATACTGTTATTTCCCTAGTTCAGCTTGAGAGAAAGCTGCACAGACCATTGACGGTCTGTCCTGCAATGATGCACATCACCATACAGATGTTCTAACACTGCACCTGTGCTGGCTGATGTAGTCCTTCTTATCACTCAACTAGTAAGGCTGTAGATCACCCCCATTCCACAGAGGAGGGGTGCAGTCCAATGGCACACAGCTCGTCTGTGGCAGTCAGGACCCTGGCTCAGGAGGCTTTCATAGCCACAGGCTCTATCCCCACACCGTCTGAAGCGTTTGAAAACTGATAGGGCAATCACTCGCCCTTTTCAAGTTATTTTTAAATTTAAGGCTTATAAAATTTTTAAGTCAGAACCCCAAAATTACATTAAGGAACATCACACCATCAACAGTGAACTACAATCGATAACCCTGGCACTTTATTGGTGTTTTACTCATAACTCCGGGTGTTCTATTATGAAAAAGAAGAGATCAAAAACATCATTATATTGATGCTTTAAAAGACCAATCTTTAAAATACCTAATATATTTTTAAATTACATTATAAGATACAGAGCGGGTATGTAGTGGGTAGCTGCTCTCATCATGCCCTGAAGCACCACCCCTAGTGAGGTAGCAGGTAGCTGTTACACCTGCCTATGACCTTGTACATGCCCCTGGGGTGTGGCCACTCAGGGACCCTTAAGACCTGGGACGCAGGTACGCGCCCTCCTTGTTGAGGGTGCTATCTTGTGGTTTTGGATGATGGGACAGACCAGGGTAGATCTTGCCAGAGAACAGCGTTGGACCGTGCCTCACCCTTCCAGGATCCTGTGACAAACTCCTTTATTCTATCTTGTGAGTTAACCCCCAAATAAATTCCTTTGCTCATTAAGCGGACTCCATGGATTGCTAGCAATATAATCCCATTGCTGGTGTTTTTCAGATGGGTAACCTAGACAAGTGTTAAGGTCATCCAGGGCTGGTCCTCATGTACCTAGACAAGTCTCAATCCTGAATCCTCGGCAGGGTATAGCCCTAACATCTGTAAACCCAACCCTCTCTTTAAAAAGCAAGGCGGGAGGGTTTCCATGAATTCAAAACCAACCTGAGCCACACTGTGAGTGCCAGGTCAGCCTGGGTTACAGAGTGAAATACTGATGTAAAATATTCTCACTTAAGGAAGCTGGAGAGATGGCTCCGAGTTTAAGGGCAACCGCTGCTCTTCCAGGGGTCCAGGGTTTGATTTTCAGCACTCACATGGTAGCTCCTGCAGAGGACCCAAGTACCATCCCCAGCGCCCATGCCAGGGGCTCACAAGTGCCTACAAATCCAAGCCAGGCATCTCTTCAGGCCTCTGCAGGGACCTTCACTTACACATGCACGTATTCACACACAGAGACATACATATATACGTAAGATAAAGGAAAGTTTAAGAAAGAAATAAAAACACAATCAAGATAAAAATGGGCTGGGGTGCCGGGCGGTGGTGGTGCAAGCCTTTAATCCCAGCACTCGGGAGGCAGAGCCAGGTGGATCTCTGTGAGTTCGAGGCCAGCCTGGTCTCCAAAGCGAGTTCCAGGAAAGGCGCAAAGCTACACAGAGAAACCCTGTCTCGAAAAACCAAAAAAAAAAAAAAAAAAAGGGCTGGGGAGACGGCTCAATCAGTAAAATGTCTGCAATACAAGCACTCAATTAAAAAGCCAGCGTAGTGTGTGTGTGTGTGTGTGTGTGTGTGTATGTGTAGTTCAGGGATCTCTGGGCCAGCAAGGCCAGTTAGCTTCATTTACAAACACATCCGCACTGCAGCAAATGAGCATTTTGAAAAGTACCCCAATGCCATCACTCATTCCAGACACTACCCAAGAGCAAAATCAGTTCTCAGAACAGCTCACATGAGAACAAATACAACAACGAACCCTGACTACTGTGCTGAGGCGGACTAGAACCGACCAGAACTCTCATACACTACTGACAGGTGTGCAAAAGTGACTCTGGACAAGCTTCGTGGTTTCTTCTAACGTTAGGTGTGTATTTTAGCCCAGCCATTCCACTCCTCACCAAAGAGAAATGGGAAACTATGTCCACACATGTTTGTGGCAACCCTCTTCACAGTCTCCCAAAACTGCAAACAACTCACATGTCTTCAGTGACTGATAAAATCATAACGCACATCCAAGCGGGGTGGCGGTGGCACACACCTTTGATCCCAGCACTCGGCAGGCAGAAGCTGGTGGATCTCTGAGTTTGAGGTCGGCCTGAGACCAGTCTGGTCTACAGAGCTCTAGGACAGCCAAGGCTACACAGAGAAACCCTGTCTCTAACCACCCCTTACACACACACACACACACACACACACACACACACACACACACACACACACACCATTATAGTACACATCCATTCCACAGACTACCATTCCCCAATAAAAGCTATTGACATGTTCAGATTCACCAAAGGGCCAAACTGTATCAAGAAACCAGGTTCGAAGAGTTACATCAGTATGTTCCACGCACAAGGCTCCCCAGAAAAGGCAAACCAGCAATGGTTTAAGGACCTCAGGCGGGGAGGTAGGTTAACTATGGAGGAATACCAAGAAACTAGGGGCTTATTTCTATTTATTGATTATGGTAGCTTAACATGACTGTGAATTTTTAAAACCCAGAACATTATATCCAAGGACTATTTTTGCTTTGTGTAAATTATACCTGAAAAGGCTTGCACATGTTAAGAAAAACAGTAGGACTAGAAATGTAACTGAGTTGGTCGGGTGACTGCCTCCCATGCAGAAGCCCTGAGTTTGATTGCTAGCCCTGCATTAACTGGGCACACAGATGCACACGTGGAATCCCAGACCTGGGAGACCGAGGAAGTAGGATCACATGTCCAAGGTCATCCTCAGCTACCTAAGAGTTCTAGGCCAGTCTCTGCTGCATGAGACACTATCTAAAACAAAAACAGCAGTAGTATAAAAAAGTGCTGGTGTATGCAGTGATTACAGTCCAATACAGTAATTTTGATAACAAACTATATGTTTCAAAATGAAGTTCAACAGAGAGTAATTTGTAATCACGGATCCAAGAGCAGAATGTCATATCTAAGAACAAAATGCTGGAGAGATGGCCCAGCGGTTAAGATGTCTGCTCTTCCAGAGGACCAGGGCACACACATGGTAGTTCACAACCATTCCTAACTCCAGTTCTAGGAGATCCAAGGCATGTACATGGTGCACATACATACACAAAGCGAAAACATTCATATGCAATAAATAAAAAAAAACCTTTTAAAAATATAATAGAGTTATTTGAAAACATCTTGCAGAATATTTACTTCATATAAGGCATTAATACTTGGATGTCAATATTTGTATAAAATTATTAAATAAAAATAATCCTGTACCCATGACTGAAGGTCTGGCTCAGTGGCACAGTGCTTGCTTAGTTAGCATCTGTGAGGCCATGGTTTTGAGTCTCAGCATCAAGAATACACAAGGAACCTGAATACATTAGCTTTTTCTCAAAGTACTTTCAAGACTTTCTGAATAGGCTGTTTTCATGTGCCAAGAAATAATTTTACTTCATTCCTTTATTATAAATGAATATAAAATACCACTCTTATAAAATGGATTAAGTAAGGAATTAATTGACCGCTGGCTATAAATTTTTCAAATCCCTGAAATACCATCCTCCACTTACTGGTCAATTGCCTTTCAGAATCTCAGAAAAATGGTGGTTAAATAGCTCTTTGTTACATTACAGAGGCAGGTGTGTGTTTCAAAGTGAGGGAAGGAACAGAAGGATAGCTATTTTTCTTGTAGTCTAGGAGATGGGAACTCACAGTAATCCCAAACTAAATTCCTTTGAGGTGTACAATTCTCCTCTCACAAATATGAAACACCCTTCCTCCACTGACAGTATATACCCGGAGACTTTCAATGCAGAGTGTACTCACTGTATTTGTATAGCACTGATAGTTTTTATAAAGCACCTCAATGTAGTAACCCAATTAAGTCTCAACAAAACCCATGAGAATCTGTTTTCAATTTTTTATTACATCTATTCTCAAGCATGTGCACATGTGTATGCTCTGTGTGTGAGTGTGTGTGTGTGTGTGTGTGTGTGTGTGTGTGTGTGTGTGTGTGTGTAAGTCGGAGGACAGCTTTTAAGAGTAGTTCTCTCCTACCATATAAGTCCTGGGAATTGAATCCAGGCCATCAAGTTAGGCAGCAGGTCTTTACCTGCTGAGGTGTGTCACTGGCCCTGTTTACTTTTTTGAGACAGGGTCTCATAGAGCCTAAACTGGCTTGCAGCTCATTATATAGCCAAGCCTAGACTTCATCTCCTGGAATTACAGGCATGCACCACCATCCTGGCTTAAGAACTTTCGTTTTTCCATGTTATAGAAGTCAAGACCCACTCTGAAGGTTGGACTGGTTGCCCACAGATCACACAAATCAGAAAGTGGCAAGGTCAGGAGCTGAAATCAAATCTGCTGGCAAATAGACAAACATCTTACTGATCTATGTATCCACTAGCACCTAAAACATCTGAGGACAGCTGGTATTGGCGTAATCTACAGCCAATGATGGCTAGAATGCTATTAATAGTGCTGGGTGCAAGGTGAACACCCGTAACAATCCCTATACTTGGGAAGTCAAGGCAAGACGATCATTTAAACCTAGGAATTCCAGGCCAGCCGGAGGAGAAAAAGGAGAACCCATCACAAAAATATTAAAATTAAAACCTTTCCAGCAGTCTAATCTGAGAGTTAAACTGAATTTAAAGATACAGTCTATGAAAGAGTACCACACTGATGCCTTTGCTTTGGAGGGTAAAGCCGTGTCTTAGGAAGGCTGTTTTGCAGTGTGGCTATCAAGTCTGGAAACGGACACTGTTACATTGCATGTATCTTAACTGCACACTCTTTCAACTCTGCACTTAGATATTTTGTATTAGAGGCCAGTCTGGTTACAATCAAAGCTATTGGGACAAGCAAACTGAATGTATTTAAATATGGGCTTATAACAGATGACAGTATTAAAATCAATATTAAATTTCCTGAATTTGATAAAAATGTACTCTAATCATTTAAGAGAGAAGCCTTCCTTTTTTGGACAGAATGTGTTAGAGTATTTAAAGACAGGAGGTTATGAGGGTAACAATCCGCTCAACCAGCTCTAAAAGCTGTGTGATTTCCAGCAATGAAATCTAGTGACAAAGTGACCCAGCTGAAGATTAAACGGTACTCACTGAGCCCTCCTTGACTTAGTTTGAAGTTTTAAAGATGAGTTGAAGATTAAAGTTAAAACTTAAAAGTATTTTCTTCCAAACGACAAAAAGACTTTTCTAACAAGGTCTTTTGTAAGTAACTGAATAAAAACAAGCATAGCCTTTGCCCCTATAAATAAGTTCATTCTAGTTGGAATCTGACTTTTATTTTGTAGAAAATTGGGGCATAAAACATGGCAAGTGAAAAAACCAGCCGCGAAGGTACCACCTTCAACCCCAGTACTTAGGAAGGCAAAGGCAGGAGGATCTACTCAGTGAGAACCTGTACTTTTTTTTTCTTCAAAGGGAACAAATGCCACATAATATGCCCAACAAAACAGCTCATATTTTATTGAGGTTTGTTTATAAAGGGTATAGTAAAATTTATACTGTCCTCTATTCTTAAGGAGCTTAAAACTAAAAAAAAAATTTTTTTTGACATCTTGTTTGGGTGTGTGTGCATGCCACAGTACATGTGCAAAGGCCAAAGGACAACTTGTAGGAGTCAGTTATCCAGAAAGTGACCTCAGGTTGCGCTTGTCACACTTGGCACCAGGCGCCTTTAACCTACTGTGAACCATCTCTCTTGCCCAAAGAACCTGCAAGTTTTTTTTTAAGAAACAGATAAAATTCAATACTGAATTCCTGTGGATCAGTCACGGTATAGAAACACCTCGTAAACGTGCTATCAAATTTAACTGGGATTCAATTCACTTAGGGATTCCCCAGCTGTTCCTCCCACCCACCCAAAGACTTGAAAACATGCCTTAGAACCCTAATACACTTGGGCTGGGAGTCGCTGACCTGCATTACTACGCAGACATTTGCTCCTAAGCCTTCAAAGGCGGAACCAGGATTTTCCCAGCATGGACACCATCTCCCTTCCTCAGGGAGCCATATGCATGAGGACTGGAGGAGGGCTTTCCAGTCACGTGGCCTCTCTCTCTCCCTGTGGACACCCAGTCAATCTCTGATCTTAGTGTTTAAAGTACTTTGCATAATAAAGCTTCTAATGGGAGCCAACTCTTTCATCAGGCACTCAACTAAAACTTACTTTTAGAGTTCCTGGAGGAAAAAACTAGCTATTTGTATTTCTGGGAGGTGCAATAAATGCACACTGAGAAATCACTTTGAGTAATTTGTAAATAACTTTACTAATACCTTTATTTAGTTTAGATCATGCATGCTAACTTCACAACCTAACTGGATTCCTCCTGTCCCCCCTTTTTGAGAGCAGGTCTCACTGTGTAGCCCTGGCTGGCCTGGAACCTCACTGTGTAGACCAGGCTGGCTTCAAACTCACAGAGACCCACTTGCCTCTGCCTCTCAAATGCTGGGATTAAGGGCATGCACCAACCAGGCCTGGCATTCTTCAAATTTTTTAAATCAACTCCATTCATTTCTTCTTTGTTATACCTGAATCCTGAAACTTGCATTTTTGATCTGCATTATCTGATGTGATTTAACTTCAGACTAAGGAGAAATTAGTCTGGTAAATTGATTCCTCCCTTCCAGCTCTCAGAGCTAGCTAGCTGCTGAGATGTCCATTCGGTGAGCTCCACAATATTATAAATTCCTTACTCACCACTGAAAATGAGTATTTTTAGAAAGGTTCAAACGTGTAATTGTAAGAAATCATCTACAAAGACTTTTGTAAAGTGACTCTAAAACTCAGCAAGGGTTAGTTAGCTCAGAGCACACTAGGAAAAAAAAAAAAAACAAGCATAACATCAATTAAGCATCTCTTTGGTCCTCAGGCTCCTCAGTGCTGACTGGAGTACTGAATCTCCCAGGTCTTAGTCTGTTAATTGCTTTCCAGGATCTCCAGAGGAATCCCATCCAATTAAGCCTTTCAGAATTTATTTTTAGATATAATTATCTTAAATTATATCCTCTTTTATTTTTATAATCCTTATCCTTGAAATAGTTTAATTTTTTTTCTAACTCACCCCATCCCCTCCCCACCCCCGGGAAAAAAAGCCAAGTGTGGTGATATGTGCCTTTAATCCTAGTACTTGGGAGGCAGAGGTAGGTGAATCTCTGAGAGTTCAAGGCCAGCCTGGTCTACAGAGCTAGTTCCAGGACAGCCAGGACTACACAAAGAAACCCTGTTTTGAAAAACCAAAACAAAACAAAAAACAACAGAAAACCACCCTCTACGTGGGCCAGTCATGGCAGTGTATGCATGGATCCTAGTACTTTGGAGGCTAAGTTCAAGGATAGCCTGGGCTATACAATGAGTTCCAGGCTAGCCTAGAGTACATAATGAGAAGCTACTTCAAAACAAATCAACATAACACTTCAACACATGTCATATACCTGTATGAAAATGTCCTTATATAAGGTAGTACAATTTATAACACACACAATGGGAAAAAATTTAAACTATGCACATTTAAAATTTTAATAATAACTGTAGTAATAGTTAAAGCATTCATTATGGCTTTTAAAAAGAAATTGATGAAAAAAATTTTTTCACATACATTGAGGTCTACAATATTAAGACTGCCTAGGATCAGCCTACAAGGGGTCAATGATACAAGTTTCTGTCTTATCAAGACATAAGTCCCTAAAGCCCACATTATATTGACAGCATATACTCCTCGTTTTCTTTTAAATGTCTACTGCAGAATGACAAATGTACTGTACATTAGAGACTTTTCAGATACTTGAATTGAAGTAATAAATCTAAGAATCAGGTTCCAATAACATTCCCTGAAATGCAAATGCTCTTTATAAAACACCGAAACCCACCTGCCGGGCGGTGGTGGCGCACGCCTTTAATCCCAGCACTCGGGAGGCAGAGCCAGGCGGATCTCTGTGAGTTCGAGGCCAGCCTGGTCTCCAAAGCGAGTTCCAGGAAAGGCGCAAAGCTACACAGAGAAACCCTGTCTCGAAAAACCAAAAAAAAAAAAAATAAAAAAAAAAAAAAAAAAATAAAACACCGAAACCCAATACAAAGGCTTCACTGGACACAGCCTAAGAAAGCATCGTTTACCCTTTTGTTGTGGTCTGTTCTTGGAGGAACACTATGGCTACACAGCAAGCCCTACTGTACGGCTGTTCCCTTTTCTGCTCACATGCATCTTTGAGGACCCAATGACAGCCAAAGAACCCTCTTTCCAGAGCTTCCACACTTAATGCATCAAAGGGAGGGTTCACCCTGGGATCTACTAACTCCAGGGACTCATGGGGTACCATGAATACTGTATGGGGAAGATAGCTTTGAACCATAAAACCTTTGGTAACCATACACCCTTCACGGAGGGTGAAAAGGGTACCAGACAGGCGGCAGGAGCCTGAGGATACAGGCTAAGGCTCCTGCAGTAGAGTGTCATAACCTGGGCATGGCCACAGAGCCTGCTTTTGCTACATGTCCAGTACTGCTGTGCAACCTGAAGACACCAGAGACTGGATCCTCTCATCCCTACAATGACCTCCGTCTCTTATCTAGACTCTGTAGAGTGCTTTGATCTAGCTAGCCACTGTCGACAAGTAGTCATCAAGTCTACCCTTTAATGCCTTCGGTGATATCGATGCAGGGCTTCAGAAGGCAGCGCATTCCAACTTTAAGACAAACCCGAAAAACTACAAAATTCTTTTCTAATTTGACTGGCCTGATTTGTGGACTTTTTTTAATGGTATCCTACTGTATGTACCTGTCAAAAGTTTGCTGAAAAATGACTTTCTTTTTGGAACTTAAATCACAAGAGGAATCAGTATCGGTTCAGCTGAAGAAAGGTACAAAGTTCCCAGATACCCCTTTAGGCTTGTCTATGTAATTAATCTGTATCAGCATTATTTATTAAGATTATAGTTACTCAAAAATAACCTCAATCCTGTCTACAAACAGCTCTTTCCCTACAATTCTATTTATAATTGTGATTTCATAACACAGTCAATCAAAGTGATGTAAATATAGTAGAAATCATTATTTATTCATTAAAGCCTGCCTGTTTTTTGAGAATTCCAACTTGTCTAAGTCACCTTTAACAGATCCTTTATTATCTTAAAAAAAAAACTACAATGTAGAGCTGGGCTCTGGGCATGAGTAGGGTACCCCTTAAATCTCAGAACTCAGAGGCAGATAGATCTCTGTGAGTTCCAGGCCAAGTACGGTCTACACAGCAAGTTCCAGGCCAGCCTGAGCTACATAGTGAGACTCTGTCTCAAATAACAAAAACAAAAATTAACTAAATAATTAAAAACTACGATGTATTAATAAGATCTATTTATCACACATACGGAAATCTGATACAAATGACCGTTTCCTTGTCAAACAGGAACCATATTGGATAGTTTTCATCCTCGAGTGGAGCTGGACAGAAATGGTTGGGAAATATTTTGCCAACAGTGACTGATTTACTTGAATCAAATAAAAACTGTAAACTGACAGTTACGTGGTTAAACCAGCAAAATCGAATTCTCAAAAGGCTCCTGGGCGCTCTTTCTTGGGCTGTCTCTAGAGGCAAACAATGGACCTTGTGGAGAAGGCCCCCCTGCCATGAGCGCTTCTTTGGTCCTTCGATAAATTCCCTGCAGGGGCATAAAGCAGGTTCACCTAAATGAATTCAGTCTAATTTTCCAAATTGTATCAGACTGCTATTTCATTTAAGTTTATATGGTAAATATACAGCTCCCCTTCCCCTTGATAAGGAATACATTTCCTGAGAAACGATTATTTCTTACTTTTCCAGGATGGCCTGAAGCATGGATACTGACGAAAACCAATCAACCCTGTCTAAAATGACACCCTCATACAAAACAATTTAGCACGACTTCATTAGATAAAGCACCAAGCGCATTTACAGCCCAGGAAAGCAGTCCTCTGATAAAACCTCTCCTGATAAAATCACCCATCTGATCTAGTCAGTTAATTCTGCCCCGTGAAAATGGTTTGATCACAAAATGTGCAGTGCCAAGTTTTCTCGAATACCCTGTGGGATGTGATCGCCCTTTACTTCCAATCGGAGTCAGAATCAATCCATTGTGTGTACTCACAATAAATTCTGTCAACCTCAAATTAGTTTAATAAAAGTCTGATTTAAAAAGAAAAACCACGAAGTTCCTTCATTGGCTCCTTAACACAAAACTAAATGCTCGAAATAGCTTACTCCCAACTCAATATAGATACCAAGTTGGTCAAGCACTGCCCCACCCCTCGCAAGAGCGGATGAGTGGAACATTTCACTGCACTCCACCACGTAGTCCGGCCACAGAAACTTCATAAGCGACGGCAGTCGCACATTCTCCCCACTAACCACGGTCATCAACACCCAGGTTCAATGAGGGTAAGACGTGGTGACACAGACCCCTAATGTCACATTCGCAACTTTCACCTACATACTCTCTCCTCGTTGTTTCAACAAGTCGTCCCGGGAATCCGCAGTTAAATATTTAGTCGGCTCGAATCACACTACCTTACGTAGATTCAAACATAACAAAACAGGACGCAAAGGGGAGCTGGTCTATGCGCCCTAATATGAACAAATTTCGCATTTTCAGCGCAGCCCACGCCGGGTGCTAGGATCTCCCAATTCCACCCCTCCCCCCGCCGTCTTTCCTCCCCACCCCCTCCTCCCATTCTGGGAAGTCTTTATTGGAGGCATCTGGGGCCGGGGGGGGGGGGGGGCTACTCACCGAGTTTCTCCACCAACTTCAGCATCACCCCTCCGATGTGCACCTCTCCGGTCACTCTCAGGGTGACATCACGGTTGAGGTCGGTGACATGGACGCTCAGTTCCCACGTCCCGTCCGCGTAGCAGCCATCTGGCATCCTTATCCCGTCCAGAGCCATGGCTCCTTCCTGCGGGCGCGGAGGAAATGGCTCTCGTCAGCGTCACTCCCCCAAAGGAAGGCAAACCCCACCGACTCCGCTGCGCCGGCCGCGGCCAGGGAGAAGGCGGAGGAGCCGCGTCTACGCGCGCACCACCCCCCGAAGGCGCGAGCGCGGCCGAGGCGGCACCCACAGATCCCGGCCTCCGCCCGCTGGCAGCGCCCGCCTAGCGGACTCGGACGCCTTCACCTGCCGCCGCCGCCGCCGCCGCTGCGCCCGGGCCCGCCCCGTGCTCCAGCCGGGGTGACCGCGCTGCGGTGCTGCGCCCTCCCGCCGCGCCCCGCTCCTCCCGCCGCGCCCCGCTCCTCCCGCCGCGCCCCTCACCGTGCTCCTTCCGCCCGGCTCCCGCGGCAACAGGCTCCCGAGGCCGGCGGCGCCCGCGTCGCTGCTCTGGGTTGGGGGGGGGGGGGGGAAGCGAAGCCTCCCGCCGC
Organism: Peromyscus californicus insignis; assembly: GCF_007827085.1. Taxonomy (NCBI): domain Eukaryota; kingdom Metazoa; phylum Chordata; class Mammalia; order Rodentia; family Cricetidae; genus Peromyscus; species Peromyscus californicus. The sequence goes on along the minus strand of NW_026294413.1, from coordinate 77,730,066 downwards.
CGCTAATGGAGTCCCGGCGCCGCGGCCCCCGCCCCACCCCCTCTCCCCGCCCCGCCGCCCCGCCCGCAGCCGGCCTCCGCCCCCTCCTCGCCTTCTCCTCCGGCCGCGCTCCCGCGGGGGGGGCCCGGCGCGCGCTCGGCTGGGGCCCGGGGACGGCGCGCGCGCCTCGGGGGAGCGCCGCGGGGGGAGGCGGCGGCCGCAATCTCGGCCCGGCGGAGCGCTGCCCTTTTATGGAAATGAAGGACCAGGCGCAGGGATGGAATCCAACATCCGGGCTCTCGAGGGCTGCGGAGCTGGGGAGGGGGGCGGGCGGGGGCGCGCGCCGCGGGGCCGAGGCGGCGCCTGCGGCGGGGTCTGGGCTTCGTGCGTGAGAAGCTGCGGCGGGAAGTTCCCAGGGCCGGGACGTGTGCGGGGGGGGGGGGGGGGGGGGGGGGAACCTGGACCCGGCCGCGGGGATCTAGCGCCGGGGAGCTAAGGAGAGGAGTTGGGATGCAGAAACTTTTACGATGTCTTGTCTTGAACATCCCACAAAAGCACGAGAAAGGCCAGAGGGGCGAATGAGTCACAAAAGTTGCCTGGCAAGCGGGGTCCCGCACCAGTCCTCGGCTCCTGCTGGACCCCCCACCCCACCCCCGGGCGTGGGCGAGCATTCCTAACCCCTCCGACCCAAGCGCCTGCCAGATGCCAGAGCGCGCGCGGCCTCGGCGCTCCTGCTGGAAAAAGGGGGGAAACCATCCCCTTCGGGCAGCGGTTTGCCCAAGATCGCTTCTCTACTCTCGCCAACGGTTGGCGCGCACTTGCGGCTTTTCCTCCTCAACTTAGAATAATCAGCGGTTTGGATGCACGCACATTGTCTTCCTCACTCTCCGCCACATCTCGGAGAGATTTAAGGAGATTTGAACCGGTGCGCACAAAGGGAAGACCTTTACCTGCTGGAAACTGACTGGAGATGGAGAACGGCCCACTCCGACGGCCCACTTTGACCTTCCCCACTAACTCGCACTCTGTTGAAGGGAACTGTTCAGAATCGGCAAGCCCGGGAAAGTGCCTCGTCTAGCAAGCAAACCCATGGCTCAAAATTATTTAGGTCAGGAAGACTCAGATAAGACACACAGTAAAAGATCTTAGTTTTAAGTCTCTTGGACTTCTTGAACTGCCTCAGGCACTTCAAAAGGGAGTCCACTGGGCAACCTTTGTTTATCAACACTACCACAAAAGAAAAGGCACACCCTTCAGAAATGGGTGGACGCCCGCCCGTAAGGGAGTGAAAGCGGGGAAACTTAGTCAAATGCCAGAGGTTTGGGGGTGGAAAAAAAGGGGAAACCACTCTCCTTACACTAACTATTCATCATGGAGGAAATGATGCCTCTCTCGCCAGGCTTGCCACTCTCTAGTTATGTCTACGTTTCAAGGAGTTCACTTGGAATCGGTGCTGTTCAGGGTGGGAAAGAGTTGCTGGAAGTATGGTGTTGGAAAAATATAGAAGAATATTTTAATGATGTAGAGAATTACTTGAGTGAAAAAAGTCTGTACAAGCCGGCATATAGGGCTCACGCCTTTAATCCCAGCACTCGGGAGGCAGAGGCAGGTGGATCTCTGTGAGTTGGCGGCCAGCCTGGTCTACAGAGTGAGTTCCAGGACAGCCAGGGCTATTAGATTCTTTCTAAAACAAACAAAAATCTGTAGAAAACGGTACATGCAGCTATAAAATCACGAACTCACCCATTTTGAAAAATTCGGACAAAAAAAAAAAGACTAAAAGGAAATCCTCCAAGTGTTAATTAGTGAGTGTTGGGGGGGGTCATGAGGGGTTTGGAGGTTTTGTTTTGTTTGGTGCCTCATCATGGACATTTCTGTCACTGCTAAGAACTACATTCAGTGTTACAGTTCCTCTGTGTGATGGACGGACTGTCTAGGGCAGCTACCAGATTCTCAGATTTTTTTTTTTTTTCTGAGTGTGTGTGTGTGTGTGTGTGTGTGTGTGTGTGTTAGCCTCTCCAAATAAGAGTTATACCAATTCAAAACAAATATCAAAGAATCAATGATCTATCCCATAGAGAAATCTCATTATTAAGGAAATCCCCGTGTGAACATTTTACACATCTGTTTGCTTCCTCACCTTATCCTCAAAAGATTTGTGACATGGGCTGGAGAAATGACTCAGCGGTTAAGAGCACTGAGTGCTCTTCCAGAGGCCCCGGGTTCAATTCCCAGCATCCACATGGCAGCTCACAACTGCCTGTAACTCCAGGGTCTAATACCCTCACACAGACATACATGCAGGCAAAACATCAATGCACATAAAAATAAAAATAAATTATAAAAAAAAAAAAAAGATTTGTGGCAACGTATAAGGATTCACAAACAGGAGGTAGAGGACATTAGAAATGGCACACACACACACACACACACACACACACACACACACACACACACAAGATGTGGAGGCTTAGAAGGGTAGGGTAGAGAATTAAAATGGAATCAGGAATGAGGCCCAGAATCATTCCTAATGACCTGTGCGTATGTTCCAGTAAGCCCAGAGTGAGTAGTTTCTCTAGCATGCCTTTAGAACCAAAAATACCCATGTCCTTTCTGACTGTTCCTTTTCCCCAGACAAACTTGTTGAAGCCAAGTGCGGTGGTTCAGAGCCCTCTCGTGCCTCAGCTTCCACATTTCAGCTGTCTCCTCCCAGTGAGCTGTTTGCCAAACAACCTTCCACTATAGTGTCTGCCACTTGGACGACCATGCTTCTTTAATCGACTTCAGTAACTTCAGTAAACATTCCCGACAATTAGCGAGGGGGTGGAGGTGTGTTTAATATTGCAAATAACTGCGCCATTTAAATTACAGTTTTACAGGAGACGTTAGGCTACCTTAAAAAGCCAGCAGGAATGTTTGAATGGTGTAAAGCACCAGGAGGCAGAGACCCCTGGTTAAATTCCTTTGGAGGAACAATTAGGGTGGGTGCAGCCGGTTCTCTCAGGACTGTGCTTTGAGTATTTCAAGCTGTTGCTGCTTTTGAAGACTAAAAAGGAGCCAAAACTCAAACCTTTGAAACTAGGATATTTTCCCTTTCTAGTTCATCAAGTGAGGTCTTCAAGTGCATGTCTGAAATATTTACTTCTACCTAATGTTTTCTAACGTATTTAAATGTAGACCTTATCTGAACACACACACACACACACACACACACACACACACACACACACACACACACCCGCCCCAGCAAGAACCTCTAAGACAATGCAATACTTGTGGTACTTACATCATGCTGAAAAGTAGCCGAGAACTCCAGTGTTTGGAAGAACAGCTCAGGCTTTGAAAGCAGCAATACCCAAATAAGGTACCAAGCACTGGGCTTAGGTTTAGACCAAATGATACCTCACAGATCTGTCCTCAGATGCAGCCCTGGGCTTGGTAATCCTCAGGTTGACTTCGGCTTTTTCTCTGGACCTACTTGTGGCGTCCTTTAAAAGTTATTCTGATGTATTGATACTAAACACAATCATGGGGTTGAAAGGAGAGAGGGGAGAGAGGGAGGTTTCAAGCATGAATGTATGAGATGGAGCTTGAAATTTAATATGAAGCCAGCCGGATGAAAAAAATATAATGGATTATTCCTATCGAATACCAAGTAAGCAGATTGCCAGGGAGGAAAAGCTACCAAGAAGACAGAAACCAAGGGATGTAGGGTAGGGAGGAAGGTAACGCAGCCGCTGTTTTGGTATAAGTGGTTAGGCCTTGTGGGGTGGGACAGGAGGTGGGGGAGGGCAAGGTGAAAAAGACTGGTAAACTATGAAGAAAAGAAAAAAGTATAAGCAAAAGCATAGGTCTGTTTTCACACAGACCAAAGGAAGGGCTCTAAGATAACAATGCAACCTCCTCTCCAAGGGAAAAGAAATACACATTCCTTGTATTTACTGTTCTCATTTCAGAAAGGTTTTTTTATTTATTTTTGTTTATTTATTTCTAAAGAATCATGTTGGGTTTTACTTTTTCTGTCTCTCCCTCTGATTTAAGTTTGAGTATTCCAACATCAGGATAGGTCACGATCTTTGACAAAATACCCAAGGTGCGTATACACTTATAACAGCATGGGCATAGTTGTGTGGTTAGCGGTGTGGGGCACTGAAATAAACAGGCAGATGGGGAGCACACCCCAATCTCCTGAGGCAGCAGGCTCATATTTAAATCATCAGAAAGATTACCCACCCAGGAGTGAGGTTAGACCCGGACCTCACACTGTACACAAAAAGTGAACTGAAATGGATTGCAGACTTGAAATGTCAGTTCTAAACCTGCAACACTCTTAGCAAAAACTCAACACTGGCCCTCCAAAACCTGGGATAAGGCAGGGGCTTATCGAGTAAGCCGTAAAAACAGAAGTCACAAAGGAAGTTAGGTGAATTGGGTTTTATCACAATATGAGGGGCAGGTTCATGTAAGTCTGTGGCAGAATATCGGTTTAGCATGTGTTCCAAAATAGGTTCAGTACCAGCGCCCACAGAGCAGCTCACAAATGTCTGCAACTCTGGTTCTAGGGAATCTAACGCCCTCTTCTGACTTTTCTGGGCATCAGGCACCCGCATGGTACCCAGACATATATACAGGCAATATACTCACCACACACATAATTTTTTGTTTTTTCGTTTGTTTGTCTTGGTTTTTCGAAACAGGGTTTCTTTGTGTAACAGCCCTGGCTGGCTGTCTTGTCATTTTGTAGACCAGGCTGGCCTCAAACTCACAGAAACCTGCCTGCTTCTGTCTCCCCAGTGTTGGGGTTAAAGGCATGTGCCACCAATACCAGGTCATAAAATAATTTTTTAAATGTAGGGAAAAAACTCTACGGAATAAGAAAAATATTTTAAAATAATCTCTTTTAAGGAGTTTGTATCTAGAATATACAAAACCCTGCTATAATATGAGATAAATAAATTTATTATCATCATTATTATTGTTTTTAGACAAGGTCTCACTATGTAGCCTTGGCTGGCCTGGAGCTCTCTATGTAGATCAGGCTGGCCTTGAACTCACAGAGATCCACCAGCCTCTGCCTCCTGAGTGTTGGGATTAAAGGTATGTGCCCCCATGCCTGGCAAAAGATAATTTTTATTGGGCAAAGGATACTAATAAACAGGAGATATACAAATGGCTATAAGTATTTAAGAAGATGTTTAGGTGCTCGCTTCGGCAGCACATATACTAAAATTGGAACGATACAGAGAAGATTAGCATGGCCCCTGCGCAAGGATGACACGCAAATTCGTGAAGCGTTCCATATTTTTAAAAAAAAAAAAAAAAAAAAAGAAGATGTTTAGTGTCATTAGTCATTAGGGAAATGTAAACCAAAACTACAGGGAGTTAATACTTCATACCTATTACAATAGTTACAATTTAAAAAGATGGTATGGGGCTGGAAAGATGGCTCAGTGGTTGAGAGTACTGGCTGCTCTTCCAGAGAACCCAGGTTCAATTCCCAGCACCCACATGGCATCTGACAAGTATCTGTAACTCCAGTTCCAGGGTACTCAATACTATCATACAGACATGCATGTGGGCAAAACACCAATGCACATAAATAAAAAAAAATTTAAAAAAGATGGTGTGGTGGTTTGAATAGGAATGGTCCTCATAGACTCGTGTGTTTGAATGCTTGGCCCACAGGGAGTAGCACTATTAGGAGGTGTGGCCTTGTTGCAGTAGGTGTGGCCTTGTTGGAGGAAGTGTGTCATTGTGGAGGCAGGCTTTGAGGTCTCATATGCTCAAGCTATACCCCATGTGGGACACAGGTCTCTTCTGCTGCCTGTGGATCAAGATGTAGAACTCTCAACTCCTTCTCCAGCACCATGTCTGCCTGCATGCCACCATGTCCCGCCATGTCCCACCATGATGATAATGGACTAAACCTCTGAAACTGTAAACCACCCCAATTAAATGTTTTCCTTTATAAGAGTTGGCATGGTCATGGCATCTCTTCACAGCAATAAAAACAGATGACAATAGAAGGTGCTGTCTAGAATCTGGAGAAATCACACTGCCTTTATTTGTTTGTTTACTTATCTAACAATTGTTATTTATTCTTTGACAATGTGTATATAACACATTTTCTTCTCTTATCTCCCCCCAACTCCCTCTGAAATTCTCCCTTTCCAACACATCCCCCTTCTACTCTTGAGTTCTTTAAAAACCTAAACCTACTGAATTTATTTAGAGTTGCTTGTATATGCATGAGTGTGAGATTATTTATTGGCACATCCCCCTTCTACTCTTGAGTTCTTTAAAAACCTAAACCTATTGAATTTAATTAGAGTTGTTTGTATATGCATGAGTGTGAGATTATTTATTGGCACATCCCCCTTCTACTCTTGAGTTCTTTAAAAACCTAAACCTATTGAATTTAATTAGGGTTGCTTGTATATGCATGAATGTGGGATTATTTATTAGCACATCCCCCTTCTACTCTTGAGTTTTTTAAAAACCTAAACCTATTGAATTTAATTAGGGCTGCTTGTATATGCATGAATGTGGGATTATTTATTAGATCATGGGCAATTTACCAGTAGCTACACCCTGAAGAAAAATTAGTCTTCCTCCCTAGCAACTTCTATGTGCTAATAGTTCCTCAGCTAGGGGTAGGGCCGGATGTTCCTTTCCCCAATCAATGATGGGATATTGATGGCTCGATCTTATGCAGTCCTTTGCAGGGAACCACAACTGCTGGGATTTCATGAAAGCAGCATTCGAGTCATGTCCAGATGAGGGTTTCACAGCTCTCTACCCCACCCTCTGATTTCTAGAGAAACTACAGTTCATATATATTGCTGAAAGGAATGCATAATGGCCAGCTGCTTTGTAACAACTTGGCAGTTCCTCAAAAAGTTAAACATAGGTTTATTGTAAGCTATCCACCAAATTCCTAAGTTGAAACCCTACCTCCAAGTAATAGTACTAAAAGGTGGCCTTTGATTAGATCATAAGTTCTAATTAGACTTTGATTAGATCATTGGCTCCCATACATAGTCATGGCTAGAATACACCATCTGTGAAACAAAGGGATTCTCACCAGACACAAATGGACTTCCCAGCATCCAGGACTTGAAAGATAAGTTCTTTTACTTATAAGCTGCCTCATTATAGTATTTTGTAGTCCAAATAGGCTAAGATAACATATAAGCCCCAAAGTCTATTCCTGGGTATATAACAAAAATGTTTAATGCATAAACACTTGTATACCCCAGCTGTGGGTACGTAGCTCATTGGCAGAGTGCTTGCTTTTGCAATTTCTGAGCTTAAGCTCTGGATTCAATTCCTAGCACTGAGAAACAAAACAAAATGGAAAAAAAAATATATCTTGAAAACTCTAAAAGGCGACTGGGCAGTGGTGGTGCGTGCCTTCAATCCCAGCAGAGGTAGGCAGGTCTCTGTGAGTTTGAAGCCAGTCTGGTCAGTTTGGGCAAGTCCTGGCCATTGCATATATACATATACACAGAACACTGGTGCACGCTAACTTGAAATCATGCCTAGCGAATGAAGTCAGATAACCACAGAAGATGATTGCGTGATTCCATTTACGTGAAATATCCAGAACAGGGGCAAACCATATAAAGAAAATTCTCAGTGGCTGTCAGGATGAGAGCAAGGTGTACAGAGAGAATGGGGTGCACTGGCGGACCTACTTCTTATTTATTTACTTAATTTTATTTTTAGTTGTTGTCTTGTTTTGTTTTTTTGAGATAGAGTTTCTCTACGTAGCCCAGGCTGTCCTGGAACTCACTATCTAAACCAAGATGGCCTCGAACTCACTGTAATCCACTGCCTCCCGAGGGCTGGGATTAAAGATGTGTGTCACCACACCTGGCTGCAGTTCCTATTTAATGACTGGAAGTTAATTGTGAGGTCTGCACACTTTTGTGACCAGGCTATGCCCTACTGAATTATACTCTTCAAAAGAGTAAAATTTAAAATGTGAGTTATATCTTACTAAAGTTATTATTTTTTCAAAATGAGAAAGGAGAGGGGAAAAAAAACGAAGGGCATAGTCTGAAGGCAGTGACAGTGAAGATCTGGAATGAAGGCCAGTCAGCAACAGGCCATCTTATGGAGACCTGCAGCCCTACACAGAGCTAGGTCTGTCCTGGCAAGGAGTGGACCGGTATGGGAGAGGGAGAAGTCAACTGACATGCCCCGGACCAGGAAGAGAAGCCTAAGGAAGGCTGGGGGAGAGTCAGTGGAGTAAGGGCATCTGACCATGGAAGAAGGTCACTGCCTGTCCCCAAATTGTGAAAGCAGTGCTGAAATAAGATCGACCTAGTAAGAACATGCATGAGGGATTGAAAGGGGAAGGTCCTAGAATCCAAAGTGGGTTGCATCTGTTCATAGCTTAGGTGTGGGAAGGGGCAACACAACAAAACGGTACAAGCATCTTTGACTTCGGCTGCTAAGTTTCGTAATTGGTAGTGTCGAATGCAGAAGATTGAAAAAGAATTGTTGTCAACCCCCACCTCCAATATTCTAAGCATTTCTGACGCCTTAGGTGCTGGCTTAGGCCATTTGAAATGTTCCTCCAAATTACCCGATTTTTTTTTTCTTTCCTGTACCGAGGATTGAACTCAGGGCTTTGAACGTGCTGTACCAGCGCTTTACCACTGAGCTCATGCCCAGCTCTCTTTTTGTTGTTGCTGCTGTTTTTGTAACTTAGAGTCAGACTCTTAACTAAATTCCCAGGGCTGGCCTTGAACTTGTTCTGTAGCCCAGGTAGGCTTTGAGCTCGTGATCTTCCTAGTAGCTAGGATGAAAAGACTGTCCCCATACCCAGTGTGCGAGTATGTGCTTCTCTCTCTCTCTCTCTCTCTCTCTCTCTCTCTCTCTCTGTCTCTCTCTCAATGTCTCTGTCTCTGTCTCTCTCTCTCTCATACACACACACACACACACACACATACGTACATACACATCTATCCTTAATGGTTATAAACTGATGGCCAAATAGGTTACTGGATTACACAACTCACCCTGAACCACACTGCTAGCAGGTGGAAGAACTGAGAATTGGATCTGAGTTTGGAAAAAGATAGAAATGCTTCCAAGTGTTTAGCTGTGGGTGGTGGGAAGAACAAGGGAGTCCCTGGATGGGGAAAGAGATGCTGAGGGAAGATTCCCGGGTGCTGGGAAAGCTGAAGAGGCTTTGTTTAAAAAAAAAAAATGGGGGGTGGGCTCAAGCAATGGCTCAGCAGGTAAGAACTCCTCTTGCAGAGGACTTGGGTTCGATTCGCAACACTTTGGGCCTCTGCAGGCATCAGGCACATATCTGGTGCACGTTTATACACACAGGCAAGATACACACATACAATTATATATATGAAATGCTGAACTTGGGGGTGAAAGCATTATATCCAGTGGGAAATTCTACAGGGCAATTAGGTAAGTATGCCTGGCAATCTTGAGAGAGGATCAGATCACGCAAGGAATTCATTAAGGTAGAGGTGAACCTTAATGGAGGGTTCAACCTTCCCAAATGACACTCCTCCTTGAATAACAGTCTCCCAAGGGCAGAAGCAGGAAGAATAGAAGAGTCATCCCAGGTGACTGAGGACAGAGAAGAAAGGACCAAAGGGGTGGGGGGAAATGAGGTCAGTCTAATGCCAGGCATGGGGGTGGGGGCGGAAGAAAGTCGAAAGCAAGCATCCATGTCAAGAAAGGAAAGGCCATCAGTGGTATCGGATGATGCTGCAAGGCTGGGAAGAAAGTGGTACAGTGCCCAGGACAACTCTAGAGCCGACCGAACAGAGGGAAGGATGTTAGAGGGAGATTTGTCTGGAAAAGCTGAGCAAGGAATAAATGGGGATTTGAGGGGAATGGGGAGAGCAGCAGTAAGGATTATTTTTTAAAAAACAAATGAAGCCTGGGTGTAAGTCAAGGCTCGGGGATGTATGGGGAGGTCTAGACAAGCAAGAGGTAACATACAAAACTTCACCAGTAAGACTGGGTGGCTGGAGGGCCCTGGACAACATATACCAGTGGGAAGGTGCTGCCGGACAGAGCAAACCAGAGTATAAACACATTTAAAAAGATACTGTGGCTACGGGCCAAGGGGAGGGTGGGGCTGCTTGGGTTATTGTGCGACTCCAATGGACTCCCTCCAGGAGGTCGGAGCTGGGCCGGGATGTAGGAAGGGAAGGATGTGATTGAAAGATTATTTCGGTACAACTAGGACAGAGGCTTGTAAAGGAAAGGCAGCAGTGACCTCACACATGCAAACGTGCCTGCCCTACCGAGGGAGGCTGGTCTAGGGCCATGAAGAGGGCTCCTACTTGTGAATGAGCAGGAGCTTCACGCCACGGGAACTCCACCTCAGTCCTCAAGCTTGCTAATAACTGTGCTAGGTTCCGCCCCAATCTCCAGGGTCATTCACTGTCCAGTCGGTTTCTCCTAGTTTGGGTGGCAGGCCCAATCCTCCATTCTGAGAAAATGTTCTCTAGCTTAGTCCTTTGTATCATGGTGTCCTCTGCAAACACATACACCCTTTGTTGGTCCTGAGGCAGGATTTTCAGGGCCACTGAAAGCCAAGCCAGAAAGTCACCTCAATTCCAATTGCCCTGAGGCCAACTTACAAGGACAAAAGTGTTCTGTTTTGTTTTTAATCTGCCAGGTCATAAGGAGGCACTCTCAGGTGACAGAGAATGGCCCAGCAGCTGAACAGCACCCTCTGGTGCCCGGGAGGTGTCACTTTGAAGTTTTTCTCTGAACTAATCTCAATAAACCATTAAGGCTCACTACCAACTTGTAAGTCCAGTTTCTAGGGGATCCAATACTCTCTTCTGGCTCCTGTGGGTGTCAAGCATGCACGTAGTGCACAGACATACATGCAGAAAAAAAAACATTCATGCACATGAAGTAAAAATAAAAAACAAATACATTTAGGTAGAGCTGGGGTGTAGTGGCACCAGATTTTAACCCCAGCACTTGGGGTTGTGAATTTGAGGCCAGCCGGGGATACATAGTGAGACTATTTCTCAGCATTTGCTTTTCAGGCAGGAACTGGTGAGATGGCTCAGCAGGTAAAGACACTTTGCCATTAAGTCTGATGACCTGACATGTTCAGGACCCACACGATGGAACTGACGACCACAAGTTCTCTGACCTCCAGATGCATGCCGTGGGATGTGCAAAGCCCCTCCCCACAATAAATAAATGCAGTAAAAAAGCAGATAAGATGGAAGTTTTCATGTTACATGGATTTCATCATAATAAAGATCGGGGAAAGAAGAGCTTTTCCCTGAGATGCCATCTTCTTTAGGATGCCCCGCCCCCACATGATTGGCATTTTCTGCTTCGGATCTTCCTATTTTGCTGTGCGTGCAGACTCCATTATCTGTACCTCAAAAGCAGAGAGAAAAAGCGCATCTTGATCACATGCCTGCTTCCGGTACCCATTCATAGATAATGGTCCCTTAAGCATGAAACCACTTGCACAGCATGCTTGAATGCGAAGTCTCTCCTTTCTCAAGTCTTTCAAAAATATTTGTATTACATTTTATCCCCCTGCCCTACCCCTGAGTGTGCATGCACATGTCCGCTGTACTTCCGTCCGAGGACAACCCCTGGACGACGGTTCTCTCTTTCCCCAACGTGAGTCCCAGGGATGGAACTGGGCTTGTCAGGCTTGGTGACACATGCCTTGCACCTGCTAAGCCATCCCAAGGGCCCTCCACGTCAGTCAGTTCTAAGTTACTTTCTACATTCAGTCCCAGATTGGCTCAGAAGAAACCGAACCGTCTCATCTTTGAAGTGTGCTTTGAGCTGAAGGAAATGGAGAAGCAGCAAGCAGAAGAAAGGCCCGGTCTGTTCCCTCTTCTCCTGAGACAGGACATAAACAGGACAGAGATTCTCCTTTCCAGGTGACAGCTCTACATTGGACACAGAAGACTGTGCAAACACATTTTATCCGTTCATTTTCTTCCCTTCCTCCTCCTCCTCCTCCTCCTCCTCCTCCTCCTCCTCCTCCTCCTCCTTTTTTCCTCTTTTCCAGTTTTTCAGGGTTTCTCTATGCAACAGCTCTGGCTGTCCTGGAACCCTCTGTGTGTATGTCACAGTTGTGTAGCTTGGTCTGTTTGTGGGGTTCCCAGCAGTGAGATCAGCGCCTATCCCTGGTACTTGAACTGGCTTTTGGGAACCTACTTCCCATGCTGGGTTGCCTCGCCCAGCCTTGATGCAGCGGGGAGGAGCTTGGTCCTGCCTCCACTTGGTGTGCCATGCTTTGTTGGTGCCCATGGGAGGCCTGTCCCTTTCTGAATGAAGAAGTGGATGCGGGAGGGGCGGGTAGATGGGAAGTGGGGGGAGGAGCGGAGGGGAAACTGTGATCGATATGTAAAATAAATGAAAAAAATTAACGAATGGAAAAAAAAACCCTCAGTAAAAGAAACATGAAAATCAACCCACATGAAACAGATATCAAAAGTTCAAACAGATTGGAAACCTGTATGAGACTTGTTAGGTTTACACAGCAGACAGACCAGCATGCCCACCTTTGTTCTGGTCAAACTCACTTTATCCCTCCACTCTTTGTTCAAATCTTGAGTCTGAAGTCCATCATTCCCTAGCTCTGCTAGTGGAAAAGACAGGATTCCTTCATACTTACATTTGTAAAATTCAAGCAATGCTGTTGTACAAATAAGACTTATGTATATTAAAAGTAAGTGAAGGACAAACAAAATAAATAAGTAAAGTTTTTTTGAGACTGGGTTTCTCAGGTAACAGCTCTGGCTGTTCTGGAACTCAAACTGTAGACCAGGCTGGCCTTGAACTCACAGGGATCCGCCTGGCTCTGCCTCCCGAGTGCTGGGATGAAAGGCGTGTGCCACCACAGCCCAGCACTATTTCTTTTTGCATTTGGCAGTGCTGGGGATTGAAGCCAGGTGTTGTGAATGGTACTAAGTGTTCTACCACTGAGATGTCCTCCCAGCCATGGAACATGAAGAGGGCATTGAGTCGCCTAAGACTAGAGTTATAGTTATGAGCCACCTTGTGGGTGATGGAATTCAAACCTGGGTCCTCTGGAAGAGCAGTCAGGGCTCTTAACGGCTGAACCATCTCTCCAGCCCCCCCTCCTTTTTTTTTTTTTTTTTTTCTTTAGAAAAGGTCTGGTTATGTAGCGCAGGCTGGCTCTAACTCACAATCCTCCTGCCTCTGTCTCTTGAGTGGTACACATCATTCCCTCATGCCTACAGGCTGGGGTACAAGTATATGCCACCGCCTGGCTCTCACTTGTTCTTGCTTGAAGATGCTGGATTAGCCAGAGCTCTGGACCTCTGCTGTGTCTTCCACGAGGCTTCCTGTGTGATGCTCATCGAGTATGTTAATAGTGTTGCTTCTTGCTTCCCGATCGTCCTTATCATTTGTGTCTCAGCTGAGAACAACAAGGGGTTATGAAAGAACTCGTTCACCTCTGACAACTGTTTCTCGACCATCCCACTCGAACGGTTTCCAATATCACCAGTGACCTCCATGTTAGCAGACAAGTGGTTCCCTTCAGCCTTTCTCGGCTGTTCTTTGATATTTTTCTCTTCTCTCTTCCAGAGCTCTCATTCCTCCTGGAACCCAGGCGCTGCCATGTTCTCATTTTGCTGCCTTCCTCGAACGCAGGCTCCTTCTCCTTTAGCTCACTGGGGAGTTAACTTGCTGTGGCACTCGATCCAGGATCCTTTCTAACATCTTCTTTTTCACAAATCCTCTCGTTGACTTCTCTTGGTTTGAGGCTTGTGATCCCCACGCTGGTGAGCCAGCCCCAAGTTTCTTGCCTAGACCTGGTGGTCTTGGGGCTCCAGAATCACGGGCCATGTGAAACACCGCAGAACACTACACTCTGTGTGAGACTCGGGACTTTTTCTCCAATGTCTACATCATTCACATCACCAAATGGTGCCATACACTCATCTGCGCAACTTAGAAATGAGGAGTCAAGCTTGGTTTTCTACTTCATTTACTGCCTTTCTCCAGTGACTAATGGGACACCAAGTTCCGCCCTGTCTGCCTCTGGCATAGACCCCACAGTGAGCCTCCTTTTCCCATCTCCGCCCTCCCTCTAGAGTCTAAACTATAGTCATCTCACTGGGATCATGTATTCAGTAGCCTCCTGTGCTCTCTCCAATAACTCTCACGTTAACTGCCTCCTACCATACTTCAGATGAAAGCCAGAGTTGAAAAGGACTCACGTGACCTGGCCTGAACTGACCTCCTGACCTCTTGTTCTCTGCGTTCCTCTCACACAAGCTTCCTTGTTTCTCTGTCTTGCCACACACCATTCCCCGTGCCTGCGGGCTTTCCCTGGCTCCTTTGTGGCTCTGTGTGGCTCAGCTCAGAAGGGCCGTCCTGACAGACCACTCCATAGGAGCCTCACTTCCTATCTGTCGCCTTTTATTTCTCATCTGCTTCTATTGTCTTAGAAGACACACATATCAAAACATGCAATTATCGTATATTTGCACATCTGCTTGCTCATCTCCATGCCATTCAGGTTTCCTCTGAATGCCGAGTGTGAGCTCTTTATGGGGAGGAATCTCCTGGTTCCATCCCACAGGCACCAATCTTGCCTTGTTCAGAGCCACACCCCAACCAAGTACCGTGCCTGGCACATGGCTAGTGCTCAATAAATATTTACTGTATGAATGAATAAAAGATGGAAAGAGATTAACTGAAGAACCATGGTTGTATGCCTTGCTATGTCCTATGCTTCCAAGAAACTTAAACTCTCTTGGAAGGCTATTAGCACCAGGAACATAAACATCACAAATAAATATTGATGAGTTTCTGCACATGAATATTGGATAGGGTGGTGCTTTGATGGCTGGGCTGTAAACAAGCCTATCTGTGAACACAGACTTTGCCCCCATCTCCTCAGAGATACTGTCCTGCAATCCCCCCTGCCGCCCTTCAATAGTCAGCCCTGTCCCCTGCCAACCTGGCCTTATTGTTTCTTCTCTCGTGACTGCTGTGCCTCACTGAGACTGAAGCCTTCAGGGAGTAGCCCCTTTGCCTTCTCTCTCAACTCTCTTTCAAGCCCCTTGGCAGGATCACAACAAAGAGGAGTCCGTATCGTCATCAAAGGCCAGTGCACCGATAGCTGGATCCCGTTCCCTCCTAGTTTCTATCCATGAGTTCTGGACTGCTCTTCAGATTCTCCCCTTAACCTAGAGATCCCTCGCAGCAGTGAACATGCTCAAATCTTCCCTCTTGTCGTGCTAGGTGGAGGAAAGGTCAGGACGCTCCGCCCCTTCCCATTTCCCACGCAGCTGTCCTTCAGAGTCAAATTCCTCAAAGACATTTAGGACACTGTCTCTGAACTCACGGCTCTCTTTGCTTACCATTGTTCTAGTGCTACTGAATCAGTTTGTTCCTTACTCCAGGGACATCGCTCGTGTGGGGAACATGAATTGCCTAGAAGCCACTAGTTGATATTTAAAGAAAGAAAAAAGGAAGGAAGGACAGCTTTTATCACAGGCATGGAGGGTATCAGAGAAAAATAACTTACCATTAAAATAAACTGATAAAATAGTTACCATTACAGAGGTGAGACACAGGGACTTACTTCCCACCTAAGGAAAGGCGACACAGGTTTAAGCTTGTGAAACAATGTTTACGGCAGACCATTGTTTGGACTGACCAAACCAGAGTGGAGTTGCTGGAACTGGTGCCATGCAATCTACTTGAAATGGACCAGCTTTCTGAAAACAAGATACTTACAGCAGTCATCACCCATTGACATGAGCTGGCATGAAAGTTCCCTGTGAACTAGCTCCATATAAACAACTGTGGGACTGGGGCGTTGCTCATTGGTGGAACAGCCTGGGTTCAGTCTTCAGCAATAATAATAATTAAATACTAATGATAATAGTTATTGAAGTATAACATTAAAAATTTTTAAATGGGGGGCTGGAGAGATGGCTCAGCGGTTAAGAGCACTGACTGTTCTTCCAGAGGTCCCGAGTTCGATTCCCAGCAACCACATGGTAGCTTACAACCATGTGTAACGAGATCTGGTGCCCTCTTCTGGCCTGCAGTCATACATGCTGTATACATAATAAATAAATAAATAAATAAATAAATAAATAAATCTTAAAAAAATTTTTTTTTAAATGATTCTAGAAAAAGATTAGATCTTTGTGATGTCTATTCTTGGTTGTCAACTTGACTTCATCTGGAATGAACTACAATCCAGAAATGGAGGGCACACCTGTGAGAGATAATTTGCTTGGTTTGAAGTGGATGAGTCCACTTCTAGTCCGACCTTTGAGGTGAGAAGACACACTTTTACTCTGGGCCTCACCTTCTGCTGGAAGGACACAGAAGAAGGAAGCTTTTGCTCTTTGCCTGCTTGTTCTCGCCTTGCTAACAAGTCCATTCCTTCACTGGCAGTAGAGCCTACCTCTTTAGAATTCCAGTATCTACTGAAGACCAGCTGAGACATCCAGCTTCATGGACTGAGCAACTTCTAGATTCTTGGACTTTCCATTCATAGCCAGCCATTGTTGGATTAGCTGGACCACAGCCTGTAAGTCATTCTAATAAATCTACATATATATGGAGATTCATTCTGCTACTTAAAGAACCCTGACTAATACAATCTTTAAGCACTCTTTTCCCTAGTGGTGTCTTTAACAGGTTTCAAAGGAGTAGAAGCTATGGAAATGAGTGGATAAAAGAAGAGAAGGATGCCGGGCGGTGGTGGCACACGTCTTTAATCCCAGCACTTGGGAGGCAGAGCCAGGCAGATCTCTGTGAGTTCGAGGCCAGCCTGGTCTACAAAGCGAGTTCCAGGAAAGGCGCAAAACTACACAGAGAAACCCTGTCTCGAAAAAAAAAAAAAAAAAAGAAGAAGAAGAAGAAGAAGAAGAAGAAGAAGAAGAAGAGAAGGACTGTGTCCCACATTCGTATCTTGATATACTCTTGTCTCCCTGGTAAAGGTGTCCAACTCTCAGATGTAACAGAAATGTAGAACATTCTTCCGGAATCTGTTGAGACTTAGTTGCCATTATTTCAAACAGTTCTGATGTCAATGCTGCACATTTTGGGGTGGCATATTCTGATCCCTCAGAATTCAGACATATCACAGCAGCAGTGAACTCCAAGTAAGTAGCCAGCAATTTAAAATATCACAGTTTAATGAATGTTGTGCACTGCCCTTCAGTAGTCAGCCTTGGCCCCTGAGGACCCAGCCTCATTGCTCTGTCTGCAATATGCTGCCATCCACTCAGTGGACATTTACTGCCAGGGCCAGCATCAACCTCACGGTGGCTTTTCCTGGAGGACGTCAAAGGGAATTTTCAACTTACATTTTTCTGGCTCTTTCAGCAACTTTTGGTGCGGAAAGCTATTTTTTCCCTCACAGCAATCCTGTTGGCTCCAGCACCACGGTGTTCCCCTAGCCTTCCCTCAATTCGTCTCAGACCCTTTATCTCACTGTGACCAATTTGCTGGAGTTCTCGAGTCTGAAGCTTCCCTTCTCTTGACACTCAAGGGTCTCTTTCTAGGGGTGGTATCCCGTGGTGCCAAGCAGCAGCTCCATGTTAACCATCCCCAGAAGGAAACCACTGGACCAGATCAACCAGCTCATCCACTCGGTTCCTTACTGCAGGCTGTGCTTGATGTCTACATGACCCTCAGACTCTGCACACACCACTCAGCCCTGTCAGAGGCCAGACCACACACTTAGGAGTTGTTCTTGACACAATCTGCACCTCTTCCCCTGTTCACTTCATTACTAAAGCCTGTTTCTTATTTTTCTCCTACATTCTTACCAAATTTATCCGCCTCTTTTTCTCTCTACCACCTATTGATTTGCCCCGGAAGCCACACTTGCCCTGGTGCTTTCTAATGCTCTCAATACTGTAGCCCAATGTACACAATGAATTTAAAGTCTTTCAGGAATAAGGTCAGAACTTAGCGTGTGCCCTGGGCCCTGACGGAGCTGACTCTACCAGCTACATCTTCTTCTCAGCTCCCTCCCTTCTTCAAAAATCCTTAATTCCTCTGATCAGACCCTTTCCCTCCCTCAGGACCCCTGAGGGCTTTGACTGTCTGATATCTCTTTCTTCTGACCCTTTCTCTATCTAAACCTCTTCTTCCTTCTCCTCCTTCTTTGGGTTTATTTATTATTTTATGTGTGAGTGTTCTGCCTTTATGTATGTGTGTGTGTGTGTGTGTGTGTGTGTGTGTGTGTGTGTGTGTGTGTGTGTACCTGCATGAATTTATGTGTACCACATGAATGCAGGAGCCCGAAGAGGGAGTTGGATCTCCTGGAGCCAGTTCCAGGTGGTTGTGAGCCACCGCATGAGTACTGGGAACCAAACCCTGGGTCCTCTGCAAGAGCACTGACTGAGCGCTCTTCACCTCTGAGCCATCTCTCCAATCCCTTAATCCTCTTTAATTTTCAAAAATACATCTCAGATTTGTTGTTGTTGTTTTGCTTTGTTTTGTTTTTGGCTTTTTGAGACAGAGTTTCTCTGTGTGGCCCTGGCTGTCCTGGATCTCGCTCTGGAGACCAGGCTGCCCTCGAACTCACAGAGATCCACCTGCCTCCGCCTCCCGAGTGCTGGGATTAAAAGTGTGCGTCAGATGCCCAGCTTACAATTTTATTTTAAAACCCCGATATTCCTTAACATCCGTCCTCAGAGTGCATGGATTCCTTTGTCAATCTGCTTACTTCTGAAGGAGGTTGCCGAGGAGTAACAGATGACAGTGTGTGTCTGGGAGGGACCGGAAGGAGGCTCAGTGAGTTCAACACACCAAGAACACAGCCCGAAGGGTGCTCACAGCCTCTCATAACCTGTCTCTTCAGGAGCAGCTTTGGAGCTTCTGCCCTGTGGGTTTTGCTTCTTGGCAAAAATCTTTAAAATAAATAATAGAAAAGCCCCAATAGGTTTTTCAGCCTCTCTCCCCCAAACCAGAACAGGACCATTTCCTACATTAGACCCAGCTAATGTTTTATCTGATTTAATTTTTAATATTTTGGATAGTGACTCTCGCGATTTTCCCGAGGAGGCCATTTCATAATTCAATATTTCTCTCCCAGATAGGGAGTGTTTCCAGTAATCAACCCAAATGTTTAAATTTATTTTGTTCTCTTGGAGATGGAGTGCTTCCTCTCTGTGAAAGGTAAAAATTTCCAAATATGGCATTAGGATACAATAGCTCCCCAAGGGGCAACCTATTTCCTTAGTCTGCTCAAGGAAATTAATATCCCCAACCAATGGTTTTCTGCTTTTTTGCAAACCTATCATTTCCTCTAGTCTCTTATTATCTTCATAAACTTTCTACTTACTTAAAAAAAGAATGGCTATGGACCAGAAAGATGGTTTAGCAGGTAAAGGTGACTGCTCCCCTCCAAATTAAAAAAAAAAAAAGATACAAGAAAAGGAAAAGTTATACTAAAAAAAAAATTGCCTTTTTTTTTTTTAAATAGTGGATTGGGACACACAAATGTGAAAGCATGAAAGAAGGCTGAAAGGCTGGATAGAAAGAGAGTGGAGGTGCAGAGCTAACGTGAGTGCACAGTGGCCCTGCTCATTCAAGAGCCCTGTGAGGTTGCCAAGGGAACAGGGCATTGCCAAGCACCCACAGCTGACCTGTGGCGACAGACTATAGGAAACCCAGATGGATGCACGTACAGAGGAGACAAGGGCAGAGGACCTATGATCCTGGTGTGGCTGGACCCGCACCAGGCTAGCACGTCAAAGCCGGGTGATGGAACCAATGAGGGCCATAAGAAATGTGGAAATGCCATAAAAACACCCCAACTTTCAGCTGGGAAAGCTGGCTGTGTGGGAAGCCCCGTTAGTGGCATCAGGGCCTACACTAGATTTTGAGAAAGAAATGACTTGAATTCAGTTTTTGATATGTTGAACCTGGGGTGGTGACTTCGAAACACCCAGATCCCTCTGGGTTAAGAGGGCTTTGAGGCTTTTCAGGCTCACGCAGCCTAACCGCTAAGCCAGCCAGCTGTTCCGAGTTCTAACTCAAAAGGTGTGACTTTTTTCTTTCTCACCTTTCTATGGCTTCTTAAGGTGCTGGCCCAAATCCTAAGTACCGTTGCTCTGATGTTTGAGGCTGAGATGGTCTCACTGACCCGGCTGGCCCATGCATCTGCTTGCCGACCTTCACTGCCAACCTGCCAGCTCTCTCAGGCCCCTAACAGAGGCAAAGGTCTCAGGCTTTTCCTTGTATCCATCCCTCCTCTCCGCGGCTTGCCTGACCCACAGTTAATTCTCTCTAGCCACCACAAAATGACCCTTACGTTGCAGAACTAAAGGAGGCGTTGTCTTTGTAGGTCTGGAGTTAGAGGACATAGCAGGGACATCTGTCACTTGTGAGTCAAACACACACACACATCTATACAACCATCCGATATAGATATAGCCATTTGCAAAATATTAATATTACGTATATAAGTGAAAGGCAAGCATGTTTTGAGAGCTCCCAGGCAGGAAGAATAGCTACGTGGAAAAGAGCCCTGGGGCTCTGGAACAAGTAAAGGTCAGATTAGGGTGTCCACCCATGAATCGGATGGAGAAACAGGGACCTATGAAGGAAACGGGAACGTGGACAGCCCAAGGAGCAAGGTTTCCAGAGTGTGTGGGGGCCTGAAGGTGCCACATTCTTCTCAGCACCGTTCATCCTGCTGTTTAGCCTTTTAAATCCAGTCCTCAGGGCTTGCTCCAAGTTCTGCTTGCTCTCTGTGAATTCTGAGCACATTACCAAAGCACCTTATACTGAATCATTTTAAGTGCAGGAGTTTATTGCCCACACTTTGGGAAGCTGGGAATCCAAGATCAATGTACCAGCAGAACTGGTGTCTGGTCAGGTCCCATTCCTCACAGACGTGACAGTGACCTGGTTAAGACACTGTACAAGGCACTAGACTTACCCATGAAGATGGAGCTTTTAGGGTCTAGTCACTTCCTAAAGGCACTTTTGACACTGTGGATTGAATCTCAGCACACAGGTCAAAACCTTATCAGAAATGTCTGAGATAAGACATTTTCATATTTTGCTCCTCCTCCTCTTCTTCCTCCCCCTTCCTCCTTCCCCCCTTCTCCTCTCTCTTCCTCTTCCTCCTCCTCTGCCTCTCCTCCCTCCTCTTCCTGTAGATTTTGGGATATTTGCTTACCAGTTGAGTATCCCTACCCCCCACCCCCCATGTAAGATCTAGAATACTTGGTTTTGAGCTGAAATTTCAGGTTTCAGAGCGCTTTCCATTTCATATTTTTAGACTGGGGATGCTAAGCCTGCGTGAATGGGAGCCTTACAGACATTCAGGCCACACAGCATTACCTGTGCTGGAAAATATTTTGCTTCACATTGCGTGTTCTCAGTGCTCACCGACGCCAAATTTAGGTAAAGGTCCTGGTGTTTATTTAGCACAACCTCCCACACTGTTGGAAAGTGTCCTGGTGAGCTTTTCTGTCTCTGTGATAAAACATTAACCAAAACAACTTGGGGAGGAGGGTTTATTTTAGCTAACAGGTTAGTCCATCATTGAGAGCAGCCCGGGGAAGGATCTCAGACAGGAACCTGGAGGCAATGGCTTACTCTGCTTGCTTTCTTTTACAATCCAGGAATACTTCCCCGGAGGTGGCACTGCCCAAAGTGGGCTGGGCCTTCCCACTTAGAACATTCATTTAAAAAAACAAACCTACAGCAGTGGTTCTCAATCAGGGGGTCTTGACCCCCCTCCCACAGAGTTGCAGATCAGATATTTCCATTTCAATTCATAACAGTAGCAAAAATTACAGTTATGAAATAGCAATGAAATAATTTGATGGTTGGGGGTCAGCACGACATGAGATGTCCAGCACTAGGGAGGCCGAGAAGCACTGCCTTACACAGACATGCCCTACAGGCTGATCTGATGGAGGCAACTTTCCAAATGAGGTTCCTGCTTCCCAGCTGACTCTAGCTTGTGTCAAGCTGACAAAACAAGACGGCACAGAGAGCGAGATGAGGCTTTCGGGCAGAGCTTCTCTAGGTAAATAACAGGCAGTAAACAGAGCGAGCCTTAGCAACCTAACTCACCAGGAAAGGTAAAGGAAAATGGCTTGTGAATCTCTTCTGTTTTGCGTTTAGTAGTTCGCATCATGTGCGGTGATTAGGCCCGGCTATGTTTTAATTACAGCCCTGATGGGTACCAATAGTCTATGACTTGACCAGCAGAGGGAGCCAACTGGGGGTAGGCCTGGGCCAAGAGTGTTATGGTGTAACAGAAGCGAGGGGGTGGTGGGTAGCATGGCAGCCAATCACCCTTTCTTAGTATGTCCGGGTGACATTTGCTAGAAATAGGAACAAGAATTGGTCTAGCTCTTTAGTTACTTCCTTAGTCGTTCAGACAAGGTCTCATGGAGCCAGGCTGACCTCCCATTTGCTGTGTAGCTGAGGATGACCTTGAACTTCTGAGCCTCCTGCCTCCACCTCCTAAATGCCGGGATTACTGGTGTGCACCACCACACCCGGCTTATGTGGTGCTGGGGATGGACCCGGGGGCTTTGTGTGTGCTAGGCACTCACTCTCCTAACTGAGCCACATCTCCTGCCCCTGTTTTTGCTACTTTGGGGCCTAAGGTCTTTTGTTTGTTGAGATAGGGTCCTGTTATGTAGCCCACGCTGCCTTAGAATTCATGATCCTTCTTGAAATGAATGATAAGCGTCGCTGGTTGCAGCACTGGTTACCCGTGGAAAGGTCACGGTCACGACAGAACCCAGTATTAGTTTTAGAGCTTTATTAGTAGGAAGAGGGGTGGGGGGGGAAAGAACCTGGCCTGGGAAAGGAGTGTGTGCGGCGAGAGGGAAAGATGGTGGGGGAGAGACAGAGCAGAGCAGAATAGAGAGAGAGAGGGTGGGGTCTGAGTCACGGCTCTTTAAGGCGCAGATTGTGTGACCACACCTCATGTACGTGATCACCAGCGCACACCGATGACATAAGACACAAGACCCTTTGCTTAACTCCTGAACTGCGCATGTGCGGTCATGGAACTGGAGCAAGGGCAGAATTCTAACACTCCTGCCTCTATCTCCCTGGGATTACAGGGATTAAAAGTGTCAGTCACCAATACTCTCTTTGTATTTACTTCCAGCTATTAAAGCAGGAAGTGTCAAAACAAGGTCCTGGAAGCTTTTTGTTCACAGTACCTGGTGCAGACAAGGGCTCAGCTTCATACGGGCATGTCCTGCGATTTGAGTGGCTGTACTCAACTCGAGACAATCACCATCAGGTATTCCACAGCCAGGGGAAGATGCTGTCCACTGAAAAGGGCCACTGAAGTTGTCCTCCCAATCAGTAAACAAATGTGCAATCAAACAAAGAGCCTGCAAATGCTTGCTGGCCCCTCCCCCTTCCTCCTGTTTGCCAGACACACACTAAATGCCAGTAAGAAGGCAAGGCTCACGCAGGAGAGCCCGTGCTGCACCAGCTGACTTGGTGGCCACAGGAAGTGCTTTCTCCTCACAGATCCGAGGACCACCAAAGCACTTGATGCCCAATTTGCTTCATCAGGATACCAGGTGAGGAAGCTGTCTTGCTTATCTGCTCCCAGGCTGCCTCTGAGGAGGAGTACCTGGATAAAGATCACTTCACACCTGTCTGAAGGAAGACAGGGGCTTGTGCGTTCTTAGACTTGATGTGCATTCTTAGCCTTGCAGAAATACCTTGAGGATGAGTCAGCCAGCCCATACCGCACAAGGCAGTGCTTCAAAATCGACGCTCCTCATCTGACTTATCTAATCGTCTCCGAGCAGACGCAGAAGCCTTCACAAAGAAAAAGGAACAATAAATAAAACATTTGCTAAAAACCTACCCCAAACTCCCATTTTGTCTTGTACTATAGTTTAAGATGAGAGGAACATATTGCAGGCAGATACATTGGCAGGATTATGTTCTAAGAGAAATCAGTGCCAATCACATGATAAACACTTTGAGGGTTCAAGCACAGCACCATCTATCAATAGCACCTTTCCTCGGGAGCATCCTGTCACTGGGCAGCATCTTTGTGGGACGGTTCCAGATGCTCACAATACAACCCTGAGCAAAACCCATGTACACTATGCATTCTCGGGGAGCTTACCTCTAGAGCAGCGGTTCTCAACCTTCCTAATGCTGCGACCCTTTAATACAGCTCCTCATGCTGTGGTGACCTCCAACCATAAAGTTATTTTGTTGCTACTTCGTAACTATAATTTTGCTACTGTAAATATCTGTGTTTTTGATGATCTTAGGTGACCCCTGTGAAAGTGTCGATCAACACCCTCCCCCAAGGGGTCATGACCAAAGGTTGTGAACCACTGCTCTAGAGAGAAAATGTTCATAAGAAACATTAGATAATGCTAAGTATGGCGAAGGAAAAAAGGTGGCGGGGGTGGGGGGGATAGGGGTGGGGTGGGGGGGATGGGGTGGTGGAGGTGGTGGTGGTGGGATGAGGGGTTATGATTCACACAGAGTGGCTTCAAGAAATCTCTGTTAGAAGGTATAGAGACCTGAGTAAGCTAAGAAAGAGAGACAGACATGCAGATATTTGGGAAAGAGCATTTCTGTACCACATTTTTTCTTTTGGGCCACCAACTAGCTCCCAAATCATGACATGGAGACTTATTATTAGTTATGAAAGCTCGGCCTAGCTTAGGCTTGTTTCTGGCTAGCTCTTAGAACTTAAATTAACCCGTTTCTCCTCATCTACCTTTTGCCTGGAGGCTTCTTACTTTTCTCTCCCTCTCCTGTGTTCTCTCTTCTCTCATTCTTCCTTCCCTATGTATTCTCTCTGCCCGCCAGCTCTGGCTACCTGTCTCCTGCCTCACTATTTGCCATCCATCTTTTTATTAGAACCACCAGGTGCCTTAGGCAGGCAAGGTGAAACAAATGCAACACATATTTGCAGAATTAAACACACATCCTTACATCATTAAACAGATGCAGCATAAACAAATGTAACACACCTTTACACGGTTAAAGTAATATTCCACAACACATTTCGGACAGTAAAATGGTACATGCAAACGTCCTGAGGGCTGAACACATTTGGTGTTTTGCATAGAGGCTGAAGCTGAGTGGACAAGAGTTGAAGTCAGAGGTGTGGCAGGGGCCTGATGGTGACAATTATCTGGTTGGGACACTGACTGTGGGCTGCTCGGTACTGGCTAGCTCTTTGTATTTGGATGAACACTCGTGTGATGTAGAATAATCCTCTTTAAAGATTTGTCATTCGAATGGGTTTAATAAAACGCTGATTGGCCAGTAGCCGGGCAGGAAGCATAGGTGGGGCGACTAAACTAAAGATGATGGAAGGAGAAGGTGGAGTCAGGGGCTGCCCGCCAGGTGCAGAGAAAGCAGGAAATGATCATTGTTGGGATTCCTGGCCACTCCCCTAGCTACATGACCACACATGCGCTGTTCAGATGTTTAGTCATTCCAGGGCTTTGCATCCTACATAATCTGTGTGCTGCGGGGTTACATAATTTGCACACAGCGTGATCACACAATCTATGGGCATGTGTGGCATAGCTCCATAAGCCCGTATGCATGTGTGCTGGGGAACCCATAAAAAGCGGGTTACAGACTCCTCCCCGCTTCTTCTTCCTCCTTCTCCTTCTTCCCCCCTCTCTCTGCACAACCATTTCCATAGGCCTAAGAGCATATTCTCTTCCGTCCCCCCTCCCTCTTCCAATAAACTCTTGTAAGTGGGTTTTGTCATGCCTCATGGCTTTTCTTGCATGGTAAACACTTAATGAAAAACACAGCACCGCCGCATTAAAACCAACAATCATGCCATGCTAATAAAGGTAGTGCCATGTGGCAGAGCGTAAATAAGAAATATGGGTTACTTAAAATGTAAGAGCTAGTTAGTAATAAGCCTGAACTATTGGCTGAACATTTATAGTTTATATTAAGCCTCTGAGTCAATTATTTGGGAAGCAACTGCCAGATATTTGGGAACAGGTGGGCAGGAGAGAAATGTTCAAGTATGCTCATGTATCCAATACACACAGAGAGAGAGAGAGAGAGAGAGAGAGAGAGAGAGAGAGAGAGAGAGAGAGAGAGAGAGAGAGAGAGGAAGGAAGGAAGAGGGAGAGGGAAGGGAGAGGGAGAGAGGGAGATGAGATAGAGACATCTACCTGCTAAGGCCTTAATGTGTTTCAGACATACACCTCTCTAGAACGGGATTCCCTAGGGCTAGAAGCCAGACAAGCACCAACAATAGGCTCATTAGACTAACCTGCATTTAACTATTGGGTACAGGAAGTTGCTCACCCTCACTCCATCCTTCCATACAGAAATTGGCAGAACCATAATTTTTTGGTTTTGCTCATGGCTCTGCTCCCACATTAAGTGGTACTGGGTGCATCTCTTATGTTAGTCCTAAAATTTGCCAGAAAAAAACAGTTCCACCATTTTGGCCGAATTTAAGCAAACTTTTATTATAAAATATTAAGTACTGACCAAGATAGAATATGGCCAGGACCATCACCTGGAAACTTTCCAGGTAAGTGGCACAGAGATACGTGTTGACAGAGCAAAACCCATAGGCCACCTTACTTTTCCATGAGGCTCTTGTTGTTAGTTCCAAGAACTCCAACTCCCAGAATCCCAGGAAATTACCCTGTCCTTGGGCAGGTGTTATCTTTTGGAACTACAATTCCCAGAATCCCAGGAAGTTACCTGACCATCGGGCAGGTGGACCTTATAGGTTAACGTTGGGTCTAGCATTAGGGAAGCTGGTGGCCCAAAGCACATGTGGTAGTGGTAATGCCATTACCTTCAGAAATGTGCATCCACTTTGGAGTTTCCAAACTAATGGCTGGTAAAATGGGAAGAAGCCCCATGAAGGGACTGGAGAGCCTTCTGGAAGGCCATAAAACACATAATACACTTACTAGAAACTTAGAAAGGGTTGGAAAGGCTGAAGCTCAAAGCAGCCCTTTCCTCCCCCTTCCCTCTCCCCCCTTCCCCCTCCTTCCCCTCCTTCCCCTCTCCCTCTTACCTGTCTTCCCTCCTCCTTCCCTCTTTCCTCTTCTCCCCGCTCTTTCTCCTCACTGTGCATGCTCCGTTAGACCCACCTCAGAGGGGATGAGGGGTAGCCTTTCTGATTGCAGATCCTCTCTGTGTCTTATAGGTTCTCTTTTGAATCCGGGCCCTGCCCAGGCTGCAAAGCTCCATGAAGACCCTTCCATCTGCATTTGAGTGTGTTCTTACAGATCCTTTGGTAAGTTCCTGTGTGTTAAAACAGTCCCATCCAGCCTGTTGCTCTGTCCTTCTGCAAAGGTAGCACGTGCCATGCCTGAGAGCTCTCCTCACTAGGCATCCTGCCAACCAAGCTTCCTGGAAGGGGACAGCTGGGTGGAATTTCCCCTTGGGCCAGACGGAACACCCGCCACCCCAGCAGCAGATACATGCAAGATAAACTCAAAGGATCCCACGCATTTTCTTCTTGGCTAGGAGGACATCAGTTTGTTTTATTTTGTTATTGTTTTCTGGGGGGGGGGCGTATTTTGAAACAGGGTCTCATGCATTGAAACAAGGTCTCATGCAGGCCAGGCTGGTCTTAAAATTGCTGTGCAGCCCAGTGTGGCCTTGAACTCTGGAACCTCCTATGGTCACCTCCTAAGCGCTGAGATTATAGCCCATGGCTTGTTGAGTTCCAGCTTAATTGTGCCCTTCTCAGAACATCCTTGGTACTCTGGTGACCGGGAGACCTGCTGAGCCTGTATCCCTTTTGTGAACTATGCTGTATTAGCATTTAGGTAAAATTAAAATTATTCTTTGTGCTCAGAAGGACCAGAATGATTGAGTGTTTTCCCCAGGGGGTGCTCCAGAATGCCTTGTCCAAATGACCTTGGTGGACCCTGCAGCGTTGACGCTTATGCTGCCTGCTCAGTTGAAGTGAAATCATATTTTGCTATATCAGCCAATATTCTTATGGATTCATGCCCAGAAATGAACTCATAAAGCTGAATAATTTTCTTTAGGCCACTGATCTACGGTCTAACATTAATTTATCCTTTAGCAAATGTCCTGCATTGGTTGGCTTAGAGATTAAAACTTTTTTGAAATGAAGTATGAAATCCAGAAGTTAAAAGAATAATATGTTGAGTCATATAACACCATAGGAAACTAAATGGGCATCACCAAAGAATTATTTCTAAAACAGTGAGAAGAACTCAGATGTCTTTCAATAAATTTGATTAGATGTATTATGTTCTATCTACTTGCTGGAATACTATGCAGTTGTACAAGAGAATGAGAAAACAACAGGAAAGAAAGTGAACAGGTGATAAAAGATGTCTAAAACCTATTAAAAATAAGGTGAAATTCAGGAAAATCTTCCAGGCTTTGCTAAAGAAGGAAGGAATGGGAGGATGCATATTTGCAATTTGTTTGCACATCCATTCACTAATTCTGGAAGTAAGTTTATTTGAAAAACAGAAAACAGTGGTTACCTATGGAACATAGGAATTAGGAGAACTGGAGACAAATTTGGTGCAGGTGTTGTATGTTTTTATACATGTTGGCTTTAATCTAAGAGAATATACTTCCTATTAAGAAATCTAAATTTAAAAAGCTTACCTGTATCTCAGAGCCAGGTCCAAATCAGGCCTTCAAGGAGCCTTTACACCCAGAATTCCCTTCTTTAATCAGAAATACTTACTGCAAGCTTCTTTAGGTACAGCAGTCAGTAGGCATGGTTGTCGTTGTTGACTTTACATGGGAGACGTACAGTGAACTAAGCAAACAGACCATGGTCAGTCTGCCCAGAAGGTTCTTCCCCTGAGCTCTTCACATGACCAACCTCCTCTCAGCATGCTCCTCTCAGTGCCAGTTGTCTCCCGTGGACACTACTTTTGACCATTCCATATAAAAGCCAGTTTTAGCGAGTCTTTCTCTGACCCACCTTCCAGCTCCCAAATAACCACATGGAGACTTATTAATCATGAAAGCTTGGCCGATAGCTTAGGCTCGTTTCTAACTAGCTCTTATAACTTAAGTTAACCCATTTCTATTAATCAGCATTTTAGCACATGGCATTACCTCTCTTCCATCTTGTACCTCCTGTTTTCTCTTTGTGTCTCCTGGCTTCTCCCTTCTCCTTTCCAGCGTCCTCTCTGCCTCAAAAATCCTGCCTCGCTATTGGCTGTCCAGCTTTTTATTCTATTTTTTAAAATTGATTTATTTATTATGTATGCAGTGTTCTGCCTGCATCTATGCCTGCAGGCCAGAAGAGGGCACCTGGTCTCATTACAAATGGTTGTGAGCCACCATGTGGTTGCTGGGAATTGAACTCAGGACCTTGGGAAGAGCAGCCAGTGCTCTTAACCTCTGAGCCATCTCTCCAGCTCCTCAGCTTTTTATTAAACCAATCTGAGTGACATATCTTGACCGTGTACAAAAAGATTATTTCACAACAGCCAGTGGCAGTTATGTTACTCTCTAACTATTCCTTAAAGTATGCACTGTTATTTGAGAGTATCTTTAAAGTTTTAAGTAAAAATGTAATTAATTAACTTTAAATTACAATATAATTGCATCATGCCTCCCCTTTTCTTTCCTTCCTCTAGCCCCTCTGATGGCCTTCCCTCCAACCCCTACCATGTCTCTACCTACTCTCATATTGAGGGCTTCTTTTCTTTGATTATTTATTGTTACACACTCACACCCCACACCCCCCCCCCCCGACACACACAAATACAACCTACTGAGCCAATTTTTGTTGTTTGTGTATATATGGTTCTGGGGCTGACCATCTTGTACTGGATAACCAGTCAGGGGGCTCGTTTGTGGGAAAGGCTAATTCTCCCTCTCTTGGCAGTTATTAGTTGCCTGTAGTTATAGCTAGAGTTTTCCTGCCTGTCCCACAGTCAGGATAAATCTCTATCCCCCGCCAGTCCCACAGCTGCTCAGACCCGACCAAGTAAACACAGAGACTTATATTGGTTACAAACTGCCACTGGCTGTGGCAGGCTTCTTGCTAACTGTTCTTATATCTTAAATTAATCCATTTCCATAAATCTATACCTTGCCACGTGGCTCGTGGCTTACCGGCATCTTCACATGCTGTTTGTCATCATGGCGGCTGGCAGTGTCTCTCTGACTCAGCCTTCCACTTCCCAGCTTTATTCTCCTCCTTGTCCCGCCTATACTTCCTGCCTAGCCACTGACCAATCAGTGATTTATTTACTGACCAATCAGAGCAACACATTTGCCATACAGAACATCCCACAGCCTGTAGTTCTTTGTCTAGGAGTGGGACCCTGGGAGATTTCCCCCCTCTTTCTTAGCATGTGTATTGATATTGTCATTGTTTCCCATCTAGTTTATGCAGCTCTTTCTATGAGAGGCAGTCTCACAGCCAACTTCTTGGTACTCTGGCTCTTACGAGCTTTCTGCCCCTTCTTCCTCTCTGTTTCTTGAGCCACAGGTGCAGGAGCTGAAGTACTGAAAGGGTGAAAGTTTTCTTGATCGAGGTGAACAGACACACAGATGAAAAGCACATGCAGCGAAGATTGGCAACCATAGCAGAGGCCTGTGGGACACGAGTTTGGGCAAGTAGGAACGGAGCTTAGAGAATCCAGATTCAACTCACTTCTGATGGCCTGGTCACCAGAGCACAAGTATAAGCTCTTGAACTTTTTTGTTGTTGTTGTTTTCTCTGTTTAATCCTGGCTGTCCTGGAACTTGTATAGACCAGAGATCCGCCTGCCTCTGCCTCCTGAGTGTTGGGATTAAAGGTGTGTACCACCACTGCCCGGCAGCTCTTGATCATTTAATAAAATTATAAACTATTTTCAATGACTGTGGTTTGAATAAGAACAGCCCCCATAGGCTCATATATTTGAATGCTTAGTCAACCAAAGATTATGAGTTGTGGCCTTGTTGGAATGCAGAGATGTGTCACTGGGGGTGGGCCTTGAGGTTTCAAAAGTCCATGCCAAGCTCAGTTCCCACCCCCCACCCCCCACCCCCGTCTCTGCCTGTGGATCAGGATGCAGAACTCGCAGCTACTTCTCCAGCACCATGTCTGCCTGCCTGTGGCCATACATGCTGCTGTCATGTCCCCTGCTGTGATGATAAAGGACTAAATATCTTAAACTGTAAGCAAGTCTACAATTAAGTGCTTTCTTTTATAAGAGTTTCCATGGTCCTGGTGTCTCTTCACAGCAATAGAGTGCTGACTAGGACTGCTGTGGAACAATCCTTTTCTACACTATGAATATGTGTTACTTTCATTGGTTAATAAAAAGCTGACAGGCTGGTAGCTGGGCAGGACGTTAGGCAGGAAAGCCAAACTGAGAATGATGTTTGAGAATGAAGGAGGGCAGAGTCAGGAGAGATACCAGCCAGCCACTGAGCAAGCAGGATATATAAAAATGAGATAACAAGCCATGAGCCATGTGGCAAAGCATGAATAGAAGTATGGGTTAATTTAAGTGTAAGAATTAGCTAGTAACAAGCCTGAGCTATCAACTGAGCATTTATAATTCATATTCAGCCTCTGAGTCGGGTATTTGGGATAAGTGGTCAGGACAGGAAATGTCCATTTACAAAGACAATGACCAACCTGGAAGGCGTGACTAGCCTGACAAACTAAATTAATAATTCTGATTTTCAATGATGACCATCCTGTATATGCAAATAAATATTGTTGAAAGTACACTTGATAAACAAGATTACATCCTAATGCTGGTATGATGGGTTAAATACTATTCTAAGCACTTTTTACATGCTAAGTTGGTCCTCACACAATCCTATGAGATATGAATTGCTTCTCTCTTTTAGGGGTGGAAACTGAGGTGCAGAGAGCTGAGAGAATCATCCAAGTCCTGCTGTGAAAAAGATGTGGAGCTGGATGGACTCCTATTTTCAGTCAACACTGGATGCTGTGCTGTGGAGCCATGGATTCCAGAGTTCTTAAAACAGATGATACTCACACTCATTTATTCAATGTTTCAAAAGTTGAATCAACATTTCTAAGGAATAATTGAACTCTGTTTTGGGAAATATTATCTATTAGTTATGGAAATGTACTTATGAAAATGTTATTAGTAATACAAGCAAGGCATAATAATTTAAATAAGATTTTATGTGATAATACAAACTTCAGTTACCCAGGTCCTGCTCATGGGGAGTTTGTGGTGGGTTGTGCGTATTAAGGCTGGAGTGTCATTTATCCTGTGGGGAGAGAAGGCAGGGGTTCCTGGGAGAGAAGAAGCAGCCCTCTTCTCCCACATCTCTGGCTTTTTTGGGA
This sequence comes from Peromyscus californicus insignis, assembly GCF_007827085.1. Taxonomy (NCBI): domain Eukaryota; kingdom Metazoa; phylum Chordata; class Mammalia; order Rodentia; family Cricetidae; genus Peromyscus; species Peromyscus californicus. Next base: position 77,697,797 of record NW_026294413.1, on the reverse strand, counting down.
AGAGAATGAGGAGTGTTGATATCTGTCCTCTCCTCGCATCATCTTTATCTTCACCCCTGTAGGAATGGCAGGGCACTTGTGAGATTTCAATAAACGCCTGGAACCATGAGAGACTGCACTCAACTAACATTTACGAAGTACCTGGAATGAGATTGTCGACACTGATAATCATCAATCCCAACCCTGGTGTGCTGGTGCATGGCTATAACCCTAACCCCTGGCATCATGGTGCATGACTGTAATCCCAGCCCTGGTATGGTGGTATACCTATAATCCTACCCCTAATGGAGGTGCATGCCTGTAACCCCAGTTTGGTGGTGGTGCATGGCTGTAACCCCAGTCTGGTGGTGGTGAATGCCTGTAATCCCAGTCCTGGTGGTGATGCATGCCTGTAATTCCAGTCCTGGTTGTGGTGTATGCCTGTAATCCCAGTCCTGATGGTGGTACATGGCTGTAACCCTAGTCTGGTGGTGGTGTATGCCTGTAATCCCAGTTCTGGTGGTGGTGTATGCCTGTAATCCCAGTTCTGGTGGTGGTGCATGGCTGTAATCCCAGCATCTGGGAGAAGCAGCTTTGAGTGAACCTTTCCTGGTGAGACGTGAAGCAATGACAGACCAAAGAAACAATTGTGCCCAAATCCAGCTTAGTGAACCAGCGAGTTCAACTGGAGTTCTGACAGGAGCATTTGTGAGAGATGCCTACAGGAGCGTGAGCAGTTTAGAGGTGGCTGTACCACTGAAGAGGATGCCCCTTCTTAGCAACTGTCAACCACTTACACGTCCTCAGGGAGTGTGGATTGACCTGGTGTGAGCCAGGCTTGAGCCCTCCGGTGCCCCATGGGCCGTGGCCTGTCAGTCCCCCCATGAGCCTTGCAAACCCACTCTCCCATGAGTCAATATTATGGGTCAAACCTTGTGGGGTCCCTGTGTGGCTAATCACAGTTGCTTATTTTCAAGACACCAATGGCCATGTCATACCTAGATGACAGTGTTCCACAACCTGTAGGCAGAAAGACCCTACAGATCATCCTGGGCTGCACAGTGAGCTCTGTCTTTAAATAACTAAATAAAAGGCAATCTCAGATGTCCAGAAAACTCCAGAAGTCAAGAGCAGGAGAACAATGGGCCGGCTAGCAGAGTAGTTGCACCACCCCATGTGGGTACAGAGACTGATGCCAGCCTGGGTAGGTGGGGTAGCATATGGGTGGTGAGGGGCCTTAGTTGAGGACAGACGTCAAAGAATGGGCCAAGTTTTGAAAGGCTACCAAGAATTAGGTGAAAGGGAACATGGAAGGTGACTCCAGAGAGAGGTCCACATCTGGCATATGACGTAGATGAGAAGAGAGAGCAGAAAGCTATGGATTGGCAGTGATGGTGTGGCAGAGTAACAGGGGCTTAAATGCTGGCCTGAGGAGCTGAGTTTGGAAAAAGGCTTTGAATGCTGGGCTGAGGAGCTGAGCCCGATGGAAGGCTAAGGGCATCCAGTATCAGGTTTGGGTGGTGGAGAGGTGAAGTTGGAGCTGCTGAGAACTTCCAGGCACCATTAGAGGGAGATGCATTAATTGGCCTTGACCTATGGCTAGTGAATGCTATTGATTGCTCTAAATGTACAACTACTCACCGGGGTGTGGAAATAACAGCCCTTGCTGTCATTGTTTGTGAGCATGATGATAAGACAATATTGCATCCTCCAGATTGCTAACAGGAAGCAGATGGTGTTCTCAAAGGACAGTGATTCCAGGAGCGTTCTCTTGAGGACAGTATCAAGATGTGGGTTTAGCATCTTTGCCGGGGATGCTGCGGTAACCTGGGTCTGGCAATGGCAAACTGATGCCACACTCCAGGTATCCCAGACAACAGCAGGGTATGGAGTTAAGAGTCCAGAGTAGAGGGAGCCACACAAGGCAAGTTTGGAGGAGGAAAGTGTGAACCAATCAGGACAGGAAGCCACCAGACCGTGTGGTGGCTCACACCTGTAATCCCAGCACTCAGGAGGCTGAGGCAGGAGATTCATGAGTGTGAGGCCAGCCTGAGTTACATAACAAGGCCTGTGCCAAAGAACCAGCCAAAGGAAAGATTGCACCTCACTCTGCCTCCTCATGCCTCAGGCAGTCAGTCAGTCAGTCCCAGAGCTGAGAGGTCTGTGCAGTATGTCAGCCTTCAGGGTGCAGAGGTTGGAGGGTGAGCTTTGAAGGGCAAATGAAAGATACCTGCACAAATATTATAGTTAAATTTCCTTGATGTATCCTCCCCAAAAGTGCCCAAGAGAAGGAGTTTACTAGGAGATGATTGATCTCACAATGTGTAATGGCTCAAATATCGTATGCTTTACCTCTTATTCACACAACAGTCCTAGGGAAGCCCACAGATCAGTGTGGGATAAGGTGGGGTTGGCTACAGTGACGCACTTTCTCCAACAAGGCCACATCTCCTAATAGTGACACTCCCTGTGGGAGCCGTTTTCTTTCAAACTGCCACAGTGTCTTTCAGCATAATTGGTTTGTACTCGGTAAGAAACTCAATGCTTTAGAAACTTTTATGTATTTATTTTAATTTACAATTTTTTTTTGTATGTGAGTTAGTGTATACATGTGTGTGGGGGCCAGAAGAGTGCATTGGATCCCCCTGGAACTGCAGTTGCAGGCAGTTTGTTGTGAGCTGCCTGACGCAGGGCCTGGGGACCGAATGTGGGTCTCCTGCAAGAGCTGTATGAGCTCGGCTGAGTCATCAGCCAAGCCCCCAACCGAGATCTTGACGGGACCGAATGACTCTGAGCGGTCTTGTGAACTTGGTGTGCCGTTCCTAACAGTGAAGATTGCCAGGTGTCATGAAACGCCTGGAGCACACCACTGAAGGTGTGCACTAGCTGTAAGTGTGTGCGGGAGCCTGTGTAAGAAAGCTGTGAGCTCACTGTGAACTGTGGACGGGGCAGAGTGAGGAATACTCTTACCTACAAGGTGGTCTTCTAGAAAGAATTCCATAAACTACGATAAGTGCATGCCCTTGAAAGCGAGGACGTGAAGAGAACACCCCGGCCTGTCTGTATTATCTCTGTGGGAAAAGCAAAGGCCCAGGAGGAAAATTCTTGGCTCTTCTCACATGACCAAAGGTGATGAGACGTAACGCCAGGTGTGTTCCCTCGCTGTACTTGTGTCTGCTTAAGCTAACTGTAAACATCACCTCATGCTTTGCTTGCTTTAGTAATAAAAATGAGAAGTGATTTGTTGGCACTCCTCTTGAGCTCAAATGCCTGGGGACCCTTGGTTCCCCACGCAGGTCTTTGGAACACTTTTCCATCGTGGAGAGTTAGCTCTGCTGGCCGGGGGTGGGTGGACAAATGTACAGTTCTATTTTCAAGTTGTATAGCGCCTTTCTCTTTCTTCACGCTGCTCCCAGAGCCACCCTCTCTTTGCATGGCTGTCGACTTCTGTAAGATGTGGGGTAAGCCCGGTCAGGCCTTTGAAAGTGGCTAAGGGCCCGGCAGGAATCGATGCTGACCGTAGTCAGAAGAAAGCGACAAGGTGGCAGGAAAGACGAGACTGCTTAGATGGCCTGGAGCCGCAGACAGAGATGTGAAAGGAGGCCATCAGGACCCACTGTCGGAATCAATCATCGCTATGGCTCTTCCTCCATTAGTGTCTCTGCTCCCTCCTCCTCAGCTCCAGACACACAGTTCCTTTCCTGTGGGCCCTGTGGTCTGTTCTTCTGACATCAGCGTGACTCACACAAGCACACGCCCACACGGTTTTGACCCTATCATGACAGTAACTTCCTTGCATTATGGACTTTTTCCACAGCCTCTAACCGATTATAAAGCACACGCAGGCACGAGTTTGAGTGGAAGAAAGAACGAGCAATTACGTGTGTAGCTTGAGCTTGACTCCCTCAAATTATCTACTGGCAAGTATACTAAGCACTATCTTTAAACTGGCATTCATATGGAAGCCTGCTTCAGATTCTGTGTCTAGGAAAAGAAGCCAAACAAGCCCTTTGTTAGTTACTTGCTATTCTGTCTGTCCTGCTTCTAGAGGTCAGGTGTCTGAACTCACAGAGGTCAGGTGTCTGAAGTCACAGAGGTCAGGTGTCTGAAGTCACAGGGGTCAGGTGTCTGAAGTCACAGAGGTCAGGTGTCTGAAGTCACAGGGGACAGGTGTCTGAAGTCACAGAGGTCAGGTGTCTGAAGTCACAGGGTTGTTAGGGACACATTCTCTGGGGAGGCTGGAGATCAGGCCCCTCCGTTGCCTCTTGCAGCTTCTGGCAGTCCAGCCTTCTTGCTGGGCTGCACAGATCCATGATGTCTGTCCCTGTCCTTCTGGGCGACCTTCTCTTTGTGTGACTCAGTTTCAAAGCTTTCTTTTCTGACAAGGACACCAGTCAGCGGATTTAGTCCTCGATGCCATCTGTCTCAGTGCCAGGAACCCAGTAAAAGCTGCTCCACCCAGTGACCAGCCTCTCCCATGCTCCTGGTGCCCACTTTAAACCAATCCTCCATGCTTGGCCTGAGGTACACGTCCCCTTTACTTCTCAGCAGAGGAAGCAGAATAGTAAGGGCCCTTAAGATGTTTACGAACAGCAAACACACAGCAAATCGAGCACACACAACGTAACCAGAAACCGAGACAAAAACCAGCCTGCTGTGGCGTTTTCTCCTGCTCTCTACCTAGCAAAGGTTTAAAATTTTTAGAGTCTTTCCTCCGCCCAGCCTGTCATTTATTTACCCAGAATTTCACTTTGATTTCAGTTATATCTCAGGGCCTTTGGAAATCATGACAAGATTTGAGGATGAATTTCAAGTGTGCTGGCCTGATGCTTGTGTGCCCCCCTGCCCCGGCCCCAAACAGTAAGCGCTTCTGGCAAAGAACTCAGGGTGGCCCACGGAGGTAGCTGTCAAGGAGCCGAGGCCCTCAATCTGACAGTCTACGGTGAATGAATGACTCCTGCTAATAGCCATGTGAGCTAGAAGCAAATTCTTCTCATGTGGAGACCTTGCTGCACCCCTCCCCCCGACAGCCCTGCCTGGCACATTAATAGCAGCTTTGTATTATAAAACAGAAGACCCTGAAGGTGCATAATTCTTGGATTCCCAACCCAGCCATGGGGTCAGAACTACTGACTGCCAGCTAGAGGAAGCTGGATTTACATGCTGGACATAAAATAATCTCCAAGCAGAAAAGGTTAGGGAGTATTTTCACACTTTCAAGAAAAATATTTTCTAGATGCCAATGTTGGGACTCAAAGACTGGTACCCCAAAGCATGGTGGCCCTCAGGTTGAACTCAAGTACGACCAAGGCCCCACCGCCCTTCCGCCCTGTGAGATCTCGCCTTTCCTTCTTTGCAGTGTGGGGAAGGCTTGCTGCCAGTTTTCCTGTCTGCCTTTATATGGCTCCTCCATAATGAAGTCAACCTTTCTGACGCCCTTCTTAGGAATCTCATCATCTTGGGAGACTGCCTTGTTTCACGTGGACGAAGACCAGAGACGACCAAACAGACAGTAGTCACAGGCTGTCGTCACTTGTGACCAACCCCGCTCTCCCGGGAATCATTAGAGAAGGCACCCTTGTAATGTCCTAGGTTACCGGGCACTCGCGTGTCTTCCCTGTGGTCCTGTGCATGGAAGCCGAGGAGGATCTGCTCCTGCTGTCTGCTGTCTGCTGTCAGCTTACTTCACAGAGTCAACTTTGCTGAGCTCTAGAGAGTGATGGGACAGTTTCTTTTGCCCTATGCTAAGAATGAAAACACAAACTCAATGGCATAAAACTAAAAAAGACTCCTTATGAACTTAATGCAGAAAGTAGGATGTAAAGGGGGAAAAAAATCTGGAAAAACTCCAACATTGCTTTGGTGAAGGGCGATTTCCTTAGTAGATAGTGTCCAAAAGCTCAAAACAGCAAAATAAGTAGGCAAAAACCATGTCTTACAGGACAGGAGACACAAATAGCTCTCAGATATAGGCAAGACTGTTCAGCCTCATAAGAAACCAAATCAAAAGGGCAATGAAATAAACCTTAACATGAAACAATAGCATTTCTTTACTAATTTATGGTCCCTCTGTGCTGTGTGTGCACACTCTTGAAAGTGTGCATGCCACAGCACTCTTAGGGAGGGCAGAGGACAGCTTGCAGGAGTAGGTTTAAATACCTTCCACCACATAGTGCCCAGTGGCTGGAACGCAGGTCTCACACCGAAGCTTGGCAGCAAGCGTCTTTCTTTCTGTCTTTCTCTCTGCACTGAGCCAACACCTGGCCTCTGGATGCCATTTTGAACCTATCAGCTGGCAAACGTTTAAACGTGAGTCTATCCTGCGCTAAGGGAGGGGAGAGAAAGATGCTCCCCTGCGTGTGGTTACATTTGGCATAAACACAGCGAAGCGCAATGCGATAGAAGAGCTGTGAAAATAGCGGAACTGAAAGTCAGGTGTGCGGGCCCCTTACCGGCTCAGCACTAGGGAAGATGAGGCAGAAAGGTCATCACACGTTTGAGAGCAGCCTGCGCTGCAAGGCAAACACTGGGTCGGCTGGGGGATGGGTTACAGGATCTCGCCACAAATAACAACAAAAGTTAAAAAAAAAAAAAAAGTTAACGTTTGCGCTGCAACCTCTCTAGAGTATACCTGTACATGATACACGTTCAAAGGTAGTTCAGCTGGCGAAGTCACACATTGTCAAGCCTGAGGGCCTGTGTTCTACCCCCTGAACCCACAATGTGAAGGGAGGGAACCTACTCCCCAACGGCACACGCCGAAGCACAGTTTTTAATAGGGGGATTCTATTAAAAACTAAAAATAGGCAACACGTGTAAACAAGGTCCTGTTTAATTTTCTGGCTAAAACCGAACAAACAAGGCAGTTCTATTTGTGCCGACCAGGGGTGTTTTCAAAGCTTGTGTGTGTGTGTTTCCAGAAGGCAACACGTGTAATATTGTTTATATTTGCACAAAAACCTGACACATTGTAGGCATATTTGTGTACTCAGATAATATTTCTGTAAAAATAGATGAGAAACTAGGATCAGGGAACTAGATGCCTGGAGTGGGGAGACGTGAGCTGGGAACTTATTTCGTATTTTACAGTGTTCTGAATGTTTTGGGTGGATGTTATGAATGAATCCCCTGTTCACGATTGTTAATGGAAAATGGGCAATGTTTTGACACCCAAACGCTCTCTAGAACTTCAAAAGAGGGGTGCACTTTCGGGCAGACACAGCCAGTGAATGCCCCTCTGTCGGGAGAAAAAGCAGAGAACTGCCCACTGTATTTTTAAAGTACAGCTTAAAATAGAGCATGGCCGAGCTCCCGGCTCAGCCCTGGTGATTGCTGGTTACAAGACTGTCAGGGATCATTTTCCAAAAGCCAATTTGCAATTCTCTATAACCCAGAAGTTTGTTTCCTCTGCAGATATTTAAGCTCTAGAGAATGTGGCAGGCTAGGGAGTTGACCCCACAAAGAGCTGGTGGGAAGTTCCAAGCCTTGGGTCCCCAGACAGCTGCTTCCTCATTGTCCTCCGCTGGTCCCCGCGGCCTCTCTTCTCTTTCTGGGTCTAGCCTGTGAGGGTTCTGCAGCTGTGCGAGCTGACAACCCCGCCCCTTCCCTGTAAGTCTAGAACAACCCTAGCTGGCACCTCCACAGCTGTGACTCACTGCAAATGCTTTGCGTTCCGGGATGTTCTGCTGGGTTTTGGGTCTCCCCTGTGGCTGGAAGCACCCGGCAATTTGAAAGGGAGGAGAAACAGAGGCCCTAAAGCTGCCAAACATTGCAGAGACGGGGGAGAAAATGTTAGGAAAGCTGCAAAGAGCTCGCGCAGGAAGAAACCCAGCCAGTTGGGCTTTCTCCCTCCCTCAACTGGTCGGCTGGTAACTGGAGCCGGGGGTTGAGCCCAGCAGAGCTTCATTCACAGACCAGAGCCCCACCCTCATCGGGAGACCATCTCCCGGTTGAAGCTAGTCTAGCAGGCAGAAATGTGGGCCTCCTTTATATTGAATAGATGTGGTGTTTGCATCCTCCATGACTTTGGTGGTGGGAAACCCAGGCCCTGGTGCAAGCTAAGCATGCGCACTGGGGCTGAGCTTCACCCCAGTCGTGGTCCACACTTCTCACCAACCTTCTCTTCACCTCTTCCATCTCTCGACTGCCCAATGTCATCCATTAGCTTTTTAAAAAAGGAAGTCATGGGTGCTGTGTGTGTCCCGACTCTTTCCATGTTTGGCGTCTTAGGTTTCTGTTACTGCGATAGAAACAATGACCAAAGACAATTTTGAGGAAGAAAGGCTTTATTTGTCCTGATCACAATCCACCATGGACAGGAACTCAAACAGGAACCTGGAGGCAGGAACTGAAGCAGAACCACGGAGGAACGCTGCTTGCAGCGTGTCCTCTAGGATTATGTTCAATTACCTCTCTTTTTTGTTTGTGTGTGTACGAGTGTTTTACTGGCATATATGTGTGTGTGACTATATATATGCATGCATACATACATATGTATAGTATCACATAGGTGCAGTGCCCTCAGTGGCCAGAAGAGGGCATTAGATCTCTCTGGATGGACCAGGAGTTACAGAGGGTTGTGAGTAGTGGTGTGGGTGGAAATGGAACCCAGGTTCTCTGGAAGGGCAAGCAGTGGTTTTAACTTCTGGCAGTTACCTTCCTTATACCTCCCAGGACCACCTACATGGGTGGCACCACCCACAGTGGGTTGGGCCCCCCTACATCAGTCATCAATCAACAAATTGCTCCAGAAACCTGCCTACAGGCTAATAGGATGGAGGAAATTTTCTCAATCGTGGTTCCCTCTTCCCGTATGACTCTAGCTTGTGTCAAGCTGACAATTTGAGAAGGTCTGTTTTGCCTGTCCCTCCAAACTTAGTTTATAAGCCCCAAGGTGGCTCCATCAACATCTCTCCCCATCTTCTGCCATTGAGCTCTGATAATTTGATCTGCCCGAGAGTCTGAATTCTTTTCCTTCTTTGGCATTCTAGTAGCTATACCAAGATATGTCTCAACACTGAATGTACCTCGTTGACTTTAAAAATTGTGATTTATTACTTGTGTGTGGGCATGTGTATATGTATGAGCACGTGTGTCATGGTATGCATGTGAAGATCAGGATAACATTTGTATGTCCGTTCTCTCCTACCTTCACATAAGTCCAGAATATGAACTCATGTCACCATGGTGGCATGGGTCAGCTCCTTTACCCATTGAACCATTTTGCCTGCCCTTTAAAAAAATTTTTTGAGGCAAGGTCTCACTATACAGCCTAGGCTGGCCTTGAATTCACAGTCTTCCTGCTTCAGATGCACAGTAAGGTATGTGGGGTACTTTTTAGGTATGGTCTTGCTATGTAGCTCAGGCTGGCCTGACTTCACGATAGTCTCGCCTCAGCACCTTGAGGGCTGGGTTTACAGATGTGAAGCAGTATACCTGGCAGATGGTGTGTTCTTTATTTCTTTTTTTTTTTTTTGTTTTTGTTTTTCGAGACAGGGTTTCTCTGTGTAGCTTTGCGCCTTTCCTGGAACTCGCTTTGGAGACCAGGCTGGCCTCGAACTCACAGAGATCCGCCTGGCTCTGCCTCCCGAGTGCTGGGATTAAAGGCGTGCGCCACCACCGCCCGGCTGTGTTCTTTATTTCTGCAGAGTCTCCTGCCTCTGTTTCAGGGATTAGATTTGTCTATTCCTATTGAGGCAATAAAAAAAACCCTAAGGGTGAGAAACAGCCTGAGGGAGATAGTTTATTTCAACTCAAGGCTCTGGAAGTCCAAGGGGGTGGCGGCGGCATTGACTCAGGGCAGACATCACAATGCTGGACACACAGGAAGGCAGAGGCCGCCTGGGAAGACAGAAAGCTGCAGTGAGGGGTGGGGCCGCCCTTGCTCTTGTTACGGCCTAACCACCCGTGATGGCTGCTGATCTTGGTTGTCAACTTGACCACATCTGGGATCAACAAAACCCCAAGCAGCTGGACACATCTGTGAGGGATTTCCTTGATCAGATCACTTGTCGTAAAAAGACCTACCCTAAATCTGGGCCACACCTTCTGGTGGCAACCCACATAAAAGGACATGGAAGGTTTTGCTCTTTGCCTGCTGGCCCTCCCTCTCTGGCAGGTTCATTCATCCTGCTGCTGATGCGCTCCTTTCCTCGTAGCAGCTCTTACTTCTTCAGGACTCCATCACAGACCGCAGACCGGCAGCTCGCTAGGATCCGGCACACGACTGGGACCACTGAGACATCCAGTCTTATGAACTGAGTAACTACAGTGCTCTTGGCCATTCTGCAAGAGACAGCCATTGATGGACTACCTGGGCACAGCCTGGAGGTCACACACACACACACACACGCACACGCACACACACACACACACACACACACACACACACACACACACACACACACGCACGCATGCACGCACACACACACACATACACACACGCACACACACACACACTTTTAGCTGTTCCTTTAGAGAACCCTGATTTAACGAATAGACTATTTTATTCTTAGGATAAACTTAGTGGCCTCACAAGAACTACCTGACCTGCTTCTGGGGGGGCAGGGCAGGCCCTTCATGAAGGATCCCTCCACAAGCACCTTCTTTATTTATAATTATTTAAAGATTTATTTATTTCATGTATGTGAGTGCTCTATCTGCATGTAGGACTTTACACCAGAAGAAGGCATCAGATCCCACTCTAGATGGTTGCGCGCCACCATGTGGCTTCTAGGAATTGAATTCAGGACCTCTGGAGAAGCAAGCCAGTGCTCTTAACTGCTGAACCATCTCTCCAGCCCCCACACAAGCACCTTATTAAAGGTCCCACTCAACACTGTAGACCAGATTCCCCTCCCATGACCTGCTAGGGGACAAATAATTTCCACTCTTAGCATAATACTTGCCAGAATGTTAGAGGGAAGTTTTTCAGCCCTTCCCGGTTCTTAGTTGGGGCAGACACTTGAACAGAAGACAGACGGATAAGGGCGAAACAAGCCAGGTTCAAAACCTGTGTGCCTTTTATAGGAGTCACACTCAGAAGAATGAGCAACTTGGGAAGTCAGGCTTTGATTCCAGGCTTAAATAAAACCACCTACTGTAGCGGAGACGAGTGTGGAAAAAGCTGGCTGTGGGTGGGCAACACAGTAAACAAGGGTGATGTTTGGCTGATAAGTGTTAGCTGATTTTTCTTTTTTAAAAAGGGTTATTTAGGGGCTGGAGAGATGGCTCAGAGGTTAAGAGCACTGCTTGCTCTTCCAAAGATCCTGAGTTCAATTCCCAGCAACCATATGGTGGCTCACAACCATCTGTAATGAGATCTGGTGCCCTCTTCTGGCCTGCAGGGATATGTGCACTGTATACATAATAAATAATTTTAAAAAAGGGTTATTTATATTATTTTATTAAGTGTGCATTTGCAGGAATGCACATGTGATTGCTGGTGCCAGAGAGCCTCTAAGATCCCCTGGAGCTGAAGTTTGTGAACCTCCTGACCTGGGTGCTGAGAACAGAACTCGGGTCCTCTGCAAGAACAGAATGCACTCTGAGCCCTCTCTCCAGCCCCAGCTGGTGACGTTCCTATTCATGAGAATTTGGGTGTGTTCTTACCTTTCTGCCATGGGAGGAGACATCCCAACAAGTGGAGATGTCCTCTAGACGCAGATAGAAAGTCCTCATGAACATGTATGTTCTGCTGGTTTTAGACTTATTGCTGTGTACTCTTCCTTAAAGTCCTCAGCTCAAAACATACTGACACCAAAAAGGCATATTATGGGGTGTTGTTATATTTTGGTTTTCTCTACATTTTTTAAGTTAGCGTTAACTGGGATTACTTTAAGATTTTACTCTGTTAGGAATTAATTAAAGTTTTCACCATTTCTACTCTGACCCCACTTTTAATTTACTTAATAGTTTTTGTAATTATGTTGTTTTCATCTTCTTTCAGCTGATTACACTGTTGCTGTTTTTTTTTTTTTTTTCCGAGACAGGGTTTCTCTGTAGCTTTGTGTCTTTCCTGAATCTTGCTCTGTAGACCAGGTTGGCCTTGAACTCACAGAGATCCGCCTGCCTCTGCCTCCCGAGTGCTGGGATTAAAGGCGTGCGCCACCACTGCCCAGCATGATTACACTGTTAATTTATGAAAGGGTGCTGGGAGAAGCGGCACATGCCTGTAATCTCAGCACTCAGAAGGTAGAAGCAGGTGGATCTTGGTGAGTTTGAGGCCAACCTGGTCTACAGAATGAGTTCTAGGACAGAGAAGGCTATGCAGAGAAACCTGTTGTGGGATAGTTTGATCATACTCTGACACTCCCAAGACTGCCCAATAAAGTTATACCTTGAATCAGGGGGTAGAACCAGTGACCAGAATTGGCCGTAGAGAAGCCAGCAATTTGGATAGAGACGATGCACAGGGAGGAAAGGGTGGGGACTAGAGTTTGAGCTCTCTTAGTTCTGGGACAAGGGAAGAGACTTGTCTCTTGCAGCGTCTCCGGCCTAAAAGCAAGGTCAGTTAGTTGCTACTCAGCTTCTCTGAGCTAGCAGGTTTTCACCCCAGTCTTTGACTCCCGAGTCTTATTGATAAATAGAATGGTAGAGACTTAAACCTACATATTGGGACCGCAGCAGAGCTGGGGCCTCGGGACTGGAAATCCCACTGAGATGATGCCTGAGTGGCTGGCGGAGCACTAACTGAGGGGCCATGGGGCCGCAGATGATGACTAAAATATCAGTAGATTCATGTGCAACCACTAAGCCGACAGAAAAACATCAGAAACCCTGTCTATAAAAACCAAAAAAAAAAAAAAAAAAAGTCTTGAAGTTGATTTTTTACTCTTAGCTCTTTGGGGGAACACCACCCAGGTCCCAAATAAATACAGAGACTTATTCTTACTTATGAATGCCCGGCCTTAGCTTGGCTTATTTCTAGCCAGCTTTTCTTAAATTATCCTGTTTCTTTTCTTCTATGTTTTGCCTCTGGGCTTTTTAACCTTTGTCTATGCTATATGTCTTTCTTTCCTTCTTACTCCTTAGCTGGCTGTGTGGCTGTGTGGCTGTGTGGCTGTGTGGCTGGCCCCTGGTGTCCTCCTCTCCTTCTTTCTTGCTTCTCTTCCTCTCCTACCTCATTCTTTTTTTCTCTTATTTATTCTCTCTGCCTGCCAGCCCCACCTATTTCTCTCTCCCACCTAGCTATTGGCCATTCAGCTCTTTTTTAGACCAATCAGGTGTTTTTTTTTTGGTTTTTTTTTTTTTTTTTTGGTTTTTCGAGACAGGGTTTCTCTGTGTAGCTTTGCGCCTTTCCTGGGACTCACTTGGTAGCCCAGGCTGGCCTTGAACTCACAGAGATCCACCTGGCTCTGCCTCCCGAGTGCTGGGATTAAAGGCGTGCGCCACCACTGCCCGGCTCAATCAGGTGTTTTGATAGGTAAAGTAACACAGCTTTACAGAGTTAAACAAATGCAACATAAAAGAATGCAACACATCTTTGCATCAGTAAACAAATGTTCCACAGCATAAATGAACGTAACATATCTTCAACTAATATTCCACAAGTTTCTTATCTTTTCCCCCTTTCTAAATTTAAATTTTGTTTAATTATTTTAAAATGTGTTCCAGTGCATGCATGCATGTGTGTGTGTGTGTGCACAGGCACATATGAGTATGAGTGCTATAGGATCCAGGTGTCAGATCCCCTGGAGCTGGAGTTACAGGTGGTTTTGAGCCACCTAATATGGTGGTGGCCACAAAACGGGTCCGCTGCAGGGGTAGTACTACCTCTAAACTGCTGAGCCATCTCTCCAACCCCTCGAAGTTCAGATTGTCAGGAGAAAACCTTTATGCCAAGTAGCAATTCAGCTGGCAGAGGTGGAGGTGTGGCCATTCTGTCCCTGGAGTTAGCTCACAGACTGGTAAACTCATGGTTCTCAGCAGGGCAGTCCTCTTAGGCTCCCAACAGAGCAAAATCAAATGAAATCCCCCCTCCATCCTGCTCTATGCCCTGTAGCTTGGCTACATGATCAGAGAGCAGACTTTGTCTGGTGTCCCCTCGCCAGGGGGTGCAAATGTCAACTGTTGTCAGGTAGCCAGCCACAGTGGCCTGCCCAGGGTTGAGGGAGGTAGGATTGTCCGCTGTGAGGTGGGTGACAGAATCACAGCTCTGTACTGCCACATGCAGCAGCATGCTCCCAGAGTTTGGGGGATCTAGACTGATGTGAAGTCAGGGTTCATTGCTTTGATGCTGAAAAGAACGTGAAGATTAGCCAGTTTATGAATGAGAGTTGGAGATTTTATTAAAGATATTTTAATATAGGCTTAAGCATGAAGGTTAGGAGAAAGAGAGGCACTCAGAAGGGGGGGCACACCTGAGCACATACGTTTGGGGTTCGCTGAAGAGAGTTGGAGCTCCTTCTCTTTACAAAGCCCTGTACGATTTTGGTGGGTTACTATCTCATCACTGGGTGGTTCCTGAAGGGCACCTGGTAGGATTCCAATCCAGGTGAAGACACAGGAAGGCAGAGGATCTCCACTGTGACATTCTGTGAACAAGTTTTGTTTGAGATTCTCAGGCCAAGTCTGGGGAAAGGACTGAGGCCCAACCCAAGGCCATATACATTGAAGCATTAAGCTCTCTTTCTGAACCTGGAGCTCACATTGTTTTGGCTGGACTGGCAGGCAGCAAGCCCCACGGGCCCTCCCATCTCTGCCCTACTCAGTGCTGGGGCTACAGGCATGAACGGTACCACACTTAGCTTTTCTATGGACGCTGGAATCCGAACTCTTAACCTTGAGCATCTTTCCAGTCAGTTTTTTCTTTCTTTCTTTCTTTCTTTCTTTCTTTCTTTCTTTCTTTCTTTCTTTCTTTCTTTCTTCCTTCCTTCCTTCCTTCCTTCCTTCCTTCCTTCCTTCCTTTCTTTCTTTCTTTCTTTCTTTCTTTCTTTTTATTTTGGTTTTCTGAGATAGGGTCTCTCTGTGTAGACCCTGGCTGTCCTGGGACTCAAACTGTAGACCAGGCTGGCCTCAAACTCACAACGATCCACCTGTCTCTGCCTCCCATGTGCTGGAATTAAAGGCATGTGCCACCACTGTCCACTTGGTTTCTTTCAATCTGAAACTTCCAAACGTGTAGGGCAAATTCCCTTTGCTCCCACAGAGTATACCTTCGACCAAAGAAACAGATGGCTAGGACATCTAGCTCCCCCATCTAGAAAGCCATATGCAGTATATGAATGAGTGAGGGCAGAGATCTTTGGTCCCACGGTGAATTGCTCACATTTAGCTCCTGCCTTCAGGGACATCCTAATGCCCCTGTGGAGTACTTCACATAATTTCTCAATGTTGCGCCGTGAAAGCCCCGGACACAGAAAATGTGAATGTCTATCCTGATTGGAAATCTCCCGATATAAGGAGACAAATCTCAAATAGTGCCCAGCTTGGTGAGTCAGACTTCTGGCACTGTTATAGAAGCAGCTACAGATTTCTTTGAAAACAAGAAGAAAAAAGAATGAAAATCAATAACCCTTGCCTAGCAAATTGAGCAGTTACAGACAGACGCAAAAGCAGGACCCGAAAAGTAGCTTAAATCTGTCACTTGACACTACGGTCTGCAGAGCCTCCTCTGCAGGTGTCTGTATATCTCAGATGTTATACTCCAGGACACTAGGGAAACCGGAAAGTTATAAGAAGACCCTCCCTAGATGGTTCTTCCTCTTCTGTGGGACAATATCTCATTAAGTGATCAGGGTCAGCTGATCTCAGTTCACCTTAGAACCCCTCATTTGTACATCAGCTGAAGGATCTAGAACAGGCATAGTTACTCAGAGGACTTCTCAGTGATTCTGTCACCTCAGCATCCTCAGTCCTCCTCTCCCACCCCGCCTTTCTAGTTTCTGAATCCTTACCTGAACATCTTTCAGCAGAAAAACTGTAATATCTCTGTCAGCATACCATGTGATGAGAAGGCGGTTTTATTTCTCTGCTCTGAAATGTTTTATTGCCTTATGGAGACTAATCTTGATTTAAAAACTGCCCAAGATGGTGTAACCTTAAAAGATAATCCCTCTTGGTTTCTGTGTCCCACATGCATATGAGGTTGGGTTGCTGCTAAGTGCAGAGCTGTGCCCATCATTGGGGAGGAGCAAACCTTTCCCTGCCAGCAGCTGGGTCCCTTCTTTCATGAGGTGGAGTGGGGGGTAGGATGCTGTTTTTACTTCCCCATCCTCTAGTACCATAAGCAGGTTAGTAAAGAAAGGAGAGAGAATCGATTCAGAGGGAAACCAAATCTGTCCATCTGCACAAGACCTGAGAGCCAGAAGTTCAGTCATGATTCCTTGCCATCCCATAGACCCTAATCCAGCCACATTGTTACCTTGGCTCCCAATGACACAGTGGCTTACAATAATTGACTTCTGCAGTTGTAGTCACTTATTGAGACAGAGTTTCACGGAACCTAGGTTGGCCTCAGACTCACTAGATAACCAAGGAAGACCCTGAGCTTCTGATCCCCCTGCCTCTGCCTACTGCATGGTGGGATGACAGGCCTGCACTTCTATGCCACTAAATCCACTCTGTCTGTGAAGTGCTGGTGAGCCAAACCAGGGTCCCCCGTATGCTAGACCAGCATTCTAATGACTGAGGTGCACTCCCAGCTCGCTTTCTTTTTGACTCCATTGGATCCTGACTCACAATTTCTGTTTGCATTCACATTTAAAGGGAGCCAACATGTCCTCAATGTGTTTCAGAAGAAGGGTGGGCCTCCTTCAATGTTTGCCGAGGTGTTTACATCTCACTTAGACTCTTTGGGCTTGATTGAAGGTCCCTCTTGTTCAGGATACAGATGATGTCTTACTTTGAGAAAACTAGAAAGGCAGAATACGCAATCAAAGGCCTGGGGATGCCTGGGGGCGGGGGTGGGGGTGGGGGCTGACAATATGAGTAGATGGAGAGCCGATCTCTGAGTGGATGGGGGAGAAGGCACACCAGCTTCAATGAAGAAACACCATTGCCCACCCTCTACTTTAATGATGGATTCCTATAATCGCAGCACTCAGGAGGCAGAGGCAGGCGCATCTTTGTGAGTTCAAGGCCAGCCTGGTCTACAGAGCAAGTTCCAGGAAAGCCAGGGCTACACACAGAAACCCCGTCTCAGAACCATGTTGTCCCCCTCCCCCCCAAAAAAAGTCTAACAGGAGGTGATTAAGTTATTAGGGACACGACCCCCAGAAGAGACACATAGAGTTCCTTTGAAGTCCTGGTTAGTTCTCCCGACAGTTCTCAGCCTCTCCATGTCTGGCTCCATTTTTTTCTTTTTGTGTTCAATCTTACCATGATGTTATCGACTGTGTGAACAAGTCCAGGGGATCCTCACCAGAGCCAGGCAGGTCTTGGAACCATGCTCTTGAACCTTCAAAATTATGAATTAGATAAACTTGTTTTCTTTATATATTATCCCAGCTCAGATATTCTGTTACAGCAGCTGAAAGTGGGTGAATCCATTCCCATTATCCCTAAGTAACGCCACAGCAGTGGTGGAGAGGTTAATAACTCAGGCTTCTCTTTCCTCTTGACTTCATTTAAGAATTGAGTCTGACCAAGGAACTCATTTTATTTTTGCCTTGCAAAAACTTTGAAGACACTCATCGAAATGTCATACCTTATACTATCCTTGAGCCTCAGGGCAAGTGGGATAGAAAATTCTAGACATAGAAAGGATTTTAGGGAAGAAGCGACTGAAGGACTTGGTTGTTCCCATGTCCAGAGTGAGTGTGAACTGAACTTGTGTGTAGGATCCATAGGACCACACAGCGCAGATGGCCTGAGATGACTGGGAGTGACTTAGTCAGGGTTCTCTAAAGGGACAGAACCACACACATCTCATGAATTTATTTGTTTTTAATTTTTTGCCTATATTTTTTATGTGTATGGGTGTTTGGCCTCCATGGATGCCTGTGCACCATGTGTTTACCCGATACCTGAGGATGAGGGAAGAGAGGGTCAGACCCCTTGGAACCGGAGTTACGGATGGTTATAAGCCACCACATAGTTTCTGGAAATCAAACCTGGGTCCTTTGGAAAATCAGCCAGTGCCCTTAACCTGGTAGCCATCTCTCCAGGTCCCTTCAAGACTTTATTAAGTCAGCTTACTTTAAAATAGCTACAACAGCTGAGTCACATCTGAGAGACTGAGAACCCCATAGTTACTTGGTCCTCAAGGTTGGGTGCCTCAGCAGTCAGGGTAGTTTCACAGCAGCTCTCTCTCTCATTGGAGAGGATGACAACCCTGTGGTTGCTCAGTCTACAAGGCTGTCCCAATCTGGTGTCCAAAACCTGGAAGGTTCCTGGGGAGCCACTGGTCCTTGGTCCATGATGGAAACCCAGAATTGCTGGTTCCTCAACCAGCAAAGGAATCAAACCCTCAGCAAGAGGGAGGCCGAGGGAGCCACAGACAAGCATGCCTTCTCTGGCCATGCCCCTTCATCTGGGCTGTTACTGGAAGATGCTGCTCACTCATGGGGTGGGTCTTCACCGGCCAGTTCTCCAGGTGAGGCTCCTTATGCAGGCGATTCTAATTTGTGGCAAGTTGACATTAAAACCAACAGTAATAGGGAGCACAGTGATCCAGACCACATGTCCCAGATGAAGCAGATGAAGTGGAAGGCTCAGCACGTGCATCTTTAAGCAACAGACAGCTCACTTCTATCTGGAGCCAAGGGCTGACTGAATGGCCCTCCGAACTCTTGGTTGCCGGCTCTCTGGTTAACAGGAGATTCCAGAAAAACACCTAGACATGTGGTGCCACCAAGAGGAGGATGTGCTGGCTGCTGCAGAAGGGATTCTTGTGAAGTAAATGATGGATTCGTCCAGAGGGTAAAGGCTATAAATCCATTTATTACATACCAACTAACAGTATGGGTTACACAGAACTGGCTAGATGGCAAAGGGATGCTATGAAAAAAAAAATCTGTCAAGAAAGTTGAGTCGCTTCACAACTCATTGAACATAGAGAAGCCAAGCTGGTGTCAGTCTAGAGCCTTCACCACTATGGGCGAGTGTTCATAGGACTGGGAAGGTAAGCACCCAACCCGGCTACAAACCCTGTGATCGGCAATGGTGACCTACCTGCAAGGTTCACTGGCGCAGTAGTGGTACAGAGTCTCGTGGAACTAGCCAACTACTATCCGATTGGAGTTAAAGCCCACTCCATGAGATAGAACCCATGTGAAGTGGCAATTAACGAGGCAATTCCATGTAGTTTATCTGATAGTCAAAAGAGGTTTATTTCGGGGCCACTTACAGCCAGCAAAGGGATCGGTTACAGGATCCAGGAGAGGTGAGGCACAGCCCAACACAGTTCCCTGGAGAACTCTGGCCTGCTCTGCAATCCAGCATCCAGGATCACGAGGTAGCCAAGAGTATGCATCTCTGGTCTTAAGGGGTCTCCGTCTCGGCCACGCCCCAGGCGGGGCAGGTACCTAGTAGTTACATGCTGTCTTCTAGGGCCGGTGCTTCAGGAGTGAAGCACAGACAACCACCCCTACACCCCTGCTTGACACTGCTTAAGTGGCCCCAAACCTGAGACTCAATAGGCCATGGACCCTGGGAAAATCAAACGCAACTGCTCTGCTAAAGGAACCTAGCAACACAATTACTTGTGATGACATCCTGCTATACTCACAGATCAGTCTTGCTCAGCCACCATCAGGGAAGCCTCCTCTGCAGTAGACGGGAACAAACACAGAGACCCACAGGCAGAGACTGAGAGACCTTGGACAGTTCCAAATGGGACATGTCCATCCAATCTGTCCCTTAAGGGATCAGGGAACCCCATGGAAGAGGCAGAGAGAGGACAAGGAGCAGGAAGGGATGGAGGACGTCATGGAAACAGGGCCTTCTAACCTCAGTGTGACCAACGCACATACGAACTCACAGGATCTGCACAGGTCTGCACCAGATGAGGTCCCGGTGTTGAGAGAAGTGGACATGAGCCCCATCCCTCCATCCCTAACCCAGAAGCTCTTTCCAACCGACAGCTACTTGCTTAGTTTTCTCCAATGGAGTCTCACCGGGGATATAAATCACTCTTAAGGGCAGGCAGGTCCCATGCCCAGCAGTAGAGGTCCAACACAAAATGAACTCAATGGGATCTTTGGAGGTTGTCTGTTGTGGAATATTATTTTAACTGAATAAAGGTGTGTGTTACATTTGTTTGTGCTGTGGAATATTACTTAACTGTGTAAAGGCATGTTACTTTTGTTTATGCTGCATTTGTTTAACAATGTGAGGATGTGTGTTTAATTATGTAAAGATGTGTTGCATTTATTTCCCCTTGCCTGCCTAAGGCACCTGATTGGTCTAATAAAAAGCTGAACAGTCAATAGCTGGGCAGGAGAAAGATAAGTGGGGCTGGCGGGCAGAGAGAACAAATGGGAGAAGTCTAGGCTGGAGAGAAGAGAGAAACAGGAGGAGAATGAGGGAGACGTCCAGGGCCAGAAGCCAGGCAACTCTAGCCAGCTAGATGTGAGAAGCAGTAAGAGTAAGATCTACAGAAGTAAGAAAGGTAATAAACACCAAGGCAAAAGGCGGATGAAGAGAAACAGGTTAAGTTAAAAGAGCTAGCCAGGAATGAGCCTAAGCTAGGCTGAGCTCTCAAAACTAGTAATAAGTCTCTGTGTCAGGATTTGGGAGCTGGTTGGTGGCCCAAGAGAAAAAGCCTGGGACATTTGGATCACTGTCTTATAATGTTTTGGCAGGGCTTTTTTTATCTTTCCTTTCGGTTTTCCGAGACAGGGTTTCTCTGTAGCTCTGGCTGTCCTGGAACTCACGCTGTAGACTATGCTGTCCAGGTTCAAACTCAGAGATCTGTCGATTCTGCCCCGCCGAGTCCTGGGACCAAAGGCATGTGCCACCAAACCGAGGGTTTTTTTGTTTGTTTTTGTTACCTTACAGGTCCTTTATGTATAAATTCTGGCTTCCAGTTTTGTGTTTTTATGAGATTCCTGTATGTGGGAACACGTGTGCCTCTGTTTATTGTATTTTTTATTTGGCTCTTTTTCTTCCGTTTGCTTTGTCCTATTCCAGTTTATTTTACTTTTTTTAGATGCCTGCTTGTTTTCTAACATCCCAAGAGTGTTCTACCCATCACAGACGACAGCATGTCTTTTGGACAGTGTACATATACGCCACCTACGATTCTTTGTCCTATCTTCTATGGGGAATATGACCATGGAAATGAAGGGTATTTTACATTTGTAAGAAATCAAATTCTCTGAAGGTAATTAAACCCTTTTGCTACAACTCCCAGGCTCCACCAGCATCAAGAATTGGGGGATGTTGTAGGGAAAGGGAAACCTCTAACCTTTAACGCTCCTTGGCAGTGTGCCAAGAACCAAGGCGCTGCCTGGGAAATCCAATCTGGGGGTTGAGTCCTGGCAGGATTTGGACTCAAACAAGAGCATCATTCAAGCTAATGAGGGCTGAACCAGGAACATGGCAGTGAGGATCTGACTACTGAGTGCGCATATTAACCGGATTAGCTTTTGTTCCTTGTTTTTGCTGTTGTGGAGAGGGAACTGGGTTAAGTCATTAACCCATATCTCTGCAGTCCGAGGCTAGAGGAGCTGTGGGCTGTGGAGGTAGTGGCGGCAAGGACAGCGGAAGTGGCTGGACTTCCTCCGGCTTTTCCCCCTCCCTCCACCATCTAGGAGGGCAATGGAATTGATCCAACAAAGACAGCAGCTACCTGCTTTGTGACATCAAGGCCTCCTGCAAACGAGGAGTGCGGCTGTATATTCATACAAATCAACGCGTTGAACACAGTTCTCGGGGAGAGAGAAGATATGACGTCTTTCTATGACAACTTGGGCTACTGAATACAAACTAAGAATGAAAGAAAACCAGGGCTGGAGAGATGGCTCAGCGGTTAAGAGCACTGGCTGCTCTTCCAGAGCAACCGGGTTCAATTCCCAGCAACCCCATGGCAGCTCACAACTGTCTGTACTCCAGTGCCAAGGCAGCTGACCCTCACACAGACATACAGGCAGGGAAAACACCAACGCATATAAAATCAAATAAAAATAATTTAAAAAATTAAAAAACTATTTAAAAAGGAATTGAAGTCAACAAAAAGGGAATAAACAAAAACCCTGTTAGATAGGTTTGTTGCTTAGGAAAGCTAAATTATCAACAATTCCCAAATTAAAGAATACAGGTAGTTAAATTGATAATTATACACAAGAGAGTCAGAATTAGCATTCCACCCCACCTTTCCTCACTGCAATTAACTGTTCTATCTTTAAAAAGATTCTGTAGCCTGGGAAGATGGCTCAGTGTATAAAGCACTTCTTGCATAAACCTGAGAACTGGTGTGCAGATCCTCAGAACCTACATAAAAGCCAGGCGGGCACCGTAATGTCGGCACTTGGAAGGGTTGAGGATCCCTACAGAAAACTGCTTAGCTGCAATTGGGAAGCCGTGGGTTCTACAAGCCACTCTGCCTCAATAAATAAAGTGGAGAATGATCAAGAAAGACACCCAATGTCAACTTTGGACCTCCATATTCACATGTATGCCAACACAGACACACACCCACATACCACACATACATAAAAACTCTTTGTACAGCGCATGATAAACATGGCCTATCACTTCAATTTATTTATTTTCAAATGCTTTGTTACAAATGAACTGTCTTTATTACACCTCATACAGTAAAAGGAAGAGATGCATAAATATAAAGTAGGTATTAAAAATTATAAAAGAGGCTGAGGGTGCAGCTCAGAGATAGAGTGCATGCCTCACATTCTTGAACCTTCTATGTGAACCCTGGCATAGGAGGTGGGTGTTTGAGACTATTAAGTACTTGGTGCTAGACCTCTAACCCAAGGCCTCAAGCCTCTTAGGCAAGTGGTCTACCAGTGAGATACAGTCCCAGCCTCTACATAATGGTTTTAAATTTATTTACTTATTTAAAAAAATTCCTTTTCTTGTTTGAGACAGAGTTTCTCCGTGTAGCTCTGGCTCTCCTGAAATTTGCTCTGTAGATCAGGCTGGCCTCAAACCCAGAGATCCATGTACCTCTGCTTCCCAAGTGCTGGAAGTAAAGGCATGGACCAAAACAATTTAAAAAGTTTAAGTCATTGTTAGTAGAACCGTGTGTGTGTGTGTGTGTGTGTGTGTGTGTGTGTGTGTGTGTGTGTGTGTGTGTGTGTATGCATGTGTGCACATGTGCACCACAGGAGAGCGTGCAGGATTTGGCTCTCTCCTTCTTCCCTGTGTTCTGGAGATTGAATACGGGTGTTAGGCTTCCATGGCAAGTGCTTTCTCCTGATGAACCATCTCACTGGATCCTACTGGAAGTTTTTAAAGGATAAAGCAAACACAGTAGAGCAGGACATGGAAATGGAATAACCACAGCTGGGAAATGGAGACCAACCTCCCTGCCCTTCCTTTCTCAACAGGCTCTTACTACGCTGCCTAAGCTGACCCCCACTCCTCCAGCCTTGGCCTCACAAGTAGCGTGGATTATATGCATGCACCACCATGCCAGACAGACTGAAGGATTTCGAAAAGCTGCTTTCGCTTAGCTCTGAGTAAAGTATCTTTAAACATTCACGAAATGGATGATTTTCTAGTAAACATTAATTGCCAATGTTCTTAGAAGAGGACATCAGCTACAAGAGGCGGAAGTTTGTACATCCCTAACATCCCGTACACCCCAAGCTGAGTAATCACACCCTGGCCACAGATGTTCTGAGTAGGAAATTCTATCAACTCTTAAGTGACAAACCATGCCAAAAGTTCATGATGAAAGCAGCCTGTAATAAATACTAAAATTCAACAAGGGGAAATATGTCAGGGAGGAAAAAAAATCCCATGCGCTATCTTAGGTTTAGGGGCAGTTACAATGTGAATAAACAATTTGTTATCACATTAACAAGAGAAAAGGCATACAAGTTTTATTGATGGGAATATTTTTTTAAAAAAAGATCTATTTTGTATACAGTGTTCTGTCTGCATGTATGCCTGCAGGCCAGAAGAGGGTGCCAGATCTAATTACAGATGGTTGTGAGCCACCATGTGGTTGCTGGGAATTGAACTCAGGATCTTTAGAAGAGCAGCCAGTGCTCTTAACCGCTGAGCCATCTCTCGAACTCCATGGGAATTTTTTTCCTTTTCTTTTGGTTTTTTGAGACAGGGTTTCTCTGTATAGCTTTGGAGCCTGTCCTGGAACTCTGTAGCCCAGGATGGCCTCGAACTCAAAGAGATCCAACTGCCTCTGCCTCCTAAGTGCTGGGATTAAAGGTGTGTGCCACCATGCCCAGCCCATGGGAATATTTTTAACTACATAACAGAAGTAGAAATTTAGAATCAGATGTGCAGTTTAGACACCATTATGTGTGTGCACTTGGGTATGTGGGTGAGCCAGAGGTTGACATTAATGTCTTCTTTATTGCATCTGGGTTTTCATTTAACCATATAGCTTAGTGACTGTTCCACAGCTGGATGTATATGTAGAACTGCTCTAATTTTTTTTTAACACTTAAGTTGCCAGAGGTTTTCTGTGTATCAAGGCCAGAGGCTGATGTTCAGTGTCTTTCTCTGTCACTCTCTACCCTAAAGGGGGTGGGTACATTGTGGGAACTGCTAGGAACATGGGGGCACTAAGGAAACAGCCTATCACAGTAAGATCTGTTGGTACCTACTCACCTTGGTGATGCTTCCAGCGTCCCAAGGTCTCTTCTTGGTACAGAGGACTGGGTTAGCTTCCCATTATATTACCTTTATAGGGGACACTATAATCTATGCCTGACTTTTAGTAACCCCTCCCCCCCAAAAGGCTGTTCAGTAGAAACCAAGGACTGACCAACAACAGAATGATTAGAATAAGAAGTATCCCTTTCACTCTATATTCCAACAAAAATAACATAGACCAAGAGATGGAGAGGTAAACAAACCAATTCATAAACGAGCTAGACAAAAGCCTTGGAAGATTTTAATGAGTAAGTTCTAAGTTCTTTGGTGGAGGCAAATTGCAGGGTTTTAGAAGCTTGATTAAGCTAAGTGTGGTACAAATGCTTTGGTGTTTGAGATGCTTGGGAGGGAAGAGGATTGCTGGAGTCTAGGAGCTGGAGCTGGAGCAATGTCATGTTGTCCCCACTAACAAAAGAAAAACGACAAAACCTTTCATTGATGAAGACCTGCAGACTGAGTTAGTTTAAACCTCTGGGAGTTCCCTGTTAAATTCCACCCCCACCCCATTTTGGGCTTCAGCAGGTTGTCTGCTCGAAGGTATTGATAAGGTTGTCTGATTTGTGGGGTGCCTTGAGTACAGGAAGGTACAGCCCAGATGCCAGCTGAATTATCTTCTCCTTTGAAATTCTCCAAAGGGATTAAGTTGAGCCTTTGTAGTTCTTCCTCAGAGCAGCCTGGCTGGCGCTTATTTCCAGCCATCACCTCACGATTTGTGGAATTAATTTCACTTTTAATCATTCTGGGGTATTTTCTTTTACTATCTCCCTCTTTCCAACAAATGGCACATATTCTAAAAACGTTATGAAATCTGTACATGCTCTTGTATATTTCGGTTTTTCCATATAAACACATGGCTTAGTAATTGTTCCGCTGTGTATGGACAGGACTGCTGTTTTTCACCTTTTAAGTGGCACATTATAATTATCTGACTTAATGAAGTACCATCACCTAATTTGTTTTGTTTTTTGAGACAGGGTTTCTCTGTGTAGCCTTGGCTGTCCTGGAACTTGTTCTGTAGACCAGGCTGGCCTCGAACTCGGAGAACTGCCTGCCTCTGACTTCTGAGTGCTGGGATTAAAGATGGGCGCCACTATCGGCTGGCCACTTAATCCTAGTTAAGATATTTACATTGGTTTAAATTGTGGGCACCAAGAATTTTACTTATACACTGGTCACTTTGCATGGAGGAGAATATTTGAAGGATATGAAAATATTTGAACTTTACAGAAGTAGAATTTCTGGGTTAGAAAGCAGACACTCTGGTTTCCTGAGTTTTCTTTTTTTGTATGGTCATTTTGCCTGCATGCATGCCTGTGCATCACATGAGTGCCTGGTACCTCTAGAGGCCAAACGAGGGCATTGGATTCTCTGGGACTGGAGTTACAGATAGTTGTGAGCCACCATGTGGGTGCTGGGAATTGAACCTGGGTCCCCTGGCAGTACAATTAGTGTTCTTAACTGCTGAGTGGTCTCTCCAGCCTCCTGTTTACCTTCATAAAACTATGATTTGAAGAACAGTTTGGGTTCAAACCAATCGATATATTTTTGTTTATTATTTTATTTATTTATTTATTTATTTTGGTTTTTCGAGACAGGGTTTCTCTGTGTAGCTTTGCGCCTTTCCTGGATCTCGCTCTGTAGACCAGGCTGGCCTTGAACTCACAAAGATCTGCCTGCCTCTGCCTCCCGAGTGCTGGGATTAAAGGCGTGCGCCACCACCGCCCGGCTCCAATCGATATATTTTTATTGGGATAGCATCCCCCTAATAATTTAGGGAGATAACTACTGTCTAAGACTTATCAACAAAAGCTTTGTTTTTTCTTTGTATCTTTGGAGTCACATCTTCTTTGTGATTATAAGGCCTTCCTTATTATTCAGTATCTTTTAGGAACTAATCATGGCAGATCAAGCTAACACTCCAATGAAAACATCATAGAAAATCCTAGTGCAGTCTTATGCCTATTTGGTAATACTTCAAAGATAAGATTTTAGCCGGGTGGTGTGGTGGTGCACGCCTTTAATCCCAGCACTCAGGAGGCAGAGGCTGGCAGATCTTTGTGAGTTCGAGGCCAGCCTGGTCTACAGAGTGAGATCCAGGAAAGGCCCAAAGCTACACAGAGAAACCCTGTCTTGAGAAAACCAAACCAAACCAAACCAAACCAAACAAAACACAAAAAAGATTTTATGCAAATGAAAAAAAATCCACCAAGGGTTAAAACTTCCTGCTGAAAAAGCTGGCCACACACGAGCAATCTGCAGTGAATTTCATATGTGACGCTCTGTAGCCGCCACTATGAGTCCAGCCAATACTCCGGAGTTCTTGTCAGCTGGCTTGAATGTTGCACAATAACACCCAAGGTTTTGACTCTCCTCCCAGATGTTCTTTTTGGTTTTGCAGTGGGTTTGGTCATGCCTGGAAATGTACTGACCACAGTACTTGGGTTAGTGACTTCTTGAATGTGACGCTGCTTTCTCTGGTATTTGTGTCTCCAGAGGTTTTAGGATGATACTCTTCAGACGTGTGGCAGGTCTAAGTTCTCTAGTGGGTTGGTGCCTAGGAGGCCTTGGCAAGAGCGTACATGGAGGAAGAAGAGCTTGTTGGTTGATTAGGGAACACGAAGATCTGGGGCAACATTCAGTTGCACACCTAGACCCACGAGTTCCAGCTGGAGGAGTCTTATCTTTAATAATCTAACAGACTGAAAAACTATCTTCTCTGGCAAATGGCCACTCCATAAAGGTCAGCCAAAGCTTGATAAACTGGGCACCTTCCACCATGACCCAATTCAGTTACTGGCAGGAGCTGAGAGCCTGCCTTAGTTACTGAACTATTTAGGACTCAAGTATGTGTTGACACACAAATGAGGGTATTTTTGGATGACAATTTCAAAACAATTATTGTATTCATCTTCTTGCTTCAGCAACACTTTCTCAGGGACATGCGCACTGGAGAGTCAATTGAAACTTCTTATAAATGCGTAGCAGTGTGGTAGACATTCCCAGGTAACATGTCTTCTGCTATCACATGCTTAAGAACATTCTTTAGCTCATTTTTTTTTTCCTGCAACAAAAGGCCCTGTGTTCTAAACTTGAATGCTATACAAGAATCTGGACAGTGTAGAGTGATGAATGCTTCCCTTGTTTAGTGCAACCAAAAAGTAGGACAAAGGCCAAAAGCAAAAACTCAGGAGCAAGTTCTAAGTAAATTAAAGGCATATGGAATGTTTAATCATGGAGGCAAAGACAAGGCTGCACAATGTAGCCAGTAAAAGGATAACGATGAACTGTGAATGAGGTGGCTGTTCAGTCTGATGGTCTCCCTGGCTTGCTGAAGAGAGAGATGGTGGGAGGGTGTTGCTTCTCGAGTTCCTTTTATTCCCATCATGATGGAGATACTATAGCCTCTACTAAACACCCAAACATAAGAAGTTAACGACAGCTGAGGCAAGACCATCAGCAAAAAGAAACTATTAAAACAGGGTAGGCAGAAGGCAGGTGGTATCCAGAGAGCATCTGCATAGATTTCATGATTTTCCTTATATTATTAATTGACAGAACCTATCTCAACCAAGTTATAAAGGTGTCTTAAGTTCATATTGCTATGATAAACACCGTGAACAAAAGCATCTTGGGAAGAAAGGGTTTGTTTCATCTTACAGATTATAATCTATCATCAAGGGAATTGGGCAGGGACTCAAGGCAGGAACTCAAGTAGAGGCCATGGAGGAACACTGCTTACTGGCCTGCTCTCAGGCTCAAGTTTAGCTACCCTTCTAATGCCTCCAAGGGCCACCTTCCCAGGGGTGGCACTGCCCACTCTGGGCTAGGCCTTCCCTTCCACACCAATTATTAATCAAGAACAAAAACCAAAGCAAACAAGGCCAATTAGATGGAGGCATTTTCTCAATCGAGGCTCTCTCTTCTCAGTGACTTTAGCTTGTGTCAAGTTGTCAAAAACCAACCAGCACAATGGGGATACTTTTTGTAAACATGATTGTGCCTTTGAGTCTTGGGAGCTGTCTTCTGTCTTCTTACATACCATGCTGCAAACTCAGCAAGGCTCAGATAAATTGAAATCTAAGTGTATTGAGCTTCTCAGAGAACATGATTTAAATAAAAGGAATTTTGGTTCCTTTTTCCTCCACATTTTTAAAGCGTGTGTGTGTGTGTACATGTGTTCACACACATGGGACATGCTACAGCTCAAGCACGGAGGTCAGAGGACAACTTGCAGGAGTCAGTTCTCTCTTTCATACGGGTTTCGGGCAACAGAACTCAGGTAGTCAGGTTGGCAGCAAGACCCTTTACTCACAGAGCCATCAAGCCTGCCAAGGTTCCTCTTGACAATTTCTAATTTAAAATTGATAATCTTTAGAGACGTCTGCATAACTGAGAAACTGGGTGTATTAGTAATACACACACACACAAAACATTATATGTAGAAAATGCATGTTAGAGAATTGAATCATTGTAGGATCTAAGTTCTGGAAAAAATTTCATACTGAACACAGAGTGCTTAGGCTGAAGTGGCATAGACAGCTCTTTCCTGAGCCGTTAACTCCTAGGTAATACTGTTAAGATGCTGTACACATTGACAGGATCACAGGCGCCGAGGGAGGAGCCATGTACTTAGAACCAAAACCAAGGCACCAATGCAATTTCTGAACACAGTGTCAATGTGGCTTTAAAAGCAGGGTTTCGCTTCACCCACTCAGCCAGAAGACAAAGGCTTCAAGAGACATATCCCCAGCGACAATTTCCAGTAGGGATGTGGGGGTTATTTTCCATGAGATGATGTTAATTTTAACTCTTCGATATCAAAGAAACAGCTTCACTTAACAACAGTTGGAAGAGTTTTATGAATAGGTCTCCAATAAAAAAAAAAAGCTCTTGCACAGCAAAATAATCAATGGAGTGAAGAGGAAGCCCACAGAAAGGGAATCTTTGCCAGTTGTGCATCTGATAGGGAACTAATATTCAGAACTCACAAAGAATTAAAAAAAAAAAAAGAGACAAGACCACAAATGTCCCAATTGAAAAATGGGCTATGGATCTGAACAGAGTTCTCAAAAGAAATAAAAATGGCTTTGGCTCCCCCATGAGTGTGACCATGCAGGCTTCACTTTTCCATGGAAGATTGACATGACCTGTCATACAAGGATACCAGATGCCATTGGATTATGCCTAGTAGCTACAGTAGGTTATCTGCATTTTTGAGGCTGGCAAATACAATTCCACAAAAACCCCCGCCCTCTACTTTGGGTCATGTGCTTATCTCTTGGCTCATCAGCATGGCTCATGGGGTAGGAAATGAAGTCTGTCCTGAGTCATGAACTCTTCCTTAGGCCATGGCACAGTGGCCGTGGTTTACATGGGGCTCGCACTTGGACACAATTTGAACTGGGGGGTGGGATATGGAAGCTCCTTGTGTTGTCCACACTGACTCAGAACTCAGGCTGTTCTTTCCTGCCCTAGCTTCTCCAAGTCCTGGAATTACAGGCATGTGCCACCACCCTGGCAGACTTTCTTGGTTCCTGACAGAACTGAGTGAGCAGGACTAGTGCAGAGTGTCACACAGTGGGGAAAGGGACCACAAGGAGGTAGAAGCAGGACGCCTGGTAGACAGAAACAGTAGCCACTGTAACAATGGGAATGGTTGGTTTGCTAGGACAGGAAGAGGTCAGTGAGGACAGTCAGTGGAGGGTGTGACAGTGGTTAGGTTGGCCTGCTGTAGCTCTAAGTGATCAATGCTCATTCCGGTGAAGGGATGCTGTGGTCAGACCTATGTGACGATGTTGCCTCTCGGCTACTCTCCTGGATGGATCATGCTTACTCTCTGTCCCCTTGCCCATATTACTTTCCAAATCCAAAACATGTGCTACTTTTATTCAGTATTCAAATTCAGACTGAAAACAAGCTATACTTAAACAGCACATTTTAGTCACCATGGCACCAAGCAGAGGGCAAGTGAGGAAGAACATGGCAGCAGCCGGTTCCAGTCTGCACAGGTTTTTGGGTTCGCCTCAAACTTGAATCTGTGACTGCACTGCACTCTGTAAGAACAGAATGTGTCATATGTAGACTTTTTCATCTGATGTCGAGGAACATGGCAGCCACCGTATCTAGTAGAATAGGATGTAGTAACCATAGCTTAATAGCAGATTCCACTCTCCTTCAGTTTTCATAAATGCATCAACTAAATTCTGGTTGAGAAAAGGCAGAACTGGACATTGACATAAATGGTTTAATGCCATCCAAGTTGATTACTGAAGAGATAAATATAAATAGGAACCATGGATGCTTCAACAAAACTGAAGAGTCAGAAAACTTGCCTGCCTTGTCTAGTCACAATGCAGAACAAGGGAAAGGAAGCCTTCCTCAGACTCTACCACAGAGCGGGCTTACTGTGACAGGCTGAGGACCAGAACAGGGTTAACTTTCTTTCATGAAGTTTTGTGGGATCAGTTACTGTTTTTAGAGGCCACGAGGCAGAGGGTGTGGCCATCATCAAGGGACGTTATGAGCGATGCTGTTACATAGTCCATGTCCTCCAGGAGACAGCACTAAAGGTGATGTACCAATGCTTGGTCATCTTCTATAGTGCCATGGATCCACCAAGTGAGGATGGGAACAACTGAAAACGCATCAGTACTGAACATCAACACACTTTTCCCCCCATTACTTCCTAAATATAGCTGTTTGCAAAGCATGTACCTTACATCATATATTCCAAGTAAACTAGGAGATGCTCAGGCTCAGTGTAAACTCTCTAACACACTATTCATGATCCCTGATAATCTGTAGTGGTTGGGTTGGTGCCCACAGATGACCGAGACCAGTCTTCCCTGGGCTGAGGACCACGTCTGTTTTTTATCTTACCCCGACCGAATTCTGGTCAGGCATTAGTAATCTTCCTAAGGGCTATCTCCCAACATATCCTGAGAACTTCAGGGTGGGGAGGAAGTAAGCTGCACTCCGGTACATATAAATGAAAAGCCACAGGGTGAGAGACAATGCTAGGCAGGGACCCACCCTCGTTCAAACAAAAGCAGAGGAAGAGTTCATGCTAGCAATCTACAAGAGACTATTTTGGGGAGCACATGCATCGTCAGCAAAAATGCTCCTCCTGGTCTCCAAAAATACAGTGCTTAAGGTGCATGAGTTAACTTTTATTGGATGCTATCAAAGTAAATGATACGGGAAGAACAGAGGGGCAAATGCCAATCCTGTTGCATTTGCTTCCTTCCTTATCACATCTGCATGTGTCAACAGAAAGGAAAACTAATGAATGTCCTCCTGGGTTTTGTGTCCCCTGCCCCTGGGTATTAGGAGTCTCAGACATGCAAGGCAGTCTCTTCAGATATGTTCGGACTCTCTCACGAGACTTGAAAGAAAAGGGTTGGATCAACTCCAGATACAAGTTATGGACGGTTCAGCTAATATCTTGTCATAAGCAATGCCTAAGAGGGGTGTGCACCCCACAAAAATGAAGCCACTTTCTACCCCCAAAATTTCCTATTAACTTTTTAAAACAGGCAGACTGGTACAAAACAGGACAGGAGGTTCTGTTCCTTGTTAAACACCTAACCTGAGCAGGGTGGAAGCATTGCCTTGTAAGACGAAGGTTCCAGACGAGGGCAAAACCGCAGGATGAGGGAATTACCTGTGATCAGGATTTCCCCAGCTGGAGAACAAGTCCTATAGCTAAGTTTGCACCTCTCCCCTTCCCCCTCCCAGCAGCACCTGGCAGGTGTGAAATGCATTCAACACAGCAGGCTCCCTACATCCTCCTATGAAAGATTTCCCCTCTGGCTGGCCTGAACTCTCTATGGAGACCGGGTTGGCTTTGAACTCACAGAAATCCACCTGTCCCTGCTTTCCTAGAGTTTCGACAAAAGGCATGTGCCACCATCCTGGCCTGAAGAAACTTTTGAAACTTTTGCTACTTCCCACTTATTTTCTGGCATGACATATTAACATTCGCAGCCCATGCTTTGGAAAACCCATCTTTCTAACTGCTCTGGCTTTAGCACTCTATTAATCTTTCCTTGGAGAACCGACTGCTTCCCCCAGTCACTGCGCTCTGTGGCCTGCCAAGCCTGCAGCCTCTACTTTTCATGAAACTCACAGGGTTGAAAGAGATGACTCTAAAATCTATACAATCTGGTGGGGGGCGGGGCCGGAGCAATGGTGAAGTGGTTAAGGGTACAGGCTGCTCTTGCAGAGGTTTCGGGTCCCAGCAACCACATGGTGGCTCACAACCATCTGTAACTCCAGTTCCAGGGGATTCAGCACCCTTTTCTGATCTCTGCTGGCACCAGGCACACAGGTGAAGGTTTTGCACACGCAAGCACAATGCTTAGAGACATAAAACAAATCCAAGAAATTTCACAAACTCTACACAGACTGTAAAATTTGAGAGTTCTTTGAAAATATTCAAGTGTATGACCAAGACAGGATGTACACTCTCGGGTCACCATCACACAATACTAGGGGTTTCTCAGGGGGTGTGTTTATCTAGCAGGTGCTAGCACCATAGGGGTCAAGAGCAATGTGAGTTTCATGGTTCAGATTCAGTCTGAGTGCCACCAGTTCCTGGCAAAAGCCAGGGGTCAGGGTGGCAACCGAGTAGGGACACAAGATCGGAAACGAGAATCAACAGACCACAACTCTCCCACACTCAGTTTGGCAGTTTCTTTTTTCCAGACACTATTGGTACATTATTGTTTTTAGCCCTGCCTTGACGATCACTAACATCATTCTTTGGCCTGTTTCCATAAATAGTTGAAGATTCAAAAACTCAAAACATTTTAAAGATCTTTTGGTCAGTTTCTCAAGTTTTGAAATGTCTAATTCATTAGACTCCAAGGAAATAAATAGTAACTGATGAGGAGGAGGGCCAACTACTTATCTTCAACAGGTGTGCCAGACAAACCCGTTTGGTCTGACGCCACCTCATGGGGTTCAGGTGTCACTGCTGTAATGAGTGTCGCAGCCGCTGACATGACACAGACCTTAAATATTTACTGTGCGAATGCATGTGTGAGGGCATGCACATACTACGACATTAGTGCGCGGAGGACAGCGGGCAACCTATGGGAGCCAGATCTGTCCTTCTGCCACGTGGGTTCTGGGAACTGAACTCAAGTCGTCGGGTTTGGCAGCCAGTGTTTTTAGCCCCCGAGCCATCTCACTGGCTCGTGATTTCTTTCCCACGTCACTGGTTTGTGTATAGCAGCAGCCCAGGCGTACTTCAAACTCACTATGCAGCAGAGGACAACCGGATCAGGATCTTTCTTGCCTCTACCTCCCAAGTGCTGGCATTACAGGTGTGCTCTGGGTTTGGGTGTTGACAGGGATTAAACCCAATACTTCATGCATGCTTGGCAAACACTTTACTAGTTGAATTACAACTCTACCTGGCCCCACTTTAACCTACCTTTAGCCCAGGGTGACCTCAAACTCATAGCAATCCTTCTGCCTCAGCTTCTCATGTGTTAGGATTACAGAGGCATACTACTGGGCCTCATTTGGTTATGGTGTTAAATGCTTCACAGAGAAGGGAGGTTTTGCCAATGAGGACATAGCACAGAGAAAGACTGATGAGAATTTCTGGGTCCGAGGTCTTTGAAACAAGCACAAAAGCTAATTTTTTTTTTAATTTGAAAAAAATTATTTACTTTTAATTTTATATACATTGTTTTTTACCTGCATATATGTCTGTGATGGTGTTGGATCCCCTGGAACTGGAGTTACAGACAGCTGTGAGCTGCCATGTAAGTGTTGGACTAAGGTCCACTGGAAGAGCAGCCAATGCTCTTAACCACTGAGTCATCTTTCCAGCCCCAAAGCTTACTTTCTGATAGAGAAAAGCCTAAGATTTTCAAGGCTTGGAGAGTCAGCATTATCTTGGAGAGTCAGCATTATTTTGTAATTATGTCCTAAAATGTAGTTAAGATTGGACTGTAAGAAAAGTGCAATTACTGCTAAAAATAAAGTTATGAATAAAAAGCCTTAGAAAGGTCAATTTTAAAGGAAAAATAAGATTGAACTCCAAACATTCTCCTTATCCAACCTAACTGGGTTAAAGTTGATATGATCAATACTCAAAAGACTCAATATGAACACAGGTTAGAGAATAGAATTTTAATTAGTATCAAAATCAGGACTTTTGGGGGCCAGTTTAGTACTTGCTGGAGTAAAATTGCAAACTGTTACTCGGTAACTGACTTAGCTTCTAAATCAAGTCAGAATTACACATACTCTGTATATTACTTTAGTATATACAGCATATCCAATGATTACATGCAGAGATGGAGAGACAAGAGCTATAAAACCAAACTCTCCATTGGCACTGATGAAATTATGAACTGGAAACAGCTGTCCAGAGGTGCAGAACATCGACTTTTCATTGAAAGGGTGCTTTGAATGCTGTTCTTTCCAAGAATTGACATAAACTCAAACAGTGTTTATGTCAACTGCTTTGCCGTGTGAGGAAAAGCAAGCAGACATACTCCTTTGCTTACGAAAGCCAACTTTTCAGTTGATATCCAACACATACTCAACTACCTTTAACGAAAGCTATACGATATGAGCTTAATTTTCCTGAGAATTAAAAGAGACCTGCTAAATAAATAGGCTACGAAAATGACCTGCCTTTATAGGAATCTCCAAACTCGAAAGATGCCTCAGCTCTGCTAAGATTCATCAAAAGCCTTTGCAGCAAGGGTTTTTGTGAGCCACGCACTTGGTCACGCAGCCTTGGAATTCTAGAAGGAGGTGCTGAGTGTCGAGCAGATTCAAGGACAGCGAGGAACCGACAGTACTGAGGACCAGAAGTAACACCCACAAAGCCATGGGCTCTGCCACCCTGCAGAGAAAAGAGCAGGGCAGATGTGGGCTGACTGGCTCTGCTCCCAGCAGCTACAAAATCCCTTCCATGAGAAAGAGCACCTTGAGTGGAACCTAGTGAGAGCCACCCGGAAGCCAGTGTTGGCCATGGCAAGGACAGCTCCTGCTGCCTTAAGTGAACCCCTCTTCTGTCGGAGTCCAGAATGTATCTGGAGGTAACGCTGGGCTTCACAGTCATTCTCCAGCTTACTAACTGCAGACTCCTCAGGGTCACATGGGAGCGAAGTCATTAGGTAGCACAGAAAAGGGTATGGTCTGGCTTCAATGCAAACGCTCTTGATTTGCTGTGTAATCTAATGCAAGGCACTTCAAATATTGGTGCCTCAGTATATAAACATGTGACATGGTAGCATGTGTTCACTTACCTCAGGAAGCTTCTACACAGGTCGCTGAATGCACACTTCCGATGAAAAGCACTGTGGAAATAATTACAGCCCAGAAAACCCTCCAGTGCCTCAGTGTCCGTGGACTGGGCCCAAGTCTCCATGTTTCCTTAGAGTTTTAAATATTACATGCTGGTGGTATTCCACCCTTCACATGTGTCAGCTGTTTGGCACACAGCTGTTTATATATTTCCAGTCCTCACATTCTCTAGCCCAAAGGTGTGTCCTAATTTCCCAACACAGCCAATACATAACCCAATGTGGAGTCCCTGTGTTGACAACTTTCAGCTTTCCCTGAGGTACATGTGACATCATAAAAAAATAAATTTTAAAAAAATTGAACTAGTGCTGTGTGAAACCATGTTTTTAATGAAAAACAAAACAAAAACAAAAAACCCCCCAAAACCTGAAAGTATGCCACAGCATCATCTGGTCATCTGATGGTACAAAGATGGATTTTGAGAAAAAGGGGCCTCAACATGATACAAAATGAATGTGGCTCAAAAGAAACATTAAAAATGTAATGTTTCAAACAAACAAAAAAAAAAAAAAGTAAGCCGGGCGGTGGTGGCGCACGCCTTTAATCCCAGCACTCGGGAGGCAGAGGCAGGCGGATCTCTGTGAGTTCGAGGCCAGCCTGGGCTACCAAGTGAGTTCCAGAAAAGGCGCAAAGCTACACAGAGAAACCCTGTCTCGAAAAACCCAAACAAAAAAAAAAAAAAAAAAATGTAATGTTTCATACACTGAACTAACTAGAGATAATAAATTATAAGTACAGTAGTTCAAATATTGCTTTCTAGCATTAGTTTTTTTTAAACAAGTTAAATTTAGAACTTTTTAAATTTGTTATATTCTTCTTTCAAAGGAACTGTGGACACGGAAGCCTTCACAGAATCCAACCATGATGCCACCTGTGGTCTTCACAGAACGTACTGGACTCTGACCACCTCAGAGTTACAACAGCTTTAGATTAATACATTAAATTAGACTCCTGGAGAACTAGACTGTGATGGCTGCCTTCACGCAGCTCTCCTAAACCCTCCACACTTCCATGCCGGGTGATTCTCTGCAGGGGCTTGGCTAGACTCATAATCAAAATTATAGAAACAGTAAAGAACTTCTTTAGAACTGAAAATGTGTTTTTGTTCTCTTTTAAAAATAAAATAAGGTGCTTTTAAGTTAAAGTATTTCTTGCCCTAAACAAAACTGGAACCTTGATATCTCCATATCTTGACACATTTTAACAGAAAACCAAGTTTTGGGCCATTCGTATCCTTCGAGAGTTCAGATTGGATCTAGGCTGGGCTTTGCAGCATCACGCTCATGTTTATACATGAATGTTAAAAGGAACAGAGCGACGTCCAAGGATGACCAGTAGGCAGTGTGCGACGTGACGGCTGACCAATAGCGGCTCTCCACCAGGCCTTCTCTGAGTTCAAAGTCAATCCTGTGCTCCAGTTCCACTGAAAAGACAAGAGTTCAGTGAAGATTATGGTGTGTTTGGTGCAGGCTGCAGACAGCTGGGGGAAAGCAGGCGAACGGAAATGAGCTTTAAATTGTTACCCTCCTCACTCTGAATTTATGGGGCAGTAAAAAAGCCGAAGCTGTTAGGGTTCTACCGGTGGGCTCTGTTCCATTGCTCCAGTCAGCAAAGAATAATAAGGAAAGGAAACAACAACAAAAATTCACTTGCTATCATGGCATATTTCTGGCATTAGAAGACTATTTCTTATCTCCCTTCTTTGAAGAATTTCCTGTATCCCCGGGGAAGTGGGGAGGTCACCTGACGCCTCCTCATTGGGGACGTGTTCTGTGGGGAAATGTTCCACAACAACCATTTTTTTTAAAAAAAATTTTAAATTACTTATTATTATTATTATCATCATCTTACAACAGTGTTCTTCCCCACTAGGCTGAATTCCTTAGAGGCAGCTGCCACACATATATCAGACTGCATCTATTTAGCAGGGTCTAGCCTGTGCCTGCAACATTCGACACTCAAGCACTCAAAAGAACCCACTATGTGGTGGGATAAATTAAACTGCGGGAATATCCTGTAGGAGGAAGGGCTTTACCTATAATTTCCTGCCCTCGAACAATTCCATGTATCCAATTAAGCCTTTCCAAAACCCACCAACAGTCCTCGCAATAGTGGAGAGAAATGCACAGATCAAGGCTCTTGTCAAATCTTAACGGGCTAATGTAATAGACCCTCAGAGATAACACACTGGGAAAATGATATCACGAGTGTTGGAGGAATGGCATAAGCTTGGCAACCTAGGTTTGCTTCCTGGAATCCATGAAAAGGGTGAACGAGAGAAGCAACTCCACAAGGTGTCCTCCGACTCATGTATACACATCATTTACTTGCATATACACACAATACATACTTTAAAAAAATGGTATAATGCCGGGTGGTGGTGGCGCACGCCTTTAATCCCAGCACTCGGGAGGCAGAGCCAGGAGGATCTCTGTGAGTTCGAGGCCAGCCTGGTCTACTGAGCGAGATCCAGGATAGGCACCAAAGCTACACAGAGAAACACTGTCTCGGAAAAAAAAAAAATGGCATTAGTATATTCAGGGTCTCTTTTAAAACTGTTCATGAACCATACAATACTTTGAATGATCTGTCTTACAAACAAAAACACCCAGGTCACTACCAAATACTTATTAACATCTCTGTTTAGTGCCAAAGGATGTCAAAAGTAAAAAGTAACAAAAACAAAGAAGGCTGGAGAAAAAAACTAGGTTTTGCTTTATATTGGGAATGTGGCAGTCACACATAAGAAATCTTACCACTCTAGAAAATTATTTTAAATAAATGTTTGATAATGCTATTTTTTTGTTGTTGCTGTCGTTGATTATTTTCGAGGCAGGGTTTCTCTGTGTAGCCCTGGCTGTCCTAGAACTCGTTCTGTAGACCAGACTGGCCTCAAACTCAGAACTCGGCCTCCTGAATGCTAGGATTAAAGGTGTCCCCCCCTCCCCCCAGCTGCTAATGCTAATCTTAAACAGGGCTTGTTTTGTGGTAACAGCGGTTGACAACATATAAACATATAGTAGTTACCTTTCAGTTATACTTTTCTGATTTGTAAATTTATCTATGTATCCGCTCAGAGAAGATTTATACTTAAGAAGTGAAATGCCTTCTAGCCTATAAAATACTTGTATAAAACACCGACATAGAACTTTCACAAAGTTCTTTTACTCTAAATTTTTCACTTAATTAAAATAAAACTAATCCATAATGTAAGAAATTGCTGAAATCCATGTGGATTTAGGTAAGAATGCCCTAATCCTGTATTTTTGCACTCCATGGGCCTTCACATGAGATTGGTAGACACTCTCTCACACCAGACCAGAATAGGAAATGAGAAAACGGAATTCTCCAACATGATACGTGGAGTCAAGATGAAGTAGGTTACAGAGAAAGAGAAGAGGTAAGTGTGTGATCTGGGAGGGTTCCACCTCAAATGCTGCTGCACAATCCTTTTTAGTCCAAAACTCTTCATTACACATTCAAATCAAAGGCACAGTTTTCCTGCTACAGGAATTATTTGGCTCCACTCTGGTTTTAAGGTCTGATTTTTTTTTTTTTTTTTTTTGAAGACAGGGTTTCTCTGTGTAGCTCTGGTTGTCCTGGAACGTGCTTTGTAGACCAGGCTGGCCTCGAACTCACAGAGACCTACCTGACTCTGCCTCCCAAGATTAAAGGAGTGCACCACCACTGCCATGCTACCACTGTCCTAAAACACTGCTTTCATAAAGTGGTTACTCTATTTTATTATGGGCCCTTGTCATTCTTGTCACTTTTGGGGACATCGGTTATTTGTTACCTAGATGGGCTTCGTCTGTGCTTTCCCACTATCACTGGGCTTGGGTTAGAGGCATCAAAATGCAAATTAGGTAGCCAGCTTCCCCACCGACCTGTTCTGGCCTCACAACTTCCTTTGTGTCCTCAGTGCAGTTACTGCACATCTTGCTGGCTTTGTGGGAAGATCAGGGTGGAAATGAAGAGGGGTTGTGCTCCCTCTCCTCTCTTCCTGTTATGTGGCTCACAGCCTCTCCCAGGGAGAGAGATTCTACACGGCAGTACCACTTTGTACTGCTGGACAATATGCTCTTGGCCAGACAGGTTCAGACGCAGATGGACCGCTGTCTCGGTATGATCATACCAAGACCTGTTAGGACAACACAGGTGATGGATGCTCCTAGTTCCTCTAGCTGTCTGCGATCATGGGGAAGGAGAAAGTAAAATTACCTTTTCTTCTTTTTCTATGCTTCAAATACCTAAATGCAAACTCTGTTAAAAAACAGACAGACAGACAGACAGACCTTGTTCCTGGGCAGGTGGAGAGAAACAGAGCGCATCTGTGGCTGAAAACAGGTGCATGTGTGCACCCAGGCCGAATGACAACATTGGGAGTCACTCCTGAAGTCTCTCCTTTTCTGTGTGGTTCTTCACACAGTACCTCTCATTGGCTCGGAGCGTGTTAACGAGGCCAGGCTGGCAGGAGAGGGGCCCAAGGATTCAGCCATCTCCGCACCCTTAGAACTGCAGTAAAAGCATGTACCACCGTGCCCAGCTTGTAAAGAGTGGGTTCTGAGGCTTGAACTCAGGTTCTCTTACAAGGATTTTCCTGACTGAGCTATTTCTCCAGCCCAATTACGTTATTTTTTAAGGAAATGTTTGGCTATATAACTGGAATTCTTATGTAAAGTAACTTCTTGAAGGCAATTTACTGAGTTAGGTCAATATAAACTCCTGCTCTGGAGGCAAAAAAAAGGACCCAGCTTGTTATACTCAAACACTGTTTGGGAAATATATCAAGTAGTATGGTTTTTGATAATTGAAAAAGATGTACGAAAAATTAAAGGTGGCTAAAATAACCAAAGAAAATCCTGAACACGTTTTTAACATCAAAGATAAAATTCACTATTAGTAAGAAAAACAGGAAAGAGAGAGAAACTCTAGAAGAAAGAATGAGAAATCAGTCAGTAAAGGAATTTTAAGTTGTTAGATAAGTCCTCAGTGATAGATTCGGAGTGTGCTGGACAGGAAGGCTGAGAACACCTCTGCATCAGTATCACTGTTTATAAAGGATCCACCCAGGGGGAGAATGTTCTGTGTTTGTGTTGGAATAACCCAACGCTAACGTCAGACGTCAGAACAAGCAGGAGAGATGCAGTTCTTTGTACAGGAAACCTTCTTACATCTAAGTAGAGACAGGAAAGAAGAGCGAAATGTGCGAGGTCTCGAGGACAATAAGACAGACAGGGGCCTGATGCCTTTCTCCTGCCTCTGAAGTCCCTCTTTTGTAGGGGTGCTGTATTTTTTAGCATCTGAAGTGGTCATGAACTCTACCATTGAGGATGAGAAAATACACATATAGTCTGCAGTGGTAGCACTGAGGCTGCTCTTCCAGTTCTCCCTGAGCCTCTCTAAGTAGACCATTCTCACAGTGTGCCGAGCATCACCCCTGACATACACCATACCGAGGCTAGCATCTTTACTCTGCATCACATTTTCCGGGAAAAGAAGTTGTGGGAGATAAAAGAACGATTCTTGAAGTCTGAAATCTGTGAAAAAAAACAAACAAGATGCTGTAAAGTCAAGGCTGAGAGTTCAAAACGGCCTTCACTGTTGCGATGGCCAAAACGTTAGTGCAACCTTCCAAATAAGCTGAGTAAGCCTAGCACACACACAAAGAAGCACGCCCCTAGGTTTCTGTGAAGAGCTCCTGCACGGAAAATGTAAGCACGATTCAATTCTCAAGTGTAATGTCAGAATCTGTTGAGAGCTCGAGACTCCTCAAACTTAGCACTAATTCAAGCTACCTAGAGGGCAACAAAACAAAAACAAAACCAAACAAACAAAAACCCCTGAAGGAAACAGATCCTTTCCTTTCACAACATGTTACAAACACAGGGGCACGAGAAATGAAAGCATAAAATGCTCTACAACAAGCTGGTCTTTTCGGAAGAAATGACGGCGAGCCACATGGGATGTGTCACCTCGATGAAGACAATGCAGACCGAGCGACAACACTTACTCTTCCAAGAGGACACTTGGTCAGGAGTTCAGTCTGTGTCCTCCTTACCCTCAGATAAGAGACTCAGAGACAGTGGCGTCAGAAGAGAGGTTACCCTGAGGAGCTGAGGCCATCAGTGTGAGGAGGAGGAGGAGGGAGGAAGCTCAGTCACCTAATCACCACAGCCAAATTCCAGAAAGACTGAAGGGAGAGAAGTCTCAGGATTGCAAGACAGCAATTGCAGCATGAAAGTCAGGGTGACACAGAGCGGTAGACTGAGGCAAGTCAAAGACTTACTGAGACAGATCCTGAGGGACTTAAGACAGAATTGTATTGTCACAGGTCTGAGTTTAACAGTCCTTCTCTACTCAGAGATGACTACAGAGACTCCTGATTATCTCTGCTACAGTCGAGCCTAAGGGTGGAGTTTAACATGAAGACTGGTAAAGCATTTACATCCAAGCAAGACACACCATGGCTGGGGCGCAGCTCCGCAGACTGTAGGCTGCATGCAGAGCACACACTAGGGCCTAGGACTCAGGGAACATGTGGGACGAGGCTGTCCAGCTGAGCACCTACGGACTGCTCAACAGTAGGAAGGACTGCTTCTCTACTACCATTTGAGACACATGCGGTAGTGAGAACCAAAATGAAAACATTTTCTTTGCTCGGACCTGTATGTGTTTACTCCTTTTTCTGAGGGTCTCCACTGTCGCCGTGGGAGTCTGGCCCCAGGATGGGCCCTCTTGTGCAGCAGCGTCTCTGCTGTGCAGCAGCAAGGTTATGCAGAACTGCATGTCATTAAAGTTTATACACTCACAGGCATGTTTCTAGGTACAAATGACTGGATCATAGCGTAAGAATTCAGAGGAAAATGAGTTTTATACAGATACCAAAGTCTAAAAAGAACTGTTTACACATGGTCCCCATGACTCACAAATATAAATTTTAGCACTCAAAAGGAAGAAAAATGCTGTTGGCCCAGTTAGGAATGCTCAGCCCTACTGCTCATCCACTCTGGAGGGGGTTGAGTGTGGAGGAACCATGCAGCCTCTGGGAGGCCACCTTGACTTGTCCTGGTTGCTGGTCCCTTCAAAATTCAGGGTGGCGGACACAGCAGAAACACAATGCTACCAGGAACTGCAATGAGGCGGTCACATGACTGGAGCAGGCCAATCCCTCCTGCTAGCTGCAGAAAGGGAGCAGCTGCTTCAGAACTTGCTGTCTTTATCACCAGTGGGAATACCCAAGGTCTTAGTGCTGTTACTGGACACTTCCAAGTAATGTTCACCGATGGACTAGTGATTCACAGCTATGTAAGATTAAAAAAATTTGAAGTCCACTGGAAAAAGACAAAGTTCCATCTTACTGCGACATGTACCCTCATAGAAACCCCTACTGTACACTAGGTAACTGGGCAGGAATAGAAGACACCCAGTGGGACACAATAAAATTCCTCAGCTTTGGAGGTCTCACAGAGCTGGATTCGAGTGTGCTTGGCTGCAGGACAGAGCAGTGTTTTCAGAACTCTCAAGGCCAGATACAGGACACGTCTATCAGTGATAATGTGAAATTTAAACCTTGGTGATTGTACTAAAAATGTACTTTGTAAAAGCTAGAGGCACTCACCCCACAGACTGTCTTGTGCTTGATAATTTAGACCCTTGTGCTACAGAGCCCTGGCTAAAACGATCTAGTAACTTCTCTCTACAGACCTGAGCAGGGACCTCCAGTCTTCCCGCCCTCCCGTCCCTCTAGAAGCTACAGAGGTAAGTAAGCTCAAGGAGAACTGTAGGAACTAACATGCAGAGTCCAGGAAGCCCGAGCTGCTGTGCGGCAGGGTCTGGGTTGCCACGGTGGTGGTTGAGGGCGAAGAAACAGGCTTCTTCTCGTCTTCCACTGTGTCTTTAGATGTCTCAGATGGCTGTGATGTTGAAGAACGTCCAAATCTCGAGAACAACATTCCTCCAAGCCCCTTTCCAATGCTAGCAGCCCCTGTAAGTCACAAAACAGGGCAGTCACTCTGCTGACTCATCTCTGCTCATCAACAGCACACTGAAGAGCACCACCCATAATTACAGCCAACTGGCAGACGGGCCAAGCCCACTCATTTTCTTCCAGGGTGGGGACCTAAGAAAATTCCAATTTCTATGTAGGTTTCTAAGTAAGAATGATGTTAAAAGAATAAAGTTGTATAAATTCTAGGGATACAGATACATGAATATACAACCAAAAGGGTATTGTATTCAAATGTTCATTATTATGGAAGTATTTGGCAAAATTAAAATGTCTAACAAAAACTCATGCTGTTGACACGGGGCATATACCTACTATTAGTAGGCA
The DNA here is from genome assembly GCF_007827085.1 of Peromyscus californicus insignis. NCBI lineage: Eukaryota > Metazoa > Chordata > Mammalia > Rodentia > Cricetidae > Peromyscus > Peromyscus californicus. The sequence continues at coordinate 77,653,405 of NW_026294413.1, read as the reverse complement.
TATGTCTTACTAAATTTATGCTATAAAAAGCCTTCCATAACCTCTGGGCAGGAAGTCAAACCCAAGCAAGTCTGGCGGGTAAGGCCTACTTACAGTGCCCTCTTGTGGCATTTGGATCAAGGACACTAAGCCAGAAATAAAGGCCAAACTCAGTGGTATGCCACTGAAATACCCAATTTCTGTGCTGGTACCAGGAGTTACTCAAAGACAGATGAGATAGTCGTTGCCCTAGGAAGCAAAAGCACTAAAGGACTTGACTTTCAGAAGATGTCAGAGTCCTGATGGGGAGGTTCTCCCAGAATGCGGGAGAGCGAGGGGAGCATAAAAACAACAGCATTTCTTAGGGTCCCTCCTCAAGTCACGGGGCCAAGACTACAGCGAGTGACAGAATGCTGCTTCTTGTTCTCCTCCACTGTAAGTGCAGGACGTCAGAGCTTCTGCTCAGTTGGCAGGGAAGCTAATTCCAGGAGATGGACAGCTGGAAGTTTTCTATCAGCCTATTTCCAACTCCCCCAACTTAAGTGCTTCCATTCATGGCTAGAAATGAGAGCGATTACCCAGTATGCTGGCTTTGCCAATGTTAGTTATGGATTCTCCATAGTGGCGCCGCGATAAGACTGGGGAGGTCACGGGGCTCGGGATATTTGCGATGCTTTCACTCTCCGAAACTGAGGTAGGTTCTTTTGCTGGGTTGAGAAAGTTTGGCTTCATATGCTCATAAGGTAGAGGATTTGAAGTGTTGTACCAGTGGATCTGGACCGGCGAGATGTTGCTGTAGTGTTTCAGAATCAATGGCTCTAATCTGTAGGCCTAGATAGTTAAAAAGGCACAGAAATACAACGTTAATACACAATGGCTGGATTTTAGTAAAATGTTTATTCCCAAAGCTCTGCTGAGTAAGTGAATCTTAAGCAGGAATTTTAAAAATGGCTTAAATATGCTTCTATATTTTTCACTGTTAAAATATGTGCCTGTCTAATTACATATTCTTAATGATGAGATTATAAAAAAAAACTGGAGTTAGTTTTGATTAATGGTGTCTATTAATTCATTTTCAGTGAAAAAGACTAAATTTTACCACATTCTGATATGGTCTAACAAGATTTATGTCAGACTCACAAAGCTGAAGTGGTGGATGATAGCCCAAAACGAGGCAAATAAGGTTGATCTCTAATATTTAGATCGTTTAATACACCTGATTTCAAACACATGACTCCAGTAAGAGCCTAACTTGACAGCCAACGAGAGGCTGCTGCCTACAGCAACGAGCCAGCCATCAGCTGTAGGGCAGCGTCGGGGCCTCAGCACAGTCTCACCGTCACGGTTTGCCATTAGGTCACAGAATCTCAGAGCCGTTTTATAGGAGGACCTTGGCCTAGCAAAGGTCCACACGAAGCATTAAAGAAAAGCAGTGCAGCTTGGTGGAAAGATGCATGCTTAGGACATGGGAAGCGTGGGTTCAAATCCCAGAACCCAAGACATAAAAGCCAAATTTGAGATGTACAAAGACGACAGAATTCACGTGCGCAGAAAGGCGCCTGAACATACAGACATGCTGGTCTCCGAGGGACTGCGGCTCTGTACTCTGGATCTGAGCCTCTGACAGACTGAGGCTGTCCCCCTGGCAGAAGATTACTTTCACTCTTCCGTTTCAGCTGGAGCTTTCTCTTAACATGGCAGCTGATAGCTTAAACACACAGGACGTTCTAAAATTCACAGAGTCTGTCAGTGTTTGTCTGGTGGTAGCTAGTGACCTTTCAAAAGACTTCACACAAGTATAATAAAAGCCAATTTCAGATAATTATTTAAAATAGTTTTACTGTGTGTGCATTAGACTGACCGTTCTCCCTAACAAGACGTAAGAAAACTTCACTGTGTGGTGGAGAATCAGACCAGGTTCCTCCAGTAAACTAAGTAAACTGAGCTACACTCCAGCCTAAAGTATTTGTCTTGTCTAAAAACCTCTTCTTGACTCTCACTATTTATGACTAGATGTAAGATCTTGGACTGTTTACATTTAAAAACATTTAAAAAAGCAAATATAGTAGAAAATTGAAAAAAATGAGTATTTTATATTTTGACTCAACTAAATGCATGGCTTTACCTTTCATGTTTTCAAGAGGATCTGTTAGGTTCATCTCAATTACATAGGACATTTTAGTAAACAGCACATAAAGTAGGGTTTCTGTATTTCCTGATTTATTTCTGTGTCTGTACACCAAGACATACAGGACAACTGTGGGAGGTGCTGTTCTCTTCCATCACGTGGTTCCAGGGAGTACTCTCAGGCTGTCAGGCATGGTGACAAGCACCTCTACCTGAGTTCTCTTGCCAGCCTTTAAAGCAGGATTTAAGACTTCTGTTCCTAGGCCATTGGCATCATTACTGGTTAGGATTTGAAATTAATAGATGCTTGTCTCTTGTACTGCTGTCCAGGGGTATTATTTTTATAATTTTTTTTTAAAGATTGATTTATGTGTATGTGCACCAAGGGTGTGCAGTGCCCATGGAGGGCAGAAGAGGGCTCCCCTGAAGTTGGATTTACAGAAGGTAGTGAGTCACCTGATGTGGGTGGGTCTGGGAACCAAACCCAGGTCCTATGCAAGAGCAGCAAGTGCTCTTAACAACTGAGCCATCTCTCCAGTCCCTGGTAAGGTGTTACAGGAGAAGATCCTCTCTAATATTTTATTTCATCAACTCTGAATGAACCAACACACGGTGTTAAAAATATAACCTTTCCAATGAGCTAGAAAATGAATTCTCTTGTTAGTTCATGGCCCCTTACAAGGTTTCTCACAGAGCAACAGTTCAGGATCTAGGAAGCTCACAATAAAACTCACCACTGGGTCTGTAGGATGAAAAATATTTAGTAAGCGATTACAAATCTCTCTAGGTAAAATGTGGTCTTGACTTCCAGTATTTCCTGGCCGGATGCCACGCAATGCCAAAAAAACTGCTAGTGGGGATCCCATACAGAAGAAATTCTCAACCTAAAATGAAAAGAGCCATCCTAAATTTAAAAAATGATGAAGCGTTATTTTTAACAGAATCTGGGGATAACATGTTACATAATAAAATACAAACAATAAAATTACCTCTAAGTATAAGCTTTGTCCACATTACTTGTTAATTACATACTAGTCATTAATGATTTTATAACAATTTACTTCCAGGAGGGTTTTCAGTATTTTAAAATCTAACAAGTTGAAACTGAGAAAAGGAGGGAGGTGAAGAGAAGCAGTCATTGTGTCTAGCATTCACTAGTCAGGGTGTACTGAGCTAGGACACGTGACCACACTGCTAGACGAGATGCTGTGATGGTCGGGACCAGCATGGGAGAGCCACTGCTCCCGAGCTGACAGTGGCGTGTGGGAGGCACAGTGGAAGGAATGGAGCCTCCGACTCTGAGGGCCTTACAGAGGGTGGGGTGTGCTGTGACCAGTACAAGAGAGTAAGGGTTTCTACGGTTGAGACTGGGGTTTCAGGGCTAGGAGAACGACAGACAAGACTGATACTCCTATGGACTAAAGCAGAGAGAGAAAGGTACTGGAGCATTTTTGAGAAAAGACACAGGTAAGACTGAAAAACTGTGTGTGTGCGTGCGCATGTGCATGAGTCTTCTTGTCAGATCTCTAAGGAAGATGGGCTTTATATCTTAGGCAGTGAAGAACAGCACTTAATCCATACTCTGGGAAGCATAACCTAGTAGTAGTGTGTATGGATACACCAGAAAATTGAGATACTATTGATTTTTTGGGGAAAAAAATCTCTTGAAAGAAACGAGGCAAGAGATAATCTCAAGTTGTGTAGGCCCAGCTGTCATTCATAATGGGAACATCGAGGACAGAGTGGGTCACAAGCTTGATCGGAGACGATAAAGAATGGGCCAGAGACAACAATGTAATTTCATTGTCAGAGGAAACTGTCCCCAGATCTTATGTTTGTTCACAGGTAAGTTTGAGACCTCTGCAATATGTGGGTGAAAAGTCAGAGCAGGGGATACAGAATTGTATCTTCTGCCATTCACATCTACATCCACACCACCATCACTGTAGTCAGAGCATGTGAGGCTAAGAAAGTCAACGAGCTTGCCTAGGATGTGCTTAGAACACTGACTACATTTAGTCAGCAGGAGAAAGAGGGAACTCTAGAAGGGAGAGTGAAAGAAAGAACCAGAATAAATGGTTCACGTAAGTCAGATTCTGTTCCTAATAGCCATCATCTGTCACCCTAACTATATTGTGACAGGGTCTTGACCTCCAATTTTATATACCTGTAACTCTTTCCAAAAAGATCACAGAATGACTTTTATTTTCAGAGTGAAAAAATATGCACGAATATTTATTTTGAATGAATATTCTGAAATAGGGCCTTTGTGTTTCTGAACCTAGAGCCCTCACACATGCCACCAAGCTGCCCAGCCCAAGGAAAAGCTGTAAGTAACAGGGCACAGCTGGTATGACCTAGTTCTTATACAAAGTGGGGAGAGGAGGTCTGAAAGAGAAAATAAAGCCACACATGTGACTCATGTCTGTAATCCCAGTACTCATGAGACTGAGGCAGGACTGGGAGTCTGAGGCCAGCCTGGGCTACAGGGTAATTAGCTTGGGTTACTTGATATCAGAGGTTCTGTCTCAAAAAGCAAAAACAAGGGTTGGGGGGTGTGTGGCTCAGTGGGTAAGAGAGAGCATTTACTTTCTAGCTTGACGACCTAAGTTTGAATCCCTCACATTCACATAAAGAAGCTGGGTGTGGTTATGCATGCTTGTCACCCCAGGATTGTGAAGGTTCTGAAATCCTGCAAACTAGTCAAAATGGAAAGCTTCTAGTTCAGTGCCAGATTCTATCCCAAGGCAGTAAGGCAGAGTGATAGAGGAAAACATTCTGCTTTGTACTCTGACCTGTGTGTATGCAGGACAAACACCTGTATATTCAAGTGCATGCCCCAGCACACCCCCCCACCTGTATATTCAAGTGCATGCCCCAGCACACACCCCCACCTGTATATTCAAGTGCATGCCCCAGCACACACCCCCACCTGCATATTCAAGTGCATGTCCCAGCACACACCCCCACCTGCATATTCAAGTGCATGCCCCAGCACACCCCCCCACCTGCATATTCAAGTGCATGTCCCAGCACACCCCCCCACCTGTATATTCAAGTGCATGCCCCAGCACACACCCCCACCTGTGTATTCAAGTGCATGTCCCAGCACACACCCCCACCTGCGTATTCAAGTGCATGCACTGGCCCACCCCTACACACACACCTGCATATTCAAGTGCATGCACCAGCTGCCCCCACACACTTGCACCAGCCCCCCAATATACAAAAACTAGGTGACAAGAGAGCTATGACATTCTACGCACAACGCTTTCTGCATTGCCTAGTCACTCCAGAAACATCTGTTAAGTCGTTTCTTCTGTGTTGTTTTGTTTATGATGACTGCAGTCTGACAAACACGGAAGTACTGTTCTCTCAGTCTGACTGTCAAATGATCAAAAACCATTAAAATATCATGTGTACAGGTATGATGTATATGTGGGGGCATGTGTGTACCGTGGCACATATGTGGTGGTCAGAGGACAATTCTGTAAAGCTGATTCTCTCCTTCTGCCTTTTGTGGGTTGCAGGGATTGAACTCACGTCACCAGGCTTGCACGACAAGCTCCCTTCCCTGCTGAGCCATCTCACCAGCCCCATCAAAGAATTTTGAAGACAAAAAGGAACTTTAGATACTTAGTTTAGCTTCCTCGTCTAGAGACAAGTCAAGAGCTGAGTTCAGAAATGGTACATGACTTGGCTAACGTTACTATCTAGATAGGACAAAAGCCACGACCGAATCAAGCTTCACTGTCCACACTGCACGCTGACAACCCTCACTGCTCTTTTCCTGGTTTCGAAGCTCAGTGGTCAACTGTAACAGGACAGACGCCAGCATCCTCAAGGTCAATCCAGCTGCTGGTTATCCACAGGAAAAACTTGTTTTCTTCTGACCCTGTTCTCAGATGGCCTTCTTAATTCTCAACTTCTATGTTTCCCTCCAAATAACAATGAGGAGCCTTTATTAACCTATGCATGACTTGCGTCAGAAGAAACTCAATTATATGCGCAGGTTCTAGTCATGTGGTACTGAATCTAAGATCATAATAGACTTAATGTGTCCTATCCAATTCTCTAGTAAAAACCAGTTTTCTTTATCTACCAGATACATTTATACATTAGCATTAATCATATATAATAGTGCTGGTATTCAAATTCTAGATTGATAACTCCAGAGAACATATTCTTTAAATGCATGTTTCAACTTTACCATTTGACCATGCCCCCACCCCCCATCCCCCGCCCGCACAGTGCTAGCGATTGAACCAAGTGCCTTGTGTGCGTGGGCCAAGCTCTTTGCCAGAGTTATGAGCCCTGCTCAACAATGTAGTTTTTAAATGTATGGTATAAGTTAAAAGAAACACAGTGTGGGGGAGCCCAGTTACAGGGATCTGGCACCCTCTTATGGCCTCTGCAGGCACCAGGCACACACATGGTTTTTACGTATTCATATAGGCATTCACCCATGCTCACAAAAATAAATACCAGTTAAAGAGGAACTGTGTAAGCCATAGAGTCACCCCACACTTTAAGCTGCACACTAAGCTCCTGAGTGAGAAGGGAAACACCAGGGGCAGGCATGTGGTGCGCTGTGCACGCAGAGGTCATGTTAGAGGCTCAGCACTGCAGGGGAGAGTGTTTCCCAGTGCTGTCGGTGCCGAGGTGCCGAGGTCTCTAACGCCTTAAGCGTTCCTAGAGCGCTGTTTTACTAGTCTAAAAACCAGTTCCACTCTGCCCCTCTCAAGCAGATGGCAGTTCCCCTTCTCTCACAGCCCCTTGCCAAGTCCTGACAACTCCAGCCAAACTGACCCTGGGAGCTTTGCCTTGGGCTTTTGTGGAAACTTCATACACGGAAGCGCCCAGCTTTCTTCCCTGAATTCAGGCCAGCCCATTTCCTTTTATTTTCTTCTTGTTGCTGACATTTTGTTAGTTCTAAACAGTCAACATTTCACACGCTTGCCTCAACTTTTCCTTTCCTCCCTTTCCTTTTCTCTTCTGACTTGGCCAAATGTAAACTGAGGTAAAGAACAAGTGTTCATCCTCTGAAAGCCACCCCTCGCCAGTGCATGACTGCTCTGCACACCGTTACAGTCTGGGGCTGGAGAACCACCTTGCCCACGCTGTTCTTCGAAGCAGCAGCGTCCAGGCACACAGCACATAACCATTCACGGCTAAACTTTCATTTGTGTCCGGACTCCGCACTCCAGTGTTCAAAAAGTACCGAGACAAGGAGAAGCTGGTCCCTTCCCTTACCTTAAATTTTAAGGCAGGTGTTTGTGTTACGGATGACGCCTTCAATCCATGCAGACGTTCTTCTATTTCCCTCAGCCTAGGAGGCAGTATGAGATCACACATACAAACACTTATAGTTTCACTACAAATCATCATTGTATTAGAGGCTTTACTACATCAGGAAGCAAATGATGGCACTCGCACTAACCCCCATCTGTGACAATGTTTAATTAATGCTCCTGCTGTACGGCGTAAGGCCTGCACAGGGACTTCTTATGATACCTGTATATACATAATTATCTACCTACCTACCTACCTACCAATCTCTCTCTCTCTCTCCCTACCTACCTACCTACCCTATCTACCTATGTTGCTTTAAAATTATACTTTATACTCTCTTGTCCAATCTTTTTTTTTTTTGGTTTTTCGAGACAGGGTTTCTCTGTGTAGCTTTGCGCCTTTCCTGGAACTCACTTTGTAGACCAGGCTGGCCTCGAACTCACAGAGATCCTCCTGCCTCTGCCTCCCGAGTGCTGGGATTAAAGGCGTGCGCCACCACCGCCCGGCTCCAATCTTTTTTAAAACAATGTTTTTCCCTTTTCCATATTTAGTAATGAATTTTATAAGTCTTTCATTGCATTGCCCTCACCTACTTTAATTTCTAAAACAGCCATTATTTGTCCACCACACGAGGAACCACGTTCAACCCTTCTCTGCTAAGGACATCTGAGTCACGTGTTTTATTACATTCTTCAGTTGTGCTGACATACATTTCTCAAGAAAGCTACAACTCACTTTCTAAGACAGGCTTGATTACATGTATATGCATTTCCTTACTTATTCTGAGACAATCTCATGTAGCTTGGGCTGACTTTGAACTCCTGATCCTCCTGATTCTACTCCCCAAGTGCTGGGATTACAGGCCTGTGCATGACTACATTTAAAATTTTTTTTAAGGCGGTGGTGGCGCACGCCTTTAATCCCAGCACTCGGGAGGCAGAGCCAGGTGGATCTCAGTGAGTTCGAGGCCAGCCTGGGCTACCAAGTGAGTCCCAGGAAAAGGCGCAAAGCTACACAGAGAAACCCTGTCTCGAAAAACCAAAAAAAAAAAAAATTTTTTTAAATGTTTTTAGATTTCATCTTTAATCATGTGTGTGTATGTGTGAATGGATATGGATGTGTGCCTGCACAGAGAAGGTGGTGGTGTGAATGGATATGGACATGTGCCTGCACAGAGAAGGTGGTGGTGTGAATGGATATGGACGTGTGCCTGCACAGAGAAGGTGGTGGTGTGAATGGATATGGACGTGTGCCTGCACAGAGAGGGTGGTCATGTGAATGGATATGGACATGTGCCTGCACAGAGAGGGTGGTGGTGTGAATGGATATGGACGTGTGCCTGCACAGAGAGGGTGGTGGTGTGAATGGATATGGACATGTGCCTGCACAGAGAGGGTGGTGGTGTGAATGGATATGGACGTGTGCCTGCACAGATAGGGTAGTTGTGCTGTCTGATAAAGGCACTGGGGATCAAATTCAGGTCCACTGAAAAGTCTCACTCAATCTGCACATCTGAAAACGCCATTCTGAGGGCTGTCATCTCATTTCCTCTTGTGTTTGTGTCGACAGGGTTTTCCTGTGTAGCCTTGGATGTCCTGGAACTTGCTCTGTAGACCAGGCTAGCTTCAAACTCAGAGATCCACTTGTCTCTGCTTCTTGAGTGCTGGGATTAAAGGTGTGTGTCACCACACCTGGCTAAATGCCATTTTCTTCTGAGACTAGTAATCATTTTGCTATCGTAATATTTATGTCAACGGCACCTAATCAGTTAAGTCCTGAGACAACCATTCTAAAAGTAAAACAAAGCCTGAGTAAAAATTTTTGTCAATTGACTTCCGCTGTCTTTATAAAATGCTAAACTATTAGAATCAGTGTTTTTCATTATAAACTTGTATCAGTAAGAGGATGAAGAAGATGGAGAGTGCAAATATAAATTAAGATAATGATGTAGCAAAGGTCCCAGATGGTCATATAATCATTAAATCTGTTTATAATTATATACTATATAATTGTTAGTAAAACTAACATGTAAAATAACTTGCCAAGAATAACGAAGTTTTAATACTATTTTCAGAATAATAGTAATAAAGGTGCAGACCAACCTCTATACACCAGCAAAACAAATGATTACACACTGCAAACCCTGAACAAACTATGAGCAAAGATGGAGGGCAGCAAATGAAACTCTTCTGTGGAAAAATGCATGTAAGCAAAGAATGAAAATGACTAACTGAAAGCTAGGTTAGGTATGTTATCTAGTAATCTTTACCTTGAACAAAGCATAAAGCTTTTTCTTTTTTATTTAAAATTTTAATTATAACTACACTGGTGTTTGTTGTGTGCGTATGTGTGAGTACAAAAAAAGGCATGTTATTTCCTGGAAATGGAGTTCAAGGAATGGTGAGCAGCCTGATGTGGGTGCTAGGAACTGAACTCTGGTCCTCTGAAAGAGCAGCCTGTGTTCTTAACCATGGAGCCACCTCTCCAGACCAAAGGTTTTCTTTTAAGAACATCAGCAATTCCGTAAGGACATTTCCAACTCTTTCAAAACTTTAGGTTGTTTACCGTCGTTTTGTTATATAGAGTTCATCAAGAAGATGTCGCTCTTCATAGCTCATCCAGCGTTCATCAGGCAGCTCTTCTTCCTTCTGGAGCAGCTGCTCATACAGTCGAACTGGATTCCAGCCCATCATGATGTCATAAGTAATTACACACCCCAAGGAATGGGACACTATTGAGACTTTACCCCCTTTTTCTTCAAAGTCTGGATTCCGAGAACAGAAAAGGGAATATAATCGATTCAGCTCTTGCTGAAGGCCTTTAACTAGCTGTTTGAAATAAGAAAATATAATCATATTAGATTTTTCACTGAGTGCTATAAACTTTATTTCTAAATGTACTATGAAGAAAAACAAACAAGACTGATGAAATATAAACAGGTTATTAAGTTTACTCAGGTGCATTACAAAGATACAGAAATGGAGGTATGTCTATATGCTATACACCCTACCATTAGCACAGAGTACACCATAGGCAGATGTTACCCATGAGGATCCTTTTGTAGGTTTTCAGTCAATTACACTAGCCAGCTGTTCTAAGGACAGAAATATACTTCCTTTTAGAGTCTAATGAAATTTTCAAAGACCCCTGGAAATTCCTACTTCACTGCAACTCACTATATGTCAATTCTAAATTTTCACAGTGTGTGGGTTTTAGTCATGGTACAAAAAGAATACAAATTTATAATAGATATATTAAATATATATTATATAGTTAATAGAATGTAGTAAGAGGCTACTGTATGGAAGAATCACCAAGAGACCTTGACAGTTCAAATCTCATCATGTTGGTGACAGAGAAAAATAAAAGATGACTTCTGTGATTGAGATTAACTAATAAAAGCACTGACGTGAAGCAGCTCAGTACGTCGTCTTTGTAAAGCTACTGAATAATCCCTCCCCCAAATCCACAAGAAGGCGGCTTCTCTTTCCAACGTATCCTGGACCCTGATCTGAAGTTTAGCCCAGTCCTCTCTTCTTACTGCTTCTTCTATTTGGTTATGAATTTTCAGTTTTTATTCATTTTATCTCATTACTTCTTTTTCAAAAATTTATTTATTTTTATTATTTCATGTGCATTTGTGTTTTGGCTGCATGTATATCTGTGTGAGGGTGTTGAATCCTCTGGAACAGGAGTTACAGGCAGCGATGAGCTGCCATGTGGGTGCTGGGAATTGAACCAGGGTCCTCTGGAAGAGCAGCCAGTCCTCTTAGCCATTGAGCATCTCTCCAGGCCCATCTCATTCTTAACAAGCCAGTCATTGTTCTGACAGATTTTTTTTTTTTTACAGCTTCTATTTTAAAATCATGTTATATCAAGAGACAACCAAACTCTATCAGCTGCTACTGAACACTCTTCACCTGATGGCATACACCAGCATTCACTCTTGAACTTTCTGACTGGGAGGCTCAGTGATGACATGCACGAAGCTCTGGCATCCTCTGTTGACATCTAAGCATTCAATAAAACACTGAGGCTAATCTGAGCTACTGAAACTATGGAATATGTCTGATGCAATATATCCTGGCAATGAGACTGAGAGAGGAAGAGTCCCGTGCTTTAGTGGCAATGGTTCTCCAATTCTCACATGTATCAGAATCACTTGGGCAGACTGCTCAAAGTGGACTGCTGGGCTCTGGCTCTGAGTTCTTGACTCAGAGGCTCTGGAGAGCCTGGGAATTTGCATTACAAACAAGTTCCTGGAAAATGCTGGTGCTGCTGGCCTGAGAGCTCTACTTTAGGAACTACTAGTTCAAGAACAAATGAATATAAAAGCCTTTTAAGACATGGGCTGTAGGTGAAACTCCAGGACTAAGGAGTGTGCAATGCGATGTTACTCTGTGTGCTGTTCATTAAGGGAGCTGTAATTCTTTGGAGGGAGCTCTTACAATATCAACAATCCTTAAGATTAAAAACCTTCCTTCCTTCCAATCCATGCAGCAGTTTCAGAGAAAGAGCACGGGTGTGTTTTGCTTGGGATTGAGGACGTTGTGTATGCTTGGGCAGTGAGACACTGACCCAGCTCTGTATTATTATTTACTTACGAAGGTCTTGATTCTAAGGTTTATAATAGGTAAACACAGAAGTACTTCAGTACACTGGCAAAAAGGACCCAATTTTCATGTTTTTTAAAAAACCCAATTCTCAGAAAGTGGGAATTGAGAAGGACTAGCTGACACACAGCCTTGTCCCTCTAACCCTGGCTCCTTGGTGACCAGTAACAAACTTAGGGTTTTTCCCTTAAGAAGCTCAATCTTGGAGTCAAGAGATCAAGGGGTGACCTAACTTAACTGCTGTGGAGATGAGAGTGCCTTCTGTGGCACCTCTGGCTGGTGGTGGCTTAGCAGCCACCCCGTCTCTTATTTCCATGTTGAAGGGAGTGTCAATTCTTTTGAGGCAACTTTGCTACTACAAAGGTCTTCACCACAGTAAACAAACACACTCCTCCTATTCACTGATTATTTTACGTTCTATGTTAAAGAGTAATATGAGGGGGTTATAATTTTTCTGATTATTTTTGATGAATGATTTATCTGCATACATGTCTGTGCACCACACATGCCTGGAGGATGTCAGAAGAGGGGGCTAGGATTCCTACAACTGGAGTCAGATGATTGTGAACCACCATGTGGGTGCTGGGAACCGAACCAGGATCCAATGCAAGAGCAACAAGTGCTCTTAACTGCTGAGCCACATCTCCGGTCCCAGTATGAGGGATTTTAATTTACAGACTGTCTTCTGTAAACAAGCAAGCAAACAAGAACACCTCTGCCCACCTCTTCCTCTATATGCCTTTTGTCCTTCATAATGCTTTAAAAAGCAATACCCAGAATTCCCTGATGTTATCTCCTAGGAGGACTGTTAATTTAAAATATAAACACAAGCTCTATTTCAGACCAACTGAATCACAACCTCTAGGGGACGGACCTAGAAAACTGTTTTTCCCCTTAAATATTTTGTTTCTTGAACTTTTTAGTTGAAAATACAAAATGTTACCAAGTAAAATTAACATAAAAAAAATCAAATGTCTGGGTTGGAGCCGGCTCAGGGATTATGAAAGCATACTGCTCTTACAGAGACCCGAGTTCAGTTCTCAACTGAACCCATGTAGGGTGGCTCATACCAACTGTTAACTCTAGCTCCAAGGGAGCCGATGCCCTGGTCTGGACTCCATAGGCATTTGCAGTCACATGCACATCCCCTCCTCACAACACATGATTAAAAAAGCCCATACATTATCTTTTAGTTAGATTCTCCTCTTGTTAGCATTTATCACATTTGTGGTATTCTCTTCTGTAAATATGCAAATGCACACCTTCCCAAAGTTTTGGTAATTACTTGAGGGATATAGTATACATGCTGTCATCTTTTATCCCTTAATACTTCATTGTACATTCTCTAATATTAGAATATTTCTGGTAAAATTATTCAGCCACATGGCACTATTTGGATATATTTTATCTAATCTACCAGCACAACTCAGCTCTGTCATCCATTCCTGCAGCTCCCTCATCTTCTACAGGTCAGCAGAAAATGGGATAGAGTATTTACCAGATCTCTTCCCCTCCTGTGATCAGGAATGTTTCCTATAAAAACTGTCTTTTATGACATTGACAATTTAAAAGAATACAGCACCAGTTCCATTCCCTGTTTGTGTTTCTCAGGTATTTCCTCAATATTATGATACCACACAGGGGATGCTGCATCCTCCACTGGGTATCACATCCAAAGGCTCACAATGTCCATCCGTCCCTTGGGAAAACCCAGGATAGATGCTGCCTGATTTCTCCTGTGTGTAATTATGGTTTCTCTTTTATGGACCAGTGAGCAGACTTCGGGGATGCAGACAATTAGCCTGCTCCTAACCAAAACATTGCCCTCAATTTAATAGTCACTGATGATTCATGTCCAGTCTCCTCATACCCAATACTGCCACGACAGCTATAAAATGACTTTCCAACGCCTGTCAGCTTTATCGTTCTCCTAAAAGCAAGGGACCTATCTGCTTCCCACTTAATTTTTCAAATTATAATATAAATGAAAGATTTAAAAAAATGGTTTACAATCCTTTATTGCAGTCATTATTATATCCCACATTAAAGTACTAATAACTCCTGTAGTAACGGTGAACCACTCTGGTGCCCACGCAGTTTCAGATTCAGCCAACTAGAACGGTTCTCCAGCTCCTACCCTTGTGACCTGCCATTATTCTTTTGAACATTTCTTTAGTTTCTGTCACAAATTGTTTTGGCCTCTGAACGAGCTATATTCATGAGGTATTGTAATTTTCTCTATGGGAACAAGGCACTACAAACATCTGGGTGTGAGGGGTGCTCAGTGTGATGAGGGGATCCTTGTTTTTTTGGCTATTTTAGTATACATGGCTGGGAAATGTATTTATGCATGTAAACACGGTCACCTGCATATACATGTATATATACATACATATATATATAAGCACATTTTATAAACCATGTGTTCAGAATGATACCTTCATTCCCAGTCTCTATACATTATAGAACAGTGTTATTTTTATTATTCTCTCTTTTTTGGAGATAGGGCTTCACTCTGTAGTTCACACTGGTCTTGAACTCATGGCAATCTTTCTGCCTTAGTCTCCTGAGTACTGGGATTGCAGGTGTGAACCACCATGTACCTTTCTCCTTGTTTTGAGATAGGTCTCACTTTGTAGCTCTGCTTCTGGAGTGCTGAGGTTAAGGTGTGTGCTACCATGTCTGGCCTTCCTCTGTATTTTTAAGGAGCACCAAGTGGTTGTTCTTACGAGGCCTCTCTGGTCTGAAGCTGATCAAATTCACTATTAAGAAGCGGATGTCACTATAAAGCACACTCCCAGGACAAGATGCTCACAATGCTCACCTCGTCCCTATAGAGCGGGCTGGTATAGTACATTATGTCCATCGCACTGCTGTTCAGCATGTCCCGCAAGCCGCGCACCTTGTCAGGAGTAATGGAATCAACAGTGTCTATAAGAAAAAACAACAACAACAACCAACTCAAACTTAGAGAGGGTTCCAGGGAAAAATTACAGTTCCTACATTTCCTAAAGTTACTTAATATTTAAATATTAAACATTAGTGGGGACCTTCCCTTCTTGCAAAATATCTAAAAAACAAAACAAAACCCAAAAAGTAAAAGACAACAAAAAGAAAAGGAATGTTGAAGGATGAAGGCCATTATCAATTTTTTTTTGGCTCTGTTTACCTTGGCCCTGACTATGCCCACTTGGTATGCCTGGGCACTGCTAACAACAAACCAACAATAAATAAGACTTTTCCTATGCTTCGCATTTATCTACCTCTGTGAACCAATGACTCTATGGGCATGCACTGTCAAAGCATAAATGAACACAAAGGCAAACGTATTAGTGATGTGCGTCAGTACACAGGACAAAGCTGCTGTAACTGTGAAAAAGGTCTTACCTACTAAAATGACTGGAGATGCAGAGAAGCATCTGTATTGCTTACAGAGGCACAGAGAATGAACATTGTCCCGTGAAAGCACAGGAGGGCAGGAGCCTGATGACCTCACTCAAGGACAAGTCACTGCATTGGCTCAGGTTATTTATTCACATTTATTCTGTAATTTAGTACAATGTAGTAAAGACTGAAAGGCACCATGATAAAGACTAGGATTCTCTCTTTACCCTGAACGATTCTCCCAAATATTTTCTAAAGTGGTGGCCTTCATGGTAAGCCTTTGGTCCTACTGGTATAAAGCAGACACCACTTTAACCATTTCCCCCAGAGGATAACCAGTTTCTAAGCACATTCAAAGAACAATCCTTCCACCACTGGGCTGCAATACTGCTCTGCCATGGATCAGGTTCCACATTAGCACAGATGGTGCGGCACGTGCCATACTGGTCTATCTGCCCAGCTTTGTCCCAATATTCAAGTGTTTCAACTATGGAAGTGAAATCGAGCCAGCAACTTAGGAGGACATGACTTCGACTCTGTTCTTGGCTAGTCTGGGCCCTCTGTTCCACAATCATTTTACAGTCAGCTCATCAAGTTCTGTGAAAATCTACAGATCAATTTGGGAGTTAGCATCTCTAGAATATTCAACCACTTAATCTGAGAGAATCATCTTTGTATTTAAGTTTTCCTGTATTTTAATAGTTCTTATACTTTAAAATCTAAATATACATATTTCAGTTATTTAAAGTTACACATTTTTTATAGTTGTATATTTAAGCTATTTCTTGGGGCCTTGCATTTTTTAATGTTATTTGTTTGTTGCTGGTCTACAGAAAAGCAACTATTTTTACACATAAATCCTCTATGCCATGTCCTTGATAAGCCGATCAGTTCTAATGACTTTTCTGCATAGTTTTGTGCGTTCTGAGCAGACAGCATGGGACGTCTTATTGTGCTGCAAAGACAGTAAGTCCACGGACATCATTAGTTTCCTTTTATCCTTTCACTACCCATGAGTACTCTGATACTTGCTACAGCATGCTTTTACTTTGAAATGTATACAGAGTCAAGCTGAGTGTGAATGTGAATGCTTGCACAGTGTTATGTAACGACGGTTGTGATCAGGACACGGAACTGTCCTGACTTCAACGTTCTGCCTCCCTTTCCTTAAGTTCTGGCAGTCACTGGCTTGCTCTTTGTGACTGTACTTTTGCTTTGTTCAGTTATATGAATGGAAGCATGAAGTACAGTCTCTTTCTGGTTGGCTTCTTTCTGTTATCTTAATACCTTCAAAACTATCAGCAGTAGGTGATGCCCAGGACTCCAAGGCTCAGGAGGCTAAGGCAGGAAGACTGAGTTTCAAGGCCATCTGGGCTACAAAGGTGAGACTGTTTCAAAAACAAACAAGTATCACGACAATGTAAACTTAGCCAGAATGACAGGCTCAGGGGGTTAGTAATGTACATTCCTGAAGTTTACCTGGGTGAGTCAGCAAAGCCTACAGTGTTAGTATATGGAACTTCACACATGTACCGTTACTGCTGAGACAGCTTCCTTTGGTCACTAGCATTTAGCTACTTTGTAGTGGTTTGAAAGACAATGGCCCCCAACGAGAGTGGCACTATTAGGAAGTGTGGCCTTGTTGGAGACTTGTGTCACTGGGGGCGGGGGTTGGGCTTTGAGGTCTCATACATGCTCAAGATACCGCCCAGTGTTGGAGACCACTTCCTGTTGCCTGCAAGTCAAGATGTAGGACACTCTGCCACTTCTCCAGCACCATGTCTGCCTGCATGCAGCCATGTCCCACCATGATGATAATGGATTAAAACTCTGAAACTGTAAGCCACCCCACTTAAATGTTTTTCCTTTATAAGAGTTGCTGTGGTCATGGTGTCTCTTCACAGCAATAGAAACCCTAACTAAGACATACTTATTTCTTAAAAAGTTCACTACAATTTTTGATGCTCATACAATTTTGGAGTACAATGTTCTAGTTGACATTGCTAACTATGAGATAGTAACACAGACCCGGAAGACTCTGTGGCTGCACCCGGGGCAGTGTACCACTGTAATGAAGGTGGCTGTCACTGTCACACAGACCTAGATCTCCTTCCTCTACCTCCAAAGCACAAAGCACACACACACACAAACATGCTATTTGTGAAGTCTACATGACAGTCCAAAGACACAAGTCAATTTTGTTAATTTTAAAATCAGCTTTTTTCCCTCAAATATGTTCTTGAATAATCTGGAACAAAAAGTGAATATACCCTAAGACAACTAAAAGATTTTGTTCCTGTGGTGTGTCTGTCCATGTGTGTTCAGCTGGTCTGGAACTTGCTGTATCAACCAGGCTAGGCTTGAACTCACAGAAACCGACCTGCCTTTATCCTTCCCACCCATAAGTGTTGGGATTAAAGGCATATTATGCCATCAAACATGGCCAGGATTTTGTTCTTAATAAAAATATTTCTAAAACTGTATATTTACTCTAGTAAAGCTTTGTCTTTGGTTAAAATCATTCCATTTTAAAACAAACGATACCTCCATCAAGAGTAAGCTTTGACCGCCATTCAACAGGCAGAAACTCAACGTGTGTTGCATGGTTGGAAAAATGCCTCTCTTCTATTTTTCTCGCTGCCTCTCTCATCCTAAAAAAGAAAGAAACGTAAGACACACTTGAGAATGACTTCCCGGATCTCCTGGCAGCTCTGTCCAGCTGCGTCTCTTGGCTGACACTACGCTGGCTACACTAGCACAGCTTTGCCTCAGTGACTTTCCTGTCTGTCACTCGGGACTTCAGACGCTCCCACTTACATTACATTCTAAATGACACAGCTCTTCAGGGATGTAAGAGCATAATGAACACATCCGTGCTTTCGCTCATCTCCACACATCTCATTTCATCTCCTTTAAACAATTGTATTTTTAATTAATACATAACGGCATCATTTCCTTTCCCCTCCCTTTCTTCCCTCTAGCTCCTCTCATATCCCTGTACTCGCCTCTCCTACTCCCTCAATTTATGGTCTCTTTTCTTCGAACTATATTGTTACACACATACACACGAATGAATAAATATATAAATACAACCTGCTGAGTCTGTTCAGTCTTGCTTACACATATAATTTTAGGTCTGACCACATGGTATGGGATAACCAATGAGGGGGCTCATCCTGGGGTTACTAATTTTTTTCTCTCTCTGAAATAGTTAATTGCCTGTAGCTCTTCATCTAGTAATGGTCCCCCATGAGTTTCCTCATCCACGCTGGCATGTCTAGTGGTGGTGCCACTATTCAGGTCTTGTTCAGGCAGCCATACTGTTGAGGTCTCATGGGCGTAGCTTCCCAGTCATAGCTAGAAGACACTATCTTGCAGAAGACTTCCTGGTCCTCTGGCTCTTGCAATCTTTCTGCCCCCTTTAACTCTTTATAATGCAAATTTCATTTTTTTTACTTTGAAAATTAAGGTATCAATGAACTTACAGCTTTCCTTTTGCCAATTACATGAATTCTACTACAGATAGGATTTTGATCATCACGACATAATGAAGATACTCAGAGGTTCACAGTGAAAAATTCTCTCATGCTGTCCCTTCAACAGGTATACCTTCCCTTCATGGTTTAAAGCAAATCCCAAATACCACACCTTTTTATTTCTTCATACAAACACTGAACTCAGGTTTCAAATACTTGAGGCAATTGCTTTACCACTGAGTTATACCTTGCACATGTAAGGTAAATGTTCTACCACTGAGCTTCATCCCTAGCCATCTTATCTCCAAATAGCATAATTTTCTAAAATAACATCTATTCAATATTAACGTATTGCAATCAAGTAATTTTTAATTTTAGCAAATATGTAGTTCAGCAGCCTCATTTCCCCAACTGACTATAAGAACTATTTCACAATAACATTAAAACATTTTATGTTTGTTTATGTTCCAAATACTGTAGTACATTCACTGCAGATGGTAGATAGGTCACAGCTGTTGTTAATTTACAGCCCCCCCCACCCCCTATGGAGTTTCCTATAGTCTGTTTACTAATTGCATCCATGTGATGTTATTGTGAATAACAATAACATCTATTGCACAGATCCTGTAAGGTGGTATGAAATGGGGGGCTGAGCAGAGGTCAGTGAGTTTGGAAAGACTCCACAGGCTTTTTTCAGCCTTTTTGTGTTAGGTTTTGCCTTACTTGTACCTGAAGAAATTAAACTTCTGTTTTACTAATGATCTCAAGGAGGATATGCCAGCAAACCAATTCTCATGGTCCTTGATATTTAAGCAAAGGATGCATCAGGACATAATTATCATGCCAAGTCATATATGGATCATCATAAAACAAAGTCAGAATTAGAGCTACGAGATGCCTATAAGAGAAAACAAGGGATTGAGAAAACTAAGGGAGCCTCCCAGTCTCCAGCACCACCACAACTTGAGCTGCATGCGATTTTACTTTAAGCCTCTGTGGGCATGATGATCTTACAGAGTGCAGCAAGCTCCACACCTGCACATGCAGGCTACCGAGGATCTACTTCCTAGAGTCAAACAACACTTACTTCACGGATGACGAATTTGACTGGCAGCCTCCGGAGCGGTCAGTGTGCTTTCTACAGTAACTGTTTGTTCTCACTATGTTAGGAGCCTGTGCCTCATCAGTTCTGCTTTGTCGGGACCACTGGTAAAGAGCCAGGTCTAAGGCGGAAACTTTAACCAAAACCCCTCTAACACAGCACTTAACTTCTGAAACACACAGGCCCCACACACATCCCAATAAGCTCCTAGAGAGGGTTTAGAGTAAAGCTGAGTGCCGCCTGTCAGTTAAGAAGAGGAACAAACTGCCTGTGTGTTAAGTATCCAGACTTCTGTGTACAATCTGGAGTTGTTTCCTCTGGGAGCAATTAGTGGGCAGATTATATTGAAAACTGTCAGTTTAAACAATTCTTAATCTCCTCAGAGTTGGACAACTTTGGAGATTCTCAATTTCTGAAGCTCAGAGAGCAACCAACAAACTTAAAACCAGTTCTTTTCCTGCTCTCAACCCTAAATTAATATGTTAATTAAGGCTATTCTTTTTAAAATCACAATGGAGGTAAAAGTCACATATTATCAACATACAGTCACTCTTGGTTTCATCCAGAAACATCAATGGTATTAGAAGAGTTGGCACCAGGAAAACATGGAGTTGAACCTCTGTGGATCTGCTTTGCCTTAGGCAGAAGCTGGGACTCTGTCTGCAGAGAACTCACATGGCTGTGTTTTTTATAATTCTTCCTTGGTCCATCTTCTGTCCAATGCCATGCACAACAAACACGATATGAGAAGTCTGTGAGGGCTTGTCTTCTAGCGTGGCTTCTTCTACATAACCTCTATGAAGTCTGGTCCCACTACTGGAGGCTGTAGGGAAATTATGGCCCTAAGTTTAGTACTTGGGAAGTTGTATTGTAAAATATGTTTAAAGAAAGAAAAAGTAGTAATGATAAGAATCTAAGAAAATATTTCACTGGGTATAGAAAGAGAAAATAAAGTTTGTAAGATAATATCTATTGACTGACAGACATAAAATGAAGTGAATACAACAGAAAAGCCAGAAACCACTAGGAAAATAAAAGGATAAACAGAATATAGAATAATAAAAAAAAACCTATATTAAAAAATATACCAGGTATGGTGGCATACACCTTTAATCCTAGCACTTGGGAGGTAAAGGCAGGTTGATGTCTGTGAGTATAAGGCCAGCCTGGACTACACAGTGAGTTCCAGAATAGCCAGGGATATACAGTGAGACCCTGTCTCAAAAAAAAAAAAAAAAAAAAAAAAAAAAAAAAAGTCAAAGAGAGCTTGCTAGTCAAAAAGTACACACATTCGCCGGGCGGTGGTGGCGCACGCCTTTAATCCCAGCACTCGGGAGGCAGAGGCAGGAGGATCTCTGTGAGTTCGAGGCCAGCCTGGTCTACAAAGTGAGTTCCAGGAAAGGCGCAAAACTACAGAGAAACCCTGTCTCGAAAAACAAACAAACAAACAAACAAAAAGTACACACATTCAATTAATATTTTGAGCTGAAGACGTAAAAAGGTACTCCACAAAATGAATACAACTATAAACATATAAAATATTCAGCTACATTTATAACAAATAAATTAAAATGACATAATAACATTTTATTAGATTTAAAAATGAATTTTCAAACTTATTGAGGATACTCTATCTTCCCTAAACACTCATTTTAAAAAAAATTATCTGTGTGTGTGTGTGTGTGTGTGTGTGTGTGAGTGAGAGAGAGAGAGAGAGAGAGAGAGAGAGACAGAGAGAGAGACAGAGAGAGAGACAGAGAGAGAGATGGAGAGAGACGACATATGGGAAGCATGTGAGAGGTCAGGGGACAGCCTCAGGTGTTCGGTGCTTACTTTCCACAAAGCAGCCTCTGGTTCTCTGCTGCATGATGCTAGGGTAGCTGGCGCTGAGCTTCCCGGAATCCGTCCCAGCCCTCTGTCTTGCTGTAGTAGTGCGAGGACTGCGGATGCATACTATGCATCTAGCTTTTATGTGGCTTCTGAGACTTTGAACGCAGGGCATCACACTTGAGTGACAAGTGCTTTTTCTCTATAGAGCCATCTACCCAACCCTTCCTTTTTCTTTAGTAAGACTACTTCACAGGGCAATGGTGGTGCACATCTTTAATCTCAGCACTCGGGAGGCAGAGGCAGGCTGTGGCCAGCCTCAATCTACAGAGTGAGTTCCAGGACAGCCAAGGCTATTACACAGAGAAACCCTGTCTCAAAACCCTCCCCCAACCCCCGCCCCCAAAATCCCTAGAATAAATAAAATAAATAAATAGATAGATAGATAAATAAATAAAACTACTTTAATCTGTAAAAGGCCAAGAAGCAATTCCTTTAGCAAAGTTCTACAAAAAGTTGTGTTGTCTTTCCCACAACCACTACTCCCTCCTCCACTGAAAATGAATCTGTGACAATATGGCTTCTTTCCCAACAATTCCAGTCCCCAAACCCACTGTCCCTGAAGACACTTTCAGCCTCCCCTTCCTTTATGCCATGTACCAAGTGCCATGTTCAGGTTTCACTGTCTCGAGGTAGACTGCTTTCACATAGTTATGAGTTAGTAAGTTTTGCTCAACAGGGTTCTTGTCACTGAATTTAACTTCTACTTAAAAATACAATAAAAACAGAACATGAATGATATACTTTTGAGAACACGCAGTGACGTGTAACAATACCTTTAGAAAACCCCAGTTTCTGGGTTACAGTCCTTGCGATCTTGGATGTCGTGGCATCACTGTAGAGATACACCTCATCCATGCTGTGCCAATCCACATGATTCCGACTCAGTTTGAAACTATGAACAGCTGTTGTACAAAAGAGAGGAATTTCAAGTTCTCCAAGACAGATTTTCTTTGCGTAGAAAATCCTAACACTCAGGTTTCTGAATCACTATTACCTAACTCAGATACCATGTGCTTTAGTTCAGTAGAGAAAATTTCATTAAAACCATCTGTCACATAAGCAATACACAGACCTTTATAAAAGATCAGCAATGCTGCGAGGAACAGCAGAGTGACCGGCATGACTGCATGATATTGACCTCTTGGATGTGGGTGAAATGGCTTTTGATTATGAAGGAGTTGCATCCCCAGGGGTATGGCTCCTCTTTCTGTGGGGTACACACCTATTTAAAAGTTTTCAATAGCTCTGACATAGAAACTTAAGTTCTACCCCTCTGTTGATTTTATTAAAAATATTAGGATATGTAAAAATTTCACTCAATGTGAAACAAAAAAGAGACCGATTTGCTCAAAAACTGTGATTGGCAGGGTACACCTGTTTTACCTAAAGATGAATTGTTTTAAGAATTAAGAATACATTCTATGTAAGACGGTATAGTCCTGGTCAAGACTGTAAGACATGCTGAAGTAGCGTGTTCCCCCTGAGAAGACATGGCACACTACAAGAAAATCTAGTTCTTAAATTAACAAGTAACTTAGTTTGATGAAAACCAATTATATTTTACTTACCTCTCAGGATATGTTAATGACTTGTACATATGTGTGTGTGTGTACGTGTGTGTGTGTTGTGTGAATGTATCTCTCACAGGACTAAGATTCAATTAACACAACACACACTAACAGCTTTAGTTCCACACAATGCAACCTCAGGCTCAGACTTTTAATTTAAAAGCTTTTCATAAATTAAAAGGGTTTAATAACTTTTGCAAGGGCTTAATAACCATTTACAAAACAAATTATTGTTAATATAGTTCTGAGTTCCATATGTTTAAAAGACTGAAACTATATGATCAAATATTTAGAGAAAAGTATAAATCTAGCCAAAGTTTGTTCCTCTGCCAATCATTTATATATTGTCTTAAAGTGGAACATCCTAATATTCAAACACCGTAATGGAATACAGTTTTTTATATATACGTATAATAATGTAAAACTAAGCCAAACAGCGCAACAGAGACATTTTCAGAAAAAACTAGTACTTCTAAGCTTTAAGCACAACTGAACTACAGCTGGTGTGAGCTACACAGAGAAACTACGGTTACTGTACCTTGGGAACGCTTTCGCTTAAGACCTGTGGCATCTGTACTCTCCTTATATCCTCTCCATTTGAACAGAGAAGGGAGGGTGAAGGGAGGGAGGTGGTAGACAACTAAGAAAGCAAAAACACTGAGCTTCAAAGTACATTTAAGTGAGTTTTTCTATTTAGCCTTTTCCTTTTAGTCTTAACTTTTAAAAACTACATTTGACAAACATTACTCTAAATGCTTTTTAAAATATAATTTCTAGCTAAAAATTGGTAAAACAAAAATTAGTTTAATGTCTGTCAAATATATGCTCTACTTGTATTGAAAGGAACAAATTTATCAGTGACAGACAATTACATGATCATTATTTAATTCCTTTGCATAGCTACAAGAAATGCATGGCATTTTTGAATGCTAAGAGATTTATGAACTCTATCTTTATTTGTGATGACATAGCCAAGAGGTGATACACAATTTGAGAATACAACCATATTTTAAACAGCTAATTCAGCTCCCCTGAGATACCACAGTATACAGTCCACTGAATGCTCTCCATACTAAGGTATGATGGCTTTAAGATTCGTTAAAAGCAAGGCTTCCTATCTCAATTGAGAAAGTTGTTAAAAGACTTAAAAGTGAAAATTTTTCTAAGGAAATCATATTGGAGGCTCAACTTTCAACTATCCCTTTTGGAAAGATTAATGATAACATAACAAAAATAATCTCATTAGAAAAACATACGCTGTGCTACCTTGTAGGCATTAAGCAGACAGCACAGAAAAGCCAGGCGGACTGGAGATTTGACGAATCAGTAGATAACCTTAAAGCCAACATGTTCCTTGTCGAATCTGCTAGTTATATATCGCTGATAACATTCCTTATATTTAAGTAATTATTTAGTATACTTGAAACTAAATTTTAAAAATCAGTTTACTACGTCAGGTAATTATCAAATTTTTATGATTTAGCTAAAATTTATGTTTTAATACATTCAATTTTCACCCTCACTCCCATCTACATGAATTTGACATTCAAAGGTTAAATATTGCTCAAATGAAAAAAAAATCTTTAATTTCTGTTGTATATACAATCAAAGTATATGCAAATATTTATGCAATAAGGGTTTTTGGGAAATTCTTACAAAGCATTAACAACTACACCTACACATTAAATTACTACACCTACATGCAACTAGATGGCTTTAGGACTATAAACTAGGGCTAAAAGCTGGAGGACAGCAGAACTATAGAACGCCTCTGACACAGGAAAAAAGGACTCGGAAGCAGGTTTCTTCCTGCCCATGTTCTTTCATGTGCCTTCTGGTCAGTCAGGAGCAGAGGTATACTTAGGCCAGCAAAGGCGTTAAACCAAATAAACTAGGAAAAGCTGCTAGTACAGCTAAGAGGTCAGACCAATATAAACTTGTATAAAGAAACAAAGACTAGATTTTGTAGGTCCAGTGGTAAAACGAATCTGAACCAAATCCCACATTTACCCAAAAGAGCTCTCAGGACACATATAGGCCACCTGACATTATAAAATTTTGTAAGCACTTTCAGAAAGCTGGTCAGACACAATGATGAATTCCTGCCTTTTAAAAACAACAGCTTAACTCTACAAAGATAAACAAACATCACTACACAGCTTTCTGCTCCCAACAGAAAATTGTACTTATTTAAAACCTTTTTATAAAATTAAATGGTTATGGTTCTTTACCTTTATATCTTATTTTCATTTGAAAACCATTTGCTACAGAGCTTAATTCTTTGAAGCCCAAACACAGAATTACAGGTATTACTTTTCACAGAAGAAACCCTTTACAAACTAGAGATCACTTACAGGTAAAGGAGGCTTAGGTTCTAGGCAGTTCTAGTTCCTTTTGTTAAAATACATTTTGTTTAGTAGCTCCTATGTAGTATTACAAAAGTATTCATAAATTCCCAGTACAACTGAAGGTGTGAGGGTGTAAGTTGAGAGCATTAAATAAGACATTTACATATTAAAGTCTTGTTCGGTAATGAAAAACGACTGAAATGTTAAATTATTTAGAATCATTTCCTTACTAATTAATCTCTTAGAAACTTTCTTCACCATGTAACTCTGAATACAGTAAGTTTATCCAAAAAAAAAAAGAATAGAATAACAGTTTCTACAAGAGAGATACACAACTACTTTTTCCTTTATGAAAGCCAACTGTCTGGAAAACCAGTACTCTTCTTTTAGACAGCGGCTTGCCCAGGCTGCCTCAGAGGATGCCTTGCTCTTTCCTTCCAAGCAATCAGAGTCCAGATATGTCCCATGATGCCTAGCATTGATCTGGAAAATTCTTTCTCTCAGGGAAAGCAGGTGGCCTTGTGCATCTCAAACTTGCTAAGTACAACCAAACTCTAGCACTCTTTCTTGGACCTCAGGTAAATTAATTTGAACAACTGATAAAAAAAATTAAATAATAAAGTCACAACCCCAAACTAGAAGATGGGAATCTTCAGTCACAAAGACAGAGGAGAAAGCTGGTTCAGGGGCCAGAACACCTCCACTTCATCTCTCTCTCTCTCTCTCTCTCTCTCTCTCTCTTTTGAGATAGAGTCTCACTCACTCTGTAGCCCTGGCTGGCCTGGCACAGGCTATGTAGACCAGGCTATCCTCAAACTCTTGGGTTTTCTGTTCTAGGACCCCATCGAGAACACCAGGTGAGGAAGTCTGAGCACAGCAGGAACATCTATTTGTGATGTGGTAGAAGAGCCTCAGCTCGTTTGTCTCATGTTTCTTTTACCACAAAATCGAGGTTGTGCAGTTTGTGGCCAGACATCTATTTGTGATGTGGTAGAAGAGCCTCAGCTCGTTTGTCTCATGTTTCTTTTACCACAAAATCGAGGTTGTGCAGTTTGTGGCCAGAGTGATGCACAATATTAATACATTTAGGTCAGCTTTTAAAAACTACTGTATATGCTTGGATAAACTGTAAGGGAACGAAACAACAATTGAGCACTAAATGTGTTTACAAATTTTGCTTTGTTTTTCGAGACAGGGTAGCCTGTCTCAGGAGTTTCTCTGATAGCCCGGGAATTTGCTCTGCAGACCAGGCTGTCCTCAAACTCAGAGATCCACCTGTTCCTACCTGCTGAATGCTGGGATTAAAGGTGGGTGCCACCACTACCTGGCAAGAATTACTAATTTGAAGGCACAATTTTATTTATATTAGTCATCTTAAGTAAATGGATGGGCTCAGATTAGTTACTGTGTTAGATAAAAATTTCCTAGCCTTGGGGTTGGAGAGAAGGCCCAGTGGTTAAGAGTGCTTACTGCTCTTGCTGAGGACCTGAGTTTGGTTCCCAGCACCCAAATGGCAGCCTTTTCTGACCCCGTTGGGCACACAGGTGGTACACATAAATACACTCAGCCACACACATACAGATAATTTATCCCCCCTGGCTATTAGATGAGGTAGGAGAGTATTTTCATTTTAGTTCTCAGAGAATTAAGTTTCAAGGATCTAAGTCACAAAGCAGGTTATCTTTATTTGGATAGTTATACCAGACTTCCATCAATCTAGTTCAATGTTTATCTTCAGATTAATATGAAAATCTAAAGGAGGTAAAAACTTAAAACATATCCAATCCATCTGTGGCAACACTTACACTAAATGGACATGGTCAAAAAAGTGGGAAGTTATATCTTATTTTAATGCTCCCAAAGGCAAGAACTTCATTTCTTTGGGATTCCATAAAATACTGGAAGAGTTCCTGCTCTAATATTTTTAAACATTTGTATTTATTGGACGAGACTCTTCAGACAGCCTGTTAATAACTCCATGGCACTTTCTTCCAAACTGTCTGGGTCCACTGTCTGCTGTGCCACTTTGCACTCAACCTGCTCACTGTCCTGCTGGCTCTCTCTTCTCTAAGATACCCTGAAAACTCCGTGGGTGGATGCCTTTGTATTTCTCCTACAAAACTGCCTAGCAGAACCGGCAGGCATTGACAATCTTTCCAAAGGAAGAGCCAAAGCTTTATCACCACATGAAAATATTTAGTTGAAAAGGGTATTTTTCACACCAAAAAGAGTGAAATAGAAAATTTCAGAAGTTTAGAAAGAAAGACGAAATAATCAGGAGTATATATTTTTTTGTTAAATGTTTTAAGTTTGAGTTATTTTCCCCTAAATGGTGGCTTTTTGGAGGGTAAATGTTGTTTCTATAATATCACTGTAAAACACACTACCAAATTTCCCATGATCTTCAAAGTTAAGTGTCACACCTTAACCTCTGAGTATATATTTATCATAATACCAAATAATAGATGAAAGGACTGAAAATTATTGAACTAACAATATGATAAATCTTTATCTATATATCACAATGCAACTAACATTCTCATCACAAACCGGAGTGGTGGTATATGCTTGTAATCTTAGCACTTGGGTGGTTAGAGGTTAAGAGGTCACACTCAACCACATACAGAAGTCAAGGCCAACTGGGACTACATGACACCGTTTCCATAAAAAAAAAAAAAAAAAAAAAAAAAAAAAAAAAAAACCAGATCAACAACAACAATAAAAATTTGTGAGGCAGTGGTGGCACATACCTTTAAACCCATTACCCAAGGCAGAGGCAGGTGGATCTCTGTGAGTTCAAGGCCAGTATAGTCTACAAGGGCTACACAGAGGGACTCTGTCTTAAAAGACTAAATAATAAATAAATAAAACACATATATAAATAAAATTTTCTTCTAATGAGTGTCAAGGAATCATTTTAAATTATGACAATTTAATACATTATTTCTTTTTTCTTTCCACTCTCTTTCTCTCCCTTTTGATATAGCCCTGATTATCCTGGAACTTGCTATTAAAGGTGTGTACCACCATGCCCAGATGAACATGTTATTTCTAATTAGAATTTCATGTGGATCCTTAAAGATACCAAACAATATTGTTTCACTAGTTGAGATTTACCCCCCTCCAACACACACAGAGAAAAACCTACTCTTACAAATAAACTGTGTTCTTTTTTTTACCCCACAAACAGGGTTTCTCTGTGTAGACCCAGCAGTCCTGGAACTCACACTGTAGACCAGGCTGGCCTTGAACTCACAGAGATCTAACTGACTCTGCCTCCCAAGTACTGGGAGTAAAGGCATGCGCCACCACTGTCCAGCATAAACTGTGTTCTTACGAATACCAAGTTTGGGTACTTTGCAGAAGACTGAAGTATTTGTTACATTTAATATTTAGAAAGGGAGCAGAATATAGAGTTGACATGAAAATTAATTTTATTGTGCATATGATTCTAAACCAGTGAGATGCAGGGATGACAGACAATAACTCCACAAAAGGGGAAGAATAGGATGAGGAAGGGGACAACTTCCTCATAGTTTGCATATTCCCCGCCCTTCCTCCATGTCCCGGGG
This sequence comes from Peromyscus californicus insignis, assembly GCF_007827085.1. Taxonomy (NCBI): domain Eukaryota; kingdom Metazoa; phylum Chordata; class Mammalia; order Rodentia; family Cricetidae; genus Peromyscus; species Peromyscus californicus. The sequence goes on along the minus strand of NW_026294413.1, from coordinate 77,624,054 downwards.
CTTTCAAGCACTAACAGTAAGGAACTGGGGTGACAAAAACTATGTTTGTTATACGAATTGCTATTTTTAAGGTAGAAAACTTAAGGAAGAAAACAGTTCCCAAACTGCACTTTCTCTAATAACAATGTTTTAGGCTGAAGTTTCTGTCATTCACACACGGAAGTAGGTTTGTGGTGATTCTGGTCATAGTGGTAAGAGATTTCATTCCTTAACTTCAAATCACAGATACATTTTCAATTCCTGCTGCACAAGAGAGCAATACTACTTCTCTAGTTATTAAAATCTTAGCTGCAGGCATCAGCAGCCACAGCTCTTACAGAGAACCACTTTTTCTACACTGACGGGTAAAACCTTTAGCCTAAATCTACAGCAAAATAAGGATATACTTGAGTCTACAAATTAATAAAATGAGGTAATGTATTTAAAACTCAGAGTTGGACCTGCCAATTGTAAAGCATCACATAACGATAGATTTCACTGGAAATTTATCAGTTAACCAGACTTAACTGAGTAGACACAGGAGCTAAGGTAGTGAGTGTTACAGCTTCTTTTCTTGTGACCAATGCATGTGCTTATGTGTGTTCAGTGACATGATAGACAGTTAAGAACAGAAGCAGAGAGGAAAACAATGGACCACAAGAGAAGAAACTGGATCAAGGTCTGAAGACAGTGAAGAACGACATTCTGTGAATTACCTGATCAATACTGGGCTTCTTGCCTTTAGAGAGGTTTTATGGGGAAAGGAAAAGGATGACCCAAGTCGCACTTCATCTGGGTTCAGCAGGGCTTGCCAAAAGCCTCCCAAACAAAGGCAAGCACAGAGGAAGAAACACTCTAAGTATCTATATAGTCTAAGCTACCTGGACATTGTACTCACCAGAATAGTTGATCCCACTGCCTGCATTAAATGGAATAATAGAAGGATTTTTAACTTTACCACATACTTTGAGGTTTATTCAAGATTCAGACACATACTGAAAACATGGCAACCTTGGCTATTATATAACATTCTAACTGTTGAAACATATTTACTTGCTGAGTAAGGAACTCTAAGAAGAATAATGTTTTAAATTAAAAACTGGTATTTATCTTCCAAAGAGAGGTAAAAGACACACAAAAGTAATGCTGACTTTTAAAACTCACGAAAAGAATCAATATTGAAATACTAATAAAAGTGCTCTTTTAATATAACAGCAAGAATTTTTTAAAATAAGTTCTATTTTCAGTGATAACTCAAATTACCCTAAATGACTAACTTGGAGTATAATATAAACAATTTGTACCAATATTATATATTTTGTTAATACCATGCAATAAAACCTATGTACTAAGTAAGATAATCCAGAAATTCATAGTAACTTTAAATTCTAGAATAGTAAAGTATTTAAAAAACCAAATTTTAGAGCTAGGGGATATAGTTTAGGGGTAGTACACTTGCCTAGTATGCATAAGGCCTGACCCCTAGCACTTCAAATAATGTCAAATTTAATAAATTCTAACCCCTCCTGAGTTACTGTTACCAAACTTACCAACTACTCTATGAATCATCGATTGCTTGCTTACTTACTTTTACAGAACGTTATTAAATGTATTAACTGGTCATCTTACCATCTTTTCCATCTATGGGTTTTGACACTTCAATATCAAAGTTTTCTTGCATCTGCTGACCTCTAAAGCAACTGAGATGTTCTTGCTCGATTAAATTACTTTCTTCTTCTTCTAGAGGCTGCCAAGTCCCATCAATAAACCACTGTCCACGCATTACTGGTATTTTATCAGCTTCTGAAAAAGAGACATCACAAGGTCAGCATCTCAAAAGGAGACTTAGCTACAATCTTACATTCTACTATTGTGATTCTCCAAACAGACTTTAATGACCCAATATAGTCATTTAAGGTAGAAATAAATCCAGATTTCAAGTCAGGGTGTAATTTTCCTCTTCATTTCAGTCACGGTCTCACGCTGGAGCCTTGGCTGGCCTGGAACTCATGGGGTAGACCAGGCTGGCTTCATGCCTGCAGCTTCTCTCTGACCTCTGCCTCCTGAGTGCCAGGTTGGCAAGGGTGAGACACCACCCCTGGCTAGAGTACTTTACAGACACCAAGACTAAGTTATCCCACACACTACATCCTACACACTACACCTAAGCTGCTTTACCATTCAGAAGACAGATGAGCAACTGTCTATACATTTGAGGCCCTAAATAACCAAATTGGAGGCTAAAGGCTTTCCTGTAAGACTTTGTTGATAGTTCAAAAGCCTTTGTGGTAGTCTGAATGCAATTGGCCCCCATAATCTCCTAGGGAGTAGCACTATTGGGAGCTGTGAGTGTGGCTTTACTGAAGTGGGTATGGCCTTGTTGGAGGAAGTGTGTCACTGTGGGAGTGGGCTCTGAGGTTTCCTATGCTGAGGATACCACCTAGTGTCTCAGTTGACTTCCTGTTGCTTGCATATCAAGAGGTAGCCAGTACCATATTTGTCTGCACACCGCCATGCTCCCCACCATGATGATAATGGACTGAACCTCTGAAACTGTAAGGCACCCCCAATTAAATGTTTTCTTTACAAGAGCTGCAGTGATGCCGGGTGGTGGTGGTACACACCTCTAATCTCAGCACTTGGGAGGCAGAGCCAGGCGTATCTCTGTGAGTTCGAGGCCAGCCTGGTCTACAGAGCGAGAGCCAGGACAGGCACCAAAACTACACGGGAAAACCCTGTCTCAAAAAACCAAAAAAAAAAAAAGAAGAGTTGCAGTGGTCATGTGTCTCTTCACAGCAATACAAACGCCAACGAAGACAGCCTTATATTAAGGTGATATCCCAGATGCAGTGTTTAGAAACTGTACATGCAAGGCTGAGCTTTTTAGGCCATGTTGGAATACATGTGTTTCCAGGTAGAACACAGGAAAAATAAGGCAATTATAGTAAATTTCTCATCCATTTAGGAAAATTTATTGAATAACATTTTTTAAATAAATACTGTTACCAGAAGCCTAAGACCTTTGTTTACTTTAAATAAACCTCACGAGTAGTCATCTTGAATCCTAAAAATGCTTACAAAAAAAGCAAACACAGGGCTACAAGTACTATAGTAGCAAAGTACTTGCAGAAAACACACCAGGTCCTCAGTTCAACTCTCAGTACTACCAAAAAAAACAAAAACAAAAAACAACAACAACAAAACCAAAGCAAATAATAACTGCCCCCTCAAAAACAACAACAAAAGAAATCAACCAGAATTAAACTAACATTACCCTAAAAGTAGAAGCAAAATGAAACACACACACACACACACACACACACACACACACACACACACACACGGAAATAATCTACAGGCAAAACAAAAATATACCTTAAACTTTCCAATAGTCCCATTTTTAGTCATAACAACACAGCTAATTTGAAACTGTAGGCTCTGATGAATGTATTAGTTTTGTCAATATCATTAGTGTATAAAGTGATAGTGTGAACACTTTATGGTATGATTAGGTCTTACTGTGCATAAAAGAGGGAAACTATCCATGAGAAAAAACAGCCAGAGGCATCTGGAGGAGTCCAGAACAAGAGAGAAAAAGAAGTGGACAGTCAGGGCTATCTGCAGGAAGGGGAGAACAGCAGGGGATAGAGGCTGGAGAAAGCAGAGAGAGCACAGCAAGGGCTGAGACCTGTGAGAATAGCTGGGTTATAAGGAGGATGAAGGGGCGGGCGGCAGGAGACTGGTTTGGGAGCTTTGAAATGTATAACACAGACTAGTGAGTAGAGACTGAGGGAGCCTGGAGGCTGCCACTGATCTAGGTACACTGATAGGCATCACAGCTATGCTAATTGGACCTTGATATGCTGATAGGGCCACACTGAAGAGCCAAATGTCCCTGATGCCAGAGGTAAGGGAAATGGCTCCTTCTGGCAGGTGAGAACTGGCTTCACAAGTTCCTGAGGAATGCTGGCTTTATTTAACCACCAGAAAGCTTTCCATAGTCCAGGCTGACTTCATTTCTAGATATCTGACTGCTGTTTGGAGTTTGGGGAATTGGAGTTTCCTTTGGACCTGAAAATTGGAACTTAGTGCTTTGGCACAAAGGGATACAGACATAAAAACAACAACAACAAAACAAAACAAAAAACCAAAAAACTTCTGTAATTCTAAATTTCAATTAGGAATATCAACATGAACTACTGATGCCTTTTCTCTTAAAAAAAAAAAAAAAAAAGACACAAATCACTCAAGTGCATGTGAGTAACCCTAACACTGAGCTGAGTTGATCTCAAAGTATCAGTTCTCCCAAGTTCAAGAAACGGAACAAGGCCGGGCGGTGGTGGCGCACGCCTTTAATCCCAGCACTCAGGAGGCAGAGGCAGGCAGATCTTTGTGAGTTCAAGGCCAGCCTGGTCTACAGAGCGAGATCCAGGAAAGGCGCAAAGCTACACAGAGAAACCCTGTCTCGAAAAACAAAACAAAACAAAAAAAAGAAACGGAACAAAACAGCTGATTCTGGGCTTGGGCAAGAAATATGTCCGATTATCTATGTGTTTCTACCAGACTTGTACTATGATGTGTTTAAAAGTTTGTTCTTCGTCTTGTGTTTTTTGAAATAAAGTCTTCCTGTGTAGCCCTGGCTGGCCCAGGCAGGTCTTGAACTTGGAGTGTTAGAATCCCAGCACCCCGGCTCCTCTATGTCTTCTTCTAATGCTCTACAGAAACTGTGCACTGCCATACTTGCTGTGTTAGGAGACACATTGAAAACAGAGCTTCCCACACTATGGCTTTCACACTGTGTGTATGTGTACTGTTATGTTCATTGGGGAGGGTGGGAGGCTTGGATTTTACTTGTGCTACTGAGGCTGAAGCTGGGTCTCTTCTCTCCATTAGGCGCGGTAGCTGCACATCCCTTTTGGATCACTGTGCTCTACAGGTGCCTCACATATAGAAAAGAACTGGGTTTTGCAAAAAAAGCCATGGGAAGTGTTCTTTTGAATAAGACAACGTTTACTGATATGATTAATATATCTGAACTCAACTCTTTGTTCTTTTATAATTATCCTTTCTTTTTCAAACTTTCTCTGTGTAGCATTTCTGCCCTCTGTATTACGAAGACTAGGAAAGTGTGTTTCTCATTCAAGAAGTTATTTGTGTGTGTGTGTGTGTGTGTGTGTGTGTGTGTGTGTGTGTGTGTATGTGTGTGTGTTATTGTAAATCTTTTTTTGCTTAAATTTTTTACTATTTGGTCAGTCTCTTTTAAATGGTATTTATGACTCCTACTTACTATACACGCAATAGGTTACTACTATTTTCTCTTTGTTTGGACATACAATTACATTTATGTTTCCAACACTTTTTTTTTCTTGGATCTACATTAAAAAATAATTGTTTGTGGTATGTATCTTCTAAATCCCTATATGTCCAATCTGTTCACCTGATACTAGAAGGGCAGGTTAGCCAGCTCAAGTCCTAAACGTGCTCCTGTATCTCAGCCTTCCTTGGACATGGTTCTAACTTTATTAGTAATGGGACCTTTTTCCCCTTACAGGTCCAGAAAGAAACAACTGACCTTTGAAGTCTAATGTCATCAAGGTGACTCAGAGCTGTTCTGGGTCTTCCATGGTGGCTGCTCTATGGTCTTGGGAGACCCCGGTGCGCATGTCAGTGTTCCATCCTGTGTTGCACTGGGTACTTTCTAAGTCCCCCATCCTTGCTCTTGCAGCCTACTTCCCTGCTCCTGGTTATTTGCCTTTTCATCGATGGCCCTTATTAGATTTTGAATTTATTCTCCCGTGGACATATTGTAGTTAATGTATTGCCTTTCCTTCAATTTTGTCTTGGGTTTCTATGCTGTGATAAACATGATCAGAAGCAACTTGGGGAAGAAAGGGTTTATCTCTTCTTACAGCTTACAGTTCACCATGAAGGAACTCTGGGCAGGAACCGAAACAGAACCATGGAGTAATACATACTGCCTTGCTCTTCATGGCTTGCTCTGCTTGCTTTCTTAAACAACCCAGGGCACCTACTCAGTGGTGGCACCGCCCACAGTGGGCTGGGCCTAACCATAATCAATCATTAATAAAGAGAATGTCTTAGAGATTTGTCTACAGCCTAAACAGACGCCGGCATTTCTCAGTTAAAGTCCACTCCTCCCTGATATGTGTAGGGTCGGTCAAGTTGACAAATACCAACCAGCACAGACTTCTTCCCAAGTTCAGTACAATCCTGCTGCACTTCTTCCTGTTTCTGTTTGATCTCAGCTTTGGAATGTCTGCCCCAGGTGGTTCTTTCTTTGCCCTTCTCCTTTCGCACTGGTCCACCCCACCCCCACCCTCAGCTTCCTCCTCCTCCTCCTCTTCCTTCTTTACTAATCCCAGACCTGTACTGGTATTCAGCAGTTGGTGTTGGGACATTTCTCTGTATGGATAATTTTCTTTGATGCTTTAAGTGGTCAAACTTATTTTTACTTATATTATTGCCTGACATTTTCATCCATGAGTACTGTATTTTCATTTTAACCATATCCTCTCCCTGTTCAACCCCTCTCAAATTCATGACCTGTTTATCATTGTTACACACACACACACACACACACACACACACACACACACACACACACACACACACACACGCTCACACTCACTCACCCCACACACACACACACACACACGCTCACACTCACTCACCCATGCACTCACAATTTGCTAAGTTCATTTAGCATTACTCATATGTACAGATGTTTAGGGCTGACTGCTTGGAACTAGATAATCTATCAGGGGTCTGGCCGAAGATGAATTCAACCCTCTCAGCTGCCAGTAATTGCCTGCGGCTCTCCATTTAGATAGAGGTGGGGCCTTTTGAAGTTTCCCCCATCCACACAGGGATCTGTGGGTAGGTCTGTCTGTGCTTTTTGTTAAACTCTTCACCACTCCTTTCTTTAGTCTTAGGCCTTGTGTGCCCCCTCTGTGCTCCCAGGTTGAAAACAGTGATAGTAACTGCTGTAATTTGCTTTCTTTATATAAAAGTAATTAAAGATTCACTGTCTTTCTTGCTGAAGGTGTGAGCTGTGTGTGTGTGGCCCTTCCTGGCAATTTAGGTTTGGAGAGCTGTCACCACCTTCCAGATCAAGCAGTTTATCTCATTTTATCTTAACTGTAATCTTAAGTGTTTCTCCTGCTTCCAAAGTACAGCTGCGTCTCACAGAAAACCCATCGCCTGGCCCAAGCACAGAGCCGGTGATGTGAGAACCACGATCCCCGCAGAAGTCTGTCTACTATGCTCACCTGAGCTTTTCCAACCACACAGTGGAGCTTTCCAGGAGGGAAGACACCTGCTTAGCCCTCTGTCCCCCAAACACAGGTTCTTGAGTTGTACCGAGTCGTGAACTAACCACCCACCACACCGACTTCCGGGGAAACAAACAGCACACAGCAGCATACAAATCTGCCCTCCCACCTGTGCTGCTCAGCAGTGAATGGAACACCACCCACCAGCCTGGGGTGGGTCCCCCAAGACGCCGCTTCCTGAATGCTTTCCACAACTACAGCGCAACACTAAGTTTACTGTACCTCAAAGATCACGCTCAAACTGGGCTGAGGAATAAGCCGTTTGCTATGGTAAGACCCACATAAAAGGCAGGTGTGGCTGCAGGTGCAGGAAACTCCACTACCGGGGGGAGGAGACAGGCATACTCCGGGAGCGTGCTGGTCAGCTATCCATCGCAAAGGAAGGAGATGGCGAGGGACGGAGCCTCTCCAGACTCTGGATGTGTGCACACGGGTACACCCACTCAGCCACCACCAATGACCCTAACAACAAAAACCCACCCGACTACTCACCAGGATGCCTTGGCTCTCGCTTGTTATCTCCAGAAGTCCTCACCGAACCTGGAGTCACTAGTGTCAAGTCTGTTAACAGTCACCGTCTCTCCTAACGCTTAGCTGTCAGCATGCACTTGTGTAAGTACACGTATGTGTGTACACACGGACTCCTCCTAACGCTTAGCTGTCAGCATGCACTTGTGTAAGTACACATATGTGTGTACACACGGACTCCCCCAGCTACTCCTTTCTCCTCGGAAAGCCAATCTACCTTTTATAGATGCCAAAAATGTTTATGTCAATACTCAGATTCTCTTATGGCTCTGTACTGTTTCTCTCAGGTAAGTTCCTAATCACCCCCCTTTTGACTTCCTCTTCATGTACTTCATGTATGTACGCATGCAACTTCCGAGTATCGACCATAAAGCAGGCACCAGGGTAGGTGTTGGGATGCAGACGAGAGCGTCGAGGGTCCCTGTACTTTGTGCATCATCAGGGCACTTCCACCTGTGGTGTGTGTGTGTGTGGAGTTGTATCTGAGTGTAATCTATGTATGTTGGTCTTGGATGTCACATGTGCACATACGATGTTCTTACCTGTTTCATCTAGTTAACGTCTAGCTTTATCTCTTCATGAACCCTTCCCTTCTCTAGGACTCGACTGGATTAATGCTGTACACACCTGACAGTGTTTATCTTGACTATATTCTTTTAAGTTAATATTTAGAAGCCAGGCATCTGTGAGTTGAGACCAGCCTGGTTTACAGAGTGCATTCCAGGACAGCCAGGGCTACACACAGAAACCCTGTCTCAAAAAACAAAAAAAATAGAGATAAAAATAAGATTAAATCTATTCACATAAAGTAAACAGTTTCCTTATGACATTCATATATACTTTGCTTTTGTTCTGATGATTTTTATTTATTTTTAAATGATTTTTTGGGTGGGGGCTTTTTGAGACAGGAACTTCCAGGACACTAGGCTGGTCTCAAACTCATTATGTAGCTGAGAATGCCCTGAGCTTCTGACAGTCCCGCCTCCACCTGGTTTAAGTGCTGGCATTACGGGCCTGTGCCCACACACCTGGCTTATTTTGTGTATAGCCAGCTGCTGTAGCCGTCCTGGTTTCTCTGGGATCTTGGACACAAGCGCTATGTTGCCTGCATCTCAGTCGTGTGCAAGAGGAACTCCAGGAAGCACTACTTCACCGCACGTGTTAAACGTTGCGGAGGAGCGGCAGCACGCCCCGGTGGCTGCCTGGGTTTCTCCCAGGTCTGAGTGTGCCTGCCTGATTGGCTGGGTGTGCTGCAATGCCATGATCACACCAGTTTCTGACACTCGTTCTCTGACTCAGAAAACAAACACACACCTGTCCGCCTACTTTCTAAGGATAAGAATGGGAGGATTTTAGAGGCCCAATGCCTCACTGAAGAGTAACATGCATTCAGAAAAATACACCACCACATGCACAGCAATTTACAAGTGTTAATACCCAGACTAAGGAAGGGTTCCAGAAGGTTCCCTCCTACACTCAGGTATAAGCCTTCACTCCTCACTAAGGGAAACGCACCCAACTACAGGACTACAGATTAGTTCAGCCATTCATATATATATATATATATATATATATATATGAATGATGGCTTTCTCTCTCCTCCAGCCAAGCAAGATGCCCAAAGGAAAGAAGGCCAAGGGGAAGAAGGAGGCCCAGCGCTGCCATTGTGAAGAAACAGGCGAAGAAAAAAGGTGGTGCATCCTAAGGACTTTGGCATTGGGCAGGACGTCAGCCCAAGGAGACCTCACACGCTTCATCAAATGGCCCCAATACAGCGGCTGCAGCGGCAAAGGACCATCCTCTATAAGCAGCTCAAAATACCTCCTGCCATTAACCAGTTCCCTCAGGCCCTGGACCGGAAACAGTTACCCAGCTGCTTAAGCTTGCTCACAAGTACAGGCCAGAGACAAAGCAGGAGAAGCAGCAAAGGCTGCTGGCCCGTGCTGAGAAAGCTGCTGGCAAAGGGGACGTCCCAACTAAGAGACGGCCTGTCCTTCAAGCAGGGTTAATACAGTCACCACCTCAGTGGAAAACAAGAAGGCTGGTGGTGATCGCCCATGACGAGCTGGCCCTGTGTCCAAAGATGGGGGTTCCCTACTGCACTGTGGTAGGTTGACTGTCACTGGCCCCCATAATCTCATAGGGAGTGGCACTATTAGGAGGTGTGGCTTTGCTGGAGTGGGTATGGCCTTGTTGAAGTGTGTCACGGTGGGGGTGAGCTTTGAGGTTTCCTATGCTCAGGATACTTACTGCCAGTGTCATAGTTCACTTCTGCTTGCCTTTGGATCAAGATGTAGAATTCGCCGGGCGGTGGTGGCGGTGGTGGTGGCGGCGGCGGCGGCGGCGGCGACAACGCACGCCTTTAATCCTAGCACTCGGGAGGCAGAGCCAGGCGGATCTCTGTGAGTTCGAGGCCGGCCTGGGCTACCAAGTGAGTTCCAGGAAAGGCGCAAAGCTACACAGAGAGACCCTGTCTCGAAAAACCAAAAAAAAAAAAAGATGTAGAATTCTCCAGCACCACGTCTGCCTACACGCTGCCATGTCCCACCATGATGATAATGGATTGGACCTCTGAACTGTAAGCAAGTCACCCCATTAAATGTTTTTCTTTATAAGAGTTGCTGTGTAGGGGTTGAGGATTTAGCTCAGAGGTAGAGCGCTTGCCTAGCAAGTGCAAGGCCCTGGGTTCGGTCCTCAGCTCCGGAAAAAGAAAAAAAAAAGAGTTGCTGTGGTCATAGTGTCTCTTCATAGCAATAGAGACCTAAACTAAGACATGCATCATCAAGGGAAAGGGCAGGCTGGGGCGTCTGGTCCACAGGAAGACGTGTATCACTGTTGTCTTCACAGGGGTTAACCCGGAAGACAAGGGTGCTCTGGCTAAGCTGGTGGACGCTGTTAGGACCAATTACAATGACAGCTACAATGAGATCTGCCACCAATGGGGAGGCAACATCTTGGGTCCTAAATCTGTGGCTTGCATTGCTAAGCTGGAAAAGGCAAAGGCCAAAGAACTTGCCACTAAACCGGGTTAAATGTACACTGCTAAATTTTCTGTACATTAATGCAATTACAAGATTAAAAAACATACACATGATATCACAATATAGTTTGTACTTCTTTGTTGTGTCTTTGGTTCAAAACATGAGGCTTTATTACCATCCATCCCTCCCTCCCCACAGGTGAAGGTCAGAGCCTGTTCTCCCCTCCCATCATGTGGAGATCCAGGGACTGAACTTAGTGTCAGGCATTTTCACAAGATGAGCCACTAACCAGCCATAAACAGGATTATTTAATGGGTAAAGTACTTGTCAGGGATTATCAAACATTAGACAGCCATAGCCACATTCTTGGCCTACTTATTTCTACCACTAAGCTGATTCTAAATAATGTAGACACATTGGACAATTACTCTCTAATTACATGCTGTGGGTTACCCAGTGAGGACTACATCTCCAGGACTGCTGAAGTTTGGGACGGTTGTGTCCTCGAAAGTCTATTTGTTAAAGACTTGGTTCCACAATTGTTCTGCTAACTGGAATTTAGTGGGTGGAGCCAAAGATGCTTCTAAAAATCGTATACAACCCAGCTCCTTCCTTCCCACTCCCACCAACAAAGTAGTATTGGGCTCAACATGTCAACAGTACAGACACTAAGAACTCTTTTTTTTTCTTCTAAAGACAGTAGTCTGCCAGGATGCCCTCAAACTTGTTATCTAGCTGAAGATAGGTGGCCTTGAACTCCTGATTCCCCTTCCTCCCCTCCCAAGTGCTAGGATTTACATATAGGTGTGTACTACCATATCTGGCTCAGATATTTCTCAAAGACTGAAATATTAGTAATCTTCATAGAACAATTGTACTTCTAGCATATATTTACAGGAATGTGCTAAACTGTCCAGAGACACAGCCAAGATACTTACTCCGGTACTGTTATAATAGAAAGGAAAGCGTAACAAAACACACCTATACTACCAAGAAAACAAACTCACACTGGAGAGGACAGAGGGAAAGGAACTCTTACCATGGTGGGAGTGTAAACTGGTTCAGCCATTACAGAGGTTTTCAAAAACTAAAGTGCCTGCCATATGATCCGGCTATACCACTCTTGGCATATTTCAAAAGGACTTTATGTCCTATCACAGAGATACGTGCATGGCCATGTTTATTGGTGCTCTAGTCATAATAGCAAGGAAATTTAATCAGCCTAGCTGTCCATCAACAGATAAGTGGATAATGAAAACGTGGTACATACACATGACACAATTTTATCCAGCTCTAAAGGAAAACAAAATTATGAAATTGACAAGAAAATGGATGGAACTGGAAAATATATCAAGTAAGGTAAACCAGACTAAGGAAGGCAAATACGACATGTTCTCTCACACGGGGATCCTAACTTAATTATGTGGAGTGAGCATGGTTGGGGAGCAGGAATCTAGAAAGGGGCCCATGAACACAGGGGTAAAGGCTGAGAGGGAGGTGGTGGGAAGACAGTAAAACACATGAAGTATGAAAGTGGAACACAAAACACCAGGAGTGTAAGCTCATCCATGGGGCTGAGGGGGCTGAGGAGATGGAGAGGACTGAGTGAAGCAGGGAATGACCAACCCAGACTAAGTACAGACAAGAATGCTACAGGGAAATCGGGTACTCTGCATGGTGATTAACAAATAAAAAGCAAACAAAACATCCACGGCCTATCAACAAAGAACTGGATAAATACATAGGATGGCTAGATGATGCAGTGGGCAGAGGTGCTTGCTGCTGAGTCTGAGACCTGATTTGTACACACTCACTATGGTACATGTTTCACGGCACTTGTTTGTGGTTTCCTGTAAAAGATCCTGATCACAAGGTAACCGCCATATCACTGACTTCACAAAGCCACACACCCATGTGCTTAAGCCACTACTACTGTGGCTTTCTAAACTAGGTGCTACAGCATCTGAGGTGGACAGACACACATCCTGTGGGTGCTGTTTGAAAATGTCCCCCTACTTTGTAGTTACCATGGCAATCCTGGACACATCTGCCACACGATGGACTTATAACAGGAGACCAAGGAACAGTAGGTTAGTGGATGTTAAAGCATGTATCTAACTAGATTAATACTGCTTCTCTGTTTGTAACAATACCCATGGGAAGTCACTTTAAACTTTAAGACTAAGACTTATAATTGCTACCTGCCCATCAGAAAACAACTAAGTCATTATCTGAAATGCAACATTTGCCCAAATCACAGGAAGTGGTTCTCAACCTTCCTAATGCTGTGACCCTTTAATACACTTCCTCGTGTTGTGGTGACCCCCAACCATAAAATTATTTTTGTTGCTGCTACATAACTGTAATTTTGCTACTGTTATGAACTGTAATATAAATATCTAATATTTCTGATGGTCTTAGGTGACCCCTGTGAAAGGATCATTCGACCCCAAAAGGGGTCACTGACAATCCACAGCTAGAGAACCACTGGTTTAGAGAGAAGCCCTGACCATGTAACAAATAAAAGGGTGTGGGTTCTTCTTGATTGGAAAACCATTTCAAGGTCTGTTTTCTGCTATAAATATTCTATTCATGTAAATGCATGAGTGACTCTCATGTGTGGGTGTGGAAATCTGATAGAAACCTGGTAGAATATGATAGAATATGATAGAAAAGGTGTATTCTTTTGTGTTTGGGTGAAATGTTCTGTAGGTATCTGTTAGGTCCATTTGATTCATAAGATCCGTTAGCTCCAGTACTTCTGTTTCATTGTCTGGATGACCTCTATTGGCGAGAGTAGGGTACTACTGAAGTCTGCCACTATCAATGTAGGGGATCAGTGTGTGTTTTAAGCTTTATAATGTTTCTTCGCGAGTGCCCTCACATTTGAGGCACAGATGTTAAGAACTGAAATGTCACCTTGGGTGGATTTTTACTTTAATGGGTCCCATCTGTTTTGATTAATTTTGGTTTGAGTATGTTTTTTTTTTTTTTTGGTTTTTCGAGACAGGGTTTCTCTGTGTAGCTTTGCGCCTTTCCTGGAACTCACTTGGTAGCCCAGGCTGGCCTCGAACTCACAGAGATCCGCCTGGCTCTGCCTCCCGAGTGCTGGGATTAAAGGCGTGCGCCACCACCGCCCGGCGAGTATGTTTTGTTAGATACTAGAATGGCTACATCAGCTTGCTTCTTGGGTCCATTTGATTAGAAAACCTTTTTCCAACTTTTTACTCCAAGACAATGTCTATCTCTGACATTGAGGTGTGTGGTGTGTTTCTTGTATGCAGTAGAAGGAAGTATTTGTTTTCACATCCATTCTATTAATCTGTGTCTTAGTTAGGGTTTCTATTGCTGTGCTGAAACATGATGACCAAAAAGCAAGTTGGGAGAAAAGTGTTTATTTGGCTTACACTTCCAGATCATAGTCTATCATTGGAGGAAGTCAGAACAGGAACTTAAGCAGGGTTAGAACCTGGAGGCATGAGCTAATGCAGAGGCCATGGAGGAGAGCTGGCTTGCTCCTTTTCATAAATCATGTTTAGAGTTACCACTAATAACCACATGACCGAGTCTATACTAGGCTGCTTTGAGATTTCCCCTGTCAATGGAATTAATCCAAACCTCTCCACTTTAGCCGCAGGCAGACTCTTTGGACAAGGGCAAAAAGCAGCCACTTTCTTCACCAAAATCACAGGAACAAGCTCTAGGCCACATATTAATATTCTCATCTGGGAGCTCTTGAGCCAGGCCCCCACAGTTCAAATCACACTCAGCACTACGTCTTCCAGGTTCCTACTAGGATGGCCCGCTAAGCAACACTTAAAGCGTTCAACTGCTTCTCTAACTCACTTTCCCAAGGTCCATATTCCTTCAAACAAAAGCATGGTCAGGTCTGTCACAATAATACCCCAGTCCCTGGTACCAATTTCTTAGTTAAGGTTTCTATTGCTGTGAAGAGATGATCACAGCAATTCTTATAAAGGAAAAACATTTAATTGGGGTGGCTTCCATTTTCAGAGGTTTAGTCCATTTTCATGGTACAACATGGTGGTGTGCAGACAGACATGGTGCTGGAGAAGTGGTGGAGTGTCCTACATCTTGACTCACAGGAAGTGGTCTGAGACACTGGATGCAGCTTGAGCATATATGAGACTTCAAAGTCCGCCTCCACAGTGACACACTTTCTCCAACAACACCACACCTACTCCAATAAAGCCACACCTCCTAATAGTGCCACTCCCTTTGGGGGGCATTTTCTTTCAAACCACACTAGTTTGTATCTTTTTATTGGAGAGTTGAGTCAATGAAATGATATTTTACTATACTCATAGATCGGTGCCTAGCCCAATCATCATCAGAGAGGCTTCACCCAGCCTCTTTATGGGAGCAGATGCAGCAACCCAGAGCCAAACATTAGGCAGAATAGAACTTGGGGAAGCCCATGGAAGATGGATAAGAAGGACTGTAAGAGCCAGAGGGGTCAAGAACATCATGAAGATTCAGCCCACAGAATTAACTAAGCAGGGCTAATAGGGGCTCACAGAGATTGAAGTAACAGTTACAGAGCCTGCATGAGTCTTTGCTAAGTCCTCTGCATCTATTTTGTGGTTATTTAGCTTGGGTTTTTTGTGGGACTCCCAACAATGAGAGTAAGGGTATCTATGACTCTTTTATCTGCTTTTAGGACCCTTTTCTTCCTACTGGATTGCCTCATCCAGTCTTAACATGAGAGTTTGTGGCTAGTCTTATTGTAACTTGTTATTCTGAGTTCGGTTGATATCCCTGGAAGGCCTGTTCTTTTCTGAAGGGAAAGAGAGGAGCAGTGGATCTGGGGGAGAAGGAGGTGGGGGAGGGTATATTGAGAGGAGTGGAGGTGGGGGAAACTGTAGTAGGGATGTAATACATGAGAGAGAAATAAAAAAAGATGTGTTAGAAAAGGAAAACATTTATGTATAAAAAGTTACATTAGCCTCTTGTAGTTGCCATTGGAGAATAGCAGCCATGGCCCTGTGTCACCCCATGGCCGTGGGCCTCAACAATGGCCACAAGGTGACAGAGAATGTCAGCGAGCGGATGCACTCTGCCAGAACCATGTACACCTCACCAAACACACTAAGTTCCTTCGGGATGAGTGTGGCTTAGTGCCCTATGAACAGAGCCATGGAGCTGCTCAAGGTGTCCAAAGACAAGCACCTGCTCCAGTTCATCAAGAAGAGGGTGGACATGCACCTCTACACCAAGAGGAAGCAGGAGGAGCTGAGCAACATGCTGGTAACCATGAGGAAGGCCGTGGCCAAGGACTGGTGCCCCCTTCCCTGATAAATCACGCACACGCACACGCACACGCACACGCACACACACACGCAGAGCTACGTTAACTACAAGTCAGAGGAAAACAACTTTAGGATTCTTACAGGTGTATTTCTGAGGACAGTTTATATCCCATCATACTGTGTGTGTGTGAGACCAGCAAAGAAGACCTGAGAGACCCACTCTGGTTAGCATCATGCTCTTACAGCTTCCTGAGGCCTGATGCACACCCAGAAGTCTGGAGACAGGCCTCCCTGTATAGCTCTGGATGGCCTTGAACTCAGATCAGCCGCCTTCTACCCCCGAGCGCCGCACCACACCAGGATATGAGTCACTTCATAGAAACTTCCAGGGCAAGTCTGATACAGAGAGGGAAGACGTCACGGCACAAGGGGGAACAGGAGTGGTGGATTATTGCTATCCAAGAGAAGAAGAAACCAGCGAGAATTAGAAGAGAAAAAAGACCCAGAGGAAGGAACTATAAAAGACCTGGAGGACAGAAAAACAAGGTGGAAAACTGTCTTTTATTTGGACACTTACTGTAAACGCACATCAAGGGACTCGGACTTTAGCTTTCATAGATTCCTGCTTTAAAAGATGGCCAGACCGCTCCCACAGATGCCTCCTTCAGCCATTACACGCATATTAATTAATGTGCCATTTTCACAAAATCATCTTTTATAATGTTTACTAAAGACAAATGCATTTTGGCTGGTGAGGTGGATCAGTGGGTAAAGGTGCTAAGTCTGAGGACTAAATTCGACCCTAACAGGACAGGTTGTCCTCTACCATCCACATGCATGCTATGACTGACTGACCACACACACACACACACACACACACACTCTCTCTCTCTCTCTCTCTCTCTCTCTCTCTCTCTAAAAGTAACAAGGAGAAAAGGGAATCCTATGTTACAATTTAGGCTCCAGATACATATTTCTCCACTATGGCAGAAATTATATCCCATGAACATCTTTATTTTCCTAACAATATTCAGGACTGGGTAGGTAATGGTGACAATTCTCCCTTGTGGCCACAGCATAGGCAATGGGCTCTCAATGCTGTGATTCTTTAGGAACCTGAGCAGTGCAGAATCTGACTTTCCTGGGCAGGTCACTGCAAGCTGTTAAGCATCAGTAAGACAAGAGGGGTAAGCTGGTATAAAGTAACTGAACTTGTTACCAGAACAAGTGAATTACGCTCAGTCAAACAAAGAATCTGTCACTTCAACGTCTGCACTTACTTCAAATTCATTTTACAGAAATATAAAGTTTGAATTATTCAGACATAACAACATTGGTTGGCATCTCCTGTGGTGGTAGATTGTTGGGGTAAAAAATGATGAACTGCATAATTTGTTCAAAACCTTAGAAGGTGACAAGGACTTAAATAGTCCAAGAGAATTATCACCTGAAGCTGAGAAAGAATTGGCCTTGGTGGAAAAGAAAGTACATGAAGGGCACGTGGATCGTATTGATCCAAAGCTGGATTGCATTTTGGTTATTTTACCTTCTAGGCATTCTCCTACAGGAATATTAATGCAGAGGGAAGATATTATATTGGAATGGATATTTTTTACCAAATAAACCAAATAAAAAATTAAAAACTTATGTGGAAAAAAATCTCTGACTTGATTTGGAAAGGAAAATTGAGACTTCGTCAATTAGCAGGAATAGACCCAGCAGAAATTGTCGTACCTTTAACTAAGGAGGACATTGAAAAATTATGGACAGAAAGTGAACCTTGGCAAAGAGCTTGCAGTATTTTTTTTTTGGAGAAATTAACAGCAAATATCCCAAAAGCGATAGAATTGATCTTATAAAGAGAGCTGATTGGATCTTGCCTCGAATTATACAGGAAAAACCCATATCTGGAGTTCGTACATTTTATACAGATGCCAACAAACAAGGAAAGGCAGGTTACAAATCAGAAAATTTAAGTAAAGTGGTTCAAAGTCCTTATAATTCAGTTCAAAAATCAGAATTGTATGCTATTCTGTTGGTATTAATGGATTTTTCAGAACCTCTCAACATAGTTACTGACTCTCAGTATGCTGAAAGAGTAGTATTACATATTGAGACTACAGAATTTATCCCTGATGCTTCGGAATTAACTTCACTATTTATTCAATTACAAGATACAATCAAGAAAAGGAGTCATCCTTTATATATAACTCATTCGATCCCATACTGGTCTGCCAGGCCCTCTAGCACAAGGCAATGATGAGATTGATAAATTATTGATAGGAAATGTGCTGGAGACCTCAGAATTTCATAAAAAACATCATGTCAATAGTAAAGGTTTAAAAAAGGGTTTTTCCATAACCTGGCAACAAGCCAAAGAAATAGTAAAGAAATGTCCTACTTGTTCCTTCTACAATCAAACGCCATTACCAGCAGGATGTAACCCAAAGGGTACTCAGAGGAATGAAATCTGGCAGATGGACGTGTTTCACTTTGCAGAATTTGGAAAACTGAAATATGTACACCACACTATCGATACTTATTCAGGATTTCAGTGGGCAACTGCTTTGAGTTCTGAAAAAGCTGATTCTGTAATCACTCATTTGCTAGAAGTTATGGCCATCATGGGTATACCTGCACAAATCAAAACTGACAATGCTCCATCATATGTCTCTGTTAAAATGAAACAGTTTTTTGCTTATTACAATATAAAACATATTACAGGCATACCACATAATCCTACAGGTCAAGCAGTTATAGAAAGATCAAACAGAACTCTAAAGGATATGCTAAATAAACAGAAAGGGGTAACAAAACCCCCCAGAAATAGACTGCATAATGCTCTATTAACTTTGAATTTTCTTAATGCCAATGAGAAAGGAACAACAGCTGCAGAGAGACATTGGATAATAGGAAAAACTACAGAATTAAATCAGCCTATATACTTTAAGGATGTGCTGACCTCAGAATGGAAACCAGGGTATGTGTTACGTTGGGGACGAGGTTTTGCTTTTGTTTCTACAGGAGAAGATAAGCTGTGGGTACCATCAAAATTGATAAAGGTTCGATTTGAACAAGAGAAACCTCTTAATTAGAGGAGGTGATAGTTCTTCAACAAGCATGAACATCCAATTTAAACTAACTTATACCAGTAACACATGTCTTTTCATTTAATCAGATAATAACTTGCCAAAAAGGAACATCCCCAAAATTAGTCTTGGGGAAAGGTTTTTGTTTTTGTCTTTTAGGAGAATGAAGGTTAAGGAATCTGAAGAACACTGGACAAATGAGACAACTGAAGAAAAGGGACAAATCGTCTATCCCACGAAACAGAGTGAAACGTCGTATGGGTATATATTATCTAAAAAATTTTGTGTCTTCCTAAATGTTTGTTTCTGCTTTTCTCTAAAGATTTAACACTATTGGTCTTCTAATAGTCCCAGTTCAATTAAAAATTAAAGCTGACTTTGGAGTTGGAGAACGGCTCTCTCCTTCTTTAAACTCAAGCATGTTGTTAAAAGGAAAATGCAAACTCCCTGTATCATGCCAGAATAAAAGAGCCATCTTCTGCTATGGGACAGGAGAAAAGCCAAATTAATTAAGGGACTATTCTATTACTAATCTCAACTCTTTGATTCTATTCTGATTCTTTAAAACTTCTCTTAAAGTATAAATTTTATATCAAAATTTACAAGATTAATATATATATAGATATATATACATTTTAAACTTTGTTAAGATATGAATGGTTATATAGAGTACTAATTAATGCTAGAAAAAAGGTTTCAATTAGCTGCATATATATGTCTTTGTGTTCGAGTCTCTTATCAGTTTTTTGCAGGAAATCATGGCCAGGCCTAACATCAACTGAAGTCTCCAGGAAGAAGTTGGGGCCCCACAACAACAACAATTCCACGTGGACAATAATAACATCACTAAGCTGACAAACATCATCTACAGATCAGCTCTGAACTACAAGATGCTCAGAGCAATTTTGAGATGACTAGCTGAGATGATCCAGTCTCAAAGACTACTTGAATAAGGACTTGAGATAAACCCTGAACTTTGGCATTATACACAGACTGGATAATGAAGGACATAGTTACCTTTCCTAGAATTTGACAATTAACCTAAAATTTTTCTTTCAGGATAAAGATAACTTCGCCCATACCCAGCAGGAAGCAATTTTAAGAATACGACGCCCACATTCCCAAAGAGGTGGTGTGGGGCGGGTGGTTTTTTTGGTCTTTTTAATGGGTTTTGGGTCTGGGATAATTTTCATTGTTTAGGGGGGTTGGTTACAAGTTGTTGTCAAGGGTTAGGAAAAAGGCTAAGCAAAGGAGATTAGATTTAAGGTTCTTGTTTTAAAAAAAAAAAAAAGAGAAGCCAGGCGGTGGTGGCTCACGCCTTTAATCCCAGCACTCGGGAGGCAGAGCCAGGCGGATCTCTGTGAGTTCGAGGCCAGCCTGGGCTACCAAGTGAGTTCCAGGAAAGGCGCAAAGCTACACAGAGAAACCCTGTCTCGAAAAACCAAAAAAAAATAAAAAATAAAAAAAAAATTAAAAAAAAGAGAGAAAGAAAGAAAGAAAGAAGAAAAAGACAATTACTAGTTTTAAATTTTTACATTGGATTGGATTGTTTTATATTGTATACAAATTATATATAGTGAAATTGATATTGTTAGAAAATGCTATATGTATATTTCTAATTGTACTTAAACCATTCATTTAACAATGCAATTTTCTGATCCTTGAATGTTATTATTACCAACTATTAGGATATAAAGAAATGAAAGTTAGTAGTTAGACATTACAATAGAACTTGCAGTCATATTAGATATGTTTTAAAAATTGAGCAGATATATTTTAGACAGGTCATCTTCAAACCCTTCAGAGATCTACAGAATATGGCATTTAAAATGTTTTGATAACTTAGAAATTTTTTCTTTTTTGTTATGATTATGAGACATGTCGGCTCCTGGCAGTACCAATCTACTTCAGAGAAAATATGGGCATTGAAGAAACTGCATATGGAGTTAACTTTCATTGTGGCAAAAGTTAGCCACTGGACAACAAAGTATCCTCGAATCAACTGCTAACAAAATGGACAGACAGGACATGAAACAAAGGACTACTGATTCTTGCCAAAACAAGTGTGGTTATGGCTTTATCAAAAGGCATCTTCTGAGGCCAGGACAATATGGCACCATCCCTGAAGTGGCCTTCGCAATTCGGAAAAGGTACAGTGCCCTTTTCTTTGAAGGGAGCTGAACAAGCAGTGGGCCAATGGCTTCTGATGTGCTACGGAACAGCAGCTGAAACAGTTATTCTTGAAGAGTAACTAAGCTCACGCCTCTCAATAGTAGACTGGCATTTGATAGAGGGATGTGGAGAAGAACGGGATGCTGAGATGAAGCCATATATACACAGCCAAGAAGAATGGACAGTTGAATTAAAAAACCATCAACAATTTCCAGAATTTAAAATCCTGAATCATAACACGACACTAGCGGAATTCAGGTGTTTTTGGTACATGGACTGCTCTCACCCAGTGTGAGGTTGAACTGTTGAGCTTGTGTACATCCTACTTCACAAATGAGTCTGTCAGATACGCTAAGCCTATAGGCTGAAGATGATGCCCCAGCATTGCGGAGAAACCTCAGGTGACTGTCCAGGCAGCTGGCTGTTTCTGTCAACTCACAAATTTTTTGGAAGTTGCTTGCATGCACTTTCTGTTTTTATTTTTGTTAGCTAATATTATTTCCTTCTTGGGTCTCTGAGGGAGTTGAAGATTAGTTATAGCTGAAGGTTAGTTAGTTATAGTTGAAGATTAATTAGGATAGAAAGTGAATTAGATACATTTTGGACTTAACAAAATAGGATAGATAATGAAATTATTTTCTCTGAATTTGTCAAATACAAATGGACTAGACATTGTTTAGACATTTATTACTTGTATATATTGTATATAGTCATTGTACTCTTGTATATAGTTTTTCTTTTGTTAGTTATAACCTTTTTCTTTTTTTTTTCTTTTTATTAAAATAGAAAAGGGAAAATGTGGTGGTATTTTACTTGTACTGAAATGTGATTTTAATTGTATGTTAATAAATAAAGTTGCCTGGGGGTCAGAGCTATTAGAGCCATAGCAAGTGCGTGGCGGCGGTGGCGCACGCCTTTAAGGACCTGGAGGGCGGGACATACAGGCAGTGATGAGGCAGTCACATGTTTGGGTTTACAACCAATGAGAAGGCAGAACAGCTAGACTATATAAAGACATACACACAGGAAGTAGGTCCCTTTTCGGAGAGCTCTCTTGGCTGAAGAGGATTGCTGAATCAGGAAGGGTGAGGCTCTTAGCTCTGACCTCTTGGCGTTCTTCTCTGAATCGGCTCTGTGTTTCTTATTTAATAAGACGGTTGGTTACATCTACAATCTCCCATTAAAATCAGTAAAATACAACAATGTATTGGTTATTGAAATGTAGTATTCTGGCTAATTACGGTGTCATAAAAGACAACTGTCTAACCATAAAGGTCAGGAGATTTTCTCAAGTATTTAACTTCCTTAGTAAACAGAACGTGCTTCATATAATTTGACATTTTCTAGCTAATGCTTTTATTTGTTATGAAAAGAAGCCAGTTGTGGTCCACACCAATGCTGTAGAGGAGGTAGAATCGATGTGTTAGCCATCGTCTAAGTCACCACTCTAAGCTTTGTTCACCAGCCATCTGTATCTCTTTGAGACAAGCAGAGGAAGTTACATTGGTCAATTTGTCTTTGCTCAGGTGACTTCCTTCCCAAAGATGCAGCCATCTACTATGGCAATTATGCTTTTCACATGTTCTCAATACCCACGATAGCCAGGACATTTCACCTGCTGTTCTACTGATGTATTTAGCTGCCAGCCTGCTTACCAAAATCTAACAGCTCTGGTTTCTAGCTTTACTTGTAACAGTCTCCACAGCATCTACCTTTTATATTAACGCAGTGTGTAGAGCATACACATTCCTTGCTATCACAGGACAGCGGTAGGTTCTTCACAGCTATCATTAAGCGTGCTGGACTTGTGCAATGCAATTGTCTGTGTGCTGTTTGTGGCACTGGGAATCCTGAAGGTACTTGAATATAAAGATAAACTAGCATTACCTGACAGAGAAATATGCAAAAATTTAAAGGTAACCCCTGCTGTATTAAAAAACAAGTAAAAAGTAATTTAGGATCAGGAGGAAGGTACTTCAAATTTGTCTGACCATTCTGTCTGTTTATGTTTTTAAGAGTATATTCTATAAATAGAAAATAGAAGTCAATTAAAAAATACAGGCAGGAGGTGGGGCTGGTGAGAGGGCTCAGCGCACAAGACACTTGTTGTGAGAGCTGACAACCGGAGTTTGATCCTCAGAGCCCACAGTGAAGGAGAGAACTGAGTCCTGAAAGTTGTCCTCCAACCTCCTTATGTGCCATGACACAAATGTGCCACACACACACACACACAGAGACACACACACACACACACACACACAGAGACACACACACACAGAGACACACACACACACACACACACACACACACACACACCACACACACACACACACACACACATGCAAATACAACAGACTGAATAAAACCGGGTCTACCTATGCGAACGATGTCATGGAGATAAGGGGGAGGGGGTTCTCCGGCCTCCAGTGTGCTCACTGCTCAGCTCGAGGGCTGCACCCTTCCATTTTCAACAGTCCACAGTGCTGACAAAGTGTCACCTTTGTTAGGGAAGCTTCCCTGGGCACTGTATCCCCAGGCCATTTTGTGTGACTTATTCAGCACAGCCTTGGGAGACTTACAGTGATGTCCAAGTTCAGGTCACTTCCACCAGCAGGGGGTCAATTTCCAGCATTCCTTAAAGGGATAGCTTCAGTGGCCTCTGCCAGTTTCAACTAGGTCTGAATCTTTACCTTCCCAGGAATGGTCTCTTTCTCAATCCCATGGTTAAGTGGCTGCTACCTGTACCTTCTACCTCTGTGCTCTTTATATAGTTAGTTACCTTTGCTTTACTAATTCCTCTATTAATAGATATTTGTGCTATTCTTTCTGTTAAAACTAGTGAAGAATTTCTGGCTTTTCATTGGACTTCTATAGCAAGACTTTCTACAGAAGAAGAAACTTACATAGTTAAGCCTGTAACACATAAAGTATGCTCAGATTCACTGGTAATCATCCGAGATGGACAGTGTTCAGTTGGAACTTCCAGTTCACTCCTGCTTGATCAGGAAAGCCCCATTCCTGTCTGTCTCTCTCTCTCTCCCCCAAACAACACCCTCTCAGAGACTCTGAACAAAGGGAAGGCACCAAAAAGCCCAGTTCCACATTCTTAGCTCCTCCCCTAAAGTTGCCAGCTGCCCAAGTCCTGAGCACTCCAGCTTTTGACCATACTTGGGCACAAAACCCAGCTTGTGGCACACGCATCACCACCCCTCGCCTACAGGCGATATGAGCTCCCTGCTTCAGTTCAGGAGTGTGACTTCTCCTGCCTCAATCTCTGGGACTGGAGATCTCACCCGGGAGTTGCTTTGCTCAAATAAACCTGTTCTTTTACTTTTTCAGTTTGGCTTGATCTGGCTTACTGTGTCGGCAGAGAAACTATTATAGTGTACAGAAAACCTATTAGACAGATTTGCAACAGCTCCAATTCTGGCACAGGCCCACAAGGGGTACACAGAAAGATGTGTGCTGCAGCAATGTTCACAGCACCCCCAAACCATGAACAACTTAAATGCCAAAGAGGAAAGTCAAGGGGCATACTCATTCAATGGAAATAGGCAGATTCCGTGAATCAGCAACTTATCTCTGAACTAAAAACCAAGTTGCAGAAGGATACAAATACAATAGTCCTTTACAGACAAAACTACAATAAGCACAAAGTGCCAACAGGGATCAGTAACCTAAATAATGTGAAGCAATATAGACTAGGGTGGCTGTGTCTAGAATGAAAACAGTGGCTGGAGAGGTCATAGAGGAGATTTTGATTTATCTGTAATGTTTAATGTTTAAACTAAGTAAAGAGGTTATTGTTGGTTATGCTGTTTTTTTTTTTTAACGTTTGTGATATATAATTAAAATAATAAACTATTTAGGTGAATGATAAAATATAAAGTTAACAAATATTCAACTAGTAAATGGAATAAAAGAGAGTAAATTAGGGACAGAGTATCGAAAGCTGTCACACATCAGGATTCCTGGAAGCCAGTTCATTCACTAGAATCTGTGATTTGGAGGAATGTAGGATGAGCGCAATCAAATGACTGTTCTAACAGTCAGCTCAGCTTCACTGCAGTGCCACAACTGATCTTCCAAAACCAACAGACCTCCAAATATACCGTGGGTCATACTGGAAAGTTACCATCACACTGAGAACGCTAAGCCATGCTTAAATGAATGCCAATACTACCTACCACTAGCCACGCTTAGGCAAACTTACAAGTTTCATGGAGGCAGAAGATGCTAGCTGTAGTTATACACTGAACACCAACTGCTCTGGTGTTTAGGGTTTGAAAGCCCACCTGTCTGTTCTCCAGCAGCGCCACTCCAAGGCTAACGGCCTGGCTATCAACCAGTTTGCCAGAGCCGCCTTAACAAATACAACAGGTCTAGAGACGCACATCAGCAGAAATGTGTTTTGTCATAACTGGAGTCTCGGTGTCCCAAATACAGGGGTTGGCATCTTGAGATCCCACGAAGCCTCAGGCACTCACGGGCCTCTCTGCTTGGCTTGTGGGTGCTCACTGTCACATTGTCCACATGGTCCTTCCTTCGTATGTGTCTAAATTTCCTCCTCTCACCCAGTTGCAGCTGACTGGGGCAGACTGGGGTTTACCTATTAGCTTGATTCCAACGTCACCAGTATCACTTGCACTCACACTCTTAAGGACTGGAGGGTGGAGTTGTATGGGGACACAATTCAATCCATAATAGTCCCCTAAAGTTCTACCACATGATCTCTTCCGACATTCATATTGCACTCACAGTTCCGCGCATTTTAATTAATAGATGACAGATGCTAGATGTTCTTAGCATCTCTTCCCCTCGAATCTGGAGGATAGACTTTATATCATAACTCACTATATACTAAGCCTCCCAAGTTCACTGTTTTGGTAGATTTATGTATGCAGAATTTTATATGCTTAAGGAAAATTCTATATCCAAGCACTTGGCTAACATAAAAATAAGTTGGTATAATGTACATAGATGTAGAAGAAAGAAATTGTGTTAAATGATGGAGTAAAAACATTCAGTCGCCTGAGCTCTTAGTGTGAATTTTAAAATAGCGGAGATCATCAATTCTATACTGACAACATCTGCTCTATTTACAACACAGCCATTGTATATACAGCCACAATGCTGACTAAAATAAAAATGAATATGCACTACCATACCTGGACTTTTTAGAATGAGAAAAGTATCATTTGAACAGGCGCTCTCTTTCTATTCAACATGTTTTCTGTAATTTTAACCAGTGGTTTCCAAACCTGTCCAAAGTATCAGAAGTCACTTGAGTTGGAATTAAAAGACAGGCTTTTCAGAACCCTCACTAAACAACAATCTCTGAGATAGTATCAATCGATATATGACTTTAATGAAGAGCTCCAGGTTATAGGGCATACAAGAAAATGCTCAAAAGTAACCACTGGCTCACAATCAGTTTAAACCAGACATTTCTGCTGGGTGGTGGTGGCGCACGCCTTTAATCCCAGCACTTGGGAGGCAGAGGCAGGCGGATCTCGTAAGTTTGAGGCCAGCCTGGTCTACAAAGCGAGTTCCAGGAAAGGCATAAAGCTACACAGAGAAACCCTGTCTCAAAAAACAACAACAAAAAATAAAATAAAATAAAATAAACCACACATTTCCACATTTGGTCACTCATCAAAGATTAAAAAAAGATATTTTTTAACATATTCTCATACGTATACATTTACAAATTACACATGTATACTAGTACTACAAAAATGCTTTATTAATTATAGAGTATAAAAATTGGAAGGATGAACTAGAAATTAAATAAAATCCAAATATTTCAATTGTAACACCCCCAAAATCAGTGTTGACACACTCCATTTTAGAGGCTACTGGTTTACAGTCTCTTTGCACCCTGAATCCCAGCATGCTCTTCTCCTGAACTCTAGACTTATGCCCTCAACTGCCATGGGTATTTCGGTCCAGCTGAAGCAGGCTCCTTTTCTCTGCCACCACAGGCTGGGGCTGGGCTGGATCAGGTGAAAGAGCAGAGAGCCTAGGCTGCCCCACACATCCTCTGCCACGTGAGGAACACAGCACTGCACATTCATTCACTCATTCTCGCGCCGCCTCACCGTCCCAACCGTTCAGAGCGCCCTCTCAGAGCGCTACACTAACTCCCTAGCGGCTCTCCCTCATTCTGAGAGCCCTTCCCCGCTTTACACTTTCTTTCACACTGCTGCCAAAGTGGCAATCTAAAATGCAAATTTCAGCTTCTCCATTTTACACCTGCCAAATGTTTCATTTTCACAAGATAAAATTTAAAAATTCAGCGTGACAAAGCTCACCCCGGTCTAGTCCGGATCTATGTCTCTGACCCGTCTCCACTCCGATTGCTTCACGCCACACAATCTCTCAAAGTGCAACCATCTCCTGACTCCACGTTTTTAATTCATTTCTGGCGTGAGGACCTTTAAGACTCAAGCCAACTACATATTTCTCTATAGAGTTACTTGTCAGAGAGGGGTCTCCTTTTATCTGGAGACCACAGACAACAGATAAATAAGCGTTGAATCACAGTAATTCAAGTTTTTAGAAACCATGGAAAGAAAAACGCCTCAGTGCAAAGGATGAACCGTACTTAGGAGGATGGTAACAAATGCCGCAGTCAAACTAACCGAGGGGCAAATGAATCTGAACCTGAGCTGTGAACTGAAAGGAAATCAAAAGAAAAGCTAGTCTTTTTTAAAAGAGGAGGAGCAGAAGAGGGAAGAAGAAGAAAAGGGGCTTCTTATGGCGCAGGTCCAGAACACTGAGAAGCGCACAGAAAGCCGGACACTAAAGATACTGGGCAAGACTGAAGTCAGACACTGCCTTCCAGCAGAGAGGCAACGGATCATGTCACCGCTCCACTCAGACCCCACTCTACATTACCACACCGCTTTGACTCAGAAGCTATCTGAAGTCTCTCAAGCCATAGGAGCAGTTACGTCTGACTCTAATCTCCTGGAATCTTCAGCCATCTGGCATCATTAAAACCCCATTTTTCTATCATCTCAAAATTCCAAATGAGTACCTCCTGCCAGGACAAGTGTAGAAGGCAGCCTGGGGAGCCCAAAGTCTGCTAAGACTTGAAGATGAGATCGTGTCATCCATCATACTGGGACTGGCGAGTTAATCTAGCATTCTGAGTTATTTCTTGGTGATACCAATAAAAGGCAGGTCCTTCATGCCTTTGTTACAATGGAGTTGTAAGAAACAGACAGAGGAGGAGGTCATGAAGCAGCTGTCTCAATCATCTAGAGTGCTACAGTGGAATTCTATAAACTGGGCAGCTCACACATGGCAATTTCATCAGTTCTGGAGACTGGAAGTGGAAGGTGAAGACTTCGACCAGGCAGACTCAGTGTCTGGTGAGGACCTGCATGTCCCAATACCATCACCTTGGAAGTCAGGATTCCAGGATATGAAGTCTCAGAGTGCTATCAACACTTAGTCCACTGGAGGGCACAAGAAATTAAATGCAGCAACTGATTAAATTAGCCCATGGGTATTATATCAGGAATAAAAGGGCTAGCAGCAGAGTTTTGATATAAAAAGTTAGCAGGCATTTTTACCCTACAGCCCCTAAAAATGGCTAGCGAGGCATCTCAATGTGGCAGACCCTTGATCTGTCCCCCACTTAAAGGGGTTCTGTTGCTCATTCTAATTACACCCCCCGCCACCCCCACACAGAAAGACACAAAGTATTTGAGAGTACTCCATCTTGTCTCATACATGCAGAAATATAGGAAGAAGAATTAAAACAATGGAAAGAGCAGGTGCCTATAAGATGGTCAATAGGTAAAGGTTCCTGCCACCAGTTCTGATGACCTGAGTTCAATCCCTGGGACCCACATGGTAGAAGCAGAGAACTGGCTTCCTCAAATTGTCCTCTGACCTCCATATGCACACCCCTACACAAACACATCATTTGTGCACATACACAAAATGATAATTAAGTGTAACAAAACTCTAAACAGAGAGTTAGGCATTGTGTCATACCACACACCTTTAATCCCCGCACTTAGAAGGCAGAGGCAGGTGGATCTCTGAGTTTAAGGCCAGCCTGCTCTAGAGAGAAAGTGCCAGGAAAGTCAGGGCTACACAAAGAAAGCCTGACTCAAAAAAACCCAAAAAGTAAAATTAAATTTAATTTAAAAATTAAACAGGAAGGACAGAACAGTGTGTTAGTCTGGAAGAGCAGACCTCGGCTCCCAACAATAATGGAGAACAGATTGAGAAGGCAGCAATCCGTGGGACAAGTGCTACCACCGTCCACTGCTGGTGCCGGGGGACTTCCCAGGTTGTGATGTGGGGAAGACAACCCCAAAAGACCCTAGCAATTCTGCTGAGTTGCGGTCAGAATCTGTGGGTAGAACACCGGGGCGTAGCGGGCCACAGAGAAGAGCAGTGCTCGCGATACAAGAGGCCTCGGAAAGTCTTTGGCTAAGTTCTGATTTATGCACACGTGGGAGAAAAGAGCCCTAGAAACTGAGTAGGTGTGACAATTCCCAGAGCTCATACAGGCTTGTGGGTGGCTTATGTTCCAAAAAGCCAGGCTATAAAGACCTGAATCGTTTAAAAAGGTTTTGATTTTTTAATTTTAGTGTACGGTGTTTTGCCTACACTTAGGTTTGTGCACCACTTGTGTCTTCAGTGCTGAGGCTAGACAAGGGCATCAGATCCCTTGGAACTGGAGCTAGAGGTGGGTATGAGCTGCCATGTAGGTGCTAGGATTGAATCCAGGTCCTCTGGAAGAGCAGCTGGTGCTCTTAACCACTACCTCCCCAGCCTTGCTTTGATGCTTGTGAGAGTGAGCTTTACAGCCAAGATGTAGGTCAGAGTGTGAGCCTTGCAGACATCTTAGGCATGAAAAATGTGTATCATAAGACATGATGACCCAGGAACAATGAAATGAGTCAGAGGGAATCGTAAGTGCAAAGGCCCTGGGGCTAGACCTCACACTCTAGGATCAGTAGGAGTCTGTTGTGGTTGGAGTGCAGTGCTGGCAAGAGCGAAATTAACAGGAGGAGCTGTAGATGGGCTCAGAGATGTAAGGAGCTAAGTGTAGCTAGCGTTGGACGCCAGCTAAGTGTGTGCTAAGTGTTCTTAACTGCTGAGCCACCTCTCCAGCCCCAAATCCAAGGGATCTTGACAAATGCCCTACAGGCACTGCCTCAGTAACAGGGATAAATTACTCTTGTATTACAAACTGCTCTGACAGTAGAAATGGTTGAAGGAAAGCCCTAGAATGTCAGCCTGACAGTTACTGTGTGTTGGAGCAAAGCTGAGAGGTACTACTGAGTCCTAACGGAGTCCTAGAGAATCCCACGGAGTCCTACAGAGTCCTACAGAATGCTACAGAGTCCTACACAGTCCTACAGAGTCCTACAGGGTCCTACAGAGTCCTACACGGTCCTACAGGGTCCTACAGGGTCCCACAGGGTCCCACAGAGTTCCACAGAGTTCCACAGGGTCCCACAGAATCCCACAGAGTCCCACAGAGTCCCACAGAGTCCTACAGAGTCCTACACAGTCCCACAGAGTCCTACAGAATTCTATAGAATCCTAGAGTCCTACAGAATTCTAGGGTCCTACAAAATCCTACAGAGTCCTACAGAATCCTACAGAATTGTATAGAGTCCTAGAGTCCTAGAGAATCCTAGAGTCCTAGAGAATCCTAGGGTCCTACAGAATTCTAGAGTCCTATAGAGTCCTAAGAACACCAACTGGACACTCTAAGCTCAAAGACAACCCCACCAGGAGGAGAAAACCAGCAGACAGCCCCCCATACCCCCACACAACACAGATGGTAAGGTTAGAAGAACAAGCTGTAAAAATAGTTTAAAAAAAAACCCAAGATTTTAAAACAACCATCCCATATCCTTGATGCATGAAGTAGAGGAAAATATGAACACAATGAAGAAGGAAACAAGGTATAGAAAATACCTAACAACTTATAGAAGTGAGAAATACATCGCACATGAAAAACATCTAAAATGAAATAAATTGATAGCTGATTAGAGAAGACCAGTGAAATTCTTCATGTTCAAAATAGGAAGCTGACAATAGAAAGTAATCATAGGAACTATCTAGAATGAAATACACAGAAAAGAACTGAAAGGAAAAATCATAGAGCGTGTGAAGTAAATCAAAATGCAGAGTTGTGGTGACACATCGAATACACTAGATTCCAAGTCAAACTGTAAAAGAGAATAATTGTAATCAAATAAATATGGAGAAAAAAACTCCCCAAAACCAAATGTTTTACTAATTAGGTTAACACTACAAACCCAGGCACCAGAATCTCAACAAATCCTATGCAAATGGACTATGAAGAAAACCACACCAAGGTACAATATGATCAAATTGCTGAAAGCCATCAATGGAAGGAGGACCAGGAAGACAAAAGATGGCTGACTGATGAACAACGCTAATAACAACCACCAACTACTAGCCTAACACCAGATGCCATTCTGGAGACAGAACCCGACATGCGCACTGCAGACTCAAGCCTTCCGCTGTCTTCATCTCGCCTGGTTATAGAAAGGCCTTAATGTGTGACTTCAGTGGGATTCCTCCAACTTTCTGGTGATGAAGACAAGTTTAAGGCGGGTGTATGGAAATACATTGATAGTACACGTCCACAAATTGGTGAATGTTGTCAAGTTTAAGCCAAAGTGGCTTTGGTCGAGCTATAGCTTTCCACATCCCTTTCTCACAAAGAAAAGAGGCCTATCCCATCACTTTCCATTTCCAAGAGACAAGGCTTCTAGGTCAAAAAAAGTTACACCAGGCCGGGCGGTGGTGGCGCACGCCTTTAATCCCAGCACTCGGGAGGCAGAGCCAGGCGGATCTCTGTGAGTTCGAGGCCAGCCTGGTCTCCAAAGCGAGTTCCAGGAAAGGCGCAAAGCTACACAGAGAAACCCTGTCTCGAAAAACCAAAAAAAAAAAAAAAAAAAAAAAAAGTTACACCAGCTTGGCTTAGTTATAGCAATTAACACTTACTCAGTCATGGAAGAACTCTACATATACTTCAATTGAATCTTTTGACACAGGAATGATCTCCATTTACAAAGAAGAAACTAGGCCACAGGTCATAACTTGTTCAAAGTCATGTGACTAAAGGATTTATTTAAGTAAAGAAATCTGACAATGAAGACCTGCTCTCTGAACTTGCCCAGCTTTTACTGCCAATGCTGGAAAGAGGTGGTTCTCCCAAACCCCTTTATTAAGGGTAGATTCAAGGTTATTTCAAGTTAGATGCCTACTCGATGCCAGAACCCGCTGTCAGTACCTGCTGGCTTGGCTAGAGGTCAACTACAGGACTCCTGCGAAGTTTCCAGGCTGAGTCTCCACCGTTTGAGGGACTGTTGGGAGCCATTTTTCTTTGCCAACGTGGCAGAAAACCGGAGCGCTACTGGCTCCACCTCAAATGAAAAGTGGGCAGACTTTCTAAAGTTCTCGATTCTATCAAAATCCCAGAAGGGGGTAGAGATGACCTGTATGAGCTTTGGGGGTGGAGTCAGTCTCTCCAAGGCAGAGGCTCAAGGTTTTGGAGTGTTTCTATGGCAAAGAACTCCCTTCCCACCCCGGACACATTCAGGCAGGCAGCAAGAGAACCGCTGAGGCACTCCTCTGAGGTCCAAGCAGGGGAGATTCAAGACAGCTCAGACTTTTCAGGGGTCTGAGAGATCAAGTGAAAACCACGGCTTCTCTCAGGTTTGGGCAACTCTATCTAGGACTCTGCCTACTTGAGGGGTGATTATCAAAACAACAGGCCAAGGAGATGTCACCTCAGGAAAGACTCTAAATCAAGAGAGCCAAGAATGTCAAGCAGTGCACAAATTTAGAGGGCGAGAACGGCAGGAGGATGGGGTTTTGGCTCATCCACTGCAGTGCTAAGAGGTGGGAACGACCGGCCGCACTCAATGGGGAAACAAAGGCGTAGGCAAGCCAGGTTACCGTGTCCAGTCACACGGACAAGCAATGGCAGAGCTGGCGCCAGGGGCTCTTCAGTCCTGACTTGAAGGGCTACACAACGCTGCTTCTCTAGCAAAGCCAGTCAGCACTGAGGGAGACACGGCAGAGAGGAAACTGAAGAGCTGAAGTGCGGCGAAAGTGATTTGAAAACCAATGCTTTAAGCTAGGTCCACCGATGTGTGGACCCATCATCTTCCTGGACGGGCTGGCGGCCTTTCCTTAAGGCAGACTCCTGTCAGGTGAGCAGAATTCCAAACAAGTCTATCCTGCTTTACAACGCTGGGCATTCACTAGACACAAGGCAGGGTTACACACCAAAGACTACACAATGTAGTCGACTACTTCATTAACTTAGTTTTCGCGTGTCTTGTGTGGAGTCAGGCAGATTTCTGGGGCTCACCTGGACAGCCAGCTCAGCTCCGTGTCCTAGTGAGAGATCCTGTCTCAAAAAACAAGATGGACAGTGCTTGAGGAATGACACTAGACGTCCTCTTGCCTCCACATGTATGAACACATATGTGTATACACATGAATGAATGAATACACATACACACCTGTGACTATACCCAAAAAGATACTCTAAAGCCTGGTAATGGGGCTGGCATGGCATGTATGAGGCCCTGGGTTTAATTCCCAGTAATATCAAACAACAACAGCAAAACATGTCTCAATTTTTTCCCTAGTGAAAGGCAAAGAGCAAAACAAGTGACTTGTACTAATCTTAAATAAGAAAATGTATCTGTCTGTATGTACATGTACCATGTGCAAGCCTGGTACCCACAGAAACCAAAATCGGCCATCAGATTCCCTGGAAATGGAGTTATGGATGGTTATGAGCTGTCATGTGCATGCTAGGAATTGAACCTGGGTCCTTTGCAAAAGCAGTAACTGCTGAGCCATCTCTTCGGCCACTGTTCATTAATTTAGGGACACCACATTTGTCTTACTTAAGGCTAAGTATACAAAGGCTCACTTCAGCAGTGGCCAGCCAACTGTCCAGGGGTCTGGTAGGTGCTACTACACATGCTCGCGCAGTCACACTTACTGTCTTTAGTGAGTGGAACCCAACACTGGTTTACTCTGAAGTAGTCTCTTTCCAAGGATTGTCTTCTGAGTCAAAGCAAAGGCTTTGTTTTCCAAATCATAAATGAACTTAGAGGAAGGTTAAATATACTGGATATTAAAATGTAGGTTTCGGGGGACAGGAGATGGCTTCATTAGTAAAATGCTTGCCTGGGCACTAACACAAGGATCTGACTTCAGATCCCAGTACCTACATACAAAGTGGGACACAGTAGCATAAGCCTGTGACCCCAGCACTGGGGAGGTAGAGACAGGAGGATCTCTGGGACCTACTGTGTAGCCAGTCTAGCTGGGAAGTACTGGACAAGTGAGACATCCTGTCTCACAAAAGAAGGAGAGATAACAGACGGCTGCTAGGGAAGCAGTCGTTTTCTTTTGGGAGTGTGGCCCTAGCAGGCTGACCATGAGCCAGTGGAAGGCCCTACACTCATGGGCTTATGGGAGGCACTAACTAGATTTAGTGGATAATAAAAATAAAAAGGGCATGAGGTTGGGAGAAGGACACCTTGAGGGTATCTGGAAGGCACTGGAGGGTAGAGGAGATAAACATGACCAAAATACATTGTATACAAACTTGAAATTCTCAAAGAATAAATAAAGAATAAATAAAATTATTATTTAAAAAAATTAGGTGTTGAGCAATTCAGGAAGATAACTAACATGGGTAGCGCGCACGCGCACGCGCACACACACACACACACACACACACACACACACACACACACACACACACTCAGGTTTTACTGAAGAAGTACGGGGGCAAACCAGGCCGACCCTGAGTCAAACCAAAAGCAAGTCTATGAGAATAGTGGATTCTGTCAATAAAATGTGAAGTGAAAGTTGGCCACTTGTAATAAGTGGAACACGGTGCTGCGACTCCTCTAACTACTCCCGTCCCGAGGCTGAGACCTGTCTCATTTCAGTTCTGCTGTCAGTGCGCCACGGAAGTCACTGAGCAGCACAGTCCCCGGCACAGGCTTCAGAAACCTCAGGCTTTGGCTGCGTTCACCTAGTTCTCTGTCCTGTGGAATGTGTCCAGGGTGAGTGTACCAATGTTTAAAAGAATGGTCCATGAAATAGCCAAATGGAGAAGTA
Organism: Peromyscus californicus insignis; assembly: GCF_007827085.1. Lineage (NCBI taxonomy): Eukaryota > Metazoa > Chordata > Mammalia > Rodentia > Cricetidae > Peromyscus > Peromyscus californicus. The sequence goes on along the minus strand of NW_026294413.1, from coordinate 77,588,514 downwards.
GTAATGCACATTTCTACTCACACAGGAGTAAGAATTGCACCAAGCACATAAAAACTTCGCTTACAAGTATTCAGAAATGCCATCTACCACTGAGATGCAATTTATAGTTCTCCAGAATTTTCAGGGCTCTCTGGTTATGGGATAAAGAAGTGACAATAACAATGTAATTTCCAAAGGCTGGCCTGGCCCCTGTGCTCACTTAACAGAGTCAGTCTGAACACACAAGAATAACAGCGATAAAGATATCTCGATGTAGCTTAAGACTTTAGGATAAACAAGGAATATGTAGTTTATTCTTCTTGGCAATCTGGCAGAAATGGAAAGTAGTACATAAAAGAGGAATCTGCTGCTGCCATCATATTGCTTGTTTGTTCATAGCTCTCTGACATAGTCAATACCAGCTTTTTACCATCTGCAATTTCACTTGTCTCCTAATGTTGCCATACCAGAAATATCTATATATGTTCTTTGTCTCAACAAACCATTCATTTATCAGTGATGCAACTTTTTTCCTGTGGGTACAATTTCCCTTTAAAGATGCAGAACTAAAAGTAGAAGTAGGGGGGCTGGAGCAATGCTCAGGGGTTAAGAGCACTGGTTGTTCTTCCAGAAGGCCGGGTTTGATTCCCAGCACCTACACAGCGTTTACAAGCATCTGTAACTCCAGTTCTAGGGGATCTGATGCCCCTTCTGACTTTTATGGGCACTAAGCAGGGCATGATTCAGAGACATATATGCAGGCAGAATACTCACACATAAAATGAGTAAGTCTAATGAAAATTTTTTTTTTTTTTTTTTTTTTTTTGGTTTTTCGAGACAGGGTTTCTCTGTGTAGCTTTACGCCTTTCCTGGGACTCACTTGGTAGCCCAGGCTGGCCTCGAACTCACAGAGATCCGCCTGGCTCTGCCTCCCGAGTGCTGGGATTAAAGGCGTGCGCCACCACCGCCCGGCTTAATGAAAATATTTTTAAAGTAGAAATGTAGATTACATATAGTAAGTACATTCCGCCCCTCCTTTTTTTTTTTCTACCTTTTAGGAATGTACCATGACAAAGCCAGGACTGTCTGACTCTGGACCTTTTATCACTGATGTTGCTTTTCCTTGATGACATGTTCAAACTCTATCCTGCTCATGGAAAGATAAAGGTCTTAGATCCGATTCCCCAATTTACAGGCTTTCAGCACGACTTTCCCCCTCTCTGCCAGCATCTCCACCTCAGGATTCCTATGAAGTCTTCACTCCCTCCTCATCCTTCCCCCTGCCCTCCCCTTAGTGTCTGTCACTTTCTGAGGATGCCTTGGCCAGCACAGCCAGTCTTTTCTTGTTCTCTACAAAAAGGGATCAGCTGTAGGGTTCCAGACATAAAAGGCCTCAACCAAACAAAACACAGGCATTGATGGGGAAATAAAAGATCCAGGAAATAAATTCTGGGAGAGGAAGGAGCACAAAGGGTCTTTTATAATAAAACAGTATATGAAGAATGAGGAGAGGCTTGGCAGAGGAGAGAGATTGGTCCTGAACATTTATATAACACACTTGTATAATGTGCACGATTACATTCAAGCCATACAGAAACAAGGTGAATCCAATATATAATATGACAAGATTTTTTTAACTAACAGCAAAGATGAACAGAAGTCTTGGATGGGGTGTGATCGGGAGTGCCAGGTCCTGCCTTCTACTCTATGTGGCAGCCAACGGCATCCTGTGCCGCTTCAGTGACTTACAAAGCACCTAAAGCAGACTCTACCTGGGATAGGTCTGCAAATGGTGCCCAGGGCTGCTTTCTAATCTCAACTACTGGGGAAGGGTGATCTGGGAAAGCTCCTGAGCACTTCCTCAGATAGGCATATTAATATTAATGATTAGTATTACTATTGTAAGTGGTCTCTAAAGCCCTTACAATCCTGTTTTGGAGACATAAGCTGATCAAGAAAAAGTGCCTAGAACCCCCCTGGACTCTGTTACAGTCTCTCATGATTCCTTCTGTGCACATAAAGAACTACTGTTCACACCTGAATAGGTTACATTTATGCTAAATTAATAAATACATATTTGAGGGAAAACCTCCAATTTTTTAAAATCCTGTTTTGTCAGCAATGAAATGCCCCTTTCACTTTACCATCCACAAAGATAACAAACTAATTTCTAAAGTACCTGACAGTGTAAACGGCTGAAAACTCTAACAATGTGACTAGAGCCAGAAGGGGATGAGGGGCCTGCGGCTAGTGGCTGCTTTTGGAAACTACACATTCACAGAAAAAATGTGGCCAATTAAGTAATTTGCTTAGTGAATAAAAATTATACACTCTCAGTGTATACTGCACACGCCAATGCCACGAAATAGCAGCGACACTATTTTAAGCTCGTGAAACATCTCTAGTTCCAGATGTCTTCCCATCAGTGTGTGACTAAATTCTTGGGCCACTTTCTTGCCAAGATTCTTTACAAATATTTTGTCACCTCTGATGAGGACAAGGCCAACAACACACTTGGAGCACACAATTTTGCAGTGGTAGCATTATTAATCTTTGTTGGGTACACAGCTTTTTGAGATCCATGTACAGTTAGCAGTTACCTACCTTGTCCTGTGTGCCCAAGCACGTTCTAACATGCCACAGATAGTAATTCTCAAAACAAGGAGCTTAGAAGGAACAGTGGAGACATGGAACTTCATCTAGCCTTTACTCAGCAATGATCAGCTTTTATCTACAATGTCCACACGCAGCCATAAGAATATCGAAGTAGATGATAAACCGAAATAAATGTCCTACAGCTAGTCCACCCCCCCCCATCTAAACGCACTTCCTATCTGTAGAAGACAAATGCTGTTCCCCGTCTAATTGTCAGATGCTCAAGTGATTCAAATATTGTCTGTGAATGAAGTTCAGAAGGAAGGGTACATTAATACCTTTCTTTTATTGGACAGAGCTAGCTCATTCTCCCTAATGCCAAGAAAAAGTGGGTTAAATTAGGCCACAAAAACCTAAATGGCCAACAGATAGACATTACCATCACACTAAGGAGGTCCTTGTTGAATGCTTTCTTTTAAAAACCTCTCATTACCATCATTCAGCTTCCCCAAGGGTAAAGAAGGGAACACACAATGGGAAAGAGCTGGATATTATTGTTAAGCTCCATTATTTGAGGAAAGGAGGAGACCACCAAACTGGGCATGAACTCTCCCCCAAAGGTGTGAAAATGTATATAGTACACAGACACTCAGGACACCAGTTACAGGGGAGACATGTCACCATGTGAGACATGGACACTTATCAGGACACCAGAAAGACTGCTTTTGTGCTTTCACTCTATACTATAAGATGAACACCCACAGGGTTGAGCACTGTAAAGAGCTGATCAGAAAATACTAAAATTAAAGTTTTTTTCTATACTAATTAACAAGTAATTTATCAGTCATAATTGGCCAAATAATAATTGCTTTAGGAAAGAAAACTGGAGAGGCCTAAGTCCACGTGACCTTCAGGTTTATAACATGACTTATATAACCCACGATGTTGTCTTCTCTTCTCCAACCGGCACGAATCACACCTAATTAATACAGCACCTTTGGTTCACTGTGACTCGGAGGATGAAGTCCAAACTCAGCACCACGCATCAGCAGCCCTCACACACCTCACCTCTGCAGGGGTCAAATCCAAACCCATACTGGATGTCTGAACTCCAGAGATGCACCCTTCAATTCTTCAACTGCTCTGCAGTTTCACACCTGTGTTTCCCTGGATACGCTGGCCCCAACTGAGAGGAACCCCTTTCCCTAACACCCCTGCTTCCTCTGCCTGACTAAAGCCAACCTCTGGACTCAGTTTTACATCCTGAAACTTCTCAGATATGGCGTCGTGTTCCCTCACTGACTAAAGAGATGCTCGCTGCATCACTTTCTAGCTGAGTGACCTTGGTCAGGTCATTAATTGCACTGGGGCTACTTTCTCATATGCGGAAAGTCAGTATCAGTTTGCTGTCACAGTGCAATGACTACTGTCAAAATTACTTTGTGAACAATAAGGCATTAAAACGTGTAAGCATAGCCGGGCGGTGGTGGCGCACGCCTTTAATCCCAGAACTCGGGAGGCAGAGCCAGGCGGATCTCTATGAGTTCGAGGCCAGCCTGGTCTACAGAGCCAGCTCCAGGACAGGAATCAAAACTACACAGAGAAACCCTGTCTCAAAAACAAAATCAAAAACGTGTAAGCATAATCCATGCACTGGAAGTCTAAGCTAAGGGTGAGGCTTAGCTTCTAGTTCCCAGTTCCCCTTGGAGGAAGCTCTGCATTCTCATCCTTCTTTCTAAGTCCACTAGGTTCTGTCTGCAGAAAAGACCTGCGGTGATGTCTGGATCATTAGAGAGAAAGAGAGTGATGTCTGGATCATTAGAGAGAAAGAGAGAAACAGAGAGACACACAGAGAGGGCCTCTGATAGATATGGATTTTCCTAATAATGTGCACAGGAGCACTGTGCTTGCAGATTCACTAAGTAAATATGCAAATCAATGAATGAATGCAAGGGCTCCTTGTCCTCAGTGAGCTTATAATCAAGAGATGACATAACAGAGTCCACGAGTCTCGTCTTAAAAAAAAAGTAACAAATGCCTTTATTGTCATCAAGAGTAACAAGAAATTTCTGCTATGCTAATTTTACCTGATTTGGCATGTTGTTGAATTTGCCATGTTGGTAACTTGCACTTAATGTATGCATGCTTTGACATTATCAAATTACTGGTGCAATTCAATGCCAATACCAAGTCATTGAATACCTATTGCGCTAGGTTTTATGAACACAAAGATAAAGGTGGTGGACTCTCTGCTCAGAAGTCACTAACTACATTGAAAGGAAGCTCAGCCATCAATACACATTATTAACATGTCAGAATAAAGTAAGATGTATGGAGGGCCAAAAGATCGGGAAGGGCATCTGAGGTAAGGCACTAAACCCCATAAAGTTAATACTGTATGTTACAAATTATTGATGGCCAACAGCTTGTTATTATTATATATCACATATATGTGATTATATTAATTACATTACCATATTAATATATGCTGCATGCTAAGGCAGATAGTCCCAGGTTAAGAAGCAAAAGTATATAGAGAGGACCCAAGAGATACACAAGCATTCCACACAGAGGGCACGGACCCACTTCCCAGAGGCGTTTCCTGCGGTTCTTTCCTCTTCTGCCAATACAACCAAGGGAATAACACACGGAGGTCTCCTCTCCCGCCAGGACTTTTCTCTCCCCGGGTCTCTAAACTAAACTGTTGATTCTCAAGCAGACACTCTCAAACCTCCCCACTCACTCCAGGACATGTTGTTTAAATCTTCAGGAGACATGAGACCAAATCAGATATCCAGGTGGACACTAGTAGAAATTAAAGCTACCGGATTGGGGATCCGCTCCTGGATCCCCTCCAGGGGATGGCAGCAGCACTCGGCTCACCCAGGAGGCGCCATCCCCGGCGGAATCCTCCTCTCCTGACCACCCCCACCACCCCCCCTCCCGGCAGCTTGGGCGCTGCCATCTGCTCTTTTACCCTTCACCTGCCGACGCACCCCGCACAATCTGCATCCTAACCCGACCAGCGGTAAGCAGGCATCGCGGGGGCACCCAAGCCCCCTAACCCGGCCCCGCGCGCGCCGTACCCGGCCCGCCCCTAGCCAGCCACTTACGGTTCCAGTACACCGGGTAGCACTCTCCTTGAGTGACGTCCACCTCGTAGAGGCCGCCGCGCACGCACACCGGCTCGATGGTCACCAGCTCCTCCATCTCGGGCTCGGGCCCCGCTGCCCGCGGGCAGAAGCCGCAGGCGCGGTCCTCGTCGTCTTCCTCCCCGGAGCTGGAGGCCTGGCCGCCCACCGGGTCTCCATCGCGGCCCTCCACCCCGGTACGGGAGCCCGTGGTCTGCAGCAGGGTCCGGAAGGCGAGCTCGATGCGCAGGGAGTCGTAGCCGATGAAGGGTTTCCAGGTCTTCTTGTCCTCCTTGTAGAACCAGCGTACCTCCTCGGGGCCCAGCTCCGTCACCACCTCGTAGCGGTGCCGGGCAGCGGCGCTGCCGGCCCGGGCGCGCTTCCTGTCCCCGGGGCCCCCTCCCGCCGCCCCACCGCCCCCCGAGTTCGGGGCGACCAGCGGCGGCGGAGGCGAAGAAGAGCTGCCGCCGCCCGCGCTCTCGCCCTCGCTGTAGTAGCGCAGCGACGACCCCGACTCGGCCGAGCTGAAGTCGTAGGTCGCGTCGCTGAGGCACGGGTCCAGAGCAAGGTGGCTCAGGTCGTCGGTGCCCGGCGCCAGGTGCAGCGGCTCCGCGCGCAGCAACGCCAGCGGCACGCCGTCTCCCGGCTGGTGCTCGAAGCAGCAGCCGCCGCCGCCGCCGAACGTGCCCGCCGCGTCCGAGCCCAGCTCCCTGGCGCCGCCGCCGCGGCCGTTACGCTCGGGGCTCCGCGGGGCGCCGCGGCCCGGGTAGTTCATGCCGCCGGCGCTTCCGCCACACGCGCATCCGATGCCGCCGCCCTCTCTCGGCCCGGACTTTATAATCTTTCAAATCCCGAGCTGGCTGGCCAGCAGCTGCCGCCGAGGGGACTCCGCCTCCCCGCAGGCCCCCGGGCCGCCGCAGCGCCGTTCCGAGGACCGCCCCCATTGTTACGCAGCCCGCGCGTGGGCGGGGCCCGGGCGAGGCCCCGCCTCCCCCAGCCGCGCGCGCCACCCCGGAAGGCCCGAAGCTGCTGGTTTAGCGCGCGCTCGGCGGCGGGATCTAGTGTCACCGCCCCGAGCCGGGGGGGATCGGATGGGGTCGCTGTCATCCTCGACTTCAGTGCAGCTCCCTCCCCCCCCCCCCCCCCCCCCCGTCACGGCTCTCGGCGCCCGGCGTGGCTTCTCCCCCTCGCTCCCACGCCCCCAGATGCCAGCTGGAATGAGACTCTCTCCCACTCATCTTTACACATTCGGGTCATGAGCCCAGAGGCTGATTCAGCTCTATGCCCAGAGGGGCCCTGGAAGTTGCTCGCTCACGTTCCAGGCTTTAGGCCCGCTTGCAGCTTCCGCTGGACCTGCTCGGCCACCTGGCCTGGCCCTCTCCCAACCTTCAGCCCAGACCTAAGAAGGCACCCCCACCCTATGCCTGCTGCTCACCTGGGCAACACTACTCCCACTTAGAAAAAAAGAGTCCCAGCCTCCCCCTGTGCCAGCTCTTAGGATTGCTTACGCTCTTGTACTTACATTTTCTGTTCTTTCCGTATTACAGTAAGGCCTTGGATAGAAACCAAGTCCCTGTGTCTCGGTCTTTTCCCACATCGGTTCATATTTGACGGTCCTCAGTTATACCGATGGCAATGCCAGCCAGGTGTGATAGATTATTAGATTGAAAGAAAAATTATCGAGATTCTAGGTTCAGCTTTGCCACCCTCAAGCAAGTCACTTGATCTGTTTGGCTTGCTTGTTGGTATAATCAGGATATCATTGGACCGGATGGTCTCTCTCTAGTAACGCCTAGTAGTGATTCTAGGATCTTTAAGCATTCACAGGGTTGGTTTTGTTTTTATTTGTTTATTGTGTGCCGCTGATTCTGTAACTTACTTCCTGGGATCAGGGAAATACTGAGGCTCCCTTCTGTTAGATTTCTGAGACAGCTTAAAGAGACAGAAGGCAGAAAGAGACCAGAATCTGACCTCAACAGACTGAACACTTACAGGGAAGGACAGACACTCTCCTGAGGGAAGGGGTGTCTTGAAAGGGGAAAGGCTAGCTGGGGCCCTTTACAGAGGCAGGTGGGAGGCTTGGGAATGAGGAAGTTCTTGCAGCCATAGCGGACTTTGTGTGGGTCTGTAATCTGTCTTTCTTGGAATTGTCAGTTTCAGGCAAGAGAGCTGCTATCTTGGGAGATACGCTGTCCCCAGCAGACATTCTCTGGACTGTGGCTGACGGATGAGGTTGGTCAGGGTCAGCTGTAACCTCGTAGGAATCCTGTTTTATAGCTGAGGCACTCTATCACCTCAGACAATTCTTTTAATTGAGAAGTATTTATTTTTTAAGCCCATCCTCTGTCGACAATCCCTGGAAAACAATCTCCAACCTTGTTCTTAGTTCACGAATAGACCATCTCCACTGTTACATTGACCTTGTGGAATCCGGTCAGCAGGGCACGTTGTCTTGCTCTTAGGATGTAACTGTCAGAGAGAATTCAAAATCATTCTTGAACTCAGGCTCATCTCTCCTGCGCACAGTGCTTCTGTAGGGATCTGTAAGAAGGCCCTGTTTTCTATGGGCACATGTGGAGTGATACTGTGGCTCACGGTGAGGAACATGGGCTGAATTTTCTACTGTAACTTGCACATTTGGCTGGATAATCTTGCCCTGTGAACAGTCTGTCCGTTTGTACATTATAGCCCCAATAACAAAGCATCCATACTGTCAGAGTACCTGTATCCCAAATTCTCTTTGAATGTTTCTATTGGTAGTATGCAGAATAAGAAATTGGGTATGAACTCTGAATTGTTTGCTATTCATGAAGGCATTAGTTCCACACTGCTCTGTTATCGATGTACAGGCACCTCTGTGTTAGCTTCTGATGCAAAAGAGAACCAAGAACCTAGAGCTTGCTGGGCGGTGGTTGTGCACACCTTCGATCACAGCACTCAGGAGGCAGAGGCAGGTGGATCTCTGTGAGTTTGAGGCCAGCCTGGTCTACAGAATGAGTTCCAGGACAGCCAGGGCTATGCAGAGAAACCCTGTCTCAAAAACACACACACAAAAAAAACCCAAACAAACCAAAAACCAAAAAACCTATTGCTTAGTGGGGGAACCTTGATAAATAAACACAGACATTATATTAAAGTGTAATTAAAAGTAGTAGACATTATGACATTTAAAATACCTTCCTGTTTCTTGACAGGATATAGCTCAAATATTTACATGTTAATGGTCAGATTTATTTACTTATTTATTTTTAGCAGTTTTATCTCTTAAGGATGACATCATTTCCATCAATAAATATCATTGCCTGCTGTTTCTTTTTGATTGTTTTGTTTTTTGTTTTTTGAAATGGGGGTTTTTCTGCGTAGCCCTGGCTGTCCTGGAACTTGCTTTATGGACCAGGCTGGCCTCAAACTCAGAGATCTACCTGTCTCTGCTAGGATTACAGGCCACCACATCTGCTCTCGTCTGTTTTTTAAAAAGGACTCTTTGCCTTGTACTGAGCGAATGTTTTTATTGTTTGTGTGCTGATTCAGGCTACACAGCTAGGTTGCATAATCCTTCCTGAAGTAAGTGTTGATTTCTCATTGCCATCCAGGTAGCAAGAAAAAGGGGTTGTAGACTCTCTCCTGACTTCAGGGTGCATTGGTGAGAGATGTCAGTCCGTATTTGTGGGAATTGAGCTCACTGCTTCCCATGGACTAGAACAGCTTGCACTAGGTGAGAGGCTGACAGTGAGCAAAAGGCATTTGAAGATAGCAAATTGCATGTGTCTGCACGTGTTCCTTTCCTTTTTATTCCCTAGCCATAGCAAGTCAAAGGTTTGGAAGCACCTCTTCTCAACCTTCTTTTCTGCTTTAAACGGTCATTCCTAGCTAAGACTTCCTGCTAGAATCTTTTTGCTCCCTAGAACATTTTTTTTTCAGGTTATATGTTCCTCTCAGGTGGGTAAGGGGTCTGGCATGCCTTCCATTCCTCACCAGCAAGAAGAGGAGTCAAGTAGCTCCTCATCCCTGCACATCATTACGAGGCTAATGGACGTGGCACTCTCTGACCTGCCAAGGCATTATGCAACACATCCTATTGCATTTTAATAATTACCCAACCAAGCCTCTTTTTCCATAAGGAAATTAGGTATGACTGATTCAAACATCTGGCATTTGTGGGCCTGCGCTGCTGTAAGAGCCAGGTGGTTTTTAGAACCAAGCCCAGGGGAGCCTCAGTATGGGGAGGGAAATTAGCTTTTTATATACTACAAAAGAAAAACAGCGCAGTGCATCAGTTCATCCTACCACTTTCCTTCCCATAATGCACCTGGCAAGGGTTATCTGGCAAGAAAGACCACCTTCCTCTTCCTTCTTCTCAGAAGTTACAGGGCTCCATTTCCTGTCAGTCTTGCTTCTCTTTTTCACTTGAATCTGCTTTCACCTGTAGAAAATACGAGGCTAGCCTTATGCCATATACGTTATTTTGAGCTAGTACCCTACACTCACACTGAAATGGCTTCATCCAGACATGTGATGGAGCATGTGTAGAATGAAACCCAAGCGATCTGCGGTATCTCCTGCTTACTACGCTGTCTACATTTGAACTTTACTCTTTAAAACTGGCATTTTTCCATTTCTTAAAGTAAGGGTGTGTTTTAGGACCCTGACTAAATTCAACCACATTCTAGACTTAGAGAACAGTCACAGACACATCAGGTGTCCCCCAAGTTCCAGGCCCTCTGCTAAGCTCTACAGCAGTGGTTTTCAACCTATGGGTTGTGACCCCTTTGGGGGTTGAGTGACACTTTCACAGGGGTCACATATCAGACAGCCTGCATATCAAATATTTACATTACAATTCATAACAGTAGCAAAATTACAGTTCTGAAGTAGCAACAAAAATAATTTTATGGTTGGGGGTCACAGCAACACGAGGAACTGTATGAAACGTCATAACATTAGGTATCTCCCAATAAAAACATAGAGGTAGGACTGGAGAGATGGCCCATCCATTAGGAGCACTTACTGCTCTTTCAGAGGACTGGAGTTTGATTCCCAGCATCCCCATCGGGTGGCTCACACCCACCTGTAACTCCAACTCCAGGGAATCTGATTCCTTCCTCTGCCTTTTGTGTGCACATGCACACAGAAACACACATACATAAAAATAAAAGAATCTTTAAAAAAATTATTTTTTTTATGTGCATTGGTGTTTTGACTGCATGTATGTCTGTGTGAGGGTGTCAGATCTTGGAGTTACAGACCGTTGTGAGCTGCCAAGGGAGTGCTGGAAATTGAACCTGGATCTCCTGGAAGAGCAGTCAGTGCTCTTAACGGCTGAGCCATTTCTCCAGCCCAAAGTAAAATAATCTTTAAAAATGCTCAAGTTAAACAAAACAAAATACAGTGACAACTTTTTAACTCCTAAGAGGAATGTGACTGTAAGGTAAGGACGGTGGTGTGACTACACAGAGCCATTCTCTCTAAAGACAGATCAATAGAGGAAACCAAACTGCAGCTGAAGTGACCTGGAAATACATAATGAATAAAGTCTTTCATTCTTCCATCTAGTCAATCAACAAGTATTTGTCTAGCAGTATTAAATATGTTGTTTTTATTTTTTTAAGTATATACAACTGGAATAAGTGTAGGATTCTGAAATGCATTTGCTTACGAATTTGTTAAAGGTCTAGCCACCAAACTATAAACCCCACAAAAATACTTCAAACCCCATAAAACAGAAGTGTTCTTTCTGCAAATAAAAGCTGATTCTATTGAAGATAAATGTAGTTTAATTATAGAAATAAAAAATCAATACAATATTTGATGTATATATAGCATGGGGCACCCACAAAATACTCCTTGACTTTTTTTTTTCAGTACAGAAAAGGGAGATTTCAGTATTAAAACATGATTTCGACTACAGCGTGGTTTGCTGTGAGGCTTAGCTGTGCTACTTTGTCACTTCTGTGCTCTGGGTTTTTTTTTCTTCTTCCTGTCTCTCCCCAGAGGTAAATGATTAATAAAGTATATAGTATGTGATTCATGTCAAAAAACCATTGACAGTTATCATATTGTGCTGAGAGAGATTGTACCTATGTATTTCATTCTGATTTTTCAACAAACCACGAATCCTATGCTCTGATGGGATGTCTAGCAGGGACACCCTGAATTATTTGCTGAGATTTTTTTTTTTTTAAAGGCAAGACACGCCAGGCGGTGGTGGCACACGCCTTTAATCCCAGCACTCGGGAGGCAGAGCCAGGGGATCTCTGTGAGTTCGAGGCCAGCCTGGGCTACCAAGTGAGTTCCAGGAAAGGCACAAAGCTACACAGAGAAACCCTGTCTTGAAAAAACCAAAAAAAAAAAAAAAAAAAAAAAAGGCAAGACACAGTTACTGTTTTTACAACTACTGCTTGAGGAAGTAAGTTTATCTGTATGGCAACATTTAAAATCTTTTTAAAATTTTTTTTTTTCATTTTACATACTCCCCCCTCCCCAGTGCCCTTCTCTCACTCCTCCCCACCTTCCCTGCATCCCACCCCCATTCCCTCCTCATAGCGGGTAAGGCCTCCCTTGGGTAGTCAACACAGGCTGGCAAACCAAGTTGGGACAGGAACAACACTCCCCCCTCCCCCCCCCCCACACCCCATCACAGCTGAGTAAGGCATTGCACCATAGGGAATGGGCTCTAAAAAGCCACTTTGTGTACCTGGGATAAGTCCTGGTCTCATTGCCAGGGAACCCACAAACACATCAAGCCACAAAACTGTCACCCATATTCAGAGGGCCTAGTGTGGTCCCATGCAGGCTCCCTAGTGTCACTCCAGAGTCCATGAGCTCCCAATAGTTTGGGTCAGCTGTCTCTGTGGTTCCCCGCCCCCGCGCCCCCCTCACTCCCACCCCCCCTCACCCCCCCACACCCCCACTCCCCGTCATGATCCTGGCCCTTCTTGCTCCTATATTCCCTCCTCCCTCTCTTCAACTGAACTCCAGGATCTTGGCCAAGTGCTTGGCTGTGGGTCTCTGCATCTGCTTCCATCAGTCACTGGATGTAAGTTCTATGATGACAATTAGGGTAGACACCAATCCAAGTGCAGGGAAAGGCTAGTTCAAGCACCCTTTCCACTATTGCCATGAGTCTTAGCTGGGGACATCCTTAGGAGTTCCTGGGGATTTCCCTAGTTCCAGATTTCTTCCTAACCTCTTAATGGTTCACTCTATCAAGACATCTCTTTCATTGCTCTCCGTCTCTGTCCCTCCCCCACCTCGGCCATCTTGAACCCTCATGTTCTCATCTTCCAGTTTACCCAGGAGATCTTAACCTTTTCCCCTTCCCTGGGCGATCCATGCATGTCTCTCTTAGGGTTCTCCTCTTTACCCAGCTTCTCTGGGATTGTGGATTGTAGCCTGGGTATCCTTTGCTTTGTGTCTAATATTCACTTATGAGTGAGTATGTACTGTGTTTGTCTTCCTGGGTCTGGGTTCCTGTTGGGGTGGAGGGAGAAACATCTTGACCACACAGCTGCCATGACAGGCTTAGAGGCCCAGACACAGCTTCTGGCAGGCACCACCTGAACCCAGGACAAGCCATAAGCTCACCCCACCCAGTGGGGCCTGCATCTAAGGGGAAATACCTGACATTCCAAACATACCCTATGGTGATATTTTATTTGTACTGAAATGTGATTTTATTTGTATGTTAATAAATAAAGTTGCCTGGGGGTCAGAGCTAATAGCAAGCCATAGCCGAAGCTGGGTGGTGGTGGCACACGCCTTTATTCCCAGCACTTGGGAGGCAGAGCTAGGCAGATCTCTGTGTGTTCAAGGATATAGCCAGCATGGAGACACATGCCTTTAATCTCAATACCAACCATAGAAGACCTGGAGGTCTGTATAGATGGGCAGTGATAAGGCGGTCATATGGTTGGGTTTAGAACCAATGAAAAGGCAGAACAGAAAGTCTATAAAAAGACAGCCGGGCGGTGGTGGCGCACGCCTTTAATCCCAGCACTCGGGAGGCAGAGCCAGGCGGATCTCTGTGAGTTCAAGGCCAGCCTGGGCTACAGAGTGAGTTCCAGGAAAGGCGCAAAGCTACACAGAGAAACCCTGTCTCGAAAAACCAAAAAAAAAAAGACAGATATACAGGAAGTAGCGCACTTGCTGAGAGGAAGGACAGCAGCGGCAGCAAAGGGTAAGCTCGGCTCTCAGCTATTGTTCTAACCTCTTGAGCTTTGAACTCTGCAATTGGCTCTGTGTTTCTTATTTAATAAGACTGTTCATCTACAATACCCCATACAAATGTCAGCCAATCAGGGTCCTGAACCCTGGAAATCCCCTCTCTCCCAACCTCTGCTATGATAAAAACTCCACCCTGCCTGTGCTCTGGGCTCTCTGCTGTCGCTGCTGCATTGGACAGAGAGCCCAAGCTCCAAGCTTGAAAATAAAGGCTGTTTGCTTTTACATACAGGATTCAGTCTCTGTGGTGGTCTTTTGGGGGTCCCCACGATCTGGGCATAACATTACCTCACCAGGATGATTTTTTCTAGTTCCATCCATTTGCCTACAGATTTCATGATGACATTGTTTTTTACTGTTGAGTAAAACTCCACTGTGTATATGCACCACATTTTCTTTATCTATTCTTTGGCTGAGGTGCATCTAGGCCATTTCCAGGTTCTGGCTATTATGAATAATGCTGCTATGAACATAATTGAGTCTATGTTCTTATGGCGTGGTTGAGCATCTTTTGGGTGTATGTCCAGGAGTGGTATAGCTGGGTCTTGAGGTAGGATGATTCCCAATTTTCTGAGAAAGCACCATACTGATTTCCAAAGTGGCTGTACAAGTTAGCATTCCCACCAACAGTGGAGGAGTGTTCTCCTTTTTCCACATCCTCTCCAACATAAGCTGTCTTCAGTGTTTTTGATCATAGCCATTCTGACAGGTATAAGATGGTATCTCAGAGTCATTTTGATTTGCATCTCCCTGATGACTAAGGATGTTGAGTAATTCCTTAAATGTCTTTCAGCCGTTTGAGATTCTTCTGTTGAGAATTCTGTTTAGATCTGTAGCCCAGTTTTTAAATGATTATTTGATATTTTGGTATCTAGCTTCTTGAGTTCTTTATATATTTTGGAGATCAGCCCTCTGTCAGATGTGGGGTTGGTAAAAACTTTTCCCATTCTGTAGGCTGTCGTTTTGTCTTATTGACAGTGTTCTTTGTCTTATAGCAGCTTCTCAATTTCAGGAGGTCCCATTTATTGATTGTTGCTCTCAGTGTCTGTGCTAGTGGTATTATATTTAGGAAGTGATCTCCAGTGCCAATGCATTCAAGACTACTTCCCACGTTCTCTTCCATCAGGTTCAGTGTATCTGGATTTAAACTGAGGTCTTTGATCCACTTGGACTTAAGTTTTGTGCACGGTGACAGATATGGGTCTATTTGCAATCTTCTACATGTTGGCATCCAGTTATGCCAGCACCATTTGTTGAAGATGCTTTCCTTTTTCCATTGTATAATTTTGGCTTCTTTGTCAAAAATCAGGTGTTCATAGCTGTGTGGATTATTGTCAGGGTCTTCAATTTCATTTCATTGATCAATGTGTCTGTTTTTAGGGCAATACCAAGCTGTTTTATTACTATAGCTCTGTAGTAGAGCTTGAGGTCAGGATGCCTCTAGAAGTTCCTTTATTATATAGGATTGTTTTAGCTAGCCTGAGTTTTTTGTTTTTTCGTATGAAGTTGAATATTGTTCTTTCAAGGTCTGTGAAGAATTGCATTGAGATTTTGATGGGGATTGCATTGCATCTGTAGATTGCTTTTGGTAACACTACCATTTCTACTATGTTGATCCTACCTATCCAAGAGCATGGGAGATCTTTCCATTTTCTGATATCTTCTTCAATTTCTTTCTTCAAAGACTTAAAATTGTTATCATATAGGTCTTTCACTTGTTTGGTTAGAGTTATCCCACCATATTTTATATTATTTGTGGCTATTGTAAAGGTTGATGTTTCTCTAATTTTTTTCTCAGCCCGTTTATCATTCGTATATAGGAGGGCTTCTGATTTTTTTGAGTTAATCTTGTATCCTGCCACATTACTAAAGGTGTTTATCAGCTGTAGGAGTTCCCTGGCAGAATTTTTGGGGTCACTTACGTATACTATCATGTCATCTACAGAGAGTGAAAATTTGACTTCTTCCTTTCCAATTTGTATCCCCTTGATCTCCTTTTGTTGTCTTATTGCTCTAGCTAGAACTTCAAGTACTATATTCAATAGGAACGTGAACAATAGGAGAGAGTGAACATCCTTATCTTGTTTCTTATTTTAGTGGAATGTATTTTATGTATTTTGTTCACTCCGTCTGTGGTGATTGAAAGGTTTGCTGGGTATAGTAGTTTGGGCTGTCATCTGTGGTCTCTTAGTATCTGCAGAACCCCTGTCAAGGACCTTCTGGCTTTCAGAGTTTCTATTGAGAAGTCGGGTGTTATTCTGATGGGTCTGCCTTTATATGTTACTTGGCCTTTTTCCTTTGCTGCTCTTAATATTCTTTCTTTATTCTGTATGTTTAGTGTTTTGACTATTATGTGGCAAGGGGAATTTTTTTTTGTGGTCCAGCCTATTTGATGTTCTGTACGCTTCTTGTTTCTTCATATACATGTCTTTCTTTAGGTTGGGAAAGTTTTCTTCTATGATTTTGTTGAACATATTTTCTGTGCCATTGAAATGAAATTATTCTCCTTCTTCTATTCCCATTATTCTTAGGTTTGTTTTTTTCATGATGTCCCAGATTTTCTGGATGTTTTGTGTTAAAAAAAATTTGCTGGATTTCACATTTTCTTTGATTGATGAATCTATTTCCTCTATCATATCCTCAATATCTGAGATTCTTTCTTCCATCCCTTGTATTCTTTTGGTTATGCTTGCATCTGTAGCTCCTATTTGTTTATTCAAATTTTCTTTTTCCTGAATTCCCTCAGTTTGTGTTTTCTTTATAGCCTCTATTTCAATTTTCAAGTCTTGAACTGCTTTCTTCTCTTATTTGATTTTTTTTTCCCTTGGGTTTCTTGACTTTCTTTAAGGGATTTACTGATTTCCTCCAATTTTTTGTTTCTCTCTTCCTCAATTTCTTTAAGGGAATTTTTCATTTCCTCTTGTAGGGCCTCTATCATCTTCATGAAGTTGTTTTAAAGATCATTTTCTTCTGGGTCATCTGTGTTGGGATGTTCAGGTCTTGCTGTTGTAGGATCACTAAGTTCTGGTGGTGCCGTATTGTTCTTCATGATGTTGAATGTGTTCTTACACTGCCGTCTACCCATTTCTTCCTTTAATCCATACAGATGGAGCTCTGGGTCACTCTTCTTCTGATCGGTGTAGGTAGGGCCTGTGGCTCCAGTGGTCACTCTTCTTCCCAATTGGTGAAAGAGGTGCAAGAGGGGCGTAAAGCTCACTCTTCCCAATCGGTGTTCTTCCGGTATGGCTCCAGTGGTCACTCTTTCCAATCAGTGTTCTTCCCGTATGGCTCCAGTGGTCACTCTTTCCAACCAGTGTTCTTCCCATATGGCTCCAGTGGTCACTCTTCCCAATCGGTGTTCTTCCCGTATGCCTCTGGTGGTCGCTGGTGCCACAGGGGATGGTTGGCGAGGGAGCCAGGGAGCAGGTTGCTGCCCAGTCTCTAGGGCTGCAATGGCTGGTGGCGGTGTGTGTGTGTGTGTGTGTGTGTGTGTGTGTGTGTGCACGGAATGGGCCCCTGGGGCCTGGGGGACTGGAGAACTGGGCTCTCTAGTAGGGAGATCAGGGTCTTACCTCTTCCTAATGGGTGCATGGGGGCCGTATGGCTCCAATGGTCACTGGGGATCAACATTTAAAATCTTAAGGTTTCCCTCCCAAAATAGTCTCTGCTCACAAACCTGTATTTCTCCTATTGGTTTCTGAGCAGTACTATATAGACACAAATAGAGAAGTTATAGAAGAAATTAGAAGAGGGGGTAGGGATTCTAAGTTCTTTAAAAGTTTAAAGGTTCAACAACCTGTATTTTAAATATAGGAAATGGGAAATAGTGGCCCTACATTTGAAACACACCCCATCTTCATTTTTTAGCATTAGAATTTCAGATTTAAACTAATTCTTTTCTTTTTAATTTTTTTATTGAATCTTTGTGAATTTCATATCATGCACCCCAATCCCATTCATTTCCCAGTTCCTCCATGTCCACCCTCCACCCTTGTAACCTCCCCCTCAAAGAAAACAAAAAATAAAATTTAGAAAAGAAACAAACAACAAAAACAAAACAAAACAAAACAAAAAAACCCAAAACAAAAATAAAAAAATCTGTCTGATCCTCTGGATAACAACCTGCTCCTCTATCAGCTGCAGACGTCTGTGCATGTGCCTTTCTACTCCTGCATCTTTCCCACCCCTCCATCACATATTCGTTTGTCATAGTGGCATTGGAAGTTGCAGTGTGTCATGCAGTATACCCTTTTGCCCAAACAGCGTTATTTGTGAATGTTCTCGGTCTAGTTCAAGGTCTCTGGCTTCTGCTGCACCATCAATACTGGAGCCTCATAGAGATGCCTCTTGGATAGCCTTCTGTCATGGAGTACCTGCAGCTAAGGATCCACAGGACCAGCCCCCTCAGGAGCTTCAACAGATCATAGATTGTAGCAAGTCTTTCTCTGTCCTGCAAACCAGCCAAATAACCACACAGAGACTTATTAATTATAAAAGCTTGGCCAATAGCTTAGGCTTGTTTCTAACTAGCTTTTATAACTTAAATTAACCCATTTTTATTCATTTGCATGCTGCCACATGGCTCATGGCTTGTTACCTCATCTCCTCATGTCATGCTTCTTCCATATCTGGCTCTCCAGTCTCCATGCCATTGGGGCCAGCTCTCCCGCTGGCCAGGAGGTGCCAGGTAGGGCCAACTCTCCTGCACTCTCTCTGACCCTACCACGCGGTGGCCAGTGAGGGGTGGAGCCAGCTCAGCTTGGCCCTTGGACATTAACATGGCTTCAGGCTGCAGTACAGACCATGGACATCATCACAGCCTTTGGTGGTAACATGGGCCATGGACATAACAAGACAGACCCTGGGAGTAGGACCTTGGACCCAGACTTGGCCCTGGGCAGTAGCACAGCCCTGACCGTGACCTCAGGTGGCAGTGCAAACCTCTCCCATCAGGCTGTTCCTCACTGATGTCTCCAGTTCTGCCTCTCTTCAGAGCACAAACTGCTCCATTTGTCTTTCTCTCCCACCTCTCCACCACATACTCTCTTGCTTTTGGCACGGTCTGATGCCTCAAACTAATTCTTAATTATCAGGCGCTTACAGTCCTCCAGGTGATTAGGAATGTCACTCTCCCCAGCTTAGGAATTATAGACTTGGATCACTCATACCTCTACTCAGCCATCTTCATCATTTTCTATTTGCATAACAAAGTGTTGAAGACCAAATGATTTACAATGAAAGAAGTTTATTTTGACTCAGACTTCTAAAAGGGAGATGTATAACAGCATGCTACCAGCATCTGCTTGGCTTCTGGCGCCTCAGATCACAGAAAGGGAGGCAAGCGCTTCAGGAAGGACCACATGTCTAGGAGAGGCCGAGAGGAGGGACCTGGCTCACTCTCTCACTCTGGGTTAAAGGTAAGCTGGAAACTAAGTCAGCTGCTTCCTGAGGGTGGAGCCTCCCTGACCCAATTACCTCTGAAAGCTTCTACTACCTGTCTACTACATTTTCATAGATATAGATAATTTACATGTAGATCGAGATCACTGTGTAAAATTCTGAAAGAATAATCTCTCAAAGTACCCACATTCTTATTCTGGATATTGGGGGGGGGGTAAGAAAGATAGGCTTCAGGTTTCATATGATTTGAATACTTACATTGTATTTTACTACATTCTTACTACAATATGTTTTTCTGTTTCTTTTGGTTATGCTTTCAAGACAGAGATGGGCCACTTTGAATAATATTGTCTAGTACCGATGCCTATATCACTGTGGCTTAGGAAGGAGTCTCTCTCCCATCTCTCTCCCACCCCTCTTCCCTCCCCAGTGTTTGGCAGAAAAATGTGTGATTACTCTGAGAAATTACAGATAAGAATATCCAAAACAAAGTATGAAAACAGTTACCTGAAATTTCAAAGAAAATATAAGTAATAACTCCCTTTGTCAGATAATGCTGTATTTCTTTGCTAACACATTAAAAACTACTGTGAATAAACAATTATTTCATTTTAAACATACACTTATATGGTATTTGTATCATTAATACAGCTTTTAAAATAAGTAAAACTGAATAGAAAATAATTAGATTTTAAAATATGACTTAAGCCTGTCTGCTCTAAAGGTTTCTTTTCTTAAAGTCTTCTTGTATGACCATGCCAACACAGGAAACATGCATATTTGAATAAAATTATCAACAGATGTCATAGAAATCACATGTGCCTTGCAGATGGACCCGAGTTCAGTTCTTGAGTCCTTCAGAGAGTGGCTATACAAGCTGCGAACTTGGATTCATCATCCAGTGCACGGGAATAACAATGCTTGCCTTTCTCTGTAGAGGTGGATATTATTTAACTTTGCAAAATGAGATAGCGTATACGAAAGCTTTGGTGGTGACTCCTGTGACTGTCACCTGCCATAGTTGGTAGCAGGCACATTATGCAAAGGAAGCCTTTCCTATATTGCAAAGCGTTTCCCTTTTCACCCTTGATTTTCCTTTGTAAGTTCTACAAAATAGAACCAGCGGTCCTCAGCATCTGAAGGAGCTTGTTTTGTTTGCGTTCCACTCCAGCCTTGTGATTCCTCAGTTGCATAACCTTCTTCTTAGAACTCTTGGCCAATTCACACGGAGGTCAGGGGAAGGAACCCGACCTCTCCACTCAGAAAGGGCCTGCAAATGTCCATATCCCCTTTTCTAGAGCTGCTCACAAATTCTTTTTGGTTTCTGCTTTTTGGAGAGTCCCCAGACATGAATTTCTGGTCATGGGAAGTTCTGATTGCAACTCCGCACTCTCCCCTATTTACTGCTGTGCAGTGTCTTAGTGCAGGTACCCCGGTCCATGGGGTTCTCTGAGCTAAACTTCGGCACACTCTTCAGTGTGCTTAGGAATATTCCTTAGGGGACCTAAGAGATTCTTTGGAATGTTAATAAGGTAAATCAAACTTTCTTGGGTTTCTTTTTTTATTTGACAACTTAGTCTAAGTCAGAGGTGAAATTATAGAACTCATTATAATTCTCAGGAAGGATAAGTATACGAATAGAATATCCCAGTCAGGGTCACAGTTGCTGTGATGAAACACCATGACCAAAAGCAGCTTGGGGAGGAAAGGGTTTATGGGACTTACATTAGCTTGTGTCAAGTTGACATGAAAGTGGCCAGCACAACTGACCCCTTGTTGACTTGGCACACAAACACATCACTGTTCAGCTACAACTTTTCCCATCTTGTTCATCCTGAAGATCGCACATTAATATAAACATCACAATATAAAACATTTTACAAAAAGTCCCACTGTCTTTACAAATTCCAATGCTTTAAAATTCAATTTCTTTAAAAATCCAAAATCTCTTTAAAAGTTCAAATTGTTTCAACTGTGGGCTCCTGTAAAATAAAATAAAAAAAATTAAATGTTTCCTAACTTCAAGAGGGAGGAGCCAGGGCACAATCACAATCTGAACAGAGCAAAGCCAAGCTCCCAAAGTGTAAATAACTCAGTGTTCAATGTCTAGGGTTCACTCACAATGTTCTAGGCTTCTCCAAGGGGCTTGGGTCACTTCTCCAGCTCCACCCTCTGCAGCACACACAGCTTGTTTCCTAAGTTCAGGCTAACTTCATTCCATAGCTGCTGCTGTTCTTGGTGATCATCCCATGGTACTAGCATTTCCAAAATCCTGGGTTCTCTTATAAATGGGCTGCACTTTCACCGGTAGCCTCTCCTGGTCTCTCTTCACAGTGCCAAGCCTCAGCTGCTTTCCATGATCCTGTCATGTCTTCAAAACCGGTACCCTCTGGGTGACTCTTACACTACCAAGTTCAGCTGCCAGCATGAGGTATAATTTTGGTGGCTTCTGGAACACAGCTTCTCTGTACTCTCAGGAAACACTTCCCAGAAGATTTCACCTCAACAATGCTGGTCTCTTCTTAATCACAGCTAATTTCTCAGTTCCAACTGACCAGCATTGATTCTCCCAGCAAAACAAAAGTTTCACTTTGGTAGTTCTCGTATCTCAAATCACAGCCAATTCTTCAGCCCCAGCTAACCAGAACCATAAACCGCAGATTCTTAACTCAAAATATGTAATGGGCCCCAAAGAGTCCTTGAATCAAACCTCCCCCTGGAACTTCACAAACCAGGCCTCCCTCCTTTTGGCATTTTTTTTTCTAGACAGGGTTTCTCTGGGTAGCCTTGGCTGTCCTGGAACTCACTCTGTAGATCAGGCTGGCCTCAAACTCACAGAGATCCTCCTGCCTCTGCCTCCCGAGTGCTGGGATTAAAGGTGTGCGTTACCACCACTCGACTGGCATTTTTCTTAATAGTCTTATCTTTCAAGTACACAGAGAACAGCTCTTCAAGCACTGAACACTCAATGGCTTTTCTGGCCCAAAGTCCCAAAGTCCTTTCACAATCCTCCCCAATATATGATCACATCACATCAACACAGCTGACACCTGTCATCAAGTTTAAAAAGGCACGAAATGCCTGACCACGATTGACTAGTCAGTGTCCATGTATAATGCCACAGTCAGCTCTCGATGTCTGTGAGATTTGCATCCAACCAACCATTAACAGTAAATGAAAAAAACAACGGCTTGCTACTTAAGTAAAGACTATTTTCCTTGTTCCCTATTCATTAAACAGCATGGTGCAGCAACAATTTACATAAATTTATATTGTATTGAGCACTGTGAGTACCGTGAATAATCCAGTGGTAAGTTAATACATACTGATGGATGTAGGCTATAAGCAAAGACATCCCTTAGTATACATGGAGGATTGGTTCCAAGGTTTCCCCACTTTGCATGACAAAACTCAAGACCCCAATATAATAAGGTATAGTATTTGCATATAGCTTAACCACAGCTTCCTGTTATTCCTATTATAATGTAAACACAACACTGATAGCTGTAATATTTAGATAATAATGATGGGAAAAGACTACACATGTTCAGCACAGACACAATTTTGTTTTGCCAATTATTTGGATCCAAGGTTGGTTAAATCCATAGATATGGAGGGTCATCTATGCTTTGCCATTTCACATAAGGGCCTTGAGCATCCGTGGATTTGGGTATTCTTGAGAAGTTCTAGGACAAATTTCCTGTGGACACAGAGGGGTGACTGACTGCCCCCGAAACAGAAAATGCTGGGTAGGTTCTTGTGAATCAGATAGGAGATAGAAAAGACAGAAAGCGAGAATTTTTGAAGAGTTTTTCAAACTTTATAATTACTGAGAGAGGGGGATGGATAAAGGGCAGGTAGGCAAGTGTGACGGTCGGAGGACGACCTCCAGGAGTTGGTTTCTGGGGCCTCTGGCAATCACACTCAGGCTTTTGTGGCAAGTGCTTTACCCTCTGACTCAGCCCTTCCCTGGATTACTCTTTAAAAATGATTTTTACGTTTATTCACTTGTTTAGTGTGTGCGTGTGTGTGTGTGCGTGTGTGTGTGTGTGTGTGTGTGTGTGTGTGTGTGTGTGTGTGTGCTGCGTGTGCGCACATACATATCGCAGCACACATTTGGACGTCAGAGGACAATTTCAGGGAGCCAGTTCTCCCTTTTACCGTGTGAGCTCTAAGGGTTGAGCTAAGGTCTGTGCCTGTGTCCACGAGACATCTCTCTAGTTCCTCAAGAGAGTCTTGATCTGAGCTGTGTGGAAGACAAACTTTTGCTGTGTACTTTTGACTTCCTAAAAATCTCTCATAATATTACCAACAAACCCTTAAAATGGTTGTTACAAGGTTACAAACCTCAGCAAGTAATAATTTTCATTAGAAAACTAGACGAAAGTTAGGAACAGAAAATTAGCAAGAGAGGAAATGAAAGCTAGAAAATTATTGAAAGAGTGGATCAAAAAAGTTCATCTGGTACTTTAGCCAATAACAAAATAAATGAAACAAAATTTGCTCAGTCACAGAGAACCTGAAATACCATATTCAATTCAATCACAGAGAACCTGGAATGCCACAGTCAACTGAATCACAGAGAACCTGGAATGCCACAGTCAACTGAATCACAGAGAACCTGGAATGCCACAGTCAACTGAATCACAGAGAACCTGAAATATCATATTCAATTCAATCAAAGAGAACCTGGAATGCCATAGTCAACTGAATCACAGAGAACCTGGAAGGCCACAGTCAACTGAATCACAGAGAACCTGGAATGCCACAGTCAACTGAATCACAGAGAACCTGGAAGGCCACAGTCAACTCAGTCACAGAGAACCTGGAATGCCACAGTCAACTCAGTCACAGAGAACCTGGAAGGCCACAGTCAACTCAGTCACAGAGAACCTGGAATGCCATATTCAAGAGAAGATAACTCTTATAG
Organism: Peromyscus californicus insignis; assembly: GCF_007827085.1. NCBI lineage: Eukaryota > Metazoa > Chordata > Mammalia > Rodentia > Cricetidae > Peromyscus > Peromyscus californicus. The sequence goes on along the minus strand of NW_026294413.1, from coordinate 77,564,259 downwards.
AACATGAAGACATAGGAATGCTTTTGAGAAGAACAGTAACTTTTACTCAGCAATTGCCCATTGTTTCTTTTTCCGTTGTGTGTGTGTGTGTGTTTGCACATGTGTGGATATGCATGCGCGTGGATGACAGTGACTGATTGCTGGAATTGTCTTCTATTGCTCTTCTATTCTCCTGATTCAGTGAGGCAGGGTCTCTCAATTAACCCCCAAACTCCAAGATGTACCTAGTCTCCCTAGACAACCTGCTGTGGGTATCCATTGTCTCCACCTCTGAGGCTGGAATTAAAGGCAGGCCAATTCTTACGATCCCCTGATGTTTTAGATGGGTTCTGGGGAACTGAATTCCAGTCAGCTACCCTTTACCACCTCGCCATCTCCCTAGCCTTTATCTTTGTTTTTAAAGGAAAATCAGTTTGTGGGGGTATAGAAAGGATTAAAGCCGATGACATCGCTGAGCGTAATCATGAAGGTGAAGGAACCCTTCCAGAAATGGTCAGTGTAGATACACTGTTAATGACCCCTTCCATCCACTGTCCTGCCTGTTACTAGAGCTTGCTGCCTGCCAAGAGATGCCAATGTCCCCTGTTATGGTATATAAGATGGTGTCACACAAGAGCCTCAATCACTCAGGTTTTACACTGAATAGAAATGCCTTCTTAAAGGAGCTCGGTCTGGAGAGATGGCCCAGTGGCCAAGAGCACTTGCTGCTCTTTCAGAGGACCCCAGTTCCGGTCCCATCACTCAGGTCAGGTGACTCACAAGCTCCTGTCACTCCAGCTCCCAGGAATCCTATGTCTTCTTCCAGCCTCCATGGGCACTCACACAGAGACAAACACATAGACATAAAGAAGAATAAAAGTTAAAAAAAGAAATTCACCTTCGCACACAAATACTAAAAGACATCAGCATCAAGAAGTAGTGATCTTTTTCCTTTTCATTGCCCATGAAACAAGGAATAATTTTACCAGCTCTTTAGAATGGCCACATCATTTTTTAAAAATGTGGGTTTTGTGTGTGTGTGTGTGTGTGTGTGTGTGTGTGCTTTGTTTTTCTTGTTGTCTAAAAAAAAATGAGGCTTTCTTAAGTTTGGAGTTTGGCTTTACTCCAAGGACAAAGTGTTTTCTGATATATCAACTTACAAATACAGCATCTTTCCCAGAAGATGCCTTTCCCTAAGTGAACAATAATGTTTTTTCTTTCAAAGAAATAACTAGACAATAATTCTGTTTAATTGCCAAGGACTTAAGCAAAATTCCATTTCCCCTGCACACATTTCTTCTGTGTCTGTGTTTCACCGATGCTCCCACAGCTCACTCAGGACACAGTGACGAGTATCCCTTTCCCCGGCTAAGGTTCACGGTCAGTCCATGCTGTCAGCTGCCCTCCAGTAACAAGTTAGTTACTTAAAAGTAACAATTAAACACATGCGAATGAAAAAAAAAAGAAGAAGAAGAAATAAAAAGGAAAGGACATGACTGTTCCTAGGTGTGGTGGAGGAGGAAGTTTACTGTCGATAAAAGGAAGAGTGAAGTCAGGGGCAGGGTCGTCTGGGAGAATGGACATGACCCTGAGCCAGGCCTTGTGAGGAGAGGGAGGAGGAGAAGGGAGAGGGGAGAAAGGGGAACCAGGTGCAGCAGCCAGGAGGCCTGAAGGAGCAGACCAAGGAGACCAGGTAACCGAAATGGCTGGATTATATAGGAAAGGGCGGGCCGCTGGGGGAAGGGCAGCCCAGCCCCTGGACTGGAGAAGTTTAGGGTAAGGGGCAGGGAATGCCAGCCAGGAGGACCGGGTAACAGCTAGGGACTGAGGGAATGCTGGGAGAATCTGGCAGCCAAGTCCGCTTTAATATGTTAAATGGGCGCCTCCGCCGCCGTTTGTCCCAGTTTAAAACCGAACACCTCTCGTTGCTTTTGTATGCAAGTGTAGAGCAGGGTACCGGCTACAGGCAACAGGTATTTGGGTGACAGTGATTTGGTCTTTCTTGCTGTGGGGAGTTTCTTTGAGCCTCACCGACTGCAGCTGTCCTTCGCAGTGACCTTCGTTTTTACCGAAACGGAAGGAAGAACGTTGGTATCGAGGAAGGCGACCTGGGAAAGTATGTGCTTCAAAATGTGTAGCTAGCAACAGCACGCCAACAGCTGACGCGGAATAAGCAGGAGGGAGGAAGTCAAGAAGCCTGATTTCTAGACGGAGCTTTTTAGTGACGTTGCCACTAACTGGCTTACAGAGTGATTTTTCTCATCTGTAATCTGAGGAAATCGAGCTAATGTCATTTTAACTGTGACTTTTTAATGGTTGTTTTTCCCATTCCCGATTTCAATATCCATGACCATGGAAGCTTTTTGGCTTTTTTTTTTTTTTTTTTTTTTTTTTTCAAAATGGGGGCGTCCAGCATGCTGCTCTTACCACCAGCCCGTTATGTAGATCACTGGAGGAGGGCCCTTGAGCTATCGGAGAAATGGTCCTGGAGGAGGCAGAGAGTGGGTGGCTGTCGCGGAAAACCTGTCTGCACGAGTTCGTGTATCAGCTTTCTGCTTTCTCTAATTTTCCCACTGTTCTCTTTAGTGTTTCCTATTATCTGACTGAACCCCGTTCCAGTCCCGAGCCCTTTTTTTTTTTTTTTTCTCTTACAATGTTCAGACTGCAGTGTTCCTGCCAAGGAATTTTCAGAATTTACGTCTGAAAGAAATGTATTGTAGTTCTGGCTCACTGGAATAAAATCCCAGCTAATTAGCATACGTTGGGCAACGCCTCTGGAACTGGGGGTGAGTGGCTCTGCTCAGGCTGTGGAGTCCCCGGGGCAGGATTCTTATACAGCCACCCAAGCACACGCTCCACCCGGCTGACTGTGTGAGGCGCCCGCACTTGGCTGCTATGCATGCCTCGCGCCCCGACTTCTTGTTTCTTAAAAGTATGTTTCTATCTGGTGAACTTGCAATGCGTTTTGTTAATCAATGTAGTGGGCATATATTTTAAGTGATACATTCAGTTATAGGAGGAAAACACGCCTCCTCCTCCAGTGGCCATGGTCACTGGTTAAAGATTCACCTCAGGGTCCTGTGTGGAAGGATCAGGATGGAGGTGGGAATTTGGGAGCATCTGTTTACACCATCATCATCTCTCCATCCTGGAGCACCTGACATGATGGTCAGCACCCCATCTGATTTGCTGTGGGTGATCTTGCTGTTCTAATTTCGGAGTCTCTCCAAGTCTGCTAGCCCCAACTCAGGCAGATTTGGAGTCTTGTCTGGGTGCCGCAGAAGCGTAGGGAAAACTCTGTGAGGTAAACTTGGGCCTTCTAAGCAATGGGAAGCACCCTGGAGCTGTTTCTGCTTCTCCTGCACCCGGCTGAGCTGGGGGCAGCGGGGTGGTGACACAGACTGACTGAAGCACCTAGTGGGTTCCCCAAGCTCTACCCTTGGACAGTGAGTAGAGAGTACCTTGGCTGTCAGACTTAGAGCAGGGCCAAGTAGTACTAGGAACTACCAGATTATGACTAATGAAGGGGGCACGAGAGGAAAGGGGGAGGAACCCTGGAGTAATGTCTCAAAAATACGGTCCCCTAACGCCAATATTAGTGAACCATCTAGTCCCTTATTTGTGCATAAGACAAACAAACTAACCAACTTTGGCTTTGTCATTCTGAAGATGTAGTTATGGTAGGATATTGTTTCCAAAAGTTTGATGCTGTGCACGTTAATATCAAAATTAGGAAACAGTAATGCTGTCTTAGGCTTCTATATTCCCTTATCTCTCTTTTTCTTTTATTTTTCCTTCAGCAATACTTCATTATCTTGTTCTCTTTTGTCATGGGGAAGAAATTCAGATAAATCCAATCATGATAGATTTCACTGTCTTATAAGATATTAAAAAAACACTATTGAGAAGTCTGCATTTAAAATGACCAGGAATGGGTCACTATGGATGGAATTTATGATAACTGGAGTGGAGAGATTTTTATCTTTCCATTGGAGTGACCATCATAGGCATGCTTTCGTTTTCTTAAAGTGTTGAACAAATCAGTTAAGAGAAAGATAATTTTCAAGAGGAGGCAGCCCTGAGGTTAGAAATCAGGTTGGGATGTACGGTGGGGTCCACAAGGCTACCAGAAGCTAAGTAGTAGGATCCCATTGAGAAGGACACTTCTGTCGGTACACATGAGTGTTCAGACAGAACTAAGAAGGGACTGAGGGTTTCCTGTGGCTAGGATTAAAACTGAGGAATGGAAAAAGACATTTCCAGTTTGTGTGTGTGCTTGGGATGCACCACGGGCTGAAAGACACTGGAGAGATGGGGCTCATTGGTAAAGTGTTCTCCTTGCTTGCATCAGGACCTGAGCTGGAGTTTCAGAACCCGTAAAGAAAAAATAACAACAACAACAACAAACAGTGTGTTGGTCCATACTTGTAATCCCACTGTAGGGGAGGCAGACAGGCAGATCCCAGGGGCTCACTGGCTGGCCAGTCAGCCTAGCTTACTTGGTGAGTTTTAGGTACGTTGTGGCAGATGTAAGACAGATGAAAGGCACACAGACACACAGACACACACACACACACACACACAGAGACAGAGACAGAGAGACACACACATGCATGCACACACAAGCACACACACATACACACACAAATACACACAGAGAGAGACAGAGAGACACACACAAGCATACACACACACACACACACACACACACACACACACACGCATACACAGACAGAGAGAGACAGACACACACACACACATGCAAGCACAGACAAGCACACACACACACAGAGGGAAAGAGAGAGAGAGAGAGAGAGAGAGAGAGAGAGCCAAAGCCAGAATGGTTAGAAGTTCCTGGAGACATGAAGAAAGAGGTTTCTGTGTCATTCTTGCAAACTCCCTCGCATACAGGTGAGCAGTTTCTTTTTCTTTCACTTTTAAAGATTTAATTACTACTTATATTTGTATGTATGTGTGTGAAGCTGCACACACATGTATATATGCTCAAGGAGGCCAGAGCGTGTCAGGTCCCTTGGTCTAACTTGAGTTAGAGGCAGTTGTGAGCTGCCTGAAATGGGTGTGCTGGGAACTGAACCCCAGCAAGAGCTGGATAAGCTCTTAGCCACTGCACCGTCTCTCCAGCCCCAGTGGGCAGGTTCTTGGACTGTGAGATTATCTCAGTTCCCACTGTCCTGCCTGGCCTACATATAAGACCTCAGTCAGTGTTTCCACACTAGGCTTTAGAGAGTCTCATTATATTTGTATCTCAGGTTGGAGAACTTGGTATCCCTGGACTTTGGCACTAATCTTATAGATTCTTGGTGTTTTTTTTTTTTATCTCAGCTAGATATTTAGATGTGAGTACAAACTTTAGAATTCCTCTTGGATTATCCAGCTGTAGAACCGTGGTTAGGATTAACGAGGGTGACGGCGGTCAAGAGAATCCAATAAAAATGCTAAAGCTGTATTTTCATATTCGACACAAGATACCAATCCTGTTCTTTTGGTCACTAAATGTAACTGTACAAAAACTTCCTTTAAATGTGCCTGTAGTCCTCCTGTCACTGATGGCTAGCTAAAGGAAAGAATCCATTTCTCCAGTTTTGGTGGTGGACCGACGGAACACACCTTCAGGATCAGACCGTTGTTATTAGCCAGAGGGACTGTCGGCTGGCGGCTGTCAAAGCTCTCGGGAGAGATTCTTCTGAGGGGAAATGAACGTGGAGATGGGCCAGTTTCAGACAAGAGGAAAACGGATGCTCTGAAATAGATGCACACAGTGCCAGGGTTTTGGAAGAATGGCAGAAAATGACAAACCAGTCAGAGAACTTAAAAATTCTGCTGGGGTGGGCCTTTCTGGGTAATACCCGTAATTAAGTTTAATTAGAAAGATTTGCCTCACAAACACCCTCTGTCTTGCAGCGAGAGGCAGGAAGGGACAGACTGGCACACTGACCACCAGCTGCCAGTGCCTACGCTGGAGAGCCAGCTGGACCTGAGCTGGAATCCTGGCTGCTGTGTGCATGGACAGGCTGTGTGTTCTTGCACAGATAGCCAAGGCCTTTCCAGTGTTGGTTTCTTTCTCTATAGAATGGAGATTGTCGCAGGAGGTTATTATTATGGTTAAAGGTAATGCATCTGTGGGTTGGGGACACAGATCCGTTTGTAAAGTGCTTGCTGTGTGAGCATGCGGGTCTGAATTGGACTCCGAGATCTCATTTTTAAAAAATGCCAGATGTGGTGGCACATGTTTGTAATCCCAGGCCTGAGGAGGTGGATCCCTGAGGAGCTGGACAGGAGGCCTAGCCTACACAGTAAGCCCCAGATCACAAGGAAATTCTTTCTTTAAAAAACAATGGGGGAGCTGGCTAAGTGGTTAAGAGTACTTGCTGTTCTTCCAAGGATCTCAGACTTGATCCCCAGCCCATGGCTCATGACAGTCTGTAATACCAGATCCAGGGGATCTGATACCTTCTTCTGGACTCTATGGACAGGTGGTGCACAGACATAAATGTAAACAAAACACCTATACATATAAAATAAAATAAAATAAAAACTTAAAAATGTGTGTGGTGTTGTGGATGATTAATTGATAAATAAAACACTGATTGGCCAGTAGCCAGGCAGGAAGTATAGGTGGGACTAACAGAGAGGAGAATTGAGAGAACAGGAAGGCAGAGGGAGACACTGCCAGCGGCCGCCAGGACAAGGAAGATGTAAGGTACCGGGTAAGCCACGAGCCACATGGCAAAGTATAGATTAATAGAAATGGGTTAATTTAAGATAGAAGAAGTAGATAACAAGAAGCCTGCCATGACCATATAGTTTGTAAGCAATATAAGTCTCTGTGTGTTTACTTGGTTGGGTCTGAGCCGCTGAGGGACTGGCAGGTTAGAGAGATTTGTCCTGACTATGGGCCAGGCGGGACCAGAAAAACTCTAGCTACAGTGTGGCTTCCAAGGAATAAAATTAGAAGTTGTCCATAGGCCTGTGCATGCCTGTACAGACACACATGAATGCACACACACACACACACACACACACACACACACACACATACACACAATGAATATTCGTCATCGGAGGAGATCAAATTCTAGCGATCTCTAATTGGCTGCTGCTTTCCTGGTGATGTTATGTAAAAAACAGTTGCCTATCTCGATTTGAACAGTCGAACAGTTCAGGATTGTGATTATCAACATCTCCTACAGAACCTGTTTTTAGATTAGCATCATTTTGGCCAAGTAGAGGTGAGTGCTGATTGAAACTGTCACTTGTCATTTCCAGCAGCCAGGCATCTTCTTATCTCTCTGTCTAATGTCTTCAAGTGGCGCTGTCAGGCAAGGCTGATCAAGAGTCAGACAAGGAACTGCACCTTGGCATCCTTCCTCTGCTCACTCCCAGGAGCTGAACACTCAGAGCTGGCTTGAAGGATCGTACTGGATGAGCTCAGTCAGTTTAAAGATACAAAAATTCCTTCATGCATCTGTTTGAAACAAAAGGCTTTATTGTTTGTGCAGTAGACATTACCTACTGCTTCAGTGGGGTCAGGCTCAGAATTGACCACAGTTTTAATGTGCAATACTGCAGCATACGTGGATGGGGGTTCTGAAACAGTGTTCTGGACACTTAAATCTCCGTGGGATTTTTAAAACTTCCTGGTGTTATTGCTGAGATGGATTTTCATCTCCTTACTATCTGAGTTCCCATTTCCTTAAAGTCCAAATCACTACAGAATAAGAGTTTTCATATCATTAGTGACCAGAATGATGTTCGGTTTCATGTAATATCTTCCATCGTCTTTTAGTCAGTCATGTATGAATGGCTTGCTCAGTTAGGGTCTCAACTGATGACAAAGAATATTAGAATCACTGCAATCTGTACATGATCATCGTCAAGTAATCTTTATTATAAATTCACCAATGTATGACACTAAGTGAAGGAAAATAAACAAATAATTAATTGTTCATTGACAAAGACTAGGAATATGGACAAGTTTGCAGAGACTTGCAGACCCTTATGCAAATGCCCTCATGAAACATTGGTGGAATGTTGGTAGAAGGAACATTATATAGACAAAGGGGCTGGAGAGTTGTTGATATGCTGTGGATGATTGATTGATAAATAAAACACTGATTGGCCAGTAGCCAGGCAGGAAGTATAGGTGGGACTAGCAGAGAGGAGAATTGAGAGAACAGGAAGGCAGAGAGGAGGAGATACCAGCCTGCCGTCCAGGGAGCATCATGTAGAGGCAGCAGGTAAAGCCACAGAACACGTGGCAACATATAGATTAACAGAAATGGGCTTAGTATAAGAGTAAGAGCTAGACAATGGTAGGCTGAGCTAATGGCTGAGCAGTTTAAATAATATGTGTCTGTATGTTTATTTTATAAGTGGGCTATAGGACTGCCAGGGTTTGGCGGGACCCGGAGAGAAAAACTCTAGCTACATTGATATTCTTTCATCACCACTTCTTCATATCACCTCTCATAGAATGGTGGGAGAGCACAGTGGTTACTAGCTATTTGTATTTATGAGTCAGTTAAATTAGAAAACTAAAACTCGAGTGACTGATGTTAGGTGGCTAGGTTTTAATTCCATCGAGTAGATGAATTTAAAAAACATGTATCTATTGAGCCGTTGAGATGGCTCAAAGGGGAAAGGTGCGGCTGCCAGGCCTGACTGCCTCAGTTCTACCCTGGAGGACTCACAGAATGACAGAAAAGAAAGAACTCATGCAAGTTGTCCTCTGATCTCTACGTGTGTGGGCCCATGCATACATACATACAGAAATAAATAAAAAATGTAAACAAATTTTAAATGTATTTAACTAGTTAAATATATCATAAACTCGTGACATTATCTTCTGAGGACATTTGAGTAATAAGGGTAGATTCAGTTCCAGAATAAATAGTGGTCTTCACACTCTTTACAGAACTCACTATAATCAAGAAATTGTTCTAAGTCTGAATGGACTATAAATTACTACCTTGGTAGGTATGATTGCTCCCATTTTACAGGTGAGGACATTAAGGTACAAAGAGATAATATGTTCAAAGTTACAAAGAAATATAAGAATTTGGATACATATCTTCAGTGTTCATTGTTGTTTGTCTTTGCTCGTTTGGGGGGCCTGCCACCCAACTCCCAAATAAATCACACACAGAAGCTTGTTACTACTTATAAATGCCTAGCCTTAGCTTGGCTTGTTTCTTGCCAGCTTTTCTTAACTTAGATTAACCCTCTTGTCTCTGGGCTTCTGCCTCCTAAATTCGGAGATTAAAGGTGTGTGCTTATTAATTAGAAACTTGCAGCTTGGAGAGGTTAAATAATATGCCTGAAGATGTGGAATGATTTGGTAACTCCACTGAGGAGTGAGCCAGACAGATCCCATCTCATTCCTGGATGGAGAGGAAGGACATTAAACAACCAAATAAATAATTGATGGGGGCTGTGAAGAGTGCTCTGATCAGCGCAAAGAAGATGCACAATCTCCAGGGTTTTTGTTTGTTTGTTTTGTTTTGTTTTTCAAGACAGGGTTTCTCTAGAACTCACTCTGTAGCCCAGGCTGGCCTCGAACTCAGAGATCTGCCTGGCTCTGCCTCCCAAGTGCTGGGATTAAAGATGTGCGCTACCACTGCCAGGCCAGTCTGAGTTTTAAGGGTCAAAGCAAGCATTCTTCCACAGTGAAGTGATGTAGCACCCTGGAGTCCCACAAAATGTGGGAGTTGGCAAGGGGGAGGGAGGGATGGGTGGCGGGAGTGAGAGGAAGGATTAGGAACAGCCACATTCCAGAAGGAGGGTGGGAGGGCTGGGAGTGAAGAAGACCAACAGGCAGTCTGCAGGAAGGTGGGGAGGGGACAGTGTTAGCTGAGGATGGAGAGCCAGGCTGGACTGTGCTAAAGGCATGGAGATTTTAGATCTTGTCTTAGGAGCATTGTCATCACTGAAGGGTTTAATAAAGAAGTGACAATTGTGCCCATGTGGCTCTGTCATCCACCTGCCCTCCGAGCTTTGCTTTCTGAATACATTACAGAAAATTTCTATGAAGGGGCATGGAGCTGCACACCTTTAATCCCAGCATTCAGGAGGCAGAGGCAGGCAGATCTCTGTGAATTTGAGACCAGCCTGGTCTAGGTAGTGAGTACCAGGACAGCCAGAGCTACCTAGTGAGACCATGTCTCGAAAAACAAACAAACAAACAAACAAACAAACAAACAGCTAATCTTTCCTCAACACCTTGTAGCTTTTAATGAACTACTATCTCCCTTTCATAAGGAGTGTGGTATGTGGAGACTATTCACTATTTCTCAGTCTTGGCTGCGTCTTAGAATCACCTGGGGAACTGAGACAAGGATTCCATGCCACACTCAAGGCCAATTAAATCAGGATTTTCAGGAGAAGGAGCCAAGCATTCTTATCTTTTAGACACAGTGGCCTCTGCAATTCAATTTAACAGGCTTTTATTGAACTCCACTGATCCTGCGTCTAGGCACCGTGTTAGAGTCTGCACATAAAAGGTAAGTGTGGACAGCTGTCCACAGCTATTAACTAGTTAGATGTTGTGACTGCTGCAGCTGCTAGGCAGGACAAGCAAGGCTCAGGAAGCCCCAGGAATCAGCGGGCAGTGACAGGAATCAAAGGCAATGAAAATACTAAACCACGTGTTTACATGTCTGCTGGGTCTCACCTGGTCTGTTCACTACACCACTGCCTGGATGGAAAGCCCAGAAATCGGACAACTCAAGTCAAGACTTATGGATCCTGGAGAGCTGTGATTCACAGCATCAGAAAGCGGTCTGCTGCTTGCTCCCTCTGAGAGTCAGTCAGACAAAAAGATCCCACATCCGTGTAGGCAAGCGATTCTTTTGAAAAACTGTGTGTGTGTGTGTGTGTGTGTGTGTGTGTGTGTGTGTGTGTGTGTGTGTTGTGTGCTGCACATGGTACGGAGCATATATGGAGGTCTCAGGCATTGGTCCTTACCTTCTACATTATTTAAACATGATCTCATGTTTGATGCAGACTAGCCAGCCCTCTATCTCCTGTCTCTATCTCCCATCTCAGCATAAAGGTGCTGGGGTTATGGACATATGCTACCACTTCCCACTTTACATGGGGTCTGGGGTTCAAACTCAGGTTCTTACTACACTTGTGCAATGAGCCCCTTATACACGAGTCATCTTTCCAGACCCCCCTTTAATGTTTCTACTTGACTGTATAAGATAACACAAGAGAAAACAAGCTGCTAGCATAGAAAATCTTATGGAGTAGGGAGAGGAGAAATCTTTAAGGCTATCCAGGGTGATGTGCAAAACTTGTTAGAAATGTACCTGCAAGGCCTCTGATGGGGCAGTCTTCTGCAATGCAGTCTAGGCAAGTGGGATTGGCATACATAAATGCTTTTTAATTAATTGATTAATGAATTAATTTAATGTGTATGGGTGTTTTGTCTTCATGTATTTTTGTGCGCCAGCAGAAGAGGGTGTTGGTTCTCCTGGGATTGGAGTTATGGGTAGTTGTGAGCCACCATGTGGGTGCTGGGAATTGAACCCAGGTTCTCTGGAAGAGCAGCCAGTGCTCTGAACTACTGAGCCATTGCTCCAGATCCCCTTCAAATGATTCTTGAACCCAGGTTTGATATCAGCTGGTGTTCTATGCATGTGGGTTGCAAAGAATATTCACATTTCTTGAACTCAATTTGCCCACAATTTATTGAATCAGTATAAATGTGCCTTCTCGATATTTTAAAGGGCTGATTCCCTGGGCATATAACTCAGTGCCAGAACTATTGCTTAGAATATTCAAGGACCAATGTTTCACTTCAGGACCAGGCATAGGGAAAGGCTGATTGGTAGGTAAAAGTAAGTATTCAAGTTGTGTGTGGGGAGGGGAAGTCTATGATGGTCCAAGGAAAATTCTGTCTTTCCAACCATGAAACCATCAACTTTCTTGGCTACCTATGTAGGCTATTGATTTCAAAACATTGTCATGAACAGCAATGCTTGTTTTCGATTATTCTGCGTGTTCTCTGTTATTTTGCTAGACACAAAAGTACACTCAACAAGTGCTACTGATTATGATTAAGTTGATTATCAGAGCTAGAAAGTATGTCTTGTTCTCGTAAGAAGACATTTTACTATTTTGCAAGATTTAAAAGGCTATAGAATGAAGCTTCATTTTGAAAGCTTTTGGAGGTGATCTAAGTTTGTGGCAACCCCTGGGTGCTTGAAATTCTAAGATTTCAACCAGAATGTGAGAAATAATCATCCATGATCAATAAATACCCATATTTCCATCTAAGTGCTTAAGTACTTTTACTTGGTGGTACAAGGAACTAGGGAAAGAATAAAGCTGTTAGTGCAGAGAATCTTAAGTGGTAAAGAGAAGAGAAATCTGGAAGACCATCTGGTGTGATGTGCAGAAGTTGTTAATGCACCTGCCAAATCAAAGACCCAGACGTGAATCCACACATCTATGGATACCTGATTTTTGACAAACAAACCAAAATTATACAGTGGAAAAAAGGAAGTCTCGACTCTTCAACAAATGGTGCTGGTCTAACTGGATGATGGCACGTAGAAGAATGCAAATAGATGCATATCTATCACCCTGCACAAAATTCAATCCTAGTGGATCAAAGACCTCAACATAAATCCAGATACACTGAATCTGATAAAAAAGAAAGTGGGGAATATCCTTGAACACATTGGCACAGGAGACAACTTCCTGAACAGGACACCAATAGCACAGGCACTAAGATGGACAATTAATAAATGGGACTTCATGAAACTGAAAACTTCTGTAAGGCAAAGGACACCATCAATAGGACAAGATGGTAACCCTCAGAATGGGAAAAGATCTTCAGAAACTGTGGTGATATACGGTGTACCCTAATAAAATTTACCTGAAGATCAGAGAACAGAACAAGCCACTAGATTAAACATAAAGGCCAGACAGTGGTGGCATGCACCTTTAATCCTAGCACTCATGAGGCAGAGATCCGCCTGGATCTCTATGAGTTCAAAGGCACTGTAGACTACATGGGATTGACTCAGTCTAGGAGAGAAACAGAGGCAGGCAGTGGTGGCTTTTAATCTCAATACTTGGGAGTCATGCACCTTTAATCCCAGCACTAGGAAAGTTGAGACAGGAAATGATATGGGTGGGCAGAGAAAGGTATATAAGGCATGAGGAGACAGGAACTAAAGCCTTTTCAGCTGAGGAAGCTCATTTGGCTAGATGCCTGTTGGCTAAGACTTTTCAGGCTGAGGAGTCCTAGAGGTAAGAGGTGGCTTGTTCCTTTGTCTCTCGAATCTTTCAGCATTTACACCAATATCTGGTTCTAGGTTTTTATTATAAGACCTTTAGAAGTTTGAACAATAACCAACACCACATCTGACAGAGGGCTAATATTCAAAATATATAAAGAACTCAAGAAACCAGACATCAACAAACCAAATAATCCAATTAAAAAAATGGAATACAGATCTAAATAGAAAATTCTCAATAAAGGAATCTCAAATGGCTGAGAAACGCTTAAGAAATTTTCAACATCTTTAGCTGTCAGGGAAATACAGACCAAAATGACTCTGAGAGTACATCTTACACTTGTCAGAATGGCTAAGATCAAAAACACAAGTGACAGCTCATGCAGGTGAGGATGTGGAGCAAGGAGAATACTCCTCCATTCCTGGTGGGAATGCAAACTTGTACAACCATTTAGGAAATCAATATGGTGGTTTCTCAGAAAATTGGGAATCGATCTACCTCAAGACCCAGCTATACCACTCCTGGGCATATATCCAAAAGACACTCCACTCTACCACAAGAACACTTACTCAACTATGCGTATAGCAGCTTTATTCATAATAGCCAGAAACTGGAAACAACCTAGACATCCCTCAACCAAAGAATGGATGAAGAAATTGTGGAACATTTACAATGGAGTATTACTCAGCTGTTAAAAACAATGACATCATGAAATTTGCAGGCAAATGGATGGAACCAGAAAAAAAAAAATCATCCTGAGTGAGGTAACCCAGACCCAGAAAGACAAACATGGTACGTACTCCTAAGTGGCTGTTAGCTGTAAAGTAAAGGAGAACCATGCTACAATCCACAGATCCACAGAGGCTAAGTAACAAGGAGGGCTCAAGGGTGTGTGTGTGTCTGAATCTCCCTGGGAAGGGGAAATAGAATAAACATAGAAGGTGGATGAGGGGATGGGGGAAGCAGGAACAGGAGGGATCATGTTGGGGGAGGATGGAGGGAGACAGTACTGGGGGAAACAACTGAAACTCGGGGGCATCTTGAGCATGATCTAGAAACCGAGAGCAATGGAAATTCCCAGGAATCTATGAGAGTGACCCTAGCTAAGACCCTAGCAATGGGAGATACAGAGCCCTAACTGACCATCTCCCATGACCAGACAGGACGTTCACTGGAGGGATTGGGACACCAATCCAGCCATGTAACCTTCAACCTACAATTTGTCCTGCCTACAAGATGTGCTGGAGTATAGGTGGAATAGAAATTGTGGGAGTGGCCAACCAATGACTGGTCCAGCTTGAAACCTATGCCATAAGAGGGAGCCCAGCCTGACACTGCCTGGAGGGCCAGGGTCCAGAGGCTGGAGAACCCAGAGACTTAGGTTAAAACCAAACACAACTGGCAAAAAAAAAAAAAAAAAAAAAAGTCGATGAAATGATTCCTAATGATATTCTGCTACACTCATAGATTGGTGCCTAGCCCAGTGGTCATCAGAGCCTTCACCCAACAACTGAAGGAAACAGATGCAGAGACCCACAGCCCAATGTTAGGCTGAGCTTGGGGAATCCTGCTGAAGAGAGGGATGAAGGATTGTAGGAGCCACAGGGGTCAAGGACACCACAAGAACACCCACAGAATCAACTAACCTGGGCTCACAGGGGCTCACAGAGACTGAACCAACAACTAGGGAACCTGCTTGGGACTGACCTAGGCACTCTGTATGTGTTACAGTTGGGTAGCTTAGTCTTCTTGTGGGACTCCGAACAGTGGGAGCACAGAGATGTCTCTGACTCTTTGCCGGCTTTTGGGATCCTTTTCCTCATACTGGGTTGCCTCGTCCAGCCTTCAACACCATATGCCATGTTTGGTTGATATCCATGGGAGGCCTGCCATCCTCTGAATAGAAATGGAAGAGGAGTGGTGGTGGTGGGGGCAGGCAGAGGGGTGGTGGGAGGGGACTGGGTGGAGAGGAAGGAGGGGAAACAATGATGGGTTATAAAGAAAGGTTAAGAAAAAGAAAAGAGAAGAAATGCACCTGCCAGGCCTCTGATGGCACAGTATGCAGTGCAGTGTGGGCAAGTGGGATTGGACCCTATGACTACTTTCATAAATAAACACTTCTTAGGAGCCTGATGCCTACTCTAGTCCAGACTAATTATCAAGTCTACAATATCCCATTTCGTGTTGCTGTAATGAAATACCTGAAGCCTGATATTGAAGAGGACTGTTCAGCTCACAGTCCTGCAGGGTTGAGGGCCCGATTGGGTGATGATGTCCTTCTTGGTACAAAGTGGCAGAAGTGTCACAGAGACAAGAGACAGGTGGTGTGTGTGTGTGTGTGTGTGTGTGTGTGTGTGTGTGTGTGTGTGTGTGCGTGTGTACACATGTGTGTTCCGTCTTTTAACCTTTTCTGAGGAAATCACAGTAGTGATGGTGGTGGAGCACTACCCTGATGGCCTCATCTAATCTAGTCATTTCCCAAAGGCTACAGTTGGACTGAGTTTTTACCCTTTTAACTTTGCAAAGGAGTTTAAATGTCAAGACATGCAGTGTTGGGCAACACAAAAGTTCCAGTTTATGGAGGAAGACACTCTGACCCAAGGATCTGAAGGGAACTTTTCAGAGTTTTGTGGCTAGTTAATACCAAAATGTAATGTGTTCTCCATGATACTACACAGACCTCCAACTTTCTTCCAATGTTACTATAGTCCCAATCCCATTGAGTCAGCCTAGGCTTTAGAAATACTTAAAGTGCATTTTGTTTTGGATGATGGGTATGAGAGCAAGAGGCTTAGCTCAGAGTAGATATGTAGGCCTGATCAATAGCTGAGTTAGGAGTTATGATTGTAAATGCCTCAAACAATTGTTTAATTATTTTTAAGGAGTGTATTGATGTGGTATCCTAGAGTTTGGAATTTAAAGCAATTTGAATGATCATTTACTTTATTAAAAAAATCACTTTAGAAAGAAATACACTTACAATAGTTGAGTTAAAGCTGTACTATTATAATTCATGGAGACAACTTTTAACTTTTAAAAATGTTCTTTGTAATATAATAATATGGTATAGGTACCTTTTAAAGCTTATTTTATTGATGTATATGAGTGTTTTGCCTGCGTGTATATCTGTGCACCATGTGTATGCTGGTGCCCTGGGAGACCAGAAGGGGGCATTGGATCCTCTGGAATTAGAGTTATAGGGTTGTGAGCTGTGCTCTTGGGTGCTGGGAATCAAACCTGGGTCCTTTGGAAGAGCAGCAAGTGTTCTTAACCACTGAGCTCTCTCTCTAGCCCCCAAGCATAGGGATCTTTTTCTCTATCTCCTTTTAAGGCTTTAAGATACTTTTCCTTCCACCTTAATTTTTTTTTTGGTTTTTTTTTTTTTTTTTTTTTTTAGTTTTTTTCAAGACAGGGTTTCTCTGTGTAGCTTTGCGCCTTTCCTGGAACTCACTTGGTAGCCCAGGCTGGCCTCGAACTCACAGAGATCCGCCTGGCTCTGCCTCCCGAGTGCTGGGATTAAAGGCGCGCGCCACCACCGCCCGGCTCCTTCCACCTTAATTTTAAGAATGATGAAAACTGCTTAACTAAGGAAAATAAATACATATCAAAATACAAAGTTGTGTCACGGTTTGAACGTCACACACACATTCTTCCATCTATTACAAAAGGCTCAGGGGATCAGCAACACATCTCTGTACTGCTCAATGCCAACCACAAGGAGGAAGAGGAGGAGAGACCAAGTTAGGAGGGAGCTCTGCTGAACTCCTTTGAGCACACAGTCGTGCATCTATCCCTTTAAGGTTTCCACTCCATTAGTGCTGTACTTTCTTCTGTCTTACACAGCTCTCTCTCTTTTTATTCTTAGAGAGACAGCGTCCTACCATTGACGCTAAGCGAATGATTCACGGCACCATGAAAAGTATTAACTACCAGCTATTAAAGTACAAGCCCTTGAAGGGAGAAAACCCATAACACAAAACTCTCCATGATTCCTTCTTGAAAAACATCATCCTGTCTGGATCTCAGAGAACTAAATTCATGTCCTCAGAGCGCCACATGCCACCTTCTGCTGTGAATTACACAGTTCATTTAGATGGCTGCACTTCCTGTGGCCCCTACTGTGGCAGTTCCATATGCCATAGGTACTCAAGGAGTGCCAGAGACCACACTTCTAAGATTAGCCCAGCGGGGGGTCGCTCTTGATGGAGATGGTGCACGATGTATTATGTAAGGGCTGAAAGTACCCGCTTGTTGAAGTGTCCTTCTCAGGGTACACAGCAGTCGAATGAGCTTCAGGAGGAGAAAGCTCTCTTGTACTTCACACATCATGCAATGGGAGCCACCTAATGACTTTGGGGGTTTGTAAGAACACCTCCCAACCTCTCTAGGGAAGCTGGAACTGCAAAAGGCAGAGACCGCTGCAGACACACAGGTGCTCTGGTTACCTACAGTCTCTGACACAGTCCTGTCCCACTCTTGACAGCACTCAGAGATAACATACCCTGGCTCTAAGTGTCAGCCCAACATCCCCTAGTTCCATGGTTCTCTAAGTAGGGCCTGACTGCATGACTGCGGCTCATGTACTGTTTTGTGCTAGTTAGAAATATAGAAACACTTGACTCTGTCCCCACATCGGTCAAGATGCCCTTAGCGACTTGATTTTAACAAGCTCTCGTGTGTCCGCTGCAGGCTAGAGTAAGAACCAGAGCTATCCTCTGCTCTCTGCCGTGTGTAAGTGGCTCAGCTCACCTAGGAATATTCCCTTGGCTCTTGGGCTCTTGGACAGTGGAGAAAAGGAATGTTTGTGGGAAGGTAATGAAACTCATTTTCTTCTTCTTATTAAAACATTAAATGTCCCAAAGGTCTCCACTAAAAATTATCCTCATTATCAATATATACCTTCACAGGTATTTGCTGGCTCAGCTGAGAACTGCAAGGCCGTTCGATGGACACTGTAACTTGATCTGGGATGCACTGGTCTGAGACAGCTCGCCTTGATGTCTATCTACTCTTATGGCCATGAACAAGGAGTTTAGGAAGATAATCAATAGTGTATAAGTGATTTTAGGAACTTTAAGTAAGAGAAAAATATAAGTTGCAAGAGGCCTTTGGACCTGTGTGGTTTTTCTGATCTCATTTTACGCAGGCCTCATAGCTTGTTAATGATAATGATCAGATCCCGAACCCAGATGTCACCATTCACAAAGGGCTGTCTTTCCTGGAGATTCGTGTAACACTGAGAAATTCCATCACTTAATATTCACATTTTCTTTAACAAAATCGGTGGTGAGTATAATAAATTCTGGTGAAAAAAAAAAAAAGATCAAGATGACATCCTACCCTCAGGAATCAGGCGGAGGGTTCACAATCATCTTCATATTCATGCAAGTTCCAATTGGAAATCTAATTATACCCATCTATTGTTTTGTTAAATGATCCCAGAAAAGTCTGTAAAAAACAAAACAAAACAAACAAACAAACAAAAAACTATTGTGTTAGGTTTAGAGTGATGGGTCAGTAATTAAGGGCACTGGTTGCTTTTCCAGAGGATCTGGGTTCAATTCCCAGTACCCACATCAGCTTACAACCATCTATTACCCCAGTTCTAGGAGAGCAGATGCCCCCTTCTGGCTTCTAAGAGCACCAGGAACTCACGTAATGCACAGAAATGTGTGGAAGCAAAACACTTATATAGATAAATTTAAGATTTTAAGAAAAAATTTTTAAAAAATCTATTGTCTCATCAGCAGGAACTTGAGTATGGAACATTGTAAAGAGCCCAAGTAGTTATCTAGTACCAATGGTCAGTTCTGAAAACATATTCATACAAGTAACATAATACTGACCGAGCAGGTTGTATTTATATGTTTAGAAACACACACACACACACACACACACACACACACACACACACACACACACACACACTTAAAGAAAGAAAAGACCATGCATTTGAAAGGGGTAGGGTTACATAGATAAGTTGGAGAGAGGAAAGGGAAAGGGGGAAATGATGTAATTAAATCTCAAAAAAGTTATAGATAAAAAAGAGCCTGAAAAGTCATTTCCGAGTTTCTCCTTTAAGAGTGTAATTAGAACCCCAAAGAAGGAAAACTTCCCCAGGAAATCCCACGTTGGTGGTGAGAATAGCCTACAGCGTTGACAGCAAGGGCTGGAGCGTATTTCATGGCTGTAGATTCTTTTCTGGTTTTAGAAATAGAAACTCTGTTGAAGGCAAGGCAGAAGAAGCTCTTTTCTCTCCCAGGGTTTAGACACAACTGAAGCCCCTTCCCTTCTCCCAGCTCCTCCCTGGGAATGTGGGTAGCAGAGGACCTCCATCCCAACCCCTTCCCTTCTCCCAGCTCCTCCCTGGGAATATGGGCAGCAGAGGACCTCCATCCCAACCCCTTCCTTTCTCCCAGCTCCTCCCTGGGAATGTGGGCAGCAGAGGACCTCCATCCCAACCCCTTCCCTTCTCCCAGCTCCTCCCTGAAGATGTGGGCAGCAGAGGAACTCCATCCCAACCCCTTCCCTTCTCCCAGCTTCTCCCTGAAGATGTGGGCTGCAGAGGACCTCCATCCCAACCCCTTCCCTTCTCCCAGCTCCTCCCTGGGGATGTGGGCAGCAGAGGACCTCCATCCCAACCCCCTTCTCTTCTCCCAGCTTCTCCCTGAAGATGTGGGCTGCAGAGGACCTCCATCCCAACCCCTTCCCTTCTCCCAGCTCCTCCCTGGGGGTGTAGATAGCAGAGGACCTCCATCCCAACCCCTTCCCTTCTCCCAGCTCCTTCCTGGAGATGTGGGCAACAGAGGATATGGTTTGTTTCTCTCCAGTCTTTTCTTCTTTCAGGGAGCAGCAATTGTCCCTCATTGTCTCTGGTATTTGAATACTTTGTCCCCACTTGGTGGCTGTTTGGAGAGGCTTAGGAGGAGTGACCTTGATGGATGTCACTAGAGAGGGCTTTGAGGTTTCTGAAGATTAAGGGCATTTTGAGTTCCCCTAGCGCCCTCCCTCTTTCAATTTGAGACGTGAGCTCTCAGCTGTTCCTGCCGCCATGTCTGGTGCTTGCTAGTCCTCCTGCCCTTTGGTGATGGACACTTATCCCTCTGGAACCATAAGCCCCAAATTAGCTTTTACATGTTGCCTTGCTCAGGGTGTTTTATCACAGTAATAGAAAGGTAATGGACACAGGAAATTTTCTATTTCACAGGAAGCATGCTTCTCAAAAAACAAAAAAAGCCACAGTATATATCAAGTGCAGAAATGTCCACTGAAATATTAGTCTTTTTTTTTAGTTAAAAAAAAACAATAGCTTTGATTTTTTTTTTTTTGAGATACAACCATCCAATTCACATATCATGAAGTTCACTAAGGAAATAAAATTCTTCTGTCTTCAGAACTGCTTTCAAATACATTATAGAACTCACTTGCAAGGCCCGACTCAGTACACACAGCCTGTTCCTGGTCACTCACTGACACACGAGGAGCCATGGCAATTGGAGTCACTGCACAGGCAGACAAGATGATGTGCTGCCCCCTTCCATCACTCATTCAGGTGCTCTTCCAGTCTATGTAAGAGGGTCACAATGCTTTCATGCTTGTTGGTGACTTCACTGTTAAAGTGGCCTCTGTGGTGAAGACAATGATTTTAAAGATCCAGAAATACCTATAGGAGGCCATAGTTCATTTTCATTCTGATTGAATGAGAAGGATAGACAGTTTGTCTCTTTCAATAAAAAATAGGGAAGGGAGAACATAACCATACCTTGGTCATTTCCTCTGACTTCCTGCCCAATGACCTCTTATGATAACTGCTCAAGGAACAGGGCCTTATTGCCTTATGAAGAAAAGGGATAGAGAGCTCTTCTTTGGTAATGTTTACAGCCAAAAAAGTGCATATGCATTGTCTTAGTTAGGGTGTCTATTGCTGTGAGGAGACACCGTGACCACAGCAACTCTTATAAAGAAAACATTTAATTGGGGCTGGCTTACAGTTTCAGAGGTTCAGTCCATTATCATCACGGTGGGGAGCATGGCAGTGTGCAGGTAGATGTGGTTCTGGAGTTGAGAGTGCTACCTCTTTCAGTCAGCAGGAAATCGACTAACTGCCACACTGAGGGAAGCTTGAGCAAAAGAGACTTCAAAGCCCGCCCCCACAGTGACACACTTCCTCTAACAAGGCCACACCTCCTAACAGTGCCACTCTCTTTGGGGGTCATTTTCTTCAAACCGCCACATGCATCAAAAGGTCCGCTATTCCCTGCTACCTTAGTCTTTACTAGTGGCTCTTATCAGGAGTGCACTTGGACAGAGAATGAAGGAGAAGGAGGGGCTGGTGGGTGCTGTGTCCAGTCAGCCATATTGTTAGATATTTCTAGAGAAGAAGAATAGATTGGACTCAATTAGAGATGCTAAATCATATAAGATGGATAAATAAATCAGAAGGAGTCCAGATATCAATGAGAACTGTTAGAGGCACCCCTAGTGGAAGGAAGATTGTCAACAACCAAGACATCCATCCATTGACTGTAGTGGTCATGCGTTTGGTAATTGTGGCCTAGTCCAATAAGTCCTTTCTATTCTGTTGGACATCTTCTGATTTATTTACATAAAAGCTGTAATGATCAACATGAGATAGTTTCTGACAACCGTTCTGATTAAGCCAGTGAAATGTTTTAAGTAATTTTTATTGATGGCCAGACCAAGAGCAGGCTGGAGCCCTCAAAGTCGCTTGATGTCTAAATTCAGGGATACAACATTTTAAAAATGCAAACCCCACAAAGATACATCAGTTAGATGAAGGTCAGGATAACCTTGAAATGTTCACCCCTGGCAGAGCATAGTAGTTATCTCACACATAACTTGCCAATTATTTTGGTTAACATATCTGGTCCATGGTCAAGGCCATGGAAATCTTAATCAAATGTGTTGCCAAAACAGACATGACTGTAGAGGGGCTGAGAACTGTCTAAGCCAGCAGTTTTCAACCTTCCTAATGCTGCGACCCTTTAATACAGTTTCTCATGTTGTGGTGAAGCCCAATCATAAAATCATTTTTGTTGCTACTTCATAACTGTAATTTTGCTAATGACAAAATTTGTAATTATGAGTAATGTAAAACTCTGTGTTTTCTGGTGGTCTTAGGTGATGGCACAACCCACAGGTTGAGAATCACTGGTCTAAGCAAACACAAAATGGATTCAGAACAAGTTGGCATTACCTTAGTCATTTCATTCTCCATTTCTTTTTTTTTTTTTTTTTTTTTTTTTTTTGGTTTTTCGAGACAGGGTTTCTCTGTGTAGCTTTGCGCCTTTCCTGGAACTCACTTGGTAGTCCAGGCTGGCCTCGAACTCACAGAGATCCGCCTGGCTCTGCCTCCCGAGTGCTGGGATTAAAGGCGTGCGCCACCACCGCCCGGCTTCATTCTCCATTTCTATAGTTATTTTCAAATCTTGGATCTTGGCTCGTCAGGGGTAAATAAATACTGGGTCCTGAGAATCATTAGCCAAATAGAGGCAATTCTTTATCTGATGAACTTTAAAAGGCAATTTACTTCATTGGAATGAGGAGTAGGGCAGCTCTCCCGTAGAGCTGGTGAGGCAGCACAAAGGGGAATAAGGGGTAGGTCCTCTCTGGTCCTTATCAAGCATACACTTGGGGGCAGTAGGTGGACAGTCATGCATAAAACTGGATTGTTACACAGATGTTCTGAGGTCATACAGTGGATGAGACCGATGGTACACTCAAGCCAAGTTCCCGTGGAAGCGAAATAAGTTTGAGTTATTTGTAACCATGAGACTAGTATTACAAGACACAGAAAGGGGGACGCGTAATCAAACAGGAGTCCTGTTGTGAGAGAGTCTTAGCCTGGGTGGATCAGATAAGATGGTCCATTTCTGGTCCTGGTTTGGAACAGGCTTGGCAAGGGCGTGGTGAACCCAGGCAGACATCTGGTCAACCTTGATTGCAGCAGCTGGTGTGGTCAGGGTAACAGTGGGAGGTCCCTTCCAGGCAGGTATCAGTCCTTTCTTCTGAAACTTCTTGATGTACCTGGGTCTCTGGGTCAGAATGAGTGACAAGGCAGTGAGGAGGGAACCGGAAGGGCATCTGGAACCCTAGAACGGACTGCAGTCTGGACCTGTTGGAGAGAGGCAGACTTTAGAAGACTGTGAAGTGTCAAACCTAGGACAAACTGCTGAGGTGCCTATTTAACATATCAAAGAGGACCTGGCTGCCAAGTTCTCCCAGCATTCCCCAGTCCCTACCTATTATAGAGGGTTGGTATGCCTGGCCCCTTACCCTGAACTCTCCAGTCCAGGGCTGGGGCTGCCCTTCCTCCAGAGGCTCTTCCCTACATAATCCAGACATTTTGGCTACTTGCCCTCTCTGGTACCTTTGTCCTCCTGGGCTGCTGCACCTGGTTCCCCTCTCTCTCCTCTCCCGTCCCCTCCCCCCACATGGTCCAGCTCAGTCTGCTCCTGTCCACTCCGGACTCTCCCAGATGCCCCTGTCTCTGTCTCTGACTATGTTCCTCCACATATCAACAATAAACTTTCTCCCCCACCATACCTAGGAGCAGCCATGTTCTTTCCTTTCCTTTTTAATTCTTTTTATTTTTATTCAGAGACCAATTGGTAATCTCAATGACAGGGTCCCCTTTTCATTTTCATTTAAACACTTTACTTTTTTTCTCAGCAGTCAATAGGCCTTAAGCACGGGAGTGTCCTGGAGATCTGGCCAGCTGGCCTGAGATATGTCCAGCAAGTCCCCGCAGTCATGGAGGGCCACCTCAGGGTTATCATCAGGCATTAATGTTGCAGGGTTGAGACTGTACAGCAACAAAAGATGGGGTTGATGAAGCGACACAGTGATGTAAGCATTTGACATCCTCCAGCTGTGACTGTTTGAATGAGAATGACCCCCAAGGGCTCGGATATTTGAATGCTTAGTCATCAGTTGTTAGGAGGTGTGGCCTTGTTGGAGGAGGTGTTACTGAGAGTGGGCTTTTGAGGTTTTGAAAGTCTGCACTAGGACCAGTCTCTACCAGTCTCTCTCTCTCTCTCTCTCTCTCTCTCTCTCTCTCTCTCTCTCTCTCTCTCTCTCTCTCTCTCTCTCTCTCTCTCTCTCTCCCTCCCTCCTCCTCCCCCTCCCGCTCCCTCTCCCTGTCTGTGGATTAGGATGTAGAATTCAGCTACTGCTCCAGCTCTGTGCTGGCCTTTCCCACATGCTCCTCCTATGATGGTCAAACGCTAACCCTCTGAAACTATAAGCGTCCCTAGTTAAATGCTTCCTTTTATAAGAGTCGCCTTGGTCATGATGTCTCTTCACAGTAATAGAATAGTGACGAAGACATCGGCCATTTGTCCCTCTTAGGAGGGCTTCCACAGCCTGGGGAGCCGAGAAAGTCAGGTTCTGGCCCGGAGTGAGCTTCCCCTACTTGTACAGCGGTTGCAGCTATGGCACGCAAACGGGATGGCCAACCAGCAGCACCATGTCCGGACTCTTGGACAGATGTGTTACAGGCCTTGGCTAGGATCTGAAACAAAAAGGTGCAGCGGTTTAGTGACATCTGGTAGTGAAAGCTGGTGGTGATAGAGCGCAGAGGTGGATAGAAGGGGGTAGGACGGGATAGAGGTGCCTGAGGTGAAGGGGGGGGGGGTTGGGTTGGGGGTGGGGATGAATCTGGAAGAGGTAGGGGAGGTGGGGATGGGGGAAGACAAGTGTAGACGGGAGCCTAGTAGAGAACCTTGAACTCCAAAGGCAGCAGGACGGGTGGCTGGAGGCTGGTGACAGGCAGCCTACTCAGCCTGGACTCCCTGTTGGTGGTGCGTCGCCAGCTGCCCGCCTCCGCCTTCCGGCACCTGGTTGTGCCACCGCCACCTGGTCCAGGACCTTCTCAGATCTGAGAGGAGCACCCCCGCGGACCCCCGCCCCCAGCTCCCTAGCTTCCACAGGTCCTCTGTCCTCCCAGCACGAACTGGAGTTGCGGCACCCAGGATGGGGCCGGGCCAGCGCCCATGGCTGGCACAGCCTACCCAGTCCTTGCCAGGCGAAGCAGGCCTGGACTGGGGTTTGTCAATGGCCGGGAACGACTCCCCGCTGCGGAGCCCTGGGCCAGGGGTGTGTGGCTCCAGGACCAGATGGGTTTGACTAGACATATCCTGTTCTGGAGAAAAAAAGGAGACATTCTTTGCAAACAAAAAATACAAACAGCTAAAACCGGCAGAGGTTGCCACCTACTGGCAGAATCCGGAAAAACCAGCAGAATTTCAATCTATCAGTCAGTCAGAGTCAGCTCCCTTTTGGGGGGACAAACCAAATAGAAACACCATCAGCAAAAGCAAGAAGTCAATTAAACAACTCCCTGGACCAAACTTGCGTGACACACACTCAATCACTCACACACGAGTAATTGCGGGCCATTCGTTCAAGCAAAACGGAAGCATCTTTCACGAGAGGCAAGAAGAGGAGGATACAGGGTCCCCCACTATCGGCATCCTAACTTAGTGTGGAGGACTGGGGAGAAGTTCTCATTAGAAATTTACTTCCTAAACCAGAAAAGGGATTTGACTATTGACCCCTTTTATCCAGAAGAAGAAGGAGAAGAGACTTTCCTTTGGGGCCTACCCCACTTATCCAGAAGGCTCCCATGGGGCTCATCCTCTTCAACCAGAACCGTAACTGAATTCAGCCTACAGACCCACCTCCTAGGAGTGTCGGAAGGACTCTGTTTTGGTGCTGGGAACACAACAGTCACCCCAGACCTTTCCGGACTCAATGAGAGGAGTTGGGCCCTGGAACACTTGTCGGGAGGCATCTCCCCTATAACCTCTCCCTGGCAGGATAGGAATGAGGCTGGGTCTCCCAGAGCATAGAGATCTCATTGGGGCCTCCAATGCAATGACCCACTCAAGATAGTGTCTGACAACCACACTAATTAAGACAATTCAAAACGTTTTAAGTCGTTTTTATTGATGGCCAGACCAAGAGGGGCTTGAGCCTTTGAAAAGTCTCTTGGTGTCTAAATTCAGGGATACAGATTTGAAAGCAAAAATCGCTAAGATATATCAGAGTTAGGTGGAGGTCAGAGTAACCTTGAAACGTTCACATCTGGCGGAGCATAGTCATTATTTTCGACACAACTTGCCAATTATTTTGGTTAATATGTCTGGGCCGTGGAAATGTCACATGTGTTGCCAAAGCAGACGTGACTGTTGTGGGGAAGGTGGTAGAGGGGCTGAGAACTGTCTAAGCAAACACAAAGTTGAACCAGAACAGGATGACATTACCGCAGTCGTTTCAAAGTCGCCCTATTCCTTCTAGTGAAGGCAGGTGCTTCCGTCACTAGCCGTGAGAAGGTCTAAGGCCCTGAGAGTCCAGAGAACCGCTGCAGTGGGAGTCACGTTGTGCCTGGGGCTTTTCTAGTCTCTGTATTGTCCAAGTACTATCCCTAGGGAATTGTTGAGATGGATGGATGGAGACCCACATGATAGGTCTCAGAGCAATAAAGCGAGGGCTAGGAGGAAATCTTGGAGGTGGTCAAAGGGAGTGAACTGTCTGTCACAATACAGGAACTTAGCAATTTCAACCAGAGTTCAGGCTAGAACCTCTTGTCCGGGAAGAGTGTGAGCAGATTTTGGAGGTCAGCGAAAGCAGTGCCTGTCAGGTGGATGCACTGTGCTTCCTGCCCGGGTCTCTCCCTCATCCTTCTTTCCCCTCTTGCTTTATTTCTCTATTATTGAGTATCCCGAGGTGAGGACTCCGGGGGCCCATATAGCCACTGTTTTATAGCTTTATTTGAATGTCAGAGGCTGGTTAGGTCGTGAGTTGAGTAGTGTGCTGTGGGATATCTTTCTGTATGTTGTGAACATGTGTGGCTACCATTGGATAACAAATAAAGCTGTTTTGGCCTATGGCAAGAGAGCTTACAGCCAGGTGGGAAATCCAAGCAGAGATACAGAGAGAAGACGGGCAGAGTCGAGATAGATGCCAGCCGCTGCTGAAGGAGCAACAAGATGCCAGCAGACCGGTAATGCCACGGCCATGTGGCAACACATAGATTAATAGGAATGGGTTCATCTAAGATGAAAGAGTTAGCTAGCCAGAAGCTGAAGTCATCGGCCATACAGTTTGTAATTAATGTAAGCCTCTGAGTGATTATTTTATAAGTGGCTGTCACAAGACAGAACAGAGGAATTGTCACAGGGTCCTGGAAAAGGTGAGGCACGATCCCACGCTGTTCTTCCACCTGGAGACTGTCCTAGCATCCAAGTCCCATGAGGGAGTGAAGAGAGCCGGCCTACATGCGTCTCAGGTCTTAAGGGTAGCCCTGAGCCATGCCCCAGGGACAGGTATTTAGGGCAGTTACCTGCTGCATCTCCAGGGGCAGTGCTTCAAGGTCATAGACAGAACAGATAGCCACTACAGTGGTGGGAATAATTCCCCTCTCAGGCATTCCCAGGTCTACATTCTTAAATTTTCAGAAAACCTTACTTAGCTGCTCACCGAGAAACACAGAGTTTTTCTCCACCTCATTGGGTCATTGCCAGTCTTTGCAAAATTTGCTGCTTTGGTAACATATTGTTTCATTTCTCCCTGCAACACTGAATCATAATTGGTACCTATGTTTCCATTGATTGTCCTTATTGACTGACCTGATAGTTGCAGTTGGGATTAGCCTCAGGAAATGCTGTTGCTCCATTAGAAAACTGGGTTAACGACTTGCTATTGATATGCCTACACTTGTCCAGCATCCCGGATATGGGATGTCTCATCTGCATTTCAGCAGTGTGGACATATGACCGAGAAGTCCTTTGTGTACACTCAGACGTCAGAATCATGTAACAAAATCCCTTTAAGAATTTTGTAGGCAAATATTTCTATAATGTATCTCAAATCTCTCATCGAGAAGGGGAAATGTGCCAGATGTGACTGAAGAGTCTGAGGTAGGATTAGGATGAGATTGTGGCCAGCCTGGACCACATGACAAGGGAATGAACTCTCAGGTTTTTTTTTTTTTCCCCATGAAGGAGTGCCCCCTCTCTCCAGAGAGCACTAGATAGAAAAAGGCATAAGGGGGGAGGGGTTGTGGAGGGGAGAGGTCATTGGCAGAAGGCTTCTTGGACATCTTAGTTAGGATTCCTTTGCTGTGATAAAACACCATGACCAAAATCAGCTTGGGGAGGAAAGGACTTATTTCATCTTACAGGCTTTTGGTCCATCATCTGGGGAAGTCAAGACAAGTATGTGGAGGCAGGAACTGGAGCAGAGACCAGGGAGGAACACTGCTTCCTGGCTTCCTCCTCGTGGCTGGCTCAGCTTGTTACAGCACTCAGGGCCACCATCCCAGGCGTGGCACTGCCCACATGAGCAGGACCCTCCTACAGCGATGTGGTTCATTTTCAATCAAGAAAAGGCACCATGGGTGTGCCCTCAGGCCAATCTGATGGGGGCATTTTTTTCATGAGGTTCCATTTTCTAAAATGACTCTAGCTTGTGTCAAATGGACATAAAACTTGTCAGGATGTGGTGCTTAGGACATAGGAAGGAGCAGGTGTCTTGTAAGGATGGAGCAAAGAGCCTGAATTTGAGCTGTCTTTCTTGTTCTGTGGAACTCCCAGGCAGTTTCCTGTTGTTTGGACCTTAGACATCTCTCATTTATCTCTTAGCTCCATGAACATCTGAATGTATGGGATCTTAGACCCTTTCTCCTGTCTAGCTGTAAAATAACATTACAGTTTATGCCTCTTTGTGTTAGCTAAAATTTCCCATATTCCAGTTTGTATCGGGGCCATGTTTCTACACAAAAGAGGACTGGGGAGCTTTTCTGAAATGAGTTTGCAGAAAGTTTTATTCCAGTGCTTGAGTATGTATCTCAAGAGGATGGGAGAGACAGTTCCCAGGGACTGGGGTAGAGAGAAGGAACAGTGATGTGTAATCACAGAGGTCTGGAGAAGCCAGGGGCTTGTTGTTGACGTGCCTCTGGGCTTCCTGTAGAGGGAGGGATTGGAGTTAGTGTCCTGACACATGAGCATGCACTTCCAGATCCTGGATTAGGCTCCCAGTCCCATCTCTGTCAGAGGCTATTCCAGGGCCAGAGTATAGAACACCTCTACGTCTCTGAGCACTCCCAACAAGGAGCTTAGAGAAGAAACTCCTCCATCTTTTCAGAATTGATAGCCTTTGAATACAATCGATTCCTTCTTACCAACTTTTACCTTCTAAATACTGGCTGTCAAGCATTTAGGCAATCTGATTTTTCTTGTAACACATGGAGATATACACAACTACTCTAGAGATATAGGTTCGTAATATTTGGAGGACCAAAAGCCTTTTTGTTTTTGAGATAAGATCTCACTATGTGGCTCTAGCTGGCCTGAAACTTGCTATGTAGACCAGGCTGGCCTTGATTTCCCAGAGAGCTCCTTGCCTCTGCCTCCTCAAGAAGCATCCTTGTTCTGGATCTCTGACACATTGCTGAGCATGTGGAAAAAGAATAAAAACAGACTAAGACTCGGGCTATACAGATGGTTATGGTGATATTTTATTTGTGCTGAAATGTGATTTTATTTGTATGTTAATAAATAAAGTTTGCCTGGAGATCAGAGGTCAAAGTGAGCCATAAGCAGAGTTCAGGCGGTGGTGGCACATGCCCTTAATCTGATCACATGGCAGGCAGAGTCTCTATGTGTTCAAGGACACAGCCAAGCGTGGTGACACGAACCTTTAATCCCAGTACCAACCACAGAGACCTGGAGGTCTGTAAAGACAGGTAGTGATGAGGAAGTCATGTGGTTGGGTTTAGAGCCAATGAGAAGGAAGAACAGAAAGGCAATATAAAGGCAAGTCAGACAGGAAAAAACTCTGGGGAAGTGATGGCGAGGTGGTAAGATAAGGTAGTCGTGACTCTCTGATCTCTTTGGCTATTCACCTCTGTATTTGGCTCTATGTTTCTTATTTACTAAGACTGTTTAGAATTTTGTCTACAGATGGTTTTGCAACAGAACAATCAGATGCACGCATTCCAATCATTTAACTACTGAGAGAGGTACTCTCTCAATGAAGGCACTTATTGTGTCTATAAATAGAAAAGACATTGAAGAAACTGTTGTCCAAGTTAATGAAGAAAGTGAAGAGCATGGTTAGTGATGGTCAAAATGAACAGCTTAACCTTCTGTTTCACCTTTCACCTCACAAGGAAAACTGTCTCTAAATCCAGGCATCACAGTATGAGTCATGATTGATACCCAACCATCTACACTACCACTGTCCCTAGGCCAACAAGCTTCAGATGGTGGGCTTCGGTAGAAATTCTCAGACATTCCCCAGGGATGGCTCCCATAGGTTCATATGTTTGAATGCTTAATCACCAGGAATTGGCACTATTTGAAAGGATTAGAAGGATTAGGAAGAAGTGTGTCACTGGGGGTGGGCTTTGAGGTTTCAAAAGCCCATTCCAGACCCAGTTTCTTTGTCTCTCCATCAGGATGTAGAACTCCCAGCTACTTCTCCAGCGCCATGTCTGCCTGTCTGCTGCCATGCTCCTTGCCATGATAATAATGGACTAACCTCTGAAACTGTAAGCCAGCCCACAATCAAATGTTTTCTTTTAAAAGAGTTGCCTTGGTCATAGTGTCTCTTCACAGCAATAGAACAGTGACTAAGACACTGTCCTTATCTATCACTCTTGGATCTTTCATCAAGAATATTCTTTCTCCTATGGGACACTCTATCCACTAAATTAATCACAAAGATTATTAAGCTCAGGCTGTGGCCTACTCTAAGTTACTCTGTATACTATGAAACTGTCGTTTACAAGCAATGTTGGACTCCATTTTGAGGAGGAAGGACAGCTCCAGCCCCTAATGGATCCAGAAACTGCAGCCTCTGTCAGACACTCCTGGCTTCAGTTCGTTTTTTTCTGCTGTTGTGTCTGACCAAAAGTAATGCCAGGAGGAAAGAGTTTATTTGGATTATACTTCCAGGTCACAGTCTATCATTGAGGGAGGTCAGGACAGAAACCCTGAAGCAGAAACCACAGATGAATGCTGCTTCACTCTGTCTTCCTCTCTGCCAGCTTCCTTATACAGCCCAGGCCACCTGCCGAGGGATGGTGCCACCTATGGTGGACTGGATCTGCTCGTATCAATTATCAATCAAGACAGCCCCTCACAGACATGGTAACAGGTTAATCTGATGGAGGCATTTCTTCAGTTGAAGTTGTCTCTTGCTGGGAGGCTCCAGTTTGCATCAAGTTAAAACTATAAAATAAAAACTAGCCAGGACAACACCCATCCAGAACAGACTGATAAATGACTTATACTTGGGAATAGAGAAGGAGCCACCTTACAAGTTTATTGGTGTGTGTCTCAAGCACTGGCAAGCAGAAGTGTTTTTGTCACTGTTCTATTGCTGTAAAGAGACACCATGACCACAGCAACTCTTTTTTGTTTTATTTATTTATTTTTTTTGTTTTTACACTCTCAACCAAAATTTCCCCTCCTTCACCTCTTCCCAATTCCTCCCCCACCTCCTCTTTACTCCCCCACCCACTTCTCCTCCACTGTTTCTCCTCAGATACAGGCAGGCCTCCCATGGATATCAACCAGCCTATGATGGCTGGATGAGGCACTCCAGTAGGAGGAACAGGTCCCCAGAGCAGGCATCATAATCAGAGACATCTCCTGCTCTCACTGTTAGGAAGTCTCACAAGACTAGGTTACACAACTGTCACATGTGTGCAGAGGGCCTAGGTTGGTCCCATGCGGGCTTCCTGGTTGTGGGTTTAGTCTCTGTGAGCCCTGATGAGCCCAGTTAGCTGATTCTATGGGTTTTCTTGTGGTGCCCTTGACCCCACTGACTCCTACAATCTTTCCTTCCCCCTTTCCACAGGGTTCTCCAAGCTCTGCCTAATGTTTGGCCACGGGTCTCTGCATATGTTTCCATCAGTTGCTGAGTGAAGCCTCTCTGGTGACAGCTGGGCTAGGCATCCATCTATAAGAATCATTGAATATTACTAGGAATCATTTCATTAACTTTTTTTTTTTTTTTTGCCTGGTGTGTTCGGCTCTATCCTAGGTCTTTGGGGTCCTGGCCCTCAGGGGTGAGCTCCCTCTCAGGGTATGGGCTTCCAGCTGGGCCTGTCATTAGTTGGCCACTCCCACAATTTCTGTGCCATCTTTACCCCAGCACATCTTGTGGGCAGGACAAATTGTAGGTCAATGGATTTGTGGTTGAGTTGGTGTCCCAATCTCTCCACTGGAAGTTTTTCCTTGGAGATGGCCAGTTCAGGCTCCATATCCCCCATTGCTAGGACTCTTAGCTACGGCCATCCTCATAGATTCCTGGGGGTTTCCATTGCTCTAGGGTTCTAGTTCATCCCAGAGATGCCTCCAGATTCCAGTTCTCTCTTCCTCCACTCCCCCTGCCTCCTCCCTATGGCAACCCTTTTAAAGGAAAACATTTAATTGGGCCTTGCTTGTAGTTTCAGAGGCTTAGTCCATGGTCATCATGGCAGGGAGCATGGTGGCAGACAGACGGACATGATGCTGGAGAAGGAGCTGAGAGCTCCACATCTTGATCCACAGGTAGTAGAAGGAGTCTGTATCCATACTGGGTGTAACTTGAGTACAGGAAACCTCAAAGCCTGTCTCCGGAGAGACACACTTCTTCCAACAAGGTCACACCTCCTAATCCTTTCAAATAGTACCACTCCCTAATGACCAGGTATTCAAATCTATGAGCCTATAATGGCCATTCTCATTCAAACCACTGCAAGAGGGGACTCCCCGACTATCCCTGGAGCTTCCGCTCTGCTTGGTACCCTAATATTAATGCAGCCTGCCTGTCCATCCTCCTGTTCACCCGTCTGGACCAGGACCTGAACCTGTTGTTTCCTGTCTTCTGATCCCTGTTTGAACTTTCACCTCACAGCTGAACTCTGCAGCTTGGAATTCAAATCCTGACTCCAGCAGCTCCAGCAGCCCATCTCTCCTGGTCCTGACCTGGTTCCTTATCTTATCACTACAGATGCTCTCAGGCCACTTTGGAAACCTCTTCAACTTCCCTGCAGTCTTTTTAATTTGTATTTATTTGGGAACTCAAATATGTGTATATAGATAGATAGATGTATTTACTGTGTGATGTGTGATACGAGGGTTAACAGTACTGATTAAGATTTGAATAAGAGAACCTGCATTACCAAGGTAGGTGGGATTATACGACAAACTGCTGTCTTTGAAGTTGCTGACCCTTAGGAATTTTTTTGTTAGTTCATAAATTTCTGACCTTGTGGAAACACACAACTATATTTGCTTATGCTACTGTCATATTGCACCCACAAGAGAATTTATTATGCAAATAAAATTGCCAGATTGCCTATTTTCTCTTCCTTGAAATATCTAGGGCATCCTCTACTAATAATGAATCATAAATCATTTCAACACTGAATTGCAGCTGTCTTCAGTCTAAGTTAAGCCCAAATTGAGTAGTTCAGTACTGTCCAGAAATAAGTTATACTGACAGGCAGGGTTATTAGGATTGAACCATGGAAGTTAAGGTTGACCCATCTAAATCTCCAGTTAAACTTACATAACAGCTTTCTAAAGCCAGAAAGAAGCTAAAGGGTGCTGAAGTAAAAAAATTGGGAGCTTAATAAAGACTCATTGTATTTTGTGCATTAAAAAAAAATGTCCTAACTAGCTGAAAACTATCTATACATTTGTTCAGTATCCCAGGGCCATAAATAAAGATAGCTATTTTTGATTAAACTATAATTGTAGTGGTAACTGTTATGCTGCAACACAATTAAACTATGGCTCAGTTGGCATCAGATTCCACATGTTAAAGGTGCAATCTTCGACAATGCCCCCACTTTAGACACCAGCTGCCAGGGACATTTCCAGGTCACATGTTTCTGAGCAACTGGGCACAAGTTCAAAGGGTTGTTCAACCTCCTCATGTTTGATTTTTTTTTTTTTTTTTTTTTTAGCATGGATCACAGAATTAAGGACAATACTATACTCACATTTACACTTTGATTATCTAGGACTCAAATGAAGAGATATATAAGTTCAGGCTTGGGAGAGCCCCAAACACAAGGCTCTCATGTAAAATCAGGTGTGTCACCCTCCCAGCAACCTGATATGTTCTCCAGCTGGGGCATACCCCTGAGTCCTCATATCTAAAGCTTGTTACAGGGGTTCAGCCATTGAATGAGTGATTGAATTTGCTCTCCACAAATTGAGATCAAGCCGACTCAAATCTCTAACCATTAATCACATGGTTGATTTTTCTGGTGAGTGACTGGCTCTCATCCTGAGTCATCTCGTGTTTTTCCATAAACTCTAGTGTGATTCAAGAGGCTCACCAATAATAGAAACAATAAAAGTCCCTATTGCTCAGGAAATTCTAAGGATTTATATGACCTGCTGGAAAACAGAGATAAAGGCCAGTGGCATTCTTTATTATACAACAGGTCACCCATTCTTTTTATGTGGGGCAGCCATTGGAGAATTTGAGTTAAATTTCCCAATGTACTTGACCATCAACATCAGTCATAATCACTCACCTCACCTTACCTGTTGTACCAATACCAAGTATGGGATGTATAACCTGAAAAACTCAAATGATGCTGGCTCATTGTTAGAGCTCCACTCAGACATTAGTAATCGATCCAGCATCATATCACATGAACAAAATGTGTCCCAGAGCAAGCCATCTAAGGTTCTCAAGCTTCCATTCAGGCAGATTGGGTTTCAAAAGCAGGAATGATCTTAGCTTTCTGTGGCTTCTCCCTCAGGCATCTGGTGGAAATGAGGTAAGACACAGCGCCGTGGCTTGCCCTGAACCTCTTTTGAAGCATTAATGTAATATTGACTTTTTCTCATTGTACCCGTCCCTGTATTTATTCTGTCACTCTCAGCTCCGACTCCGCCTTCTTGGAGATGTTAGGTTGACTCAGTGTGCTGATCTGGAGTGCAGGCCGCACTACTAATTCAGCAACCACCTCCCGTCACGTGACCCCCCCATTCATTAGGGTTTGTTTGCTCTTTCTAGCACGAGGCAAGCAATACAGTTGGATGTATGGCCACTCAGACTATTTATTGTGCAATGCTTGTGGTAGCAAATTCAAGCCCAGTTTCATCTTTGGTGCCACCGGAATTTTATTACTTATTGATTACTATCTGATCTGAAGAGAAATGACAGTACTCATATTATTTTACAATTGTAGATGTGTGTGCTTCTTTCATTAGCATCCCTTTCA
This sequence comes from Peromyscus californicus insignis, assembly GCF_007827085.1. Taxonomy (NCBI): domain Eukaryota; kingdom Metazoa; phylum Chordata; class Mammalia; order Rodentia; family Cricetidae; genus Peromyscus; species Peromyscus californicus. The sequence goes on along the minus strand of NW_026294413.1, from coordinate 77,528,750 downwards.
GATTCAAAATAGTCAATCCTTATTTGCCTTCTGAGAAAGTCGAGAACACACTGATTGGTTAGGCGCCAGGGCTTTATTGAAACACTCTTGAACAGCTCATGAGTCTCAGCAAGGACTTGTGGTTCCGTTCTCATGCAGTACATAGGTGACAATCCCTTCGTCACTTTCTAAAGGTGCATTCTAAAACAAACCATTCTATCGATTTACTGCTTTAGGTGAGAAAGGCACATGATTTCCAAACAGAAATTGTCATTTTGCTTTGTGATAGGATCTAGTTTTTTCAAAGGTGGTTAAATTTCTTGTTTTTGACAGAGTATCAACTATTTTAAAACTTTGCAAATCTAGCAATGAGAAATAATTAGAAGATTCCTGGGCCTCACTGCTACCACATGTAATGTATTTCTAATTTTTTTCCTGAAATTTCTCTGCCACCACATGTTCTAATAAAGTCATGGAAAGCCAATCCGCTTTCCTATTATCCTACACATTAGCTGGTCGTGGCTTGCTTACTCATCTTAAGAGTGCTTATTTCATGTTTTTGTTTTTTACTTGAGAGACCTAGACAGGTCCTCAATGCTTCAATTCAGCTTCTTGATATTTATCCAACAATTGCTCATTATAGTCTCTTGACTCAGTGACCAAACCTGCTGGCCCTGTCGGAGGGTAATAGATTGGTTTGCCTATCGCTTGGTACGGTGGCACATGCTTGCAGCCCCAGCCCAGGGATAAAGACAGATGGATCCTTGAGGCTCACTGCTTAGCTGTGCTAGCCTAATGGATGAGCTCCAGGTCAGCGAGGGACCCTGTTTGAAAACACAAGGTGGACAGTTCCCAAAGAGTGACACCCAAGGCTGACCTAAATGTCCCATTTAAGGCTGAACACCCGATAGTCACTGAGTACTTGGCACTGCTGCCCGCTGCAAAGAGAAGCCTCTCTGACCAGGGTTGAGAGCATCACTGGCCTATGCTTATATCTTCAAGTACACTCTATGTTTTCCTCTAGTGCAGTGGTTCTCAACCTTCCCAACGTTGCAACCCTTAATAGGGTTCTTCATGTTGTGGGGACCCCCAGCCATAAAATTATTTTTCTTGCTCCTTCATCACTGTAATTTTGCTACTGTTATGAATTGTAATGTAAATATATTTCCCCCGATTTTGAGAACTCTTGGAATCTTGCCCCACAGGTTGAGAACCGGTGATCTAGTCTTTCAGTTTTAGGTCTTATGGCGGGGCCCTTGATCCATTTGGAGCTGACTTTTGTGTAGGGTGCATCTAGTTTCATTCTCCTGCATGGAGACATTCCATCTCCCCAGCACTGTTTGTTGAAGATGCTATCTTTTCTCCAATGTGTATTTTTGGCGTCTTTGTCAAATATCAGGTGGCTATGGTTTTCTGCCTTGTGTCTGGGTCCTCTCTTCTATTCCATTGATCTATGTGTCTGTTTGTGTGCTAGTACCAGGCTGTTTTTATTATTCTGCCTCTTTAGTGTAACTTGAAATCAGGAATGGTGATTCCAGTAGTATTTGTTTTTGCTCAGGGTTGCTTTAGCTATCTGCTTGTTTGTTTATTTATTTATTTTTGCTTTCATATGAATTTTAAGATTGCTTTCCCTATTTTTTAAAATTCTTTTTGCTTGTTTGTTTGTTTTTGAGACAAGGTTTCTCTGTGTATCCCTGACTGTCCTGGAACTCGCTTTGTAGACCAGACTGGCCTTGAACTCAGATCCACCTGTCTCTGCCTCCTGAGTGCTGAGATTAAAGATGTGCACCACCACCACCCAGCTGTTTCTTCTATTTCTACGAAGGATGTCACTGGAACTTCATTAGGATTGCATAAATCTATAGACTGTTTTTGGTAGAATTGTTAGTTTTATAATATTGATTCTTCTAGTTCATGATCATGAGTAAGCTTTCCATTTTCTAGTGTCTATTAAATTTCTTTCTTCAGTGTTTTGTAGAGGTGTTTCACATTCTTTGTCAGGTTTATTCCAAGGCATCTTACTTTGGTGGATTTTTTTTTTATATGTTCCTGAATTTGGTTTACATCTCTAAGACTTTAAAACCCTTGTCTTAAAAATTCTTTACCAAGTACACAAATTCTTAATTATTATTTCATAATCTTCACCTAATATTAATCAAACTGCTCTCTAATAGGAAGGCTTACATTCTATCCTAAACCCAAGCCCCATAAATGCCTAACTTTGCCTCCCACTCTAAGATACTGTTGTCTCACTACCACAGTAGTACTCTCCACACTGCAGGAAGTCATGAGCTCAGCTTTTCCTTACCAGTGTGTTTATTTTGTGGTGCTGGGATTGAATCCGGGACATTCTAGGCACGTGCTTTACCACTGAGTTGTATTCCCAGCCCAATGGGTTATTTTAGTGATGTTTGGATGGAATGAATATTTGAGTTCTACACAGTAACTGGTATCACACAGACCCCCGCTAATCTAACATGATGGCTTTGTCACTGAGCAGGTCTTACAAACTCTTGTGCCTAGCAGTGGTTGTTGGTTTGTGGGGAAGGTGTAGGAGGACCACAGGAAAGAGAGCTGAGGTGGGCAAATCTAGAAAGTGGAGTAGTCTTTGGGATAGATTCTATCAACTAGTATAGAATAATTTATCATCTATCTATCTATCTATCTATCTATCTATCTATATATCTATCTATGTGTATATGTGTGTAGGTCAGAGGAAGACTTTGTGGAGTTGGTTCTCCCCTTTGACCTTTACATAGGTTTTGGGGATCAAATTCAGATTACCAGGCTTGTACAATAAGTACCTTTACCAATTGATCATATTTCTGACACAGTTGTTGGTTTTATGCGGCGGCCCAATGTTATTCATTAAGAAGCGCTATTTACCATGTGAGGAAAGCTACAAGGCACAACAAAACCCACTATGAGGGTTTATTAGGAGAAGGCGGGGGTGGGGGGTGGAGGGTGGGGAGGGCACAGGAGAAGCTGTGCTCAGGCCTATTTGAGAGAGGAAGAAGAAGGGGGAAGAAGAAGGGGGAGGAGTCTGTGACTCGCTTTATGGATTCCCCAGGACATGCACATATGGGCTTATGGAGCTAGGCCACGCATGCGCATATACTGTGTGATCACGCTGCATGCAAATTATGTGATCATGCAGCGCACAGATTACATAGGACATAAGGCCCTGGAATGACTAATTGTTTTGCCAGCGCATGCGCGGTCATGTAGCTGGGGGATGAATTCCAACAACAATATTTCACTATTTTAACAGTTGGTTAAACTGTCATATTGGTGGTATTTTTGGGTTTCCATTAAGTATCAATTCTTGGTGAAATGATCAGGAAGGCCAGATGGAAGAAGGGTGACCCATGGATGCCATTGTGGATAGATCACATTCTAGGGGATAGATGCAAGCCACTGTGGATAGATGTACTTGTCTCTGGATGCCTTCCCAATTTCTACACCCTAGTACTTAAAAATAGCTCTGGGGAAATGGACATCTAAGCAGTTAAGTTTTTGCCACTTTGTAGACTAGGAATTCAATGTAGATATAAATATCTATTTCTAGGGACATAAAGTTAACCTTCTTGGATGATAAGATTCAAAAGCACTTTTTACGTAAAAAAAAAAAAAAAAATCCAAATAGGATCATTGGTCTGTCACACTTACTAATATATCCATAAATTTAACAATAACCTACTTCATTTTTTTGTGTGTGTGGGTGGGTGGGGATATGCATGAGAATCAGTGTCTTCCTCTGTGGCCTTTCTCTAGAGGAAGGGTCTTTCACTGAACCAGAAACTCATCCTTCCAGCTAGACTGGCTGGTCAGTGAGTCCTTGGGATCTGATAAACACTGGGGTTGTAGACATTCTTTTATGTGGACTGCTGGGGATTTGAACTCATGTTCTCCTGCTTGCAGAGGAAGTTCTTTTATACTTTTATAGTTCCCCATCCCAACCTACTACATTCTTTAGTACAGCTTCACAGTGTTTCGCATTGTATGAATGTACAGGGTTCACAGTCACTCTCACAATGGACCTTTGTATTGTTATAGTTGTGTTGCCATGGTAAATATTGTTATAAAATCCTTTAACAGATATCTAAGGAACTATCCTGCCAAGTGAAATTTCTGAACTAGATATTACCTAATTGTACAAAATTTCAGCACATCTTCTTGATCAATGATTGATGGGAGAGGACCCAGCCCATTGTGGGTGGGGCATCCCTGGGCTTGTTCTGGGTTCAATTAAGAAAGCAGGCTGAGAAAGCCATGAAGAGCAAAACATTAAGTAACATTCCTCCATGGCCTCTGCCTCCAGGTTCCTATCCTGTTTGAGCTCCTACCCTCATTGCTTTCAATGATGAACTGTTATATGGAAATGCTAGTGAAATAAACCCTTTCCTCCCTAAGTTATTTTTGATCATGGTGTTTCACTGCAGCAATAGTAACTTTAACTAAGACAGATAGGAACTGTACATGTGGTGGTTTGAAGGAGAATGGCCCCCATGGTCTCATATATTTGAATGCTTGGTCATCAGGAAGTGGTACTACATAGAAGGAATAGGAGGTGTGATCTTCGTGGGGTACCAATAGCCTTGTTGGAAGAGTACATCACTGGGGGTGGGCTTTGAGGTTTCAAGGGCCTGAGTCAAGTCCAGTCTTTAACAACGTTTTCCATGTCTGTGAGAGTTTAAATCCCACCTTAAAGGTGGTCTTTAGTAATTCATTCTGCATATTGTTTTCTGCAAATGCTGGCTGAATTTGGCGAGAGAAAAACAAAAACCCTACTGAGACTGGAACAGACCGCAGCTGCTTTCACGCTGGAGCAGAGTGGTAGGACTCATGCAGGCATGGTGGCTTTTTGTTTTAAAAATACGTCTTTGTTTTAAAATGTGGATGGAAAAGGTGAAGCCTCTCTCTTTCCATCCACCAGCACATAGTCCAGAAGGGGAGGTGAACTGAGAAAAGTAAAAGTAAATTGAAAGTCAGAGGCTGATAAGGACTAGGAAGAGAAGTGGGGAGGGGTGGGTAATGCAGAGAGGGAGAGTTCTTAGGGGAGATGGCAAGCAGCCAAGGAAGAACAGAGTCTGTCCACCAGTGACAATGGGTGGTGGCTTCTGATCAGATATGTTGAACATAAATTCTACTTTAAGTTGTCACATTTTCCTCAGTTTTTCATTAGTGTTTTGAGAATTTTAAATAGTATAGTTCAATCATATTCACCTCTCTTTCCCTCAACTCTTCCCATCAGCTACCAATAGTCAATACCTCTTTAGCTAGGGCTGGGACTTCATCTACCTCCCCTCTCTACACTGGGATTTTGTCTGGCTTGAACTTGTTCATGTTGTCACAAGTGCTGTATGAGCCCTGATGTGCTTAAAAACAAACAAACAAACGACTGTAGTCACCTACCTGCTCTGGCTTTTATAGTATTTTGACTCCTCTTCTACAATGATCCTTGAGTCTTGGGAGGAGGCAGTATGATATTGTTATGGGGAACCCACAGAGATGACTATTTAGGCACAGTTTATAGCCAATTGAAAATCTTTATTCTAGCTGGTTGGGACTATACTCAGGTATTTGGGACCTAAGTGTAACACCCTGAGTTTAGAGTTAAGGGCTTTTAAAGGCCCCCCCCCCCCCCCCGGAAAAAAAAAAAAAACCACACACACACAAAACCAACCAACCCCAACCAACCAAACAAAAAACAACAAAACCCACAAAAACAAACAAACAAACAAAAAACCCAAATCACATTCTGGTATCTTGCTCTGGTGATGGTAGGGATGGTAGGTGGTGGGAGGGGAGATTTTGTGCAAGCAAGCAGTTTAGCTGAAGCCGAGATAAGCAGTTAGCTGGAGGAAGAGTTTTGCACAAGCAGGCAGTTTAGCAGAAGCTAAGATAAGTTAGCTGGGACATCTTGACCTTGGTTTTCTAGAATAGAGTTGGGTAATTTTCCATTAAGGAGATCCAATTCTAGTTAAACCTGAAATGGCCTCAGCAAGAAAACAAGATGGAGGAAACTCTGCACTGCCTTGTCCTGTTTCAATATAGATGTCCCACTGGGGGCTAAGCACTCTGCAGTCTCTTATTGTCTGCATCTTGACCAGTTGTGGGTCTCTGTGTTAAATGCCATCTAACTTTGACAAAAAGCTTCTCTGATAAGGGCAGACAGAGGCACTAACCTACAGGCATAATGATATGAATGGTTTGGAAGTAACCAACCACTCTCTGGTTGGATTTAAGGCCCACTCCACAAGTTGAAACCCATACCAGGCACTATTAATGGACCCAAGAACCTGTGGCTAAACAGGTCATAAGCTGTAGAGGAGAATCTACTGCCACCATTCTGCTAAATGTTATTTACATTATGTAGGGAAAGGGGCTGGCTAAAGAAACCCACCCTGACCCTGGAGCCCAGAACCAGTGAAACACAGCCTAGATCTGGGACTTGAGCCAGAGAAAGAAACACTTTATCCCAAAACCAGAACCAAAGAAACATGCCCTGACTCTGAAACCAGTGCCAAAGAAACACTCTTTGTCCCTAGAATCAAAGCCAGTGAAAGAAATATGCTCTGGCCTTAGAATTAGAGTCAAAAAGCTAAGAAAGGCCAGTGAAAGAAACACAGTTTGCTTCTGAAATCAGGAGTATCTCTGCCCCTAACCCACACAACTAACCAATCCCTAGGCAGAAAAAAGCTAACCAATCCCTGGACAGAAAATCTTCTCCCTGGAGAAACTCCATCCCCAAGATACCCTATATAAATCACCCTGCATGGTCAGTTGTGGGCTGTTCTTTCCCATCCTGATAGAGGCAGCCACTCTCCTGGACTCCTCCTTCCGAAATAAATCTCTTTTTCAAAAGAGTTTTACGAGTGAAGATCTTCATTTGCTGGCGCAGAGAAGAAGAACCTTGCTAAGACATAGTGGACTTAGTGGACTGAGCAGAAAAAACCTTGCAGAGACGTTCCCTTAGTGGGGCTGAGCCAAGCAGAGCTGAACAGGAGAACCTTGCTGAGATATCCCCTAGTGGACTGAGCAAGATGGAGCTGAACGGAAGAACCTTGCTAAGACATCCCCTAGTGCTGAGCAGAAAAAACCCTTGCTGAGACATCCCTTAGGGGGCTGAGCAAGGGGGAGTAGAAAAAGTAACGCTTTTCTCTGGAGCCAGAGGAGATTGCTACATTTCCACAAGGGTTTCCCCTTTAGCAGAGTGAAGTAAAAGAAGCAACATCTCAGACCGGAGAAGTAGAGCTCTGCAGGGAAGCCCCCTTATGTGGGGGTTGTAGCAGCTCTCCAGAAGAGGAGCAGGATTACTATGTCCTGTGGGGGAGACCATCCCCGACCCACACCAGGTATAGCCTGACTCCTGAACACTCAGGATGCCTTTCCCTGCTGAGCTGTCCTAACAGCTCCAGCCCTGACTCTCCTGAGCAGTCAGAATACCTTCCCCTCCAGGGCTGAGCTGTCCCATTGCAGCTCCAGCTGTCAGAGCTGTCCTAGCAGCTTGAGGTATCCGGGATACCTTTTCCTCCAAGGCTGAGCTGTCCCTTTGCAGCTCCAGCTGTCAGAGCTGTCCTAGCATCTCGAGGTATCTGGGATACCCTTCCCCTCTAGAACAGAGCTATTCTAGCAGCTCAAGGTGTTGCCTGACTCCCCAAACAGTCAGGATACCTTTCCCCCAGAGTTGCAAAACTCGCTTACACATTTCATTATGTTGTGACCTCCCTCTGAGAGCTTTTATCTCCTAGGAAAGTCTGTGACACACGCCCCCCCCCCCCCCCAGTTGTATTGATGGGGACTGAGGAAAGAAGATGTGATATTTCCCACCAAGGCAAAGAAAGGGTGCAGCAGCCAGTAGGATAGAGGGGCTGTAGAGCGAGAAGCCTGCTCACACATGTAGAGTGTAAACCTCATGAGGAAAGGGCTTATGTTTGTGGTGGTATTGTGTTCCCCAAAATATTGTGTACCCTAATAAACTTATCTGGGGTCAGAGAACAGAAAAGCCACTAGATACTTAGGATAGGCAGTGGTAGCACACACCTTTAATCCTAGCATTCCAGAGACAGAAATCCATCTCTTCAAGGATACAGCCAAGCATGGTGACTCACGCCTTTAATCCCAGAAAGCGAGCCTTTAATCCCAGGGAGCAATGGTAGAAGGCAGAAAGGTATATAAGGCATGAGGACCAGAAACTAGAAGCATTTGGCTGGTTAAGCTTTTAGGTTTTGAGCAGCACAGTTCAGCTGAGATTCATTCTGGATGAGGACACAGAGGCTTCCAGTCTGAGGAAACAAGATCAGCTGAGAAATTGGCCAGGTGAGGTTAGCTGTGGCTTGTTCTGTCTCTCTGATCTTCCAGTATTCACCCCAATAACTGGCCTCAGGTTTGATCTTATTAATAAGAACTTTTAAGATTCTTGCTACATATGTTTATCTGTTTTTCATGCCCTGCCTCTAGTGCCTAGAGTCAAATTTGATACACAGTAGCTTCTCAATAAAAAGTTGTTGGAATGCATAAATGAAAGCTGTTAGCACTCTGAACTGCCCCCCCAGAGACTCACCCAGTGTCCTGATGTCATCTTATGTAAAACCCCCTTTAAGAGGAATCCCCCTTCTTTAGTTACTTCTTTCCTCCCTCATCATGAGGTAGTGCACACCTCTGTTTTCTCTCTTTCTCTCTCTCTCCCTCGTCTCTCTATTCCTTCTCCCCTCCCCCTTTAATAATAAAACTTTCTACATGGATACCATGTCTGCATGGTGTGAGTACCTTTCCACTGAGCCATGCTGCCCCTCCACCTCGTCTCCATGGAGTCTGTGAGGCACCTTGGCTCCAGCTGCCAAGGCCTTTCATGTGCCGGTTCACAACAATAGCCCTATTAGGGGTTCCGATCTGCCTAAGTGCTTGACATGTGGGTTTAAGCAAGGTCACTTGGGCAAAATGAAACCTCACAGGGTTGGAGATGTGAGAGTCTGGCTTTGCTCTGTCTACCTGGAATACCGTCAGCATTAGCTGTGGTCGGTCTTCCATGTGAGATGCCTGTGTGTGATGCCTGTGTGTTTGAATGTACTCTCTGTGGATAAGCAATCTGTATCACTACCATGATAGAAAGATCTTTATTTGTTTGTTTTTTTGAGATAGGGTTTCTCTGTGTAACAGCCCTGGCTTCCTGGAACTTGTTCTGTATACCAGACTGGTCTTGAACTCACAGAGATCCACCTGGCTCTACCTCCCAATTAAAAAAAATAATTTATTTTTATTTTATATGCATTGGTGTTTTGCCTACATGTATATCTGTGTGAGGGTGTCAGATCTTGGAGTTACAGGCAGTTGTGAGCTGCCATGTGGGTGCTGGAATTGAACCCCAGGTCCTCTGGAAGAGTAGTCAGTGCTCTCAACCTCTGAGCCATCTCTCCAGCCCTAGAAAAGTCTTAAAAAATCTTTAATTACTTCCTTAGTGGGATCTCAGTAGCAAATGTGACTGTTTGTTATCATGTTATTTCCTGTGCAACTCTGTTAAATCAGTGCCACTGAGGTGTTACACCCACTTTAGGTATGGGTTGAGGGTATTTAAAAGCATTTTAATTGGAAATTTATTCTTCCATATGAGTCATTTAGGTTGAGGGGAATGGGGAGATGCAGGAAGGGAGGGCTTTGGTTCAGAAATGACCATGGTGAAAAAGAGTGGCAGTCCCAGGATGTAATGGCCTTCAGAATGCTGAAGATTGAAGCTGTCATGGAAATGTCTTAGGGAATCTTGGTTGCTTCTACCACAGGCGTGCTTCAGGTGATTCTCGGTGATCAGGTGAAGCTACGATCACTCAACACCAAGATAAAGTGTGAAAAGTGTCCATGAAAGTGTGCCAAAGTTAAGATTTTTTGGCAATCTTGGTAGGGTTGGAATGGGGGCTTCTATTCTGAGACAGCCAAAGTATGTTGAAGATAATCATATGACTTCCCAGAGGAGATAAAAGGTGTTCTGGTCTTTTTTTTTTTTTTTTTTTTTTTTAATTGCTGTGATAAAACACTGCATCCAACAGCAACCTGGGAGGAAAGAGTTTTATTTGGCTTGCACTTCCCAATCACAGATCATTATGAAGGGAGGGCTGGGCAGGAACTCAAAGCAGGAACCTGGAGGCAGGAACTGATGCAGAAGCCATGGAAGAGCATTGCTTACTTGTAGTGGGTAGGCATTCCAGCTTTGGTCTGGAAGTTCCAACCCCCATTGAGACTTCGGCAACTGTCATGCCTACAAGGCGGGGCCAAGGGAGGGCCCTGAAGACCCGAGATTGAATGCGCTGTGCTCTCTTCCTTCTTGGACCGGGGACACTAGAGGTAGACAGAGGAGAGTTCTCCAGAGAACACTGCCGGACTTCCCTGCGTCTTTCACAGAACCTGCAACCTACCTATCCCTTCATTTGTAAGTTATGCCATTAACTAAATCTCCCTTTTAACTACGTGGAGTGGCCTTAATAATTTCACCAATACTTACTGGCTTGCTCACTCTGGCTTGTTCAGCCTGCTTTCTTATATAACTTAGGACCACCTGCCCCGGGTTGACACAATGAGCTAGGCCCTCCCACATCAACCATTAATCAAGGAAATTCCTCACAGATTTGCCTACAAGCCAGTCTGAGGGAGACAGTCCCCAGATGAGATCCCCTCTTCCCTGATATGTCTAGGTTTGTGCCAAATTAACAAAAATGAGCAAGCACAGAAGGCATTTGAGCCCTGACTCTTTGACTGTACACCTCTAGATCCTTTGAGCGTCTACAAGGACAGAAATAAGATAGGGATAACACCTACTCTGCTGGATACACACTGCTGGGGCTCATCTGTAAGTGCCCAGGTAAGCCATAGGTGCACAGTTAACACCGAATAATAGCAGCCCTTAAGAACCTATTGCTTACGAACAGCTAACTATACAAGGAGACAGTTCTAGAAAGCCAGAATGGGGAGCCCACGGAAGGCCAGATTATGAACATATTGAAACAAAGCACACAATTGACACTTCTCTCCTTTTTTGTAGTGATACCAAGATGTTAGGCACTCGCACCTTCTCTAGAGCTGAAACAGGCACAGAATGGGGGTATGATCCTGTTTTTCAGTTGTCTGCAACTTGAATACGTAGTAGCTACTGATGTTCATTAGGGTTTGAACGACTCCTGATTTTGAAGTTGTGGTCTGCAACTGGCAATGCTACTTTGGGGGTTGTAGAACTTTCGGGACAGTGATCTATTTAGCTGATGAGGGTTGGTGGGGGTGGACCTTGAAGGTGCTGTCTGCTTCTCATTCAGACTGAGTGCTCCACTTCCTGTGTGCTGATGTGAATGAAGTAACTCTTGTGACTCCCAGCTATGGAGTAAAATAAGCATCTCCTTCGTTTCATTGCTCCTTATCGCAGCAATGAACACACGTTATCACGGAGCCTCCTGCAGCGATGAAAGTGTCAGTGCATAGTGAAGAAGTTGACACTGAGTCATGTTGTGTACTTATTCTGTTCCTGATCCGGGCCGAAGCATCTCTTGGCATTTTCTCCCGTTCCAGGTTCCCATCCCAGTTCAGGAAGGAGCAGATGAGCTGGGTCAAGGAACTTCATTTTTATTTTGATAAGTTCAACCTAACGAGGTTTGGCTTATCGGTTCAGTTAGCGGCGACTCTTGTGTGATTTCATTGAGCCATTTATCATTATTGTTCTTGCCTATCTCCAAATTGGCTGAAGATTTGATCATTGGGCCACAGATGCCTTCAAGTAAGTTGCCAGTAAGAGCTTGAGCTGGTCAGGGCCGAGGACACAGCTCTTCTGAATGCAGAAAGGGTTTTAGAAGTCATTCCCTGGGGTTATTTTTATCAGTAATTTCAGCATTCATTAGCTTTGGCTGTTGGTATGGATCATACCTACCCTCCAGAAGGCTATTTAAAAGATGTGGTCACCTCCTTGTGGCACTATTGGTGGTAGAAATTCCATCAGTGTAGCCTGATGGAAGGGAATCACAGTATGGGAGCATGCTGGCTGTCTCTCATCTCTTTGCTTCCTGGCCAGCAGAAAGAAGACGTTTCTTCTGTCACACTTCCTGCCATGATGGGCCTTACCACAGGCCCAGAGGCAATAACACCACCTGGACTTAGACCGAAACCAGGAACTAAGGATAAACCTTTGCTTATTTTAAGCTGTTTACTGTAGGTATTTTGCATCAGGAATAGGAAGCTGACTCTCACAGGGTCTTCCTCCAGTTGAGAACATTGTCTATTTATCTATCTTCCACACACATGATGTCCACAGGTGACATCATGGCTCCTGGGATGCAGATTTATATTGATAGTGATCAGTGAATCCCACCTCATTAGTTTTTTTTTTGTTTTTTGAGACAGGGTTTCTCCGTGTAGCTTTGCACCTTTCCTGGAACTCACTTGGTAGCCCAGGCTGGCCTCGAACTCACAGAGATCCGCCTGGCTCTGCCTCCCGAGTGCTGGGATTAAAGGCGTGCGCCACCACCGCCCGGCTTCCCACCTCATTATTAACCTTAGAAAAAAGGTAATTTACGTGTTCATAATTCTTACCATACTACTAATCTTAGAAAACTATTTAAAGAAATATCCTCGAATTTAGGGAAATTCTTTGTGATCACATTTCCCCCCTCTCTGAGTCCTTACTGTACTCCAAACTATCCATCTAGAGTCCTCCCTGGAGTCCACAGTGGTCCTACCTGCCATTCCCATTAGTCTGTACAATTCACATCCTTGCCTCAGCTGAAAACTGGGGAGGCAGAGTGAAATGTTCTTCTCGTCTGACACATCTGCTTTCTGTGGGACATCACTGATGATCTTAGAAAAAATTCAGAAAAGGGAGAAAAATTGGAAAACAGATTCCAGGGTGTTGGATTAATAGGTCAGATCGTAGCTACCCTACTGTTTCTCTTTAATATGTTCTAAACATGCTTCTGCTCTGCATTTAACCGTAAGGACAGGCTTTCAGTCCATTAGGATGTGTATGTGTGATCAGCCCCGTGCTTACTCCTGGCACTTCTCCCTTCTCTTAGATGCTGATTCACAATAGCACAATTTGCTGAACTTGGCACCATTCACATGTTCTCCTAAAATGCAAGGCATTCAGTAATGCTTTCATGGTAGCAATTGCCTAGAAATTTAAGATTACCTGAAAAGAAAGATGAGTATTCAACTAATAAAGATTTTCAACTATTAGTCTTCCAAAGCTTTTCATTTCGATCCTTTATTATTTTAAAAACCAGAAGGCCCAAGGGAGGCTTAATTCCTCACTCAGCTTTCGTTCATCTAAGTGCATCCTGGAGCTACTTATTGTTCTGAGAATTGGCAACACTAGGTCTACAGGGTTGGCCAGGACCTCTTTCTCCTACTGCATCTGATGCTGTAATTTACATCCAGCCAAGGAGAGAGGTCCTGTTCTTTAGGGTCCAGGAGTCAGAGGCCAGGAATGAACTGTGCAGCCTATTTCTAGAACAATGATAAAACTATCCCAGATCTGGAAGATTTAGCATTATTTGTGTTGTTTCTTTAAACATCAAAGTCAACCATGTAAGTATTTCTTTTTTAAAAAAATATTTGTTTTTATTTTATGTGATGTGTATTTGCCTTCATGTATATATGTGCACTATGTGTACTTGGTGACCTTGGAGGCCAGAAGAAGGTGTTGGATCCCCTGGATCTGGAGTTACTGATGGGTACTGGGAATGAAACACTGGTCCTTTGCAAGAACAGCCAGTGTCCTTAACTGCTGAGCCATCTCTCCAGCCCAGTGTTTCTTACATTGTGGCACAGATGTGTTTGTGGAGAGTTGTTGCAAATTGGGTTGTAGACAGAACTATATTTTAAAGGAACTCTGGTGACTTGGTAATTGAAAGTATGCTATTAAGAGCATTCTTTTGCGATAAAAAAGAACAATAGTGTATCTTCTGGGCAAATATGGATTTTAAATTTTTTCGTAGAGTAGATTTTTCAAACAAATCTTGTCTCTGCCTCTTTAAGATTGATTATGGGAACAATGGAGCACTCTGAAAGTCAAGATTTCAGGGCCAGATTCTGTGACATCTGACATTTCACATCTATTGAAGTTGATGGCAGTGTCTTAGAGAAATATTGCTTTGTCTTTGAGAAAATATGCATCATAATCATAGCTCCCCAAAATAGTTATTGACTTTTTTTTTGAGTTAGGACCTCACTGTGTGGCACAGGTTAACCTTGAACTCTAGGTCTTCCTACTTCACACTCCTGGGTATTAGTATTCTAGGTGTGTATCCCTTTCCAGCAGTGATTAAAAAAAAACAAAAACAAAAAAACAACAACAAATCACATTGCCTTGTGAAACCCTAAGTAAATACTACACCTGAAGTGAACATTAGGCCTTGTCTGTGTAGGTTGAGTAGAGATGTGATGTTATATCAAGTAAGAAATTTAGAGAGACATAATATGTCTGCTATGATCAAGTCACAAGTGTGTAAAACTTTAAAATTTAGAGCAAACAGATTTGAATTTTAAGGAGTAATTTGAATGTGCCATGCTTCTTTGCTTAGACATCAACTGTTCTCAGCTGTGGATAGGCACTAGAGCCACAGAGGAGCTTTTAAAAACCAAGGATGCCTGGGCTCCCTCCCTAGCAGCTCTGACTTACTTGTCAATAAGCTGACAAGAAGGACAGGAGAGATGTTCAGCTGTTAATAGCACTCATTACTCTTGTAGAGGACCAGGTTTTGTTCCCAGTAGCTACGTGGCAACTCACACCCATCTGTAATTCAAGTTCCAAGGGATCTGATGTCCTTTTCTGACTTCCATGGGCACCAGGCACACACGTGGTGCACATACATACATGCAGGCAAAGCATTATACACATAACATAAAAATAAATAAATCTTTAGAAAAGAAATTGACTAGATGCTGTGTTGCCAAGAATCCCGCAGTTCTTTCATTCTAACGTACGTCCAGCCTGGGAACCACTTCCGACCCTACAACTTCAAGTGTGTTCTGTCAGCACTGCAGCATTGGCCTCACCTGTAATGTGCTAAAAATTCATACTCTTGGGCGTCACACACTCGCTCTGAAGCCTACCTCTTACTTTCTCTCTAGGAGAGTCATTGGTGGTGCCATTTTCACAGCCCTGGGACAGACACTGCTGAAGGTATGAAGAAACTTGAAAGTGTGGATAGGGCTTGGCTTTCCTTTCAAAGGCATTGCTGAGGGGAGGGTGGTGCTGGAGGGATTCAGCCCCCTGGAGCAGTTTGAGACTAGAGGTTTGAGTAGTTGTGCTAGAGAGCTGTCTACAGTCCTTAGGATGAGTGTCCCCTCCTCTTTCTATCCATCTTCATGCAGGGAGAGGGACTTGAGCACTTGAAATGGAAAAGGTGGTAGGACTACTGCTTCCCACAGCCTGGTTCTTGAGCCATCAGCATCAGCATCAATATCAGCATCAATATCAGTATCATCAGCATTAACAACATCAACATCAGCAGCAGCATAAGAACACCATCATCAGCATCAGCATGGGAAAACTTGTAAAAATGCCAATTTGGGGACCATTCTAAACTTAGTGACTCAAACTCCAAGGATAAGAACTGGCCACTGTTTTTTTTTTTTTAAACAAATATGTCCTGGGATTATAATATATACTCACTTAAGAACACTGAGTGTGTGCATTTTCCACACAGAGGAGATAGGAAAGGGAATTGCAGGCCATTGGAAAAAGTGTGAAGCTTACTAGCAGCATTTGTGGGGATCATCAAATCCTAAACACTGTGCAAACTCTACTGAGAAATTCCAAACAGTTTTGCTCTGATCAATGTTTCTTTACTGATTCAGGAACATGATCCTTTCCTTGTTTGGGTCATTTGGTTCATAATCATATTGATAGGGAAAGCTTTAGGTTGTGTGGTGTGGTGTGTTTGTTTTTTCTTGAAACACATTTTGCAGTTGTCTGAGAGCTTTTTATTACTAGAATAGTATAATCATAAATGTAAGATTTCAATACAATGCACGGGAAGTCCAAAATATAACGGCAGCACCATTTGCTTTTAAAGGAACCTGCTTTAAATTGTCTTTCTTAATGCAGAGTAAATTTACAGAATCTATAATCTTATTGGGTAGGATGGGATTAAGATCAGTTAAAACCATCACATCTAAGCAGTGATTTAATAATGTCAGATTCCCCTTTTAAATTGTTCTTGTTCTAACTGTTAGTGAAGAGGAAGCCCATGCATCTTCCTTTCATCTTCCTTTCTCTTCTCAAACTGAAGTGTTAATTCATACCTTGAAGGGCAAATAGAGGTCACTGAAGAGAGGAAAGGCCTGGGTAATGAACCGTGCAACAGAGCTCAAAGTGAATTCCCATTGACCGCGGAAGACATTATGGAGATTGAATGATCCATCTCTCTTGTATCACAGGGCTTTGAGAGTTCAGATGAGGTGCGTAGGGTCACATTGCTAATGAGGGAGAAGAAACCAGAAACCATATTTCAAAACTCCTTGGGGAGTGCTTTTCCTATTATACCATGGTCACATGATACTCACAGAGCAAGTCAATGTTGGGGAAACACAGTCTATGTGAATTGATGTAGAACATGGTCATTGATTTTTTCCCCCTTTGCTCTCTCTAATGGGCTAGCAATAGACAAGATGTCACTAAATTTTCTGGCATTACTATATATACAGGTTATTTCTCAAATCATTTTTAGAATGAGTTAGCATGTGAATAGATGATAAAAAAGTAAAAAATAACACGAGTCAATACTTTCTGCTGGTTTCCCTACTGACGCCCAGGTGATGTATCCAATAAATTCTTGACCAAGTTTATTTTGACATGCTATATAGGTTTTAAAAACTATTATGTCCCAAACTGCATATTGTCTCCCCAAACTTACCTCCCATGCACCTACAGTCAATCACTGTTCATTTAGAACCTTGAAAAATATCCTCAATTCTTCCTTTTCCTCTTACTCCATGTGTCAGCTCGGTCATTAACTTCATCCGTGTTATCTCTTGTCAATCATAGCTCTAATTATTCAGTTCCAATACCTCTTCACCACTCATACTTCCATTGTTTTAATTTGATCTATTGTTTGCCCTAACTCAATCTATTGCTTCAGATTTTTTTCCTGTGGTGGTTGAAACGAAAATGTCCCACATAGGCTCATGTGTTTAAATGCTTGGACTTTAGTTAGTAGAGCTGTTTAAGAAGGATTAGTAGGTGTGGCCTTATTGGAAGAGGCATATCACTGGGAAGTAGACTTTGAGGTTTCAAAAATCCATTCCAGGCCCAGTCTCTCTCTCTCTCTCTCTCTCTCTCTCTCTCTCTCTCTCTCTCTCTCTCTCTCTCTCCTGCTGCTGCTGCTGCTGCTGCTTGTGGATCAGGAAGGATATAAGCTCTTAGCCTCATGCCTGCCTGCCTGCCTCTATGCTTCCTGCCATGATGATAACAGACTAATCCTCTGAAACTGTAAGCAAGCCTCCATTTAAATTCTGTCTTTCATAAGAGTGGCCTTGGTCAAGACGTCTCTTTATATCAATGGAACAGTAACTAAGACAGAAGTTGGTACCAGGGACTGGGGTATTGCTGTTACAGGCACCATGCCGTTTGTTGGAGACTTTAGGACTTTGGACTAAAAAAGTGGTTCAATGCTTTCAGCAGGACTAAATGGGACATCCTAGTAGGAAGGTAGAAGACAGTAGTGTGGAGAACAATTTAGACTATGGAGACCTAGTTCAAGAAGTTTCAGAGGGGAAGAATATTAGCAGCTGGCCTAGAGACCATTCTTGTGATATTTTGGCAAAGAATGTGGCTGCTTTTTGTCCTTGTCCTGAGAATATGCCTGAGGCTAAATGGAAGAGTTTTGCATTAATGTCATTGCCAGAAGAGATTTCAAGACATTCTAGTACTGGCTGTCACATGGCTATTAGATCTTATGCAGACCTACAATGAAAAGGAGCAAGCAGGGAGTGGGAGAAGAGAAATACAAAGTGTACAGTTTGGGGAGAAAAGGAGCACAAGGAAATATAGTGGAGCTAAGTCCTGTGCTCAAGGAGGTAAAATGTCTAAAGAAAAGCCTGATGCTAAATGGAACAAAGGGAGTGGTGATCTCAGGACAAGACCCCACCCAGCTAAGCTTCCAACTTGAGAAAAGGAATTAGAGAAAAGCCTAAGCAGCCAAGGAAGCCATCAACAAATCAAAGCTAATGTAAATGTAATTCAAGGAGGGGCAGGTTCCAGCCCCAGCAGAAGAGCTTGGCAGCTTTGACCACGTAGTTCTGGATTTAGAGTGAAGAAGGATGTGGGAAAGGGGTTGTGGAATTTTCCTCTACTGTGAAGGAAAGCTGCCGAGGCCAGGACTGTGTCAGGGCTGTTCCAGCATGGAGGCCAGGGGAGGCCATTGTGTGAAGCTGTGAAGGTAAAGTCTGGATTGTGTTGGAGACCCCAGCCAGAGCCATGGGATACTTGCCAAGGAAAGCTGCAGACAGGTTGTGGAACCAGCCCAGGAGAGAGAGAAGCGTGTTGCAGTCAGCAAATCTGGAAGGGAAGATCCTCTAATAAACCCTTTAACATCCAATATAGAGTTGTAGAATTTTTAGTTTGCCCTGCTGGGTTTCATTCTTGCTTTGGTGCATTGTTACCACAATATGCTCCCTTTACCATCTTTTGGAATGGTAATTCGTATTCTGTGCCATTGTATGTTGGAAGTTTGTAATCTTATTTTTGATTTTGATATAGGGGATTACAATTAAGAGAATTTCCTTGAGTCTCAGAAGACACTTTCAAACATTGTTAAGACTGTGAAAGACTATGGGGACTTTTGAAGTTGAACTAAATATATTTGCGTTATGATATGGTTGCAAGCTCTGGGGGTCAGAGAGTGAACGTGGTGGTTTGAATGAGAATGGCCTCCACAGTCTCATCTGTTTGAATGCTTGGTCCCTGGTTAGTGGAACTATTTGGGAAGGATTAGGAGGTGTGGCCTTGTTGGAGGAAGTGTGTCCCTGGGAGTGGGATTTGAAGTTTCAAAAGCCCATGCCAGGCTCAGTCTCTCTCTACCTGTCTCCCTGTGGATCAGGATGTAGCTCTCAGCTTTATGGCTGCCTGCCTGTCTCCATGCTTCCTGCCATGATGATAATGGACTAACACTCTGAAACTGTAAGCCATCCCCCAATTAAATGCTTTCTTTTATAAGAGTGCTTTGGTCATGGTGTCTCTTTACAGTAATAGAACAATCTTGAGCTGGTTCTAAGACACCGCTTGCTTGCTTGCTTTATTTCTGCTTCTAGGCTCACTATTAGAAATTTCTCTCTTATCCTGTTTCAAGAGTGATCGTTCTAAAGTATAAAGAATACCACAACATAATCCATGTTTAAACCTTAAAACAATTCTCCATGACTAATAGGATAAAGCTTTAGCATGGCACACAGACCTTCTGTCATTTGATCTCTGCTTGCCAGTTTAACTATACTTCTGGTCCTTCTTTCCTACACACCCATGCTCTAGCAAGAGTAGACAAATGTGCTGCCTACCATTATCTTTGACTCCCGAAGATTCTGTTCACTCAGCACAACACAGACACTGTAAGAGACAATACTTTTGACATCTTCCTACTTCCCTCTGTACCTAGTATGGCAGTTTCAATGAGAAGTGTCCATGTGAACACTTAGGTTCACATATTTAAACACTTGATCCGAAGTTGGAGACTCTGTTTTGGGAGATAGTACAGCCTTGCTGGATGAAGTATGTCATTGGAAGTGGAGTTAGAGGGTTCATAGCCTCACCCCAGGACCATTTTCTCTCTCTGCTTCATATCTGCAGTTGGAGATGTGATCTCTCAGCCTCCTGCTCATGTGCTGTGCCTGCTGCTTCCTGTCATGCCTCCAGACTGTCATAAACTCAAGCCTCCTGGAACTTCAAGCCAAAACAAACCCTTTCTTCCACAAGATGCTTTTGGTCATGGTGTTTTTATCATAGCAACAGAAAAGCAACTAATAAACCTAGGGAGAATTATTTTCTCTGGATTGTATGCTCATAGCATCTCCTGGATGTTTTATTATGAGAAATTTCAAGTGAACAGGAGAACTGAAAGAATTTTGTAGTGATTTTTATAACTACCATGTTGTTATGTTTGCTTTATAATCTCTGCAGCCATCAATTATCTTTCAAAATCAGTTGCAGGAAACAACATGTGTTGCTCCTCATAACTCAGAATTCCTATAATTCAGAGCTCTATATTTGTGGATCCTTTTTACTCCTATTTAAAACAAATAAATATTGAAATGCACAAATATTAAGTTGCCGTGCAGTTCACTATATTTACACCATGAGTGACCTATGTACCAATCAAGATGCAGAAAAGGATCATCAGATTAGAAAAGGTCATTTTTGCCTCCTCCAAGGAAATATGTGTCTCCTGTTTGCTAGAGGAAGTGGCTCTTCTTTTCTCTTTTTTCTTTCTTTCTTCTGATTTTCTTTTTTTTGGTTTTTCGAGACAGGGTTTCTCTGTGTAGCTTTGCGCCTTTCCTGGATCTCGCGCCGTAGACCAGGCTGGCCTCAAACTCACAGAGATCTGCCTGCCTCTGCCTCCCGAGTGCTGGGATTAAAGGTGTGCGCCACCACCGCCCGGCTCTTCTGATTTTCTTAACAGTTGTCTATGATACAACTTCATATACATGGGATTATGTAGCATGTACTCTTTTATGTAAGATTTCTTTTACTGAAAATAATGATTTTAAGATAAATGAATTTTGTATCATTTGTATTAATTCATTAAAATTACTATTGACTAATAAATATATTATGGATATTCTTGTCTAAGTCTGTTTATGTGAATCTTTCTCTTTTCCCCATCTCTCTGTTTGGGTAATTGCTTGGGTGGGAATTTCTAGTCGTAGTTATATAAATTACTCCCAAACTTTCACTTAAAATGATTAAACCATTTACACTCTCACCAAAAATGTGTTGCTTCATATCATTATCAACATTTTGCATAATAGTATCTCATTTTTTACCTGTAAGAATGGAAAGAAAAGCATCAAACAGATATGTCCACAGTAATGTTATTCACAATGCTAAAAAGTAACACAAGTTAGTTGATCATTGACAGGTTGGTGGATAGGCAAGAGATCTATCACACAGTGGATATTGGATATTAGCCTTACAAAGAAGGGAATTCTTGCACATACTATGACATGCATGAATAACCTAGCACATATAATGACATACTTGAGTAATAGCCTGAGTATCTCAATGGAGAACCATTTCCTTGAGGATGAGTAAGACAGAGAGAGAAAGCAAAGACTTTTGTTGTTTATTAATGAGTATGTGTATTTTTTTTTACTTTAAGTGACTTCAAATTCATTTTAGAAAATGTGCACATTTCTATAAAAACTATTAAATTCACAGAGGAGATAATGTAAGCATTCTCCATCTCATCTCTGAGTCTTGAGTTCCTCACACTCCCAAGCTTTAGCAGTTGTCCTGATTTGCTTTATGTTAGATAAACTTTATAATAGAACACTAGCCAAAAACCACCTGGGGGAAAAATGTTTGTTTCTGCTTACTGCTTACAGGTTCCATCATCAAGGGAACCTGTAAGATCTGAAGCAGAAACAATGGAGGAATGTGGTGATATTATGTTCCCCAAACTATTGTGCACCCTAATAAACTTATCTGGGGTCAGAGAACAGAACAGTCACTAGATATAGAGGCTAGAAAATGGTGGCACACACACCTTTAATCCTAGCATTCCAGAGGCAAAGATCCATCTGGATCTCTGTGAGTTCAAGGCCATAGTAGAAACGGCCAGGTGTGGTAACAAGAGCCTTTAATCCCAGGAAGTAATGGCAGAAAACAGAAAGATATATAAGGTGTGAAAACCAGGAACTAGCCTGGTTGAGCTTTTAGGCTTTTAGCAGCAGTTCAGCTGAGATCCATTTGGATGAGGACTCAGAGACTTCCAGTCTGAGGAAACAGGATCAGCTGAGGAATTGGCGAGGTAAGGAAGCTGTGGCTTGTTCTGCTTCTCTGATCTTCCAGCATTCACTCTGATACCTGGCTCCAGGCTTATTTTCATTAATAAGACCTGTTAAGATTTGTGCTACAGAGGAATGCTACTTCCTGGCTTGCTCCCTTTGGCTTGCTCAACTATCTTTCTTACACAGCACAGGCCCACCTACCTAGGAATGGTGCCACCTGCTGTGGACTGGGCCCGCCCACATCAATCAGGATTTAAATAATCCACCCACAGACATGCCCACAGGCCAATGTGCTGGAGGCAAGTCCTCAACTGAGGTTCTCTCTTTCCAGGTGTGTCCAGTTGACAACTTAAGCTAACTATAATAAAAGTATTACACACTTGCTCTTTCTCTTTTTCTGAATGGGAAAGAAATTGTTTCAGGAGAGTAGAAAAGCATTCCAGCTTATTTCATTTTATTACCTTTATGCACCCCAAGAGGAATATGACTGATTTTACTTCCCAGCTGAATTCACTGCAGAAATTTCTATTGGGCTGGTAAAAATACTTGTCCTGGGGTAGTGGATGGAAAAAACAACAGACAAGCAAAACTACCCTTTAACCATGTCGTTCATTTTATTTCACCAAAGTCAAAATATTCTGTATCTGACAAAAATTCTTATTTGTGTAGCATTCAACAGCTTCTCCTACAAGCTCTGCCTTGTCTTTTCCTTCCCATCTCTCCTCTCCTGCCCTCCTTTCTATGCAGTAATTCAGATTCTTCCTGGGTTTTGGACAAGCTTGTTCCCATTATCCTCTATGCCTTGGTCCTGGGAATGGAATGATAAGAACAAGAATGAAAACTGAAATTTTAACCTCTGGATATTCACACATAATTCAATTTTATCTCCTGTAATTTCCAGCATAGTATTATCGGTTTTGAGTTCTATGAGGATCTGCCTGCTTGGCATAAAGGCATTGATTTTAGATGTGGAAGACTTACCTGAGATAGCCTTTTGCAGTTTGGTGGTTACATGAACTTAAGTCAAGTCCCTTAAGCTTCTAGGTCTCACATCCTAGCTCCTAAGATGGGATAACATTCCTTAACCCAGTTCACCACATTTGTGTCAGAGTGTATAAAGATACACCCATGAGGTACAGTATGGCTTTCTTCTCGACATCATCATCATTTTATGTCCAAGAAAGCTGACACTTGCCAGAATGTTTACATATTGTTGGTTAGTTATGGGTCAGCAACTAAAATCGGAATGTTTAGAGTTAATCTCTCCCACTGAGATCTGAAATGTTCTATTTCAACTTGTAGACAAGTCTTGTTTCACTTCTCACTCTGGAGGGATGAGGTTTTTTTTTTTGTTTGTTTGTTGACTGGGAGATAAGACCGACACTTGCATTCTTTCTTCTTCACAGTGTTAGGCTCGACATTGAGATGCACATTAATTTCCTGGACTCACAGGAAAGAGAATGAGAATTCATGGGCATCAATGGACTTCTAACCCCCATTTATGCGGTTGCAGGAGTTTGCTTGTCTTGTAGGGATGGGGCACATTTCTGAATCTGGAGAAGTAACGTTTTCCAGGACTTCTCTGCTGCAGTAAGTGACAGCAGATGATGAGGAGATGCCTACCACACAGCATCTGTTGGCACAACTTCAAATTGGCCAACATTTTTGTTTTTTGAGACAATGTTTTGATATGTAGCCCAGGTTTGCCAAGTACTCTTTATGAAGCCTTGACTGACCTTGAACTCATGGCAGTCTCTTGCCTTAGCAGCCTGATTGCTGGGATTACAGGCATACACCATCATGCCTGGTCTGACATATTTCTTGATCAGAAAGTGCATCCCTCTCCTGAGGACCTCCTTAGGTCAAGACTAAACTACAGGGTATTATTGTATCAGCTTAAGTGGGGACATGAGAGACCCATGCCATAGTGCATTTTATGCCCCTGTAGGTTGGAAAAAATATGAAATGTGTTACCCAGACATCTGGCAGAAGCCAATCTGAAAGTGACTTTGGCAATACAGTCAGCATTTCAGTTCTTACAAGTACGGACTTGCATGAGTTTGTGTTTTTTTTAAAGAACACAGCTAGAGGATGACAAATGGGAAATTTAGAACATTATTGGAGAAAGTGTAGATTCAGCTCCAAAGGATAGGATGATTTGATTCATTGAGTAAAGGTTCAAGTGGTTATTCTCATCTTAAAAAATTAAATTTTTTTTTTATATGCGTGTGTCACTGAATGTGCTGGTATATACATGCTGCTGTGCTCATGTGGAGGTCAGAGGACAACTGTCAGGAGTTGGTTCTCTCCTTCCACCGTGTGAGTGAGTCCTGAGGACTGAACCCAGGTTGCCAAGCTTGGCAGCACATGCCTTTACTTTCTGAGCAACTTTGTCCCCCCTACCCCAAGCACAATTTTTCAATCTTGACAAAAATCAGATAATTTTATCCTAGTCAGAAACAAGGCCAGAAAAGGATATGTTATTTTTATTTGGGGGCGGGGGGATGTCTCCATTCCACACTCAACCATCTAGCTCCCTTTATAATTACTGTGTCAAGAGACCTACCAAGAAGGAATAGTATTAAAGACATTTTGGAAACACTTGCAATAGAAATGGCTGACTTAGTGAATGAAGTCCTTGGGTATCTAGGAGTAGCAGGGGATGGCAGGAAAGTGGCTTTCTGTGCCTGTGGCTGATGGGATAATGTGTGGTAGAGTGTGGCTGATGGGATGATGTATGGTAGAGTGTGGCTGATGGGATGATGTGTGGTAGAGTGTCGCTAATGGGATGATGTGTGGTACAGGTGGCTGTTGGGATGATGTGTGGTAGAGTGTGGTTGATGGGATGATGTGTGGTAGAGTGTGGTTGATGGGATGATGTGTGGTAGAGTGTGGCTGATGGGATGATGTGTAGTAGAGTGTGGCTGATGGGATGATGTGTGGGAGAGTGTGGCTTGCAGAGACAGCACACGTCCTCCGTTTCTTCACTTCCCAGTAAAGTAGGGAGCAGATGTGGGAGAAGCTGTGCTTTGGTTTCATTGTGTTGTCCTAAAGAGTTCTTGGGCCTTAGAGACTGAGCAGCCTGGGCCCAGTCCGCCTTCTACCACTCAGTCCTACTTCTACCAGCCCAGTCTGCCTTCTACCACTCAGTCCACCTTCTACCACTCAGTCTACCTTCTACCAGCCCAGTCTGCCTTCTGCCAGCTCCGTCTGCCTTCTACCAGCCCAGTCTGCCTTCTACCAGCCTAGTCTGCCTTCTACCAGCCCAGTCTGCCTTCTACCAGCCCAGTCTGCCTTCTACCAGCCCAGTCTGCCTTCTACCAGCCCAGTCCGCCTTCTACCTGCTCAGTCCACCTTCTACCTGCTCAGTCCACCTTCTACCTGCTCAGTCTGCCTTCTACCAGCCCAGTCTGCCTTCTACCAGCCCAGTCTGCCTTCTACCAGCCCAGTCTGCCTTCTACCAGCCCAGTCCACCTTCCACCAGCCCAGTCCGCCTTCTACCAGCCCAGTCTGCCTTCTACCAGCCCAGTCTGCTTTCTACCAGCCCAGTCTGCTTTCTACCAGCTCAGTCTGCCTTCTACCAGCCCAGTCCACCTTCTACCAGCTAAGTCTGCCTTCTACCAGCCCAGTCCGCCTTCCACCAGCCCAGTCTGCCTTCTACCAGCCCAGTCTGCCTTCTACCAGCCCAGTCCGCCTTCCACCAGCCCAGTCCGCCTTCTACCAGCTCAGTCTGCAGTGTAGCCTAATAAATAAAGACTAATAAAGGAAGCATAATATGCTATTTGAGAACATTTTCTACTGAAAATGTAGAACATTTCTTTGAATGTGGCTGAAGAATTAAAACATTAAATGATATTACTTAAAAAGAAGTCTAAAACTTGCTGATTTAGAGCCAGTACAGCAGTCCAGAAACACAGTCAAAGGTCTTAAGCAAAGCTAATGGCTTTTCATTATCATGTGATCAAGAGTGGGTTCCAAGATCACCACTTAGCTTAAAAATACTGCCTAACATGTAACTGTGGCCAGTGTAGACAGGCGAGGAGTGGGGACAGCAGGTCTTACCGCTTACAAGGCTTGGCCTTTCTTAATTTTATCTGTCTGTCTATCTACCTATCATCTATGTATGTATGTATGTATGTATGTATATGTATGTGTCTGTCTGTCTATCTGTCTATCTATCTATCTATCTATCTATCTATCTATCTATCTATCTATCTATCTATCTACTATCATCATCTATGTTCTATCTATCTATCTATCTATCCATCTATCCATCCATCTATCTATCTATCCATCCATCTATCCATCCATCTATCTATCTATCATCTAATTTTGTGGCACTGGGGATTGAATTCAGGGTCCTACACTTACTGGCTTGGTCCTTCATATGGAAGAAATTCCTTTGCTAAGTTTCCCCTATGTCACATTGGCTAATTAATATTCAGCCATGTCTGCTCACCCAGTCATGCCCACCAACTGCTGTGGGATGGCCTGTATGTCAAGTGTGTTGCTGATTGGTCAATAAATAAATCACTGATTGGCCCGTGGCCAGGCAGGAAGTATAGGCGGGACAAGGAGGAGAATAAAGCTGGGAAGTGGAAGGCTGAGTCAGAGAGACACTGCCAGCCGCCACGATGACAAACAGCATGTGAAGATGCCAGTAAGCCACGAGCCATGTGGCAAGGTATAGATTAATGGAAATGGATTAATTTAAACTGTAAGAACAGTTAGCAAGAAGCCTGCCATGGCCATACAGTTTGTAACCAATATAAGTCTCTGTGTTTACTTGGTCGGGTCTGAGCGGCTGTGGGACTGGCAGGTGAGAGAGATTTGTCCTGACTGTGGGCCAGGCAGGAAAACTCTAGCTACAACCAACCACCGCTGTAGCGTGTGATTGAACTGGGAGTTATCTGCTAAGATTGCTTAGCATCTCTGTCTGCTACAAGTTAGATCCATCTTGTGGGGTGTAGAGGCAGGAGCCATTAGGGAGAACCATAAAGCTGCCAGCACTTTGCCTACTCTACCCTGGGCATGCATTAAATGATATGGCAGCATTATCATAACTGCCTTTTAGTTATTAGAAAATTTCTGCAACCTTTTATTTTACTGCAAACATAGCTGAATATAGTAATCAGTAAATCAAACTCAGCGCTCTACTTTCGGTTTATTTACATTTATAGCTTTCCTTGATGTTTCTGTATGAGCTCAATAAAACTTTCAAAAATTAGTGTATTAAATCATACCTACCAAATGACTATACTGGGGTTTGACTGAAGTGATTTTGCATAAATAGGTTGCTTTCAGGTTTTTCGCTATTATAAGAGATCATCTATGTAAACCATATTCTGTATTTAGACTGGTAATTTAAGATCGATTCTAGGAATGGTCTCATTTGGTCATGTCTGGACCCACAGGTGAACTACATTCTCAATCTTCTATGTATCTAAAATGGTCTAATTCTTGATAGCAGGATGTGGGCATACTTGCTGCATTTAGCTCTGTGGCCTCATCACACATCTTTAGAACATTCCCCCTCTTCCCTTGGCTATCTGTGCCTGGCTGGCTGCAGGGAAAAGAAGGCAGAACCTGCAGTAGCCTGGACCCTGAATGTCTGGAGCGTAACCTGCACTCCATCTCCTCTATGCAACTGATGGGTTCTGACAAGAGCCAGAGATGAATTCTGATGTGTTAAACAGGAGGAGAAGGGGAGTTACTTGGTACAGCTGTTACAACCAGTGCATAGATGAATGCCTCGAGATGGCAACCACTACCGTGAATAAAGCATAAAGATCCTTTATTTATATTGTTCCCTGCAGCAAATGTCCCCAAATGGGAGAACATCAAAGTAGTTGAGATAAGGAATGTGTTATGAGCACAGGCAGAAAGCAAACACATGAATGCAAATCACCTGGGACAATCCATGCTTTACGTTAATATAAATATAAATTAATAAAATTATTTACCCCAGTAATTGCTAAATTGATAAGCAATACCGTATATTTTCATCATTTTATGTTGAGGCCATCAGGTAATTAGTCAATAAATTGATTTTAAATATTGTAGAGCACTTTCTATTTAAAGCATTATGGTTTCCCATGTCTGGGACACATTGTAGCCCCTGTTGGTAGCCAATCTGGGAGATAGTAGCCTTTTCATTAATCATCCTCTGCACCCACAGAATTAACCTTATAAAGTTTCATTTGATTTTATTCCAGCACAGGAGATGGTTTTAAGTTTAGACCTTTGTGTAAACGGCAGGGCTTCAGGAATCTGGGCTGAGAAACAGTAGTACTGGCTACTATGTTACTTTGTTGTTCCCTGTGGGTGGAAACATTTTGGGAGAGGGGTTGCCTGGACCTCTTTCAAAAGAGCGCTAATCCACTGTTCCTGCCTCTGCTCCGGCTTGTTACCGGCTAGGCTTCCTTCAGTGACGGATGGATGGAGTGTGTCAGACTGTGTGGTGATATTTTGTGTATGCTCTAGCACATAAAGCTTGCCTGAAGATCAGAGGGCAAAGCCAGCTACCAGTTAGCCATAGAGACCAGGCATCTCATGCCTTTGCTCCCAGTACTTGGGAGGCACACATGCCTTTAATCCCAGCACTCAGGAGGCAGAGGCAGGTGGATCTACAGAGCCATGCTTAGAACACAGGAGGTCTTGAGTAACATGCTAGTACACATGCACACACACACAAGGCAGGAAACAGGTTCTTACAAGGTATTGGCTCTGCTGCTGTCTTGGTGTTAGACTCTCTAGCCTTTAAAGTCACAGAAATCAATGTCCGCTGTTCAGTCGCCCAGTCTCTGACAGTTTGTTGTAGTAGCCTGCCTTAGTTACTCTCCTGACTCTGGTCAAAATACCTGATAGAGACAAGGTGTGGGAAGAAAGATTTATTTTTGGCTCAGGATTCCAGCCCCTCTTAGCGGGAAAAGTTTGGATGGAGGCTCAGTCTGTGGCAGTGAGGCCTATGCTAGTAGCTTTGTGTCTGTCACCAGTGCTAGGGGGCAGGCTAATAGCCTTCCGAGGCTGGTCCCCAATGACCTACTTCCATCAGCTACCCCACAGTCTTCCAAAACAGTGCCACCAGCCAGGAAGCAAGTGTTGAAGATGCGAGCCTGTGAAGGGCGTTTCTGAGTCAAACCCAAACACAGCCTGAACAGACCAGACCCCTGGCTCCAGCGCGGGGGGGGGGGGGGGGGGGGGGGGGGGGGGGGGGGGGGGGGGGGAGCGACGCGACTGTTGCTAGGCATGCAAGCCACACCCTTTGCCCCTTGTAGACACATCCTCCATACAGCTGTCTGATCCTCCCTGCCCTGGCTCAGAACATTCTGCTGGTCCGTAAATCTCTGCAACATCCTCGGACATATCACACCTAGCTTCTGGCAGAAGTCATTGTCCAAACCCCTGGTTGAGCTAAGGGCTCTTCCCTCTGGGATTCTACACAGTGAATAATCTTATTATAAATAATACACTTATTATATATAGCACATATACCCTTATTATATATCTTATTACATATACCCATGTACACACACACACACACACACACACACACACACACACATCCTTATACCTTATTATATATAGTATGTCGTTATTCCTACCCCAAGTTGATGTTCTTTCCAGACACATGCCTTTTCTTCTCATTTTAACCTACCCTGCCTGACTTCTCAGCCATTTCATCACCTGCTAACCCATGAGCTGTATTAGATTTCCTCTCTGAAGTACTAGGGTGGTTTCAGCTTCCCTGCCTGGTTTTGACTGACATGACCTCCCAGGGAAAGAAGCACTATTTATAATCTGTTTGGAAGTGAGGACACTGAGGCTTGGGAAGGTCAGGGGTCCAGCTGCAGGCCTCACAGCCACGGGAGTGGGGATGAGGGCAGGCTGCACTCACTGGGAAGAAGTGGCCTAGATGCCGGGAACTGGGTTTGATTCTGCTGGAGGCTGACATCAGCAAAGGCTTGCAAAGAGCACGAGCAGCTTTAGAAATTGCTCTCAGTAAGAATCGTCATCTGTCTCACAAAAAAATGCCTGTTTTCCCCCAAGGTCTTAGTTGTAAAGAGGTAAGAAAATGCCTTTGTAATCTCTCCTACTGGAGAACCTGGGGTTGGGGGGGGGGGGGAGCTGTTCTAATATAAGTCAGCCTGAGCAGCATAGGAACGAACACACACACACACACACACACACACACACACACACACACACACACACACTAAACCAACACTAACTAGAAGACAGCCTCTATTGTTCTTCATTATGTTCTTATTCTTTTTAGTTGTGAGCTAAAACAACTCACAACTTCAGACTGTCTTCAGATTTAGCTATGTCTTCAGATTTAGCTGTGAATTCCATCATTAATAACAGATCTCCTGCATATCAAGCCCAAGTTATTGTCACATGCCTATTAAATTCCTTTCAACAGATGGTTTTCATGACCCTGTATGTTCTGGGGTAATATGTCATTATATTTCCCTCAGGGTTCTTCGTGTCAGATGTTCAAAGTGAATCTATAAGAAAGATCATTCACAATCTTGTCCGATTTCCTTTATACATAAATACATACATACAGATGACTGAGGCAAGATTAATTTATGATACTTAATTATGACTTGCAAGTTTATCTGGCTTACTGATATATTCAATTATAATAAAATGTAGGCTTTAGTCTCAATGTTAATGTGCTTTCACATGGAAACACCATTCTTTGATGTATTTATGTTCACCCAGTTAAAAATACCCCGATGTCATTAGCACTTTGCAGTAGTACGAACACGTGGATTTGTTTCCTGTCATTATTTTCTGAACAGAATAGTTTGACAACTGTTTCTATAACATTAGGTTGGGAAAAGAACAAGAAAAATCCAGAGATAACTTAAAGAACATGGGAAGACATGTGGGATTACATGCAAACATGATGCCATTTGACATAAGGGACTCAGTGGTCCACGGATTTTGGTGTCCATGCGTGGGCTCTGGAACCAATCTTTTGTGGTTACTAAGGGACAACTGTGTTAATATACCATAGTAATTTATTTATTTATTTAGATAAAAGCTAGATTCATACAACCTGTGGAATTCCATATCAATTCTAGACTTTAAAACCATCTCTTTAGCTTTCTGTCTTTCTAAATGTGTGTAAAATTATGCAAAATACAGGGCCAGATCAACCTGTAAAATTGTAAGAGTGTCTGTCATCCTTTTATGCCTTTTGGTATGACAATATTCTTGCATTTTACACTTTCACTGAGAGAGCTACTAAGCACATGAGAAGCCTCTTGGATTAAGATGAAGTGTGTGGATTCTGAAGCCCAGAAATGAACCAATTATATTAGCAATGCATAATTTGACCATTCTTAAGTTTTTTTTTATTGTTTTGAATTAGTAAATATTCATTTTTGTTTGGGAACCCCTCCCATTTTGGGGAGTTTTTCCTCATTTTTTTTTTTTTTTTTTTGGTTTTTCGAGACAGGGTTTCTCTGTGTAGCTTTGCGCCTCTCCTGGAACTCACTTGGTAGCCCAGACTGGCCTCGAACTCACAGAGATCCGCCTGGCTCTGCCTCCCGAGTGCTGGGATTAAAGGCGTGCGCCACCACCGCCCGGCGTTTTTCCTCATTTTTTTCCTTAATAAATCTGTATTTGTTGTGCTCTAGTGCCTTGCTGGTCATGGTTGTGGTTTGTGGCTTTTATATCTTTTTATATCTATGGGTAACGATTGCTTTTCTCCCTGGGCAGCTTTTGTGACGACCTTGTAAAGTCAATTAGGGCTGTTAAGGAGAACATGAGTGAGGAGCTACAGAAGCATGGGCAACTTACTGGTTGCTACACCACTAAAGAAAACGTCTTTTCCTCCCCCAGGCAACCATTAACTGTCTCTGATTCCTCAGAGAGGGGCAGGGCCTCAAGAGTCCTTCCCTATCTCCTGATGGAATGTCAACAGCCCAATCTTGTGTAGATCTTGTGCTGTTCATCACAGCTGCAGAGAGTTCAAGAGGGCAGCAGCTGAGTCATGCCCAGAAGATGGTTTCACACTCTACCCTTTCCTCCAACTCTTACGTTCTTTCTGCCTCCTTTTCTGTGATGTTCCCTGAGTCTGAGTTGGGGTGATAATAGTATCCTGTTTTGGGCTGATCATACAACATTGACTTTGTATAAAACACTTAACCTTATGCCTCAGGTCCTTTATTACAGAATAAGAGCAGCAGCACAAACATCATAGGGTTGTTATGACTGTTAAGTGAGCTCATATGTGTAACACATTTAGAGTTGCATCTAACACAGAGTCAGGGTTATTCATTACTATTTTGAATTGTAACATGTCAGCTCATCATTTGACACTGGAAATTTTTTCCTACCACATGAATCAACAAGGGTGAGGTCATTAATATATTTATGGAGGGGGGAAAAAAAGCAATAATATGTGGTACACACCCAACTGTTGACAGTGAACTTCAAGCTTTATTTTAGTGATGTCAACAACATTCATTGTCCCTGCAATTGAAATGGAGTTTTTGTATCTAAGTCACATATAGTTGTTGGGACCATGAATGCAAGTCTCCAAAATCTGGATCAAAATATCTGGGAGATAGGCTGGAAATGGATGATGGAGGGAGGGCACTGAGGAGTCCCTGGGGGATGCCTGTGGTCTTTTTTCTTTTCTCCCAGTGACACCAAAGACAAGGCTGCCTAGTTGTAATTACCTTTGGGTAATTTCTGGAAGGGGTTCTCAAAGTAGGAAGTGGGTATCTCCCTCCTCGAAGCTGCCTTAGTGGCTCTAAATTCTGAGTGTTGGCTTCTCACACCAGAAAGGTGACAAAGTTTCTTGCTTGTGTTTTTGAAGCCTTGAAGGGACCTGACTGATGTCCCCTCAGCTAGAGAGAGGGTAAAGAAGCATGGAGAACCTGCAATGAACCAGCCTGCCTCCATCTTAAGGTTGAAAGGCATCTTAGAGCAAAGACAAACGAGCCTCATCCCTGTTTGTGATTAAATCTTTGTTTCTCAAGGATTGAACTATACCCCACCTATAGCCTTAACTACCAATGGTGCTGACTGCCTGTTCCAGGAAACAGCAATCATGCCTTTGTTTCAAAAGGTTATTATGACCACCTGTTGTTATGACCACCTTGTCATGACTACCTTGTTATGACCATCTTGCAACTATATCTTTGTTTCAGAAGGTTGTTTTGACCAACTTGTTGTGCTTAAGTTCCGCTTCTGTAACCCCACCTATTTTCTGCCACATCCTCCATTTGGAAATCCCCTACTCCTAAGGTATAAAAACCTTATCTTCCTCAGGTCCAATGCTCATCTCTCGAACTTGGCTTTAGGAGGTGGCCACCCGTGAACAAGGATAAAAAAAGCTTGCTTTAATTAATTTGGCCATGATGATTTGGGTTGGTGGTCTTTCTCCTTGCAGCTGTGGGATCAACACCTGCTCAGTCCTGGTGCATTCCTTCAAGTGGAGACTCCTCTGCAAAGTACGCCTGTTTCTCCTTTTAGCTTTTTGTTTAAAGTTTAGGTTT
Organism: Peromyscus californicus insignis; assembly: GCF_007827085.1. Classification (NCBI taxonomy): domain Eukaryota; kingdom Metazoa; phylum Chordata; class Mammalia; order Rodentia; family Cricetidae; genus Peromyscus; species Peromyscus californicus. Next base: position 77,495,274 of record NW_026294413.1, on the reverse strand, counting down.
CTTATCTCTGAAATGGTTAATGTAATTCAAATTAATTTGGCCATGAACAGAAATAGAATTCCTTTATTTCGTCTAAAATTGAAAAATCTATTCATTGAGTTCTTAATTTCATTTATGACATTTTTTTTAGCTGTATAATTCTCAGGGTTTTAAACTACTAATATCTTCAACCATGTGTCTTAGTTTCTCAAACATATTAATCACAATTATTTTCAACATTATAGTGGATGCTTCCTGTGTGCGGATCCATTTAAGATCTGATTTTTAATGAAGTAATCATTTCATCATCAATTAAATTTGAAGACCAGATGCCTAATGGAGGATGCAGTCTGTTTCTCCGTCTCACTCATCCCGCTGGCCAGGAAAGCATCTTATTTATTCTCTTCCCTTTTCCCATTCTAGAAAGAGCTGATTATTTTTTTTTAAAGATCTTCTAGTTATCTTCACCCATTTTTAAATGGAACTCAGTGTGAGTAGGCATCCCGTGTGGCCTCCAACAGTCTGCTTTTCTGTGTTGTTCATCCCTCCACGCTGTCAACACAACGATCAATTGTCGGTCCCTCTCTTTTTTTCACTCCCTCTTCTTAGATACATCTCTTTACTTGTTATCAGGACCTTGAAAACCCTTGGTTCACCAGTCAATCTTCCTCCTCCTCTCCCTCCCTTACTGCTGTTCACTGTCCCTCCCTCCCCCCCTCTCCCACCCTCCCTTTCCTCTCCCTTCTCTTTCCCTCATCGTGGATTCGCACAACTCTTCGATTCTGATTTCTTCTCACTCATGTGGTGATGTCAGTCTGTCTCTGGGTTGTATCGATTACCACTTTAAACTCTGTATTTCCAGCCCAGGTATTTCTTTCAAACGCCGGACTCATATGCTGCTCTCTGAACTTGATATTTACACTTGGTAGAACTGGCATCTTCACCCAGTACCCGGTCCTCTTCTGAACCCCTTTCCGCCCACCAGCAGCTCCACCAGATTCCCTGTGTGTGACTTCTTCACTGTTCTGGAAGCCTCAGGCCCCTTTACTTTTAAATGAATGAATTACTTAAAAATCAGCATTTTTTAAAATCTATCCTTTACAAATACTAAGGTTAACTCCCTTAAAATAGACAGTTCAATGGTCCTTAGGGACAGACTTGTATAGCCAATCCCGCAAACAAGTTTTAGGGTGTTTTCATCATCCTCAAAAGGAATCTTACATCTTATTGTTGGTGGCATCCCACTTCTTAGTTCTTCTTTTCCACCAGTGTGAGCATCTGTTTTATTTCTTTGTTTTCAATCACGTCATTATTTTGCAGGCTTTTAAAAACAGAAGTGTCAAGCAACCTGACTGTTCAGTAAAGATGATTTCAGATTCCAGACAGTGCCATCATCCTGGAGGGAGGTTTTCTGGCAAACAATCTAGCCATGGAATCAGCCATGAAAACCAGTTTCTCATGCTCTACTCAAGGCTGAATGACTCAAGTCTACTGTGTACCTTTATGAGGATGAGGCTATTTGTGGCTCATTCTTATCCTATCACATAAGCCAAGATGTCACTCATGAGCATCCATTGGACTCACCAAGTCTGCTTTCTGAGGGCTTTCTATTTTTCTGGTCCTGGTGATTTATGGAAGTTTTTTTTGGGGGGAGGAGGTGTCTCCTCTCTACCCTTTTAACTGACAAAAGACAGATTAGCAGGAGTAAAAGCCCCTTTACATTTGCAATCCATCTGTTCATAGAAGGGCTCACTGATGAGGACCTCAAAGGAGAGATTAGAATTTGGGGCTTATTCTTAATTTAGTGGGAAAAGTCCTGGAAATAAAGGCTCCTGTGAGGGTCTTATGGGAACAGAGAGGCTTCTTTATGAGAGATTAGTGGATTTTCTGGAGAACAAATGTGAGATAAAAAAATTTGTCTCAGAGTGTTGCGGCACAGGTGTGTGGGTTCACACAGATCCATGGAAAGAAGATTCAGAGGCAGCTTAAGAATGAATCCAGCCTTTCAGGGCTGCAGGGGGGTCCAGCCTCGAAGGACTGAAGCCTTTCCCTTCACCCAGGGCATTTTTATTTTCTCTCTATTTACAGTTTAGCCAGTTAATTTCCATATCTTTAAAGCAACCTGAAAGGAGCTCCCGAAGATAAAATGCCAAGTGCAAATTCCTCCATTTCTCAGATACTACAGTTTCCTGAACCAAGTTTTTCATAGACATTTAATCCTTGGGAGACTCTCAGACAAGATTCACATAGGGCAATAAGAGAAACCAAAGGGATAAGAGAAACAAAAGGTGCCCATTAAGCAAAGGATGGATTAGGGCTCTGTGCTACTGAGCTAGGCCAGGAGTAGCTCAGCAGTAATGCAGCCACAAACGTTTATAACATCTACTCATGAAAGTCTGATGTGTCAAAATCCTAACATAATTCTTCACAGACCTGGAAAGAACAATACTCAATTTCATATGGAAAAACAAAAAACCCAGGATAGCTAAAAGTATTCTGTACAATAAAACAACCTCTGGAGGCATCATGATCCCTGACTTCAAGCTCTACTATAGAGCTACACTAATAAAAGCAGCTTGGTACTGGCATAAAAACCAACATGTGGATCAATGGAATCGAATTGAAGACCCTGACATTAATCCACACACTTATGAACACCTAATTTTTGACAAAGAAGCCAAAACTGTACAATGGAAAAAAGAAAGCATCTTCAGCAAATGGTGCTGGTATAACTGGATGTCAACATATTGAAGATTGCAAATAGATCCGTATCTGTCACCATGTATAAACCTTAAGTCCAAGTGGATCAAAGACCTCAACATAAATCCAGTTACTCTGAACCTGATAGAAGAGAAAGTAGGAAGTAGTCTTGAACGCATTGGCACCAGAGATCACTTCCTAAATATAACACCAGTAACACAGACACTGAGAATAACAATTAGTAAATGGAACCTCCTGAAACTGAGAAGCTTTTGTAGGGCAAAGGACACAGTCAATAAGACAAAACAGCAGCCTACAGAATGGGAAAAGATCTTCACCAACCCCACATCTGACAGAGGACTGATCTCTAGAATACATAAAGAACTCAAGAAACTAGACATCAAAATACTGAACAATCCAATTAAAAAATGGGCTATAGAGCTAAACAGAATTCTCAACAGAAGAATCTCAAATGGCTGAAAGACATTTAAGGAATTGCTCAACATCCTTAGTCATCAGGGAAATGCAAATCAAAACGACTCTGAGATACTATCTTACACCTGTCAGAATGGCTGAGATAAAAAACACTGGAGGCCGGGCGGTGGTGGCGCACGCCTTTAATCCCAGCACTCGGGAGGCAGAGGCAGGCGGATCTCTGTGAGTTCGAGGCCAGCCTGGTCTACAGCGCGAGATCCAGGAAAGGCGCAAAGCTACACAGAGAAACCCTGTCTCGAAAAACAAAAAAAACAAACAAACAAACAAAAAAATATTTATTTAGCCGGGCGGTGGTGGCGCACGCCTTTAATCCCAGCACTCGGGAGGCAGAGCCAGGCGGATCTCTGTGAGTTCGAGGCCAGCCTGGGCTACCAAGTGAGTCCCAGGAAAGGCGCAAAGCTACACAGAGAAACCCTGTCTCGAAAAACCAAAAAAAAAAAAAAAAAAAAAAAAAAAAAAAAAAAAAAACACTGGAGACAGCTTATGTTGGAGAGAATGTGGAGCAAGGAGAACACTCCTACACTGTTGGTGGTAATGCAAACTTGTACAACCACTTTGGAAATCAGTATGGCAGTTTCTCAGAAAATTGGGAATCAATCTCCCTCAAGACCCAGCTATATCACTCTTGGGCATATACCCAAGGAATGCTCAATCACATCACAAGGACATGCTCAACTATGTTCATAGCAGCATTATTTGTAATAGCCAGAACCTGGAAACAACCTAGATGCCCCTCAACTGAAGAATGGATAAAGAAAATGTAGTACATATACACAATGGAGTACTACTCAGCAGACAAAAACAAGGACATCATGAAGTTCGCAGGCAAATGGATGGAACTAGAAAATATTATCCTGAGTGAGGTAACCCAGACTCAGAAAGACAAACACAGTATGTACTCACTCATAAGTGGATACTAGATGTAAAGCAAAGGATAACTAGACTGAAACCCACAGCTCCAGGGAGGCTAGCTAGTAAGGAGGACCCTAGCAAAGACACAGGGATCGCCCAGTGAGGGAGAAATGGATGAGGTCTACATGCACAAATTAGGGGTGAGCGGGGTGGGGGGGGTGGTAATGGAGGGCAAGAGTCGGGAGAAAGAGAGCTTAGGGGAGCGGGAGGTTCTAGCTGGATCAGGAACAGGGTGGGAGAACATGGAAAGAGATACCATGATAAATGAAGACCCCATGGGAATAGGAAGAAGCAGAGTGCTAGAGAGGTCCCCAGGAATCTACAAAGATGACTCCACTATAGACTACTGGCAATGGTGGAGAGGGTGCCTGAGCTGACCTACTCTGGTGATGGATGGCTGAATACCCTAACTGTCATCATAGAACCCTCATCCAGTGACTGATGGAACCAGATGCAGAGATCCATGACCGGGTCCCAGGCGGAGCTCCAGGAGTCCAATCGACGAGAGAGAGAGAGAGACAGAGAGACAGAGAGACAGAGAGACAGAGACAGAGACAGACAGAGAGACAGAGAGACAGAGAGACAGAGACAGAGACAGAGAGACAGAGAGGAGGGATTCTATGAGCAAGAGATATCGAGACCATGATTGGAAAAAGTACAGAGACAACTTGCCAAACTAGTGGAAATGCATGAACTGTGGACCAAAAGCTGAGGAGTCCCCAAGGTACTGGACTAGGCCCTCTGAATAAGTGAGACAATTGTTTAGCTTGAACTGTTTGGGGGGGCCCCCAGGCAGTGGGACTGGGACCTGTCCCTAGTGCATAAGCTGGCTTTTTGGAACCTAGTGCCTATGGTAACACACTTTGCTCAGCCTTGGTGCAGGGGAGAGGGGCTTGGACCTGCCTCTACTGAATGTGCCAGGCTCTGCTGACTTCCCATGGGAGACCTTGCCTTGGAGGAGGTGGGAATAGGGGGTGTGTTGGGGGGGGGGCTGGGAATTGGGAGGAGGGAGAACAGGAGAATCTGTGACTGATATATAGGATGAATGGAAAATTTCTTAATTAAAAAAAAATAAAAAGAAAGAAAGTCTGATGTGTGACCTCAGGCCTATCTCTGCGGCCTGCTGCGTCAGCACTGTGAGCTGCCCTGGCCCTGAGCATGACCTGTCAGCCTCTGCATTCTCTCCTGGTGGAAGAGTTTTTGAAGCTGAGGATGCCGTGAAGGCTGTGGAAACAGTAGTAAGCTATTGAGATCAGAGGTAAAGACAGTGTCGTCTTGTGTAGAAAAGCTGGTCCTTTCTAAACTTTGCGAAGAAGGCTCCCCTAAATGACTTTGTAACATTGATAGACATGTCGGAATGGCACGAGCAGGTCTGTTGGGGGATGCTCGTTCGTTAGCAGACATAGCAAGAGAAGAAGTTTCAAACTCGGGATCTAACTCTCGCTGTAACGTTCCCAACATTGTGCAGACAGAGTGGTCATGTACGAACATGCTTACACACGCTACAGTGCTGTTAGATCTTGGGCTCTGGTTCCATGTTAGAGTTGTAGAGTGTGATTGATGGTGCACAGCTTTACATGTGTGACCCATCAGGTGTTTCATATGGTCATTGGGGCTGTGCCCTTGGCAAAGCCAGGCAAGCTGCAAAGACAGAAATAGAAAAGCTTCAGATGAAAGGAATGACCTGCCGCGATGTAGTCAAAGAAGTTGCAAAAATAATTCACATCGTACACAATGAAGTTAAGGATGGAGCTTTTGAATGAGCGCTCATGTCGGTTGGTGAATGAAGTAAAGGAAGACATGAAATTGCTCTAAAAGATATAATGGAGGAGGCGAAGAAACAGGCTGAGGAAACTCTGAAGGAAGAAAAGGAGTCATGATGACAATATGTAACATGTTCCTCACCATCTCTTCTTTTTTACATTTCTCTGACGGTCCCCTGTGACTAGCACCGTGGACTGATTGTACACACCCACTGGCTGATTTTCATTACATTTTTTTCTTATGAATATTCAGGCTTAATTAATATACACGTATTATTGGATAATTGAAGATGTGTATTTAATATTAAAATGTAGATTCATGTTTGATTAAAATTTCTTAGAGCTTAGACTGAGGCAGAAGGGTTGGGCCCACAATTCAAAGTCCAGCCTGGGCTAGACAGCAAAAAAGCTTAGAGAACTTACTGTACAATAAGGTTTTAGAATTTAAAATCCATTTTGCTTTATCTAGAATTTTAAAAATTACGTTAAAAAACCAACAAAAAGGAAAGATTGATGTGCCTCTCCGTCTCCTTCGTGGCATGGAACTCCTTGAGGAGGGGTTTGTGGGAACTTTGCCCCCTCCTTTTCCTGGGACTAGATTATCTTGTAGTGATATTTTGTTTGTGCTCTAACAAGTAAAGCTTGCCTGGGGATCAGAGCTAGCCACTCGCTAACCATAGAGGCCAGGCAGTGGTGGCTCACACCTTTAATCCCAGCACTAGGGAGGAGGAAACAGGAAGTGATACGGCTGGGCAGAGAGAGGAATATAAGGTGGGCAGAGACAGGAGCTTGGCCCCTTTCAGGCTGAAGAATTGGCGAGGTAAGAGGTGGCTGTGGCTTGTCCCTTTCTCTCTCTGATCTTTCAGCATTTACCCCGATATCTGACACTGGGTTTTTACTATTAAGACCAATTAGGATTCACGCTACACTGCCTGAAGACAGTTTCCATTTCTCAGAAATTTCTGCTGTATTCAGATCAGAAAGGCTCTGAGAAATCTTTGTTCAACTTAAAACAATATTTGTATCACACTAAGTGCAGTCTACGTTCAGGTTCTCAGGTGCTGCTTTGAGAATCAGCACATTTGGGAAAGTAATGCCGAATCGCCTATTGGATGTTTATTTAACAAGCCTCCATCTCAAGAGATCTCCAATGCCTTTCTACAGATCTGGAAAAAAAAGTTTCACCTAGCTTTTTGAGTTGCTTTTGGCAGGAAGTGTTGGTTTGAAAATGGCCTACTTTGCCACTGTAAGAAGCAAACTCATTTTAGGTCATCTGAAGGCTCACACAGCTCTTGGGTTAGTGGTTCCTCTTTAGACCTCCAGGTTGGCTTCTAGACGGGGACATAGGCTGTTTGGGTTTCCACAGGACTTGCTTCCTGGCTCAGGCAACTGGACATAGTACACACCCTGTTTTCTTTAGGAACTCAGCAGACTCTTAACCTCCCACTGTGGGGTTTTGAAAGAAGGAAGAGGCCTTGCAAAAACCCCACGGTCGTCCTTGCTGCTGCTGGATAAGACAGTCAGACAAAAAACATGTGGGCAGCTGGGACAGCGTCCCTCTCCTCTCCAGGCAGCCTCTGCTCCACTTAGGTCTCGGCTTTCTTCCCACGGCTCTGATGTTCCCTGGTGGTTACAAGGCCCTGTGTGCTCAGTGGACTTGTGCTTTAAAAATTCCTTGAGCCGGGCGGTGGTGGCGCATGCCTTTAATCCCAGCACTCGGGAGGCAGAGCCAGGCGGATCTCTGTGAGTTCGAGGCCAGCCTGGGCTACCAAGTGAGTTCCAGAAAGGCGCAAAGCTACACAGAGAAACCTTGTCTCGAAAAACCAAAAAAAAAAAAAAAAAAAAAAAAAAAAAAAAAAAAATTCCTTGAATTTAACCACCTCTTTCAAATCTAGTTTCCTCTCACATGAGAACCAATTCTTGTCTACAGGTTTTCTATGTGATTAATACATCATTTTGGAAGCTATTATTAATACGTTTATCATAACAAGATCTGTTTGTGCATTGGTTCCACTGGTTGCCTTTTAAAGTATCTCTTGGAAGAGAATAATGTTTTGAAAAAAGTGATAGCTCTCCCCACTTGTAAACTTGACCTTTTAAAATGGTGCTCACGCAGGTAACTCAATTCAGTTTGAATTGTTCAGGGGATTGCCAGCTGTCTTTTGATGCAATTAGCTAAGCAGACCGACCTTTCGCACATCCTCATCAGGTCTGGCTATCTGTAGCTAGTCTCTCTTCTGCAGATCATACACCGAAGCTCAGACTTCAAAGTTATGCATCCAACAGTGGCGAAGTGTTAAGCAATGTATATAATCATAGCATTCCTTAGAGAAAAGCCTTCCATTATGTTCCTCCCCAGTGAGTCTTATTTCAACAAAAACAAGGAACATTTATTACTTGTCCAGTCTTAGCTCCGACTCTAGGTTTCCACTCACTCTGTGTGGCTGGCCGTCTCAGACTGGTGCAGATTCTGAGCTCTCCTTTAGTTTAATGGCGTGCCTCTGATAAGTCTATGCTTTAAGTCCTCCTAGTCAATGGCCTCTTATTTATAGTGAATACACTTGAATTGAATTACTGGGTTAAATGTTTTGTCTGCATTATACTGCTCCACTCCAGCGACTTCATTTCAGAAACAAGGGAACTAAGATCCAGCAGAGGCACACCTTTTTTTTTTTTACACAGTGATCCTTATTTTTTATTTACTAATCAATTAATTAATTCCCCCCCCCCCCAGCTTGATCACAGTTTCCCTAGACAGCTTGTTTAGGTGAGACAGGAAGCTCGAACTGGAAAGTGACGGGGCTGCAGTGCAGACACTTCCGACTCTAGAGCCTTGAAGTCCATACAGTGTTGTAGGCCTTTTAATAGAACCCATCCTCACATCCTGCTATCCTACCCCCCACCCTTTCTCTTTCCAAAGAAAGTTGTAAAACAGTGACGGACTCTTAAATTAGAAACACGGGTCCAAGCTATAACTGTTAAAATATCAAATGGGAGAGGAGAATTGTCAGAAAGATTGTCAATACATTTATAATTTCAGAACATTCAAACCAGCCGAAGATTTCAACAGAAAGGGTATTAACTGCCAACAAGAAACATCAGTAGTAGCTAATGAGAGAAAAATATTTACTCTGATGCCCCAAAGTATCTAGATTCTTAAATGCCAAATAGAGAATGAAGCAGTAAACACTGACAGAAGCAAAGGGGGTAATTTACTCAGAACCAAGAATAAGCTGCAACAAAAACATTTCTAAAGGGATATCAAGTCACAGAGTGTACAAAGATAATGCAAAAAAACCATTGATTTATTCACTTACCAGTTCCCGACTGAGCACTTACTGCTAAGTTCTGGGTGCAGGAAACACAAAACAGCCAACGCTTCCCAGTTTGAAAATACATGTCTCAAAAGTTAAGTGATAAGAAGTCCTATTGAGGAAAAAAAATCATGAAAAGGGAAAAGTTTTTGTCTTGGGATGGGCTACTATTTTGATAGAGGGTCACCAGTAAGGGTTTTGCTGATAATGCGACTTTTACCAGAGAGCTGAAGGTGTTAAAACACTGAGGCATGTGGATATCTTTAAGTGCAAAGCTTTTCAGGCTGGAGCTGTGTGACCTGTTTGAAGAATGTCAAGAAGTTACTTCTGTAGGTGAGGGCACGTTCCCAGGAAGGGAGGTCAGAGATGCAGCCAAGAGCATTGAAAACTCTAAGGTCACTCACTGTAAGGCTCTGGGTACCAGGAAGGTGGGATGCCTCCATGTGTGGAGGGGTGGTAGTTGTACAGAGGAAAACCCTAAAGTTAACATCTTAAAAACAAGGATTATCAGGGATTGAGAAAATATATGGGTATTCTTAATGTACACATAGAGTTAAAAAATGACAAACTGAAATCATAGAGGAATGAGAAGGATGTGAAAGATGCCTGTTGACTGTGTACTTCAAGGAGAGTATGTTCCTGTTCCTATAAGGAAACACACGCTCAGCCCCCAGGGAGACAGGAATAGATAGATATAGAGATAGAGATAGAGATAGATAGATAGATAGATAGATAGATAGATAGATAGATAGATAGATAGACAGACAGAGGTGTTGGGGCTGAAGAGATGGCTCAGCAGTTAAGAGCACTTGCTGCTCTTTCAGAGGACTCAGCCCAGCACCCACATGACATCTGTGACTCCAGCTCCAGCACTCTTTTCTGGACTCTAAAGCTACCAGGCACACATACGATATACACACATACATACTGGCAAACCCTAACACACACACACACACACACACACACACACACACACACACACACACACACACACACACACAAAATGTGGTTGATATATTGTGCACCCCAATAAACTTATCTGAGTGTCAGAGAACAGAACAGCCACTATATTGAACATAGAAGTTAGGCAGTGGTAGCACACACCTTAAATTCTAGCATTCCGGAGGCAGAGATCCATCTGAATCTCTGTGAGTTCAAGGCCACACTGTAAACAGAGCCAGGCATGGTGGCATATACCTTTAATCCCAGCACTTGAGATCTCATGTTTTGCTTGGGAAAGACACATGCCTTTAATGCCAGGAAGTGATGGTAAGAAGCAGAAAGGTATATAAGGCATGAAAACCAGGAACTAGAGGCTTTTTAGCTTTTAGGTTTTTAGCAGTTCAGCTGAGATCCCTTCTGGGTGAGGACTCAGAGGCTTCCAGTCTGAGGAAACAGGATTAGCTGAGGCACCAGCGAGGTGAGGTGGCTGTGGCTGGTTCTGCTTCTCGGATCTTTTCAGCATTCACCCTAATACCTGGCTCTGGGTTTGTTTTTATTAATAAGACCATTTAAGATTCATGTTACAAATAAATAAAATCGATAGAGCAAGAGAGAGACAGGGACACAGAGACATCGAGAAACACAGAGACGGAGAAGAGAGATAGAGGTGTCCTCAAATTAAAGGAACAGCATTTATAGAAGGAACTTGTGACTGGTGGATTGAATGCCGTTGGAAGAGTGGATAGCATGACAGCAAATAGATTTGAGGTCCATAGATTTGACCTACACAGAATCAGCAGTGGTGGAAGGGCAGGAAAGAATCCTGCTTGAAATCATCTATAATATATAAAACTTCTTTAAAAAGCTTTCATCAAAGGGGCACAGAAATGCGGTGTTAACTCTGGTGGGGAATAGGGAAGTTTTAAAATATACTATTAAAATATATTATTTATAAAATATAAATAATATACCTGTGGAGTGACTCAGTAGTAAGGAAACATTTGATAACTTAGGGGAAAGAGCACATTTTGTAGAGTTATACCCTTGGGTAGGTGAGAGGATTATGTGGTCACATGTCCAACTAGGATAGAAAGGGGTATGGGCTGGTTAGGAGCATGCACAGTGCATTCCACCACAACAGATGGAAAGTCAGGATGCAATTGCGGGTCCATGTGGGTCCATGTGGGTCCTGTGGCTGCAGAACCATGTGGATGCACACAGTGAAGACACACTGAAACAGAAGCAGAGTCCGGAAGTGATTATGTAGAGAAAGGGAGACACCTAAGGTGAGAGTGGAAGGTGTGGGAGGGACGTGAGGCAACAGTGACCTACTTGTCCTGATGTATCAATGGTTTAAATCAAGACCAGTTGGCATGCGCGTGTGTTTTTCTCCACCTACATCCAGCAACAGGTGCAGAGGAGCTCAAATTAACATGACAAAGGGTTGTAGGAAGAGAGAACAATGAAGCTGAAGGTGTGTGGTGATAAGAAGTGATGGCCCATGGAAGCTGAGTGTGCAGAACTCAGATTGTGTGTGTGTGTGTGTGTGTGTGTGTGTGTGTGTGTGTGTGTGTGAGAGAGAGAGACAGAGACAGAGACAGAGACAGAGACAGACAGACACACACACACACAGAGACAGAGAGAGACAGAGACAGAGACAGACAGACAGACACAGAGAGAGAGAGAGAGAGAGAGAGAGAGAGAGAGAGAGAGAGAGAGAGAGAAGAGAGAGAGGTCTAAGGTTATAGATAGAGACATGGCTTAGGATATGTCCACAAGTGACTGAGACAGCAGAGAATAGACTGGGAAGTGGAGACTTTTCTTAAAACTGAAAATGTAGAGGCTAGAAGAAGCACCACCATGGATACGAAGTTTCCAGATTATAGGCCATGCTTGCCAGATGGTATTCTTTAATGGACACCGTAGGGGTCTGTAGTTAGCTCCTATAGGAAGAGGCAGATCCTGAAAACATAATTATTTTCCTTTAAACATTTTAAAAATTAACTTATTTCATGCCCAGGGGTGTTTTGCCTTCATATGAATGTGTACCACATTCATACCTGGTACTTGTGGAGGCCAGAAGAGGGCATCAGATCTGAACTGGAGTTACAGATGGCTGTGAGTTGCCATGTGGGTGTTAGGGACTGAACCTGGGTCCTCTGCAAGAGCAGCAAGCACTCTTAACTGCTAAGCCATCTTTCCAGTCCCAAGTAGTGTTATTTTAAGGAATTTGTCCATTTCACTGATCTTTCCCTCTGCCCAGCTTTATTGCTTTCAATTTGTTTACAACAAATGGTCTTTGTCATGACATATTTGGATTATATGAGATGAATAGATATTTAGTACACTTTGTGTTAGTATATTTCCGTTGCTGCGATAAAACACCACAGCCAAAGCAACTTACAGGAGGAGCTGACTTGGGTTTATGAGAGATAAGAGTTCATCATGGCAGGAAGCCCGGCAGCATTCTGCATTTTATACAAACCAGATCCTTGAAACCTTGTTATTTCAAATTCACAAAGAACAGTTAGTTTCTTGCTGGCAAATTACCTTTTCTTCCACTTATATGAGCTTGTACATTATTGTCAACTGAATACACGATATGTGATTGTAAATGCTATTATCATGCCTGTCTTTGGAGAAAAGTGGCCGATTTGACAATAAACTTTTATAATAGTGACTGCTATTCAATACAGAGTGAAAAACATCACCTTCATGTCTGGGGGGTCAAAATGTTCTTGCTCTACCTACAGTAAGTTTCTTCAGTCATTTTAATGGTGTGATCCAATTATGTTGATATATTGATAGCAAAGCGCCTTTTTGTATTTATTTTATTGAATGAAATAATTATTTATTTGCATCATTAAATCTAATACCGCCACCAATTTTCCCCTTCACCTACTTAGTGAGCCATTCCCCAGCCCCTGTTCTTCTGAAATGTCCTACCTTTGCTCACATCAAGCAACTTCCATGGCTTTGTCCTTGGCATGTCACTGACAGGCAGAGTTCTATAGAGAATAACATGATGAACATTTATCTTTGTCTGGCTTTTTAATAACTCAATATTTTTTTTATCATAGTTGAACAGATTTTTATTATGATGCAAAAAAGTAGCCCTTTGTTTTCAAAGATAGACATCATATTAAACTCAGTTTTCTCCATTCTTATGTTTATTTTTTTCTTTTACTGTGCATGGATTCCAAAATAGTATGTCCTGTACATATCCATAAAAACTGTGGTACTGTTATCTTTGTTTTTGCATGTGTATGCATATCAATATGCCCATGTGTGTGCATGTGTATGTGTATGTGCTAGCCTACGCACTTGTGTGGAGGCTAGAAGTTGACACCTGGTGTCTTTGTCACTTCTCACCTTATTTTTGAAACAGAGCCCTGACACTAACCCTGGACCTTGCCGATTTGCTTAGTCTGGCTGTTCAGCAAGGCCCTGGGACCTTCCTGCCTCCCCAAGCATGTCACCACACTCATCTCTTTCACGTGGCTGCTGGGATCTGAACTCATGGCCTCATGCTTTTCCAGCAAGTACTTTACTGAATGAATCATCTCCCCAACTCCCCGATGTTAATATTTTTAAAAGTTTAAATGCTACGATAATTGTATATAAGAAATAATATAGGGGGGCTGGAGAGATGGCTCAGAGGTTAAGAACACTGGCTGTTCTTCCAGAGGTCCTGAGTTCAATTCCCGGCAACCACATGGTGGCTCACAACCATTTGTAACGAGATCTGGTGCCCTCTCCTGGCATGCAGGCGTACATGGAGGCAGAATGTTGTACACATAATAAATAAATCTCTTTAAAAAAAAAAAAAAAAAAAAAAAAAAAAAAAAAAAAAAAAAAAAGAAGTAATATAGGAATCCCTGAACTCATCACCTGCTTTCTCCTGGTGGTGACATCTTGAAACTTGTAGTGCCATGATTATAATCAGAAAGCTAGACAGACAGTGAGGCAGGGAGCCTGTCACCCAAAGTGTCCCTCGTTCCTCTTGTACAGCCACACCCACTTACCTCCAACGCAAACCCTTCTTTAACCACTGATGATCAGGGATTCATTCCCATTCCGATATTTTTGTCACTTCAAGAATGTTATATAAATGGAATTATGAGGATGTGTAACCCTTGGGACTAGGATGACAGGTGTGTGGTATTACTTGTTATAATGTTCTTCAGTTTTCTCCATGTTGTGGAATGTTTCCAGAAGTTTTTCAAGGCTGAATAATACTTCACTGCATTAATTTGCCACACTTTGCTTCTTGATTCATCCATCATCGAACACTTGGGATGCTTCTGTGTTTTAGATAGTATGAATAATATTGATATGAATGTGATGTTTGAATCTCCGATTTAAGTCATTTTTGGCATATGTTAATTCTCTATTATAACATTGAAATATCTGAGACTATTAACTTAAAAAGGGAAAACGTTAACTGTTACTCACAGTTCTGGAGATTCCAGTCCAAGATTGAGTGACCCCATTTCTTAGGGACTCTGGAAAGAGCCACTCACTGTGAAAGAAACACACCCACTTACCTCATGGACCAAGGAGTAGAGTAAGAAAAATAAAGAAACAGATCCCATAGGAACCTTGAAAGGTGTACACTCAGTGGCCTCTCCTGAGACCTCGCCCCTTCCCAAGACCTCCTTGGGTACTAAGCACATTTCACAGGGGCCATTGAAGGAATACAACATCCAAACGATAATATATTCTAAGAAGTAGGACAGTTGAATTGTATCATAATTCTGTTTATGGTATTTGAGAAACTGTATTCTGTGTTCCGTGGCGGCTATACCACTTTGCATTGCCAACAATACACCATTTCCCAATTACTCTGCGATGGTTGTTACTTTGTTTTGTGATAGCAGCCATCCTAATGGACAGGAAGTAGTCACTCACACATGCTGGGCAAGTGCTCTATCTGATCACTGAGCTACATTCCCAGCCCCAGCATGTGACACTGTAGCAGTACCCTCTCCCAGATCATGAATATGGGATATGCTTTTATTTCTCATAGTTTTATATTTAATTTCTTTCACCAATGCTTTGTAGTTTTCATTGCACATAGTCCTTTACCTCTTTGGTTAATTGCTTAATGTTTTATTCCTTTTCATTAGTGTCATAAACACTATGCTAGTTACAGTATTATTTTGCACGTTAAGATAATAAAGACATCATTGTACTTCCCATTTGTATTGTTATCTGCTTTTCCCCTTCAAATTTGTATTTCTCATGTTTGTCCATGATGATAGAAGTGGCTGTAACTTTCACTATGATGTAGTATTCCAGTGTTTGTACCACGCATTCTGTTGAGATAAAGGTTGCTTGCATCTCAGGAATGCTATGAGCATCTGTGTGCACATCTTTTTGACATGTGTTCCTCTTCATGGTGTGTACCTAGGAGGGGGGCGCCTCTGACAAAGGTTATGCATTGTTTGATTGGAACGATATGGCTCCTGTCTTCAGGAGACTCCGTGACAGTGGGATCCCTCTAGATGCCACCACCAGCTTTAGTGTCATGGGATTCAGGTAGCAAGCCACTCAAGCCTAGACTTGGAAACACACTTCCTGTCTGTTTCTCCCAGCGGTTGCATCTTGTAGACAGCTCTCCCTCCTTCCTTGGTCCCCTCCTGCACATCTGGATTTTCTTGCCCTCACCAGTTGTCATCATCACCACCTAATGGCTGATGATTATTGATGCTTCCTATTTCCAGACACCGTCGTGCTTTCTAAGCATAATGTAAGTAACAGAGGTTATTTCTATTTTACACTCAACAAGACCAAAGCCTAAAACAAATGAAATACTGCTCAGGGTCACTAGTTTGCATTCAAACTCAGGCTTGTAAGCTCCCAACTCCCTGGCTTCATATTGCATTTCTCTGTTATGTTTTCTTATTTTCTTTTGGGGTGTGTGTGTGTGTGTGTGTGTGTGTGTGTGTGTGTGTGTGTGTGCTGCTGGGGACTGAACCCGAAGCCTTGTGCTTACTGGGTCAGTGCTCTATCACTGGGCTACAACCTCAGCCCCTTAGTTTTAATTTGCAAAAAGAAAGCATAGTGATGTAATTATCTGGATATTATTTATGTAACATCTGTTCTGATTAGTTTTTTTTGTCAACTTGACACAAGTCATCTGGGAAGAGGGAATCTCAACTGAGAAAGTGCCCCTATCAGATTGGCCTGAAGGTAAGCCCACGGATCATTTTCTTGATTAATGATTGATGTGGGAGGGCTTAGTTTACTGTGGGCCGTGCTGTGCCTAGGTAGGTGGTCCTGGCTTGTACTAGAAAGCAAACAAAGCAAGCCAGTAAGCAGTATTCCTTCATGGTCTCTGCATCTGTTCATGCCTCCAGGTTGTTGCCTGGGGTTCTTGCCCTGACTTTATGATAAACTGCAAGCTGGGAGATGAAATAGACCCTTTACATCCCAAGTAACTCTTGGTCACAGTCTTTATCACAGCAATAGAAACATTAATAGGACAATATCAAAGAAAAATCAAGATAGCTTGAGATAAAAATCACTGTATTGTCGTTTAAAATCCTGAAGTACTAACTGTGGCTCAAGACAATGTGTTCATCCATTTATTGTCTTTCGCCTAGCTTTAAACACATTAACATGGAAGCATTATTAAAAATGTGACAGCCGGACTGGAGGGAAGGCTCAGTAGTTATGAGTGTGTCCTGTTCTTCAAGAGGTCCAGGGTTTGGTTCCCAGCACCTACCAGCTGCTCATAACTGTAACTCCTGGGGATCTGATGCCTCTTCTGGCCTTTGCAGGCACTACATTCGTATACTCATACACACAGGCGTATGTATATACACATACTTTAAAATATAAAGAAAACCTTAAAAATATGAAAGTATGCCACGTGTAACTCATTATTTGTACATTCAAATTTTTCTTATGGATGCCTTTTGCATATAGTTGCTCTTTCTTTCTTTCTTTCTTTCTTCCTTCCTTCCTTCCTTCCTTCCTTTCTTTTTTTGATAATTAGTATTGTGTCTTTAGCATTTCTCATACCGTGTGATCTTCATAATGACTTGAGTAGATTGTGATACAATTTCAATCATTCTCCTATTGTTAGCTATATATGCATAAATCATTTTCAAAGAACATTTTCTTGCCTATTGTTTTTTTCTTTCATTTGCATTATTTTCTTAGGATAAAAGACTTGGGGGGAAATTGCCAGGCCCACGGGCTGATCCTTTTTCTGATTTGTGATACTGATCAGTATCTGATCAGGACCATTTGAAGTCAACAGCACAGTCTCTGTGGAGATATCTTCCTGTTATGCCCATTAATTGTCTACAGTTGATGTTAATTAGAAGTTCATTTGTGTAATGCCCTGACTTCTTATCACCCTCTAGGCTCATTCTACTGGCTATGTGGTTTGCTCTGGTGCATGACCCTACATTTAACTGAGATTTATACTCCAACAGCTGAGAGTGCTCAGTGTACATTTTTACTGCTGAATTAATTATAATTTAAAAACTCCTTCTGGAAAACAGTAATTCAGTAGCATTGAAAAACCCAGAGGACAAAATGGAGTGAAATAGAAGAAAAAAAGATCACGGAGGCCTAGAAGATAAAGGACACTTGCATGCCATGCTCATGGCCTCTGTCTTATGGTGCTCACACTGCTAAGCTGCTAACAGTCACATCTGTGCATCCAGGTGGCCCAGCAGAGCCCTCAGCCAGGGACTCGCGATTTGCACAACTGAGTCTGAACAATTCACAACACTACTCGTTATATACACACACGTGCCAAGTGGAGCGTCCTGTCTCTCATTTCATTTTTGTCCTTGTTGTTCTCGGTTCAGCCAGCAAAACTTGATGCTATATGGAGCACTCTGAAGTGAGCCTCCTTTAATGCTTCACGGCCTCTGTAGAGTTCTCATGATCTCCCATTCCCTGGTGCCAGGACCCTGATAGGCAGCTTCCTATTCATGGAAAAAGCATGCATATATATATGTATATATGTATATGTATATATATATACTAGACACATTAAAGGTGTGTATATCAGAATTTTATGTATATACATATGTGTGTATATACATATGCATATACATACATATATATACATATATACATATATACATATATATACATATATACATATACATATACATATATACATATATACATACATACATACATACATATATATATATATATATATATATATATATATATATATATATATATATATATATACTCTTGATGGGGAATGAAGACAATATTCTATTGTATATTGGTGTTTTTTTTTTTCAGAGATACCAAACTTAAGATATTAAGCAATGACTTCAGGCCTCCTATTTGTGAATTCTTGGTGACTCATTTTGAGTGTGAGTGTTTGTTTATTCCCTGATCTCACACTCAGGGGAGGTAAGTGTCCCACGTTGCTGGCCCTTTGGCTGAGTCCACCTGCCCTTTGCACCAGTGAGGCTGGCTTCACCCTGCTTAGGTTTGTGTAACTTCCTCCTTCCTCCACTGGGTAATTGCCCTGTCTATCAAACCAGGACATGAATATCTTTGCTCTTTAGCTCCTTTTCTTACAAAGGTCTTCTGGCCCATGGTCCTCTGGGCAGTGGCCACAGGGTAATACTGACATGCAGAAGAGATGTTGATGGCCCTCCCGTCACACCAGTTGGCTACGCCGATTTGCTGGTTTTTGCTTCTTCATTGAAATAGATGCTTCAACGATGTCCTCGGCTGCAGTATTGGCTCATTGTGGTGATGACTGTGGTCCTGTAGCCTGGCTGCATCACTTCTAGAGGATTGTGTCTCCCATTCCAGACTGGTCCTAGGTACTTCCTATGCTGACGCTGTTGCTGAGAAGGACTGAGGAGCAGCGGCCTCTGCTATTTCTCATTTAGGAGACAGGTTTGGCTCACAGGTGTCAAAGTTTGCATCACTTGAATGGCCTCCTTAGCTTCCCCCGGAATGTTTGCAGGTTCCCTGCACACCTGTATTTCCCTGAGTTTTCTGGTTGGTATCTTTTATTTGCTAAACTTGTGCTACTCCCCCCCCCCCCACTTTGAGCTAGGTATTACCACCATAGCCTCTGTCTCTGGACTTTCCGGGCCACAGGTCTTTATTTATGACCCTTGTCACTACCACTTTGCACAGTGACGGTGCTGAGAGTGTAGGGACACATACACTCCGTGTCATGCTCTGTAAGATAGATTTGCATATGAGTGACATGATCTGTGTACCGCCTTCACAGTTGATTTGTGTGCTTTTTTAAAAGCATACTTTCCTAAACATAGCAACAATAAGTACATATCCCATTCACAATAAAATGTTAACTATAACACCTTTGCTTTTAAACCTTTTGTTTTAATTGGATGAGTCAAATAGGAGGAAAGGTATTGAGTCCCTCTGAAGCGGCTCCTGGAAACAGGCTGATTTGAACAGATGCTTAAATGACTCTGTTCCTACAGCACTTTATATATAATTGTATAAGCCTCCCCAAGTGTTCTGCTAAGAGGGGATATTTGAAGGTAGTTACATTTGTCAAGGGGGAGAACACTGATGTCCTGGACTGAGGTGGTTCAGTGGTAAAGCACCTGCCTCACAAGCCTGAGGACCCAAGTTCAAATCCCCAGGACCTACATAAAGCCAGGTGTGGTAGCCATCATCTGTGGTGGAGATCATCTACGATCTAAGCACTCCTGTGGCTATATGGGAGGCAAAGACAGGAAAACCTAGGGAAGTTTCTAGGCCAGTTATCCTGATATTGACCGTGGGAAACAACAAAGAAACAATGTCTCAAACAGAGTGAGAGGCAAGGGCTGACATCCAAGCTTGTCCTCTGACCTTCACACTCACACTGTGGTGCACACGTGCTTGCAATCACATCCATGAATACACACACACACACACACACACACACACACACACACACACACACACACACGAGATAGAGTGTTGACATCCTATAAGTAAACTAGAAGGCTATCTTTTCAATTAGTGTTATGAATACTGGGGGAAAAGTCAGTAAAGACTGTTCTCATAGGCACTCATATGACCTTTGTGCCAGGGTTGGGAGAGAATATTTATCTTTGATCTATGATTTTTTGTTATGATTTATGATTTTAGTAAATGACTTTATTTTCATAGAATATCTGTTACCTGTTGACAATTTAACGCATGGGAACAATGTACTTTGGTCACATCCACTTCTACTTCCTTTTCATTCCTCCTAGACATTCCCGATACATCTGTCTTCTTATGACACATCCTCTCTCTTTTGGTGACCTACTGAGTTCAATTAGTGCTGCCTCTTGGGATGTTCACTGATCTTTTTGGCTTGGGCATTTTCAGGTCTTGTGCAGGTAACTAGAGTTGCCGTGACTCCATGAATGCCATGGCTGTGCCATGTCCAGCAGACGGCGCCCCTCTCCATCCTACATTCTTGCTTCCCCCTCTTCCTTAATGTTCCCTGAGCCTTGGTGGTGGTGGTGGTGGTGGTGGTATTGACATAGATGTGCCATTCAGGATTGAGCATTCAATAGTAACTTATTCTCAACACTTTGACTGGCTATGCATCTGTATTAACTGTAGACCTCTGCAGAGAGAAGCTTCTTTGGCCAAAGTTGAGGGCAACACCAACCTAGTATAGAAACACAGTAGGATAACATCTAAGTATAGAAGGCAGGAGGACAACATGTCCATTTAGGAAGATAGCAGTGGTAGGTTCTCCCCTTGGGCATCTGACCTACTGAGATATGGGCTTTTGATTAGTTTTATTTATTTATTTTTTTGAAGATAAATAAGCAGGCCTCCAGTGCAATCCAAAAGCGGTTGGTTACTCCCATAACCTTTGTGCCGCTACTGCACAAGTGGAAAAATCTTGCCTGGCAGGCTAGTATCACGGCAGTCAGGGTTTGCTGCTGGGTAATTCCATCTATGTTTTCACTCCCTCTGCATAGCACCTCCCAGTACCATGCAAACTAGCTCATAGGGCTAAAATTTTTGGATCAGTTTCAGCTTGATTTATCTATGAAAAATTTTTTATAGGAGAAATCTGTAAAATATTCATCATCATTTGGGATAACAGTAGTATTGTAATACTCGTGAAGACGATAGCCTGGGTGCCCCACAGGTAAGTTTGAATCTTGGCTCTTTTATTTGCTAAATGATCCTCAACCACTTAAGTTTGTAACCATTGTCTTCTGTTTTTAGAATTTCAGTAAAAAATTAAAATATAATTACATCGTTCCCCTTGTTCCTGTCCTCTCTCCAAGATCCCCCATGTCCCCCTCTTAATTCTTCCCAAATTGATTCGTGTCCTTTTTGGACTATTGGTGATATACATAATATATATATATATATATATATATATATATATATATATATATATATATATATATAAATGCATAAATATGTAAATACAACCTGCTGACTATGTTTAGTGTGGTTTGTGTGTATATGATTTTGGGACTGATCATTTTGTATTGAATACCAGTTAGGGGGCTCATTTCTGGGAGAGACTAATTTTTCCTTTCTCAGCAGTCATGGCTTGATTGCTAAACTGGTCGATAATGATACCAACTTGACAGATTTCTTAAAGAATTAACTGAGGCAGCACAGATAAACAGCACGTGTTCCTGGTATATGACAAGCATTCAGTGCACAGAAGCATGCATTTCTGGCAACAGCAATAGAATCTGTTGGTGCAATTGACTGATGCTTGTTAAATCAAGGTATTATTTTATTCTGTTTAAGTCTTTATTTTCCCTATTCTGTAGATGGTTATACAATATGGATAAGAAAAAAAGCCCATAAGATTTGACTTATCTCAATATGAAAAAATGTACTGACCAAAAAAAAATGCTAGAGCTAGTATTTAGATGCATATCAGTCTGATTTAAATCTTTCCCCCACCTGAAACTCAGTATTCAATCTTCTCAGTAAAATTTATGTGGTTAAAAAAAAAAAAAAAGGTTCAAATCTGACCACCAGGTGGCGCTGACCAAGGTTCCATTTATAGGGGAATTATTTGGCACCTTCCTAGTGGATGAAATAGCTAAAAGAGAGGGAATGTATTTGCTCTGGAAGGGATCCTGTCTCACATAGCACTTGTGGAAACACTTCTCACTGTTTGGGGACTTCTATCTTTAGTTCAACAAATGTAATCCATTTTAATACGAACTGAAATAAAATCTAGTTTAATAGTTTTCATGATAACTCAGCTTAACCTGACTTTCATTAGTTAAAATACGTTAGAGTCCTGAAACTTGAAAGCTATGGTAGAGATGGCAGGTAGCCCTCCGCCTACCAAGTAGAGGAAGGGCATCTATTTCGTTGGTCTTGAAGGAATTAAAGGGCGGCATTTCATAGACACAGCTTGACTGAATCACGGGGAGCATGCTGTCACTCAATATGCCGTTGAAAATAGCACTTATAGAGAGTGTTTTTCCTGGCCTGTCAGTCTTGGTCATTTATGCAGTTCCCAAGTTTGCAAAATGTGTTCCCCTAAGTCATGTCATTAATTTGTAACATTTTTGTGTCAGTTGCAATTATAAAAATGGCAGTTCTCACACTTGAACCCTGCTTGGAACATTTGTAGTTTCGATTTGTCAACCATCTGTCTTATAATGTTGACAGAGTAAACATGAGACGAGAACACACACTCCGACTTATCAAGGATCATCAGGTTTCTCAGAGTTTAGGTCACATGCGGCATTTTAACTTCATCACTCAGCAATCATGCATTGCCACATATTTTAATAAACAAACATTGAGAATGAATAATAAGCGAATGTGAACTTCTTAATACAAGGTACAGATCTGAGTGCTGGTGGGGTGGCAGGTCGGCTTCTACATGATAGCTTACATGGCTACATAGTCTCTGCTGTCTGAGAGGCTTGTAATACAGTTGGAAAATCAGGAGCATTCACAGCAAACTGAAATAGTACAGGAATTAAGTGGTAAGGTATCCAGGAAGTTTCAACTGTGTTCTACCTGGATGCTGCAAAAGGTGAGCGCAGTCGCAAGCTTGAAGACGATTTTTTTTTTTTTTTTTAGATAGGATTTCTCTGTGAAACAGTTCTGACTGTCCTGGATCTCACTCTGTAGACCAGGCTGGTCTCAAACTCACAGAGCCTGCCTCTGCCTCCGCAGTGCTGGGATTAAAGGCGAGGACCACCACCAACATGGGCACCAGAGAGGTTTACACAGAGGCAGTGTATGGGTTACCCTTTCAGTGTGAGAGAGATGGTAAAAGAAGATGACTTTTCAACTGGGCAGGAAACAGATGATAAAGTGCAGTAAACAGAGGCGATGAGGGTGGCAGCCCAGCCTAGTGGTGCGTGTGGGCTGGAGGAAGCAGGGAGGTGAAGAAGGGAAGAAACTCCAGCTTTGCAGCCGAGACCACGCGCCTTCCCGATGGAGTACTGAACTCCATGGTAGGGGGTCATCTCTTCTGGTGCCCATTTCAACTTTTAAACAGGAGGAATATGTTGATCAACGTCACTGGCAGGTGAATGAAATATTTCATATTAAGCAGGGAAGCTCTGGGAAGGAGAGTTGGAAACAGAATTCCGGAAAGGTGGTGACCTGTCCAGGGTCACCGAACTGCTCAATTGACAACTCATGGGGCAGGTCAGTCATGCTCACGAGATTTTTTTTTCCTTTGGCTTGAGCTCTGTTACTGTTTTCATTTATACTGTCTGAGCATCGGTGAGTTCCTCTGCCAAAAGATGGCCAGGAACACTAACAAAAGGGATTGGAAAAAAACTCATTATTTCCCCCCCTTCTTGATGATAGCTCTTTTTTAAGGATTAAAATAAATGACATCAGAGCTGACATGAAGTTTCAAAGTCATTTAGCTACAATCTTTGGAATGTTTTCTGATCCCAGTTGTCAAAAGAGTTGTGTACAACTCTAACACGCAATATAGGAGTTACTATTAGGAAGGCTGTGTTTTTTTCAGACCTAGCATGCATTTGGCTTTTGAGAAGAAACAACTAATCCACTTACAGGGATATGTACAGAGTATGTCCAGCCAATTAAATACTTTTCTTGGTCTAGAAACACAGCCCCCCTCTTTAATGATGACCTGGTTGGAAAGGAGCCTTGGCCTTCAGGTGGGTGGGCTAGGTTCTTTTTAGTCCCATGACAGATCTTTGAGGACATTTTCAGAGTGCCCCATCAGCAGGGCAAGTTTAAGGACTGAGCTAAAATTCAGAGCCAATGACTAAGAGTTGCTAAGTTATTATTAGGATCCAGAAGATATGAAATGGCTTGGGGTTCAGCTTTAGATGGCTCAGGAGTTCGCTCCCAAAGATCTGTGATATCCACTGGGGTACTTAAGGCACACTTGCCTCCTGGATGTCCTTGAAAAGAAGAGAGGAGAGCAAGATAATGTGTGATGTTTGGGTCTTGAATATTAATGTCATAGAGAACAATTGCTAGTGATTTGAATGACAGATCAAGGCAGGAGCGCGGGTGGTTTGGCAAGGGAACATGAGATGGTGTCTGGTCTACCTGACTCAAACTTCACGGCCAACACAGTGACTGAGAATGGGCCCCTCACATTCTCATGCTGCTGCCTCTTCTATGGAAGTCTGAGCTCTTGGATCTTATACAAAGGACTGTGAAGGCTCTCAGAGAAGCGTGTCCCCACTGTTGCTGTAAAAAATCACCACACTCAGTGATTTGAAACTATGCACTCTCATAACCTGCAGACTTGAAGTCTGAAGTAGGTACCAGAGTGATTGATGCTCCTGCCCATCAATCAGGAGACAACTCACAGCTTCTAAAGGTTCTTGGCTTGGAGCTTCTTTCTTTATCTTCAAAGCCAGCAATGCCACGTCTTCCAAGCTGTATCTGACTTATGTTTCTGTCTTTCAAGGCCTCTGATTCTGCCTTCTATTGAGTATCTTTTTGATGGCTTACCTTGGGCCTGCCTTACTTTTCCAGCATAATCCCCCCATCTCAAGGTCCTTCATTTAATTGCATCAAATAAGTCCTTTCTGCCATGTAAGATGTTACATCTCCAGGTTCTGCGGTCGAGAACATGGCCATTTGTATGTGTGTGTGTGTGTGTATGTGTGTGTGTGTGTGTGTGTGTGTGTGCACGTGCACTCCAGTGTGCACTATCTCTTGGTCACAACATGAAGCCTGTTATTTTTTCTCTCTGTCTGTGTATTTGTATGTGTATTGTCTATGTGTTGGTGTGGGCATGTGCATGTGTACAGGTGGGTGTATGTGTATGTAGGGGCCAGAGGTTGATATCTAATGTTCTTTCTGATTATTTTCCACCTTATTTTTTGAGTCATGGTCACTCACTGAAGCTCCATGGACTTGGCTAGGCTGGCTGACCAGTAAACTCTAGGGATCTATCCACTTCTTCCTCCCTGACCAATGAACTCCAGGGATCTACCCACCTCTTCCTCCCTGACCAATGAACCCCAGGGATCTACCCACCTCTTCCTCCCTGACCAATGAACTCCAGGGATCTACCCACCTCTTCCTCCCTGACCAATGAACTCCAGGGATCTACCCACCTCTCCCACCCTGACCAGTGAACTCCAGGATCTACCCACTTTTCCTCCCTGACTAATGAACTCCAGGGATCTATCCACCTCTTCCTCCTAGCAGAGATTACAGGTTTGAGCTGCTGTACCTGACCTTTGCATGAGGAATGTGAATGTGAACTCCAGCTTGCCTGACAAGCACTTTCTCTCCTAAGCCATCTCCCTGTCCCCAATGGTCATCTTTATTCTAGATCACCACAGTGTGGCTTCACTCATCAATAACTTCCCCAGTTGTGAATAAGTCTTCTCTCTCAATGGCACAAGCAGCATCAGGACCACAGATGCTTCCAAAGGCACCATGCGCCTGTGGACACTGCCAGTCCTCCAGACTGAGGTGGTGATGTCTTTATTATTGCCTCTACTACCGACAGGGCCACATTTTCTCCTTCGTCTTGGACTCGGATCTGAGTCTGAGATGGAAGCTAGCAGACAAGCTGAGCCCCAGCATTCTACTCCGTGAACAACTGCATCTCACCTCCAACATTGGTCCTCTGGTCTTGAGTTGGTGTTTTTTTTTCTCTGTCTCCTTGTGGTCAGCCTGTCTCAGGAGGCTCCCCTGTCCTTCTTATACTACCAGCCTGCTTCTAGGCTCAGATATGTCAGAACCTCAGTATAAACACAGCTGGGACTCGGACTGCCACATCACTCACGCTTTCCTGTGGATCCTGTCCCAAGTGTTTACATTCCATGCTCAACTCTGGAGGAAAGAGTCAATGCTGCTTCTCATTGTTCATGAGTTTTTACCTGGTGTGGGTTGAGCATCTGGATTTGATTGGAGGCCGTTTGTGCTAACTTAGCCCTTCCTATTAATTTTGTGAAGGATTACTATTGAAATACATAATTTAGTAACTTCAGCTTTTACAAGTATGCCGCCGAGTGCCGGACCACGTAGGGTGGAGCTGGATTTATTACTGTTGGAAAGGAAATCTTTGATTGTGCTCCTTCCCGCTGCTGTTGATTCATTTTGTACCAGAGCGTGTGAAATTGGAGCTACAAAAAATATTTACTCCTCTCCCCTGATCTCGTTGGAATAGATGTTTTCACTTCATGAAATAAAGAGTGAGGACATTTTTGCGAATTTCAATGTATTTTTAATGAGTTTTGATTCTCACGGTGCAATGTATTAATATTTTACATGCCCTCCCAGGAAACGCATGAATCTGAGATGGGACACTGGCTTCAGCTTGTCCAACAGGAACACATGGTCACTGTGTTCAGGGTAGGAGAACCTGATCTTCAGGTCCTCCGGCTTTGAAGACTGGTCCAGGCTGAAGGGGTTGGTGGAGGTGGGGGCGGGGAGGGCAGGTTTCCTGCTCTTCATTTGGTGACAAGGTCTCGGTTTCATGTGACTTTGGAGGTGCATGAGTCTTTAAAAACTAATAAAAGGAAGGGAGGTGGGGTGTGGCAGGGTGGGAGACGTCCGGCCCTCAGAGGCCAGGAGAGGTACATATCCCATCGGCCTTCCCATTGCTAGCCAAGATTTACCTTTTGGTTTTACCATTTCTCATTCAGAAGGATTGTTGGGCTGGGGAGCCAGCTCTGCCAGTGGAGTGCGTGCTGGACAAGCATGGCGAGCCAAGTTGGAGCCTCAGAACCCACGTAAAATGTTGGGTGTGGCGCATGTCTTATAGTTTCAGTGCAGGTGGATCCCTGGGTCTCTGTGGCCAGCTGGCCTAGCCTGCCTGGCAAGTTCCAGTCAGGGGGAAACTCTTTCATAAGACAAGGTGGATAGCTCCTGAGGAAGGGCACCCGAGGCTGGCCTCTGGCCTCCACAAGCGTCCAATTGCACACACAGAAACATGCACCCCCCCCACATGAACACACACACACACACACACACACACGAGAGAGAGAGAGAGAGAGAGAGAGAGAGAGAGAGAGAGAGAGAGAAAGAGAGAGAGAGAGAGAGAGAGAGAGAGAGGGGAGAGAGAGACTGCTAAGCATAATTAGGCTTAGTCATAATTGAATACAGTTCCTGATAGCCTGAAAATGTATTTAAATTTTTTCCTTTTATTGAAAATAATTTTTTTCCATACAACATATTCTGATTATGGTTTTCCCTCCCCTAACTCCTTCAGGATCCTCCCAACTTCCCCTTAACATCTGAACCCATAACCACCCTTTCTGTCTCTCCTTAGAAAACAAACAGGCATGTGAACAACAATAATAAAATAAGATAAAACAAACTGGAATATGACAAAACAAACAAACAAAGAGTCAAAGAAAAGCACAAGAAACATATAGACATAGACAGACAGACACACAGACACACAGACACATACACACACATGCATACAGATTTGTACACACAGGAATCCCATTGAAACACAGGACCAGAAGCCATAATATATACATACACAAAGGATTTGTAAGGTTAAAAAAGGAAACCTCTGATAAAGCACCATGAGACAAGGGACCTCCAGAGATGCCACCGAGTTCATGCTGCGTCGGCATCTACTGCTGGGCCTGGGGCCTGCCCTTAAGAGTGCTTTGTGTACCCAGTGAAACTCCGCTGGAGAAAAGCTTTTTTTTTTTCATTTTCGAGTGGCTGTCAATTGGAGACAGCTTCTGAGTTAGGGACGGGGGCTTGTGTCCACTTCTCCTCTCAACCCTGGGACCCCATCTGGCATAGACTGGTGAGGGCCTGTGCATGCTGCCACGGTCTCTGTGAGTTCATATGCGTGTCATTATGTATGTCGTTCCTACTGTGTGTAGAAAGCCTTGCTTCCTCAGTGTCCTCCAGCCCCTCTGCTCTGACCTTCTTTCCATCTCTTCCTTTGAAGAGCTCCCCTGAAGAGGGATTCGATAGAGACATCCCATTTAGGACTGAGTGTTCCATGGTCTCTCGCTCTCTGCACACTGTCTTGCTGTGGGTCTCTGTATTTGTTCCCATCTACGCAGAGGAAGCTTCTTTGATGATGGCTGAACAAGGCCCTGATTCACGAGTCAAGCAGAATGTTGTTAAGAGTCATTTTATTGCTATCCCTTTAGCAAAGTAGTAGTATTTGGTTTACACTCCCCCCCACCCCCTCCCCGGGACCCTGGCCTGTCTAGTCTCAGACTCTTGTCCATCCGAGCAGTGTCAGGCTCCATCTCACGGAGTGGGCCTTAAATCTAGTCAGATGGTGACTTGGCTGTCCCCACAACTTGTGTACCATGGCACCGGTGTATCACGCAGGCAGGTCACCACAGTAGGCAGCAGGGTTTGTAGCTAGGTTCGTGTTTACCTTTCTCCTTTGGTAGCCTGCCGAGTACCTTCCAGTACCATGAGAGCTCTTCCCTAGGGGTGAAGACTCTAGGTACACACCAGCTAGACTTCTCCATGTTCCCTGAGTTAGGCAAGTGTTGTCTTCAGCAATTGGGCCTTGCAATCAGTTTTTGGGGAGCAACCAATAGCCTTGGTAATAGCCTGGGTTGGCTGGTGGACAGTTCTTGTGGGCCCCCGTGGGCCAACAACTTTATTAGACATAACCCATTCCTTGTAGTGGAAACTTCATTTGGTGATGATGTCCAGTTGGGGCTCTCTGGGGCTCTCTCTCTCTCTCTCTCTCTCCTCTCTCTCTCTCTCTCTCCTCTCTCTCTCTCTCCTCCTCTCTCTCTCTCTCTCTCTCTCTCTCTCTCTCTCTCTCTCTCTCCTCTCTCTCTCTCTCTCCTCTCTCTCTCTCTCTCTCTCTCTCTCTCTCTCTCTCTCTCTCTCTCTCTCTCTCTCTCTCTCTCTCTCTCTCTCTCTCTCTCTCATTTTTTGAAGATTACATTTAGATCACCTGCATATATCTATACATTTTAGCAAGCTTCTACTGTATTAGGGTTCCACATGACCTCTCAAATAGCCCGTAGTTTTAGCAGTCCCTCCCTTCCCCATTTGGCCCTCCTGTTCCAGTCCCTCCCCTGCTCCCCTGCTCCCCTGCTCCCCTGCTCCCCTGCTCCCCTGCTCCCCTGCTCCCGTATGTATTTGATGTTCACATTTCCTTAGTTGACTTGCATCTACGCGTACATGTTAAATCGGATCTGGAGCCGCAGCAACTGTCCACACACTGACTCGAAGAGCGCTTCTGCCCCCTCGTGGGCACTCCGAGGAACTCAAAGGATTTTTCCACAGGAAGAGGGGAATTTGACGAATTTCATTTCAAATTTACTTCAGCAGTCGAGAATTTAGCCAAGTACTAAACAGATTAATTGTTTGCCTTTGTGAAGGTTTGGGTGCCTTTGATCCCTTGGCTGTTTTAATGAACTCAATGTGCTGGTTTCCGATTTGGCCTTGGAAGACTTGGCAGGTTGCCCTGGTCTAAGTGGGAGCCTCACCGCCTCCAGGTTGGGCTCCTCCGTTTGGCAGGGCTGTCCTTCCCACTGATGGAAGGTTTACAGAGAGAGAAAAAATAGTTTTGTCTCAAATTCTGCCAGGACACATCCGTTGTTTGCAGACGGCTGTCTCTCGTGCGATTCTCCGAAGGTTTAATATTAAAGAGTGCACCTGTCCCCGGAGAAAGTGTCTTGTCTTACCGCATCACACTTTTATTGAGTTAGTAAATTTAAATACTTGTTTATTAGGATTTATGACTTGGATTTCTTCTTTTAAGCTCCCCGATCTCCGTGTTGAGGAGGACTTGCATCTGGAGCCCTCCACGCGCCCTCTGTAACCAGCCAGAGAGTCCCTGGGAGCTTCTGGCACCAGCTGTGCCCAGCCAGCTTCATGTGGCACTCTTTGTGGCCCCATCCCGAGCGATCCAGCTGCTCTGCTATCTTTAGAGTCTTGTTCCATCTCACACAAAGCTCTTTTCAGACCCACTGAAGACATTCTGACATCATACCACAGCCCTGCAGGGTCAGAGAAAATAACGTAGCCTTATTCACTATCTGCCTTACAGCATAAATGGGGTATTTGGCGTTCAGTTGACAGGCTGGCTGATGACCAGAAGAGACCAAGATCCTGCCGCTTCTCACTAGAACAAAGCATCTTAGGCTAAAACACGGCTCTCAAAGAGTGTGCATTTTTTTTTTCTATTGCTTCTCACACTATGACATCAGGCCCACGTTGCTCGGGTATGGCTCTATAGGACAGGTTCTACTCCATGGGGTCCCTCCCTTGGTATCATGTTTGTGGTAAGTCAATTGACCCAGAATTCACTGCAGTGAACATAAGCCATGGAGACATTTAGCTGAAGCTGTTGAATATTAAAATTTGGTTGCTGTTCTTGGAAGCGAAAGTATATGGATGGCAAGCTTGTCCAGTTTTTATCCTTTTGGTTTTTCTGGCTGTTTT
This sequence comes from Peromyscus californicus insignis, assembly GCF_007827085.1. Classification (NCBI taxonomy): domain Eukaryota; kingdom Metazoa; phylum Chordata; class Mammalia; order Rodentia; family Cricetidae; genus Peromyscus; species Peromyscus californicus. Next base: position 77,464,352 of record NW_026294413.1, on the reverse strand, counting down.
CTGTACCTGGTCCAGTTTAAAAAGCTATTTGTGGTCATATCAGATGTGAGAATAATGGAGTACTCAAGAAAATGGAGATATTGGATTTGCTTCATGGAATATTTCATACCACTGGTAGCTTTCATGCCAGGGCTATTTTAAACCGGGGTCCCCACTTGGGGAGCAAGCTTATGACCAGGACTGTGAAAAATAATCAATTCCATGAATATCACTTGAAGTTTATGCATCCAAAAACAATTTGCCTTTTAGGGGGGAAAAGAGGAAAGAAATGGCAGCCATGATTTATTCTTTGCTGATTAACATACCATTGCCCTACCGTCGCTAAGCCACAATACCAGCAAAAATACCTCCCACCCTTTACTGAGTGTCTCTGGAAAGTGCGTATCAGTGCTCTTCCAAGTTGACTGTCCTACTCGAGGTGACATGAAGTTTTGATAATGTGCACATTATCTGTGCATCAACAAAGCCCGAGTAGAGAGTGCAGAGCTCATCCTCACACAGCTCAGGAGATCTCACTATCAGACAGCTTCCTGTCACCAAGGGAAGTAGTTCTGCAATGGAGGAATGCTCTGCTGGATGTTGGCACATTTCGGGGCTGGCGTCATTTTCTTCCCAACTGTGACCTCGGCTGAAGGACTTCTTTAGCCTCAATGTCCTCATCTGGAAAGTGGTTGGTATGAACTTTTCTGTTGTCCTTTCTAGTTTTAGAATTCCAGAATCTACCTTTGGAAGACGAAGGAGTTATAGACATCACTCTCAGGAATTGATCATGTGTTTACACTCCAGTGGACTTCAAAACATTGCTGGAGTGGCTGAGGTACAGCATCCGTTCACTCGCAGTTCTCTCTCGCTTCTCTGTTTTTCCAGTCACTTTCATCCCCACGGGGAGGACGCAGGTGAAGCCTTTACTCAAGAAGTGGGCACCGCATTTTGCAGAAACAATGTAATATTTGCTATATTAAAAAGCCACATCAGGGGCTGGAGAGATGGCTCAGCAGTAAGGAGCACTGGCTGCTCTTCCAGAGGTGGAGTTCGATTACCAGCAACACGATGGCTCACATCATTTTTAATGAGATCTGGTGCCCTCTTCTGGCCTCTAGGCATACATGCAGGCAAAACACTGTATACATGATAAATAAATAAATCTTAAAAAAAAAATAGAAAAAAAGCCACATCACAGCGATAATCATGAAAAATGAACTATGTTATATTTTCTTATACATTTTTAAAGGTTAGCATCACACATATTTGAATAGTCCCTATAACCTTTTAGTTTTTAGGGCTTTTATAAGAAAGTCTTAATTTGGAGATTACAACTCTATGTCCAGCTCTTTATTTCTAGACTCTTCCCCCACCCCATGTATTTGGCACTGACAGGCCAGGCACCTGCTGAAAATACTCTGGGTTTGAAGGACTCGGGGGTCATGGTTCCCTTCCACTGCCCATTCCATCTTTCTCGATTTGTTTCACTTTCCTTCTAGATACTATCATGGTTCCCAGAGTGTCTGAGAGCCCATGAGCAATGATGATCCAATGAAAGGAATCCCCAGACTTTTGTTAGATGAGTTGAGATGAAAAACACCCCAGCTTCCTGCTTCTGCCACTTGCTGTCATACTTTGCCACCATGATGGACTATTAAACTCTGGAACCATAAGTCAAAATGAATGCTTTCATTTGTGAGTTGCTTTTGGTCATGGGATTTTATCGCAGCCACAGAAAAGAAACTGATACAGGCTTGGAGAAATGTATCTGCGTCCAGATCTTGTTTAGATGAGGAGATCTTGTGTTAGACTACACATTGCCGAGGGTGAGACCTTATCTCGGGCATAGAAAAAACACATTCTGCATGTGGGAAGGCTCCAAGCTACTGGAATAGAGTGGGCTGTGATGCGTTACAGTTCTAGAACATGGCAACCACAGTGTCTCCCATCCTGTGTACTTTTCTTCAGATTCAACTTGCCCTCTCATCCAAAGGAGTCTATTTCTCTGCTTCTCTGAATCTGGACAGTTCTGGGACTACATTGTCCAATGGGATATGGTAGTAATTATGTTGGGCCACTTTGGTTAATTAGTCTAGTTGCTTCTGCTGGGTTTGGAAGTAACCATGTAGAAAACATAATTATCTTGAGACCACTGTACTGTGAGAAGCCCCAAGCCAGGATGGAAAGGTTTTGGAGAAAAAGGGAATGAGTGAGTGAGTGAGATAGAAAAATATAGATAGATAGATAGATAGATAGATAGATAGATAGATGAATGATGGATGATAGGATGGATGGATGGATGGATAGATATATAGGGAAATGGATATGGAGATGAAAAGGGATAGAGAGTGAAAAAGAGAAACTAGAATCATTAGGATATGAGATGAGAGTTTTTATTTGATTAGATCACTTGATCCCAGTATTTAAAAAGTTCCACAATGGTCACTTGCAGGGTGGAGAGCTAGGGCAGCAACTCTGAGATACCACCTTATGCCTGTCAGAATGGCTAAGATCAAAAACACTGAAGACACCTTATGCTGGAGAGGATGTGGAGCTAGGGGAACTCTCCTCCACTGCTGGTAGGAATGCAAGCTTGTACAACCACTTTGGAAATCAATATGGCACTTTCTTAGAAAATTGGGAATCAATCTCCCGCAAGATCCAGCTATACCACTCTTGGGCATATACCCAAGAAATGCTCAACCACACCATAAGAGCACTTGTTCAGCTATGTTCATATCAGCATTGTTTGTAATAGCCAGAACATGGAAACAACCTAGATGCCCTTCAACTGAAGAATGGATAAACAAAATGTGGTACATATACACAATGGAATACTACTCAGCAGAGAAAAACAATGACATCATGAAGTTTGCAGGCAAATGGATGGATCTAGAAAAAATCATCCTGAGTGAGGTAACCCAGACTCAGAAAGACAAACATGGTATGTACTCACTCATAGGAGGATACTAGATGTGGAACAAGGATGACTGGACTGCTACTCACATCACCAGGGAGGCTACCTGGAAAACAGGACCCCAAGAAAGACACGGGGATCGCCCAATGACGGAGAAATGGAAGAGATCTACATGAACAGCCTGGACATGGGGTAATGAAGGGTGAGAGACGAGGGAAAGAGAGCTTGGGGGAGCGGGAGATCCCAGCTGGATCAACAACAGAGACCATGGTAAATGAAGACCACATGAGAATAGGAAGAAGCAAAGTGCTAGAGAGGCCCACAGAAATCCACAAAGATACCCCCACAACAGACTGCTGGCAATGGTCGAGAGACAGCCCGAACTGACCTGCTCTGGTGATGGGATGGCCGAACACCCTAATTGTCGTGCTAGAAACCCCATTCAATAACTGAGGGATCTGGATGCAGAGATCCATGGCCAGGCCCCGGGTGTAGCTCTGGGAGTCCAATTAGCGAGAAAGAGGAGGGTTTATATGAGCAAGAACTGTTGAGACCAAGGTTGGATAAAGCACAGGGACAAATAGCCAAATGAATGGAAACACATGAACTACGAACCAATGGCTGAGGGGTCACCAACTGGATCAGGCCCTCTGAATGGGTGAGACAGTTGATTGGCTTGATCTGTTTGGGAGGCATCCAGGCAGTGGGACCGGGTCCTGTGCTCATTGCATGAGTTGGCTGTTTGAAACCTGGGGCCTATGCAGGGTCGCTTGGCTCGGCCTGGGAGGAGGGGACTGGACCTGCCTGGACTGAGTCTACCAGGTTGATCTCAGTCCACGGGGGAGGCTTTGCTCTGGAGGAGGTGGGAATGGGGGGTGGGCTGGGGGGAAGGTGAGGGGGCAGGAGGGGGGAGAAAAAGGGAATCCGTGGCTGATATGTAGAACTGAATTGTATTGCAAAAAAAAGAAAAAAAAAAAAGAAAAGAAAAGAAATCAGAGGCCCCAGAGTGAGGAGGCCAACATGTAACCCCCAGTCCAAAGCTGAAGACTCAAAAGCTCCCTGGAAGAACACCGGGTACAAGTCTATGTTCAAAGGCTGAAGAATCTAGTGTCTGATGTCCATGGGCAGCAGCAAGAGACGAAATGCCCTACTTAGGAAAAACTTCCTTTCTCTGGGGTGGAGGAGGAATGCTTCTAGGGTGATGTTATGTATGTGCACATTCAAGACAGGTCTTCACCATTCATCTTACTGACCCAGAAGCCAGTCTTCAGTGGAGTCACACAAACCTGCTCACACGTATCCTTCCTCTACCCATTCTCGAAAGATTCTTCAGTCTAATCAAATTGACACCTGGTGTCAAGTGTTCCAGGAGAACAGATGTCAGCAGTCTCTGAGGAACCAGAACATGTGCAACAAAACCACCCCTGGAATGGGTCTCCTGTTTCAGCTGCCCCATCTGATGCCACTAGGGTCAGAGATGACCAAGGCAGCTGAACCCTTTTTAAATTTCAGACCTGTAAAATGGTGCGGGAAACAGAACAGTGTTCAGTCACTCGGGGTTGAAATGGATCCCATGCCGTAGTCAGCACTAGGTTCAGGTTTAGTTTCTTCTGTGGGACCAGGGCTCTCCAGTGCTTGAGCCCTCTGAGGAGCACAGATGGACTTGCCTCTGCGCCATCGCTGTCAGTTCAGCTTTCCTCCCCCTCAAGTCCACCAAGCCAGTTGTCTTGACTCTGTCTGCTTTGTAGCTTCCAAAATTGAACAAATTCCAATTTCCCCTTAAGGATCGTCATATTTTGTTTTTTCTTTACTGTAATATTTTTTGGCACATGGCAGTCAGTGGAGGCAAACGCTTTTAATCTTTAATGTTTAACAGAATGTTTATATGTGTTTTATTGATAACTTAGAATAGTAATGGTGACTTTGGACTTTGGGCACAGAGATAGGGGTTTTGTGAGTCATATTGGCTGAGATCTTCTCCACGAAAGGCGGAACTATTTGGGGATGACTCAGGGGCTAAGTCACATCATGATTCTTGCCAGAAACATTCCTGGGGGGATGATTACTATGGGAACATAGTAGGTGTTACACCTGGCTCTGAAAAAGAGGCTCCTGGCTGCCAGTGGAAGACAGGAGACACACACACACACACACACACACACACACACAGGTAATTATTCATTTGTAGCTTTGTGAATCTATAGAGATTATGTTTAAAAATTATTATAATGTTTTTATTTATCTTTTGGAGAATTCCATAGATGGATACAATATATTTTGATCACATCTATCTTTCATTCCCCCCTTCCAGCTTCTCCTGGATTTCTTTCAATGCATACCCCTACCAACTTGAGGTCTTTTCTTTCCAATACCATAGGGGCCAACACATCTGTAGAGAAATTATTCTCCCTTTCCCAATAGCCATCAATTGCCAATAGCTTCTCAGCTAGGAGTGGGGCACCGTGAACACCCTCCCAATGCTGGAATGATGACTGGCTTGATCTTCTGCAGGTCTTATACAGGAAACCACAGCTCCTGTGAGTTCATGAGCCCATCATGTCCCGAAGACACTGATTGGCAGTGATCTTCCCTGGTTTCTTACAGACTCTTCTAAGATATTCTCTGAGCCTTGGGGGAGGGAGGGTGAGACACACTTAGGGCTGAGAACTTTGACAAGTTACAAGTTGTGAGCCTGGTATTAACCACTGTTAACTACAACAAGAAGCTATTCTAAGAGGGCTGAGATGCACTAATATATGAGTATAAAGATAAGTGTTTAGAAGGCACTTTGATATTATGTCCATTTAGCAAAATAATAGTAGTGGCTTCACCCCTAGTGCTCTCATGGGTTCCTGGCCAGGCTCACAGCACCAGGCATGAGTTCCCTCCTGTGGGGTGGGCCTTAAATCCAATCAGAAAACGAACGGTTGTTTACCCCCATAACATTCACGCCACTATTGTACCAATGAGCACATTTTACCAGGCTGGGTCTACAGCTGGGTAAGACTGTTGATGACTTTCCCCCAGTACCTTATGTAGCACTTTCAAGCAGTTATATGAGCTCGAGAGTAGGGAGGAAGCTTCCCAGTGCCAGTTTGACTTCCTCATGACCTGTGACCAACATGTGTTGTGTTTTCAGAAATAGGATCTTATTTATCATCAAGTTTTGGTGGACAGCCAAGAGCAATGGCATTAGCCTGCATTGTTTTTGAAGGTTTCTGATATTCTTCCAAACAGGAACTTGAGAGTTGTTCCACACCTGACATTGCTTTTCTTTTCTTTTCTTTTCTTTTCTTTTCTTTTCTTTTCTTTTCTTTTCTTTTCTTTTCTTTTCTTTCCTTCCTTCCTTCCTTTCTTTATTTTTTTCATAAGCTATGGTTTCTGGGGAAAGCATTACCTTTCCACATTGGGTACTCCCATTCAAATTATTTTATTATTATTATTATTATTATTATTATTATTATTATTATATTTTGGTGAGATTATAAGAAATTAGGTTCATGAAGATTCTCAAGGAAGAAGGCAGTATAGTTAGACTTTCTGGATTGAGATTGTCACTGTTCAAATGTCAATTCACTATAGCAATGGTGACATTGTAAAGGTGATGTGGTGCATTAAATATTTTTCTAGAAAAGAGAAAAGCTGATACTGCATGTGGCTGAAAACAAAATTGTAGCTAGAGTTTTCCTGCCTGGCCCACAGTCAGGACAAATCTCTCTCACCTGCCAGTCCCACAGCCACTCAGACCCAACCAAGTAAACACAGAGACTTATATTGCTTACAAACTGTATGGCCGTGGCAGGCTTCCTGCTAACTGTTCTTACAGCTTAAATTAATCCATTTCCATTAATCTATACCTTGCCACATGGCTCGTGGTTGACCGGCATCTTCACATGCTGTTTGTCATCATGGTGGCTGGCAGTGTCTCTGACTCAGCCTTCCACTTCCCAGCTTTATTCTCCTCCTTGTCCCGCCTATACTTCCTGCCTGGCCACTGGCCAATCAGTGATTTATTTATTGACCAATCAGCAACACACTTGACATACAGACCATCCCACAGCACAAAATCCTTGTGACTCTGACAATTCCAAACTGTCATGTAAGAACCTAAGAGCTTCTCTAACAATTAAGTTTTGAGAAGAAAACAACAAATCAGGTGGGGGTTTTGTTGTTGTTTTAAGAAATACTCTCTGGGGGCTGGAGAGATGCTCAGTAGTTAAGAGCACTGGCTGTTCTTCCAGAGGACCTAGGTTCAATTCCCAGAAATCACATGGCTGTTACAACTCCCCCCGCCCCTCCGCCCCATGTCATCCTTGACACTTCTTCGATGTGAAGGTGTGGCGCACACAATTCGGAGTGAGCAGTTTTGAGGTTAACTCTTAGATTTGATGGTGTCCTTTCTCAAGGAAGGAACAAAAGCAATAGATTACAAAACAGAGTTTCAAGACAGAATTTTAGGCAAACTGTGCATTGGGAGAGCTTAGAAGAGCTAGAGAGAGGTGTGTGAAAAGGGGCAAGGAATGTCTGGAGGAACCGTCTTATTGAATGGCTCCAAGGGCAAGAGGAAAGTGTGTTCAGCAACTTGGGGCGAGTTCACCAGGAAGAACATGGGTGTGAGGAGCAGCCCGAGGGAGCTGACCTGTGGTGTTCCTCCAAGAAGTTCAGGAGAGACAGCCCAGCGTGAGGAGATTTTGGTGAGCGGGAGAAGCAGGCATCGAGAAACGGAAAAGGGGAAACTGTTTTAGAGTGGAGAGGATTTTATAGACCCTAGATGACTCCCTGACTCACGTGGCATTCCGAGTCTTGTGGTAAGGAGGAACTTGTCTGGTGATAAGATGTTTATAACTCCAGAGGAAAAACCCAATCAAGTAACCATAGCCAAACTTAAGGGATGCCAGATGGGGTAATACGTAAACACACGGACTTTACGGTCAGAGGTTCTGCGACTCAATCCCTGTTGTTCCCTGACTAATCACGTGATGTAGGCCTAGTAATGTGTTCTTCCTGAGACTGAGATTTCTTTTTAATCTTTAAACGTTAGATAATAGAGTATTTCATAGGGTTAGTCTGAAGATCCAGAAAAATTGTCCAGCACTTATCAGGAGTTGGACATAGTAAATGGCAGTTGCTCTCCCCTGCCCCGTCTTCATTTTAGCAGAGACAGGTTGCTCTCATGTGGGACTCATGCTTCTCTTCTGTGGAATTCTGTTTCCAGAAAGGTTCTGCCCCAACAAGACTACAGTTTCCAATCATTCTTGCATTTAGGGGGGACCACTGTAATGAAGTTCTGGTCCCTGGGATGCCAGGGAAAGTCATGTATATCACTTCCAAGTCTAGTAATAGGTACTGCCTACGGGACTGGTCATATTCACTATCTGCTCCCTGCTGGCTGTAATGGAGATGTTTTAAGTTTGGTTCCTGGGTGATTATGGGGAACAATGATTTCAGAGTTACATTATGTTACAGTTAGTTACATTATAGCAGTTAGTGTTACCTTAGCGGCAAAAAACCTCAGGACTGCAGCAGCCTGGTCCAGGCTGAGCTCAAGAACAAATCAGCCAGAATCCTACCTAAGCAGTGGCCAGAAAGGCAAAAACCAAGTGTGGGGATTGGAAGACAAAGGGGCTCATCTGCGCACTTTTAAATTACCCACAGCAGTCAGGGTTTTGCCATGAAGTTCCCTGACACTTCAGTTGAAACAGTGGGCTGAAGATTTGGCCTCCGTATGCAAATGTCAGGAGAAAGAAGGGAAGGAGAAGCCTGTCCTCTGAAGGCAAAGGCATATTTCCGTGGGGTAGAGCAGTCAGCGTTAGTGAGCAAGACAGGGAGACCTTGACCCTTGATTCTTCCTTGGTTAACTGGAAGCACCAAGTCTTTCAAGTCTTTTAATTCTGTCAATGGAGGGCTCGGCTAATAGCTTAGTTAGGGTTTCCATTGCTGTCACGAAATATCATGACCAAAGGCAAGTTGGGGAGGCAAGGGCTTATCTGGCTTATACTTTCACATCACTGTCCAGCACTGAAGGAAGTCAGGACAGGAACTCAAACAGGACAGGAACCTGGAGGCAGAAGCTGATGCAGAGACCATGAAGGGGTGCTGCTTACTGACTTGTTTATCACACCTTGCTCAGCCTGCTTTCTTATAGAACCCAGGACCACCAGCCCAGGGATGGGCCCACCTACAAGGGGCTAGGCCCTCCTTCGTCAATCACCAATTAAGAAAATGCCCTACATAATGGATGGTGGAGGCACATACCTTTAATCCCAGCACTTGGGAGGCAGAGGCAGGTGGATCTCTGTGAGTGTGAGCGTTTGAAGCCAGCCTGGTCTACAGAGTGAGTTCCAGGACAGCCAAGAACAGCTAAGGCTACACAGAGAAACTCTATTTCAAAAAACAAAAACAAAAAAAAACCCCACAAACAACAACAACAAAGTCCTACAGCTAGATCTTATGGGGGGCATTTTCTCAATTGAGGTTCCCTCCTCACAGATGACTTTAGTTTGCGTCAAGTTGACATAAAACTATCTAGCACAGGTCATTATTTTTGAAACCAAGCAACTTTGGCAGTTGTAAGTGCATAGGTCCAGCATCTCCAATCTAGCCTCGTCGGATCATCTCGTGGAAACTCAGTGGCTGGAGAGCCTAAGTCGTTCGGTGGCAAAGACCATTTTTACCCCTTTTATTTGTAACAGCTGCTCTTCCCCCCACGACTTTCTGAGAAAACAGAACACAACAAACAAAACCAAACAAACCACCACAATTACAGGCCACTTCACAGAGACAAGTGCCCAACTCTCCTTTTGGGGAGTCTGAGCTATGCTGTAGAACAAATGGAATCTGTCTGGATGGGAGTGGGCGGCATTCCTACCCTTCATTTGGGTAATGCGGGGAGGATGTGGGCAGCAAACGCTGGGAAGGAGGGACGTACCTGATGCTGTGCCAGTAGGGCAGATGGGAGGGTTGGGAGCATGTGCAGACTCTACTGCTGCTACATGCTGCTCATCTTCGATCATCCTCCCCCAGACTTCCGGTGTCTGTCCTCTCCTGGGGCTTGTGTGAGTTGGTCTTGAAGGTAAGATATAGTCCTGGCGGGTAGGAATCAGTTACTGGGGCTCCCACCGCTGGGTTGATACACAAAGGGAGAGGCTCAGTGTCCCAAAGACAATGGTTAAAGTTTGGGAATTGCCAGATCCGGAAGTGGGCCTGTGACGCCCCGACTGGAGGCGACCTAGGCATGCGCGTCAGAAAAGCCAACACTGTCATTTCAAGCGGTGAAGTGTTATTTTTACAGCTGTGAGTCCTGCACCATAGTCTTAACTAGAACATTTGACTGGGCTGGTAGTCAAGAGTCCGTGGCCTTAGGGACATGGTAGGTGAAAACTGATTTTATACCCATTTATTATTTTTTTTCACCTTCTATTCTCAAGGCCATTGTTAGTGCAGAATTAAGTTTATAAGTTCTGAGCAAGACTGTGAGGAAACACATGGTTGGTTTTTTAATATTAATTTTCCTTATTCTTGATAATTTCATATATGTATGTAATTGAAGCATGATCATTTCCACCCTCATTTTCCCTGCCAACTCCTCCTAAGCTTTCACCTAAAGTGATCCTCTCTCAACTTCATGTCCTTTAAAAAAATACATCATTATGTGCAATTAGGGCTATCCATCAGTGTATGGGTGTGAGACTACCTGCTGGAGTGTGAGAAACCTACCAGTGGCCACACATTAAAACAAACAAACAAACAAACAACAACAACAACAACAAAAACCCCACAATTCTTCCTTCCCAGCAGCTACCACCTGCCTCCATAAGGGATGGGGCCTGGGGAGCACATCTGACATCTATGCCAGAATTTTGGCTGGTCTGACCATATTCAGGTCTTGTTCTGTTCACCCCACTTGTTGTGAGTACATGAGTGTTATAGCCACGCCAAAGGCAGAGGTTTGCTTTCACAGTGCCCCTCCATCATCAGGCTTTTACATTCTTCCCCCTCTTCCATAATATTCCCCGAGCCTCAGTGGGTGGTGCTTGAGAAAGAAGCCCCATTTAGGGCTGAGCACTCAGTCTCTTTTTTTCAGCACTTTGACTGGATTTGTGTTTTAGCATGTCTTAGCTTCCCACTGCAAAAAGAAGCTTCCCTGACCAAGGTTGAGAGCAGTCCAGGCTATGGGTATAGACATAAATACTTAGAAGGCAAACTGACAACATTTAATAAAGTAACAGTAGCAACTGACCATTTAGCAAAATAACAATAGCAGGTTCTGTCTTAGGGACTATGACCTCCCCAGTTATATTTTGACCAGAATTGTCATACCAGGCATGAAAGAAATTCCCTTCTGGGGAGCAGGCTGTAAATCCAGTCAGAACACAGTTAGTTGCCCATGACAATCATGCCATTGTTTCACCGGTGGGCACATTTTGCCTTCTAGGTTAGCTAGCATTGGGCAATACCAGCAGCCTGCAGAGTATCCGCTAGCATTTTGAAAGCTAGCTGCAAGGGAGGCAGTTTATGGCTGGTTTGGAATGGTTTCGCTGCGTTCTGCAGCCAAAGCATGTGGTGTCTTCAGCAGTAGGATCTTATCAAGGAGTATGGTGGGTAAACTTCTAGGCCTCTCTGACCAATAACTCACAGGAAGGTATCTCATGCCTTTTGCTTTGATTTTCATTAAATAACTCAAATATCCTGGGGTAGGACTGTTCAGGAATGTAGGGTAACTCCATTCGAATTGATTTTTCTGAGAGAAAACTTTTTTGTAGCCTTTTATAAAATTATAGTCAGATTTAATTTAATTTACGTGATGAAGATTGTAAAAAGTACTGGGACCTATTTGAGAATTAATGCTGTGGTGTGTTATAGCTGAATGACAAGAAAATACTACTGCTTTGGATTTTTTTTTCTGTCTTCTATGTAATGTTGAGACAGGATGAGACCAATGTATTGGAAGGTCCATGACCTCAAAGCTTGTATTCTCAGGTGATAATTGATACACTGTACCCACTGTGGACTCAAGGTGCTATTGCCCTTGCAATTAGGTTTCTGATCTCATGACTCTAAGCTATTAAAGACATTTCAGAAATTGTCTGTCACAGAAGTCATTGTTACTTTAGCAACACCAACACCCTTAGCATCATCGTGCTCAAGGTTGCAGTGGCTATGACAAAGATGAGGTCAGGAATAAGCCCTAGAGAAATCAGCCGGAAAGAACTGCACCTGATCAGTAACCAGACAGGGAACAGAGGACCCTGGCTCAGTCAGGAGACAAACAGTAGCTCATCTATGTACTGGTAAATTACCTCTCATATTTAGTGTTTTGTCACGGGATTTCTTTACTCTGGACTGAATGCTATCTTCTGGAATTACTGCTGGAGCCAAATTTACTGAACAGCAAGGAACTGAAAGACCATTTGCAGAGGAAGGTTCAGTTTTGATTCTCATGGGTTTGCCCTAATTAGGTAGGGAACGCATCAGAGGCCACATGGAGTCCTTTCAGGGACCCAGGATCTGAGAGTGAGCTAAGAGCTAGCAAGAGAACATAGGATTTATGCCAGCAATCTGCGTTCTGGAGGCCCTCTGCAGCTTTGTAGGAGAATGCAGATCCGCGTATTCTTCCAATTCAGCTTGTGAAGAACCTTTACACCGTGCCCAGACCCTTGACTCATAAAAAAGACAATGAGGTGGGGGGTAGTGTTTTCAGTCAGGAAGCCGTGGCAGTTTCCTATGCTGTAACGGAAAGTGAACCCAGTCCACTTTCAGCATGCTGATTCTAGAAAAGCAACACTGGTTATATGTGGCACTAGAGGTCACTCCACTAACAGAACCATGCTCTATGACACACCCAGGAGGATAGTGCACTGTTTCTCTCTTAGGAATTCTCTTAGTTCTGCGTTTCTCATTGTTCCTTGGCACAGAGGGAATTCGGGGATCTATTTTGAGCAACATCAGTATAACTGCTTTTAAATTTTCATTTTTGAGTCATTGTAATATACTATATTTAAATTTTTAGTGTTTAAAGAATTTAGACAATTTCAAACCTGTTGAAAAAATAAGAGCAACAGAAAGTCCCCTGGATCTTCTCCACCTAGCTTTTGAAACATTAACGTTTTATTGCCTATTTACCGTCCCTTTTGTTCTGACACAGTGACCCATAACTCCTAAACAGTCACATATAAACTTTTCCAAATACAAAGGACCCTCTGCTTCTTAATTGCTGTAAGGAACCACAATAAGGAAATCAATGCTGGGGCAGTGCTGTCCTGCCCACAGACCCTTGTGTCTTGATCTGTTTTCGGTTGCTATAATGGAATCCTTGAGATTGCAAAGAAAAGGCATTCATTTGGCTTACCCTTATGGCGGCTGGGAAGTTGAAGATTGGGCAGCTGCCTCTGGCAAGGACCTTGTGCTACATGGTGGAAAGTCAGAAGGGCCAGTGTGGGCACACAGCACAAGAGACAAAACAACCCACTCTTGTGGGAACTAACCCAATTCCGCTAGTCCCTCTCCACAATCATATCATTTGTCTAAGGTCCTGCCACCAAGCCCAACATTTCAATGGGAGTTTTGGAGGGAGCAAACCAAAACATCGTATACCTCTTTTTCTTTCCTAGTCCAGAAATTACTTAGGAATACACAACAAATCTGCCTGTCTTGTCTCTTGATTTCCACTAGTCAAAAACAGCTCCTGAAGATTACAGGCCTTCATCATGTGACAGACAGTCCTGCAACCTAAGCCAAATGCTTCCATATGACCAGACTCACTCAGGTCATGCATTCTTTGTGGAAGTACCATGGAAACAGTGCTGTACTCATTAGGAGAACTTAGTGTTTTCTCTCTATTCGATTAACATTTGGTACTCAATTTCACAAAAGCTTTGCTATCTTTGAGAAGAAAACCTTTACCAAGCCTCCATAGGTGACTCTGGGCGGTCTCAGCTGCCGCTCTCTTTACACATTCCCATCACCATCTGCGCTTCTGACTGGCATTCTGCTGGGGGAAGGGCTGCCCTTTCTTTGTTTATTCCTAGTAACATGATCTTCTGGAGCTCCTTTTCACATGTGTGATATCCTACATGTGTGATAGCCTACATGTGTGATAGCCTGTTTATCTACATGTTCAGAGTGTCCTAGATTTGGCTAGCGCAAACCCTTTCAAGCTTGTTTCCACATCTCGTCAAAGTCTTTAAGGATTGCCTATTTTATGGTATAACAAGACAGTTTTGGCTTACTTTAAATTTTCTTTCCTTCCGACTTGGAATTATCATTTTCTTCAAGAACCTGAGTTCCTGGAAGATGGTATGTAAAAATCTAGGTCTGGAGGTTGATGAGCTCAATAGTATTGAGAGGTCTGTGATGTCGCTGTTGTTGTACCTTCTCAGTGGGCCAAGCAAGGACTCTGTGCATCCATTTACAGATATTTACACATCTTCACATCCAGACATGTGCTATGTTATTCAGAGTTGGATCAGAGAAACCAGTGGGCCATTTCATCACACACACAGACTTGTCTATAGTGTAACCATCAGGGGCTGGTTAAGAAGTCAGAATGGTGACTGGTTAGGAAGGGAATCTATGTGGGCTAGACAGCTGTGGGTACAAACCATAGCTTTGCCCACAGGGAGGACGGAAGGGTGATTGCAGTGAAGCTGTTGCTTGGATCCAGACAGACAAACATGGGTTTTTTTCCCTAGCTAATAAGCTCTTTAAAAAAAAAAAAAAACTTTGGGGGTCAGACTTAGTTTTTCTTTGTTTAGGACTTACTTTATTTGTGTTGAATATCTATGTATGTACATGTAAGTTCAGATGACTACAGAAGCCAGAAGAGGGCTTTGGATCCCCTGGAGCTGGAGTTATAGACAGTTGTGAGCTGCACCATATGCTGGAAACTGAACCTGGGTTTTTGGCAAGAACAGCAAGCAACTTTAACCATTGAGCCAAGTCTCCAGCCCCTAGATTTATGTTCATAAAAAATTATCATGGGAAGCACGTATTGCCCATCTCCACATAAGCCTAACCTTGTCTGTGATGGGTATCCCTTAGCAAGGCTGTGCTTTTTTTTTTTTGTTTGTTTGTTTGTTTGTTTTCCAGTGAGGAACCTCCACTGACTCAAAGCACATAGCTTAGGATAGGGGTCACTCTTGGTGTTTCGTGCAGAGGAAAGAGTTGATGTCCAAGAAGAGATGATCCCATTAAGCATAATGAAGAAGTAGAAAGCCTTCTCTAAGGATAGATAGGGAGGAGGTTGTTTAAAACTGATCTAGAGTGGGGCGATGCCACTGTCTGTGTGCCAGTCCAAGGAGGCATCAGGTGTCCAAAAGAAATCAGAAAGATTAATTGGCTAGCATAGCTGCTTATGACTTTTAGGGGGAACTGAATGTAAGGGCTCCCTGGGTACCAAAAGAGTCACTGCAGCTGTATGGCACTTGAGGGATACAGTTGTTCTTGTGTCCTTCCTCTATGCCCTGGTCTCCTCCACTGAGCAATGTGTAGGATCTGAAGGTGACTGCTGGTAGCCTTGCCAGCAGATGACTGAAACGTAAGAAGGACTTGATAGGTGAGGATAGAGATGCCTTCCACAGGAAGGACTGTGATAGCCACAACTCAAGGGAAGTCATGGCATCAGGGCTAGCTGAGAGGTGGCCTGTTAACATCTTTGTGACAGTTACCACTCATTGTCCCTGCCAGGAGTAGAGGCTCCATATTACGCCCACTGAGGCTATCCAGACAGAAGATGGGACACACTGAGCAGGGGGACATGTGTGAGTCAGAGGTCTCTTCCCTCATCTTATGAGGACATTTAAACAGTCTTTCATCAAAAACATCTGGATGTAGATGGGATTAAGAGGATAAACTCCTTACGATGGTGAATCTGCTCTGTTGAACCCTAATAGGCTTGGAAAATATTGTACCAAACAAGATCGAATCGACCAAAGAGCTTTAAGTGAGAGGATATGAAGCTGCCCTTACTGGGGTTGTTTAAAAATCTTTTTTGCTACCTTTCTCTACCACTACCATCACCCCCTTCTCCTCGTCAAAGCAGCAGGGAGAGCTGTATTGCAGATGCCGCTTGGGAATGATAACTGAGCACAAGGGAAGCTGTTTTTTTTTTATTTCAGGCTGTAAGTTACTGGACCCTGCACACTGCTAAACACCCACTGTCCCATGCTCTGCCTTGGTTGGTGACAGCCGTATGAACACACCATGCTCTTGTGTGGAGGCGCTCCACACTAAGTGCATCCGTTGGAGTTCTTTGGCCTGGCTTTAGTTGATTCAGCAAATTACTCAGGAGAGGATGGTCCATGGTCAGAGAGATGATTCTTGCAGGGCATGCCCATCTGGCAACTGGAGTCCTTAATTTGCAGATTGTTGTGGTACCTGTGGGAATGAGGATTGTGTATCTTTTTCCAGTTCAGGAAAAAAATCCTGAAGCTCTGTGATGATGTTGTTGTCACTGTTGATGAGGATGGTGTGGTTCTTGATGCCCAAATGAGCAGATATGATGCTAATAATTAAGAAACTGAAGTTTCCTAAGGCAGAGATGGGTGTTTTGTACTGTACTGCTTTATAGTTTTCAAGTTGAACTTGACATCTTGGAATCGCTAGTAAACCAGCTTTTCGTGCCAGGGAACATTTCCTATGTGGGTGTGTGTTTCAGTTCTATCTCTGGTCACCTTCACAGTGGCAGTCTCCATGGTCAAAATCTGAAATCACGTCTCCAGGGTTCTTCCTTGGGTGTTCTAGCTTTTATTCCTGTCTTGTGGTGGTCCTAAGGAGTGCTGTCCCTTCTGTGAGCATCTTGCTCAGTTCTGAGGGCATGTCATTATCTTTTCCAAAGTCATACAGAGCAGTAATTTTGTACTAACTAATCAGGAGAGCCTCTAGCATATTAGAAACACCCAAGCAAAAGCCATGAGGTGAATGTTGTCCTCTGCCTCCTTATTAAATTGGCGAAGTCTAAATGGAGGATATTGAGAAACCAAAGAGGAAAATCAGCCTGGATTCATCCCCTATGTAAGTGGAAACACTGTTTAGTTTCTGAATAAGCTGCTCAGAGAGCTCTTGGTTTAATCTTTCAGCAGGGAAGGTACTAGAAGAGTCTTCGCAAATGGATTACCTAAAACTCAAATCCTATTTCTGAGAATAATGAAAGTAGCAAATACAGTTGTTAGCTGGCTGTCATGTTTGTTTCTTGACAACCCCAAGCCCTTTGAGCAGGCCAACTTCGTGAATACGAGCTCATTTCCTTCTTTTGACATTTCCCTTAAAGGTTTTAATTTTGATGGCTGAGTCATCTTGACGAAGATGAGAGGAATATTGAATAGAGGGAGATGGAGAGTGCTGGAAGAGTTGGGGGAAATGTAATTTTCTTGGAGCAGATGCTGTTACTCACAGAGTTTGTGAAGGAATGACGGCCACCATGGCAGTAAGACAAGCCATGATTTGCACCCCAAGGGCTGGTCCTGTCCTCATATGTTAAATCATTAAAGCAAACGAACCAACTAGAATTTTGACTTGGGAAAGCTTAAGAGGTAGAGGGGACAGGTCAGACTGTATTGGATAGAATAATGGGATAATATGGAGGACATGAAAAATTTGGAATCATACAGAGGTCTGCACAGAGGAGGGATCAGAGCAAGGGGCCTCTGTGCAGCCCACAGTCCAGGAGAGTAAAGAAGAGATCCATCATGGGCATGGCCATTCCGCAGAAAGGCTAGGATGGAAACAGTGTGGTCTCAGAGGCTGGCCAGGTAGGTACCACAGGCTTCTGCCCTTCACCTCATCATCTCACCTGTGACCAGAGAAAATTGACGACAGCTTCCTAATAGTCACCACTTATTACGTACACGTGGGCCACCACCATTTTAAGTGTTTTACCTGTTTTTCTGCAGTAAGAGAGCAGATTGCCAAGATGTGGACAGGTTGGACAGTGATTGATAGCCAGCTTTGAATTCCGACAGCATGTTTTCTCCACTGAGCGCCACAAGAGCAAAATGAGGTGAGCCATGGGATTAAACTTCAGGTCTTGGTTTGTTCGGGTCCTGGGTTTCTCAACACTATTTCTTAAGAGACTTAAGCCCTAGGAGTCTCTGCTTGTTTGTGTGGGGAAGTCATTTGACAGAAGGCACAGAAATGAAGAGTCTGAATAGATGATCAAAACCCGTATTGGGAGGGTGAGGCACACATGGCCTGCAGCCCACATTGCTCAGGGTGACTGCTCACATAGGGTCCAGGCATATCTTCTAAGTCCTGTCTCAGTGAGGCTACCTGTCCAGTGGAACAGGCATGGCAGTGGTCTGTGTCATATTTGAGTTGATGGGCTCAAAGTGTCTGTGGTTTTCTCCTCTCTCTGTGTCTGACAACTGGATCTTGAGACTAAAGATGATTTTGGTGCCCTGTGTTGAAGATGGAAAAGCTTTTGAGACCCAGGCCCTTGAAAAACTGTCAAGCAGGAACCCTTCAGACTCCCTCCCTTTCCACACACACCTACACACGGAGCAGGAGCACCTGCTTTGAAATAAACACACATAATAATTTCTCCAAGGAAATAAGAACCCTGAGGTTCCGGGTTTCTCTTTTCCAGAAATTAAGGCTGCCTAAGTAATGAGGAGGATTGCCTTGGACCACTGGAGTTAAAAGGGGTGGTGCTAGCTTCGATAGCATCAGGAAATTTGGTTGAAAAAAAAAAAAAGGTAAATTGAGAATCATCTGATACAAGACAAATTTCAGAAATCTCAGAAAAAAGAAAAACAGAAAAACAGCCAAAAGCCTTTTTTTTGTCTTGGAAAATGAGACTTAAATAATTGTTTCTTAGAAAAGCAAGGTCGTATTGGCTGGCAGAGTCTTGATGATGAGCATAATGAATAAAATAATAATTTCCCCTCATACAGATCTTCGTAATTTTTTTTCTTCAGACAGGTCTCTCATTAATCCTGGAACTCACCAGTTTTGGTCAGATTGGCTGGCTGCTGAGTCCCCCAGGACCTTCTGTCACCGTCTCCATCAGCTCTGAGATTACAGATGTGGACTACAGATGTGATACTGGGAATCCGAATTCAGATCCTTTTGCCTGTGCACCAAGCACTGGACCACTGAACAGTCTCCCCAGCCTCATGCTTTTATAGTTTCAAAGCCTTTTTCTGGTCGTCTGTATTTAGTACAATGAGTCTGCAAAGCAGTGTGGCTGCAATGATGTCTATGACATGTATCAGCAAGGGCTTTGCATACTGTATTCTGGACTCTGTATTGAAAGATTCACCTGTGAACTTTCTTAGTTACATTAATCTCCCAGAGATCAGCACTACAATTATCTCCAGTCTAAAATCAGAAATTGAGGGCTGGAAAGAAATTGAGGGCTCAGCAGTTAAGAATGCACAATGTTCTTAATGTTCTTGCAGAGGACCAGAGTTCAGTTCCCAGCACCCACATCACACAGCTCACAACTCCCTGTAACTCCAGTTCCAGGGGATCCTACACCTTCTTCTCATCTTGGGGAAATCCGCATTCATGTGTACATACCCACATGCAGACAGACATATATACACATAATAAAAAAATGAAAATAAATCTTAAAATGAAAAAAAAAAACGGGAAGACAGGGATCAAGTTAAATGTCACACCTTAGAAAACAGTCAAGTCAGGAGCCAATTGTGACACCTACTGTTAAGCTGCTCTGTCACTGCTCTGCCAGGTGGCTTCTGAGCCTGTGCACAGCACTGTAGACACACGAGGAGGAAAACATCATGGCTCGGGTTGTGGACCTGAGCCCCTGAGCAGCTCTAGGCTTCCAGCATGTGTCAAAGTCACATTTTCTGACTCTAACTTCAGACCTCTTTCAACTTGGAATACCATAAATTAAAGCAAACACCAACTTGGTTATGGGGCAGACAGTCAATATTTTTAGAGTGTTTATAGAAAGGAAGTAATTTTGGCCTGGCGAAAGAGCAAGCTGACGGCAGTTTTACATTTCTATTTAAAAGGAAAAAAAAAAGAAGAAGAAAAAGAAAAACTTACTTGAGTTGGGAAAATTCTTATGCCAGGGAACTGGGTAAAATATTCAGGGAGATCAAACCCCTTTGGCTCCCAGGTTGACTCTTTAAAAAGCAAATTTTGTAGATCGTCTCATGGAGCTTGCAGCCCTCTCTGCCTGGGCTTTGTTTTTGGCAAAACTTAATTGGCAAGAAAGCATCCACGTGGTCAGATTTTGTGTTTGATCCTTGCTAGGAGGTTAAGGGCAACCAGTACCCCACTCCGTGTGCATCCCTGACCTCCTCTCCAGGACTGAAGGGCAGCCAGAGGGGCACCTAGAAGCTTTTCTTGTCCTTCCTGGATTCTAGTTCCCTCTCCCTCACACTCTGGCTAAGTGATCTTGGACTCCATGACTTTGTTTCCCCATCTGTAGGGTTTTGTTTTATGTGACTGAAAGAGAATCCATAGCAGAAACTCAAGACTGACCCAAGTGCTGAGAATGTCAATGGAGTGCTCAGCCTCAAATGGGACATGGGTATTCCATGTTCCTCTTCCTAGGGCTCAGGGACCACCCAGGAAGAAGGGGCTAAGAAACTGTAAGAGCCAGAAGTAGGGGAGGGCCTGAGCAAAGCTGCATCTTCTGGTATTGACAGAACCGATGGGCCCATGAACTCAAAAGCAGCTGCAGCTGATGGGCCAAGAATGAAGTCAGTCAGTGGTCCAGCACGGAGGGGGAGGAGCTCACGAGTCTCCACCCATCGCTGAGGAGCTATTGAAAATTGGTGGTTTCTAGGGTGGAAGAATCAGCTTTCTTTAAGGGTGTGGTTCCCCCCAGCAGGTTGACCATGCTCAGCTGGACAGCTCCATACCCATGCATCTGTGGGTAGCACAGACTGGATAGGCGGGTTATTTAAAAAAGAGAAATGAAGAAGAGGACACAAAGTTGGAAGTTGCTGGGGGGGGGAGTGGCTCTGGGAGGAATTAGAGTGGGGAGATGGGGGTGAGTAGGATGAAAATACATTGTATTAAATTCTCAAAGAATTAATAAGATTATTATATTGAAGAAAAGATAATGCCGAGCAAAGCCGTGGCTTGAACGCAGACCTTGAATTAATGTGTTGGAACCTGCTTCCTTAGGCAGCAGTGTGGGAGGTAGGGCTTATATTAATGGATTAATACAGCTGTCAAGTATGATGGGAAACAGTGGTTGCCAACTTGAATCCGTTTAGGATTGTCATGGAGAAACACCTCTCCTTGTGTCTGTGTGGGTGTTTCCAGATAATGGAAGAGGGAAGACAGATGCTGAGCGTGGGCAGCGTCATTGATGGAACAGGGTCCAGGTCTGAACACAAAGGAGGAGACCAGCTGGGCATCCACAATCATTTCTCTCGGCTTCCTGAGTGTGGATGCAATGTGACAGCTGCCTCCTGTTCCTGGTACCACTCCCCTGCCATGCTGGAGTGTACCCTCAGTCTGTGAGTCACAAGAAACCCCTCCTTCCTTAGCTGCTTCTTGTTGGATATTTTATCACAGGAAACGGAATGGCTTCTTAACAAACGGGAAGGTTTGGCCCGATTTCCTATCTATGTGTCTCACGTGCTCAGTTGCCCTATGGCCATGTCATGACGTAGTCACGAAGGCCTTCGCTAGATGCCACCACACTCCCCTGGGACCTCCCAACCTGAGAACTGTGAGTCAAATGTCTGTTTTTATAAATTTCCAAGTCTGTGGTATTTTTGTCAAAACAACACAAAATGGACCAAGACAGTCTTTGAACTAATGTGAACACTACGAGTTCAGTGGAATTTAGTGGGAATCATTAAAGAATGTCTGGGGGCTGGAGAGAGGGCTCCGTGGGAATCATAAAGAGTGTCTGGGTGCTGGGGAGATGGCTCAGTCATACACAAGCATGAGGAGCTGAGCTTGGAGCCTTGGCACACACAAAAATGCCAGCCGGGTCATAAGAAAAAGGAAGAAAAGCACAAGGTTCCACGTTCCCTGAATGCTGTGGCCTCAGATTCTGTAACTGCCCAGAGGAAGGTGGCTCTAGGCTGTGACAGCCTCCGGGAAGCAGGAGTGCTCAAGGGCCCCACAGAACTGGAGATGGGAATGGACGAGGTCAACGGACCAGGAGTGGCAGTGTGAGGAGCAGGTGGACAGAAGTGAGTGATGGGACCACGGGGTTCTGTTCAAGAGCTGTGTGAAGGTTAGGCCATTTGTAGGCCTGGGGAGACAGACCCCCCTTCTAGGAAAGGGCTGGCAAGGATTCTGTGGCCAAGAGTCAGCCTGGAGCTTGACTATGTGGGAATGTGACTTGATTCAGCAGGTCTCTATGCCTGCACCTCTCCACATCTCTGTTCTGGAAGCACAAGTCTTGGATTGTCTTTGAAATTCCCTTGACTGATGAGTTTAATGGTAGTTCAGAATTTCAGGGCCCTTCTCCTGACTCATTTCTCAACTCAACATAATCTTACCCAATTGTAATTCTTGCCCTTTAAAACTATAAATTGGACTGGAGAGATGGCTCAGAGGTTAAGCACTGGCTGTTCTTCCAGAGGTTCTGAGTTCAATTCCCAGCAACCACATGGTGGCTCACAACCATCTAGAATGAGATCTGGTGCCCTCTTCTGGCCTATAGTCATATGTGCAGGCAGAATACTGTATACATAATAAATAAATCTTAAAAACAAACAAACAAACAAAACCTATAAATCACTTTCCTACAGAGCATGTGGGGCAGGGAGGGAGGAGCTCCAGTACTATTCTAGTTGTGTGTTTAGGAGGTCACTGTTGTCCTGGGGATGGTGGTGATCTATCAGGTCTCCCTGGGGCAGGTAGTCCCTAGATGCTAGGAATATTGGCTGGTAGTAGCATTGATACACCTGTAACGGCTGTCATATTGTATTATAGAGCCACCTGTAAAGGCTGTCCTTGTAGCATGGATCTACCTGTGAGGGCTGACATTATAGCATGGATCCACCTGTAAGGGCTGCCATTGTAGCATGGGTCCACCTGTAAGGGCTGCCATTGTAGCATGGGTCCACCTGTAAGGGCTGCCATTGTAGCATGGGTCCACCTGTAAGGGCTGACATTGTAGGATGGGTCCACCTGTAAGGACAGTCATTGTAGCATGGGTCCACCTGTAAGGACAGTCATTGTAGCATGGGTCCACCTGTAATGACTGACATTGTACAATGGATCCACCTGTAAGGGCTGACATTGTAGCATGGGTCCACCTGTAAGGACTGTCATTGTAGCATGGGTCCACCTGTAAGGACAGTCATTGTAGCATGGGTCCACCTGTAAGGACTGTCATTGTAGCATGAATCCACCTGTAAGGGCTGACATTGTAGCATGGGTCCACCTATAAGGACATTCATTGTAGCATGGGTCCACCTGTAAGGACTGTCATTGGCTCCAGCTCTGCTGTTTAATTGGACTGATTTTCCTTCTTATATGGACATGTGGCACAGTCCAGGGTTATTTTTTGCTGCCACAATGAGGGCATGGTGATGCCAGCATCTAGGGAGTAGACAACAGGGATGCTGCTAAATGCATAGGATGGAATTCTACAGCCAAGTCATCCAGCCCAGAATGGCAGAAGTGCTGGAGTTCAGAGCTGCTTCTCTAAGGGTGCCACCAAACTCAAGATTCTAGATGTTCTCCTCAGGACAGCCTGCACTCCTAAGTGACTCAGGAGTAAGGTAGGAAGTTCTAGCCCCTTGTTTTAACTTGGACCTGCTCATAAAGGCCAGTTAGACCTCGCCACTGGATGAACTGGCCTCTGTGGTGAATGTGCCGCCATTTTATCCCTCTCTCTTCCTGACTCTCCTCTGTTTCCTAATTGGTCATAGTTCAAAAACAAACAAACAAACAAACAAAAACAAAAACAAAAACAAAAACAAAAAACCTACTTCTTACAAGTCTCCATGTGTGAGTTTCTCTCTCAGTCTTCATCTGAGGATGCTCACACTCTGACAATCAGCATTGAAAGCAGCCCATAGAAGCCAACTGAGTGTTGCACCCTCTTGTTGCTTGTTAAAACTGAGATTGATCTTATTTATCCACTATTATTAATTGTTAAACACAATAATAAAGGAAGTGGCAATGGTCAGTCCAGGAAAGAAAAGATGATACCCAATTCTCACCGCACCCCATCCCAAAATAACCCAAAGAAAATACAAAAGCAAAAAACCCCCAAAATAAGACAAAACAAAAACAAAAAACCCAAACCCACAGGTTTTTGGGACAAAGACCGTGATCAGATCTTGAAGTGGGAGGGAGGGAATTAGACAGAAAACAGTACAATATTTAGGAGAGAGAGAGATTTGGTGGAAACCTCAAAGGGAAGGAGAGGGACCTGGTGGGGGGGAACACCCTGGCATTTTAAAAATAAACATGCAAAGAAATCAAAAGCACCGGCAAAAGAAGCAGTGGTACTTAGTTAAGGTGCATGTGTTCCACAAAGCCAGAGAATAAAACACCACGTAGGAAAAACAGGGAGAGAGAAAGAGAGCAGCCATGGGAGGGGCGGGGCACAGTGGAGGGGGTGGGGACAGAAGAGCCTCTCCAGGGGCCTGCCTGACGGGGCTTCTGGGAAATCCCAGCTCCACCTCCCGAGCAATCTCTAGAACAAAGGAGTATCAGAGTTTTTAAAGCTCTAGGGGTGGTGGGAAGGTTTTGATCACGTGACTGATGAAAAGATGCGTCAAAGAGTGTGGAAGAGCTAGGTCCTGTGAGGACCAACAAGCGGGGACTGTTGTCAGGCCGCAGTGCAGACAGCTTCCGTCCCAGGATGAGCGCTGCAGGAGGGCATGATCTCCTCTCCTCAGCTTGGGATCTGGTCTCCTCAGAGTCACCACCATTTTAAAGGGGCAAAATGGCTAATTACTCCACTGTGTCCTTTCCTATATTAACACAATGCCCATTTTAATGCGATATGCTTATATTCTGGTTAGTCGGGCAACTTGACCATGTGTGACCAATGGGAGGTAAGTGGTTCTAATATGAGCAACTCATGGGCTAGCTCATGTTCTTTCCTTTCTCCCCGTCTGGGCTATGGATGGAAGAGTGGAGTCTGGGGCATATTGAGGGTATCAAATAATAATTTAAAAAGCAAGCAAACAAACAAACAAAAAACAAACAGAAGGAATGTGGGTCCCTCGTGGCTGTTATGTCTGATATGAACTCAAGGCTACTTGTCAGAACTTCTGTGTGAGAGAGAAACTTTGTTGTCGTTGCTGTCGTCAAAGTAACACTTTGGAACCTTCTGTTACACCTAACTATGTATGTATCTAGCATATGAAAATCATGATAATAAAGGCCATAAAAAGACACATTATTTTTGGTTATGGGTTTCATTAAACCAGAGTTTTTATGTCACATTTTCAAGATAAACCACATAACTTCATTATTAAATTCTTGCTACCTACACAGTAGTTCTAGCCAGCACCAGAGAGGAAGGTTGGAGACAAGGGCAAGTGTGTCTTGGGGTGTATGTGTTTGGGGTAGTATTTTGAAAACTTAATTTTGACATCTTATTCCATCTAGGAAGTGTAGAGCAGGAATCCTGCATCTCTCTTTTAAATAACAAATCTAAATGTATCTTCAAAACTTCTATGCTATAAGGAGTATAGTAACTGCTACAGAAGCTCTCACTTCTTCTTATTTAACATAATTTCTTCATTGACTCTTCGGGAATTTCACATCGTGCACCCCAATTCTGCCCACCTCCCAGCCCCTCCATATTATTCCCCCCCACTCCTGCAGCCCTCCAAAAGAAAATTCAAAAACAAACAAAAAATAAACCAGATCAAACAAACAAAACAGAGGCACAGAGGTCGACTCAGACCCTGGCTGCTGTAGGGGCGCAAACCCAGGCATGGCCCTCAGCAGCAGCCCTGGCCTGGACGGACATCAAGGACACCCAGACCAGCATGGCTCTAGTGGTGACATGGCTCTTGGAAACTAACATAGTTACTGGTGGCAGCCCAGACACCTTGTGGCCTTTGTGGCAACATGGGCCACAGATGACCACACAGACCCTGGCTGTGGTAGGACCACAGACCCAGGCATGGGCCTTGGCAGTAGCTGGGACCTGGATGTCACCATGGCCCTGGGTGGCAAACAGGCCTCCCATGTCAGCCTGCTCCTCACCACCTTCGCTTCTTCAGTTCTGCCTCTGTCCACAGCACATAAATGCTCTGCTTCTCTTTCTCTCCCATTTCTCCATCACATACTCGCTCAACATAATCTGTGGATGTTTTTCTGCCAGTCCAGGTCCTGAGGACCCAGGCTGGCCTATGGGTGGCTTGCACTCGCCTGAGCCGAATCACCTTTCTCTCTTAATTGCAAAGCTAACAGCTCATTTTTCAAATTCTTAAGGAAATGAAAATGTAAGGCTTTCTCAGCCGATTTGTGAATAGCTAAGAAGTTAAGAAAGAATACTAATAAAAAAACAAAGCAAGGCAGAAACTTATCATGTTTCCCAACAAATACATTTGAAATCTAAGACTCCTGAGTGACATCTATTTATACATGAAGATGGTATTGTAGATAGACACTGCAGATATATTAAGTGACATCATTATTTTGATCAAAGAGTCATTAGTTGCTTATGAATACTTATAGGTGGAAGACAGCAAGGTGAAACTTTTATAGTCTATTTAAGGATTCTAACATATAAGTATCAGTGCACATTGGTAGAATAATCATATCTCAATATGTCAAATAAATATGTGAATCTGGATTAGAAAGTAATGAATGTCCTCATATTATACAGAACTTTATGCCTCTTCCTGAGCTCCAGCAGTTGACTCAGGATGGGTAGATAGATGCCTAGGCAAGTAAAGTCTGCTCTGGCACTCACTGGAGCTAGTGTGTGGCTTGTGGGCTTCAAAGGGAGGGCTCCATCTCTGATGGGGTCCAGAATGCCTCAGGCTGTACCCAGCAGGGAGAACCTCTATAGGAGCTCATGTTCCAAGCTACCTTGAAGACTTTGGGTTTGTCTTTTCTGTTAAATCTCTCTCCTTCCTTCCTTCCTTCCTTCCTTCCTTCCTTCCTTCCTTCCTTCCTTCCTTCCTTCCTTCCTTCCTTCCTTCCATGTTACTGGGCTTTTTCAGGACCTTAGTGGATACTTTTGGTTGTTATTGACTAATATTTGATGGGTGATGTCATTCTGTATGCTGTGAATATGTGTTGCTCTGACTGGTTGATAAATAAAGCTGTTTGGCCAATGGTGAGGCAGAGTAAGGTTATGCAGGACATTCTAACTAGAGAGGGAGGAAGGAGAAAGAGCAGAATAGAGGAGACGCTGTCAGCCGCCACCAGGAGAAGCAAGATGTAAAAATACCGGTAAGCCACAAGCCATGTGGCAAAGTATAGATTTATAAAATTGGGTTAATTTAAGATGTAAGAGTTAGCTAGCAAGAAGCCTGAACCATTAGGCCATGCAGTTCATAATGAATATAAGCCTCTGCATGTTTATTTGGATCTGAGCGGCTGCAGACTGGTGGGACACAGGAAAACTTACAACTACAAATATTGAGTAAATTTGCTCTTCATCCTCTTCTTCCTCTTCTTCCTTGTCTTCTTCATCTTCTCCTCCTCCCCCTGCCACCCCCCCCCCTGTGTGTGTAGACTATAGACCAGAGGTCAAATTTTGTACTGTTCCTTAGATACCATCCACCTACATTCTTGAGACAAGCCAAGTTTCACATTGTACACTGGATCTTACTGTCTAAGCTAGGCTGGCCAGCCAGTGAGCTCAAGGGATCCACCTATTTCTGCCTTCCTGACTCAGAGGTTACAAGTGTGGTGACGTCTGGCTTTTAATGTGGGTTCTGGGGGTTGAACTCAGGTCCTCAGGCTTGTATGGCTTCACCGACTGAACTATCGCCCAGGCTTCTGTTTTCTTCCCTTTAGCTGCCTCATTCTGTCAATATTTGATTGAGTTCAAGACTGTTAGAGAGGGAGACTGACTTATCTTTGTGTGCCGCATTAGGCCACAGAACACTCAGTAATCACCCCCATGAATATGTGGCTATGGTCAAGGACCCCCTCTGTCATTTTCCTGGGTTTAAGTCAAAGGAAGGGCAGTACTCACTTAGCAGGTAGAGCTGGGCACTCTGAATGACAGGTACAGTGTTGCAGAAAGACATTCTTGTTTCTCAGAGAGGGAATTCCATTTTTGACACAGAGAAAATCATTATCAAAAAGTCTCAGGTAAAAGCTATAAGCAATTTTGTTGGAGGTCTGTAAAATATTTTCTGTAGTTTAGTTGAAGATGGTCTTCTCGGCTCTGCATGTGCTATTGATGTCAGAGAAGATTTAGATGTAAGTTTCAGACCTCTGTTTTCTGAATAGGAATCCTGTGAGGGAAAGCAGGGTCAATTAGCCTTCAGTATGTCAAGAATGTGGAATGGAAAAGATATCAGAGCTAAGAAACTGCATCTAGGGGTGTCAAGATCAATTGCCCTGGGATACTGTGACGATTAAATGAAGTAATCCATGCAACACACCTGGCACTTAGCAGATGATCAAGACATGTTGTTGGTTGTTCTTAAAAAACTGAACACATTTATCCTGGGTGGCTTGGGTTTCTGTGGTCATTATTTTATCCAGTTAGCATTTTTGTTTATTTGTTTGACATGAAAAAGAGCAACACTTCTTATGAGTGAGACAAAGAAACATGTCCAATATACAGAGGGAGGCTGAACATTCTCAAAACTTTGACTTTACTGCTGGAAGCTTCCACTGGGTGATGGGTGGCACCACAAGAAATTATTTTAAGCACAGGCAATATGTGAAAACTTGAGTACAACTGGGCATACTACATTTATAAACCCTCCCCGCCACATACCAAGACAGGGTTTCTCTGTGTAGCTCTGGCTGTTCTGGAACTCATTCTATAGACCAGGCTGGCCTTGGATTCAGAGATCAACTTGCCTCTGCCTTCTGAGTATTGGGATTAAAGGTGTGCACCACCATTGCCTGACTCTACATTCATAAGTTTAAACAAAAAGATCAAGTGGACATAAATCAACTTACATTTTACTTTGAAATTACAAAATTTAGTGTATTATCCAACCATTAAAAAGTATGAGGAGTAACTTCTATTTATTTATGGGTGGAAAAATCTATGAAGTATTGAAGCTTAAAATCAAGATTTAGAACAGTTTATAGCATGTTGCCATTTCTGGATAATCATAGTGAGGATAAAAAATAAGACATTATCTGTACATAGAAAAGTCAGGAAAACCCACTATATTCATTGTTTTCAGTTCCCTCTGGGACTCCATGAGAATTTCTATTTTGTATGGAAATATTTTGATATGGTTCAAACTTTTACAATGAGAAAGAATTACTTTTAAAATCATAAAAACAAATTTCAAAGTGGGTGAAAACATTCAAAAGTCGAATTGAAGCAAATCTTGCATTGGTAAGGTGGTTAAGTATAGATACCACATGACCCAGCTATACCACTCCTTGGTGTATGGCCCAACGACTTGACCCTCTACTCCACAGACGCTTACTCAGCCATGTTCATTGACTCTATTTACAGTAGCCAAGCAATAAAAAAAAACCCTAAATGTCCTTCAGCTGATGAATGGATAATAAAAATGTGGTGCATATACACTCTATGGGATTCTGTTTATGTGTAAAGAAAAATGAAATCATGAAGCTTGCGAGTAAATGGGTGGAAAAGACTATGCTGAGCAAGGAAACACAGACCCAGAAAGACAAACACCTCATGTTCTCTCTTGTTTGTGGTTCCTAGCTCTGAGTCTTTAGATGTGAGGATATACTCTGGACAACTCCAGAAACTGGGGATGTGAAAAGAACTATGGAGGATGTGGGCAGTGAGAGAAGCTCTAGAGAGGGGGACAGCAGGACAGTCATACGGTGCATGGGGCCAGGAGGCTTTAACTAAAGTGGAGGAGGAGGGCGGTGCAAAGGGAGAGGGAGCAGAAGGGATAAATAACGACAAGGTTCAGGGACTGATCTAACTGGGGTGGGGAAGGAACAAGGAAATGACAGACACTAAAGAAATGAACAGGGAAGGTTGCAAGGGCAGAGGGTGGATACGAAGGCATGGGCAGATGAATGGGATCAGGATGCATGATGTGAAATCCACAAAGAATCAATAAAAAGTATTTTTTTTTTTTTAGAAGAAGAAATGAGCAGACACAGGTGTACAAAGAGCCAGGGTCAGGTAGTCTAGGCTTTCTGATGGAGAAGCTGCATCCCCACCACAAGTTCATCATGTTTGTTGTTATATACAGTTGAATGGGGAGCTGGGGTTATTGTGTACAGCTGGACAAGACGGTGGGAATTTTATGCACAGCTGAACAAGGAAGCAGGTTAAGCTAATCTCAGTAGAAGCGGTCTCTATAGGGGACCAGTTTTCAGGCTGTAAACAACTGGAGGGTAAATAAAGCTGTGGTGGACATTTTCTGCACAGACTGTCAGTATTTGCACTCAGGTCAGAGAAATGCTCTGCCATCCCTCTGAGCCTCATTAGGGGAAGGCTTCCCCACTCCCATAGGGCTGAAGCATTGGTCCTTGACAAGGTTGTGAGCATGTCAGCAATATACATTCACTCAGGACTTCACTCACTCACTCCACTAAAGATGTTTCGAAAGAAAAAATAACCCATAGGGAATCATATTGTTTTATGGTTACTTAAAAATGCATTATATATCTATATCTATATCTATATCTCTACGTCTATACATCTCTACTGGAGATGATAATGTTTCCCAGGAGAGCCATAGACTTAACAAAGTCCCTAGTATCAGGCAGAAGAAACTTCCTTTCAAGCTATTGGTTGGAGGAGTCTAAGAGATCTCCCCAAACAATATTAGACTATTGTCATTGCTCTTAATTGTCTATTAGAATTTGAAGCTAAATCTGTGACTGAAGATGCCACACATTTTTGGAGATAGGACTTGGAGGAATCTAGCAGGATCCAACTTGGGAGCCTCCTCCCTGAGGACTAGTTTCAGAGTACTGGAGGTGGCTATGAAAGTTGCCAAGGGAGGAAAGCAATCAATAGTCCTACCAGCTTCAAAGCCTGTGATCATGACCATGACCATGAC
The DNA here is from genome assembly GCF_007827085.1 of Peromyscus californicus insignis. Classification (NCBI taxonomy): domain Eukaryota; kingdom Metazoa; phylum Chordata; class Mammalia; order Rodentia; family Cricetidae; genus Peromyscus; species Peromyscus californicus. The sequence continues at coordinate 77,433,389 of NW_026294413.1, read as the reverse complement.
CAGCGGCACAGCAAGACAGCCCCAAAGGTGCAATAGTAGTATTTACACAGAGGTAACCAATAGCTGCTTATTGGACTTAAGGGCCTCTCAATAGGAAATAATTCATGCCTAGTACTATAAACCTAGCTAATTACCCATGGCTGGTAAGACTATGGAACCTAGAGGAGAATGTACTACTGCCACTTTCCTCAACCAGGAAATAATTTCTAACCCAATTCTAAACACTTATCCTTACACCACAGACAGTGCAGCTCTCATCCCTCATCAAAGAAGCTTCTTTTTGCAGCAGATGGAGAACAACTGGTTGAAATGTAGAGAACAGCTGATTGGGAGGTGCCCAGCACCCCCTTATACTTAAGGGAATATTAGAGAAGATGAGGCAGAAATACTATAAGAGCCATTGAAGCAGAATGTCTACTGTGAGATTATAGTCTCTGCTGTGGGATGTCTTTCTGTATGTCGTGAATATGTGTTGCTCTGATTGGTTGATAAATAAAATGCTGATTGACCAGTAGCCAGGCAGGAAGTATAGGTAGGGCAAGCAGATGAGGAGAATGCTGGGAAGAGAAAGGGCTGAGTCAGGAGTCACTGGCCAGACACAGAGGAAGCAAGATGACAAGGCAGAACTGAGAAAAAGTACCAAGCACATGACTAAACATAGATAAGATATATGGGTTAAATTAAGTGTAAGAGCTAGTCAGTAATAAGCCTGAGCTAATGGCCAAGCAGTTATAATTAATATAAGCTTCTGAGTGATTATTCTATAAGTGGGCTATGGGACCGTGGGGTCTTGGTGGGACCCGAGAAACATTCAGCTACAAGTCTCTATATTGACAGGGAAGCTCCACTCATGAAATCTCAACCATATGATTGTCTAAACAAGACCCAAACAATGACCACACCTATGGACATAACAACCTGGTTGGGGCAATTCTCAATCTCATCCTATCTGATAAGACCTACAGGTACTTAATAACTACACTGTGGCTTCATTCCTGTTGAGCTACTCCTGGCCTGGCTCCAGAGAGTAGCACCTAGCCCTAATCCATCCTTTGTTTAACCAATACCTTTTATTTCTCTTATTGCCCTATGTGAATCTTGTCTGAGAGTCTCCCAAGAATCAAAGGCCTATGCAAAACTTGGTTGAGGAAACCTGGAAAACCATTATACCTGAGAAATTGAGGAATTTGCACTTGGCATTGTATTTTTGGGAGCTCCTTACAGGTTGTTTTGAGTATATGGAAATCAACTGGCTAAACTGTAAATATTGAGAAAAATAAAAATGCCCTGGGCAAAGGGAAAGTGTTTCAGTCCTTACAGGTTGGATCCCCCTGCAGCTGCAAAAGGCTAGATTCATTCTTAAGGTGCCTCTAAGTCTTCTTTTCATGGATCTGTGTGAACCCACACACCCATGCCAGGACACTTCTCGACATTTGGTGCCCAATGTGGCAAATGGACCCTAACTCATGACTTGAAGAAGGACAGAGGATCTGTCCATTTTAAGAACTGGAGGGAAGCTCTCAGGGTAAGAGGACTCCAGTATCAGCAGGGTCATGGGGCATTTAAACTCCCCATCTCAGGAACAACAAAATGTACAGTTGCTAAAATGCTTGTCAAAAGAAAAAGCGGTAACTGCATAATTTTTAAAGCTAGAAACAGAATGCTCCTGAGACAGAAAGTAAATAAAGGAAAAAGACCTTTCTCAATAGAGAAAAGGGAAAGAAAGAAAATTAGAAAGGGAATCTTCCCAATAGAAAAGAGGGAAGGAAAGGAAATAAAAGGAAATTTTCTGATAGAAAAGGGAGATTTTCCTGGGACTTTCCTGGTAAAAAGGGAGAAAATATTGAAACTAGGCCTAAAGATGAAAAGACCCTGCAAAAGAAAAATAAAGGAAGGAAAAAGGTCTCTTCTCAGTAGAAATAGAGGGAACAAAGGCTCTTTCGATATAAGAAACTGAGGATCGCTAATACTCTGAGCTCTTTCTGCCTGCCTGCACAGAGCGGTGGCATTAGAATTACAAAGAATCAACAGGTGGGCTCACTGCTGCAGCCTGAACGAACACAGCAGGCCCAGAGCTTAGAATTTTGGTGTCTATTTGCTTAACTTTGGTTTAAATGTGTTTTATTTTCCCTCAGAGCAGGAATAACTCAAAATTAAAGATCCCTTTGTGGGAAATGTTTTCTATTTTTCCCTAATGGTGGGAATAACTCATTATTAGTACTCCCTTCCTCAGAGAAAGAGGAAGTTTAAGTGGGCCCAACTTCTGGTGAAGAGTGGTTGTGGTCAGAACATGGAATGCTAAGTCGATGCTGTTTGAATTTCCAGAGATATTAATCCTTCAATGTATAGAGGATATTCTCTTCTTTTGGTTTTTCTAATAAATGTTTGGATGAATGTTTGATTTCCATGGTTGATAAACTAAAGGAACAGGATTCATAATTTTAAACTATATATTGGATATGCTCTTGTCTGTTGATCATTACTGAGAATTTGGCTCTGCTCTACAAGTTGCTTCCTAGAAATTCTTGCTTAAATTCTATAGAAATGTAACACCTGAAACAAATGTAGCACCTGGGTTGTAAACTTATTAAATAATGTGGTTGCTAGGATAAAAACCCATAGAAAATAATCTCTTATTGATAAAGAGGTTACAAAATTATTTTTCTGCTAAATAAAATACAGGTAAATTGTTTGACAGCATTGTTAATAATTGGAGGGTTACATTAACATGTTATTTGGGATCTCTAAAAAAGGAGCCTCTTTTTAAGATTTTATAAAATACTCCAGAGTATTGCCTAAAGTTACCTCTTAAAATCCTATAGAGATTGTATTTAATGCTTTTATAGATGGCATATGTAAAAAGGACCATGGAAATAGAAGATGGTGACAGAATTGCTCAATTATTATTGATATATTGATATGGATCTTAAAGGCAACATGGCACCTATATGTAGAACTGGACGCTTTGGAAGTACAGGAAAAAAGGTGTTTTTGGCAAACAGTTATCAATGATGAAGGGCCTAAATTAAAAGTAAAATTAACTGAGATTAAAGTGTGGCACAGTCCCTTTCAGGGAGGGGGCTAGTAGGCACAGAGTCAATGACACCGACTCTGGGAGGATGTTGAAGCAACAAGCTCAGTTTACTTGGGAAGAGGCAAGCCTTATATACCCTTCACCCTGCCCTGGGGGAAGGTTTGATGAATATGCATCTGCTGGTGTGGCATGGCTGCCTCTCATTGGTTCAGGTCATCTCAGATCACATCTCACCTGCTGTTGCTAAGGCCCTTAGGCAGACCCAGGTTGACTCTCAGAAAGTATCTTATTACTGATTTAAGCTGGCTGGCCCTCAGGCCTGTTAGGGATGAGTCATCCTACATTGAAGACTTATTGGATTCTGGTGCTGGATGTAGCTATAATTTCACAAGAATCCTGGGGTCTCAACTGGCCTTTACAAGAAGTCTCCACTCATTTGTAGGCATTAGACCCTTATCTCAAATAAAACAGAGTATAGAGTGGATTAAATGTATGGGGCTGGAAGGACAGGAAGGGATATTAAAGCCTTATGTGGCTGATATAGCCATGAATTTATGGAGAAGAAATTTGTTACAACAATGGGGAGCTCAAATTAATATTCCTACAATTTCAGAAACACCTCATATATTGATGTTTAAATTGGGATATATTTCTGGAAAAAGCATTAGGAAGAATTATAAGGATAGGTCACAGGCTATGAAGGTTATACAAAGGCAAGATAGGACAGGAATGAACTATCCAAATTTAGAGTAGGGGCCACTGTCGGTAGCCCAACATTGTCTCAATATTTTGTAAATCAACCACTGGAAATGACTCATAAAGAATTTCCGTAATCTATTATTTATCATTATATGCATGATATTTTATTGGTTGCTTCTGATACAGATATGTTAGAAAAAATGTTTAATGTAGTACAGAAAAAAATTACCCTGTTGGGGATTACAAATTTCTCCTGAAAAAATACAAAGAGGAGATTCTCTTAGCTATTTATGCTATAAATTAAGTAAACTAAAAATTCAGCTATGGAAGGTACAGATTAGGAGAGATTGAATGTATACTCTTAATGATTTTCAAAAATTATTGGGTGATATTAACTGGTTGCAGCCTACAATTGGATTTTCTACTCAAGAATTAACTAATTTATTTCAAATTTTGTGAGGTGACTCAAATTTAAACAGTCCAAGACAGTTAACAGCTGAGGCTGAAAAAGAATTAGCCCTGGTAGAATGAAAATTACAAAATGCCTATGTGGGTAGGTTAGACCTTACAAAGAGGTGTATTTTAGTAATTTTACCTTCAAATCTTTCCCCTACTGGACTCACTATGCAGAGAGAGGATTATATTTTGGAATGGATTTTTTTAACTCATAAACAGAGTAAAAAATTAAAAACCTATATAGAAAAAGTTTCTGAACTAACCATAAAGGGAAGATTAAGACTTGGTCAATTGTCAGGTATGGATCCAGGACTGTGGTACCCTATAACAATACTGAAATCAGGCAATTGTGGGAGATTAACGGTGACTGGCAAAGAGTTTATAGTAATTTCTTAGGAGAAATTAACAAGAAATATCCAAAAAGTAAGTGAATTCAGTTTACAAAAGGAACTGAATGGATTCTTCCCCACATAGTGAAGAGGACACCTATTTCTGGGGCTCTTCCATTCTATACTGATGCAAATAAACTAGAAATGTCTGGTTATAAGGCAGGGAGCTTCAGTAAGATTGTTCAAAGTCCATATGAATCAGTTCAAAAATCAGAGATGTATGCCATGCCATTCTTTTTGTTTTGTTTTGTTTTTTGGTTTTTCGAGACAGGGTTTCTCTGTGTAGCTTTGCGCCTTTCCTGGAGCTTGCTCTGTAGTCCAGGCTGGCCTCGAACTCACAGAGATCCGCCTGGCTCTGCCTCCCGAGTACTGGGATTAAAGGTGTGCGCCACCACTGCCCAGTATGGTTTTATTAGACTTTAAGGAACCTGTCAACATAATTACTGATTCTCAATATGCTCAAAGGGTTGTATTGCATACAGAGACTGTTGAATTTATTCCTGATAATTCAGAACTAACTTTATTATTCGCACAACTACAACAGACAATCTGAGAAAGACATTTCCCACTTTACATTACCCATATTCGATTCCATACTGGATTGCCTGGGCCATCAGCAGAAGGAAACTCAGATATTGATCAATTATTAACAGAATCTGTGTTAGAAGCCTCAGAATTTCATAAGAAACACCATGTTAATAGTAGAGGCTTAAAGAAAAAAAATTTTCTATTGCTTGGCAACAAGCTAAGGAAATTATAAAAAGCTGTCCTGCTTGTTCTTTTTATAATCAAGTTCCTTTGCCTGAAGGAACTAATCCTAAAAGTACATAAAGGAATGAAATTTGGCAAATGGATATATTTCATTTAGTAGATTTTAAAAAATTAAAATACGTTCATCACATCAGATGAAAGGTTTTTGCACCCCAGAGTCCTATCTGCCAGCACAGCAATCCAAATCAAATCAAATCAGACTGAATTAGAAAAAGCCCCAGTTTAATGGGTAAAGTGTTCCTGGGTGATTCTCCAGTCTCCCAGAGAGGAGATGGGGATGAGAAACCGGAAAACCATGTCCGTTTTCTAGAATGCAGCTTAAATACCCTGTGGGAGTGGTCTTGAGCCTCTCTGGGGGAGGAGCTGTGTTTGGCGGGCTCTGAAGGGGTGGATTTGGGGAGGAGCTGTGTTTGGTGGGCTTTGAAGGGGCAGGTTTGGGGAAAGAGATGGGGGAGGGCAGTTGAGGTGGGTCTTCTACCAGAACATTCCAGACTCTTTGGATATATGGATGCCAGGGTGCCAGGGGCTGAGGTGGAGCTCCCACCCAAACATTCCAGACTCTTTGGGTATAGGGATGCCAGTTCAAGTCTGGCTACTTCCTGCAGGCATGGGATGACGTGGGGAAGTGGGAGTTGGGAGTTGGTGGGCTCACATTCAGCAGGAGGTGTGAGTGGAGGAGTGTCCAGTTAATTGTCATCCTGGAGACCTCAGATGCCCTAGTTGAACTGCAAAGATGAATGCACAGGGCAGAAGAGCAGATAGGCCCTTCATTGGGACATCTTGGAAAACCAGAAGGTGGAGGGTCCCAGCTGCTGGACAGACCATATATCCTGAATAGGTGCCCACTTGAGCCCAGAGAGATGGTACCAGCATGGATGTCCCAGAATCTTGGCAGCTGAGGAGCTGGTGAAGATCACAGTATAAGGTCCTGTTCATAGGGGCTCAAGAGACTTAGGAGCTAGCTGTTTGAGGAGTACTCTGTCTCCCAGGGAGAGTAAGGAAGGCTCAGGGGCAGTTGGGTCTATTGGCATTGGGGCAGGGGGATAGCTGTCATTATGCAGCACAATATTATTCAAAAAGCGGCACTGTTTACCAAGCGAGAAAAGCCACAAGGTATGACAAAACCCACTAAGAGAGTTTTTTAGGGGAAGGAGACAGAAGAGAATGTGCTTGGGCCTATTTGGAAGACGTGTGGAAGAGGGAGGAAGAAGAAGAAAAGGGGGGAGGAGTCTGTGACCCACTTTTTATGGATTCCCTCTCACATGTGCATATAGGCTTATGTAGCTACGCCATGCACGCGCATGGATTATGTGATCATGCTGTGTGCAAATTACGCTATCATGCAGCACATGGGTTATGTAGGACGTAAGGTATGACTAAGTCTCTTGCTTGGCTACTGGACAGCACATGTGTGGTCATGTAGCAACATTCTAGACTCTTTGCTTTTTTAAAAAAACAGGAATGGGGGTGCTGTGTCTCCTGGAACTGCTTCCAGCTGACTCAGTGGGTGTGGGTTAATTTTTGGGGGCTAGGGAAGGGGGCTTTTGGGGTAGCTGGATGTCCTGAGGTAGTGGATTGTCCTCTGCTGCTTTGGGAATCATCCAACACCTTCCATTGCTTAGGGCTCTGTGACTGCTTGGGTCTGACAAGGTGCTGTCCAGGTGGATTCAAGCTGGCTCTGGAGCTCGGAAGAACTTTTAAATATATGAAGAAGCAGCCATGGGGAATTCAAAATCTTGAGCTGGTAGCCATGATATTATGATGTTCAGTACTCTGCTATATTGGTTAGTGTGTGTGTGTGTGTGTGTGTGTGTGTGTGTGTGTGTGTGTGTGTGTGTGTGTGTGAGAGAGAGAGAGAGAGAGAGAGAGAGAGAGAGAGAGAGAGAGAGAGAGAGAGAGAGAGAGGTTTGGAACATGCTTTTAATTTTTACCTGAGATAAACCTTATTCGAGACAGATTTTGAGGCACCTGTTTCCTTTATTAGTTTAGCATCTAGGAGACACAGGTGATCAATTGCTGAGGGCATTTAACGGTAATAGGTTGTTATATTAAAGTCTGTTTCTTTTTTTCTTTCTTTCTTTCTTTTTTTGGTGGAGTCCAAACCCTTTTAAGTACGGGAATATAAATCCCTTTGGACTGTTACTGTTCCTTACTGGCTGGGTATATTTGATGGTCCTTGGCCTCTGGCTCTATGGTGGTCCTGTAACAATTAGCTGAGTAGTTAATTAGGAGAGGAAACCAGGAAGGAAAAGCTTGTGGGGTGAAACCTCATTCTTCTGGAATTGGTGACAAGGCAGTGGATCCTGGTGTCCTCTGGAACTTGAGAGAGAGCAGGGCCCTGTCTGTGTCACTGTGCATGAGGAAGAGAAGAGGCACTGTTGATGGGGCTGGAGTGAGGCACCTGGAGGAAGCAAACAAAATAAAAGCTTCTACCTTAGCTAGAAAATCTCTTCCCATTGGGGTGAGGTAGGTAAGTCTGTCCCTCTACCCTGACAATAGGGAAATGAGGAGAGGTGGGACCCCAAAACTCCCTCAGGATTGAATAAGTGGCTTGGTGTTCAAAAGGAAGGAAATGGATCACCATGATGCTGTAATGGCTGTCCTGAGTTCCCTGTAAGAGATGGCACCTTCAATTCTCGCCCACGGCCAAGCCTAGGACATAGATGAAGGGTGATCTCCATTTGATGTCCCCATACCACAAGGTGCATGGGGGCAGTCAGGTGGCACTTCAGACAAGGCCCAGTTGGTAGTCCATGTGGGGCAGAGCAGGCACAAGCCCAGTGGCCTTCTCTTCCACACTTCAAACAGGGACCTGGAAGCCTTCAGGCAGCCGGTTGGATAGCGTGTGCCAGCATTTGGCAGTTCTGTTGATGGGCTTTCTCACCTTTCCCAAGATAGACCTTAAATGCCACAGCTGAGACTTCTGCCTGTGGGAGGGGCCCCCCTGTCCAGATGCTTAAGTTTACTCCTGATGTAGGGGAAGCTCTGGGAGACATGAGATGGATTTTATTCCTTATCTTGAATTTTGTTTTTTAGCTTTTGATAGTTTACTGGTCTGAGGGCAGCCTTATGAGGACCTGCCAGGAGGTAGGTTGTAAACTGAATTAGCTGAATTAAGGCAAGTTGTTGTATTGTTAGGAGATCTGTTAGAAATTTTGAAGGAGCAGATAAAATTAAAATGTGATAGGAATGTTTCTTCTTATTGTATCATACCCTTAAGATTTAATGAAAGCAAGTATGATTGGGAAAATGTTAAGATGCATTTGATGGGTCACTCTAATTCTTCTCAAGTGGTTTATGATTTACAGAAAGAAATTAAAGAAACTTTTGCCAAAAAATTACCCGATATGACAGGAATGGACATTATGAAAAATCTAGCGGATGCTATAGCCTCATTAAATCCTATGAATCACTTTAATAAATTTCTTATTCTAGCAGGTGTTGCTCTTACTCTAGCAATAGTAACTTTATTGACTTTAAAACGTGTTTTGGTATTCTTGCATAATTGTAAGACAAATAGATAGAAAGAAGGCTACATTTGCTGTAAGATATGGTATATCTGCATAACCTTCAAGATAATTGATTTTTGTGTAAAGGAAGGGGGATCTGTGGCTGCATTCCTGCTGAGCTACTCCTGGCCTGGCTCCAGAGAGTAGCACCTAGCCCTAATCCATCCTTTGTTTAATCGACACCTTTTGTTTCTCTTATCATGCTGTGTGAATCTTGTCTGAGAGTTTCCCAAGGATACAAGGCCTATGCAAAACTTGGTTCCGAAAACCCAGAAAACCGTGGTACCTGATAAATTGAGGAATTTTCATGTGGCATTGTATTTTTGGGAGTTCTTTTGGGGTTGTTTTGAGTATATGGAAATCAATTGGCTAAACTGTAAATATTGAGAAAGATAAAATGCCCTGGGCGAAGGGAAAGTGTTTCAGTCCTTACAGGCTGGATCCCCCTGCAGCCACAAAAGGCTGGATTCGTTTTTAAGGTGCCTCCGAGCCTTCTTTCCACAGATCTGTGTAAACACACACACTCGTGCTGTGACACTACACACCGAGGGAGAACCAGTCTTCCCCGGGGATGAGCCCCCCAGTTGGTTATCTAACACTGAAGATATGCACAGATACATATGAGCAACAATAAATGGACTCAGCAGGATATATATATATATATATAATTAAAGAGAGAGAAGCCTTGAATTTGATGTGGGGAGTCAGACATAGGAGGGGTTGGAAGGCAGAAAAGGTGGATGATGTAAGTACACTATTCATATATGAAATTCTCAAATTCTGAAGGGTGATTAAGTACAAGTAGGATACTTTCTTGCTGACTTACCAAGTGAGGCAGCCCTAATCCCCTTGGATTTAGTATCTCCCACATCTTGGCTACCTTAGGCAATTGTTACTAGCCCTTCCAGACCTGTTTCAGTTTGTTCCTTCTAGAACACAGGTGTTACTTCCCATGTAGGATTTCACTTTAGGCTGCTCACTCTCTAAGCATCAACAAGTTAGTTCTTACACCCTTTTTCTCAAACTGTCTCCCCTAGACCTCTGGGCAGTCTTCTTGGAGCTGGTCCTGAGCCAGCTTCAGAAGATTACAAAGACCTCTTTGCTTCTCATGCAATGGCCACTGCTATCCTTTCAACAGCGTGCCCCCAGAGCTCAGGGAAGTGTTGCATTAACTTTAGTGTGGACAAGTATTGATTTCAGGTTGGCTTAAGTGCAGAGCGCTAGCTCCCAGGATTCTACTTTAGTGGGAATGGGATGGGGCCAGGAATCTGCATTTTAATCAAGCATCTTGGAGGATTCTGTTCTACCCCAGGGGTTCAGTGGGGATGCTTCAGTCAGGGAAGTCAGACAGAGCTCCAGGAGTCATTTAGTGCCAATCAAAGCTCTCTACTTTCATCTGCTTTATAATTAGCCATTTAGTGGGCTGGAGAGGAGGCTCAACCATTAAAGGATAGGCTCACAACCAAAAATATAATTAGGCATTTGGTAAAAATTTGAGTTGGAGAATTTGGCCTATCCACATTAACAGATCCAAATCTACCAAGTACTCCCACTTGTAACAGGATTTGAAAGGCTGCCTTCATCTCATGATTCAAAAAATAAACAAGCAAGCAAAAAATGCTCCCCCACGCTCTTCTCGCTGTGGTATGGCTGTCTTTTGTTACATTAGAAAATATATATAGAACTCTTTTTTATGTGTTTTAGAAGATAAGTTAATCATATCTAATATGTATTTTAATTATCTTAATTCGTATCCTACTCATGTTACCAATATTTTGTTACATTTATTGAATGATCTGTTTTCATAGATTGGAAGAAAGTGAAGTTTGTTATGTAAGTGCACGTCCATCAGGGTCTGTTTCCGGACGTCACTCCAGTGGGACAGTTGCTCATCTTTTGTCATTCCTTTTTAATTTTATGTTTATGTCATAGTTCATTATCTGAAAGACCGTCTTTCTTTTCTCTGAATCTTCTTTCATATGTTGATTTTTAAGTTTAGAAGAATAATTTTTGCATGTTTCTGGAACACCCTTTGCAGATGCAGAAGTCAATCTGATTAAAGTAGAGGTGATGACAGCTTGTCATTGTGTGCTGAGTGTGCGCCCCAGGAGTAGAGCCTGGTCCTCAGGTCCTCAGCATCCCCCTCCATGGTGCTTTTCTCACATTCTCTCCGTAGAGTCCCCTCATTTCTGGTCAAGGTTTTGGTAGGAAAGTGCTACAGAAGTGTGGTACAGCTGCATGTTGGCTTTGAAGTTTGGGTTGGAAGCTTTATCCCAGGTATCCCAGCTGCTTTTCTGTAAAATGACATTAACAGCTCAGCTTGATGGTGGTGGCACACGCCTTGAATCCCAGCACTGGGGAGGCAGAGGCAAGTGGAGCTCTATAAATTTGAGGTCAGCCTGGTCTACAGAGCGAGTTCCAGGACAACCAGGGCTATACAGAGAAACCTTGGGTAAAAGAATGCATACAAGCATTGTATAAAGATGGGTCAAGTAGCTGAGACAGACTTCCAGAGCCTTGAGATTTGTTGGCACAGCCAAAGCAGAAGAGCCCCTGTTCAGGATGTCCCCTCAAATAGGAGAGATCAGAGTGTACAGGAAACACAATTCTCAACATTTCACCAGGCAGAGACCATATTTGACCAGGACAAGGTCTGTTTAGCTCAGTCAGATGACCGGCTTGTAGTCCTACGGGCTTCTTAGACTCCGCTGCAATGGAAGCAGATGCCTTTCCTCAGGCTCTAGTCAGAACCCACCTCCCTTTACTTCAGCCTCCACTCCTGTAGGTCAGTGGTTAGCATCCCACACTAAAGTGTAGTCTTCTTTTTGGAGTTTTAATGAACTTTGAACCCATGGCCAGAGAGTGCTGTCTCATTTGCCCTTGTGTTCAGGTTCTTCAGCCAAATTCTAGCACGTGTTAGAGTTCAACAAATGCCCTGGTGAGTGGAGTAGACTCCTGGCCTGTGCACAGTGCAGGTCAGGTACTTTTAAAGAGACACAGTCTACTTAGAACTGGAAACTGTATGATGTCTGTCCCTTCCACTTTACAAGGAAGAGCTGAAGTCTTGTCTATGATTCTCAACACTGGTTGCATATTATAACCATCTGCAGAGTCTTACCTCTCCAGTGGCCAAGGTCACAGCAACACTATTGTTCTCACCAGGCAGTCCTACCATGTGGCTTCTCTGAGATCCACTGGGCAACATCTGTGACAGCAGAGACCCCAAAAGGAAGCAGAAGCAAATGCAAATGCTCTATTCTTGTGGGATCATCTTGGCATCCTGGGAGGAAGCAAGTATTCATATGCACTCTGACTCCCTGAGAGAAATGAATCCCATCACTGGCTCCCATGTAGTTTCTTGTTAAAGGTTGGGGCTTAAAGAAAAACTCTAAAACAAAAGCTTCTTTCTCCCTACTGTGACCATCTCTAACTGTGCCTCTATTTATCTGTCCCCTTTATAGAAACACATCTCAAATAAGATGTCTGTGCTTTCGTCTTTCAAACTCAGGGTGCTGGCAGAACTGGGTTTGCACGTGCAAAAGGAGTGAAATTAGATCCATGCCTCTCAGCCTTCACAAAATTAATTCAAGCCAGCTCAGAGATCTTAATTTAAAACTGGAGACACTGAAACTACTAAAGGGAAATACATGGAAAGCCTTGACACAGGTATAGATAAGAGACTTTTGAGTAGAACTCCAATGGGGCTGGAAACAGCCCCAAGACCTGATAATGGGACAACAAGAAATTAAAAAGCTTTGAACAGCAGAAGAGGCTGTCAACAGAAAAAGCAGGACAGCACACAGAGAGGGAGAAAACTTCTACCAGTGATGTTTCAGACAGGGGCTTAGTGTCTAGACTATAGGAAGAACTACAAAATTTAAACACCCCCACCTCCCTAAACAAAATGTAAGGCTGCCAGTCAATAAATGGGCCAGTGATCTGAACAAGAAATGTCCCCAAAGAAACGCAAATGTCAAATTTTAATGTTTAAAGAGGGTTCAGTGTCCTTAGCCATCAGAGAAGCAAAAGTTAAACCTACTTTGAGATTCCATCTCACCCAGTGAGAATGGCTGCCATCCGAGAAAGCAAAGGACCACGGTGGTGAAGATATGGGGGAAAGGAACCCTTATTTGCTGCTGGTGGGAGTGTAAACTGGCATAACCACACTGGGAATCAGTGCGGAGGCTTCTCAAAAAAGCTAAAAACAGAAGCAGTCTACAATGAAGCCATAGCACTCCTGGACATATACAGGAAAGGTTCTACCGGGTACCACGGAGGCATTTGCATAGTTGTATCTCTCACTGCACTTTTCACAATATCGAGGAAGTGGGTCCAGCTTCATGGAAAAGGAAAATGTGGCAAATGTGTACAATGGAATTTTATCCAGCTACAAACAAAAATTAAATTACAAAATTTGCAGGTGAATAGGTAGAACTGGAAAAATATAACGAGTCTTTCTCTGTCCCACCAGCCAGCTCCCAAACAATGACACAAAGAGATTTCTTATTAGTTATCAAAGCTTGGCCTTAGCTTAGGCTTGTTTCTAACTAGCTCTTATAACTTTAATTAACCCTTTTTTTTTTATTAACCTGCATGCTTCCATGTGATTCATAGCTTTTATCTTTCCTCCTGTATGTCCTCCTTCCTCTGTGTCAGGCTTGCAGCCCTGTCTTTCTTCCCCTCTGAGTCCTCTCTGTCCCCAGAAGTCCTGCCTAACCTCTTCCTGCCTAGCTGTTGGCCATTTAGCTCTTTATTAAACCAATCACAGTGACACATCTTCACACAGTGTAAAAGAATGTTCTACAACAGAAAACACTACATTAAACACTATAATTCAGGCTCCGAAAGATAAAAACTGTACTTTTTTTTTTTCTAATATGGGGATCATAGCCCCTAACTCTTAAATATATGTAGCCAGGTAGAGGTGACTTTGGATAAAGCTGAAACACTGCAAGGAGCCTGTGAGAATGGTCAAGAAAAGAGGTCTTAAGGAATGAGTGTGGGAGAGACACTAGAACAAAATGGAAAGGGGGTGACTGGGACTGAAGGGTACACAGGTCAAAGTGGGGCAGGGTGATGAGGGAAAGAAAGTATGTGTGAAAATCCCACTGGCAACCTGTTACTCTGTATGCAGACTTGAAGGAAATTTAAAGAAGCTAGTGCTCTTTGTTCACTCCCTGTCCACTCTGTGACTCCCTTTACTTGGCCTCTGTTCTTGTACAAATCACAAACAGTAGCTACAGCATCCCCAAAGGTCATTGCATCAGACCTTCAGAACTCTCTGACCTTCCCCACCCGTCTCTCTTACAGTTTTCTTTTGTTTTGAAGATGGCTTAAGGCAGGGCTCCCCCCTTTAACTCGGGACTGCCCCTTTGACTCCAGGCTCTCCCCTTTAACTCGGGACTGCCCCTTTAACTCAGGTCTGGAGTTTGCTGTCAAAGTGGCAGAGATAGCCATTTGGGAAAAAAAACTGCCCTTGCTTCAACTGCTGACAGTATATTGTCCAAATTGGAAAAGCAGGACACAAAAGATGGCAACTGCCGAAGTTTGCCAAAACAAGGCAGGACAGTCCTTCAAAATTCCTGCCTCACAGAAAAGTCTGTTAGATGTTCTAGGCCTGTAGGCAGAGGATGGATGCCCCAATGTTGCAGAGGAACCTTGGATGACTGTCCAGGCAGCCAGCTGTTTCTGTCATTTCTGTAGTTTTGGAAGTTGCTTCATCTGCACTTCCTGTTTTCTCAGGTAATATTATATCCTTCTTGGATCTCTGATGGGGTTGAAGAATGGACAGTTATAGTTCTACAGTTTTCCTTGTTACCAAATTTAGCAAAGAATAAGAGATGAAAAGTTAAAAAAAAGTGATGTAAAGTTTTATAAGATTGAGAAACACGAAAGCTTAAGTTGTTTGTCTAAGAAAATGTTTTAAGGTCTAAAAAGATATTTAAAAATTTAGATGGTAATACAAGTTATGACAGAAAATGGTTTAGGTATAAAAATTTAGATTCATCTAGATAGGATATATAATAGAGTATTTTCTCCGAATATGACAAATACAAATAAACTGGACACTGGTTTTTTTTTTTTTTTTTTTTTTGAGACAGGGTTTCTCTGTGTAGTTTTGGTGCCTGTCCTGAATCTCGCTCTGTAGACCAGGCTGGCCTCAAATTCATGGACCTGGCTCTGCCTCCTGAGTGCTGGGATTAAAGACGTGCGCCACCACCACCTGGCATCAATAGAATTCTTACCTTATATTATTCTTATTACATATAGTTTTACTATGTTAGAATTAAAAAATCTTTCCTTTTTTATTTAAACAAAAAGGGGAAAATGTTGTGGGATAGTCCTTTTGTACACTGAAGAAATGTCTTTGCCAAAGTGCCTTCTGATTGTTTTAATAAAGAGCTGAATGGCCAATAGCTAGGCAGGACAAGATAGGTGGGATTTCTGGAAAGAGAGGAAGAGGACAAGGAATCTAGGCATGTGAATTTCTCCAGCAGACTTGAGAAAGTTGGACGTGCAATACTGAGGAGAGGTAACCTAGCCATGTGGCAGAATGTAGATTTAAAAATATGGGTTAATTAAGCTATAAGGGCTAGTTGGAAACAAGCCTAAGCTAAAGACCAAGCTTTCATAATTGATATTAAGTCTCCAGGTCATTATTTGGGGGCTGGCAGTCCAAAGATAGTCCGACAAGAAAGTTTGCTACACAGGTCTGCCCCCTTTAACTCGGGCCTGCCCCTTTAAGTCGGGCTGCCCCTTTAACCCAGGACTGCCCCTTTATGTTTTTCTTTGTTGCTTTCTGCTCTGTTTCTCCTCCTCTGAGGACTGAGTGTTGGAAGGATTTGGAGTGCTACTCTTGGCCTTGGTCCTGTGAATTTTTGTCAGAAATTGAAGCTAAACCCCTCAGTAGTTCACAACTCTAAGGCTCCTGTGCAAACTTTCAAACCAAAATTGAATTTTTCCCAAGTAAAAAGACCTATCATTAGCTACCATGCTGAACACTGAATGACTGGAACATGTGTTACAGACATGGTGTTTCTTAATAAACTGCACATAAAACTCCAATGTAAAACAGTAGTACATGAATTTATGTATGAAAAAGTCATTTCCATCACAACTGATGGTCCATTCACAAATAATGTCAAGACTGATAAACTTTTCATGCTATCAAATACGGTAACAAAGGGGCTGGAGAGATGGCTCAGTGCTGAAGACCAATTTCTATCTGAGTTCTGCTCCCAGGTCAGATGGTTCCCAACCTGTAACTCCAGCTTCAAGGGCTCTGACACCCTCTCCTGGACTCTGCAGGTACAAAGGTGCACACACACATACACACACACACACACTGTCTAAAAAGACTTGGGACAAGTCTCACTCACTCAGTACCTGTGGTTTCTCCCAGTTCTTCTCACCCAGCCCCCTAACCTAGACCTCTCCAACTCAGAGGCTCAGCGCCAGCTTCTTTCCTATATAACCTTAGTCATTTTGGCTGCACACCCTGTCGTCTCCTGGCTGACTCTGCAACTCTTGGTCCTTGAGGCCCCTCTTCTGGTCCATGCACTCTCTTTTCTTGGCCTTTTGGCCTGGCTCCTCTCTTGCCCACCTCCCTCTTCTCTTTCTCTCTTGCTCTCTCCTTCCCTCTCTCTCCTCTCATGACCCAGTTCAGTCTGCTGGCCCTGTTACTCTGGACCCTTCCAGATGCCTCTGGCTGTTTTCTCCATCACAGCTCCAATCAAACCTTTTCTTCAACCATACCAGGGAGCAGTCATGGCCTCATTTTTCATGCAAATGTGTTATAATTAAAATTAAAATTAAATTTAAATTTTAAATTAAATTTAAAACAAAAGTTATAATGGAAAAAGGTAATATTTCTAGTTATGCACAAGCATGTAGTGATTTATTTCCTGAGCTGTGATTTCAGCAGTGATTTCCAGGCCTCAGCCCAGCATGAAACAAAGTCCCACATTTTGAAATCCATTTAACTGTGCAGCTACTAACCTTCAATTGCAAATACATAATCTATAAAACAACAGCACACCAAAAGCCGAACAGCAAGAGAACAACCCAAGGGAATCCTGTAATTCCTCCAGGTGCTGACTATAGAGAAGAGAGGCTGTGTCTCTGTGGATCCATGACAGATTTGTCTGTTATGGTTTGCATAGGGTGTGTCCTCCCCGAATGCTCCCATGTTGGGGCTCAGTCCCAGTGGATGGTGCTATTGTGGAAGGCTCTGGAAATGTTGGAGGGTGGTTTGCAGATGGAGGTCATGTGCAGTAGGTCACTGGTGGTGGCTCCTTAGGGTGTCTTCTTCCTGTCCCCTGCCTATCCCTTTCTCTGCGCTTCCTGTTGAACACAGGTAAAGACACTCTGCTGCTGTGATAGTTTACCCTAGTGCTTGAGGCCAAGCTACACGGACTGACTCTTTTGAGACCATGAGCCAAAGTGAGTTCTCCCTGCCTTAAGTAACTCTTCTGAGGTACTCAGTCCTGATGACCTAAAGCCAATTTACCCACTGTTTTTGGGAAAGCTATTTCCAGAGACAAACCATTCAAGATCTTACTACATTTCGGTACTAACTGATGATTATTTCAATACATTTTGAAGAGGAATACTAATTTTGAAAATTAATAAAGCAAAAATTTACCCCTCCCCCAAATAATTCCACTATTTTTCTTGTTGGCATATCTATATTGTAAAAGTCATCCTAAATTATTACTAGGTTTTCAATCCCATCAATAAACAGTTGTGGAACATGTTCTTTCTGGACTAGAAGTATCCCTGTAACATCCCAGACTGCACTATTGGGCTTATGGTGCCTACAGTATTTGTTATCTGGTACTATACAGTGGAGTTTGCTGACCCCTCCACGACTCCACTGAGATTTTTTCCATGCACAACTCAGTTTCCAGGCCATGTGTTATCCAGCTTCTGCTCTCTTCTTCAACTGTTCTGGCCTCTTTTCTCTTCCTCAAATACATTACAAGCTCCCCCCTCCCCTCCCCCTCCAAGTGACTTCTGTACTTGCTGCATCTTATTCCAGGGTCACTTTAAAAGTTCATTGCCACCCTTGGTGTCTCACCTTCAATGTCTCCATGTAATGTATCCCACAACCCCCTTCTTTTCTATCACAAACACGCCTCCCTTACTTCCTTCATGGCCGTCTGTTTTAGCTATTTATCTCAGCACTGTGATCAAATACCTGGTGAAAAGCAGTTTACAGAAGAAAGGGTTAATTTTGGTTTGCAGTTCAAGGTACTAGTTAATGTTCTGCTGCTGTGCAAAAATGCCATGGCCAAGGTGACTTAGAGAAGGAAGGAGTGTATTTATTTTTTTATTTTTTTTTTTGGTTTTTTGAGACAGGGTTTCTCTGTGTAGCTTTGCGCCTTTCCTGGAACTCGCTTTGGAGACCAGGCTGGCCTCGAACTCACAGAGATCCGCCTGCCTCTGCCTCCCGAGTGCTGGGATTAAAGGCATGCGCCACCACCGCCCGGCGGAAGGAGTGTATTTTGGCCTATGGTTTCATCATGGCCGAATGTAGGCGTGGTGTCTGTAGCGAGAAGATGAGGGCTCATACCTTGAGCTGCAAGCGTGAAGCAGAGCAAAGCAGCTTAATGCAGGAAGAATGGATTTGAGCTCACGGTCTCAAAAGGGTCAGCCCACGTAGCTTGGCCCTGAGCACTAGGGAAAGCATCACGTGACACAGAGTGTCTTTACTGTGCCACTCAGGAGGCAGAGAGAAAGTGATAGGCAGAGGGCAGGAAGAAGATTCCTTAAGGAACCACCCTCAGGGATGGACGTCCTCCAGCAAGGCCACACCTCCTAAGCCTCCTCAAACAGTGTCACCAGCTGGGGATCAAGTGTCAAATGCCAGAGCTTGTGGGGAGAATTCTCATTCAAACCACCAAATCCATCATGATGAAGAAGGCACCGTGGGAGGAATGTGAGGTTGCTGGTCACGTTGTGTCTGTTGTCAGGGATCAGGGAGTAATGGATGTACATAGTCAGCTTGTTTTCTCTTTGTTAGTCCCTGGAACGGTGCTGCTCAACAGTGAATGTAGGTCCTCCCACCTCAGTTATCCTAGTCTAGATAATCCTTCCCAGGCACACCCAGGGACTTGTCTCCTAGATGGTTCTAGATCCTGTCAAAGTGACAGTCAATATTAACATCACGCTTGTTTATATTTGATCCGATCATTGTCTTCTCTACTAACATGGGAGTTTCAGAATCTCTTGCTTTGTTCATCAGTGACTAGCGTGTAGGAGATGCTCAGTAGTTATTTCTGGAGTAAAGGAGTGAGGGATAGATGACCTAGGGCTGAGGTCCTGCAGAGCCGTCCTCTGAGTCTTCCAATATGACTACTCTCTGGTAATGTCCTTCATGACTTTTAGTGTACCACAATCAAGCTGGAAAGCACAGCAAAAGAATCTTCCCATGTTTCACTGACTGAGAGATGATCAGACACCTATCAGTGTAGTTACATCTATTGTCTACCAACTTCGGGTTGCTTTGTTCTTCAAAGCAAAGCCAGTCAGAGTTAACACTTTCCTCATGAATGAGGATCCCACCTAAATCTTAGCAACATTTGGTACTTACTACCTGAGAATTGGCTAGAAATTCTTGGATTCTACCCGAGAGACCTAATCCCTGCCTGAGGCAAATCATGTGCCATACCCAGGCCTGGATGTTGGCAGATCTGGAGACCTGGAGGGTGGTCTAGCTGGTGTGGTGACTACCATCATCATCTTTGAGGGCCCTAAGACCTCTCTGCCCCGTGGAGCACAGCTGGATCCGAATGGAAATGGCTCTGTTGCCTCGCCTGTTATCTGGGTGGGGCATGGCCATACTTGCTTATCCAAGGCTCTACATGGGTGGGCAAAGCTCAGTGACATTTTAGTGACATTTAGCAAAACCTGTTGATTTGTAGCTATTAGAATATCTTACGATCTCACTGTCCTTTGTCCCTCTGTTTGTCTATCTCAACTGTGGCCTGGGATGTCTCAGTGTCCATCACTGGAATAGTCCCAGGCAGTCCCCAACCCCAGTGCCTACCAAATCAAATCCTGATGCAGAGAGAAAAGAAAGTTTACCCCTGACTTCAGCATTTGGACTATTTGTTCAAACCATCTTTTTTTTTGACCCCGTATTGACCTTTCCCTAGGATGATTGGCAGTGGGAACATCCATTCCCTTCAGGGGAACCCCACTCCCACCCACAGGGGTGTGGTCTGACATATAATCATTTGACATAAGCACATTCCCTAAAGTCCGGGTTATTTGGTCTTAAATAGCACCATATGCGGGCCAGCAGTGGTCCTGACAACTTGCTTTTCTGTCTCCTCTTACCAGGGTTCTGACACCTGGGAGGGGACCCGCACCCTGGGTGACCTTGGTGCAGAAGGACTCAAGGAGCATGCTGTATAAGCTTACCGAGAGCAGGTGGGACAGAAGGATCTAAGGAGGAAGAAAAGTTGTGAGCAAAGAGATTTGGCTGAAATGTGAATAGCAAGTGAGGTGCAGTTTTCTCCAAATCCTTCTGAACAATGAGTATTAAGCGGGGCTAGAGAGAGTAGCTGCTCCTTTGAATTGTATAGACACTGACTGTGAGGAGATGGGATGTTGTTGATGCAGATGAACACAGTTGAAGACTGACTTTGGGTGGCTTCGTGCTGTCTGGGAAACTCTCGTCCACGGCAGTCCTTAGCGTCTCTTTTCCTTTGTAGAACTGTTGTGTGAGTTTTAGAAATAACACTATTATGCTGCTGGGGAAGATTTTACAAAAGACTTTTTAGATGTTGGAGAGCAGAAAGAATAATTCATAAGAAGCCCTTGTTGTATATTGAATTTAATGAAAAATCTTCTATTTGTATAGCTAACAGGCATTTCCCACACACGATCTTAGTTGACCCTTCTATCAGCCCTGGGGTTATCCAGAGCTGTGTAACTATTCCCATTTGAATTTGCCAAACTGAAGCCCGGAGATTGATGTGGCCAGGACATAGTGAAGTCTGTCCTCAGACCAATATGTGACTCTAAGTGTAATCTTCTAATCTGGTTTAAAAAAAATGTTTGTGGTTAAGGTAAGGGTTTCAGTGACATTGAACCATACATGGTTTAGGCAGCAAGTTCATCATAATAGGCATTTTCTGACTTCTTTCTAGGATTCTGAGTGGTCTCTAGACCAGAGATCACATATGTGTTACACACACACACACACAGACACACACTCATTGACACACAGACACACACACTGGCATACACTGATACACACAGACACACACAGACACACATTGACACACATAGACATGCACATAGACAGACACACACACTGGCACACACATACAGACACACACTCACTGACACACACATAGACACACTCAACCATACACGGACACACAGACATACACACACACAAACACACACAGACACACACTGGCACAGACACACACACAAACACAGACAGACACATAGACACACACACACTGGCACACACAGACACAGACACAGACACACACACACAGACACACACACAGACACACACTGGCACACACACACACAAACACAGACAGACACACAGACACACACACTGGCACACACACACACAGATACAGACACACACACTGGCACACACACACACACACAGACACACACACTGGCACACACACACACACACACTCATCTCTATTCTCCCTTCTTTCACTAACCCCTCAGATATGCTGTCTCTCCACTTCACCCCCTGACTTCACTTGATCCTAACCACTAGAGTTCCAGAGTCGGTCAGTGAGAGAAGGGTAACAGACTCAGAGTTCAAGGACGGGGTGTGGTGGTATTTTGTTCCTCAAAATATTGTGCACCCTAATAAACTTATCTGGGGTCAGAGAACAGAACAGCCACTAAATACAGAGGCCGGAAAATGGTGGCACACAGGCCTTTAATCCTAGCATTCCAGAGGCAGAGATCTGCCAGGATCTCTGTGAGTTCAAAGCCACACTGGAAACAGCCCGGTGTGGTAACAAGAGCCTTTAATCCCAGGAAATGATAGCAGGAAGCAGAAAGGTATATAAGGTGTGAAAACCAGGAACTAGAGCCTGGTTAAGCTTTTAGGCTTTTGAGCAACAGTTCAGCTGAGATTCATTTGGATGAGGACACAGAGGCTTCCAGTCTGAGGAAACAGGATCAGCTGAGGAATTGGCGAGGTGAGGAAGCTGTGGCTTGTTCTGCTTCTTTGATCTTTCAGCATTGATCCCAGTACCTGGCTCCAGGTTTGTTTTTATTAATAAGACCTGTTAAGATTCATGTTACTACAGGGAGCAGGGCTCAGGGAAGGAGCGGGGAGAGGAAGGCGGGTGTGTGTGTGTGGTGGGGGACAGGGAGATCCAGCTTAACCCAGAACCAGGATTTCTCAGTCTGGGGCATTCTGAGATGTTTCCTGCTGCTCTGGAATCTCTGTAAACACAGACTTGTCTGGACCTACTTCACAGCTCAGCAGGGCTCTGCTAAGTGCCAGACCGTGAGACTGCTCAGGAAACAGAGGGACTGGTGCCCTCAGCTCCGCCTGTGGCCCTTGCCTCATTCACCAGTTCCCACAGCAGCTGTGAGATCACAGGCGTGGAGGGGACCTGTGAATGCTCCCATCAACAGGAGCCCTGCAAAGACCTAACTATGCTGTTATAGATGAGAGCCACACCCAAAAACGTCCTAGAAAGCCAGGAAAAAGCAACCCTGTTCTTATTTTTCACCCCCCTGCCCTCATGGTAGAAGCATTCATAATTTTATTTAGCAATACTTTCACTTCTCAAACCCCATCACCAGAATTTTTAGAAGAATCTGAATCTTTTCTGCTGCAATTAAGTTTCTTTCTTCTTTTTGCTTAGTGGCACATAGTTTTCTGAGAAGCCGCAGGTGGTTTTTCTGTCTCACTGCTGTGACTGATACCTAAGGCTTTTGAACAAGAGGCTAAGAGAGAGCATGATTGCCTGGTGGGAAGTAAGTTGCACAGGAAGCCACTTGAAGGGTGTAGGAACCCAGGCACAGCCGTAATGAAGCTGCACTGTGCTACAGTATACAAACGGAAGGCCTCCAGGAACCATCTATTAGTGACAAATCCCCATGGTTTCCCCATGCCTGTGTGAAGGCCTAGACTTGACTTTACAGACTCCATCTTAGAGAAGGACCACCATCTTAGCCCACCTGGTGACCAGGGGGCTGTACTTAGTTCCAGGAAGAATCTCAGGAATGTGCCGTGACAACAAAACTCTAACTGATACCCTAGAAGCAGCCAATTAGTTTCAAATGTGGTTTCATGCTGAAAGTCTAGACCAATAGTTTAAAAAAATCACCCCGCCCCATATCCCTTCACCCAATCCCCAAACACCAAGATATGTAATTCCCAGCTGGTGGTTTTTCCCTTTAAAAATTCTCCCACCCTGGAGCTCACTGCCACTGCCGCCTTTCGCTCCATCCACTGCATTGGAGTATAGGGTGGTGGTCCATGTTCAAACCTGAAAATAAAAAGACCCTTGGTGCTTGCATTGGAAACTGGCTCCTTGGTGGTCTCTGGGGGATTTATAATATGGGCACAGCACCTGTCAAGACTGGACAGCTTTGGGCTTGACCTGATTGGTGATGAGGGCATGAAGAAAGGACAGACACACAGACATATGCACAGAAAAACCAGGATCATGTGGGCCTTGGGCTTTGGTGGAGACCCACCAGCAGCCCAGAAACTCAGTATTTTTATTATGTAGCACTGAGCAAGGAGATGCCCTTATTGTATTTAGCTGAAAGAAGAGGGTTAGCTAATCTCAAGGGGAGGGCTCTGTAGGGGAGTGGTTTCAGTTGCAGGCCTTCAGGATATAGAAGCTGTAGTTGATAGGTTCAGCCAAAGGTCAATTGCTCCCAACATCCATACTTGGACCAGAGGCTTTGCAATTCCTCTGAGCCTGCCCTGGGGGAGGTTTTGCCATTCCTATGGTTCTGAAGCACTGGAGTCCTTGACATGGCTATGCTCATGTCAATAATGCATATTTACTCAGGATTTCATCAGCTCCCCATACGTGGCTTCTATGGCTTGCCTGTCCTCCCTTCAGATGGCCTATTCTGCAAACCAATTCTTAGACACAACCTGGCAATTTGTCCTATGCTTGGAACATTTTTTGAGTATTGAGTTTACAGGATTTGAAAGTCTGGTTATTTCATATAAGTAAGCACAATGATTGAGTTCTCCAGAGTAGTAGAACTTGTATAGATAACTCTGGTATATCATATGTCTGTAAAATTTGCTGGTGGTGAAGGCTTGGGAAGTAAGGGATGGATGAATAGAGGGAGAGATAGAGGAAAGAGAAGGATGGAGAGATAGAGATAGATAGACAGACAGACAGACGATAGATAGATAGATAGATAGATAGATAGATAGAGACCTCTATCAGCATTTTGAAGTTTTTCCTCATTTTCAAAGAAAACCTGAGATGAGACAAAGTGAGGCTAGAGAGGAGGTTTTACAGGAGAGGAAGTCCACACTCAAGAGGGAGTAATGCTTCCCAAGAGTGTATTGCATCTCTGGGCTTTTGGATAGCTCATCTTAGGGGCAGACTTCAGTGGAGGGAGGATTAGTCACTGGTCAAGAGGGAAGATTATGGCTTTTAGGAATGAGCTAGGATTGTCTTTGAGTGGTTTGCTCTTCCTTTCTGTTCTTACCTGGAGTTTTCATACATGTCATGGAGACAGATGAATAGATAGAGCAGAAAACTAAATCAGCAAGGCTAGTCATCTGAAGAAAGGGACACTGAGCAGGCATCTTGGTCAACCTTGTTGGTTCCAGCTGAATTTGAACAGTCTTGTGTTTTTACTGTTTAAGTGGTCATGGAACATTCTACTATAATTACAGTTCTGACATGGCTGTAGCTTCTGGTCATCATGCAGTTTCTCTCAATATCTATCTAGCCTCCTGATAGTTATCTACCACTCTCTATCTTAGAAAAACAGAGCTAGTGTCTGCTCTCCTACCCTTGTTATTGGGTGATCTTTCTCTCTCCCTCCCCTCCCCATTCTTCTACCTATTTATTTACTGTGATATAGTAAGATGAAATCTGTGGTAAGCCTTCTTGGAGATTCAAGTCAATGTTGATATTTCTATCTTGAGTCTGAAGCTGGAAACTGAGAAAAAAAATTCCCATTTCAGTTGGAAGATGTCATTCCTTCTTTTTCAGGAAACCCCAGTTTAGTTCTTCAGGTGTCCATGTGGCTAAAAGAAACCCACATGCATTATTATTTTAGCTTTTAACTTCATATCAAGTCATTTATTTGGATAAGTTAAACTGAAACTCTGCTTTTATAAAAAGTATAGAGTAAGACAAAGTTTAGCTTGGAGTCTGGACATGTTAAGTGGCCAGTTCATGTGGGTTATGAGTTTTGCCAGTTTTCAACTAAATTTACCTCCTGGATTCCAGGAGGGCCCTCTGAATCAGAACTCAAATAAAGTGATTAGATCTGTTTCTTATGTTTACTTATATACTATTAGACTCAATGTTTAACTTTATATACAGACTTTGACAGCTTAATGTTAAAATATGTATCAATTAATATAAATAATAGCACAAAACCAATAATGGTTAAAAAATAAAACAATATAATATCATCAATGATTTTCTGATCCCAACTAGGGACTTCTTTTCTTTTTCCTCCATCCTTATATATTTACACACATGTTATTTCTAGAGCTTTATTCCAAATGGATTACTGTTTGCATTTGGCTAATTTTCAGAGGACATGATTGATGTTAAGATATCAACTAGACAAACAGACTGTATGCTGTTGGAAGATGACAGTTCACCACATCTCATCCTAGCATGAGCCTGAGCACCTGGAGTGGTTGTTCCCTTAGTGGGGCAGCTCAGTGGATGGGTCCTCTCTGGTTGAAGGAGTAGAGTTCATGAGTAAATTATAGGTATAGTTTACTGAGGAGGAGAAAGAGTGAGATCCAGACCTACATTTTCATGATTTTTATTTTTACAATCTTTTCATCTAGCTGAAGTGTGTAGTATTCCTTCAATATGCTGTGTATCTGATACTGCACAAAGTAGATCTGCCATCTGAGAGCAGTAGACTAGAAGGACAGATGGACAGAAAGAAGGGACATAAGGATGACCACAGGATGTAGCCTCTAACTGAGGGGTAGGTGTGATCGGGTGATGCAGTAGGTAGAGGGACTGACATGGCATGGAGGATATTCTAAGCTGTGCTTTGGAAGATGTGTAGGAGTAGGCAAGGTGAGGAAGGACACATACACCCACAGTTCAATGGATTTTTCTGTTGGTAGCAGAAAAAATTGCTTTTGGAGGAAATAGAATGGAGATGTTTTACCTCGTATTCAGGAAAGCCCTTGAACCTCAGGTAAGGCTATGGGAACATATAAGGTCCTGTTTGTAAGCCCATGGTTTGCAGAACTGACGACAGTTTCTGGCTGTGGGAAGAAAGCAAAGGTGAGAGAGAGGGTCCATATTAAGGAGCTTGTGCTTAATTCTGTGGTCGTGAGGACTCACAAAATATTGTTTTGGTTTTACATTTTAATTTTTTATTTGTTCTTTTAGAATTTCATACAATATGTTCTGATCATATTCATCCCCTTCCTCCCACTCTTCCCAGTTCTAACCCCTTCCCTACCCATTGGACTTGGTGCCTGTAAAACAAAAATAAAAACAAAAACAAAACATCAAAACCAATTTCTGCTGCTCAAATATTCTTGGATGTGTAGCCTTCTACATTAACCATGGTTAATCCACCAGGGGCTGCAGAAAACCGTTTCTCTCTTTCCCAGCTCCTAGGCTGTGATAAACCATTACTAGCTCCTAGGTTAGGAGTGGGACCTTGTGCCCACACTTACCTCTGCATGCTGGGATTTGTCTTGGACTAGCACAGGCCTTGTCCATGCTGTCAGAACACTCTGAACTCATGTGCAGCTGCTCTGTTGTGTCTAGAACAGACACCCCCTCCCCATTTTTTTTTATAGTCGCCCACTGCCTCTGGCTCTTATAAGATGAACACTTTCTCTACCTGGTCACAGACAAGAGAGGTGGAGAGTCACACAGTAGCTTGTCTAGAGTAGAGAAAGGATTGAGGTTGTGGAGACCACACAGTAAGGTATTGTTGCTGAGAGTGATCCCCAGTCAAAAGCTGGAGGATCTGTTTTAAGGAGAGCAGTGTCACGTGACTGACTGACTCCAGGTAAATCATTTAATGATTAAACTTCTGTTTTGTGATCTATAAAAGAAGAAGAATACTAGTGCCCATCTAGTGAGGTGGTACTAATTACTAAATAGGGAATATATGTAAAGTCTGCTGTCATATCTTGATTCAGAGAAACTTTCTATACATGTTACTCATTATTGTTTTCTGTAATCTGTCCGATATACATAATTCAGTGGTTATGAAGGTAAATTTATAGAGTCAGACATTTATCACAACAATCCAAATCTGAATTCTAACCATCTCTGTAAAATACTGTGTACGTTTTTAGTCACCTCCTGTTATGACCCCAAGCCCTAGTCTATCAGGATTTCACCTTCTGTTTCTTCTTTTCCTCCTGGGTTCTGGAGATCAGTTCCAGGGCTTTCTGTATGCTAGGAACATTGTTAATTGTTTTGGCTCCTGGTGTGAGGGTCGGTCAAGACAGCAAAGCAATAGTGGCAACAAGGGGGAGAAGGAGTTGACAGCACTGTGTCCCCAGGAAGCAGAGGCCTTGGGTGTCAGTTCACTTTCCCCTTCTTTTCTTTTGTGTTAAGTTGGAATTCCAGCTCGTGGGATGGTGCCCCACCTCTCATATTCAGAGTGGGTCTTCCTACCTCAGATTCACCTCTTCAGAAATAGCCTCACAGATACACGAAGAGACACTGTCTAGAGAATTCTAAATCACATAAAAGCGACTATGAGGATTAATCATTGCACCAGGCAAGCACTGTTCCACTGAGTTACAGACTCAGCTGTTGCTTTAGATATTTCTGGATATGTTTCATGAGTCGAACCAGATAGAATGCCATCTTTTGTGCCTAGCTTCTTTCACTTAGCGTGATGCTTGTAGAGTTTATCTGTGTTGTAGGATGATTGTTACTTTTGTTTATTTTTGTTTTTAAATGGAAAGGTTACGTATACGGCCATAGCATATTTTGTCATTCCTTTCACCAGTTGGTGAACATTTGCAGTGTTTCCAAACAAATGCTGCTATAAATATTTGGGCATAAATACTGTGTGCACATACTATATAATATACCAGTTCTAAAAGTTTACAGTGCTTAGAAACACCAAACTTTTGAAGGAGATTACTTCTGAATATGGCCTTGGTTCTCCTCCTTGGAAAAATAGCTTTTTCTAGGTGTTTGGAAGATATACACTGACCTACATCTAACAGAGAACTTATCTTTTCAGTTACAAGATTAAAAGTTGACTTTAATAAAATACTTCATCAGAAGTAGATCAGGTATTGACCTTACTGCTTCTGAAGTTTGAATCAGACTATACTCTAAGAGCTTCCACAGATATTGCATAATTTCAGGGAACACCCTGAAGAGGGCAATGATGTGTCCACCCGTGCCTTTCACACTATACAAAAAGGGAGCAGTGTCCTGTGAAGCTGTGAGTGCACAGAGGCCATAAAGCTAGTTCTCTTGAGGCAGTCATCTCTAACTGCCCTGGAAGCAGGGCCTGTTCAGTTTCTCCAGGTCACGTCAGAAAGAGATCTGAGCCTTGGGATGCCTCTCTGCCGAGTGTTGTAACTCCAGATGCTGGGGAGTCCTAGGAAGGCAACTTGCTTTAAACCAAGGAAATTTCCAAATAGAGTTGCAGAGGGTGGTGGCTATGCAGAGCTGGTGGGGCAGGCTGGAAGTCCTGATTGAGTGAGTCACCAAGTCCTACATACCCTTCTGTCTGGAGAGATCTAGATGCTCCCAATCTCATTAAGTTTGACTTTGAATTCTTGTTCTACCCTTTATTCAGATGTGAACAGGTTAGACCTGTGGGTGACATCTTGGGTGAGGGAGGCCAACTGGGACTTACATCTTATTGGGATACATGCTTCATTATATCCTTCTTCTAAAAGAACTGGGCTCTACTCTCTCAACAGAAAGTTGTGGAAAATTAGACACATTCTGTGGAAAGCCGGAGTTAACATTCAAGTCTCAGAATCTGATCTTAGGTCAAATATCTCTTGCCTTTGCCAGTAAAAAGAGCCCAGATGTTTTTCTATTTACTTAGGCAACCCCCTGAAACACAAGTTAGTGATATAAACCTTTACATTTGCAATGTTAAGAACCCGTATTTGGAAAGTCACAAGCATAAAATATATACTGTGAAATGGGAGGTCAAGACGGTGAACTCATTTCAGAACCACAGTCTTTGACTTAAGAATTTTGATGGGGTCTTCATGTTGTTGAGCTTCTTGGTCCTAATATCATTGACAGAATTAAATCATGATATTAAAACACTGAAACACTAATGCTTTGTTTTTATTGGCAAGAACCAACATGATCTAATACTAATGCCACAAAACATCAGTCACTTTTTTTCCTGATGAATAAGATGAACTTTGGCTGCTTGTGATAGTAAATTTAATAATGTCAGTGATTTGAACTGTTCAATTCAAAATGTGCAGAAATATGTTTCTCTGTCTCCCTTCTGCTCTCTTTTGCCCTGTCCCCCGCCTGCCCCCTGCTTTCTTTTCTCTGTACCACTGCTGTTAGAAAGTTTTGTGTTAAAGAAGTCCAAATATGTAGGTCAGAACATATCATTCACATGTACCATGTGCATGCCAAACTCAGTACCCTGTCGGGCTCCTCTCACAGGTGGTCTGAATTTGCTTCTAGCTGGACCTGTAAGCAGATTTAATATTTCATAAGCACTGCTCTGTCTCATGCCTCCATTATTGACACCACATGGAAGTCAGGAAATTGGTTCTTTCTGGGAACAGTTTGCAGAAATATGCAGCCTGTCAGCCCCTTTCTCATGGGTGCATTAACAGAGAGGCTCACAATTACAAGTAACGAACCTTCTCCAGATGTGTGCAGCAGCTCAGCTCCAACTTTATCTCCAGTCCTGAAGATGGACTTGACAAGATGGATTATTTGTGGCTGTATTGTAATAACTTTGTGAAATTGGAATTCCCAATGATGGTAATGGAGGGTGAGGAACCAGCAGCTGGGTAAGGAAGACTTTCTCTTGGAAGTAAACAATACATCCAAACGGCCATGCCAGGAGCAGATCAGCTGCGGTGTTTGCCTGCTTTGGACACCAACTTGTCCAGACTGTTTCTCATTTTTTCCCTTTTATGATTCTGTTTATGTTACACACATTAAAGTTAAGTCATGTCTTTAATAAGATGGAAACTGGAAGTGATATTTGGAAATGACTGAATCAACCTTCTTAACTTGTCTCTTCTCATGGAGAGCACAAAAAACAACTGACAGAAAGGGATATACCAAAGAAAACAACTTTAACTGTTGGCTTCATGGAAAATCCAATCCAGTCTTCCATTCACTCTCTTCTGGTAGACTTTCTCTATATGGCTGAGGGCTTAACTTAGCTGACAAGTTCCCAAAGGCTCACTAAGTTTCTGTAAGAAAGGGTCTAGCAGTAAGTGATGCTGATGTTTTCTCAGTCTCAAAAGGCAGGGAGGTTTTTTCCAGGATAACGTAATTGGGAGTCAGTTTCCCTTACATTTTATGGGTAGAAGATTTCAAGGGGATATTCTTTTAAAAGCAAGGCTATATTTCAACTTTTCTGTTAGATCCCAAGTCCCCTGAGTTGATAGTTACAAAATTGGGTTCCTTTGGGAGTTATTTGTGCATCTTCTTGGTTGGCACTCTTGCTTGTTTGATGTTGATGTCCTAGATAAAATTCTTCAAGTCCAGCTGTTGGGATTTAGCTTAATATGTTTGGACAGAGGGATTTCCTATGTCATTGAAGAGATGGAATCAAAACAGAATTAGTCATTCTTGCATCTTCTATTTATAGCCGAGCTATTATTCAGATGCATTGTTGAAGAATGATGTAGACAAGATTTTTTCTTTCATTTTTTTTTCTTGTAAACAGAACTCTTTTTATATCATGTGGATTTAGCTTTGGTTTCTAACTTAGACAGACAAAACACTTAACAAAATATTACTATTGAAATGAAAAATTACCCCTTAAGTCATCCCATCTCCATTTGCAAATTAAACATTTGTCAGCACGAAGTATGTGGGATGACTAGAAGTCATGGATGACTTACATGGAAGTGGCAGGGGTTGAAAAGGTCAATTTAAAAATTATTTGCATGGATTGCTCATGAATAATAGTCAAAGTCTGGGGAATATCTAAATAGAATCCTACTTTAGTCAGTTAGTTTAATGTCAGCATTAAAGCTAGCCTGCTAATTTAGTGAGAGTGATGATTGAAAGTATTTTTATTTGGGGGGATATGTTAAGTAATTTGTTTTTTGAAGGTGGTGGGGTGGGAGTAAAACTTTGGCTATACAGGGTAAGTGGAGGATTAGGAAGATTGGTAGATAAACTGGAGGAGTTTCACGGGCCACCGAGTTCTTCCTCTCTGTCTGTCTGTCTTTCTCTCTCTTTTTCTGTACCTAATCTTTCTAGTTATTCTGGAGACAGTTGGGAGGACAGTAGACTAGAGCATAAATCTGTCTAGACAGGAGAAAATTCTGGAGGAAAATTCCATGGGCTATGATTTGATTAGTGTGGTGTGCTAGACTAGACTAGAGATGATGGGTTAGTGATGACTGAAGCTCAAACTGGTAGAATCCATTGGAAGAATACAAGGAGGCCAGTAGCAAGGGCAGAAAGGCCTTCCTCAATCCCATATGGCAACAGATCTTGGAGTGTGTGTGAACTTCCACAATGGTGTATCTTTAAGGCTGTTTAAATCATTATAGCCAATGGTTCCTGGGAAATATTGCAAATACTTTGGTGATTAGAGGTCAGTGACAAAGACCTCCATGAAGCAGCAGTATTTATGATTAGACTATTGTGCCATCATCAAAGAGGAACTTTCTGGAGACCTGGATGAGTAGTGACAAGCTTTGGTCTCTTATAGAGAGGTATCTGGTGAGGAAGTAGCCAACTCTAGACACCTTGTCAAGAAAGTGGCTCATGTCAACCTGACACACAAACTCATCACTATTCAACAATAACCTTTCCTTTCTCATTTGTCCCCAAGATGGCATGCTAATATTACTATCACAATTTAAAATGTTCCAACTTTTAAAAGTTCCCGAATCTTTAAAAATTAAAGTACTTTAAAAGTCCAGTCCCTTTAAACACCCAAAATCTCTTTCAAAGTTTCCCTAAATTATCCAAAATCTCTCTAAAACATGCAAAGTCTCTTCTAAAATTTCTGTAAAATTCCAATGTGTCTCTAAAGTTCCAAAGTCCTTAACTGTGGACTCCTATAAAATAAAAGGCCCAGGACCCAGTTACAACCCTTTTGTCTCCAATGGGCTTAGACAGTTCCATTTCTCTATCTCTGCCACCCACAGCACATTCATGTCCCATAAACTCAGACTGGCTGCACTCCATGGCTACTGTTGTCCTTGATGGTAGTCCCATGGTACTGACATTTCCAAAATGCTGGGGTCTCCTCTGCAACTGACTGCACCTTCACCAAAAGCCTCTCTTGTCCTTTCTTTAGGGACTCTGACCCTGCCATATGGTGCCAAGCCTCAACTTTTCTCTATGACTCCTTCATTCCTGAGAGTTCTAATGCAACTGAGTCTTCATAGTCACTAATGGCCTTTTCTGGTCTCTCACAGTTCCAAACCTCAGCTCCTTTCTATGACCCCTTCATGCTTTCAAAACCAGTACCACCTGGAGAACTCTTCTATGTTGCCTGTCAGCACGATCAGGTACAGCTTTGGCCACCTCTACAACACAGCCTCTGTGTACTGACTCTGAGGAAACACTTCCCAAAGATTTTGCCTCAATGATGCTGGTCTCTTCCACATCACAGCCGATTCTTCAGTCCCAGGTGCCAGTGTTGATTATCTCCGAAAGGCCTAGGTTTCATGTTAGTGTTTCTGGTATGTTGTTAACCATAGCTGAGTCAGCTTCAGATGACCAGAACCACAAATTCTTAGTGCAAACAATCACATAAATAGCCCTAATAGGGTCTTTGCTTCCCTCTGAAAGTCCACAGCTAGGCCTCCATCATCAGCACTGCTTTCAGCATTCAACTGTGTTTCTTTTCTTTTTGTTTTTTTGTTTTTTTAAGACAGGGCTTCTCTGTGTAGTTTTGGTGCCTGTCCTGGATCTCGCTCTGTAGACCAGGCTGGCCTCAAACTCACAGAGATCCGCCTGGCTCTGCCTCCCGAGTGCTGGGATTAAAGGCGTGTGCCACCGACACCTGGCTCAACCATGTTTCTTCAGCAGCCCATTAAGCTCTGAACACTCGATAGCTTTTCTAACCCAAAGTTCCAAATGCCTTCTACAACTCTCCCCCCAAATAGTATGGTCAGTTCTGCCATAGCAATATCTCACTTGGTGGTACCAATTTTTGTCTCAGTTAGGGTTTCTATTGCTGTGATAAATTCCATGATCAAAGCAACTCGAGGAGCTTACAACTCTTATGTCACACTCCATTAAGCAGATGTCCCATGGGCTTGCCCACAGGTCAAGCTGATGAGGACATTTATTTCAATTAGGGTTCTCTCTTCTCAAATGACTAGAGTTAAGTCAAGTTGACACAAAACTATTATCAACTATCAAAGATGTTTTGAGAAGTCTCTGGGTAACTCTTATACCAAAGAAAGCATGTCAATATCCTCCACTGAATCACAAGTTACTCTGGGAAACATACATTCTGAATAATAATTATATAACATCTTCAGTCATGACTGTTTTGATAAATAGGAGACTATGTCACATCAAGATATGTCTTGCCATTAAGAGAACTTATCTCTGTATTGGAGGAAAATATATTAACATGGGAGTCATGGAGGATGATTATCAGAAAAACCAAGGAAAGCGGGGAGAGGGCTTATCTATTTGGAATAATAAGGGAAAACTTCATTCATAGATGTAGTTGGACTTTGGTGATTGTGGAGGATTTGAATAGGGAGAGATATGGAGATCTTTCCAGGTAAAGGCAGGAATGGAACTCAGAAGTTTGAGAGCAAAACCTGTAAGAAGCACAGCTGTCAGTACATAATCATTTGGGACAATGAGGAGAGTCAAGATAGCCAAGGCAAAATCTACTGTCTTGAAGATCATGAAGTGTGGTGGTATTGTGTTCCCTGAAATATTGTGTACTCTAATAAACTTATCTGGGTCAGAGAACAGAACAGCCACAATATTAAACATAGAGTTTAGGCAGTGGTAGTACACACCTTTAATCCTAGCATTCTAGAGGCAGAGATCTGCTTGGATCTCTGTGAGTTCAAGGTCACACTGGAAACAGCCAAGCATGGTGACTCATGCCTTTAATACCAGGAAGTAATGGCAGGAGGCAGAAAGGTATTTAAGGCATGAGGATGAGGAACTAGAGCTGGTTAAGCTTTTCGGTTTTTAGCAGCAGTTCAGCTGAGATCCATTTGGATGAGAACTCAGAGGCTTCCAGTCTGAGGAAACAGGATCAGCTGAGAAGTTGGCCAGGTGAGGTTAGCTGTGGCCTGTTCTGTCTCTCTGATCTTCCAGCATTGACCCCAGTACCTGGCTCCAGGTTTATTTTTTATTAATAAGAACTTTTAAGATTCGTGCTTCAATGAAGAATGGAAGATTTGGTACCATGTATTGTAGTATGCTAGAATATAAGGATGTAAAAGTAAGGAAGAAACACTCATGTGGGAGATGAAGAACTAAGAAATGAATTTGGAATATTTATTTTTTAGGTTCATTGTAGAAATAAAGATTAAAATATTTTCAGAATGAGAGAAGAGTTGTGGATGAATCCAGCATTTCTATGAGCCCCAAAAGATACTGAAGGATATTTACTCAGTACTATGCTTAGGAATCTGTTCTTGGTGCTTTAACATTAAGGTAGCTTAGACAGGAATGGGTATCAAAATTGAGTGCTGTTATGTTACCGTGAAGGATTCCCCAGATTAGGTTGATCTATGGGCATGTCTGTGGAAGATTATCTTAATTTCTTTAGTTAAACTATGAAGACCCATCCACTATGGGTGGCATCATTCCCCAGGAAGGGGATTCTGATCTGTACAAAAATAGAGAAAATGAGTTGAGGACTAGTATGACTGCATGAATTCACTGCTCTCCTCTCTTGACCATGGCTGCAACAGGACTAGCAGCTTCACATTCCTGCCTCTTCCCTGCAATGATTGTCCATAACCTGGAACTGTGGTGCAGATTAACTCTTCTCTCTCAAGCTGCTTTCGTCGGGGTATTTTTATCAGAGCAATAGGGAAGAAAATGAAGACAAATGTCAAGCGTGACTATGAGTTCAGGAGAACAGAGATGGAAGAATACTGTCTTAGAATGCAGAGGTCTTTAGGAGAGGGCATTCGATGCACAGAAGAGACAAGGGTGAGAGGAAAATCCTCAGTACGTGGGTTATCGCAGTGGCCTTCAAAGTCAGTGCACAGAGACAAGGGTGAGAGGAAAATCCTCAGTACGTGGGTTATTGCAGTGGCCTTCAAAGTCAGTGCACAGAGACAAGGGTGAGAGGAAAATCCTCAGTACGTGGGTTATCGCAGTGGCCTTCAAAGTGCAGTGTCTGGAGGTGTCAGTATCACTTAGTCATCTAATTCTTCTGCTCCATCCCAGACTCATCAAATCAGAAACTCTGAGGAGAGAGTTCCGGACTTTGTGCTTTATCGAGGTCCCTAGATGGCTTGGGTGGCTGGTAAAGATGGAGAACCTTGGGTGTGCAAGACAGCTCAATGATAAAAGGTGTTTATTGTCAAGACGGATGACTTGACTTTGATCCTCTGGGTTCGCTTGGTGGAAGGAGAGAGCTGACTTCCATAAAGTCTTCTGACCTCCACATGCACACCGTGGCACATGTCACACACACACACACACACACACACACACACACACACACACACACGCACGCACGAACACACACACAAATGTACTTTAAATATGCTTTAAGAATATGTGGTGAAACTGTGGTGTTCCTACATGCTAACTCTAATCGTTGAAGTGTCTGTAGACAGAGGGAACAGAATTCTCAGAGGCATCTTTATCACGATAAACATATATTTCAATAATCTTCATGAGACATTATGATTTGGGGGAGAAAATTTTTATTTGTGGATTGTTGCCTAGGTCCATTGGGTCTCTGGAGACTTTTAAGATTTATGAGTCCTCCTGACCCCTGAACTTGGCCAACGTTTAGATTTTAGATTGTGACGATACTTTCAGACAAGGATGCAAATGGGTTTTACTATGTGTTATGTTTATTTAAAAATGAGTATCTGGAATTCTATATTGGGAAAAATTATGAAGTCACATCTCTTGTGGGGAGAGAATCATAGTTAGCACTGCTGCCTGTGGGTAAAGGAAGCCAGAATAGTGGGGCACATGGTATGGTTTTACCATCCCTCCAGCTGGACATGGGATCCTTTGGGCAATGGCAAAGCCTGGGAAAAGGAGCAAGCTATTGGGGAGGTGCTAAGGTATGGGAAAGTATCTTCAAATTTTTCTTAGAGTCTACCGCATTGGCCTGTAAGCTGAGTTATTCATACTCAATACCAATATGAATGCCCACATCTTGTCAGAGCCCTAGAAAATATGAGAAACTTTAGAGTTTGGGAAAAGAGAACAAAAAACTTCTATTTCTCATAAATGTGAGAAATTTTATAGTTAGGTCCGCTGTTCTCTTCTGGAAGCCATTTTGTGCAGGTAGAGAATGCAAGTGAGACTCTGGCCAGGAACAATGGTGTCTGTTCTTCTCCCGGGTCCTCAGGCTCCCCAAGATGGGGCAGAACAGCCCTGTTCCCTGGCAGCATTGTGTATCCATCCACTTCTATAAACACTTGGCTTGGCTTCTTGAGTAGTGCTCTCTTATAGCAGCCTGCTAGCCTACTTACCATCCTAATCAAGGGAGTTAAGTTTCTTTACATATTTTAGCCCTGCGGTAGCACAGTGACTATTATAGCGTAAAATTCTTGGAGGAGATCGTGAAGGGAAATTAAGCATGACACCTGGCATAAGGAAGAATCAAATAATATTATGTAAAGCATGAGGTTTGGGCTCTTTTGAGTTAGATATGAACAAGGTTTTCCTATTCAAACTTTACAAATTTGGGTCAGCGACAAGTCTTTGGGTGTATTTGGAAGATATTCTCCTGCCTATGCAAATGCTGAGCCCAGAGCACTGCTGAAGGGCACAGGATTGGGGCACAGGAGAAGTACATTTTAGTCTTGGCTTGAACAGTATATCTTGTCCTCTTGCACAAGTCCTTAATTCTCTCTGGGTCTTAGTTTTGGAACCTGCCAAATAAAAAGACTGAATACAACATGGAGTAATGTCTGGATTCACGTTACCCTGCACACTGCTTTGTGATACCTCTTGGGAAACCCAAATGGGCTGTCACTACAGTATAATTTAAAGTAAAATGAAAGGACTCACTGATTTCAAATGGTCACCAAGAATTCTTGAAATTTCTTCTATTATTTACTCCTTTGCCTTAAAAACATTTAATTGTCATCTGTTTATATACTTATATTGCATTTTCTTCCACCACAGATTATCTAAGACTGAGTGATTTTTTTATTTATTTATTTATTTTTTTTGGTTTTTCAAGACAGGGTTTCTCTGTGTAGCTTTGCGCCTTTCCTGGAACTCACTTGGTAGTCCAGGCTGGCCTCGAACTCACAGAGATCCACCTGCCTCTGCCTCCCGAGTGCTGGGATTAAAGGCGTACGCCACCACCGCCCGGCAACTGAGTGATTTTTTTAAGAACAACAGAGAACTGTTCTTTTTCTGTAGATCTGGAGGCTGGGCAGTTGTCCTACTGTCCTGTTTTAATTTTTCTACCTGACACAGACTAGGGGTATCTGAGAAGGGGAAACTTCC
Source organism: Peromyscus californicus insignis (assembly GCF_007827085.1). Taxonomy (NCBI): domain Eukaryota; kingdom Metazoa; phylum Chordata; class Mammalia; order Rodentia; family Cricetidae; genus Peromyscus; species Peromyscus californicus. The sequence continues at coordinate 77,395,519 of NW_026294413.1, read as the reverse complement.
ACTGAGAAAATCTCCCTACCAGACTTACCCGTAGGTAAGCCTATGGGATATTTTTTTTGATCGATGATTGATTGGTCACTCTGGATGGTGCTATCCCTGGGTTGGTGGTCCAGGTGCTATAAGAAGGCAGGCTGAGCAAGCCATGGAGAGCAAGCCAGTAAGCTGCATGCCTCCATGGCCTCTGTTTTAGTCCTTGCCTCTGGGTTCCTGTCTTGAGTTTCTTCCCTGACCTCCCTCTGTGATGGAGGGTTGCCTGGGAATTGTAAGTTGAAATAAACTCTTTCTTCCCCAAGTTGTTTTTGATCATGCTGTTTATCACACCATAGCAACCTTAACAAAGGCCAATGTCAAGGTGTCTGTATCTAGGAAGGGGCTCTCCTGCCTTGTTCCACAGCAGAGGGCAGATAGGCAGGAGTCTCCAAGATAGCAAGAGATAGCTTTTACTTTTATAATAAGCTATTCTTTGTAATAATGACCTATGTCTACCCCTGAGGGCAGTGCCCTTATGACCCAATCATCTTTATTTGGGCCCCATCTCCTATTGTGGTTGCATTAGGGATGGATTTTCCAAAGCATGAACTTCGGGAGACACATTCAAACCATTATGATAGGAAATGGCTCTCTCCTGGGATCTCGGCCTTTCCTCTGGGTTAGGATTGAAATGAATGGCACACACATCCTTTTTCCAATGCTTTGGAAAAGTGAAGGCAAATCTACATTTCCATTGACAAAGCAGAGCTATCCTCTCTATTCCCTACAGAAATGAGATCAATGCCTAACACACTCTTTAAGTAGATACACTACCAATCCTGTTTTAATGAACATATAAAACATTTTCACAGAGCATATATTCAAATAAACTCTGCGATACTGTTCTTAGGCAATTTTTTTTTTTTAGGACATATGAAACTGCACCACCCTGCTAACATTGTATGTATTTGCTTAGGGAATCTCTATCCACAGAACAAAGATAAATTTCAGTCCAGGTAACATTAATTCTCAACTAGTGGAATTCAGTTGAATGGCATTTGAGTTGTCTTTCTCAGACTGACTTACTGAGACCAGTTAGTTTAAAATGCTGTTATGTTTAGTCTTCAGACAGTCCAAATCTTTCTAGGAAGGGATCTAAAAGCTACTGAACATTTTAGAGATTATCATCCTGTGAAGACTGTCATTCAGAAAATAGACAAAAACAGGTGTTGTCAGGTATGCTGGGAAAGAGGAACACTTATTCACTGCTGGTGGGAATGTAAACTAGTACAGACACTATGGAGCCCAGTATGGAGGTTCCTCAAACAACCAAAACTGGAACTACTGTAGGACCCAGCTCTACTACTCCTGGGTATCCACCTAAAGGACTACACAAACTCCCACAGTGATACCCGCATATCTGTGTTTATTTCCACATGACCTAGATATCCACCAAAAGATGAATGTGTAATGAAAATGTGAATACATACACAACGGAATTTTAATCAGATGTAAAGAAAAGTTAATGAAATTTGCAGGAAAGTAGATAGATCTGGAAAGCATATTAAACAAGGTTACTCAGGCTCACAAAGACAAAAATCACATGTTCTTTCTCATATGTGGACTCCAGCTTACATAAGTGCATACAAGTGGGTGTGAGGATAGATCGAGGATATGAAACCAGAGAGGAGACCACGAGAAAAGAAAAGGTGGTGGTGAGGAAATGGGGGAGGCACAGCGGGACCCATGTGACAGAAAATCAGAACAAAGGCTACTGGATACGTGTGGAAGGTATGGGAGGAAACAGAGGGCTAGGGGAAAAGAGACGGTGAGGAGAATCCACAAAAATAAATCTCATTTGAAAATGTCATGATGAGATGCAATGCTTTACATGCTAACTAATGATAAAATACATAAAAAATTAAAGAGCACCTTACACTTTTAGGTGGAGTTTTAAAGGCATATAAAATAGCAAAATTAGGCTTGTGTTTGGGAATCTGTTCAGCTGTTGAGGGGTTTGTGTGGGTGTAGGTTAGTTAACCTTTAAGAACTAGCCAGGACGCTCTAGCAGGACTCTGGAAGAAGCTGTGCACTTGTAAACTTGGCGTCCCTTAGCTGCGAATAGTTGCACCACACCAGATGAACTGCTAGGAATGAGGAGAGTGCCAGGGAAAGAACTTGCTTATTTCTGACTCCTGAGAGGCTGTAATCCAAATGACAGACACCCAACGGGCCTGCGGTTTAGCTCTTGGAAAGCACCGAGACGTGAAGCCACCTGTGGTTGATAATGGAAAGAAAGCGTCTACAATTTAAAAAAAAAAGTGTTATTTTGGGCTTCACACTCAAAGTAAAATGCCAGCGGTATAAAGGTAGAAACTGCTTATGTGACCTCAATGGTGAGCCCTTTGGGTGCTGGCATCTGTGTGACGTAGAAAGAGTGAACATATTCAAAAGTATGATAAACGGCTTAAATGGGTAGATTAAGAGGACTACATATGTTTGGCTTGGATGAGGAACGAGAAAATCGAGAAAACAGACATCTGCAGGTGCTACAGGAAATGTTTGAGGTGGTGTGGAGAGGCGCAGCTATTCCTGACACGATGAAATTGAGAAAAGGAAAACTCAGCCTGAATGTCAGGAAAATATTTCTTACATAATTTCCATAAACCTGCAAAGGGAAGTGGGAGAAATCTTGTTATTTAAAATCACACGAAAGTAGGCTGGATCAACCACCCATTTTAGCCTTCCCCCCTCCACCATTTCTTGATCTAAAAATATCTGTTTTCCTCGTTCTTGTTTGTATTTGTAAGTTCTGGAAACTAGGTTTTCCTTGTGCAAATTTGAAGGTGTTCCATACCTGTAAAATAAGCAATGGAATATTCCCTGGGGTTGAAGGTGTAGAGCATTGGCAACACCCATTTTTTTCTTTCTAGAACTCAATCCTTAACTTCGTTTTTAAAGCTTATTTGAATCCAGGCTTTCAGTTTTGGGTTTTACTTTTAGAGTGCAATTGCAACATGAGCAGTGTGTGGAACCAAAGGCCTCACAGAAGTCAGACCAACAGTCTACCACTGAGCTGTAGTCCCAAACCCAGAGCAGTTTTGATTGGATACTAAAATGAAAGCTGTCCAATGGGATTAAATTAGGAATCAATAAAGAAGTTGCTACATGACTTCCTGGCAATGTCAATGTCAATGTCAACACTGGGAGACATGAGCAAGTGTCTGTTCACCATACGTAGGGCATCAACAACAGACCAGAGTAAAGATTGCACCAGTGTCCAGCTTGGTGAACTGATGAGTTTACTGAGACTACTCCCAGGGTGCTGGGGAGGGGTTACCTACAGGAACTGCGTCACCAGAAGGTCTACCACAGCATGGATGGCCACTTAGGAAAACTGTAACCCTGAGGTCCTTGCAGGACTTGCTTGACTGGTGGGTGGGAGGACCACTTTTCTCTCCTTCCCTTAGCAATGGCTAGTGCTAGTGTCGTCTTTGGGAGGGGACCTTGGGAACGTTAGAGGTTCCATGAATGTCCCAAGACTTGTGAGTTGTTTGCACACTGAGTCTTGAAAGTCTTAATGTTGAGTCTCTCCAGGAAGGAATGTCTCAATACAGAAGAAATTTCTACACAACAGACATGTACTTGGAAAATTCACCACTTTGTGGAAGTCGAATAGTACACTCCCAAGTAATCAATGGGCCCAAAACAAATCTCAAAGGGAATTAGACAATGTGGATGAAAATTAAAACACAGCACAATATATTTATAAGACACAGTTAACACAGCACTTAGGAGAAATGTATAAGTATAGATGCTTAATAAAAAAAAGGGATCTCAAGCTAATGCCTAACTTCTCTATTTGGAGGCTGTCTAAGAAGCAGACCAAATTAAATCTAAACCAAACTGACAAAAGGAAATAACAAGGACTTGAATTGAAGTAAAACAGGGACTGGGGAAAAAATCACCAAAATAAAATTTGAACCTTCAAAAGAAACAAAAAGTTGATGAACTTTAAGGTAGATGATCCAAGAAACCCCCCCCCCCGACACACATACACAAAACAAAACTAAAACCATTCAGATTACTAAAACCAAGTCTAGCTCATTTAAAAACAGACAAAGCCTCTGTATAGGAATTTCTCCAAAGAAGACATTCAAGTGACCAACACACACACACGAGAAGAAGCTCAGCATCACTAGTTACCAGGAAAATGTTAACTCAACATCACGAGGAGGGCTGTGGGAACGGCTTAGTGCAGAAAGCGCTTACAACACAAGCATGGAGACCAGAGATAGGGTCCCCAGAACCCACGCAAAAGCCGAGCAGCACGGTGGGCATCTGTAATCCTAGCACTCAGGAGTCAGAGCCTGGAGGTTCCTGGAGCAAGATAGTCAGATCGGTGAGTTCTGGGTTCAGCAATGAGGCCCTTCCTCAATGTTTAAAGTGGGCTGTGATCCAGGAGATGCCTGGCATTAACTTTGGGTCTACACACACACACACACACACACACACACACACACACACACACACACACACACACCCCTACACACAGGTGAATGTGAGTACCACATGCACACCATACCCACATTGACTTGTACATATGAAATCCCAGGGATGGACTCCTCTAGCATACTCAGATAATGACTGTTGTGGATGTGGAAGATGTCATCTGCTGCCCCTGTGCTGGACTGTGCTTCATGGAACAATGTTTATGCAACCTGTGAGGTTGGAAGGTCACAAAGAAGCTTTGTTCTCACACAGTCTCCCCTACGTCCTCCTGTGGATGCTTGGTTTTCTTCGATAAAAATAGTACTCAAGAGTCAATATTCTCAGCAAGAGGTGCCACAGGTGCCACGCTGTGCTATAAGGGCTGATAAAGACCCTAGGCTCTGAGGGGTCTGAAACAAAGATGGCAGCAGGCTTTGAGGAGGAAGAGAACTTCAGAGGACATTTCTTAATCAAGATAGTAACTAGATTGTAATAAATCCATGAAAGAAAGGTCCAGACCACCATGCTAATTAAGCCAATTAGGAGTATAAGAGTCCTTTAATTTTGGTTGGCGACTAAGAGCAGGCTCATGCCTCAAAGTCTCTTGGTGCCAAAGCTCAGGGCACAGCATTTTAAAGGAGAAAAAATGAAATTGTGCTAGTGTGGTGATATTTTATCTGTGTACCCCAATAAAGTTTATCTGAGGATCAGAGGAAGAAGCCAGCCACTCTATTAGACAGAGAGGTCAGGCAGTGGTAGCACATGCCTTTAATCCTATCACTCGGAAGGCAGAGATCTGGATCTCTGTGAGTTCAAGGCTACACTGGGAACAGAGCCAGGCGTGGTGGTGCATACCTTTAATTCCAGCCCTAACCATAAAGGTCTGGAGGTCTGTATAGACAGACAGGAAGTGTCAGAGATGGGCAGGAAGAAGAAGTGATGTAGCTGGGAGGAGAGAGGAAATGAGATGGCAGAGCAGAGAGGCATATAGGCGTGGGTATACAGGAAATAGGTCTCTTTGGTTGAGGATCTCCAAGTGGTGAGAATGTGGCTGGCTTCTTTCTGCTTTTCTGATCTCTTGGTTATAACCCCAATATCTGGCTCCAGGTTTTTTATTAATAAGACCATTTAGCTCTTCGTCTTACATGTCAGTGCTAGGTGAGGGTCAGAGTAACCTCACCACATTTGTTTAGGCAGAACATGTGTTTAGTTATTTCAGACACAACATGGCAATTACTTTTGACTTACACCTGCTTCAGTTATTTCAGCTTAAGTCTGTATAAGCGCTAATTATTTTGGTTAATACATCTGGACCACGGTCAGGGTCACGTAAATCCCAAATGTGTTGCCAAGACAGATATGACTATTGTGGTGGGTAGAGAGCTGGCAACTGTCTAAGCAGACACAGAATGGAGTCAGGACAAGATGGCATGACCTTAGTCACTGCACAGATAATGCCATTTTGACGGCATAGTCCGGAGATAATCTTGGGCGATGTGACAAGGCAGCTAATTACTGTGCAAGAATTTGCCAAAATATAAACGTTAGGAGGTAGACATATTGGAAGAAAAGATTGTCTGCAAAGGTAGAAAGAGAAGAAAAACTTAGGAGAGATGATGGGAAAAGACTGTCTACCTAACACGTGTTTCTAGAACCTTCCAAGTTCTTTCAAAAGTGGCCAGAGTAACAGTGATTGGGAGAGGGAGTCATCTGAGAGATCCTTCAGGAGTTAATGTCATCAAGATATGCTCCCAAGTCTGTGCTAATGTCTTGGCCATTTCCCTCTGCCTCCTGCCCATTCTCCAGGGTACCCTGCTCTATTGCCCATCTGTACTCTAAGCCCATCCACACTGAATGATTCTCTCCACAGAAGAGTATTTATTTTATTTTTTAATTCTTTATTTAAATTTCTTCTTCTTTTTTGCTCATCTCTTATCTTTTCTTCCCTTAATTTTTATTTTTAATTTTGTAGTACTGGGATCGAACTCAGGGACTTGTCCACACGAGGCAAGCACTCTACCACTGAGTCACTTCTAACAGCTTGAGGATTTTCAAGGACTGTTTATCCATGGGATGTTTTTCTTTGTACCTAATGTCTACCTTTTCACTCCTCAAATTGGAGTAATTCCTTTTCATACTTCAGACCTCAATTTAGACATCATGCTGAATAAAAAAATCTTCTACCAACATTCTGTGTCCTCTATGTTGGATAATTATCTTTCCCACACACCTATTCATCCACTATTCATCCACGCTTTATATTACTATCCCCTTGTATATAAACTACAATGCTGAGTTGCCTTCCAAATTTTGGTGGCCACAAAATCACCTTCAGGACTTGCTAAATGCAGCCACAGGCCCTAGACCAGAGACCGATTTAGAGAACCTGGCTGGGTCCTCTTAGGAACATTTCCTTGTTGTAGTTGATTGGGTATTTATTAATTTCCCCACCTGGATTATAGTTCTGAGAGAGAAGGGGTTATTATAATCCTAATGACCCAACTAGTATATGATATGGTAGAGGAAATCATTATGTCAACCAAGAGAATAAAAGTGTAAGAACAGCCGGGCGGTGGTGGCGCACGCCTTTAATCCCAGCACTCGGGAGGCAGAGCCAGGTGGATCTCTGTGAGTTCGAGGCCAGCCTGGGCTACCAAGTGAGTCCCAGGAAAGGCGCAAAGCTACACAGAGAAACCCTGTCTCGAAAAAAACCAAAAAAAAAAAAATGTAAGAACAAGGAGGGTTTAAAAAAAATAAAAGAACTGAAATCCACATGCTTAGGATGTGAAGAGGAATAAAAAAATGAAAAACAAAAAGAGAAGGTTTCTATTTGTGGGAGGAAATGATGAACATCCTCTTCAATTCCAGAGCACTCATGGGGTCTCTATGGTAGTGTCCAGGCTGCTACCTCTTGTCTTGCACTGGCTGTGAGGAAGAGAATGGTCTGGTCTTCCTTATATCACCTATGTACTTCCAAGGACTCAGCAGTGTGTTTGGGGCAGCACTTCATTTGAGAATTGCACTCATCCCCCCCCCCCATTTTCTTTGGAAGGCTGTAAAATAATTTTAGGTGCAATAGTGATTCTAGGTCTTTGTGTACCCTTGACCTTTGAAGTCTGATTAAAAACATCATGTATCTCCCAGCCTAGATGTTGGCAAGTTCATGATACATTGCTGGAGAGAAGAGCTTGCTTTCATTTACATGGGGAATCACAAATCTTTGGTAGAAGTATCTTACCTTGATCATTTTTAAAGGTACAATTGAAGTGGAAATTTGTTATTGTATAGGCAGGAGACAGTTAAGAAGAATAATAAAGCTTCCTAACATATTTGGAACTCAGCAGCTGATGTAAGATCTCATTAAAATGCAGGGTGACACTCGTCACCCTGGGATAAAAAAAGATTCTAAAGCCTGGTGAGTCTGTAGACTTGTTTGTTTTTCTTTTTACAAACTTTCTATACCCAGTCCTCTCTGGCTTCTAAATGATAGGAGGTGCACAGAACAAATGACCAAATTCTCCTTCTTCCCATGCTTGGGACTTCATCTTTCCACTGGTGAATATGAACCTTAAGAAGAAGAATGCCTGTGTGAGGTCAGTGCTCATTAGACCCACTAATGTGACTTAGAATGTCTGTGTTAGGTAAATGGTCAACTCGTGGTCACACATTTTAATGTGAGTCAGTGATTTGTTCATATATATATATATATATATATATATATATATATATATATATATATATAGTGGTGCATGCGAGCATGAATGCACATATCTGTGTAAGGGTATGTTGAAGTATGATCCTAATTAGTCTTATTAAATAAAAACCCAGAATCAGACATCAGGGTGAAAGCTGAAAGATCAGAGAAGCAGAGCAGCAGCTACCAGAGACTTCTTACCTCTACAAAACCTCAGACCCAATGGAGGCTGAGATCCTGTCTCCACCTACCTTATATTCCTGTCTCCATCTCCCTAATGCTGAGGTTAAAGGTATGAGCCACCACCACTGCCAGGCTCTGTTTCTCTTTTAGACTGGTTCAGTCTTCTGTAGCTCAGGGTGCCTTGAACTCCTGATCTTCCTGCTTCCTCCTCCTAAGTGCTGAGATTAAAGGTGTGTGTCACCACTGCCTGGCCTCTATGGTTAGCTAGTGGCTAGCTCCATCCTCTGATCTCCAGGAAGCTTTATTTGTCAGAACACAAACAAAATATCATACAACAGTATGAATGTACACATATCTGTGTAAGGGTATGAGTTCTCTAGACCCCTTCCATCTCTTTATAGTTGTTTGTTTTTGAGGCAGGGTCTCTCACTGGGGTGGATTTTACCAATCAGGTCGGGCTTGTGAGCTATCATGCCCCAGGGATCAACCTGTCTGCACCTTCCTAGAACACATTCTTATGCCTGTTTTTTTTTTTTTTTTTTAAATTTTTTAAAATGTGGATCCCGGGATTGAACTCAGGTTTCTATGCTTAGATGGTAAGTCCTTTACCAAGAGAGATATCTCTTTAGCCCAATTTGTGTATATTTCTTAAGACTCCTCACTGGATAGTAAGCATCTAGAAGATATGGGACAGATACCCTTATCCTTATATGTTATCCATGTGTTTAGCAACTGGATGGGGAGTTGCATAAATTAATCTGCAGTACCTTCTTGGTCCTGATTAGCTGATCAGCTAGTTAGCATTCTGCATGGGGCATGGGCAGCTTGGTGAACCAGTTATAGCTTGTCTCTGGTATTTTTTTTTTCCTGAAAAAGTATGGTTAATTCTCCCCTGGAGAGTCTGGGACACCTTCCTCAGGAAGGCATGTCGTCTCCTGGCATGTACAATCCTGGACCTTGAACTACTGTTAGCTTCTCTGTGGGTGGAGAACCTCAAGCTCCAAGAACTTGTGGGACCCTGCTTGGCATTTCAGAACACACTGGTGGCAGACATCTTCCTGCCCAACTAGATGGCTCCTTGAAAGTGATTAGAACGGTTGACTTTCTGATTCAGGAACATTTGCTTACATGCAACTTGGCCCCCATTTTCTTCTTCTGTTTTTGGAGATGGAAGACTCATTTCTTTTGTATGTCCTTCCCCTCCACTGGGAGCCAGTGTTTACAAATTATGTTCTTTTTAAGTAGTTGTTTTCCAGTAAGACTTCCTCATCCCAGGGAGATTAAAAGACTTGCAATATATTCTATTTAGATCCTGCCATCTAATCTCTCCCTGTTCCCTGGGCACGCAGGGTTCAGGAGAACACTACAAAGTCCCAGGTGGGGGGTGGGTGGGGGCGCAGATGCTTCTTATCTGGGTATTAAAGATGTCATCCTTTCTGACCCTAATAGCTCTCTCTCTCTCTCTCTCTCTCTCTCTCTCTCTCTCTCTCTCTCTCTCTTTCTTTCTCGCTCTCTGTTTTTCTTGAGACAGGGTATTATGTAGCCCAGGCTGGCCTTGAGTTGCTATGTAGCCCAGGCTGGCCTGGAACTCTAGATCTTCCTGCCTCTAGATCCTAAAGTGCTGGATTACAGTTGTGCAGCATTGCGCCTGATGGGGTTCTATTAACCGAGAACAAGTGGGAGAATGTCTTCCGTGAACAGCAAGTATTTCTCATGCTTAAAGTAAGCTTGCAATGCAGTCTATCCGGACTCTCCCGGGTAGTGTCACAGCAAGACACATTGCTACATTTGCTGCCCTAAACTGAAAAAAATGTTCCTGTTATATTTTCTTGCACTCTCCTGTACTGTCAAGAGTGCCAGAGCAGCAGCCAGCACCTGCAGCCATTGGCAAGGTGTACCTGGCAGCTGTGCCAGCCAGACGCCAAGTTCTAGCCTGCTCCAATAATAGTGTGTGGGTGGCAAGCTGGCTTCCTGCTGACATAAAAATCTGCCACAGCTCTGTGCAGTGTTTCTGGAAGCTGGAGCAAGGTTGGCTCTGGGTAACAGAGTGGACTCCTCTGACCCTTCCCTAGAATACAGGAATAGAGTAGTAGAAACCATTTCCAGGGTTAGGAAGACTGAAGTTTCTTTGCCTCCACAGGGAATGCCGTGTCTACCCAGTTTCCCTCCATTCTTTTGAGCCTTTCTTATCCTCTCCTGTAGAAACATCCTCCAAGTCTGAGTTGATGCTCCCTATCTGTGCCTTGTAATGGGAACAGCTGGAGCCCAAGTCCACATCCAGCTGGCTCTGGAAGGAAGATGGATGGACCTCATTCTTGGTACAGAATGTGCAAGAGTATAAATTGGCCCCTGTGAAGGTCACATTCTCACAAGCAGTCAACATTTTCCACTTCAACTGCACTAAGCTCTCGTGCTGAGTACGCAAATTTAGTCGAGACAATCCCCCCTCCCTCTCTCCAATAGGACTCCCCAAGCTTTGCCAGTGCTTGGCTGTGGATCTCTACATTTGTTTCTATCAGTTATTGGATGAAGGCTCTCCGATGATAATTAGGGTAGTCACTAATCTGATTACAGGGCATGGCCAGTTCAGGCACCCTCTCCAGTATTGCTAGGAGTCTTAGCTGGGGTCATCGTTGTGGGCTCCTGGAAGTTTCCCTGGCACCAGGTTTCTCCCTAACCCCGAAATGCTCCCCCACCCATCAAGACATCTTTCATTACTCTCCCTCTCCATCCGGCCCCCAACCCACCCAACACGATCCCTCATGTTGCCATTCCCCCTCCCTCCACTGCCCCCAGTTTACCCAGGAGATCTCTTCTATTTCCTCTTCTCTCTTTGGACAAGGTCCTGACAGGGGAACCCACAGAGACAGCTGACCTGAGCTTGTGGGAGCTCATGGATTCTGGACCAGCAGCTAGAAAACCTGCGTGGGACTGACCTAGGCCCTCTGCATGCTGTAACAGTTGTGTAGCTTGGTCTGTTTGTGGGGCCCCTAGAAGTGGAAACAGGACCTATCCCTGGTGCTTCAGCTGGCTTTTGGGAACCTATTCCCCATGCTGGGTTGCCTTACCCAGTCTTGATTCAGCGGGAGGAGCTTGGTCCTGCCTCCACTTGATGGGCCATGCTTTGTTGACACCCATGGGATGCTTGCCCCTTTCTGAGGAGGAGGAGTGGATGGATGAGGACAGGGTAGATAGGAGGTGGGGGAAGGAACAGGAGGAGAGGAGGGAGGAGAAACTGTAGCTGGTATGTAAAATAAATGAAAAAATTTAATTAATAAAAAATAAATACCAAAGGTAGTTGAGAAGACGCTGGATTTCAGCAGGAAAAGGGGGAGTGTGAGAAGGAAAGGGAGCTGAAAGTGGCCATAATTCATTATCCACGTGGATGGAATCATCAAAAGTGATAAAAAGAAGTTTTTTTTTTTGTGGAGTTTCTTGGTAAGTAGGCACCCATCCAGGCAAGAAGGCCGTCTTTAAGTAGAAGGTAAATGTGGCTGTTTCATGTATTCCGTCTTGGTCAGGCTTCATGTTGGAGCCTGGGCAGGTAACTACAGGAAGTCAAAATGCTTAGGTAGAGCAGCTAAAGACGTCAGGGTCAAGTGGCCAGAGTCAAATTCTTCTTCTGTGGTTAACCATATAACCAGATAACCATAGCTTTTGAAGGCAACGCATTTAAGAGTAGACATGCAGAAGCATAGAATGCACTTTACGCGATGCCAGAAAGTTGACACCAGTAAATGCTTTAAGAATTTTTTTTTACATTTCCTTTTGTAAGCAGCCAGCACCAACAAACGTCTAAGTCTCAGTGTAACCGGGCGAGGAAGGAGCCTTAAGTGAATCGGTGTGAGGTTGAGTTTCCTTGCTTGGGTGGATGCACAGACCCATCTCACTGTTGCGTAACTCGCCATTTTCAGCTTCCCTCTTGATGACAGGTTCATGTAACAGGCGGTGAGTCGCCCCTGCAATTGTGGTTTCATGAAAAGACTATAGGAGGTAATGGTGTGCCGCTGCCTTAATCAGTACTGTAGCGCTGAAGGAAGAGGCCTCTCCAAAAGCACTCTCAGATCAGCAAGGGCACCTGTGCTGGTTTAGAACACATTGTCCTTGGAATTAACTTCTGGTGGTCCTGGTTAGACCTGCTGTCCCAAGTCTCACTCTATAGAGATGGTAGGATGCCTGCAGGATTCTGGTGGCAAGTACAATCCGCGGCCCCAGGAGTCTCGACAGAAGGGTTACTGTTTGCGAAGTCCTTTGAAGTGCATACTTTCCTGTGCATCTGGAAATTCCAGTTGCTAGGATTGAGCCCTCATTTTTTTTTTTTTTTTTTTTTTGACCGTAATTTCCATTCTTTCAGTGGTAACCGGTCTGGGACTGCCCTTGATTAATGGCTCATGCCTGCTTTCCAAATTCCTTCCTGGCCAATTTTCATTTGCTTAACCAACTCAGGAGCTTCATGGGTTTTTCAGTGAAAGCTGAGAAGGCAAGCTGAGGTATTTCTCCGTTTGCCATTGCAGTCTGGTGCTGAGCTGACTACTGTTCCCGTCCCTTCCACACACAGTATCATCAGTTCTTCACAGGCAACAGATCCCCACGCCAGAGTTTACCAAATGCTGCAGTTGTGCAGCTCCAACTTAGTTCTTCTCTCCTTGCTTGATGTAAGTGGAGTTTCCAGGCCCGGAATCTGTGACAGCCTTTGCTGTGGGGAGCAGTATGCATGCTACAGAACTGCACAGTCAGCTGCCGTGACTCCCCTGGGGCCATTGTGGTTTTGTTAATCTTTGACTCTTAAAGTCCCTTTGTGGATTTCCACATCATATTCATGGTCTTGTTCAACTCAGTGATATGTGGTACTTACTAGAGTTCCTTTAAGAATGGCTATGGTTAGCACCTTCCTAGATGACTGAGGTGCTCTGCACGCACGCACGCACGCACACACACACACACACACACACAGAGAGAGAGAGAGAGAGAGAGAGAGAGAGAGAGAGAGAGAGAGAGAGAGAGAGAGAGAGAGAGAGTTAGACTTACCTCATAACAGAACAGCAACACTTGAGTCTAAAGAACAAAAAGTCCAGTTCCAGGAATGGGTTACTCTTTTTGGGACCAGTGAGGTCTCATATAACCCAAAATGTTATAGGTTGTTGCTGTTGCTATTGGATACCCTCTGGAACTTGAAGATAAGACCCCATTGCCAAAGATGCTTGAGTCATAGAACACGGAGAACGCAAGCTGGCACTTACTCTACTGTTTAGCCTTCATAGTGTTAGAAGGTGCTATGCATGATACTGGAGGAGAAAATTAGCCCCCAGTCATTCCCAGTTGTGAATCTGGAGAGCTACAGTACAGCTACTGGCCAGGCAAGACATGCTTACTGGGGCAATAATGGCACCAACGTTATGGAAGTAATCCAACCACTTTCTGATTGGATTTAACTTCCATTCCACAAGATGAAACCTGTGAATGGCACCATTATTTGGCCAAGAACCTATGGCTGCCTAGATTATAGGGGCTTGGGAAGCACCTACTACTATTATTCTATTTCGTGGACATAATACTAAACCAAATCCTAATGACTTATATTGTTATACTCATAGATCAGTGCATCTCTCAACCTTCATCTGAGAAGCTTCAAATGTAGTAGACAGTGATTAACACAGAGAGCCACAGCTGAGCTAGGTGCAGAGACTAAGAGACCACAGAATGCTCAGGCCAAGATGGAACATCTATACCGCAATCCCCCCTTCCAAGGCTCAGGGATCATTGCGGAAGAGGGGCCGAAAGAATATGAGATCCTTAGGTCATGGGTTACTATAAGGCAATTGTCTTCTGGAAAAATCAGGGCAGCTATTCATGTTGAGTTCACAGCAGTGCAACGGCATGTAAAAAACCTATGCAAGGGTTGGAGATTTAGCTCAGTGGTAGAGCGCTTGCCTAGCAAGCACAAGGCCCTGCGTTTGGTCCTCAGCTCCGGAGGGGGGTTTGCAGGGGGAGGGAAAGAAAAACCTATGCAAGTGCATGCCAAAATAAACTCCAGTGTGGAGATATGAGTTAGTCACAAAAATCACACCCCTAATCTTGAAGCTACTGGCAATTATTAGCAGCTGGCAGGAGAGACAGTTTTCTCTAAGAGTGGAGTCCCTGGGGAGTTGGCCATGCTCCAGGGGAAGACTACAAGTCCATATTTGGGGAAGACTACAAGTCCATATTTGGATAGCACAAATTGGTCTTGATGGATTTGGAAAAAAAAATAACAACTTGGGTGAGGAGAGAAGGGGTGGATTTGGGAGGAATTGGGGAAAGGGATAAATACGATCGAAATACATTGTATGAAACTCTCAAAGAACCTATAAAAATAAAAAAAATCCTTAGGAACACACCTAAGATCATATAAGAATGGAAATTAGGATATGCTATTTTTTTTGCAATTGAAAGATTCAATCTATGATTTAGCAAATGTCAAGTTATTATTTTTTTAAAGAGCACAAAATGTACCATTGACCATAGTTTCCTGACTCTCATTTTGTTTCTGCCTGTTGATTCAAAATTGTCATCTCATAAACTTTACTAATTACCTAACATGAATAACTCAAGCTTAATTATAAGTAGTTCATTAAACTATTACCCTAAGGCATAGCAGGGAATATTCGCTTAACCCTTTTATGGACTCAACATTAAAATTACTGGTAGAGATTCTTAAAAAGAAAATTTTCTGTGCTCAAACTCCCAAGATTCTGACCTAAGCCTGGAGACCAGGATAACCAGTTTCCTGTCAAATTTCTCTGACGTCTAAAGATGGAGTGCTGTCTTTTGTTGCACAGCTAGGCTCATCCCTACGTGCTCTTTTCATTCCCTAAGTGTTCTTTTCCAAACTCAGAGGGTAAGTACCATGTACATGGGGACTCAATTTTGTCTCCAGTGTATTTCTTTCCTCTGAGCTCAAGATTAGTGTGTTAACCAGTTACCCTACATCCCCAAATTAGCATCTTGGTTTTCTTTCCTTCTAAATGTGCTTTATTCTTTTAGATTTTTTGAGACAGGGTCTTACTTTGTAGCCCAGG
This sequence comes from Peromyscus californicus insignis, assembly GCF_007827085.1. NCBI lineage: Eukaryota > Metazoa > Chordata > Mammalia > Rodentia > Cricetidae > Peromyscus > Peromyscus californicus. The sequence goes on along the minus strand of NW_026294413.1, from coordinate 77,380,123 downwards.
CTGGCCTCAAACTTACAATTGTCCTGCCTCCATCTCCTAAGGCTGAGATCACAGGTGTGAGCCATGGGCATACACTCCATGTTCCCTGCAGTATTGTTCAAATCTTAGATGCCTTTTAATAAAAAACCCAGAGCCAGATATCAGGGTGAAAGCCGAAAGATCAGATAAGCAGAGCAGCCAGACACTTTAGTTCTCACCTCTAAGAAATCCTCAGCCTAAAGAGAGTGAGTTCCTGTTTCCCCATGCCTTATATACCTTTTTCTGTCCTGCCATATTACTTCCTTAATATTATATATTAAGCACATGTGAAAGGCATTTGTGCTTCCCAAGCAAAGGCAGGAGATCTCAATTGCTAGGATTAAAGTCGTGTGCCACCGCTGCCTGACTTCTATGTCTCATCTAGTGGCTGGCTCTGTCCTCTGATCTTTAGACAAGCTTATTAGGGTGTACAATGTATCATCACAGTGTAGTTCACGTTAAAGACAAAAACAAAGAAACAAAAAACAACTTATCTTTCTTCCATTTCACATAAAAATATTCCATCTCCAAATCCTGAGCTTTGAAAGTACATCCTTACTAATGTTTTTCACTATGGCTACCTCTTTTTAGCTGGGCTGAGTCACTACCATTTCTCTCTCAGATTGGGATAATGCCTTCTTACTGATTTCTTTGTTGTTACCTATTGTTACTCTTCTGATTTCACCCTCTCACTTACATCCCCCTCTCCAGCAGAGTAGGATGTCCCAAGCTTTTCTGGTGTCCCAAGCTTGATGCACCCTGGATTTTCACTCCAACTTTTGTTCCCTCTGGCAGCAAGACTCTCTTGTGATATGCCCACCCAGCATGCCGCCTTTAGTTCTTTGCTTATGTGTATTCCTAGCAGAGAGCATTCCTGTCCAACCTAATTAGGAACGTGGTACTCCACGCTTAGCTTTGTTCCTTTTTTTTTTTTTTTTGTATTTATTTCTGCTTGAGGAGTTTTACATTTTCTTATGTTTTATGCCAGCATTTGTTTATTTTTAAGTGTGCGTGTGTGTGTGTGTGTGTGTGTGTGTGTGTGAGAGAGAGAGAGAGAGAGAGAGAGAGAGAGAGAGAGAGAGAGAGAGAGATATTCACAGAGATTCACATGAGTGCTGGTACTCATGGAGGCCAGAAGAACATCAGACCCCCTGAAGCTGGGTTATAGGTGGTTGGGAGCCCATCAATATGGGTGCTGGGAACTAAAGCCTGTTAGTATTCTATCCTGCCCCTTGGATGTAGCGGTTGCGCCCACGCTACCACCACCGGTTCACCATGTCCAAGTGAGGGGCTGTGGATGGAAAAACAGAGACAAGAGACAGCGGGTCATTCCTCAGCAGAATGCCGAATGCCATTTATTGAAGGACAGGCTTACAGCACAATGGGAGAACCCCAGAGGGCAGAAGTTCGCTACCCATGTTTTACAATCTTGCGTCTAAGCTGTCAATGTCCAATATGCAGGACATACAGACAAGGAACTTCCCTTAAGCATTCAGGAGGGTGGAAACTGGCAGAGAATCATCATAGGGAGGACATCAAGGTCAAGGTCAGCAAGCAAGGCAACAGCTACCCAAAACGGGGGCCAGGACCCTACACTTGGAAACCAGTGTTAGTATTCTGACCCACCCCTTGGAAACCCGCCCCTCGGGGCCACCCTGCATCCTGATGTAAAAGCCTCATTTTAAGGAAAAATCCCTCCCTTTCCTCTCTCTCTTCCACCCTTCCCCCCTTCCTCGCCGTGAGGTGTACACACCTCTGCTTTCCCTCCTCTCTCCCTCTTTATCTTTCTCTCTATCTTTCTAATAAACTCTCTCCACATGGATGCAGCACCTGGGTGTGAGTGACTGTTCATGCGCCACCACCCACCACTACGTCTGCCCAGCATGTTTTCCCTCACACACGGGACACCCTGGCCAGCTGGGGGGGTCCCTCGCGTGCAATATCATAACATTGGTGCCTTGAGGTTGGCAGGCAACCCCACTGCTTTCTCCTGCCTGCCGACAGTCTGAGGAGCTCTGGGACCCTGTACCACCCACCATTTTTCTGACTGCAGGACCACTAGGGACTCATCACCCTGTCAGATTGGTATGATTCCCTCTTTCCTTCTGCCGTTTCCCACAAGTGAGGATTCGTCTCATTTCACTCACTGGTACCAGAACCACGTGTCTTTTGGGCTCATAGTCCCAGCCCCTGTCCCGATGTGATGGCATATGGAGACAGCCTGTGTCCACTCAATTCCATGGCCCATAGCCTTAGGTACGATGGTCCACTGGCTATCTTGCTGGACCTCGCTGACCCTCTAGGATGCTGGAGGTCAGTCTGCTGGACTTTTTACTTTACTGTGGAAAATGCGCATGATCTGCCGCCAAGTCATGGTTTGGGTTCATTCCTCTGCAGCTGCTCACACCATGCCACAGCCCAGGGGGGTCCCTCTATCCCGCTGGGCTGTACTGCTACTCTGTTTTCTGGTCCCCTCCATAGCACCAGCTTTGAGCTCCAATGCATTAACTGTAAAAATTTCCCCAAAAAACTTTTCTCTGTCTTTCTTTCAAATAGTCACAGAGGCAGGTGGATCTTTGTGAGTTCGAGGCCAGCCTGGTCTACAGAGTGAGATCCAGGAAAGGTGCAAAGCTACACAGAGAAACCCTGTCTCAAAAAACCAAAAAAAAAAAAAAAAAAGTCTATTTCCTGGAGCCTGGGGCCTATGCTGGACACTTTGCTCAGCCTGGGTGAAGGGAGGAGGGTACTGGACCTGCCTCGACTGAATCTACCAGGCTGAGCTGAATTTCCCAGGGGAGTCCTTGCCCTGGAGGAAATGGGAATGGGGGGTGGATTGTGAGGAGGGTGGGGGGTGGGGGGGCAGGAGGAGGGAGGACAGGGAAATCTGTGGCTGATATGTAAAATTAAATTAAATTATAAAATTTTTAAAAAAGTCTATTTCCTATGTGCGAATGGAAATGTATGATTGATGTGGTCACCTATATTTCTTTCTGACTGACTTTTAAATGCTTCAATTTATCTGTTCCTTATCTGTTCAGTTTATCTTGAGGAAAAAAAACAAAAACAAAAAACCCCACATGACCATGTAGCCAGGTGCCATATTTGATAAGGGCAATCACATAGTCAAGGCACCATCTTAAATAAGGTCAAAATAGACAGGTCAGATGGCCTCACCACCATCTTTACTAAGGGCAGCAAAAAGTCACTCCCTGTTGGTGGCTCAAGCGTGGGTGCGGCACCCAGTGCTCAGGCCTACTGTATGGGGGGAGGTCAGGAAATCACCTCATGCGATTTGTTTTACCATTGTTTTATGGGCTGAGGAAAGTCCTCTGGTATTGGCCTGGCGTTCCCCAGTTGTCGCTCTTAGGCTCAAGTGGGCAGGGGCTGGAGACCCATCCTCCCCGCATGCTGGCAATATAGCCAACTTGCCGGCTCATTTTAAAATTCATATAAACTTCACAGGATCAAAAGAAATCATTGGATCCACTTCACAGAGGCAAAATGAGCTCTAGACAAATGGGATTTCCTCACCTGTCTATTCCTGAGGATGGTATTTCTCTCCCTTTCCCAATCACTAAGACCATGGGCAAAAAGGTTCCAAATAAGTTCATAAATTTTCTCTAGTCTCTAGTCTGTATCCGTTTCAGTGGGCTTCCATTTGGCTGGCTGACACCAGCTTCTGACTTCAACCTGTGACACATGGACTTGCTGAAGGCTGATGTAGATCAGTCCAACCAAACATAATTATTTCCTTTCTCTACAGCTAGGACAGATGACCACATGCTTCTGATAAACACCCCATTGCCTGAGTTCCCTCCTTACCTTTGACTAGCCAGAGTCCTGACCACTTATGCACCATTTCAGCTTGAAGCAGTTGTGGAGAATACATTGTCCTGTGCTCCCTGTTCCCAGGACAGGCTTCAGGGCTAAGTTAAGGATAGAACCCCTGGCATAGGGGACCAAACTGGCTACCTAATGCCCACTGACATACCAGGAAACTGGGCCCAATATTTATTAATTAAAATGGTTCTGCAATAAGACACTTGACATTCTTTATGCAGAATCAGGGAAATATTATAGGACCTTAAGAAATAATTATTTCTTTTTTTTTTTTTTTTTTTTTTTGGTTTTTCGAGACAGGGTTTCTCTGTGTAGCTTTGCGCCTTTCCTGGAACTCACTTGGTAGTCCAGGCTGGCCTCGAACTCACAGAGATCCGCCTGGCTCTGCCTCCCGAGTGCTGGGATTAAAGGCGTGCGCCACCACCGCCCGGCTAAGAAATAATTATTTCTATATAAATCATTCAGGATTATAATCTGGCTGTACTTACAAAGATCAGAGCTATAGCTACAGGGCCTTTAAAATGGTAATAGATTCAGATATCACTGCCAATGGCTTAAAAAAGTCTCACCTTATTCAAGGCCTAGTCAGGCTTAAGAATGTGAGCCTCCCTGTTCTTGCTAACTTCATTAAGCTGTAACTAACTGGGAAACCTGTATATTTAAATTTAATTTATACATCTAACAGATTTTGTTCCCCTAGTCCTCAAACATCTTTAGAGATATGAGAATATGGTATTTAATATAAAAGCTTTTTATGATAGACATGTCAGCTCCTGGCAGCATCCTGTATCTTCTCCAAGAAGATGGATGGCCACAGAAGAACTTTCACCTGGAAGCTCATGCAGCAAAACGTTGAGATCCTGTCCAGACTGTGAATAAGCCAAGACAGGTAGGATGACCTCCCCACATTTCTACTTCACAGAAAAAGAATCTGTCAGATCTTCTGGGCCTATCAGCTGAACAAGTGCTATCTTTGGGGCTTCTGTCCCTCAGCGACCACAGAGAGACTTGGGATTGCTGCCTTGGTAGCCGAAAAGCTGCCTCACCTCTTAAATTTATCCTTCTCAGATCTGATGATGTTTGATGACTAGGGTATCAGTTTAACAGCCCCAATCCCAAGATTACAAGTACCTTGATAGCTCATTAATAAGTGTCCTGTTAAAAATTACAGACAGATATGCCTCATTCACAGACTTCATGGTACAGGATAGACTGGCTTCAGATATAACTCCAGAGGTCCAAAATATTAATATTGATAAATGAAGTTTTGCTAAACTGATACAGCATTGACTACAAATGGTTCTTAAGATTTTTAACCCTTTTGCTATGATGTAAATCTATTTCAGCTGTCTTACAGATACCTGCAGGTGCCTGGGAAAAGTTCTGCCACTGTATCAAGAAATCTGGTCTGATGGAAACTAACAATCTCCAGAGACCATTTCTGAACCCACCTATGTTTCGAGCATATTTTGCAGATTCACTCTTCCCACCTGACCTCCAGAGAAACAGCAGATGCCATGGCTTCTGCACTCCTGATTTGGTGTGCCATTCCCCAAGCTCCTGGAACATCACTGCTGCAACCTGCCTTCTCAGCTCCCTCAAGGAACAGGCACCTAAGGTCCTGCTGCAGTGGGTGACTCCTGTTTCTCTCCTCCCCACTTCACCCCTTTTCAGCTTGAAGCAGTCTCCAGAATTCAGTGCCCTTGTTCCTTCACTTGCTACCCATAACTCACCTTTTCATAATAATCAAAATGGAGGAATGTTAGCATTCTGACCCTCCTCTTGGAAACCCGCCCATTGGGGCTGCTCTGCGTCCTTACATAAAAGCCTCATTTTAAGGAAAAATCCCTCCCCTTCCTCGCTCTCTTCCACCTCTCCCCGCTTCCTCGCCGTGAGGTATGCACACCTCTGCTTTCCCTCCTCTCTTCTTCGCTCCCTCTTTCTCTCTATCTTTTTAATAGACTGTCTCCACGTGGATGCAGCACCTGGGTGTGAGTGACTGTTCATGCGCCACCACCCACCACTACTTCTGCCCAGCATGTTTTCCCTTACTCATGGGACACCCTGGCCAGCCGGAGGTCCCCTGCATGCAATATCATAACAAAGTCAGGACCCCTGCAGAAGCAGTAAATGTTCTTAACTGCTGAGCCATCTCTGTAGCCCCAATAAGCCAATATTTAGTAGATGCTCATGAATGTTTGTTGAATGAAAAGTCAGCTACATTTATTGAAGGCGTATGGTCTGTTGTGTGCAGTTGTACTAGCCATCCAGTAAGTGTCTATTGAGTGAATGAGTAATGCTGGGTTGAAGTCCTCATCTTGGCCATGGAGTAGTCTTGTAACTTGAGCTATGTTTGAAGACCTCTCTGAGCTGTCACTTCCTCATAGAGAGATCAATGCCTTGTATTCAGATGACATATGTAAATCTTGGTGTAGGGACTTACTCTCAGGAGCACAGGGCATTGATACTCCTCATCATGAGTAGGATAGCTCACTTATTTATTTCTTTTTGATTATATTTATCCCTACTTTATAGGGTCCTTAAAAAAAAAGAAAACAATGAAAGCCATTAACCAAAGCCTTGATAACTGAAATCCTCACCACTCAGTTTCCTGGACTGTGAACTAACGAAGATCATAAATTTACCTGTCACAGTCAAGGAAGAATTCTAGTACGCCTCCAGAGTATTGAAAATCCAGCTTCCTACTGCCCTGGTATCCTCCTGCCTGCGTTGTTGGAACTGGATTTCCTGCTTTTTCTTCCTTTCTTTTCCCTAAATTCCATTTGGTTTCCAACAGATGGGAGCAGCAAGTCATCCCATGTTATTGTTCTGTTCTGCTTGCTCTGATGCTCCCTCAGAACCAAAGCCCCAGTTCCCACCCATCCTCAGCTCCTCACGTCTCGGAGCCCATCTCCGCTTGTACTGTTGCCCTCCTGTGGGTGGGCATTCCAGCTACAACAGACATCTTACTGACCCTAAAGCATGTCATCATGTGAGGTCTAGCCCCAGGTCATTTGCACTCATGGTTCCTTCTGACCTGAGTCATTGTGTCTTATGAGTGTACACTTCCGATGCCTAAGGTGTCTGTGGGGCTCACACTCTGACTTAGATCTTGGCTGCAAGGCTCCCCTTGACAACTGTCACACTTTAAAAACTTCCAAACTCCAACCTTGGGGAAGCACAACTACTTTATTTTTCAATAAGCCCATGTCATCGTTGGACAAACAATGTATTTTAATTACTGTTTGTGGGCCATGCTAGACTATGGTTTTATTCTCTGTTGTATCTTTAGTGCTTAGCACATCGTAGACAATCAGTGTTTATTAAGTCAATGAATGGATGATGAATTAGGAGCATGATGAGGGAAGAGGGATGGAGGTGGTAGGCCTATGTGTCCACGTGAGCGTGAGGACTGGGATGAAGAAGAGCAAAAGCAGAATTTCAGTTCTATTTCTGTGTGCTTGGGCTTGGCTTGGAAGAGGCTCAGTTCTTGTCCCCTGGCCTGCTGACAGCTGATGCCATAACAAAACAATGTCCAGTGAGTCAGATTTTGAAATGCTGGAAAGTAGCCACATGTCGGGATATGACCTTGAAAGTGGCACCCCTGTTTGCTTGCTGCAGTTAAGGGAAGGCAGAGGCCTCTCTGGTACGCTGTTGGCTCTTAGCGAAGACATGTGAAGAGTGGGAAGGGACCCAGAGGCACCTCCCTGGATAAGATTCTCCCTGCCTCTCTTTCTGGATTGTACTCAGTCCGGCTTGAAGGAGGAAATTGGTTGTGCCAGCTTAAAATATTCCCCTAAGAGTCCATTAGACGCCAGAGAGTGAAGAGAAAGATTAACTAAGCGGAGTAGCATTTGGCTGGGACTTTAGCAGACAGGCATCGTCTTTTACCGTGATGTTCTCCTAGAGCTCAGCATCTACCCAGCTCTGGTCACTTTGTCTTCTGGTCATCCACTCTCTGCCATTATTTCAGCCCCAAGGGAAATGACAGATGCTCAGACGGGTGTTGCTAGACTTATTTGGAGAATGGGTCAGAAAACTTTTCTCACCTCAGAGGGGACTCAAGGAGAAGAAGGTCAATCAGATTGCAAACAAAAGCAGAGAGGTGGACGGACCTGGGGAAAGGTCGCTTCCTGGTGTAATTTGACTTCCTCTCTTATTCCCAAAAGGGAGCCTTTTAGGGGGACAGGAGGACAACCTTTTTCTTGGGGGAGGCTCCAGCCTCTGCTGGAACCCTACTTCTTGACCCAGCACCCCAGGGGTAGGCTCTGAGAAGCCAGCTCCTCCTGTGGGTCCTCCAGGGTGAAAAAGTGGGCCATCTTCCCCGGCTTGCTGTGGGGAAGCCTTTGCACGTGGTCTGGTTCTCTGTAATCTAGGGAACCAGTTTTCTATACCGAGTTCCTTTCCACTTGAGACCCACAGAACAATTTTTCTTCTATTTTCTTAATTGCATTCTCAGCTGAAAGAGTTTTTAAGCATTATAAAGATAGGGTTACTTGTCACAGTGTTCTAAAGGTTTTTCAGTGCATAAAATTGCAAATACTGACATTAGCTTGTTTGGATGCATGCATCTACCCACTCATGTGAGTTTTATTTTTCTATTTTCTGTTTTGGAATGTGTTTTTTGTACTTGTTAATGCAGGTGTGTGTGTGCGCATGTGTGCACTTGTCTGCAGAGCTCAGAGATAGACATTGGGGATCTTTCCCTGTAATTTTCCATCTTTTCTTTTTCTTCTTCCCTTCCCTTCCCCTCACCTCCCCTCTCCTCCCCTCCTCTTCCCTCCCCTCCTTTCCCTTCCTGGAAATACCTATGAGTATTTATATGAGAAAAAATACTGAAAGAATCTTCTTAACAGTAAGGGCCTTGGGCCCGCTTACTTCTAAGTTGTTATTATGATTCTAACACTGAGACAGTTAGTGTGCTCAGCTGGAGGAGTTCTGGAATCACCTGGGAGACACATACCTTAAGGGGTTGTCTAGATTGAGTTAGGCTCTGGGCTTCCTGTGACCGGATTATTTAGGTTAGGTTAATGGAGGTGAGGAGACTCATCCTAAAGGAAGGGGGCACCACTCCCCGGGCTGGGGTCCTGGATTGCATGCAAAGGTGGAAGCAAGGTGAGCACAGTCATCCATTGCTCTCTTCTTCCTGATTGCAGCTGCAGCGTGGCCAGCTGCTGCAAGCCTTCACTTGTTGCCTTCACTGTCCTGCTATGATGGGCTGTACCTTGAACTGCGAACCAAACCAACCCTTCCTCGAGCTGCTGGGAATATGTGTGTGTGTTTATATATATATATATATATATATATATATATATATATATATATATATATATATATATATATATATATAATCACATCAACAGGAAAATACCCTGGGTAGGCAAAATGGTTCAGTGGGGTAAGATGCTTGCTGCAAAGCCTGATGTCCTGAGTTCCAGCCCTGAGACCCACATGGTGCTTTGGGATGGTCTGTATGTCAAATGTGTTGCTGATTGGTCAATAAATAAATCACTGATTGGCCAGTGGCCAGGCAGGAAGTATAGGCAGGACTAACAGAGAGGAGAATTGAGAGAACAGGAAGGAGCAGAGAGACACTGCCAGCCGCTGCCATGACAAGCAGCATGTGAAGATGCTGGTAAGCCACGAGCCACATGGCAAGGTATAGATTTATAGAAATGGATTAATTTAAGCTATAAGAACAGTTAGCAAGAAGCCTGCCACAGCCATACAGTTTGTAAGCAACATAAGTCTCTGTGTTTGCTTGGTTGGGTCTGAGCAGCTGTGGGACTGGTGAATGTCAGAGATTTGTCCTGACTGTGGGCCAGGCAGGAAAACTCTAGCTACACTCATCCCTGTAAGTTGTCTGCTTATATACACACACACATCACGGCATACTCATGTACATATATGTACATGAACACATACATAAAGAAATGTAATTGCAAGTAACTAAGTAAAGAAGAAACCATTAAAAAAAGCATTTTAAAAAATACAAATACCCAAAAGATACTGCCAGAATCTGCCTGACTACCAGATCCTAGCCCTCCTCATGCTCAGAGAACTTAGCTTCATGTTTAGACTTTGGAGGAGCACTCCTTGACTCAGGGGCTCTGGCTCAAGTCCCAAGCCAGCCTCAAGTCACTGTTGTTGGCATTGACTTTTTTTTGCCAGTTCAGTGATGCTCCTGATCCTAGGGTTCCCTGAACCTGGACAGTGAGATGAAGTGGACCTGGCTTCTTTGTGCCTTACTGGAGGTCCTGATAACCTGATAGGAGTCACAGACCCAGTGGGACTGTCTTGACAATTCCTCCCCAGGACTTTTTTCTGCCCAAATCCTTCTTCATTACAGATTTTCTTCCATATCAATTTTAGGACCCTACAGACTGTAGTTATGTTATTAGGTTTGTGGGCAACCCTTGCCCTCCTGTATCTTTTCATTAAAGCACTGAGTTGTCTGCTGTTCTTTTGGGTGTTTTGAATAGGCTGCCAGTCTAGACTTCCCCTCACCCTCTGAAGGGGACCTTTCTCTACATTACCAGGGGCTGGATTTAAGGTCCTGTGCCACCGTAGTCACTATGGTTCTAGCTCTGCTAAATCTTCCATCACGAATCTTGGTCAGAAGACCAACTTGCTTGCTGGTTACACTAGACCTTTCCTATCACAAAAATAGAAACTCCTTCTCCGAGTTTATATTCCGGAGTTCCAGAATGAGTTCTGAGTGAGCTAGACCCGCCTATTGCCATTCTTCAGTGAAACGTATAATTATTATATGCTAGGTGTTACAGCTATGAAGAGGAAGAGATCTGAATGTATCATATAAACTGCTCTCAGAGCACAGAAGAAAGAAGAGCACTTGGGAAGGTGGCGGTAGTGATGAGGGAAGGCTTAGTACCTAGGGGTTTTGAGCTGAGCCTGGAGGCAGAAAGAAGCTAGAGATCAAGAGACATTTGAGGAGGCCAACAGGTGAGCATGACTTCAGAACCAAAGAGAAGCGGAGGATGGAAGGTTTGTAGTCAGGCCACATTGTTTGGACTCTGTTGTTCAGGAACTGGTGCTATAGGAGAGTTTGAGGTCATGGGTCATCACAAGCAGGTATGCACTCAGGAAGACTCTTCAGAGGTGGGATTAGAAGGAGCTGAGGCTGGAGATGGGAACGTCAGTGGAGAAGCTTGAATGGGATGATTGAGGCAAACAATGGGAAGTTCTCAGGCTGAAGCAAGATCAGTAGATATGGGCTAGGTGGGAATTGGTACGAAAAGGGTCCATAAAATAGAGTTGACAGGATGGTGACCAATTGGAAGCAGAAATCAGTGACCAAGAGGGAGCCACTGGGAACATCTCCCACAAACCTGAGAGCCGCAGTAGAATACACAGTGTCTTTGCAAGTTGACTAGAGAATAAAGTACTCATCCCTAAGTGAGGAAACACAAGTGCACTTGTGAGGAAGGGTGGGATTTGATTGGGACATGTTATGTGAGAAGAGCCTGAAGGATGCCAAGTGGAGATGCTCTATAGACTTCTTGGCGTGAGAATGGTTTGGAAACCGTAAATATATACGGAACAGCTGTAAATTCTGAAAACATGTATACTATTTTGTCATATACTATAACACAGTACCAATAAATCATTTCTGATGTATCCACCTTTCTTTTCAGACTTTATGACCATTCCTTAGAAACTGGCTAGAGTTGGAGTGCCGGTCAGCCAGACAGCCTGTGTAAATAAGAAGAGAAAGGGGTTGCATATGGAGCCTTGTGAAACAAAGTACCCATGGGGTCAAGGAGACTGAGAAGAAACCTGGGAGCAGGCTAGGGTGAGATTTAAAGCACAGAGAGAGCTCCAGAGGCGAGCAATGCCTTAGATGAAAAAGGGCGTGCAGGCATCAGCCCGACTTGCCACCAAAATTGGGCTTAAATTGTTATAGTTTATGAATCATTAATGATAATTACACGCTTATATGCATGAGGAATGCAAGTTAATGCATGGGCTACATGCATGTATGATGTACTAGATAATGTTATGTTCAGGCAAAATGTACAAGAGGTAGTTTAAATAGATTATCAGCTTTGCATGTTGATGGTGGGGGATTAGGTCTTCCTTCTTGATGTTCTGAGAAGATTAATTCGTCATTTCCGGTTTACAAGACCGGAGTGATGGTTATACTATTAGGACATTTAAATTCATTTTAGGATGTTATCTTTAATTAAGCCGGAGATTGGTATTAGGATAACAACAATGGAAAAGCGGCTGATTGAGGCTAGCTGTCCGATGAAAACGAATGGATGTGGATGTTCTACAGGTCGACCTCCAATTCAGGGAAGAATTAGGAGGCCGGCTACTAGGATTCAGTAGAGTGTTTGGGTGACGGGGCGGGATACAACAATGGTTCTAAACCTTTAGTGCTAAGAAGCTCTTTGAGAATCTGATGGAAACTTCAGACCTTGCTTGCGCACACAAAGGGTAGGAAGGGAGTCAGGATGTGGAGGTCAAGATGGAAAGATGCAGGGTAGGACTTTGTAACAAGCTTTTCCCTGCAACTACTTCTGAACACACCCAGAAAGACTGGGTTTTCCCTACATTCGGAATCCCAAACTGCGCTTCGGTTTCCTTTTGTATGTGCACAGGTCCGAGCATGTGTATGCTTTTCCTTGCTTGTGGAGGCCAGAAGACAACCTTGGGGTTTGTTCTGCACGGCTTTTCACCTTTCGTTTTAAAAAGGATCTCTCACTGCCCTGGAACTCGACAAACAGGCTCTACTGGCTGGCCAGAAACCCTCAACGATCTGCCTGTCTCTGCCTCCCCAGCACTGGGATTACCAACACACACTACCATGCCTGGCTTTTAAATGTGGGTTTTGAAGATCAAACTCAGGTCCTTGCGCTTGCAAGACAGCCGCTTTACTGACTGATCTGTCTCTCTAGCTCCTTCACCCCTCTCCCAGCTCTGTGTTTCCTCCTGAGAAAGCTGAAGACAAGGAATCAAAGTTCATGTCTCTATCACTCCAGTGAGTCTCACTCCTGGCCCTTTGGGGGGGATTCCTCTGTTTTGTTCCTACCTTTCCCCCACCCCATCATGTTTTCCCTTCTGGGAAGTTTTCTGTTTTTTCTCACAGAACTTTAATTTGCATAGTGGTTGTTTACTGTTATAACTATGGTGGCTAAAGAAACTCCATTTTATGCTAGGCATTTGTCTTGGTACCCACTAGCTGTTGGTCTCTGACTCCAGTCCCTGGAAGATAAGTTTCCAGTAACCTTGACTCAGTGACCCCCACCCAAAAATGTTCAGTTGTGACCATGACCATCTACTTGTTATGATGTCTAACTGCTTTTTGGCTTCTGCAACCTGCTTAGGCAGACACTCAAGGACTATTTTGGGGTTACATTGGCTACCTAGTCTAGGTGGAGCAGAACAGCCTGGGCTTGCTTGTGCAGATACTCAAGGTCTTCTTGTGGTTTTTGCCTTTAGAAAGCCCTGCCCCCTCACTGCATGGCATGTCTCTGATTTGGCTCAAAGTCTGTGGCCCTGATGGCAGTTTTAATAAGTTTGGCTAATTACAGTCTGAATGGGGGCTGGTGGTCTTTCCCAGGAGTTCATAAAGCGCTTCGGCAAAGTTGTGAGAATCGTGTTCCTTCCAGAGGGCCTTTTGAAACACATTCCCCCAAAAGATACAACCCATGGTCCTTACATTTGTTTATTCGACATCATGCAAATGACGGGTCTCCAACATTCCTTCACTCTGGCTTCCTTACCATGGTTCTTTTCTTCCTTCCTCCTCTATCTCTGGAAATGGCCTCTGGGTTCCTTTGGCTGGCCTGTCTTTAGGACTGAGGGCATTGCCTAAGGCTTGGCTTTCGGCTCCTTCATAGCTTTTTTTTTTTTTTTTTTATCCATTCTTTTTCATTCAGCGTATTCTACCAAATATTTATTGGGAGCATGCCATGTTTGCTGCACTCATTCGTTGTCATAACTTTAAGGCTCCTGCCTCTGTGGGGGTCTTTGCCTCCACACTAGGCCACACAGCCGGACAATCCCCCGGCTGTCTCCTTCGGCTGTCGCCCCCGGCTGTCGCCCCCGTCACTTATACAGTTCCTCCCCCTTCTCTCAGCTCTCTGACACGTTGGCTCCAATGATAACTGATGGTTTTGCGGCACTCTTACCCCCAAGGAAAAATCACGAAACCCGACAGAAATCCACTAACAAGAGTTTTATCAAGACAGAGAGAAAGGGATAGATGTGATCAGGCCTGTGGAAGGACACATGTGAGAAAGAGGGCGGGGGGACATGGGGTCCATCTTATAATGGCCAGGACGCACCTGTGCACACAGGCCCACGTGGCTGTTCCATGCATGCGCATAGATTACGTGATCATGTCTGCATGATTATGTGACCGCATAGCCATGGGGCATGGGTTACGTAGGACATATGACCCGGAAATGACTAGGCGGAGATGACTAAGTGTCCCAGCGGGCATGCACGACCATGGGGGCGTGGTTGGAATGCCTATCAATAACCACAGCCTCACCAGTTTTCCATCTCTTGGTTGGGAAGTCTGGGATTTCTTCAGTCTTCACTAGAGGCTGAAGTAAAACAACAAGCACTGCAAACCCTCGACCAAAGTTCCACTGAAAACCCTTCAACCTTTCAAGGGTCACAAAGCAAAGCCTGCTCCGCACGGATATTCATTCTCCCAGCGCCGTTCCTTGTCCGGTTAACCCCAATGCTGTTTTCTGCTAGTACCATTTTCCTTCACGTACCTTCTCCCTCTTCTGTCTTCTTGAGGAGCTTTTGCTACGTCATTATTGGGGGTTGTTGCATCATCTCTGAGAGGCTTTTGTATTGAGAACTTATTTGTGGATTTTCCTCCGTGAATGTCCATTTTCCCAAAGTTTAATATATTTTACATATTATTTAATGTCCTATACTCAAATTTCCTAGTTAGCATCTAGTATTTTTTTTTAAAGCAACAGCTTTTCAATACTGTCTGGCTAATCTTAGGAAATTTTAGAGAAAAAAAATGGAGAAATGTTGCTAATATCCTGCTGAAGACAAGCTTGTTAGAAACTTAGTTTTTTTTTTTTTTTTTTTTTTTTTACAAGTCTGTCATAGATGAATCTTTCTCCTTAGTTCTGTAATTCTCATTATTTTTTTAAGTGTGGCAAAGTTGAAAGCAGAATCATACCCTGACCTTTCTGGACCAAACTGAGGTCCCCTGGGAGAAGGCACGTACTGTCAAGGTCCTTCATAGTCGGCACACCTAGGGTTTGGTAGCCTGAACCTGAAGTCAGGCAGCCTTGGAGAAAGCAATAAATGGTCTAAAATTACGCCTGGTTCCATCAGTTTGTTTGGTTTTTGGCTTTTTACTAAACATATTTTCCATGAGGGTAGTTATCATAATAGACATGTGTTTTTAATATCTCATCAGAGGGTGTGTGGTCTTGTTTGTTCTTGATTAAAAAGCCTGTGTCAAATAAGAAGTGTTTCAAAGTTGTAGTAATAATTGGAGCAACGAGATGGTAAGGGGTAATTAAAGGATGCGGCTTTCTTCCAGAAACAAATAGGAATCTGGTGACCACATGTATTCTCCCGTTGGTCTTTAATGAGCACGATGACAGATGTCGTAGCAAGAAACTATGAACGTTGGAGATTCACCAGCTAATGTGATAGGCTGGAGCCCAGATTCCTGCACTGCCCAGCTCAGGAATTTGCCTCTTAGAACACTGTTTAAATGTGGGCACCAGGTATATTTCATAGCATTGGGATGCCTGGGCAGAGTGGTCCTGCCCACATCAGCCCCCTACTCCACACATGTCAAGGAGGAAGAACAGTTGATGACTCTTCTCATCTTGAGTGCTTTGACTAAAAAACATGAATTGCTCAGGTTATTGCTATTTAATTAAAGCCATTTAAGGCCTTTCTGTTTTAGATGGTTTGATTTGGAAAACTCAGACCCATTGAGAAAGATAAATTTCCTCTGGCACAAACTGTTTCTATTTTTTCATGATACACAATGCTATTTTCCTTCTTTTGCGAAAATCTTTTTGGGTATACAAGCCAAGAAGAGAGTACCATGTGATTAGTATTGGATGATTTGACTGTGATGTTTTTGAGGGCTGTTGAACGGGTACATTATCATACATTAAACATATACTTCTCTGTCTTGTTTTATTAGTCAATCCCCACTGTCTAAAATAGTCCTTATGCCTTTTAATATTATTGGTTATATGGATTAATAGTAATGTGTACAATGATATGGCGGTAACAGCAACTTTCTATTAGAATTTGATTAATTTCAATGACACTTCATCAGTGAGTTCTGAACTTTAGTTAAAAGATTATAATAGCATGTCAGTGTAAAAACCAAGAAAACAACACAAGAAAAATATAAACTACAGGCTATATATTGTATGGGAAGCAGATACTGTAAGAACAGCCGGAGTGTGCAACAAGTGGTGTGTTCCACTCTTTCTAAGAGCCAGGGAGAGCCTGGTGGTGTGTTTACATTGCATAGATGGGACAATACCTCTCTTCTCCCTAGGACATATTCTGCTTTTGACCAGCTGCTTGTATGGTGTGGTTACAGTCATTTTTATTAGTTAATTTGCTGATTGCCTAGAGCCCAATTTTAACTAAAGCAAATTAACTTTAATTTAAAATTTCGTTTAAGAACTAATTGATGCCAGCACATACTTTCTCATTGGTATATTTATAAGTTAATTATCTGAGTCAGAGGAGAATTAAGATTATCTATCTATCTACCACTCTCCAACACAGTGTGTTACCCTAAAGAACTAAAAGCACATCTATATCTGTTATGCCATTTAAAGCAGAAAGGGAGGCTCGCTTTGTAGAATGATAGATTTCAAAGTGACAAAGGTCCATTTCAGAAATCAGGCATCATTACTCTGGGACTGCAGTACAAGTCAAGAAGCACAGGTCAGGTTGAGCAGAGGACAGAAGCAAAGGAAGCGTTAGCTTTCATGTCTCATCCATACTAGGATTGTCTTTCCATTCACCATGTCCCTGGATTCCCTGTGAGCCCACGTCAAATTTTGAAAGCTCCACATCAAAGTTTACTTTGCAGAACCTCTCTCAGATTCCCCTCTTTGATGTGTCTGCTAGCCATGTCCTACAGACCTTGCTGACTCTACATGCCAGAATCTCTCTCTCTCTCTCTGGATAAGTGTAAGTAGTTTTAAAGCACAAGTTCTTTACTTCCAAAGACGTAATTCCAATGTGAAAGACTATTGAAGGACATAAGCCATTGGAAGACATTTAAAACTGAACTTTGTGGGGGAATGAAATGATGTGGATGAATGTAGATCGAATGGTACTTTTAAAAATAAGAAACGTAAGATGATGTCAGCCATACTTTATATCCACCAGCTCATTCTCTGAAGGCCCAGACCTCAAGCTGAAGCAAGGATGCAGACAGTCAGACACTGGGAGATGGCCTCTCACTAAAGAAAGCTAACACTCATACAAGTGTAGAAATGTGGTCCTTGAGTGACCTGGGTAACATCATGCAGAACACATCTGCAGTACCCCAAACTTCTGAACCCAATGTGCTTAGTCTTGTGGTTTTATTTAAACTCTCCAAATTTCTCTAGGATTTTTTAGTGGAAAAGAAAAAATTCCCCTGAATTTGTAGCTATTGATTTTTTTCAAGAGTCATATTCCATTGTATTATTTTCAGTAAAGCAATGTGGTTATCACCTAAGTGTGTGCGAGAAAAGCATAAGTTTCACACTGTTAGATGTGTGAGAGTGGACAGAACTCAGATCCTAATATTGCTATAACAACAACATCCAAATCAAAATTAATACCAGCTAAACCCAGGAGAGCACCAGGTACCACCCTCAGAGCTTCCTGTGTGCTACTTTATTTAATCCTCACTACAGCCTCATGGATGTGTCAGGCACTTTACAGGCAAAGAACCAAGAGTTTAAAATACCTTGTCCCATAGTGGTTCACTCTACAAACACACCAAGCCACGCTGATTCTGAAAGTGTGCATTTGAAGTAGTGCAATTAGACACTTGAGGAAATCTGGCTTGTTAATAACCTTGAAACTCAAGGAGTTTACTCAGTTTACTCCCACTGTTCAGTGTATCAATTTTTAGCAGATACCCTTTGAGCAGGCTAGTATTTTAACATTTGTGGACATGTCTTAACCTCGACTGTTCTATTCCTTCGGCAAATCATCTTTCTGTAGGAAATACACTATTTGCCTTTGTTTAAAATTTGGAGAGAAGCAAGTAGGGTGATGATTCGGACATGGATTTTGACTTTTGTGCTCGTCATTATATTCAAATGACACTTGAATCTATTAGCTCTCCTAGACAGCTGAGTGTCAGAAGGTGCTGTGCAGTCTGCTTGGGCAGAGCTGTGATCAGCAGTCTTACTGAGCTGTGGACCCTATGTGTCATACTGTTCACTGGCCAGGTAAGATGTGACCACTGGTGGAATAGTGACAAGTCCGTTATGGGGTAACCAACTGAGTTCTGAGGTCCATTCTGTAGGAGGGCTCATACTTACTACTGTGAACCGGATCCAAGTCTGTGCCTGGGGAGGCCATTGGGCCCAGTGTGGGAGCTAATGCTGATTTGCTATTTTAGTTGATGGCCACAGATCAGCACCGCTGCCAGCTTTGATAAGAGAGGCTTAGTTTTGCCACGGGCAGCAGTCACTGGTCAAAGCGCCTTTAAAGCTGAGTTCTAAATGGGATATCTGTACCATCTGCTTGCATATGTAGGGAACATTGCGAAAGAGAATGTGGGAAGAATGTAAGAATGGGGGAGGGAAGGAGTGATGTGTTTCAGAACCCTTTATTCTGGGCATGATCTGGCTGCTGTACCCTTGAACTTTCAGCAGCTGTGATTAACAGCACAAGACCCGCAGAATTCGGGCCTCTTCAACATCCTGTCGTGGAGAAGGGAGGAAATCACAAGGCTCCATCTAAACTTTTCGAAGATACAAATGCAGTTAATGGATGTTGGGGGAGGGAGAGACGTTTTCTTTAGTGGTGTAGCCAGTGC
Organism: Peromyscus californicus insignis; assembly: GCF_007827085.1. Classification (NCBI taxonomy): domain Eukaryota; kingdom Metazoa; phylum Chordata; class Mammalia; order Rodentia; family Cricetidae; genus Peromyscus; species Peromyscus californicus. Next base: position 77,361,231 of record NW_026294413.1, on the reverse strand, counting down.
TGGGTTGTTCATGCTCTGTAAACAACCTCCCCATCTCTGTTCTGTAACCAAACCCAGTTAAGATGAGTGGGTTACAGAAAGAAAGAAGAAAGAATAGAGAAAAGAGTGGACAATGGAAGGGGTCAGTGAGGTTGGTGGGAGAAAGGGTCATGAGGGGCTATATGATCAAAACACATGACATACATGCCTGAAAATGCAAATAATAAAACTCATCATTATAGATAATTAATATATGTTAAAACTCCACAAATAGTAACAACACAAATCTATGGGCCATGAACTTTGCTTTTCTCTACTTTTGGTGTTGAAAAAGGCAACACTAACCTTCAAAGTGAATTCTAACGCTATCAAGTAGTTGCATTCTTTTGTTAGTTATACCTGATTTTTTGTTGACATAGTACATTTGAAACACATTGACAAGGAAAGCAATAGAAAAGAAATAGAGGATGTTGGTGGGAAGAAGAGAAAGGAAAGAGATAGAGGGAGCTAGAGAATCCAATCGATACAAGAGTTCAACGCTGTAGTTGGTCTATAATGCAGGGATAATGACTTTAAATTTTGCAAAGGAATCATGGCCTCATGAAACTTGCGTTAGGAAGATGGTTGCAGGACCAAGCATAGGGGGTCCCCAAACCTATGAGGACGTGTGGAACTAGGTTCCCCCCCCCCCCCCCCCCCCCCCCCCCCCCGCTCCACTGCAGACATCAGCAATCAGCACTCTGATTTCAGAAGCAGCTCCTGAATCCACAAAACAGCATTCCTGAATTTACATGTATTCTTGATCGGATCTGACAAAAAGAGATGAGAACTTACCAACCACCCCAGGCTCTTGAGATAAACACATATACATGTTAATGAGATATGATCTGCAACTTTGCCTTGCTGCTCTTAGAAGCCTTGTGTATTCTAAAGTCATTCTGGAGGACTATGTATCTCCGGGAATTAGCAGAATCTGCCACAGGAGTGTCTTTCAGCTACATTAAGTTTGAAGTATGATATGATACTATCTCCCTTGAATATTTCCCAAACTGTGAAAACTTATAACTGTACCAAATCTTGTCTTTTTTGTTTCCCCTTATTTTATGTTCCATGATCATCAAATAAATTAATATTTGTAAAAGGATTAACACATTTCATGACTCTACAGACTCTATCTTCCCACCAGACAATGTTTTAGGGAGATTCAGAATGACATGAACATAAAAGACCCCATTTAACAATATGGCAGTTCAGATGCCGGAGGACCACCAGCAAGTGTGACTGTGCATGTGGCTGTATGCGTGCATGCCTGGTGTATGTGTGAGTGTGTGTGTGTGTGTGTGTGTGTGTGTGTGTGTGTGTGTGTGTGCATCTTGCAAAAACCTGTGGGCTCAGCTCTTGTAGTTCTTTTACACTGGAGAATTCTTGATAAACAATCCTGTAAACACCTCAGCATGTGGTGTAAATCATCAAAGAACAAACATTTGTGAAAGCACATTGTGGGGCTCCTCAGTGTCCCTTTGTAGTCAACATAAACCATGAAAGACAATCATGTTGTATCAAATTCTAATGTGCCTATTTTTAAACTCCCGTGCTATCTTGAATGATGGTAGACGCTCTGAGGAAGGGCTCCATGGAAAAAGGATTATACACACATTGCTTGCTGATAATCAGAATATTTTCTGACAGATGGTCAAAACTATTTCCAGTGCTGACATTGCGGTGGAATTTGTCCCAAACGTAGATGACGAGGAATTGGGAGTCATTTTGCTTCGGGTTCATTCTTCATCAGTGAAGGCTTGGTTGAGTCTCCCCGTGTTGTCTTTGTGTTCAGTTATTGGTTGTTTGGGGGCCAGATACCAAGAAAAAAGGAAAAGGAAATGATAAGGATGAAGATAACAACATAAAAGATTGTTTACCTTGCAGTGTGTGTGCAGTGTGTGTGTGTGTGTGTGTGTGTGTGTGTGTGTGTGTGTGTGTGTGTGTGTCAGGGACAGCAATGAAAAGTGGGAATGACCCTGCAGCTCTAAGGAGGCACAGGAGCTCTTGACATTTCTGGGAGTATGGGTTTCCATCACTGCCCTCCTTAGGTCTTCCCTGGGCACATTCCACATACTTGGGAGGCCAGAGTAGAGGGCACTGCACACGGCTTGAGCCTCCAGCCTCTGCTGCCATTACTCAGACACACAGGGAAGAGGCCTACGTCTTTGCTGTCTTTGGTTTTTGTCAGGGCTCACTAGGCACCTAGGTGTTTTCATACTCTCCCTGCCCATCAGAGGCATTTGCCACTGCCTGTACTTTCTTTGGTCCTTAATATTTCCTAGTGATAAACTATTATCCTGACATCCCAAAGCAAAATTCCTCTTGATTGCTTTGTGTGGGGAGATTTATTTAATAACTTTCAGGGGATAAGCCCAGAACTATGGCTTAGCTATTGATGGCTCAACAGAATAGCTGGCTGTGTTTGTACCTGAATCAAAGGGAGCTGAATATCAAGGAGACGGGGAAGTAGGAGACTGAGGACAGAGAAAGCAGCTTGGTGGAGGGAGAAAGGATTTAAACAATAACAGTGTGCTCTTCACAGTGACACTTGTCGCACATGTGGGTCTGTCGTGCTTCTGTGTTTTCTTGGTTGTTGTTTAAACTGTGAAAAGTGGTTGGTTTTCTTATCTAGATCAGAAGGTGAGAAGGTGATCCCAAGTGGGAAGGCGTTCTGCATTATCACAAGAACACAAGGTTTCTGGGAATTCACAGACATCTTAGGTACAGCACTGGACTTTTTCCACAGGTAGAACAGGTTGTCCTGAGATGAAACTGTCTAATTCTCAGTCCATGTTTGGCTTACATTAATGCACAGCCACAGCCAGTACTACCAGCTCCTCATCTTCCTTTCTACCTCAGGGAGCTCTTGCTTCTGAGGCCCTTTAGGTTTTCATTCCTTAGGTGGGTTTTTTTTTTAACTCTTCTCTCCATAAAATGTGGAGGTGTAGAGGAGGCCCACAGTCTCTGTTTAGGTTTTTCATGCCCAGGATGGGGCCACTGGAAACTTCAAAGAATGTTACATGAGAAACAGAAAAGTCTCAATACAAGCCCGTGTTGAAATCACCTTTTACTGATTTATCAGTGAAGATACTATGTGTGCAAATACTGAAGGGATTCCTTAATCAAGTGAGGGCTTGAGAAGTGGGGCTTCTGCTCTCCCAAAATACATACATCTGCCATGCACCTGCCTCAGCTTCTGACTACCCAGCCTTCTGCAGATGTTTTGCTGCAGCAAACCTCGTTTATACCTGCCTGTGATGCTTGAGTACTGCGGTCCACAGATCTTCCCTAAGCACTTCTCCAGTGGCCTTCGATGCCACCATAGGAAGGGCTCCTTCTGGAGTGAAAAGATCTTGTCTGACACTTACAACTGAGTAATCCCCGAGCAGAGTCTGCCTCAGGCATGGCTGCACCTAAGGGCTCAACTTCTTTGTCAGAGCCAATGTGCTGTGTATCTCCTAGTCAGTCTGTCTTCTGGAATTGAGCAGGAGGGCAACTTGAATGCAGACTCATGTTGTACATGCGCCTAAACTCTAGGAAGTACCCAGGAAGGTATCTTCTGATGGCTTTGGGGAAGAGCATGGCAAGCTTGGTTTTGTATGACTTCCTAAGCCTGAATGAAGCATTGCACCTGGGTCATGGAACAGTCTGATTGGCCAGTCCAATGTCACACACCTAGTTGTGTGGTAAATGAGAATGGGTAGGAGGGATGGGTCCCATGTAACAAAGATGACTTCTGATGGTGGTGGTGGGGTGAAGGGGGTGCCGTAGAGGCAGAACTCACCAATCCTGGAAGACTTAGAACCCAGAGAGGATTCTGAAAGGCTCAGAAATGAGATTCAGTTGATATAGAAGAAAGGAAAGCCTTTGCGTGTTCGCAGGGTCAGCCATCATAAGTAGTGACACAGTCCTGAACTACAGGAATTTTATGAGGCAGACAGAAAAACCCACGGCCAATTGAGTGCTAGTAAAGGGGATCATCATAAAGGCCACATATTTAAAGCACAACCGTGGAATTCACATGTGTTAAAGCAATGTGAGGAGCAGCCGAGGTGAAAGAATTTGAATTAGTCTACTATGTATTTAGTGTTGACAAGAGAACATACATTAAAATCCCATCAAAATGTTCTTTCTCGGTTGCTGATGTGTTTACCTTCTCTTTTCTCTCGCTGTTGATTTATAATTTGTTATGTAGGAAGAGGGAGTATACCCCCATCCCTCCCGACACACCCACACTTACACTTATTATGTTTGGTGAGTTATCAGGAGTCTGGTCACAGGTCTGGCCATCAGGCAGCTGGGACAGCGATTGAGTATCTCGTAACATTAGCCTTCTGCTAAACTTCATTCTAGCCGTGCTCCAGTGTGCACAGGTGCCAGTGGAATGCGGTCCTCCCAAGGGCTGTGAAACTAGTAAAACCAAGGATGGAGAAACAGACCCGCAGAGTCCTCTGCTGAGCAGATACAAGCTTTATGTCTTCTCCCCGTAAGGAATTCTCTTACCAGACAGAGGGAAACGTGCCGCTTATATAACCAGTGCATTTTGCATATTCAGAATCTCTCATTTTGATCCAAACAGCTGAAGTTTGGAGTCCGGTTGATGTGGTTTTGATTTCTAAGAAGTGTAAATTCAAGGCCAGTGAGATGGCTCAGGTGGGGCTTGTTGCCAAGCCTGATAACTTAAGTTCGGTCCCTGGGACATAACTGCAAATGCCTTCTGACCCCCTCCCCCACAACATGTGTGCCCTGGAACACACATGTTCCCCTCCTGCTACACAAAATAAATAAGTAAATGTAATAAGAAGAAATATAAGTTCAAATGTTAAAGATGTCATCTGGTTAGCATTCCAAGAAAAAGCTAAGCTTCTGGTATGGCGCCTTTTATTCTTAATTGTAGGTGGTATCATACACATAATTATTTAAATTTCAGGTATAATTTAACATTTCATCTAGGTCTGTTTACCACCTGGATTAAGACATAGAATGTTGCCAGTAGTTTAGATGTTTATTGTGTGCCCCTCAGGTCATCTGCTCTCTCCACTCAGAAGCAAACACTATCGATGTATTTTATTTTTATGGATATGGGTGTTTTTCCTGCATGTGTGTATGTGCATCACATGTGTGTCTGGTGCCTGCAGAGCTCAGAGGACATCAGATCCTCAGAACCAGAGTTACATATAGCTGGGATCCACCAGCGGGGGCTGGGAATAGAACCTGGGTCCTCTACAAGAGCAGCCAGTGCTCTTAACCACTGAACCACCTCTCCAGCCCCAGCAAACACTATCATTAACTGTGTTAACTGTTGTCCTGTTTCTCTTTCAAGTTTTTCATCAATTTATGCATGTCCAAACAATGCATTGCTCACTTTTGCATATGCACGAACTTAAAACAAATGAAATAATCGCGAATATATCCTTCTGAGACTTTCTTATCCTGTCTAACTCTGGTTGGAGATTTATTTATGTTGGTGAAGCTAGCTAGTTCTCTTTTTTGTTTGCCCTTCTCTCCTCTCTCCCTCCCATCCTCACTGTCCCTGTCTCTCACATTCTCTCTTTTATTCCTTCTTTTCCTCCTTCCCCCTGAGTGGCGAGGGCAGAGGGACAGTTCCACACTGCTGCCCATAGCAGACTGAGAAGGTCCCTTGACTTTTAGGAGCCTCAGTTCATGAAACTGTATCCACGGGGATGAGGTTGTAGCTCAGTTGGCAGAGTACTTGCCTAGCAAACACAAATCCCTGAGCTTGACCCCCAGAACTGCGTAGAGTAGGTGTGGGGGTGCAAGTTTGTTACACCAGCAATGGGGGAGGGGCCGAGGCAAAAGGAGCTCAAGGTGATCCTCAGCTAGGTAGTGAATTTGAGACTAGCCTGGGATAGACGAGACTTTGTCTCAAAACCCAACAAAGCAAAACAAAACAACACAATGTAGAAATCCTGGATCTTTGTCTTTGATGTAGATGAGAAATCTGGGGCAAGCCGGTATGTACTGGAATTGGAGTTTGCTAAAAACAGAAAGAAAAGCAGTCAGGGAGAGAAGGAAACACGGACGTGGGCTTCTCCAAGAAGAGTCACAGTGTATTAAAAGGCATTTCAAAGATGGATTTTAAGCATAGATTTAAGTTAAGAGAAAGATTGATGCTTAGGGAAAGAATAAGGTGTACCCAAGTGTGGGTATGGGATTCTCAAAAGTCACAGTTAAGTGTTAGCCACATGGCATGCTGGTGGCTCTTAAGTTACCTCTCAGACAGATGGGACTGTAACCCAGTAAGGTAAAACCAGGAACCACTAGGGTTTCATAAGGTGTGAGAACATACATACATTTTACTGTCAACGGGGCTTTTGGTGACATTCTTAGATACCTATAGATTTATAGCCAGGAGGGAGAAAGGCCTTTAGCAAATATTAATTGTGCTGGAATCCTTGATTCTCTACTGCTGAGGCTTCAGTCAGACCCTGGTGAGGGATGCCTTTCCTTCTCATGGCTCCAGGATTTCTCTTGTCCTTCCTCCCTTTCTCTCTCATATACTTCTCTCTCCCTCCCTCTCTCCCTCTCTCCCCCTTCCTTCCTTCCTCCTTCCCTCCCTTCCTTCCTTCCTTCCTTCCTCCTTCCCTCCCCCTCCTCCTCCCCTCTTCCTCTGTCCCTCCCTCCTTCCCTCCCTTCCTCCCTCTCCATCTCTCCCTTCCTCCCTCTCTCCCTCTGTCCCTCCCTCCTCCTCCTCCCTCTCTCCCTCTGTCTTTCCCTTCCTTCCTTCCTTCCTTCCTTCCTTCCTTCCTTCCTTCCTTCCTTCCTCTCTGCTCCCACTTGTCCTTCCCCCTCGGTTTTTATTGGTTTATTTACTGTGGATGTTCACAGGCTGCTTGAGTTGCCTCTAGTTACATACTCGATTCGTTTTTCCCACTGGATTATTTTTTTCTTATTGACTCATAGAACTTCCTTATATACTCAAAATGCTACCTTTTTTTTTTTCCAGTTATGTGTGCTACAGGTAGCTTCTAATTCATGACTTGTCTTCTTTACCCTTTTATTATATTTTTGGATGTATAACCCAAATAGAGAGCATGGACTCTCTTCCTTCTGATTTTCTGTAGAGAAATCCGTTCTTGACCAAATAGTAGTGTAACTGGGGGGTCTCAGTACTGCTAAGGCAGGGTAAACAGTGCTGTTTTTCAAAAACACAACACACGTTTGAAAGGTGTGTGCCCTTTCATTTAACTACTTGACTCTCAGGTAGTTATATTAAGGAAACAATCATCATGAAACCTGTTACATTAACCACTGTCAGATAAAACTTATAAAATCTATCAAACTACTCATCTGTAACCATTTGTCATGTGATTATTGGCATAAAAAATTCTGTGACTTTATTGTTAAGTAAATAGTGTAAGCACAAAGTAGTTCTAAATTTAAGAAAAGTTCACAAACATCGCCCACAAATACACAGAAAAGAGTTTGGAAGGCAATGCATGCAGCTAGTTATCTTGGCATAGTGAAATAATACATTTTTAAAATTTTCTCTGTCTAAAGAGTTGTCTAAATTATTTTCCATGTGTTATTTCTGCACCACCCCAATTTGCTTTCATGAAAAATTATGTTGAATATGCTGAGATAAGCTCCTCGTTCAGGGATGCTTTCTGAGACACGGATTCAATCATCTATTAGGCTTCCAAGTTGCCTCAAACAGATTCTTGAGGCAACATTTTGGCTTGAATAAGTCCCAGAAGATGTTTGGCACATTTGGAATTTAGAATTGGGAGTGGACCTACTTCCTCCACCTCCGTTCCACTCCTCACGTGAGTGAGCTTGACTGTAAATACTGTTGGAGAGTGGCTATCAGAACATCAGGACAACTTATCAACAATCAATATGCCAACACCAATTTCTAGAATGTTCCAGAAGTTAAATAATGCTTCTTGAACAGTGAAAAGTCTACCACCCACCCTCAGAGATGCTTGAAGTGTCACCTGCCATGATATTTTATATAAAAAAAACATTAGTTGGCTAAATTCAACCCTGATTTTAAAAAAAAATCACCTTGACTTTCAATGAGCCTGGATGAAAATGGAGGGTTCGGTTAGATTCCCGGTGGCATAGCCTGTGTCTCCATCTTGTTTTGTACTTTCTCCCACAGGATACTAGCATTAAGCCCTAGTTGAGAATCAGGAAGGTTTTAATCTGGTGGTGGTGGACAGCTTAGGATAAGGATTTAAGTTTCTTTTGGCGATGTTTAAAAACAGTATTTTTATTAATTATATGAGATTTTCATGCACTGTGTTTTGATATTCACCCTGACCCCTCCCACAACCACTCTCTCCGATCCCCTCTCCTCCCACCAGGCCTCAAGTTTTCTTCCCCCACATCAAGTCCAGTTTGTGTGGAGGAACAATCTAGTATCTATCTAATTGGCCACCATGCAGTGAGAGAAGCAAGAAGATGAAGTGGGTTTTATGGCTAGCTCACAATTTTTCTAATTTATTTATTAACAATTTGGAAAGAAAATTTTAGACATAACTACAAATTAATATCATTCCTTTTATTTATTAATTCTAGTTGCTGCTTTATAAAAGCATTTTTATAATTCATTTCTGTTGCCTTGATTGTGCCTCAAAGACAGACCCCAAAGTCGGCTTTAGTCATCTGTTAACTCCGTTGGATGAAGTCTGTTGAATCCTCTAAGGTGGCTTACTGCCCTAAAATTCCTTGTGTAGTGGACACAATGGTATTGATGATAGGGAACTGATAGCTTTGTTTTCATTACATAGGTAAACTATAGGAGAATTAGAAAATAGAGATTAGGAAAAAAAGAGAATTACTGCTCAATGATAACTATTATTAATATTAGTGTAACAGAGGTGAACAAGCAAACTAACTTTGATACAAAATCCAAAATGCAAAAGTATAAAGGTAACAATAACTACAATAATTTTATTCATGGAGGTGGAATATAGAAACAAGTAACCTTAAAAATCAAATATCAGGAGAGAAATACAAGTCCAGGGATTCTGTATGCCATGTGACTTATGCTGATAGTACCTGAAGTAAAATGTCACAACTACGAGCTGTTTTATGTAAATCCAGGGAAACTATCAATTAAACACTTACAGGAGATACATAAAAGAGAAAAATAAATAAAAATGCGAGAATTACAGTTCACAAAGGAGGACAATGAGAGAGGAAGAAAGGAAGTGTAAAACAGGCAGAAAACAATGGAAATGGAAGTGGTGAGTTCTCACCTACTAGTGAAGACTTTAAGTATAAATGGGTTAAATTTTTTTGTTAAAAGATAATGGTCTGAGCCGGGCGGTGGTGGCGCACGCCTTTAATCCCAGCACTCGGGAGGCAGAGCCAGGCGGATCTCTGTGAGTTCGAGGCCAGCCTGGTCTACAGAGTGAGATCCAGGAAAGGCGCAAAGCTACACAGAGAAACCCTGTCTCGAAAAACCAAAAAAAAAAAAAAAAAAAAAAAAAAGACAATGGTCTGAGTAGATTTAAAGTCAAGATGCAATTATATGCTGCCCAACAGATTCATTTTAGCTTTAAAGATGCAGAGACTGTCCATGAAGGGATGGAAAAGGATGTTTCCTGCAAAAATATCCAAAAGAGAGCAGTACTAGCTACACTTACCTCAGACAAAAGGAATTGTGAGTAAAAGATCATCCTAACAGCGAGGTGAGGTGGTGTGTGCCCGTAGTCCTACCTACACTGGAGGCTGTCACAGAAGCTGAAGACCAGCTTGGGGACCCCAGGGAGATCCTGCCTCAAAGTCAGAAGAACAATGAAGAAGGTCAGAAAGGACAGTGAACGCCATATGCTGTCACTGAAGGACTCCACTCTAGAAGAAGTAACGTTTAGAAATACACATGAAACTACTGTCAGTGCTCCTAAGCATAAAAGCCAATACTAGCAGATCTGAGGGAGCAGGAGTCAGCACCGCAGTGATGGGACCAGACTTCAGCACCCTGCTCTCTACAGTGAAAGATCATCTGGGGAGAAAATCAGCTTGGAAGCATTGCACTTGAACTATGTTTTAGGAGAAATGGAATGACCAAACCCATCTAGAATATTCCTTCTGACAACAGTAGAATACAGATTCTCTTCAGGTGCACTGGGAACATTTTTCCATAGACATCTCAACAAACTAAGAAAGATTGAAATCCTATCAGCTTTCTTTTTATCTTTACAGTGAAACTAAATGTTGTAACTAGAGGAGAACTGAAAATTCACAAAAGTGTGAAAATTGGACACACTTACAAGACTTACAGTGACTGAATTGGCCAGAGGAGAATAAAAATTATTTAGACAAGCAAAAAAAGAAACATCACCTTCTATTCTTTTTTTTTTTTTTTTTAAGACAGGGTCTCACTCTAGTTATCTGGGAACTCTCACTATGTAGACTATTCTGACCTCGAACTCACACAGATCCGCCTGCCTCTGCCTCCCAAGTGCTGGGATTAAAGGCGTGTGCCACCACACCTGGCTTACCTTCTAAAGTTTTCAAGGCTGTGGTAAAAGGAGCCCAAAGAGAGGATTTGATAGTCACGGATTTGTAAGAAAAAGGGTGAAGAAAAAGGGAGCTGAGTTTACAGAGCAGGGTCTGGAGGAGCAGACCACGGCCATGTTAGGAGAAGGGAATAACCGGGTGGGCTGAAGTAAGCAAGACAGGATAGAGAACCGCAAAAACAGGTCGAGGAAATTGAGTTGGGTTTTGTTTTGTTTTGTTTTTTCAGATAATTAGATCAACAAGCTTTTAACTAGAATAAAGAAAAAGAAGACTCAAATAAAACAATAAATGAAAGGGAAGACGTTACAATGGATACACAGAAATACACAGGATCGTTAGAGGTGAGAATGAACATTCGTATGTAAAAACAATGACTATTCTAGCAAAATCCTCTGGTTATGATTTTTTCCATGCACCGTTTCCTTACAAAACTCACGTTGTTATTTTATGACCTCTTTTTAACAGCATATCAGAATTATCTTTGCAAATCATTCAGTAACTATAATAATTTTCTCAATTTGGGGGAATGTTTTGTCTTTGAGGCAAATACCCTAGAGTAATCATTTAAAATGGGGGAAGTTAGTTAGTATTTAGGACTACAGAAAGAGCATCATGGCAGTGGGAACATGCAGGAGGAGAGTGCTCCTACCCTGGTGACCAGGAAGGAGAGAGAGGGGGAGGAAGACACAGAGACAGAGAGACAGAGATATGCTGGGTTCCATGTTCACTTCAAGGTCCTGTTCAAAAGTTTTCCAATCCGATCCCACCTGCTAACGGTTCCACCACATCCTAGTTAGACCACAGGATGGTGACCGAGCATTTGGCACATGACCTTTGGGACAGAGACCAGATCTAAATCATAACAGTTCATGCGAATCAGAACAGAGAACTTTTGCAAATTTGCTTCTCCTGTCCTGTATCCTGGAAGGAGACATGGAGTGGAATATACACACGCTGTTACATCTGTTTAGTCACAAGCTGTATACAGTAGAGGTCTTCATTTTTAAGACACAGTTTGGAATATTGAAAAGTGCACAGTAACCATACAATAACCACAAAACTCAGGACGCGGAGTGTCTGTATCATCTTCAAAAGTCTTTCATGTCCTGGTCCCTAGCACCTTGCAACCTTGTTGCTGTCCTTTCAGTGTTTCTAAGATGTCGTATAAATGAAATCAGACTATGAAATATTTTCAGTCAGGTTTCTTTCACTCAAAATAATGCATTTGGGATTCACCTACGTTGTATGTGCCAGTGTCTGGTTCTTATTATTGCTGAGCGGTGGGGAGAGAAAATGCCTAGGTTCATTTTAACTTTAATTATAAAGAGCATAAAATGGGGAGGGAAAAAGGCAGCTAACCCATTAACAACCATGGGAAAAAACAAACCAGGAAGACTACACCACACATCCAAGTATACTTTGAATCCCTGACTTAAAGCTCATCACAGCTGACCTAGCTTATGAGTAAGTTTTCTGGGCTGTTGACTATAACCAATCTAGAAGCAACCAGAACTTCTTATGGATTGCTCTCCTCTCCTGAAGCTCCTCCACTTTGTTGTGGCCCTGACGTTCTCAGCTACAGCCAATACATATTATGACTTCATTCTTAAATTTCTTGTTAAAAATGTGTTCTCAGTTCTGGTCTTGGGGACACAATCTAAATGCTCTCTTGCTATACTGCTGGTATGTGATGGGACTTGCTCCAGGACTGGGTCCTTTCTTTCTGGTTAGCATCTCTAATGTCTCAATAGTATCTTTTAGAGAATCCAGAGTCTCAAGGATCTTAACAGTAGTAGTCCATTGCTTGAGTAGGAGACTGGAATATATACCAATATGAAATAAGACTCTTTGGCTTGAGGATTAACTTGAGCTCAATATTTTGAGAGATTGACAACAACAGAACCTCTGAAGAGTACAAGTTATTGTTGAATCAGGAATATATATATATATATATATATATATATATATATATATAAAGTCTTCATTTGTAAGGGTGTCTCCTCTAGCTCTGTAACAGGAAGAGAAGGATGATTTATATCACTAGAGATGATTGAGACTTAGAGGTCTCCTAGCCACACATTAAATCTACAAGTGTACAAACCAAATGCTACATCAGTCACTTTTCTGTACTGTGACCAGACACCAGGACCAAGGCCCCTTACAGAAGAAAGAGTGGACATGGGTTTACAGTTCCTGAGGGATGAGGGCTTGGCAGGGAAGAGCAGCCGCAAGTGGCAGGCACAGCAGCAGGAACCGGATGCCGAGCGCTCCCATCTTGAGCAAGCATGCAGCAGGGAAATCGAGCAGGAAGTGCTGTGAGGCTGTGAACACTCACAGTCCTCCACCAGTGACCTGCTGCATCCTGCAAGTCTCCGCCTCCCAAGGATCCCACAACCACCCCAACAGCGCTACCAGCTGGGGACCAAGGGTTCAAATGCCCCAGACTATGAGGAACAGTTCTCATTCAAACCACCACACCTGTTCATCTTGCTTTTCCTGGTCACCTATACATTCCTATACTCTTTCTTCCTTTGGCTCACCTGAATATTCTATTTGTAGTTGAACTCAGACCTACAAATAGGAAATTTACTTATTATTAATATATCTCCATCTGTGGATATAGAGTGGATTATCTCCCACTTATGATGGTTTGGCTTGGGATTTATCTACTTTATGTTGGTGAAAATGTGATATATATTTAGTAGAAATTGTGCCTTGAATTTTGAATTTGATATTTTCCAAAGCTGATGATATAAAGCATGATACTCCTTTAAGATCTGAGTAGTAGACACAAGCTGCTGCTTCCCCTTAGCAACACAATCATGACAGTGTGAACAACCCAGACCTCACAGTGTTCAGTGTTGCTAAGCTACCATGCCCAGCAAGTGAGGTTTTAATATTTTGACTTGGGATGTATTTAACTTAGAATGTGTTTATTGGGCTATAATGTTATTGTAAGTGAAGGAGCATTTACCTGTGTACCTCTATATGAGTTATTGAGCTTTTGTTTGCTTTTCTCTTGTTAATTGCTACAAAGAAATGCAAATATTGTTGAACCCAAAGCCTTCTACTCACTGCTTGTAAGCCAACCCTAGGGAGCCAACAGATGATGTGAGGGAGGTCAGGTTTATTCAAGGGCTGGCACACTAAGAAAAAAAGGAGGGTGCTAGCGTTCCCCAAAAGCACTGTCTGGGGGAACTTGTGTAGAGAAGAGGATTTTTGGAGAGAGGGGAAGGAAGTGCAAGGGGACTAGAGATGGAAGGCCACACGCAGAAGAGGTCTCCACCATTAGAGGAGGTATCTTTTCTTTGGTGGCGATATCACTTTCCTGGGGCTGTTTCCTGGATTCTCTCTAGACAAACACTAATGTTCTGATATCATTGAAGGTGACCAGATACTGTGGGTTCTACAAATTTAGAAGATTATTTATCAGTTAATGCTTTAATCATTCAGGGGCAGTCTTTCTTTAGACTTTGGGGTATTGAGTAGAGGGAAGACAATGACCCTGTGAAGGGCAACTCCAAAGCGTGTCTACTGCTGCTGCCAGAGTTTTGGGGTAAGAGCCAAGGCTCCAGAAAGTTCCAACATGCTAGCTTTGGTCACTGGTCCCAACAGGTCAATTAAAGGGATGCGAAATGGTGAAGAGTAGAAAGGAGGAATTTGCCGGGCGGTGGTGGCGCACGCCTTTAATCCCAGCACTCGGGAGGCAGAGCCAGGCGGATCTCTGTGAGTTCGAGGCCAGCCTGGGCTACCAAGTGAGTTCCAGGAGAGGCGCAAAGCTACACAGAGAAACCCTGTCTCGAAAAACCAAAAAAAAAAAAAAAAAAAAAAAAAAAAAAAAAAAAAAAAAGGAGGAATTTAATTAATGTAGTACTAGGGAAGGGCCTGGAGATCACCATGTCACCTCTGAGGCACAGACAGGAGCTTATTAGGTTTAAATCAGCGGCTCTCAACCTTCCTAAAGCTGTGACCCTTTAAAACCCTTCCCCATGTTGTGGTGACCCCCAACCATAAAATTATTTTCATTACTACTTCAGAACTGTAATTTTGCTACTGTTATGAACCATAATGTAGATATCTGTGTTTTCCAATGGTCACAGGTGACCCCTGTGAAAGGGGTCATGGCCCATAGTTTGAGAACCACTGGTTTAAATAGAGAATGAATTGGGACAAGTAATTTACTGACTGGGCTGTCTTCCCAGTCTCATCGAGTCTTAAATGACCCTTTCTTTCCTGCTGTTGAGACCCCTTATAAGCAGAGACTCCTTTTCTAGAAGTCCAGTTCTCTTGTGGAAGGGCCACCTTTCAGAAGCTAGCCTTGTGCCAGCAGTTTCTTAAGGGAGCTGGGACGGAAAAGGGAATATTCCCCCCACCCACCCACCATGCATTGTTAGAGCTAGCATATTCCGGTTTCTTGCAGCCACATTTTGTGGCAGCTTGCCACAAATATCTACAGTTTTCTTCTCACCAGTTCGGTTTCCACCCCCCATTTAAAAGGACACGAGTTGTTTTCATTTGTACCTAGATGGGGGGTTGCTTGGTCACATGGCAGGTGTAGGTCTAACTTCTAAAAGAGTTTCCAAAACTGTCTTCCAAAGAAGTTGAACCAATTTCAGTTCTAGGAGTGAGTATGAACGTTCTAATCCTGAAGTTGAGCTCATGACATCTGCCTTTTGGGTCTCATGAGTTTGGGAATGTGTAAGAAACAATTGGCTAGATTTTGCTCTATATCTTGCTCCAGAAGCTTATCATTTCGGTTTCTGAGATTTTAAGCATGTGGTCTGTGTTTGATTACTTTTTATAATGCTGTGAAGTCTGGTCAAAATAAGTTTATTTCACACGATGGCCAGATGCCCAGCATCATTTGCTGAAAAGATGATCCTCTTTGTTCCACTGATTTCATGACACGTTAGTAAATGACCTATATGTATTGACCACTGCTCTGTCTTAGGCTCCTGTGACTGACCCGGCCTTGTGTGTCACAGGAAGAGCCAAGAAGACACACATACACACTATACTTGAAGCAAGTGATCAATCCTTAGAGTTAGGCTGAATTTTAACATTTTTTCTTCTATGTGCCACTCTGTTTTATGTAGTGAGCAGACCCATTTAGCTCTGTAGACCAAACTCACAGAGATCCACCTGCCTCTGCCTCCTGAGTGCTGGGATTAAAGGTGTGAGCCACCACCGCCCAGCTGAGCAGACCCATTTAGATGTCCTAAATTTCATTAAGAAAAGGTCAAATGTGTTGTACTTTTCACAGTTTGAAAGAGAAAACTTTATAGCTCTTTGAAATTTAGTAGACACTTTTGTACCAAAGCAGTGCCTGTCAGTGAGTGTCACATGCCAAGGCTAGCACATTTTGTCTGTCATAAAGAGGAACTATCATACATTCACGTAAGAAGGTCATCAAGTTAGATGGGCACTTGGGAGGGTTTCACTGGGATCTTGTAGGGGTTTGGTTATTACACAGGCTGGTCCTTTAGTAGAATCAATTTGCCCTGCAGACAGCGACAGAGCTACTTTATGCATCTGTGGTGACGGGAGGATGAGTGATAGTCCTTATACTCTTCCTGTGTCCTTTTATGAAGTGCTTTATAAAATGATTTTAATTCACCGAATTCTTAAAACTCTGTGAAGTAGGCAGCTCATCTCCACTTCACAGATTTGAGAAATTCTGTTTAGAGCGGTTCTGCCTCTTGCTCACAGCCTCACAATGCGATGGATCTGGAATTCAAACGCGGTTGTCTCTGACTCCAGAACCCACTGTTCCCCAGATGACCCGGTAACTCTTTTGACTAGGAAAAATAAATGATGAGGGGAAGAGAGCTCTTCCTTAAAGGGGAGAAGAGAAGAAGAAAAGGAGCCAAAGACGACGAGAGAAAGATTAGCGTGGAATCTGACGACTCAGGACTCAAACGGGAGGGCAAACACACTCTGCCCAAACAGCCCTTGAAGAGGGAAAAGGTGGAGAGTCAGATGAGCAAGTTCCTCTTTCTTGCCACTAGGTGACGCCATTGACACCTCACCTGCAGCTGCTGCTGGAGGAGGTGAAGATCAGGAGGCAGGGAAGCAGGAAGGAAGGGAAGCAGGAAGGAAGGGAAGCAGGAAGGAAGGGAAGCAGGAAGGAAGGCACCAGAGGAAAGTTAGGGAGGAATCTGCAGATCGCCTCCACAGTGGGCACAGGAAGCAGTGAAAACGGGTGTCACTCACCTTGTTTTTTGAGAAAGAAATCCAAAGGGCAAAAACCAGTCAGGCACCTGTTTGGATCTCCATGTAAATTCATTAACATGTCTCCCAAGTACCACCCCCACGTGATGTTAGCATAGGGACTCTGGAGCCTGGCTTCTCAGGTTTGGAGTCTCTGCTGCTGGTCACCTGCCTAAACCTCCTGAGCCTCATGGCTTCCTTCTGTGTGAAAGCAGGGAGCAGCGTCTACCACAGAGGTGTCATAGGATGAAGATGGAGGGAAGGAACAGGGGTGAAGGCACCCGGCAGTGCCCTGTCCAAGTTCTTGGTAAATACCACTTGTGTTATGCTTGTTATTAGGTGGGAACTCAAAACAAAAACAGTAAAAATTAAAAGCGAATGAGTTAAGACAACACCAAAAACAGTCACAGAGAGACTTTCCAGCTCAAAGAATACGATTTTTTTTCCCCCTTTGGTTGAGTGCAAACAAAATCCTGTCAGATTCTAAGTGCATTGCTTTGGAGCGCCCACCTGCCCCTTACATTTTAATAGAAGGCTGTATCTTTTCATAATTTGCATATTGGCTACATACATTATTCATAGTTGACTCAAGGTGACGAAATTAATCTCTGAGGCCGTTTCAGCTCCCACCTAAATTTTTGTGCCTACCACCATTTTCTTTCTCTGCTCTCCTCTTCTGGCTCTCTCTCTCTCTCTCTCTCTCTCTCTCTCTCTCTCTCTCTCTCTCTCTCTCTCTCTGTCCCGTGTTTTCAGTAGTCTAATTCCCTCTCTCTCTATCCCGTGTTTTCAGTAGTCTAATTCTGCTCCTTAGCTGCTTGGGCTCACACTCTGGGAAGTAATTGAGAATGCTTTTGTCTGGAGTCTCCCCAATCCAAACTCAGTGAAGTTACTTCCTCCTGGTTTTGCCCCATGACACCCAAAACCCATGTGAAGTCAGTCCTTCAGTCTCGGGCATCAGAGCTTGCATGCGACTAACTGGAAATATGCTGAAACAGATGTTCCTATCATCCCCAGGGACATGCACATTTTGGTGGTTGAGGTCAATCAGCAGGCAATGGCATTTCTAGCCATGAGAGATAATGAAGAACCTTGAGCCATGAGGAGGAGGAGGAGGGCAGAGTGCTGTGGCCTCCCTTCAATCAGCAATTAAGTCACTACCAAAGACAGATGATTGAACATCACCAAGAATTCTGAGATTTTCATTCGTTCAGTATTTTTTCTTCATTTTCAAAGCCAGTATCCCTTGTACCCACGAAAATTGATTCCTTATACCCTGTTTCCATTTTACCATCTTTCAACATTATTAGTGTGACAGAGGTTCTAGAAACTTTCCCGTAGACAACCTGTTTCCCTCCCGTAGTGACAAATCCTCTAATTTTAAAGCCGCCATAACAAAGGCTGCATTCCTCAGCTTTCCTTACAGCTAGGAATAGCCATCTGTTTCCATGTGGGCAGTAGGTTGGGAGCAGGCACATGATTTGTGCCTTCAGGGAAACCCTGAAGGAAAAGTGTCTGCCCATCATCTCATTCCCCTTTCTCCTTCCAGTTGGCTGGACAGTAGATATGAAGCCTGGAGACCTACCCCTATCATGAACCATGTTTTAAAGTCTCCCTAGGGCTGATTGCATAGGAAGTGGGCAGGAGTCTGGGTTTGTGATGAATTATTTAGACTCCTGGACCAACACTGGTGGCTTTGGGAATGTCCTCACAACAGGAAAGTTTGTGTTTAGGCTCAGCTTCATTTGTATTTTATCATATACAGTTGTATTTAATTCTAGCTATGTGTAGCTTGTAGACTGTTATACATGGACTAAGCAACTGTCCCATGACAATTGTGAATACACACTAAATATACCTCAATTTCACTAAGGCTCTGAGCAGCATTTTGTTTTGTTGCAGCCAATGTGTGTGACACTTCACTTCAGTCTTTTGGCAGCCTATCTTTTACTTAGACGTCCTAGGTGGTCTGACAGTAGACTGCCCACAGAATTAAATGGTAGAAATGGAAAAGAGGGGAGGGGTATGTGCAGGTGGTCTTCAAAGAACGTTTCCTGGAATCAACCACAGGGCAGTTTTGTGAACATCTCCCTAGCCATTGTTCAGGTTCATAGTCACACTTAGCTATAGAAGAGAGGCAAAAGGGTCTTTAATCCAGGTGAAGCTTGTTACACAAAATCAGGGCTTCATTACTAAGGAAGAAGCAGAGGAGAAATGACACATTAGACAGCTAGCAATTCCTACTAGCTCACGTCCTGTCTCACCTTCTATCCCCAAAGGATCTACAGTAACCTCTAAAGCATCATGACCTCCACTGTGTCTTGGAGCTGCCTTGACATCTGGTCAGGACTGGGTTTTACTTCAGCTCCAAAGGAGGGCTGCCATGTCAGTTAGTGGTGGAGATGTCTGGTTCTCTCGGTCTGTTTAAACACTTAAATATCATTTCCTACATGAAGAAGAGGCTGAAGCTAATAATTAATCAAGGAATGCACTCCACAGTGAATTAACCTTATTAGAGCAATGTTAATTAACTACTTGTTTCTACAGTGTGCATAGGTAATACACATATTATCGACATTTCAGTTTTTCAGGATGACATGTGTCCTAGGGATATGTGTTGTGGGGAAGACGAATGTGTGAGGATCTTGGGTAGCCAAGGGGTGGAGTGTAAAGGACTTCATTGTTTGCTTACTAAGTGTTTTCCTTCTTTCCTTTTCTCTCAACACTTTCCCTTTGACCACTCAAAGAAGGAGCCTAAACCTTCGGGTTGCAGTGATACAGACTGGAGATGGTTGCTTAGAAAATGTTCAGATAATCCCACACCCTTTGCAGTGATTGGGCCGGGTGAGCGAGGCCTACACTAGTCAGTAATCTTTTATATTGTCACTTCCTGAGCTTTCAGATCGGTTCCCAGGGTGTCTAATGAGCCAGAACTGATAACTCTCATTTGGTGTACTGACAGGATCTTGCTTCCCTGTCTTCCTGCTTCTTCCCCCTTCCTTCCACTGCGCATCCTCATTGCATCCCAGATGCTGGAACTAGAATTACGCAGTTGTCTTTCAACAGGAGCAGATGCAGCCTTAGAGGTAATCTCGCATTTGAAGGACAGTAAATCAGAGAGAACAGAGCCAGCGTCTTGATGAAATCATACCAAAAGCCCACGTCACTGAGGGCCTTTCATCTTAATCAAACACTAAGTCCTTTCTACTGTTCGACTTGATGGATCTTATTTTAAATTATTATACATATGTGAATAGAGAGAAATGTACTACACACAAGCTTTGAATGAGATGAAAATCGGGGGGAAGCAAGCCACATATGAGGTCCAGGGTCCAGAAGTAGTGCAAATGTATTCCAGACCCCTTAGGGATCCAGAGGTGGTGACTAGCTTCATTCTCAAGCTGGGGATGTCTGGCTAATAATATGATGTGTTCATTAAAGGTGCCAAGAGAGCAAAGAGCTAGCAAATGAAGGAGAAATAGTTGATAAAGAACCCTTAGCTACAGTAGAGAAGTAAAATACATCAAGAGCATAGGCTTCATGACCAGACCTGGTTTTAAATGATGAGCCTTATTTCTTCATTTAAAAAAGAGAAAAATAATGAGGCCTTATTTGAGATGGCAACAAATATTCAATGTGATACTTTATGTAATTGCTGAGATAGAAGCTCCATGAGTCAGGCATGTTGGTATGACTTAACGACACCACTGGTGGATTCTTGTGAAAGCTGGGTGAGCTGCCAGACTTTGTGACATTGGTAGGCAGGCTGTTTTGTGTGCAATGGTCATGTGATTGTCCACCTTTGATTCTCTTAGTAATTTTTGAGGTATCCTATCAAGCTTTAGACAAGAGGGAAGCCACCCTTAATTAATTTCACTATCTATGTGGCCCACGAGTGGAAATGGCTATTTTTCCTGGAGTCACACTTTGTTTTCTGGAAAGATGATGGAAGAAAGGACCTAAGTGTTGGTGCCAGACACATAGTAGGTGCTCAGAAACGCAGTTGGAATTGCCTGAAGTTTGGACGTAGCAAACTGATTATTTTCCATTGGATCGAATGATGATAGGAAAGGCATGGGAAAAAGAATATTCCAGATTCTGTCACTGTTTCCACATCTTCCTTTCCCTCTTCCCCCCACCCGTGTGTGTGTGTGTGTGTGTGTGTGTGTGTGTGTGTGTGTGGTGTTTTGCTTGCATGTATGTCTGTGCCATGTGCGTGCAGTGCCTGTAGGGGCCAGAAGAGGGGGTCACATCCCTTGTGATGAGAGTTACAGATGCTCGTGAACCACCATATGGCTTCTGGGTATTGAACCTGGGTCCTCGGGAAGCACAGGCAGTGATCTTAACCCTCTGAGTCATCTCTCCAGCACCTCCACCTTACTTTTTTTTTTTCTGTGTATTTCTTCCTTTTATTGAAAACAGATTTTTTTTTCCCCTCACATAGTATACTGATTACTGTCTTCTCTCCTTCTAGCTCCTCTCTACGTCCCTCCCCCAACCAGCTCCACCCCTTTCTGTCTCTCATTAGAAAACAGACAAACTTCTATGGGATAATAATAAAATAAAACATAACAGGATAAAATAAAACGAAAACTAACACATTGAAATTGGAAAAAGCGAACAGAGGGAAAAGAGTCCAAGAGGAGGCACAAGAGAGAGAGACCCACTCGTTCACACACTCAGGAAGCCCATAAAAATGCTAAACTGCTAACCATAATATATGTACGAAGGGCCTGTAAGGGAAAAAGAGAGAAGAAAACATATATATATGAAAACATATAAAAACAGCAAGATAAAATTTTTAAAAAAGGAAGAGCCTTGACATGACACTATGACAAGGAACCTCCAAAGATGCTGTTGAGTTCATTTCCTGTTGGTTACCTACTGTTGGCCATGCAGCTTACCCTTAAGAGTAGTTTATTGCCCCAGTGAGACTGCCTTGGGGGAAACTGAATTTCATTTACAAGTGGTTATCAATGGGACATTGCTTCTGGCTTAGGGATGAGGACATGTCTGCTTCTC
Source organism: Peromyscus californicus insignis (assembly GCF_007827085.1). Lineage (NCBI taxonomy): Eukaryota > Metazoa > Chordata > Mammalia > Rodentia > Cricetidae > Peromyscus > Peromyscus californicus. The sequence continues at coordinate 77,339,487 of NW_026294413.1, read as the reverse complement.
CTTTCAGCTCTGGGATCCCAGTGGTGCAGACCTGGGCAGGCCCTGTGCACGCTGCCTCAGGCTCCGTAAGTTCCCAAGTGTGTTGATCTTGTTGATTCAGAGGCCTTGTTTTCTTGGTGTCCTCCTGTCTCTCTGGCTCTTACACTCCTTTGCCTCCTCTTCCTCTGGGTTCCCTGAGCCCTGAGGGGAGGGATTTGATGGAAATATCATTCCATTTAGGGCTGAGTGTTCCAAGGTTTTTCATTCTCTGGGTAATGTTTGGCTGTGAGTCCCTGTTTGTTCCCGTCTGCTGCAGGAGGACGCTTCTCTGATGACGCTGATCAAGACGCTGATCTATGAGTACAGCAGAATGCCTTTAGAAGTCATGTTATTGCTACTTTACTTATTCATATTTTTTTTAGAACAGTAGTGTTTGGCTTTACCCTACGTCCCTGGAATATCTAGTCTCAGGTTCTTAGCCACACAAGCAGTGTCAGTTATGAGTTGGTTCCATAACTTGTGGAGTGGGCTTTCAGTCAAATCAGATTTTGGTCAGTTACTCCCATAAACTTGATGCCACATTTGTCCTAGCATATCTTGCAGGGCAGGACACCAAGGAGTTTGTGGCTGGGTTGCTGTTTATGTTTCCTCTTTGGTAGTATGCAGAGTATCTTCCCATATCAAAGACACTAGCATGTTGGGGGGAAGGCTCTGTGTAGGTACCACCTCTACTTTCCCGTGTCCAGTGAGCTGTATAGGGGCCTTGTTGTCAGTTTGTGCAGAGCAACCTTTAGCCTTGGCAAGAGCCTGGGCTCTTTGGGGGTTCCTATGGGACCCCTATGGCCAAAAACTCAATAGATGTAATCCAATACCAGTACTGAGAGCTTGATTTGTTGACAAGAGATGGCCAGTTAGGGCTCTGTCTTTCCCATTATTTGGTGATTTGATTTATATCACCTTAATATGTGTATATATTTATGTATATGTTTGTATGTATTTTAGGAAGCTTCTACTGCATTGGATTTTCCATACTACCCCTCAAATGGCCCTTAATTTTTAGCTCTCTCAGCCTGTATTCCTGCAGTCCTCCCTCCCTTCTTTTATCTCTCCCCTTGGTCCTCCTGTTCCAGCACCTCATCCATAAATAACTGTTCTATTTCCCTTTCCTAAGGAGATCTATCTGTGCCCCTCCCAGTCCCTTAGTCTATATGTAAACTCTGTGGCTCTATGGATTGTAACTTGGTTATCATTGACTTAACAGTTAATATCCACAGATGAGTAAATACATACCATATTTGTCTTTTTTATGGGTCTGGGTTACCTCATTCTGGATTTTTTTCTAGTTCCATCCATCTACCTGCGAATTTCATGATTTCATATTTTTAATGGCTGAGTAATACTGCATTGTATAACCATACCACATTTTCTTTATCCATTCATCTGTTAAGGGATATCTAGGTTCTTTCCAATTTCTGGCTATTATAAATAGAGCAAGTATTTGAGCAACCATCTTTGTAGTAGGGTGAAGCATATTTTGGGTATATGTCCAAAAGTGGTATAGTTGGATGTTGCGGTAGATCGATTCCCATGTTCCTGAGGAACCACCACACTGATTTCCAAAGTGGCCGTACAAATTTGCACTCCCACCAACATGGATGAACATTCCTTCTACTCTACAACCTCACCAGCATGAGCTGTCACTTGTTTTTATTAATCTTGGCCACTGTGACAGGTATAAAATGAAATCTCAAAGTAGCTTTAATCTGCATTTCCCTGATGACTGAGGATACCGAACATTTCTTTAAGTGTTTCTCAGCCATTTGAGTTTTCACTTTTGAGAATTCTCTGTTTATATCTATACCACATTTTTATTTTGGTCATTTGTTTTCTTGATATCTAGTTTTTTGAGTTATTCATATATTTTGCATATTACCCCTCTACTGGATGGGTAGTTGGTAAAAATAATTTCCCATTCTGTAGGTTGCCTCTTTGTCCGAATGACAAAGTCCTTTGCCATGCAGAAGCTTCTCAGTTTCTCGAGGTTCTATTTATTAATTGTTGATCTTAGTGCCTGTGCTAATGGTGTTCTGTTCAGAAAGTCCTTTCCTGTGCCAATGAGTTCAAGGCTACTCCTTACTCTCTCTTCTATCAGGTTCAATGTATTTGGTCTTATGATGAAGTGTTTGATCTATTTTGAGTTGAGTTTTGTGCAGGGCAATAAGAATGGATCTATTTGGATTCTTCTACATACAGCCATCCAGTTTGACTGGCATGTTTATTGAAGATGATTTCTTTTTTCCAGTGGGTATTTCTTTCTTCATAAAAAATTAAGTGTCCATAGGGATGTTGATTTATGTTTGAGTCTTCAGTTCGATCCCATTGAACAACATGTTTGTTTCATGGCCGTGCCATTTTGTTTTGATTACAACTTGAAGTTAAGGATGGTGATACCTCTAGCACTTCTCATATTATCCAGGACTGTTTTAGCTATCCTGTTAATTTTTTGTGTTTCCATATGAAGCAGAAGATTATCTTTCCAAATCTGGAAAAATTGTGTTGGAATTTTGTCTGGGATTGCATTGAATGGATTGCTTTTGGTAGAATGGCCATTTTTACCACATTAATCCTATTGATCCATGAGCATGGGAGATCTTTCTATCTTCTGGTATCTTCTTCAGCTTCTTTCTTTAATGTCTGATTTTTAAAAAAATTTTCGAGACAGAGTTTCTCTGTATAACAGTCCTAGCTGTCCTTGAACTTGCTTTGTAGACCAGGCTGGCCTTGAACTCATAGAGATCTGCCTGCCTCTGCCTCCCAAGTGCTGGTGTTAAAGGTGTGTACCACCACTGCTGCTTGGCATGTCTTAAAATTTTTGTCATACAAATCTTTTCCTTGCTTGGTTAGACTTACCCCATGATATTGTATATTATTTGAGGCTATTGTGAAGGATGTTGTTTCTTTGATTTCTTTCTCAGTTCATTTGTCATTTGTAAATAGGAGGGCTACTGATTTTTGTGAGTTAATTTTGTATTCAGCTACTCTGCTGAAAGTGTTTATCAGCACTAGAAGTTTCCCATTGGAATTTTTAGGCTCCCTTATATATATTCTTCCATATCACCTGCAAATATAGATATTTCAACTTCTTCCTTTCCAACTTGCTGCCCATTGATATCCCTTTGGTTGTCTTATTGTTCTAGCTAAGATTTCAAGTACTATATTGAATAAGTATGGAGAAGGTGGAAAGCGTTGCCTTGATCTTGATTTTAGTGGAATTGTGTTGAGTTTCTCTACATTTAAGTTGATGTTGCCTATGGGCTTGCAAACTGTCTTCATTATGCTGAGGTATACCCATTGCATTCCTAATCTCTCCAGGACTTTTATTATGAAGGAGTATTGGATTTTGACAAGGCCTTTTCTACATCTAATGAAATGATCACGTGGTCTTTCTCTTTCAGTTTGTTTATATGGTGAATTACATTCACCAATTTACATATGTTGAATCATTTCTGCTGTCTCTGGAATGAAGCCTACTTGATCATGGTGGATGATCTTTTTGATGTGTTCTTGGATTTGGTTTGTTATTTTATTGTGAATTTTTGAACCTATGTTCATTAGAGAAATTAGTCTGTAATTCTCTTTCTTTGTTGGGATTTTTTGTGTTTTGGGTCTCAGGGTACCTGTGGCCTCATAAAATGGTTTGGGCAATGTTCCTTCTGTTTCTATTTTATGGAATAATTTGAGGAGTATTAGTATTAACTCTTCATTGAAAGTCTGTTAGAATTCTGTGCTAAAACCATCTGGCCCTGGGACTTTTATGATGGGGAGATTTTTTTTCTTCTCTCATATAACACATCCCGATGGCAGGTTCCCCTCTCTCCACTCCTCCCAGGCCCCCACTCCCTCAGCAGCTCCCCTTTCCCCAGGTCCACTCCTAGGGAGACTTTTAATTACTGCTTCTATTTCACCAGGGGTTATAGGTCTGTTTAAATTGCTTATCTGATCTTGATTTAACTTTGGTAAGTCGTGTCTATTGAGGAAATTATCCACTTCTTTTACATTTTCCAATTTGGGGGAGTACAGGTTTTTAAACTATGTCCTTATGATTCTCTGGATTTTCTTCATATCTGTCATTAAGTCTCCCTCTTTCTTTCTAATTTTATTAATTTGGATTTTCTCTGCCTTTTATTTAATTTGTGGAAGAGTTCGGTCAATCGTACTGATTTTCTCAAAGAACCAACTCTTTGTTTCACTGTTTTTTTTTGCATTCCTTTGGTTTGTTTGTTCCTGTTTTATTGATTCCAGCCTTGAGTTTGATTATTTCTTGTTGTTTGCTCCATTTGGGTGTGATTTCTCCTCTTTATGTTAGAGCTCTCAGGTGTGCTGTTAAGTTACGAGTATGAGAGCTTTCCAATTTTTTTATGTAGGAACTTAGTGCTAGGAACTTGCCTCTTAGAAAAACTTGATTTGTGTCCTCTAAGTGTGGGTACATTCTGTATTCATGTTCATTCAATTCTAGTAAGTCTCTAATTTCTTTCTTAATTTGTGTGTCTTGACACTTTTAAATTTAGCAGTGAGTTGTTCAGTTTCTAGGAGTTCGTAAGCTTTCTGTTCTGTTGTATCTGTTGTTGTTAGTATCCAGCTTTAATTGGTCAGAGAGGATGCAGGATGCTATTTTGACTTTCTTGTGTCTGTTGAGACTTGCTTTGTGTCCACGTATGGGGTCAATTTTGGAGAAAGTTCCATAAGCTGCTGAGAACAGCAAATATTCTCTTATGTTTGGGTGAAATGTTCTGTAAATATCTGTTAGGTCAATGGTTCTCAACCTTCTTAATGCTGTGGCCCTTTAAGATAGTTCCTCATGTTGTGGTGACCCCCTCAACCATAAAATTATCTTCATTGCTACTTCATAACTGTAATTTTGCTACTGTTATGAACCAAAATGTAAATATCTGATATGTGACCCGCAAAGGAGCTGCTACCCACAGTTTGAGAACTACTGTGTTAGGTCCATTTGGTTTATAGTGTCAGTTATCTCCATCATTTCTCTGTTTAGTTTTTGACTGGATGATCTATCTATTGGTGAGAGTGGGGTACTGAAGTCTTCCACTATCAGTGTGTAAAGGTCGATATGTGATTTTTAGCTGTAGTAGTATTTTATGAACTTGGGTGCCCTTTTTGTTTGGCACATAAATGTTAACAATTGCAATGTCCTCCTGGTAGATTTTTCCTTTGATGAATATGTAGTTTCCTTCCCTATCTCTTCTGATTAGTTTTACTTTGAAGTCTATTTGTCAGATATTAAAATGGCTACACCAGATTGCTTCTTAGGTCCATTTGCTTATAATATATTTTTCTATTTTTTTTTAAAAACCATGAGTTCAAATCTATCCTTGATGTTGAGGTGTGTTTCTTGGAGGCAGCAGAAGAATAGATTCTGTTTTCACATCTGTTCTATTAGTTTGTGTCTTTTTATTGGGGAATTGAGATTATTGATATTGAGAGATATCAATGAGCAATGTTTGTTGATTCCTGTTATTTTGTTGTTGTTGTAGTTGTGGTGGTGGTGGTGGTGGTGGTGGTGGTGGTGGTGGTGGTGGTGTGTGCGTGCGTGCGTGCGTGCGTGTGTGTGTGTGTGTGTGTGTGTGTGTGTGTGTGTGTGTGTGTGTGTTTGTGTGTGTGTGTGTTTCCTTGCTTTTGATTTGCTGGGCTGAAATAATTTATTCCCTGTGTTTTCTTGGGTGTGATTAACCTCTTTGGGCTGGAGTTTTCCTTCTAGTGCCTTCTCTAGTACTGAACTTGTAGACAGATATTGCTCAAAATTAGTTTTAATGTGGAATGTCTTATTTTCTCCAGAGACAGAAAGCTTTGCAGGCTATAGTAGTCTGGGCAGGCATCTGTGAAATTTAGAGTCTGTAGGACATCTGTCCAGGCCTTTATGGCTTCTGGAGTCTTCATTGAGAGAAGTCAGGTGTTATTCTTATAGATCTGCTTTTATATGTTATTTCATCTTTTTCCCTTGCAGCTTTTAATATTCTTTCTTTGTTCTGTATGTTTAGTGTTTTGGTTATCATGTGCTGAGAAGAATTTCTTTCTTGGTGCGGTCTATTTGGTGTTCTGTATGCTTCTTGTACCTTCACAGGCATCTTTTTTCTTTAGGTTAGAGAAATGTTCTTTTATGGTTTTGTTGAAAGTATTTTCTGTGCCTTTGACCTGAGTTTCTTCTCCTTCCTTTATTCCTATTATTCATAGATTTAGTCTTTTCACTGTGTCCCAGATTTCCTGGATGTTTTGCATCAGGCTTTTTTTTCTTTCTTTTTAGATGTGTCGTTTTCTTTGACTGAGGTATCCATTTCTTCTACCATGTCTTCAATGCCTGAGATTCTCTCTTTCATCTCCTATATTCGGTTGGTAAGGCCTCAGGGGTTCCTGTTCGAATTCTTAAAATTTTCACTTCCAGAGTTCCCTCGGTTTGGGCTTTCTTTATTGATTCTATTTCCACTTTCAGGCCTTAAACTGTTTTATTCATTTCCTTCCACTGTTTGTGTTTTCGTTGATTTCTTTAAGGGATTTATTCACTTCCTCTTTCAGGCCCTCCATCGTCCCTGTAAAGATTATTTTAAGGTCCTTGTCCTGTGCTTCAGCTGTGTTGGAATGCTCAGGGCCTGCTGCAGCAGGGCTGCTGGGCTCTAGTGCCCACATTTTGTCCTGGCTGTTACTGATTGTGTTTTTATGCTGGCATCTAGGCATCTGGGTTTGGGGAGATTGTAATTCTAGGCGCTGGAATCTGGTCTTGTCTTTGTTGGGTAAGGTTTGATTCCTTGGTTTCTGCTGGCCTCTCTGGTTCTTAAGAGAGTGTGGTAGCTGTGGGTTGCCTGGTAGGAAATTCTTCCAGGATCTTGGTCACTGGGGGTTCGAGGTTAGAATGTGTTCCTAGGTACTGGGAGCTGACACGTAGGAATGGAGATGGGTTGGGGTGAGTGTGAGGTTATCTGCAGGAGGGAGGAAAACAGGGTGTTCCACCAGGGCCTGCTCAGTCTTCTGGGAATGGGGACAGAAAGTGAGGAGAGGTCACAACAGGTAGTCTGCTTCAGAGCTGGGGATGAGCCTGGGGGACTGGATATGGAGGAGAAGGGGGAGAGTGAAGCCCCCCACCTGCTTTGCTGGCCTCCTTGCTTCCCTCAGGCTTGGCAGGTGGGTTTCCAGAGAAAGGCTGCTGGAGTCAGGGCTGGGATCACATCATGGGTGGGAGGAAGGTTGGGGGAGAAGATCTGGATGATCCACTGGAGATGGGGGCAGAGAGGAGGAGGCTGCAGCCGGTGGTCTGCTACAGAGATGGGGTGAGACTGGGGGATTGGACTTGGAGGGGAGGAGGGAGAGTGAAGATCTACAATTAGGCTTCCTGCTTCCCTGGCCCCACTGGTCTGTGGTTTTCCAGGGAGTGCCTGGTGGAGTGAGGCGCTCACCTTATTTTTCACTGAGCATAGAGCATGTCTGTCTGCTAGGGTGGTTAGCCAGTGGGTTTCTAGCATCTGCTGATCTCTGTTCCTGCAGCACTGCCCTTACAGACCCACACCACATCACCATACTTTAGGATCTGCAGTCAGGTGTTCATGCTGACGAGGAATGGTTCTTACAGTAATGGTTCTTTTCATCGAGGATGGTCTCAAAGTTTCTCGAGCTCCCGCTGGCTCTGAAGGCCCATGTCAGTGGAAAGTTTCACAGTTGCTAACTGGCTCTGTGGCCTAAGGCAAGTCATTTAACCTCTTGCTGTCTGGATTTCCTCATCTGTGAGCCACGGATAATAATACTTCCCTACATCCCAGGTGTGTTGGGGGCATTAATTAGTGTTTGTCTATTGCTTGGGGATCTGAGATGAAAGGCTAGCGTCGTTCTTGCCAGTTTGCTGCAGGCGAGACTAGATTATAGTCCTCCAGATGGGCTGCATATGGGAAGTGGTTTTAGCAGAAGATTTTTCCAAATGAAATGCAGGCTTTAAGGTTTGGGACCACTTCAAAAGAAAAAGGTGCTTTTGGTACTTCATCCTCTCTTCCAGCTTCAGTGGGCTCAGGGTGTACATCTCGTGGAGTCGGCAACTGGTATCTTAGGACTAGATCCTAATTCACTCAGCAAGAGACATTCAGCTCATTTCTCTTTTCCCAGTGAATTCTCCTCTGGGTGGAACTGTATCGATCATATTAATAAGATGAGGTTATTGTTACAGAAAACTCAGTTCCTTGTGAGGAATACCTATCATGTGGGTCCCACTGAGCCTATCTATCCCATATAAAAGGGTGTGAGACTTAAAGTTAAAACCAAAGTTATAATGCAGTAGCTTCCGTGGGTGTGGGATGCAGGCTGGGATTCCTGCACATTCTTCAATATGGTGCCCAGTTGTTTCTTTCTTTACTTGTGTGCATGTATGAGTGCTGTGCATATATTTGTGCATGCATGTTTGCATGTATATGGATAGGTGCATGTGCATATGTGTGCAGGTGCACAGCCATGCATGTGGTAGTCAGTGGTTGACACCAGTTGTCTCTCTGAGTCACTTACCACCTTACATATGGAGGCAGGGTCTCTCACTTGGACCCAGAGCTTGCCAATGCAGCTAGTCTAATTAGCCAGCTTGCCCCAGGGACTCTCCTATCCCTACTTCCCCAACACTGGGATTCCAATCGGCTCTCAGTGCCCACCTGACTTTTATGTGGATGCTGGGGGTGCAAACTCTGGTCCTCATGCTCACACAGCAAATGTTATCACTGACACTGAGCCACCTCCCCAGTCGCTATCAATTCATCTTTAGAGCCATCCATCATTGGCTGAATAAACAAAAAAGTGGACTATGATTGGGACGTGCAACAAGGACAGTCTGGGAATTCTCTGTGAGGAACTGAGGCCGGTGGACTCTAGCTCTTATGACATCTTGCTGAGTTCGTTGTACAGTCTGTATTTTGGATTTTTTTTTTAACCTGGGAGTAGGGGCAAAAAGGGTCTTTTCAGCTCTCATTGTGAAAAAAATGCAAAATCATAAATCAATTGTAAATGTTTCATCTTCAGAAATCTGTGGTGTGATAAAAGAGCTTAGAAACTAAATTGTGTGTCTATTGGTAGTTCAACAATGAACACGTCAGGCAGAGAGCTCGGCTCACTAGTTAGAGAAGATGAACGTTTTATAGTAACTCACTAAGAAAAAAAAGCTTAAAAAAGACACAGAGCTGAGAACTTAAAAACCTCAGAAAAGTTTTAAATAATCAGTATTACTATACTGCTTGTGGTTTCTTTACTTTGGGGTTTTTCTTGTTTTTATAAACTGGTGGAAAGGAATACTTAAGGAATGTCTTAAAGTTTACCAGCTGAGAATTCCATTTATAGCAAAACTTGGGCTGTTAAAAAGCAAAGCCAGTAAGTAAATTTAGAAAGAACAATTTATTCTTTAATATCCTAGACTCTTCACAAGGAATTAAACACCCCTTTTTAAAAACAATGATATCAAACACAATTTCATGAGAAAATAAAATCACGCATTATTTTGTGCCCCTTAGTTAATAACGCAACACTAACAACGTTCTCTTTTCTAATGCTCAACATTTTTCAAAAGTATTTGGAACAGCTATTTGATCCTCACAGCTGCTTTGGAAGTGGAGTGGACGGAACCTATTATTCATACTTTATATAAGGGGGTAGAGGCTTGGGAGTTGGGTTTTTTTTTTTTCCTTCTGGAATTGTGTAACTGGTGACTGCAGCTGGAATCCAGGATCCTGACTCTTGTGTAGAATTGCAGCTTTCAAAAATGGGGACACAGGGACCCCGAGTTTTCCCTTTTGCTTGTTCCTAATACAAGACCCCAAAGAACTTCCAAGGACTTCAGAAGACTTGGAGGCTACTGTGACATGTTTGAGCTTTGGAACAAATTTGGACAGCCATAGTGATTTTATCACCATACTCCTTCTATGAAGACCTGGCTCCCTGTGTGCTGGGTGTTGTCTGGCATGACTGTGACATTTGTCGGATGACTTTTGTCTTTTGCAATGGTCAGACCACAGTTGTCTTGGGGTGTAAACTTTGCTTTAGGAAAACTTGGGGAGGGTTGGTTAATCTCATTGATTCATTCTGAGTTCATGTATTAACATATTATGAATAAAGTAAAACTCAGGTAAGATCCTTCTAAGTGTCTATCTATCTATCTATCTATCTATCTATCTATCTATCTATCTATCTATCTATTATCTATCATTCTATCATCTATATCTATCTATCAATCATCTATCTATCATCTATATCTATCATCTACCTATCACTCTCACTCTATCTATCATCTATCTATCTACCTACCTATCTATCACTATCATCTATATCTATCTGTCTATCATCTATATCTATCACTCTATCTATCATCTATCTATCTATCTATCTATCTATCTATCTATCTATCTATCTATCTATCTATCTATCTATCCATCCTGTGCATGTGTGTATGTGAATGCAGGAGCACATGAGTGTGGAGATCAGAGGACAACTCTCAGGAATAGGCTCACTCTTGCTCCCTTGTGAGACCCAGGGATGTATGTTAGTACCTCTATCCATTGGGCCATCCTGCTAGTCCAGATAAGACAACATTTTTTAACATTAACATTTTTCTTAGCATATAAAATTTTAAAGCTTAAAATTTTAGGCACCTGATTATCTTCTGCCTAACATCAGTCAATAAAACATTATGTTCAGAGAGACATGGAACAGAGCAGATGGTTTTCTACCCCTTTCCAGACCTTGCATTCTACCATGGGCAGAAAATATTAAGCCTTCGAGTTAGAGTGTGGTACAGTGATTATATAACATATTTTGCTGTATCATTTTGATGCACTGTTGTAAGATCTGTTAAATACATCTATAGGTCAGAGATTCGGAGGGAGGGGGAGGAATCCACTTAAAGATGGGGGAGAAAAGATGGATGAAACTTCAGAGAAGGAAAGAGTTGAGTTCAGGGAGAAGAACCGGGCACAGTTTTGTTAAAAATGTTACCCTTTATCATCAATAAATTAAAATAAGGTGGTGTTTTGGGGTGAGTCAGAAGATAGATGTTGCATTAACGGGCACTGGAATCAGCAGATGCTAAACGAGACAGCCAAGCATGGAAAGATGACCTGGGAGCGTTTGTTCCACTCCCTTTTATCTTTTACACCTGTGTTTGAATTTCTCCAACCCTGCATAAATCCTTTACACAGCTGTCGGAATTGCACCTGAAAAAAGGCTGAGGCAGTCTCAGACCGGCTAACATTTCATCATCTTGAATACTTAAACCCAAACAGGTTTAAACACTTGGCCAAACCCAAGGATAATGGGCTTCCCATTGATCTCTGCCCTGCTCAGCTGCGTGAGCCAAAATGTACACTGCAGGCTGCCTTGCATGGGCTCCAACAATTTTTAGCTGCAGACAAACTCAAACACAAACTTTTAAGGACAGCAAGTTCCCTTTTAAATCGACACAAAAAGAAATCCTTTGATACTTGTAATTAAGTAAAGACCAGCTGGCCATCAAATCCATCTATTTAACTTAATTTTCTTTTCTTGTGCAAGTAGTTAACTTTAGTATATTTCTGAGAAGAGTTAATCAAGTTTATGGTATTTTACTGGACTGTTTCTGATGTCCATTTTAACTCTGTAATTTTATCGCTTTGAATTTGGGATCTCTGATTAATTTTTCTCTTAGAAGTTGTGAATGTGGGGCTGGAGAGATGGTTTAGCAGTTAAGAACACTTGTTATTCTTCCAGAAAATTCTTAGTTCCATTCCCAGCACCCACATCAGGTGATTCACAACTGTCTGTAACTCCTGCTTTAGAGGATCTGATGCCCTCTTCTGTTTTCCAAGGACACCTACATACACATAGTATATACACACCCCAAACAAAAAACTCCTAACTTAAATCTTGGAAAAAAATTGCAAATCTTAAATTTTAAAATGCGCAAAGTTTCATAATTTGGATCAGATTTTCATAATTTAATGGTCACTCTTTCTACAGGATAATTTAGGTTGGAGTTACCAGCAATGCCTGGAATAAAATGATGAGTTTCAAGGCACAGTAAAGAGTACTAGTTCCCCAAATACATTCATTTTCTAGTCCCCAGAACATGTGAATATGCTAAATGGTAAAGGTAAATTAAAATGACTAATAAGTTGGCCTTGCAATGGGGAGTCTTTTAGATTATATGTGGGACAGTGCAATCGTAAAGCCGGAGTAGATAGTCAGAAGTGAAAGTTCAACAGCATGCGAGAGACCTGAGAATGATGCTCCAGTCCTGGTTGCCCTTTCTAGTAGCCAGGAAAGGCTGCCACAGCCGGGAAATGCACTCTTCCCTCCATTTCCAAAGGAAACTCAGCTCTGCTGACACCAGCTTTTAAACTCACTAAGACCTGTACTGGACGGCTAAATTATGGAACTGAAAGACAATAATTCTGTGTTGTTTTAAAAAAACTTTGCGAATGTGTGCATTGATTGACCTTATAGTAAAACCTACATGGTTCAAGAAAGCATAGACTGTATAAGGAAAAATGTCCTGGGCTCACTTCCTTCAAAGCCTCCTCCCGAAGCAGCCATCTTCCGGCCTGGTGCTTTTTCCTCTAGACTGTTTATAAATACAAGAAGTAGCTCATTTGTGATGATGTATCTACGGCAGAAGCCTACAGCATCTCTCCACAGGACCTGCCAGCTACTTCGAGACAATAATGTTAGCATTACCTGAGGTGGCAGGTATGGTGCCTGCCCTCCTGTGTACTTGGGTGAGTTCCTGAGGCAGCCACGGGGAGGTCAGATAATTTAGATAAAAATAGGAGAATCTTGGTGAAGTAAAGTTTTCATTTGGGAACCCAGAATCATAACAAGGAATCTCTCAGACCCGGAGAGATATACTTTCTTGAAAGTAATGTGTTTTCCTTGCAAAATTTTGTTGAGGATTATGTAATTAAGAAGCAAACAGATACTAATGTGAAGATGTTTGTTTAATGGCATGCTGCAGCTGGAAAGTCCACAGAAGGTTTAAAGTCCAACTCTTATTATAATTTTATTTATTTAATTTTATAAGTTTTTGTTTGTTTTTTGTTTTTTTTCAAGACAGATTGTCTCTATGTAGTTCTGGCTGTCCTGGAACTCACTATGTAGATCAGGTTGGCCTTGAACTCACAGAGATCTGCCTGCCTTTGGTTCCCAAGTGCTGAGAATAAAGGAGTGCACCACCACACTTGGCTTATTATAATTTTTTTTTGTTTGTTTTGTTTTTTCGAGACAGGGTTTCTCTGTGTAGCTTTGTGCCTTTCCTGGAACTCACTTGGTAGCCCAGGCTGGCCTCGAACTCACAGAGATCCGCCGGCCTCTGCCTCCCGAGTGCTGGGATTAAAGGCATGCGCCACCACCGCCCGGCATAATTTTTAAAAAGATTGCAAAATTATGAGAATACATACTTGTGTGGTGGGCGGATAAAGATGTCTGCTGTACATTTCTTTGTTTGAATTTCTCAGACATGGCTTATTGGTGCAAGAGCTCATAACATAATAAATTCAGTATGATGTAAACATATGGAAAAATGCATGACTGTGTGTAATTATGAATAAATCACAACTGCATTTCTAACAGGAATATTATGCGTCCATTACCCCTTAAAATATCATAATGTATTATCAGACTTTAAATACTACACAGTTTAAAAATGAAATTTGATATCTTTGGGTTTAGGATTTGCTGTGGGCAAGGAATAAATACACTTAATTTTACAGTGATTCTATTTTCTGCTTAGAAGGCATATTTTCTTGGTAAACATGCTACTGGGAATAAGTGAATGTAAAAGCTGATCCTGAAAAAAGTGTAATATTTGTTATCATGGTCAGAAATAAAATGGAAATTCCACACAGCAGAGTGTCTGTGAGCAAAGCCACAGGAACCCGAGCATCTTCTTGTTTCCTTTGTGGCTCCTGGGAGTCGCCATGACAGAGACAAATGCTGGCCATCTTCAGGTCTGGCTCCGTTAGTACTTCCTTCTCCAGCTTCTGCTAAGGAGTTTTCAGTTCTGTGTTCTCATTGTCTTCAGCTGCAGCATTTCCTGATCTTCCTCAGGAAGAGTTCCTTCCTGAGGAAGAGGTAAATTTCCCTCAGTTTGGTAGAGAAAACTCCACAGCAGGGCTTTGCCTGAGCTTGAATCACCGATAACTCTCTGTAAATTGCTGCAGAGAGTTTTGGCTGCTGGGGACCTTGAAACTCACCTCACTGACAAGATAATACCAAGGCCCACTGGAAGTGGTACTGTGAGGAAGTTGAGGGTTACAGGGTCCACAGGGTATAATTTACATTGGGTATAATAAGATATAATAGTCAAGAGACAAATTGATTCAAGAAGGGTGTCTTGTGTTGAGTCATGAAGTTGGGAGCCTGAAGAAGGAGCATCGCTGTGGTTTGGCATCTGGACCCAAGCCAGGAGGAATTATGAAAATGTCAATCTGGATGAAAGGAAGTAACCTTCAATCACAATGTCACCACATGTCATTTCTTATCTTTCAGGAGCAAGCTTACTCTCTGATAGTTCTTGAGAGACACTGAGTGAGGATTCTGATTCAGTTTTGCCAATTGCTCCCTAAGCTTTGGCGTCAGGGGATGCTGAAGCTGCTCTTCCTGTTTCCTGTTTTCTATTTGCTTCCTGTTCCTGGGAGGCAGCCTACTTCTTTATACAACCTGTTGGTAGAGCTTGATTCCAGGAGCAGCAACCAGTGAGTCCAGATAGTAGTTCCCCCAACATTCAAAGTAGCTTCTTCTTCTCACCCCCATATCCCAAAGAAGCTGCTGCAGCTCAGATGATCCTTTGCTTAAAGTTCTGTTTTCACCTCCATGAAGCCATTCTCCCATCTTCTCTGTATTCCAGAGCTTTAGGGGTGGGAGATGTTCTTGGAATTCTTACCGATGGGACGTCTTAATGCTCCTCCTTTGGGTCCTCTTTTTTTTCTGTATTTGGTCAGCAGTTGTTTATAGTGAATGACTTTGGTCAGTTTACTGGACCTTGACTGAGGTAAGCTGCCCTGGATGGTGAAACTGTGAGGGGGAGAGGTACACCTGACAAACTTCAGGTGAGAAGGAGCCAACAGGACTTGATGGTTAAACACGTAGAGTGAGGAGAGAGGGAGTGGACAGGGAGGAGCAGTTGAGAGAATGTTGATACCATGGACGATTGGTGACTCTGGGGAAAGACACATGCACATAAAGAGATTTCAAAGGCGTCTGGCAAGGAACTTAAACCAAGTGAGAACTGAAAGGCATCTCTCTGTGAGGACAGAGACTAAGGCTTAGTTCTCTGAGGAAGTGAGGACAGAGGGATGGGGTTGTCAGATCATTTGTTTAAAGAGGCTTAATGCCCAGTACATCGTTGGAGCTCCTGTCCATAACAAACAAGGGTCACTTTTTTTTTTTAAAATATCCTGCAAGAGTTAAGAATTAGGAGAACTCCAGGGTCAGTCTTTTAACTAGAAGACAGTATTAGTGATTGGTATTTTGTAATTGTCCACACAACTAAATTTCAATTCTGGTTGAGTCAGTTGAGGGCCTGGTCAATGAACAATATTGTCTTTAAAATTTTTAAGATGGAAACAGATGAGCAAGCTACACAAATAGATACATTACATGAGCAATAGACTATGAAACTTGCTGTCATCAAATAAAACACATAGCAAAGCTCATCTGACACATATATAATAATAGTCATTATTGAGCTGCACTGTAATTAGACACAGGCGGTAAGCAGGCCCTATAAAATATTGTAATTCATATTGATGAAAGACAAATTGAATTTTATATTATAGTTTCCACCTTCTCAGTTCTTTATTTACAATGGATATATGACAGCTTTTATTCTTGTCTTCCATTATTTAAAATCCACTGAAACTGAGTTGATAGCTTCTTCCATGCTGGCCTAGCTTTTATAGCACTGGAAGGTGATTCTGGGGGAGAAAAGACATCAGCAGCCTGATGAATCCTGTGAGCTACAATACTAGTTTATCAGGCAAGATATGCCCACTGGCGCAACAATGGCATACTATTATGGGGGTAACCAACCACTCTCTGTTTGGACTTGAGGCCTGCTCCACAGGTTGTGATTTATCCTTGGTACTATAAATTGAGTTAAAAACCCATGCCTGGGGAGGTGCTAGGCCGCAAGTGAGGGGTTAATGACCGGAGAGCCTCAGATGGGCTGAGAATCTCTGAACAGGAAAATTGACACACTAGTAGCAACATCTTTGGGGTGTTAGGATCTGGGAACCTCCTGATAAGAATATGGATGTACTTTTGGTATTGACAACTCTGAGACTGTAGGAGACTGGATCTGCAAACGGAATCTTCCACCCCCAAAGTTCCTTTTTCTGTCCTAGAAAACTCCAAGCCCCCTGCACCTACGCATACAGTCTCCACTTCTCTGGAGAGACTGGTGCCCTTCATTGTTCTGGTTCAAGGACAGACTATTCCTGTAGAGGTCAGTCTCCTCTTTCTTTTATTTCCGCGACACTTCCATAAACCCCAATCTGACACTAATTTACCACTGTTGTTTAGCTAACTGAACATAGCCTCAAATTGATTTCTAACTATTTATGTTAGTCTATTGATAAGTGCCCCCCTCACCCTTAATCAAAGAATTCTTTCTGTGTAGTGAGTGTCAGTGAATAAAGTCTGCACGAAAACGGACCGGTCAACAGTCAGGAGTGGAAATGGGAGGGGATCGTGAGCTACTGGCTGCTGATGGATTCTGGAAAGGGAAGTCACTGTCTGCAGGTACGAATAAACTGGTGAGCTTACCAGGCTCCAGGGGATGGCTTCAAGCCCGTCATCATACAGATGGCCCTGGATAAACTCCAGGTCACAAAACAAACAAAAAGACATGAACATGGAAAGAGGCTTATAGGAAGAAGGGAGGGGCCATTAAAGATGGGAAGGAGCTTAGTGGGGTGAAGGAATGAGACAGCAATCAGAATGCATTGTATACACGAATGAAAATGACCAAGAAAAAGTCAATTGAAAATACATTCATTTATCTAGCATTGATTGAATTTTCATTCTGTTCCAGGCTTTGAGGGTTATGAACAGAATTGACCCTTAAGTTGACAAGTTCGTGTGTGTACTCTAAGCTGACGCACACACATGCTACAGCATGCCTCTCACAGACTGCTACACATTGGGCCCATTTTCTGTGTTGTGTGTTGCCCTCGACTCCTCTGGTAGCCTTTCTTTCTTCAGTTGACGACGTCGCCTCTGCATCTGGCCACATCTGTCTTCTTGTAGTCCTCTTCTGGACACGGAGGGCTTCTCAGCTACATTTCCAATTCTCAGCTCCCCCAGTGATAAAGATCTTACCCCTAGAAATCTCTGACTGTGACTGAAGTGACTTTGCTTAGGGGACCTAACAGACATACGGTAGGATGGATGTCACAGAGGGTAGAACCTGGAAGGAAGGGGACTTTCGTCTTCATTGAACAGGTAAAAGGATGTTTAAGAAACAGAAAAACATGACCCATTCAAGGGCCCTAAAAGCTCATATATGGTTCCTTCAAGATCACCAGTAATGAATCTTGAAGGGCCTGTGTCTTAGGCAGTTTGTTTCTAGATTTTTCTACTTCTTGGTACACAGAAGGCGTCTGCTTCTCTGCCACCTTGAAGTGGATGTGACCATGTGGCTAGCTCATGTTTGGATCTGACGTCACTTGCTAGCTTTGTGATGGTCAGTGTTCCATGGCAAAGGCCGAGACAATATAGCCATCCCACCTCTGGAACAACAGCTGGAACCGACCCTACCTCTGGCTCTGGAAGTAAGCCTTGGTTTGCCTCAGCCAAGCATTGTACTGCTCCACCTTGCTTTGAAGAATGTATCAAGGTTGTGTAAATAATTCACATTTCGGTAGGCATGCTGGAAAGAACTGTTGTTGCTCATATGCTTTGCTATAATCTATGTCTCTGACTAGGAATAAAGAAGAATATAGGCCTGATTATTTGCAATAGCATTTTTAAAAAAAAATGTGAGGTGGTCAACTTGATGACAAGCTCAACATGCAGAGAAGAATTGAGCAGAGGGAACCCTAGAAAAAAAGAGCTGAGAGTGATGGGCAAGCTATGACAGAAACCCAAATCACCCTTAGACTTTCCATGGAAGGAGCAAATGTCTCCCTCACTTGGGAAGCCAGTTCGAACAATTAGTAGCTACAGAAATCATGCCAATTTGTATATTTAGTTCTTGGGAGGCTGAAGGATTAAGTGAGCCTACATGATTAAATTTATTGGAGTGTCTGGTGTGTTGGAAGAAAGTCCCCATCAGGACAGTGTAATTAGTGTCTTAGAGTGGGACAGAGAGAGAGAGAGAGAGAGAGAGAGAGAGAGAGAGAGAGAGAGAGGTTACAAGAGCAACACCTAATCAAGTTCTGGGCATAGGATGGTGATGGCTTTGGGGGTAGATAATAGAAATTAAAATAGAAATAATCACTTAAAACTTCTACTTTATCAGTCTCTCAGGCTAATTACTAATTATTTGCTATTTAATTGGCAAGCACAGCTATCAATTATGTTAGGAAATAAAAAGGTTTACAAATATGCAGTGTCCTATTTTCTATAATTTAGAGTAGTGAGTCAGAGGCAGGTACAGATGTGATTTTCTTGTCAGTTCTGATGGCTCCGAATGTCAAGGCAATCCAAGGAATGGACTATGCCAGTGGTCTTTAAAAATTTGTCAACAGCTGAGTGAATAGGAAAGTAGAGTTTCAAAAACAACAACCCTGAAGGAAAACCAGTTGAAATCACAATGTTGTCACAGTGTTCAGCTGAGTGGGGATGCCTGGGCAGAAACCTACCCTTTAGAGACCTGGAGGGGTGTGTGTGTGTGTGTGTGTGTGTGTGTGTGTGTGTGTGTGTGTGTGTGTGTGTGGTGGAGGGTGCTCAGACCCATCGGAAGATCTCAGGGATTGCAGCCCCAAGCTAGGGTGCTATTGATGGCCCCGGAGAAAGAGAGAGACAATGAAGGGGCACGTGGAGAGATAATGAGCTGGGCTTTTGACATGTTTAGTTTTAGGAGGTGATGGGACACCCAAGTAGAGATATTCTGCAGACAGAAAGAAACGCAGGACTGAAAAGAGGGTGAGAGGTCAAGGCTGGGCCTGGAGATTTGAGAATCATCTGCATTCAGGTGGTAATTGAAGCCATCTGATGGAGTTTCCAGTAGATGCTGGAGGAGGGTCAAATCCATGGCTCCAAACGCTTTGCTGCAGGGGAGAGCAGAAAGGGGGAGAAGGGCTCCTGTACGGAGACTTAGAAAGAACCAGAAAGGGAGGAACAAAGAAATCTCCAGGAGAGTTCTTGTGGCAGAAAGAGGAGGAGAAAGGAGAGATCATCAAATGGCTCCGAGAAGTTGGAAAAGCCATAAAGAGCAATTAGGCAATTTAGGGTTTCCATCATTTTACAGGCATCATTCTGAAGGGAGCGAAGGTCATTCATCCTTCAAAGAGCCAAAGAATCACTGATGAACGGTTTTGGAGAGGCTGAATCCTCGCTGTCTTCCTTTTCCATCCAGGAAAGAAATAGTAGTTACCATTTTGGGGTTTATGAGGTTAGTCAGCATTCTTAGGAGAAAAAAAAATACAGGAAGAGTTCTCACTTGTTACAATGTCATGGAGATGTTCATCATAACATTGCTAATTTTCTTTAAGAGCCAGCTCTTGCACGTTACCAGAAAGAATTTGGCTTCCCGAGATAAGCAATACCACAGGAATTCAAGCATTAGGAAAAAAAAAATCAAAGTACTTGAGAGATACTTTCTTACAAATGTCAATATCCAGTGATGCTATTGAAACTAGTCATGCAAAGTGATCATAGGAAAGGTAATGTGGTTATAGTTTGAGACAGACAATTTCTTAAATAATAATAATAAGAAGAATAAGAATAATAATGATAATAATCAGAGTTGTTTTATGACAAGTCAGTAGAGAGTCACATTTTTATACACTATTTATCTTAGTACCACCAGCTGTGATAACCAGCTGACTCATTCAATTCATAGAAGTGATTTTGTTGTGACAAAGGCCTGGGAATCATATTCCTCTAGTAGCTTAGCAAATCCCTTTAAGTAAGATGCACAATAATAATGGTGGGAGGGTAAGATCATCTCTTCAGGACCTCCAGAGCTGGCGTGCTGATTAAGGTATACTGGTGGCTAAGATAACTGTGATTAAACTCTTGCCTAGACATTAAAGCAGGCTGTACCCTGTCCTAGATCTCCAGGTTAGTGTTTAACTCCCTCTCCCTCCCAATGCTAACCAATAGCTGTTTCAATATGGAGGAAGGCAGCCATATTTCCACAACGAATCTACATGCTTGGGTAAGGCTGGATTTGGCTGCTTGAGGTAGGGTTGGGTTGGGGCCAAGGACAAATGGCTTCCTTACACATTAAAAGCATAAACTCTTGCTCTGAGGCATGAGGTTTGTTTTGCTCTAGATTTTGCATTCATAATTTAATATAGTACTGATTTTCCAGGCCCCTTTAAAATTCCATTAATTGAGCTTGATTGAATTGTTATGAAATTTAGACCGTCTCACAGAGGCGAAGGAATGACGGCACAAAATTAGAAGGGTAAGGCCAGAGAAGGGGACAGATTGGGAAAATGAGTGGGTTGGGGGTGGGGAGCGGCTGAGAGGGAAAACAGCTCTCTGCTCTGGAAGGTTACAGTGATCTTTGTTGTGTTCCAGGAAGAAAAGGGGGAAGAAGGGAGAGAGCTTTGGTACTCACCGAATCCTCTTTGTGACTGGACCTAGCATGTGCTAATTCATCTATTCCTCCCAATGACTCTCTATGGTATGTATTATTGTTCTATTTACAGATAAACAGAGACTCAGATCCTCCTCATAACATGTCCAAGGAAATGGCAGAGTTGGGATTGGAAACGAGACCCCCTCCTTCCTCTCTTATTCCCTCCCTTCCTTCCTTTCTTCTCTTTTGCCCCCTCCAAAGTGGAACCCCCCTCCCCACTTTGGTCCCTTAATGAGTGGTTCACGGACAAATGTTTGGATTTCTTTTTGCCTTATGTGAAGTGGACGCTTGTTTATCATGGGTGTGTTAATCCTTCAACTGTATCTGAAGTACAAGTTGTCCTCCATGCAGGTTACTCTGGTTCTCCCGAGGACCTGGGGTGTGGGGATTGGTACAGAAGTCTGCTTTCATGTCAGGCTGTATGGGTGGATTAGTTTCCTTCCTTGTTATTAGAACAATGTGCGTGGCAGGAGCAATCTCAAGAGCGGAGGGTTGATTTTTAGTTTGTGGTTTCCGAAGATTTCGGATCTCTGTGGTGAGGGTGGCAAGTGTTTGTTCACATGGGTGGAGAATGGAACCAGGAGTGGGACGAAACTATCAAAGGCCCGCCCCTAGTGGCCTAATTCTGCTAGCCAACCTCCACCTCCTAAATGCTCCAGAGCCTTGGGACCAGAACAGCAGGTTTGTAAGCAAGCATGGACGACATTTCAGATGTAAACTAGGACAGTGGGGTCACACTGCATGCTCTGTGTCTGCAGCCACCAGGCAGGGACTCTCCTCTCAGATGGGAAGTTGTGGCTGCACCCTAGGCCCTAGATGAAGACCTAGTAGGTTGGGTGGGGAATGAGCAAGAACTCAGGGAAAGGATGAGACAGGGTTCCAGTTTCACGAGGAGGCCTGTCAGATTGGGGCTTACGGAGCAAAAGCGGCACCTATTACTCACCTCAGGCCTATTGAAGCCAGGGGACTGGGGTGGGCCACCTAACACAGAGACCCAGGGATGAGGTTGATCTAGAGGACGCCCATAAGTGGCAGAGGTTTTAGAGGGAAAAAAAAAAAGACATGGGGATGAGGGGGAAATATGTTGGAATTCTTTGTGTGTGTGCAGGTGCATGCGCCTGTTTGCACACATGTAGAGACCAGGGGAGGATGTCACGTGCCCTTCTTTTATTACTTTGCACTTTAAGTTTTGAGGCAGAGTCTCTACTAAACCTGAAGCTTGATGTTTAAGCCAAGCTGGATGCCAGCAAACTCCGAGGATCTGAGTCCTCTCCCCCCGACCCTGTCAGCTCCAGAATTCTCATTTTAAGGAAAGAAAATGCAAGCAGAAACAGTTGGGTATAGTGGCGCATGCTAATAATCTCAGCACACAGAGGCAGGAGGATCAGGAGGTCAAGGTCATCTTTACCTAGCAAGTTCAAAACTAGCCTGGGCTACATGAAACCCTGTCTCAAAACATTCACATCCCAAACCCAAACTACAACGCCAAACACCATACCGATATTCAAACCTACGAGGCAATATCAACAGAGAGCGAGTAGTCAGGAGCCCCACACCCACTAGCATCAAGAAGAAAGACCAGGAAGATGAGTGCCAGGTTAAAAGCGGCAGAATGTGTCTATGGGGAGGTGAGAGAGGCTGTTGTAATACCTCAGCAGTTCTCTGTGGTGTGTGTCTTCTCTCTCCAGCTGCCTGCTTGGAGGTCAGGATTGGAGTTCCACACCAAGGACAAGGGCCCCTGATCCTGCCTGCTTCGTCACCAGGGCTCCAGCACCACTTCTCAGTTCAGGAGGCTGATCTTGTTCTCCGGGTGCGGTGGCTAGACAGAATATAGGATGCACACGTTAATCAGCAGTTTAGCCAGACAGCTAATAACTTAAAGTGTAAATGCATTGTAAATACCACATAGGACATGCTCGAGCTGAAAATGTAATTATTGGGCTGGAGAGATGGCTCAGTGGTTAGGAGCACTTGCTGCTCTCCTAGAGGTTCTGAGTTCGATTCTCAACCCAGGTTCTTGGCAAGAGCAACAAGTGCTCTTAACAGCTGAGACATCTCTCCAGTCCCCATCGCATGAGGAAGGGCTGAAGGTAGGTACCAGATGTAAGTTATGAAAGAGGATTTGAAGCTAATTGTTTTTCTAGTTCCAATTCTTTCATTTTTTGTTGTTGTTGTTTTGGTGGTATATAGGTACATAAAATATATTTGGTAATAAAAGGGTAAAACAATGTGAAGCTTCACAGTTTCTGTTCCCAAAGCCCATTCTAACTGCATGGAAGTTCATAGAATTATACAGACTTTGGGTCTGGCTAATTTTATGTGATGTTTTTGCTTATATTTTTTTCTTGTGTAAGAAAATTTGTAATTTTTTTAAAGCAGAAAACAGGACTTGAAACATCACTAGCAATATGAAGACTCACAAGCCTCTCGTGTGAGTGCC
Source organism: Peromyscus californicus insignis (assembly GCF_007827085.1). NCBI lineage: Eukaryota > Metazoa > Chordata > Mammalia > Rodentia > Cricetidae > Peromyscus > Peromyscus californicus. Next base: position 77,316,259 of record NW_026294413.1, on the reverse strand, counting down.
CCAGGTTGGATACTCTTCCCTGCCTTCCTGCTTCCCACATAGGTGGAGTGTCTTCTAGCTGGGACTCCATTGTCTGGGTCCTCACTGGAGAGCAGCCATGATTTGGGAGCGCTCCAGTTCAGCAGCCTACAGTGCAGGGTGGCACCCCAGACCTTTGTAGACTCCACAGACTGACTTGTGGTCTCTGCCTAGCCTGCTGCTAAGGGTTGGCTTTACCCGGAGTTCCTAGGGTTGCAAGGCAGACCCAGCCTTCATGAAGGACAGAAAGACAACAATCCCTCCCGCAGCCTTCGCTAAATTCCTTTCTTTTTGTTCACGAAGCACATCTGTCTCTTTTCCTGGCTCCACCTTCGACCTGCAGGTCCCTTTGTATACTACTGTACCTGTGGAGTAAAAGTCCTCAATAGTATCAGCTTGCTATGATATATTTTTGGAAATTAAAAAAATACATAAAATTATTTATTTATGTAGTGTATATGTGCATGAATACAGCACTTGAGGAAGCCAGGGGACAACTTGAGGGGGTCGGGTCTGTCACTCTACTGTGTGGAACCCAGAGGCTGAACTTAGGTCTTTGGGCTTGCTGGCAAGCGCTTTTACTGCTCAGCCATCTTGCCATCCCTCTGGGGCATTTTTCTTCCAATCAGCCGGAATGCAGAAGAACCTAGGTCTGGGTCTTTGTGAGGCGTGGCATGTGCAGCACGAAATAGTATAATTTTTCTGTTTTCAGTAATTTCCCTGTTTGACTTTCTAAGAATCCCTTCTTTCTTCTAGGATGAACCTTTGGACTCCAAAAATTAAAGTTAGTGTGTTCCTGGAAAGTTTTTAAGCTCAATTTCTCATCAGGTGATAGACTATGGTTGCAACTGCCATGGTTTTATCTGCATGCTAGGTGGAGTGTGTGTGTGTGTGTGTGTGTGTGTGGTCGTGCTGGGCCTCCAATCCAAGGTACTATACATACTAGGTTATTGTTTGACCACTGTGTCACATCTCAGCCCTCAATCACTATGTTTTGATTGAAGAAAAGATTGATCTGTTTCACAGAACATTGAGTCATTTAGCTGCATATTGATTATTACCTAATGCTGTCACAGTTCCTTAGAAGTGTTGGAAGCTCTTGGTGTGTCTGTAAGATTACTGTCCTTCTCTGAGTCTACCCTCTAAGGAGGGCTTTCTTCATTTATACTGGTTTTCCTGGAAGGGATGGAGTGCTAAACCTCTGTCCTTTACATTTGTGGGTGGTGGGTGTGTGCACACAGGGGCAGGAAACTAACTCATGGCCCTTGGTGTACTTATTACTAGAAACAAACTGCATTGTAGAGGAAACATTAGCACAGACAGATGGCTTCCTTCACATAGCCAAGTTTCATGGACTGTAGAAGCTTAATTCAAAAGGTTTCAATACAAGGCTGCTACAAATTTTAAACAAGAAAATTAAAGCATTATAATCCTGGTATAACTTAATTAAATGTAAAAGAAATCCTGATTTTTTTCCTTTGTGGTCACCTTATTAATCTGTTTTTACTTATTTGAGCATTCTCTCCTCATTCACGCCACAGACTCAGTTCTGTTTCATGTAAGTAGATCTCCGTGTCACCATGAAAGAACAGCTAAAGTTTCAATAAACTGACTTTGTTCTTTCGTGCACTTACTTTAATATAGTGCATCCAACAGGTGTGTGTGTGTGTGTGTGTGTGTGTGTGTGTGTGTGTGTGTGTGTGTTTGACTTTTTAAGAAAAGCCCAGATAATTTTTTCTATTAGAGATGAAGAGTGGATACTTGGTCCCTCAGCCTCAAGCGTTCATTGGGATACGACTGAACTCTGGTGTAATGACAGCAGGAAGCGGTCCATTTTTTTTAAAAGTGGTCCTTTGTAGGGGATCCTTTTTTCCCCATCATTAAGACTACATTTGTGGCAATGGTGCTTGTCTTCTATGTTTAGACATGAAAGTGAACGTCATTGTTGAATGGTAAACATGGGGGAATTACTATGTGACAGAAGTATGTAAAGTATCTTGTAATTCAGTAGGAGAATCAAAGTCTGCTTCAGTTCTTTGCATTCTCAGGGATTCAGAAAGGATTAAAGCAACAATAGCTAGAACCTACACAAGGGAGTAACTGAAGGATAACATTCCGTGAACCTCAGAAACCTGAGTGAAAGGACTCGGGCAATTAAGGTCTTTAGGCAATCTAATGGGGTCATTTGTGAATGCCATCTTCATGGAACTTGGCAAACTGTCATCTCAGAGATCAAGGGAGGTCACTGGCTTGAGGGTGAGGATGAAAATGGAGTGACTGTTTCCTGCCAAGTGTGTTTAAATACTTTTAGTTCTTCTCTGATGGTAGCTATTTAAAAAACAAAACCCAACCAACCAACCAACCAAAAAACTCCAACAGTGTCTGAGCGCTAAAGGCACAATGCTTTGTAAAGCAAGCTCTCTTGATTTTCTGTCTTGTATAATACATTCAAAGAGCCTAGATTTGTTTTCTCCTCTAGGCAAATGACTGAGGGACAATTGTTCATAAAGAACTGAAGTTGCCCAGTTACCAGGTATGTATTAAATGCAAATGATTGTGTCATCCTAAAGACACAAATAGAATGCAAAAAGGAACACTTTTGTCAGCTTAAGATCTCAGGACATTCAAATTATCTCCAGCTTATCAAAAACCTGTGTGGGAGTGTTTGGGTAAGTGTGAAGGGATTTCAAGTGGGGAAAAAAAAATTTCAACTCAAGAGCACCGTACATATTAGGTGGAATTGTGACAGTGGGTCGTCACTACAGTGGGTCTACAAAGATTGTCTGAGAAATGAGTCACACAAAGAGAGGCGGAAGCAATTAGACAGAAGCAAGAACATTAAGCAGATGCAGCTTGGGGAGTGCTTTCAAACATTCAAAGGATTGTTTGCCAGCAGAATATTTAATGCAGAACCGACGGGCAGGAGTTATAGGATGGCAATCAACTTCATACATGAAATGCTTTGATCTGACCTAGAAAGAGTTTTTGTCATTATTATTTTTTAAACCCGATAAGCTAGGGACCTGCAGCTGTGGAAGACTGTGATGAGGTAGCCAGTGGGCTGATACTGTTCCCCTCATTTTTTGCCAAGGGTTGAGAAGGATGGATGGCACTGTATTACTATGTCATGAATAAGTTGTCTGGCAATTATAATAGTTATGTGCATTGATGGGGGCTTTCCTTGGACAGTAAATGTGGGAATGAAGAGGAAAGCTTTTCCTTTTAAATCCTTAATGGGATGTGAAATGACAGATGCAGAGAACAGAGGAGAAAGAGTCGAACAAATTCTCCAACCCAAAATCCCAGGGAGTCAGAGACACTATTGATAGAACACAGAGAGTCACGGGAGGGAGGCATGGTATGAATGCTTTTGAAGGGGAGAAGGTAAACGAGAGAAAGTCAGAGGAGACGTGTCCGGAGATAACTTGCTTGTTCTTGGCAGATCCTCAAACGCTAAGCCATCATGGTCGGTTAGAGCTTTGGTGTTAGTGCAAGTGCAGATGGAGCTATGGAGGAATGCTCTTGGTATAAGGCTTTGCAAGGGAGATGGGAATGGCAAGATATGTGTTTGCATGAGCCCCACAGTAGTGGGTACTTAGTTCTTTGACAGTTTTGGGACCCATCTGAAGTGCAGAGAGGGTGGCATGGGGAAATGGAAGGGGCAGGAGGCTGTACTTTCAAATTATTTTATAGACACGGACGTACTTGTCTTTAGTGTCAGAGATCTAATAATAGCCCTAAAGCCCCAGTTGCTAATCCCAGCATTCCAATAGATGATTTTATTTCATATTGGGCACATCCCAAGAATCATTACCATTGTGAATACTTTCATGAAAATTATTTTTATTTGCATAATTTTATGAAAGTCTTAACCTGAAGAGCCTTAGCAACAAACACAACTTGCTGCATGGTCTACTCCAAAGGCTAGCCAACTGCTTTGCACATAGTCCTCTCTGTGTCCTAGGGGTAAATAAAGAAGTGACAGGTAAGAAGAAGGGTGGCCTTCGTCTTTGTCGTTTCCATCCCTGGAGAGTTGAGAATATCTTTTTTTTGGTCAACTGAATTACACAATATAAAACACACTGCATAGAGGGACCCAAGAATGCATAGCTATTGCTTGATTACCATTTGGACAGCATGGGTGTTAGCTTTAAGGACTTCGAAGTTTGAAACAAACTCTCCCACTAGACAGTGCCTACTCTTTAATTGGTATTACCTGAGACACAGCCACGGGGTTTCCTCCACCTTCATGGAGCTCCTCTCTCGGGACTTCAGAAGCACACGTGTGTGAACTAAGCATTCAGCAACCAAAGCCATTATTCACAGCATCGCTTCCCCCCGCCCCCCCCCCGGGACAGGAAAAGCTGTTTTAACATTCTAAATAATCAGCAGGTGATTAGCTAGGCTGATGATTTCCTAGTGAGTTGATCTTCTCATCTGCTGGGCAGACTCTGATCGGGCTGTTTGGAGACGGAAAGATTTTATTCATCAGCCCCCCCTCCATGTGTCAATGTAATAATAATAATAATAATAATAATAATAATAATAATATAAAAATATTTAAGAGCCCCTGTCCTGTTGAAGGCCGTGGCGGGACTTTTCTCAAAAGTCTGCTTCAGTTCTCAAAATACTTATGAATGTGTACAGCCAGTTTTAGACGTGTTTTAAAATATGATTCTCATAAGTTATTGCAAACAGGAGTCTTTAGTCCAGGCATCACATACGTTTAGATAACAGTGAACCAAGCTGGGACTCTCCAAAACCGTAAATTTTGTGTTTGCAACCGCAGGTGGTTTTGTTTTCCTCGCAAAGTCTGTCCTTAGTCCTGCAGGCCAAAGACAGAAGTAACAATTAAAAACTTCTGGGGCCCAGGCGGCCAAACTATAAAGATCTTTAGCCCCTTGACTGTGTCAAAAATATCTGCAAATGGACTTGTTGGCGGTCACATAAAACACATTTAGATGGTCACTTTCATCTGCTCAGTAACTGGAAATTTCTCAGCTCACACCAGTGACCACATCCGAGAATGACTGCAGAGGTGCTCTTAAGTGGCGTTTTTGAGCTAAGTACCAAGCCAGCTGCAACACGTTCCGGTATTAACCAAGAGGACCTGCTTTCCTGAAGGGACGATGAGTCAAGGTTCTATTTCTGTGGCTCAGCAAACGCTGCTAAGGAGTGGCCGAAGGTTAGCTCTTTCCCACCACCTTCCTCCCCGGGATCCTCTCAGACCTGACATTAGGCTGTTGGCTACTCGTCATAAAGCTTCCCTGTCAAGGAGAATTCAGCTGATGAGCTATGAGCACGCTTACAGTCAGATAATAGATGAAAGGGACCTCAAGATAAACGAGGTGCCTCCCGAAAAACCGGGCAAGGTTGTTTAGGAGAAGATGGCGAAGGCCGTTAATTCTCGTCAGGCGGTTTCAAAAGGCAGTGGGCACTTGACTGCTTACTTAAAAGCACATTATCTCCCCTTTGTGAGAGAGGCCCTGATGTGTGCTGAAAGGGCGAGAGGGGCTTTCTAAACGGATGTTAAACACCGCGCTCTTCTGAAGGCAGGAAGGGAAAACGGTGCTTTATTTTTACTTATTTATTTATTTTTTTTATTTTGGAACGAAGATAAAGCAGTTGGTGGCCACCCTTTCAAGCCAACGTTTTGACCAGTTTATGTCACGTTAAACATCTGTTCTCCCTCACTCCGTTCCTCTTCCTTTCTAACCCCGAATGCTCCAGTTAGCTCTGTAAGACAGTAACATGGGTGCCTACCATTTTTTCTTTTCAGGAGCTGATCCTGTTTAAACACCAACTGAACACTGCTGGTGACCTCCTAGTTTCTGTCTTTATATGAGGATTTCAAAATGTGAGCTAAAGTGTAGGTCACCTGTCCTTTCTTTTTCTTTTTCTTTCCCACTGAAATGGTCTCTGAATGTAAGTTGCACTGGGGGTTTGTATCTGTTTGTATGCCTTATTAATAACACAAAAATTCAAAATATTTTAAATTTGGCAGGTAGACGAGGTTATCTCCCTTATCTCACAAAAAAGGAAAACAGTTTGCCCTGAGCTTGGCAAAGGACATACTTCTCATAGATTTTGATTTTGTTGTGTAAGGATTTTGAAGTTCAGAGGAATGTTGTTAAAAGCCAATCTGAAAGATAGTGAAGAGAAAATTAGGCATTTTCCAAAAACAAAGAGTGAGCAGACTGGTGCAGAGATCCCAGGTAACACACAGAGCCTCACGTAGGCAGGCTCTCCTGCAACGCCACCTTCTGCTCCCCATTTTATTCCAATGTCTCTGCTTTGTTTAGCACACTCCGACCACACACTCTGAGCGCAGGACCCATGCTGCTGCAGGCCGAGGCCACAGAAAAGACTTGAGCGCTGCTCCCAGAGTTTAGGGTTGGGGACAGTCAGCTGCCCCTTCTCAGCAAGATGGACTTGACACTGGGAAAATGGACCAGGTCGACTTAGCCTAGGCTGGAGGGCTGAGGATAGGCCTCCTGGGTGAAGTGCACTTGTCCTGCTGGAGTCCAGGACAGTCGGACGTACAGGGAGATGTCACTGGGGGGTTTACTCCATAGGGTGGCAGCTAGTGTGCCACGGCCTTCAGGCAAGTGAAGTGGTGGCGAGGGGAGGTCAGGGAGGATGTGGGGCAAGGAGAGGCAGGGGTGAAGGATGTGGCTACTGCCCCCTGCCTTTCTGAGGTCTACAGTCAGACTGTGAGTAGTTGCTCCAAAGCTTTGGGGTTCCCCCCACCACTAAACGGCCCCACACCGTTGGCTGTCTGCCATAGTTTTGACTTGTACTCCATTCCCGCAGCATCGGCTCTCTGTTGTCCATTTCTCAGCTCTTCTGGGCTGCAGCGTCTGCCCTTCTTCCTCCTCCACAGGTGGGTCTGCGTCACCCACCTCCTGTCTTCTCGGTTAGGCGTTTGCTGAGCACTCCACTCAACCCTGCAGTCTTCTTCCATCCAGATACCTTTCCTCTTGTCCTCCTGTCCAGCAACTCTTCATTGCCAGTCAGCTTTCTATGTATGGGCCTTGTCTGTTGACGGAAGCCCTGAAGGCCCAAGTTTCCTCTCATTTCCTTAGTGTATCCCCAGGCTCTGGAATGATTTCTGGCTCACAGTAGGCTTTCCATAAAAACTGGTCAACTACATTCTAATACACTTATACTTTTGTCAGAGTGAGGCCCTTGGCACATGAGAATTAAGAATTTAACTATATGGACGTGAGTCGGTTGGTGGTCTCCATCACTGATTTCTAGTTACCTGAGGGAGCTGAGGCAGCTGTTCAACTCCAACCCTGGACCCTCCTGCACAGCAGACAACCCCATCCTGGGGACCAAACAAAAGTGGTATTTTTATATTTTAATCATTGAATAAATAGCAAGTTGTTACATATGCTCATATTTTTTATATGGACTCATATAAGTATATATACATACCTGCATTGTACCTTGGGTACTCAAAACCATTCTGGGATAGTTTGGATCAAACATCATTTATGTTGATCAGTTGCTTTTGCAGTTGAATTCCCATGTCGGATGCAACTCCTTATAATTCTCAAGGCAATGACCAGGCTTGGAAAGATTTTAAATAAAATATAGACCCAACTTGGTCTATGAATTTGGGAAGATAGCCTTTACCACAGTGGAGGGGCTGTAGTAACACCAGGGCAGCTGTGGAACACTGCCCAATTCTGAGAGGTGACAATGATGATGATGAGGGAGATGACAACGACGACTATGACAGTGACAGCTTGTATTAATGTGGTGGTGATGAGGATGGAGGGAAGTGGATAGCGTAAGAGACATAAGGACACACAGTTCTTGGAGGCTGGCAGTGTCTCTGTTGGCATTACCGAGTTATACACTACCCTCTTATCTCCAAGCTAGAAGATGGGATCCTGAAATACCATCTGCAAAACTCTGGCTTATCCAAACAGTTTATGATTGTATAAACACATATGTCAAATGATCCTACAGCTGGATGTTTCTGGAGGAAGAGCAAAGGCAATAAAGCAAAATTAAGAGTGAGATAATACAGTGACTCTCATCACAACACACGTGCTGGTGAAAATGAAGGGGAGCCAGTGACCTTCAAACCACCAGTTCAAAGTAAGATGCACTTCTACCGTCACTTGGGGGTTCTCGTTTAAGACTTAAGACATATATCCTACAGATGTGAACTTCTAAGATGTGCTTAGGCTTATACCAACTCAGAGTAGTTAAAATACTGCTAAAAGCACATCCATTAACACACACGTCAGGAAGAGTATATTGCCAAACTACCAATTAAAGAATAAAGAAAACATGAAAAATCAGCAAGATGTTTTATGACATCAACTTTTCACGTTGGTCCTCAAAGATTAGCAGATTTGGTTAGCTAGAAAATGAGGCTACAGATAGTTGGTAGCTTGGACATTCTGAAGTGCGCATCTAGGTTACTTCAAAAGACATTGTGTTGAGAGTGTGTGTATAAAATAGATAAGGAATTTTATTCATGCAAGGGTTATCAGGTGAGTGCCATGGCTGCCAACAAAGTGAGTGTCTCCTTAAATTCCATCAATAGACTCTGTGTGTGTGTGTGTGTGTGTGTGTGTGTGTGTGTGTGTGTGTGTGTGTGTGCGCGCTCACGTACCATCTAGGGAAAGTGGTGATCCTCTTTTGGTTAGTTGTGGTCCACTTGCACATGGAGTATTGTAGTTAACACTGAGCACCACACTTTCCGAAGAACACAGACATGCTGAAGTGTTCTTACAGTTGTTAAAGCAGGGGCCTGAGATGACTGGGGAACTGGGAAATATTTATCTTCGTTGAGAAAGTACTGGTGTAGTTACTTTTATGTCACTGTGACTGAGTGTTTATGGAAGAAGTTGGTTGTAGTTTATGACTTCAGGGGATACAGTCAAATCGCAGTGGGAAAGGTGTGGTAGTTGGTGGTTCTGCCCGTATGGTGGTGGCTCGAGGCAGCAGCTCCCCACATTTTGGTAGATCAGGAAGTAGAGAACTGGACCAGTACCAGAGGTGTGTGAACTGTTCAAGGCTCACCCCTAATGTCTTATAGCAAAACAAACAACCCCACCAAGTGAGCGAGCATGTGGGGAATAGTTCACATTCACACCATGACAGGACGAAAAGGAGGCATCACTTGTAAGAGGATCCAAGTTTCTGAGGTTAAAATTAGGGTTAAACGTAAGTTACAGGAACTAGAACAGGTGGGGGTGGAGAGCATACAATGCATATACATTAGTTTTAGAGAGAAGACAGTCATGAAGAAACCGTGTTGAATTATATTAATTCTCATGCCAGCCACTGGGTGGGACCATTAGCCCAGGGAAGCATGGCTTCCTTCATAGTAAGATGGGTGGCTTGGGGTTGCCAGAGAACTACAATCATACACTGACAGTATGGACAGTGGTGGGTGACCCACTCGCCAGTGTAGTAAGCCCACGCACCCCACTTCCCTTAGGGAGAAGTGCAGAAAGTTACGGGCATGCCACCTTTTAAAGCTTGAGAGAAAAACATCATCTAAAAGTTTTGTTACTTGTGTTAATATTATACAGCCTTCACGGATATACCTAGGTTGGTAATTTCTTTCTTTTTCTTTTTCTTTTCTTCCTTTCTTTTTTTGGAGTTTAGTAAAGAGGAAATATAATGAAAATATCCTTAAACATGATTTCCTTGTAGCTAGATGCCAGTGTGGAATAAAAGTTGCTGAAGCTTTCAGTAAAAATGGAGATGAAAGATGCTTGAAACAGTTGTTATGAAAGTATGACCTGCCATGGTTATGATTCCATGACTATTATTAATTTTCCTTCGGATCATATTCTATGATCCCATTAGTTTCATCCCTTTCATCTTTCCATATAGAATTTGAGTTTCAGCCTTACAATTCATTACACTATCTCAGGCTGGACAAAGAAGCTCCTGGAATGCTATATACCCTCATCCCTGGGCCTAAAAACCATTTACACAGCATAAACCTAACAGCTATGTCTTGATTTCTCAGCAAGAAATCATTATAATCCCAGCATGTGGTGTTGAGTTTAGTATGAAGGTGTTCTTTTGGCTGTGTTCCTGGATAATATATAAAGAACCAAAATTATAAAAGTTAGTAAACAGGAAAATGGAGGCATTTGCCAAATTTTATTTAGTTTTTTATTAGGCTAATTATTTTGTATAATGAGGAGATTAGAGATGGAGTTGGGAGACATTACAGAGTTACTGAGTTGGATGATAAAGTTTACTTGAGAAATGAACAGGGTGTAGAGGAGGGAAGGACTTCTAGTCAGATGTGAGGGGGTGTGGGGATGATGCCTAAGGAAATTTAGCTGTTATTTCTCTTGTAACATTCATCTCTCTATGCTATGGCCCACCCAACAGAGTAGAGAGTAGTCAGCCATGAACTCCTCTTCCCTTAGGGAAAAGTGCACCCGAGCCAGTGAGGTGGTTAAGCATCTGCCACATTCTTAAACAGTCGTTGAGAGAAAAACATCATCTAAAGCTCCTCTTCCTCTTCTTCTTTTTCTTCTTCTTGCACCTTCTCCTCTTTCTCTTCTTCCTCATCATTTTCTTTTAGAAGTTCAGTTTATTGCTCCATTTCCAGAAATCGAAGACATAAAGCAAAGAGGTTATTCTGAAAGAAGGGGATGATGGCTGTGCCTTGATGCACAGTGAAATGGCCAACAGGTCACACCAAAGCCAGAGCTGCACTTCTGTGTGCACATCTTTTGAGGAGTCAAATACAGACTCATTTCCAATTTAACAAATGAAGAACTCGCCCTTCACTATCAAGGACACACTGAATTTATTTTTTTTTATCTTAATTTTGCTTGAACTATTTCTTACAGAAAAGGCGGTTCTTCCAAACTAGTATGCTCTAGGCAAAATATGTGACCTTGATTCCTAAGCCCCGAGAGAAGTTCTTATTTTCTGGAACTCTCTCCCTGGGAAGGATACAACCTGCTGGCCTCCATTAGCCAAACATGGTTGCCATGTTGAGCACAGTGTGATGGATTTGAAAACAGGCTCCTGCGATTCCAGGCTTGGTCTGCCTGTTAATCCCACAGGCTTTTTAGGTGGAGTTTTGGGAAATGTCCTTTTTATTTCTTCCCAGACACTGGATTTTCTTGGGTGTGCCAGAAAGGTAAGGAAAGGAAATCCCAAGCCATATTAGATCTGTCACCATTAGCTCCATCTTCCTGGAGAGAAACGTGCTGGATTAAACTTCAAGGGATGTTTTTATCTCATCCGACTGAGTCCTGTTTGAAACTAGAGCTGATCAGAACTGTAATGAGTACCATGCTCATTTGACAAGAGATTTTTTTCTTTTAATAAAATATGTGTTCCTAGGCCTTAGGAGTATGAGAAAAGAAATGAAAGATTTGGGGAGAAAGGTTTTAGGAAAAATGGTAACTTGCAAAGAAAGATTAATTTTTAAAGGAAAACTAGACTTGAGAACACCCAAGTCTTCTAAGAATACATGTCTTTTTAAGGACTAAGCTGCAAAATTTTCAAAGTGAGAGCTTTTTGCTCATGATAAACTTCCTCTATTTTGATAGCTAGAGTCAGGGACAGAGTCACTATTAATATCTTTGTCTTTGTTTTTGCTTTGTGTGAAAAAATCCTTCCTTCCTTCCTCCCTTCCTTCCTCCCTCCCTCCCTCCCTCCCTCCCTCCCTTCCTTCCTTCCTTCCTTCCTTCCTTCCTTCCTTCCTTCCTTCTTTCCTTCCTTCCTTGTTATCTCCTCCCAACCCTCAGTCCTGGGACTGGATGTGACAGGTACATTTACTCAAAATGGTGGAAAATTTATCTCTAAATGAAAAAAGATAGTCTTTGACTGATTTAGATGGAACTCTGAGGGAAATACATCTCCTTATGCAGTGTTCATGGCCTCCAGCTTGTCTTAGGGCCAGCAGTTCATTGTGATGTATGTTCTCACTCTGGTAACTAAGTCCTCCTTACCCACTCATAGATTCCCCCTTCATTGTGATTCCTTGGGGACACATCAGCGTCCCAGCTGACAGACTTCTGTCCACCACATCAGTGAGCAGGCTCATGTGACAGCACTTGGTCATATGCTATCTAAAATTGATAAAGAATATTTTTATGTGTGTGATGATGGATGCACATGTGTCATGTGTATGTGTGTGTATGTGAAGCTGTTGCATGAGTACAGGCATGTAAGTGCCATGGCGATGGGTGGCAGTCAGAAGACAACCTGAGGTGTCTCTCCTCACCTTGTTACCCTATGAAACCCCCTCCCTCCAAAACTCACTCTAGTCAAACATTAGTCCATAAAAGTAGTTTTAAGTAAATGGCTCCCATCCCTTAAAATAAACATTACCCAGAGAAGGAAATGCCTCATATCAGAACCCAGTGTGCAGATGACTGCGCATATATTCATATGGATGTGACATATTTTATATTTATGAAACACAAACTTACCCTTAGTGCATTCAGTTCTTACTGAAGTTTTCTCTTCTAGTGTGCTTCACTCTATCCTTTAACTTAAAAAACAAAACGTCAGTATGGCTGGGAACATAGCTCAGCGATATGTCTTGCCTCACAGGTGTGAAACCCTGGGTTTGATAGAGCTGAGAAAAAAGGAGTAATTGGCTGAATGGATTTTATGATTGACTAATGGATCTTTTGTTTTGTTATTTGCTTGTTTCCAATGCCAGGGATTACCTAAGGTCTCATGTATGTAAAGGAAGACCCATGGTTTAAAAATATATGGAATTAAACACCCTTCCTTGGAGCCTATGTGATTCCACAGTGCCCCATCCTAAGTAGCCCTGCAGCTTTTGGGATGATGTCTGAGCATGTGGACGTGGATCCGGGACTTCAGAGTGATACACGCGAGTCCCATAGCTTCTCTCTGCACATCTTTGCAAACACAGTTTTTTGTACTACGTGTTTCTATAGGCAGTGTACAAGTAAAGGCACAAGTGCTGGACCGAAGATACGTACGTACGTACGTACGTGTCTTAGCAATTTTTATTTTCACCACTAGTCTGCCTCCCTGGAAACCACCTGCACATGTCTCCGAATGCATAAATCCCCATGGTTCTCCAGGAACTGAGTCATAGCAGGGCATCAGACACTGCTCGCAACTTCCCTGCGCACCTAATCCACAGGTTTTTTCTGTCTCTCACGTACACATTGGTGTGGTTGGAACAATGGGACTTTGTATGTTAGGAGGAGGCTGCACTCTAACAAGTCTGTGAACATACTCCGCTCCTCAGGCACTGAAGCCTTTCCAGCTAGGATCCCCCTGACTTTATCTTCCAGTGTCCAGGGTCCCCTTGCCTCCATCTTACCCACAGAGTGTTTGAGCTCTGTGCTACATTTCCCCAGTCTAGAGTCCCTGTCATCTTCTTTTTCCCACTCTGTGCCGTCTGCTGCTGGTTCAATGATGCTTCAGAAGCCACCTAGGCATGTGGACCTAACAGTCCTGGTGTGGGCACGCAGGGCACTTGGCTTCAAAGCCCTCAATTCTTATCCCTCCACAATGCAACTGAGCATCTTTCTTTGACGATGATGAAATCTACCTTCCTTACTAGGGCTTGCAAGTGCCCACGTGATTGGACCTTTCTTTTCTCCTCCTTTACTTCACAAGTGTCACCTCTGTCCATTCTGCTTACACCCGAGCGCTCATAAATAATCCCCAAACACACCAGCCTCATTGTGGGGAGCACCTCCTCTTACTTTAGAATCCAAGCTTTCTTTTCTCATTCAAAGGTCACCTTACTTCCTTAAAGAACTCTATTAGATGACTGACTAAGCTAGTGGAGCCACCCAACCACGCTGTAGTGTGTAAGCCCACTGCGTTATTCACAGTACTGATTATCATGTACTTTTCTTACTTGCTTTAACTAGCCTGATCAATATGAACTCTGTGGGAGGCACGGTGGCTTTTGTCTTATGCAGAAATGCATCCTTCCTGTCCAGAACTGTGGTGATATATTGCGTACCCTAACAAACACTGGCTGAAGATCAGAGAAGCAGAGCAAGCCACAGCCACCACCTCTTACCTCACCAACTCCTCAGCCTGAAAGAGTTCCAGCCTAAAGGGCTTCAGCCGAAAAAGCCTTTAGTTCCTGTCTCTTCATGCCTTATATATCTTTCTCTGCCTACCTTATCACTTTCTTCTTAGTGCTGGGATTAAAGGCATGTGACTTCCCAAGCAAAGGCATGAGATCTCAAGTGCTGGAATTAAAGGTGTGGTGCCACCACTGCCTGGCATCTATGTTTAATCTAGGGGCTTGTTCTGTTCTCTGATCTTCAGGCAAATTTTATTAGGGTACACAATACATCACCACACAGAACAGTGCTGGGTACACAGGCTTGCTCATTAAATAATAGTTTCATGAATAAAATGATCGAAGTATATATTCCTCAACCAAAGAATTTGAGAAGGTCTGCTGTGGATTGTCACAATTCTGAACACATTAGCTTGGATGTGGTTGGGTAGAGGGTGAAATATAAATGTTGGCAATCTTGGAGTCCTTCGTAAAGTGTGTGACTATTTTATACAACTTCAACGCATGTGTAACCGCCGTTTTCACAAACAAGGAGCCAAGTATTTAACATCCAGTCTGTGTGTGTTGTACCATCTACTTTAATTTTCTGAGCACCTCTGTGTATTATTCATTTTTAACATTGATTTTGTTTTTGAGAATCTCATTTTTATACATGAATACTATATTTACATCATTTTACCCTCCATCTCCCCTTTAACTCCTCCCAGATCTCTTCAGTTTGAAGGTTCAAATTCATGACCTTTTCTTTAATTATTGTTTATATATATGTGTGTGTGTTTTATGTATATACATGTGTGCATACATATATGTATATATAAATGCAATCTGCTGAGTCCATTTAGTATTGCTCAATATATATATGTGTTTAGGGCTGACCATAGGATTAGATAGCCTTTCAGGGGGCGTGGCCCTGAGATGAATTAGTCTCCCTCTCTGGGAAGCCATTAATCACCTATAGATCTTCATCTAGAGGTGGGACCTTGTGAGACAGTAACTGATGTTCAGAGATTGAGGGATAGCCCCATCAGCCAGTGTAAGAAGTCAGTGGTCTGATGGCTCAGTCCTTGCTCCCAGTTGACAATATACATAAGGATATTGTCAGTATCTTTGGAAATTACAAAGGTACAGTATAGAATGTAACTGTCTTTAAGCAGATTGGTACAACTTTTACAATTTCCTTCTCAATATGTTTTCTCTGTTGAGAGGTGACTGAATTTACTTCTTTCCCATTTGTTAGTTTCAGTGGTCACAGATAAGCTCCTGGTTGCTTCAGACCACACTCTCATTCTCAGACGGTCTGGATGGACCCACCATGTGCTGCATCCCACTGGATACACATTCTTAGAGTGGAGTTTTATGAACTTTCTCAGAAGCACCATAGTGTGGTTCGTAGATTTGTGTTCCTTTTCTCTTTTAATGGTTGCATGAGGTAATATTAGTGAGAGATAGTTGACAGCATGGAGACGTTTGCTTTGGTCGTCACGTGATTAGTGGCTAATGTGTTCAGTTTAGGTCCTTGGTAAAGGGCTGGTTTTTTTTTTTTTTTTTTTTTTGCAGAAGTTTCGGCTGGGCAGTCTGTCCAAGGCATGCCATTGGCCTTGCAGTTAAGGTGCTCTGGATGCCCTTGCTGCACACAGAGAAGCCCCAGTGCAGCTGGCAGACATGCTTTGGTTTTGCTGTTTTTTTTTCTTTAAAGCTTCACAGCTTTATAAAAATCTTTTGAATTATCATGCAAATGTCAAGTGTTCACACACACACACACACACACACACACACACACACACACACACACACACTCCTGGTTTATTTCTCTTGAAAAATTAATGCATATGACAGCGTTATTTCATATTCTTTGTGGGAATCATGGGCAGGAGCTTGTACATTGCCCTATGTGCCACAGTGTGGGCTCCCCCATATCTCTCTCACAGCCACCTACTCTATGGCTGAGTCGCAAGTACCCCAGTCAGCAAAGCTCATGGTCAGTGTTTCTAAACTAAGCGCTCTCCAAAGTGAAATAAGGACGTGAGTCTCATTGCTACAGCACTACCAGGTTCCTTTGCTATTCTGCCACCCGGGTGCCAGTCCTGGACTCCTGCTTGAGTTTCATGGCAGCCATTTATGAGATCTGACCCCAAATTAGAGATCTGGGCAAATCATTTAATGAAAACAATGAGAAATTCTAGTGTGTAGCAAATGAAACCCAAAGAGCATAATTATCGCTAGGAATAGTCAGATCAAAGAAGGGAAGACAGACACCAAACAGATAAGGTGGGTCCTGCCCCCACTGTCCTAAACAGTCTTCAAAGTGAGTGGAGGGCCCCAGCCTTTGAGGGACCTTTTGGCTTGTCTTTGATGAGGATTAGAAGGAAGATCAGCAGAGGGTGTCACAGATGTTTGGCTGCCTTTCTCTTGGTACAGGCTTCCTTTTATATCATGTATTTCATCTACAGAGAGAGGTTTGCAAGGAGTTCCCTATTCTACTATGAATTGCATGCTTCCTAAATAATACAAGTTATGTTATGTATTTGACTTAAAAAAACCACTGTCTACAATCAAGAGTTTTGGACATTCTGTGATCATGAGTGGATGCTAATTTTTATGATTGATGGATTGTTGTGGCTAAAAGTCTAACTTTAGAACAATTGTTTTCCTTCCTGTTGCTATTTGAAGTCAGCAGGCTATTAAATAAGCTACAATATGCTGCTAAGGGCTTTCATATTCAGTACTAAGTTTCTTAAACTATACATTAAATAAGTTTCATGTTCTCGATCTAACCTCTAGAAAATGGCCCCTCTATTCCTAGCAATTGAAAACTGTGAATTTTAATATTTGTGATATTTGAAACACAAAAGATTATTATTAAATAAAGTATCTAAAATTATTTAAATAAAGTATTAAAAATTATTTAAATTTTTTTGTCTGAGTAAATGGCTCAGGAAACAAACTAGCTTCTGTGCTTATTGTTTTTATGATACATAAATTTTGCACTTATGACATTATTATATGATGTAGTTCTGTTACAAATTTTAACTTTGTATATAAATGGAACATTTATAATTTAGCTCTGCCTGAGGCAGTAATATGAACTAAAGAATATTTGAAATACATACAATTTAATGATTCTGTAATTCAGATCTCTACTTTGGCCTATCTACTCAGTTACATCAGATTGCTAAGACCTTATCATGTATATTCCTTTAGTAATGAAGAATTGATCAATATTTAAAGAGAACTTTCTGTAGACATAAAAAAAAATAAATGTGTCCTCAAGAAGATGGGGCCAGAAATGTCGAAAACATACTATAAAGATATGTCTAATGAAAATTAATAAAGTATGTTATTTTCTTGTATTTTGTGACACGGAATGTCAGCTTTTTAAAACTTATGGTGATTTCTCCCTTCAGGTTATGTCAACATAGGTGTGTAACCCTAATTTTGTATTCTTTTCCTAGTGAGAGTGCCTCCCTGAACCCCCATTTGTGCAGACCTCAGCTCCCACACAATGGAGAGCCGTCCCTGCCTGGGGTCTGGGCTCTACTCATACATGCTCCTGGAGTCTCATGCACACTCCTGGGGACGCCCCCAGTTCTTCAGTCAATGCGAAAGTAACTTCAGTGTGCCATCCTGCACCCCTCCCCCACTCCACCGAAGTCATGTTATTTGTATGTTTCAGTGGACACAGGTGAGCATAGTACTCTGTAGTGAGGTCACGGTGCCTGTCTCAGGACAGAGCTGCGGCTTCTGGTGGGAAACAGAAGCAGAGACATTTCAGCCCAACCTGCAGGGCATTCTCTCTCTCCACCCGACCAACAACAAAACCACACACTTGTTTACCAGTTACAGCGTTTTCCCAGGGCTTAATATCTAGAGACCTTATTGATAAAGGAATCTTCTATTTGCCCAGAAAAAGAAAAAAAATATGATAAATGGTGAATCTGAGAATCTTTAATTTCTTCAAAGATCACAGCAGTTTTTGCTGTAATTTTGGACACATCTTCATGATAGCTCTCTTCCTTCCCCTCTTTCAGTTGCTTACTCCTTGATGGCATCTTAATTTGTGACACTTCTTGTAACCTCATTCCAGACAGAGAATATAAGGGTATTTATTCAGCTTCCAACCCGGTTAGCTGAAAATTACCATGGTTATGCTGTATTGTTTTTGAATCTCAAATTCTGGAGAACTTCTCTCGGTCTCTTTTGTAGATGAGCTATAAGATTTGGGGAAATTTCCCACAGATTAATTGTGATGATGCACATTTAAAATCTTACCCTGACTCCATTCCTGTGTGTTAGACTTCTGTGCTGGACAAATGAATACATATAGGTGATGGATGGAGAGGAAAACGGAAGCACTGATTGGAGTTAAAGTATCTTAAGAGAAGTTTGCAAAAGTCATAAGGGTCTTTCCTGAGGTCTTAGAAAGGGTCTGTGCAATGATGTCCCTAAGAGTTCATTTCTGTATTGTAGAATTCCCACCTAAGAACAACATAAGAATATAAAATAATCTCAAAATTCTGGACAGAAATAGACAGATAAAATTTAATTCATGAAAAAAATAAAATCAAATAGGGTTAATATGTAAATTCCACAAGCATCAGTCAAAGGCATGTGGTAACAGATGAGGGTCTTTAGGTGACCTTCATTTTAGTGTGAACCAACACTCTAATGCAAACAGAAAACTGGCTGACATACTAAGGGTCATATCAGTGGAAATAATTTCCAGACCATGCTACCCAATCTCTCAGCAAGTTGCTTTGGTTATAGTGGTAAGGTATGGATTGCATATAGAATGTGTCATTTATGTTTTAAATTAATTTATTATTGTTACCATGTGTATATGATGTGTGTGGGAGCAGGTGCACACATGTTACAGGGCATATGTGGAGATCACAGGACACATCTCTGGAGTTGATGCCCTCCTATACATGGACTTCCAGGTACAGAACCCAAGCTGTCAGGCTTGTGTACAGGGCGCCATCTCACCAGGCCGCAAAGAAGATGTCATTCAAATTGACGATGACATGCAGACCTCCAGCTCTTTCAGAAATGTCAAAAGTAGGAAACACTTTTAAATCAGTTCATGAGGCCAGCAGTACCCTGCTGCCGAAGCGAGAGCACTATAAAAAGGGAAAACCGCAGACTGATGCTCCTGATGAGCACAGATGAAAAGACCCTCAGTTCAATGCTAGCAGATAGACTCCAACAGCACATTAAGAGGATCATGGAGCATGATCCAGTGCGATTTGCTCCTGGGATGTAAGAATAGTTCAATATATGCAAGTCAGTAAACGTGATAGGCCATAGCAACAGAACAGAGGATAGAAACCGTAAGACTGTCTCAAAAGATGCACACATAGCAACTGAGAAAATTCAAGATACATCCACTGTGGACGTTCTCAGTGAATTAGATATAGAGGGAAGACATTCAAATGCAGCAAAGCCGCAGGTGAGACGCCCACACAGCTGCAGCAAAGCCGCAGGTGAGACATCCACACAGCTGCAGCAAAGCCACAGGTGAGAGTCCACACAGCTGCAGTAAAGCCACAGGTGAGACATCCACACAGCTGCAGTAAAGCCACAGGTGAGAGTCTATACAGCTGCAGTAAAGCCGCAGGTGAGACATCCACACAGCTGCAGCAAAGCCGCAGGTGAGACTTCCACACAGCTGCAGCAAAGCCGCAGGTAAGGGTCCACACAGCTGCAGTAAAGCCACAGGTGAGACATCCACACAGCTGCAGCAAAGCCGCAGGTGAGAGTCCACACAGCTGCAGTAAAGCCGCAGGTGAGAGTGCACACAGCTGCAGCACATGCAGATGGCAAAGAGCTGGCAGCGTTTCCACCAAGATCAGGAGGACCAGGATAGCTGTTCTTGGTCCTTACTCAGGAAATGCTAGAAGTCCTAACCAGATCGACTGGGTAAGAAAAAGAAAGAAAATCCAAGTCAGGAAAGAAAAAAAAAAGTGAAGTTTCCTCTTAAAAATGAAGTCATCATTTCATATACAGAAATTCCTGAAGATGTTAGAGAAAAACTGTCAGGATAAAAAAAAATCTCTATGGTTGCAGGGGAACCTTTTGTGACACCCTTCCTCCACCCCAAATCCAGACTTCCCATGTCCTCCTCCAAAGTCTGGCCTGGTAAATAGATAGAACTAGAAAAAAATCACATTGAGTGAGATAACCCAGACCCAGAAAGATAAATGTAACTCATTCTTTCTTGTTGGCGGCTCCTAGCTCCAAATATTCAGATGTGTGTACATAGCCTGGGGTAACTATAGAAACCAGGAAAATAAATAGTACCATTGCCCAGATTCAGGGTGG
Source organism: Peromyscus californicus insignis (assembly GCF_007827085.1). Lineage (NCBI taxonomy): Eukaryota > Metazoa > Chordata > Mammalia > Rodentia > Cricetidae > Peromyscus > Peromyscus californicus. Next base: position 77,295,882 of record NW_026294413.1, on the reverse strand, counting down.
GTTGGGTTGGGAAGCAATAGAGAAAGGGATAGCAGGATATAAGTGATTTGATCAGAGAAGTGGGGAAAGGGGGCTTGTGGTGATATATTGTGTACCCTAATAAAGCTTGCCTGAGCATCAGAGGACAGAGCCAGCCACTTGATTACACATAGAGCCAGACAGTGGTGGCACACATCTTTAATCCTAGCACTCTGGAGGCAGAGATCCATTTGGATCTCTGTGAGCTCGAAGCCATCCTGGATTATAACACACACACACACACACACACACACACACACACACACACACACACACACTAAGCTCAAGTAGACTAATGATCTAAATATAAAGATCCCAAACTAGAAAAATCCTAGCAGAAAATACAGGAGAAATACTTCTTGGCACTGAACTTAGAAATGGCTTTATGACTAGATTCCAGAAGCATGGGCAATAAAAAACAAAGGTAGGCAAGTGAAACTGTACAAAATGCAAAGGTAGTCCCCAGAGTATGGGAAACACTGCAGGGCATGATTGTGACAGGGCATGGGAGCCGCAGCTTATGAGGAGTTCATACAACCTCAACAACAACATATAAATAACCCAACAAAGATACCAAATAGATATTTTTCCAAAGGAGACATATGAATGGGTAATAGGTATATGAGAAGGCACAGAGCATCACCAATCATAGGAGAAATACAAGACACTAATATCATCTTGAAGATAGCCTAAATGGGCATGACATGTAGGACAGTCAGTAGAGGGCTTGCCTGGCATCCATGAGTTCTCGGATTCACTCTCCAGCACACCATGAAACCCAACACTGAAGAGGTAGAGGCAAGAGGACCAGGAGATGAAGGCCACCCTTGAATACACAGTGAGTTCAAGGCTAGCCTGAGCTACATGGGATCCTGCATCAAAGTAGAAGTGGTGTGGAGAAATGGGGATCCTCATACACTGTTGCTGGGATTGTAAGCAGGTATAGGCATTCTGCAGTATAGTTTGGAGAGTCCTCACAAAACTAACAAATAAACTTACTCTATGATCCAGCAATCCCACATCTGGCTTTATGGGAAAAAGGAATTGAGATCAATATTACAACAAATGTTGTCAGTTTGTGACAGCCAAAATATAGACACAGCCTAAACGTCTGCCAGCCAGTGGATGGATAAAAACAGTGTGGTAAGAATTCAATGGAATACCATTCAAACTGGAGCAAGAAATCCCAAGAATTGTAACAGCAGTGAGTCCAAAAGCCATTATACTAAGTGAAAGAAACAAGAAACAGAAAGAGAAATACTGCACGATCTCAATTATACATTATTATATGAGGAAGTTGAGCTCTAGCAATTGAGAGGAGAAAAGTGGTTGTCAGGGGAGGTGGGCGTCGGGCAGGAGGATGCTGGTCAAAGGGGTCACACCATTTAGAGGATGAACAGTTTCTGAAGCTCTAATGTGCAGCACAGTAACTGAGCCAAATAATAAGTAAGTGTTGCACAATTCTATTTATTAAGAAGTTGGTGTTAGTGTATACGTCACACACGAAGGTAACAACGGTACGAGATGAGCGATATGTTCTTTAGCTTGGTGGTGTAGATATACAGCAAAACATATTGATACATACAATTTTTAAGTATATAGAATTCTTATCTTTTGATTATACTTTAATACAGATGATTGTTTTGTCATGGTTTCTGTAATTATTACCAGGATTTTGCTGGTAGGAAGACAGACTAAATGTTTAGGGGTTGAAGGCATTGGATTCTGTAAGTTCCTCCCATTGCTGAGGTTGTGCTGAGGCTGTTGGGAATTCTGTGCAGCCAAATGAACCACTGTGATTCTCCAACAGTGAGTGACATGTGAGGACAAGCGGCTTCCTAGCTGAAGTCCTTAGTGAATCCAAGGGTAATCTCTTTTTGAGTAGAGACTGAACTATTTTCCAGACTTTAAACACCATGGAATCTTTAAACTATTGTTAGCAAGCTAGGGGGAATTTTGAAGTCTTCTGAACCGATGTTACATGCTGGTAATTGGACAGTCCCCTGTTAACACGGGCTTACGTTACTGGGATTTGAGCTGGGAATTTTTGACTTGTGGAAATGTGGAAATGACCACTCAGCTCTGAGTACTATTTCCTTTGTGCTGAGTGCAAATTGGAATTTCACCTAACAGGCCTTGGCAAGTCTGTCTTGTCTGTAATTAACACATGTAATTTAACAGCAGTTAAGCCACGGCTGTGTTACTTTTTATGTACTAACTTTGCTATGCTACATGCTATGACCATGTGTGCTCCACATTAAACTGGAATTAAAGTGTTACTTCTGAAAGATTTTTTTCCCCTCCTTTCCCCATTTCTTAAGTGAAACCATGATTCTGTGGCAAACGACTGTGACAAATCTGTGATTTTCATTAAAAAATTTAGTGACAAACATTCTTTCCTAATTATAAATATACAGAGTATGGGTCCAAGAATTTGTGTACTGATTTGAAAATGTCAGCTACACCCTGTTTTTATCTGTTTACTCGAGCCAGTTGGATTTCTGCAATCTGGAAAGAAACATTTTCTTTCCATTAGTCGTGGCGCGTCAAACGTAAGTGCAGTCCGTCAGGCAAGCCTCTCTTCTCTAGACCTACAGCCGGAGTGCACTGGTGTCTGCATGAGAAAGTTTTAATTAAAATGCATTGTAGTAAAATCTACACAATGTAAAATGTACCGTTTTAAAATAACTTTAAAGTACACAGTCAGTGTCAGTAAATACACTCACGATGTATTTACACAACAACATGACCATCTGTCTCCAAAACTTTCTACCATCACAGGTTACACAGTAACTGCCTTCTCCATTCCATATACTTCCTGACAACCACCCTGATATACCTTCTTCTCTGTGCATTCTACCATTCCAGACAGCTCATATAAATGCTCTCATGCTGTGTTTGTCTTTCAGTGATGAACTTACTTCACTTGATGTTTTGAAGTGTGTCAGAATTTCCTTGCAAACACACCATTATTTATAACAGGTGTCGTTTGCGATATTCTATAGTATGTGCTGCATTTTTTTACCTCTGTATCCGCACTGGACTCTTGGCTTGCTCCTACCTTCCAGCTGTTGCAAACAGTGATGCCATGGATATGGGGCGTGGAAATAGCTGCTCTGCTCCCTGGTTTTGCTGCTTTGGATGCATCCCCATTGTATTGTTGCCCCCAGTGATGGTACCACTTTTAAAATTCTAACTGGTATTGCAAGAGGGTTCCTTGCTCCCCACATCCTTGCCAGCGTTCACCTTCTGTTCTTGTTTGTGTGGCTGTGACAGACATCCTAATGAGCACAGACTGTTTAGAAAGTCATTGATATGCTAGTGAAACATTTCATAAGCAAACATAAAAATAGTTGTAAATGTTTAGTTTTGTTTTAGATACGTGTCAAATGTAGACTTCCCAAATTATATGCTCCTGTTTCAATAACCCATCTTAAGAATAAAATAGTAATAGGCATGTTGAAGGAGATTACCTAACAGATAGAAGGAATAAGGAATTTAGGCAGCCTTGAAGTCTCTGAGGTACATTAGCAAACTCTTCAAGTGAGTTTTGAAATGTGCCACTTAACAGTTGGCCTGTTGGGCTGCTTTGTAAAAATACCACTGACTTGTTTTGCTGGTGGAAGTTTATAATTTCTGTTAATAAAAGGCATTTTGAAGCTGAATAACACCCTTAGAGGTCTAACTGTGCACGGTGATGACTGCCTTATGTGCTCTCGTTAAAACCTCACAGTCTTGGTTTTACCAACACATTCGATCTCTGACAACACATTCCTGTGTTTAGACTGCTTCCCCCCTTAGGCTTTTCACTGTGTTCAAGGTTCATTACCCTGACCCGAACCCCCAGTTTGGGCCCGGTGGAAAGTGGATTACTTCATTAGCAATCCAGAATTGCTAGGTGAAAATCTATCTAACATCTCCCTCTCTGGAACAAATATGCCCAGGTTACTGGTACTACACACATGTGGCATCATTTTCCCCTTATTTGGAACATACAGAACTAAATTAATAACAGTGCTTACAAGACCCTGGGGCTTTACGGAAAAGAATTTTGATCTCCTTAGGAAGGGCTCACCAGTGCTCTCAGGAGAGATGCACTTGACTTCTGACCTCTTTTCAAAGGCACCTGTGTGAGCTTTTAAAATCCACTACCACCAATTATCCACTTTCGACCTGAAGTGTTTAAACCTCGGACCACATTAACTGAGCTTAGCACATAGCCATGTCATTGTAGACTTCCTGATGTGAGGAGATGTCTTGACATAGTTAAAAGGGAGTTTAGGGATGGGGCATGAGATTAATCAGGTCCTCCTACTGACAGCCTCAACAAAGAAGCCTTTTAGCCACCTGGTTTGTGTCTCCCACACCTGCATTCAGATTGCCCGGACAGTTCTGGGCGCTGCCTTGATCCCATTCTTTTCAGGTACTTGTTAGTAACTGTACGGCATCACTTAATGACTGATTAGCAGGGCCGCAGAGGAGCCCTGAAAGAGCAGTCTCCTCTGCAGGGAAAGTGGAGCTTCAAGAATGCAGTTGTTTAGGAAAACGGGTCATGGTGTGCTTAGGAAACCCATGTGGACTTCGAATCTCTTGCAAAGGCGACCCTGGCGCATGCCGTATTTTAGCTATATGCATCATTCTTTCTTCTGCTATCATTTTCCTGGAAATTTAAACCAGGGTGAATATACATTTCTCTCTGCTTCGCATCACTGTGAACTGGTTTCTTTGGTAGGAAATGTGGCTTTGATTTTACTCTCCGAGCTTATTAAATTTAATATTCTTATTTTTTTTACTTACGGTGCAGAGGACTCGAGCACTAAGTTATTCCAGCATTCAGGAGGCCAGAGTAACTCTGTGAAAGTGAGATTCCAGTTGTCTAGCTAGCCCTTCAGCCTTTGCATGCTGCACACTTTCAACACCGGCCAGGGCTGCATTGTTCACTGGAACCGAGCGAGGCAGAAATATTAGAGGCCTAGTTGAGTTCATATTCAATGCCTGGTTTAAATCACTGATGTTGTAAGATCTGGCCATGGACTAAAAAAAAAAAAAAAAATTCCAAATGTTTTCTGGTTCTAGTTTTTGATTTTTTTTTCCTATGAAAAGTAAAACCATACAGCATCTCTTGATTGCACAATGAAGCACAGCTACGGGCCATGCTAATAATTTATCCCAGTTTAGCCTCAGCAGAGTTATGCAATGGCCATTTCAAACACACTCATCCAAGTCATTTGATCATAAGCTTCAAGAGTCATTTTGTTGAATAAAGAGTGGAGTGCACCGCCTGGTATGTGGTTGGCAGGTACATCAACCTGCTTCTTGCCCACGGAGAGCTGAATGCCTTCAAATTCCTGCTCCCAATTGTCTTAGCATCTTTGTGTCTCTAATGGTGATCTGGTGCTTTGTCAATGGTAATGGCGGTGGTCGCAATCACTGACAGCACCATTAGCAGCCATAATAGCAAGGATTATGTCAGTGTGGTCTGTGTGCTGGGTACTCCGATAGGAGCTGTGTATATTTTAGCTTAGATGCTTCCCTAAGAAATGAGGGGGTGTGTGGTCCTGTGAAGGAAACATGAGGCTCATGGAAGAAAACAATTTGCCCAAAGCCATGTGCTTCATAAGCAAGAGAAGCAGAGTTTAGACCCTGGCACTGTGATTACAGGACAAATTATCTCAATAAGGAATATTTAAAAGTCTGTGTATAGGCTCAGCATCTGTGCTGATGGGTGAAAATAAAAAACCAAACTAAACAAAACAAAAGTTGCCTACTTTTTACATTGGGGACATTGCCAAAATAATAGACGCTGCAGAGATATGTGTGCAAGAATATTTGTGGAATCATTACTCTATCTCCTTGATTTTTATGATTCCATGTAGTTAAAGAAAGAAGGGTTACCTCCCTTCCACCCCATGTACATTCACGGTAGCAACAGAAACTGCCCTTCCAGGGCACAGTACTTACATTCATAGAATTGGCACGTTCATTTCCTTCCCACTAATTTTTTGGAACACCTCATTTTTTGGTGGTCTGGGGGTAACTTTTGGAGCACAGGCGAGCTGGTTAACACGGTGAAGCTTGCAGGTCATTCTGCACTAACAGATTTTTTAAATCACTCGTCTGTTTTCTCTTCAGCCATAATGTGCCTTCTCTTAGCGACTGTGGCAATTTTCTCAGTAGTTGTGTTGGATCTCTGTCTTGGATGTGGAAAGCTGTCATAAAAGAGAGGTTAGGGGTGTGTGTGTGTGTGTGTGTGTGTGTGTGTGTGTGTGTGTGTGTGTGTGTGTGTGTGAATGTGTGTGTGTGCATCTGTTATCAAGCTTCAGGGCTGGGTTCATGCTTTCACAGAGAAAAAGGGAGAGAGATGGGTCAGAGGTAAGATCATGGTTCTCTGGCCACTGCAGACACCCACATGTACATCGTACATAAACATACATTCGGGAACACTCACATATGAACAAAATAAAATAAACCTTTAAATGTGGTTGGAAAAGAATGTTCAGTAACAAACAGGTACACCATTTCTGCACCTTCACCCCCAACCCCAAGTCATTTAGCTGATTTGCCTTGAGACTCACCCTGTGGTAGTTTGTGTGAAGGCACATGTAGCTATTAACAGACATTGTGAAGGATTTTAAGAAGGGACACACAACAACACCAGTGCTAAAGAGAATCAAAATAATGTTATGGAAGCCTAAGGAGCAGGAAGACCATCAACATCTAATATGTCTGTATTAGTCAGAGTTATCTAGAGGAACAGAGCTTATATGTATAAAGTGGATTTATCAGAATGACTTACAGGCTGTGGTCCAGCTAGTACAACAATGGCTGTGTACCAATGGAAGATTCCTTAAGCCAACAGCCTAAGAGAAAGGAATAACTATGTTAGGAGAGGATCTCATATGTGACCCCCCCAAATGGGTCATGATCCACAGATGGATAACCCTTAGGACCTAAAGGATCTCTTGCACTCCAGACATCTTTCTTACTTCCACTCTGGAGAAGCAATCCAATTTCCCCTTTGGAATCTGGATCAACCACCTCTCCTAACACTGTTATTCCTTTCTCTTAGCCTGTTGGTTTAAGGGCATCAGGAGCCCAAGGTGGCCAGGGAGAAGTCTGAGATTCAGTGAAATGTTTGCTGTGTCTCCTGGCAGGAGTGTTCCCCTCTCTGCAACCAAATCTTCTAGGCCAAAAGAACTTAAGGTCGTGGGAACAGAAAGCAAAACTTTTCTTAGTGGGTCACTAGGATGACAGTGAGAGGAACTATTCCCTTTCCACTCTTTTGATTCTTGGACCCATAGGTCCTGGCTATGGGAGAAATGATATCAGGTATTAGATGCTGAATCAAAGCACATACCACCTTCTGGAGAGCCCTGCCCCAGCCTTCTGTGCTGCTGCCACATCATTGGCCCTATAACCGTGTCTTCAAAAGGCCATTCCATCTTTCTTTTTCTTCTTTCTTTCTTTCTTTTTTTTCAAGACAGGTTTTCTCTGTGTAGCTTTGGTGCCTGTCCTGGAACTTCCTCTGTAGCTTAGGCTGGCCTAGAACTCACAGAGACCCTCTTGGCTCTGCCTCCCGAGTGCTGGGATTAAAATCATGAGCCACCATCGCCCGGCTCACTCCATCTTTCTATCAGGCTAGGTACTTCAGGACGGTGGGGAACATGATAGACCGGTGGATTCCATGGTTTGGGGGCCGCTGTCACATTTCTCTGGCTGTAAAGTGATTTCCCTGGTCAGAAGTAGTCCTGTATGGAATACCATGATGATAGATGAAGCATTCTATAAGCCCACAGGTGGTGGTTTTGGCAGAAGCGTTACATGTAGGAAAGGCAAATCCATAAACAGAATAAATATCTACAACAGTAAAAACAAGCCATTGTCCTTTCCTGGAGAAAGTGGTTCAATGTAGTCAACCTGCCACCAGGTTGCTGGCTGGTCACCCCGGAGGAACGGTGCCATATCTGGGGCCCAGTGTTGATTTCTGCTGTTGGCAGATGTGGCACTCAACAGCAGCTGTAGTCAGGTCAGCCTTGGTGAGTGGAAGTTCATGTTGTTGAACCCATGCATAACCCCCATCTCTGCCACCATGGTCACTTTGTTCATGGACCCATTGGGCAATGACAGGGATGACTGGGGAAAGAGGCTGCTCACAGAATGAGTCACCCTATCTACTTGATTGCTGAAATCCTTCTCAGCGGGTGTCACTTTTGAGGAGCATTTACATGGGACACAAGTATCTTCACATCCTTCACCCATTTGCAGAGATCTGTCCACATACTTCTTCCCCAGATGTCTTTCTCATCAATTTTCCAATCATGCTCTTTCCAAGTTCCTGACCATCCAGCCAACTCATTGGCTACAGCCCATGAATCAGTGAACAACTGCACATCTGGCCATTTCTTCTTCCAAACAAAATGTATGACCATGTGTACTGTCTGAAGTTCTGTCCACTGTGAAGATTTCCCTTTACTGATATCTTTCAGTGTTATTCCAGAAAAGAGTTGTAATGTTGCAGCTGCTCACTTCTGGGTGGTACCTGCATAACATGCAGAACCATCCATAGACCAAGCCCTAGTCTTCTCTTCCTCAGTCAATCAATAATAGGTCACACCTGGCGCATGCTTGGCAGCAGATGGCATTGTAATGGAAGGAGAAACCACAGGCATTTGCGCAACTTCATGTAACTTGCTTGTGTCTTCAGGACCTGCTGAGGCCTGATGCATCTACCATTTCCATTTGATGATGGATTGCTGCCATGCACATCCTACTTTAGGATTTGGTGGGTCAGATCACACCTAGCTCATAATGGGCAGCTCAGGTCCAATAGTAACTTGCTGGCCCAATGTCAGATGTTCATTTTCCACTAAGGTCCAATAACAGGCCAAGAGCTGTCTCTCAAAGGGAGAATAGTTGTCTGAAAATGATAGTAGGGCCTTGCTCCGAAGTCCCAAAAGTCTCTTCTGTGATTCACCTGCCAAAGGCTCCAAACAGCATCCCTATCTGCCCCTGACACCTTAAGGACCATCAGTTTGGCTGGCTCATATGGTCCAAGAGGTAGGACAGCCTGTAGAGTCACCTGGATCTGTTGAAGAGCCTTCTCCTGTTCCAAGTCCTACACAAAGCTTGCGGCTTTCTGAGTCATTTGGTATATGGGTTGGAATAACAAACCCAAGTGAAGAAGGTGCTGTCTCCAGAATCCAAATAGGCCCACTAGATGTCATGCTTCTTGCTTGGTGGTGGGAGGAGCCAGGGACAATAATTTATCCTTTCCCTTAGAAAGGATATCTCTGCATGCCCCATACTACTGCACAGCTAAGAATTTCACTGAGGTAAAAAGCCCTTGAATTTTGGTTGAATTTATTTCTCATCCTCTGATTCACATATGTGTTACCAGCACGTCCAGAGTGATTACTACCTCCTGCTCATTTTGTCCAATCAGCATAATTCTATCAATAAAGTGAGCCAATATGATATTTTGTGGAAGAGACAACCAAGATCCCTTCTCACTAAGTTATGATACAAGGATGGAGAGTTAATATATCCTTGAGGTAAAATTGTGAAAGTACACTATTGGCCTTACCAACTAATTCAAATTGCTTCTGGTGGTCTTTACGAGCAGGTGCCCAGAAAAAGGCATTTGCTGGAGAAATAGCTGCATACCATGTACCAGGAGAAGTGTTAATCTGTTCAAGTAAGGACACCACATCTGGCACAGCAGCTGCAATTGGAGTCACTACTTGATTGAGTTTTCCGTAGTCAACTGTCATTCTCCATGATCCATCTGTCTTCTGCACTGGCTAGATAGAGTTCAAGGTAGACGTGGTGAGAACCTCCACCCCTGCATCCTTCAAGTCCTTGATGGTGGCACTAATTTTTGCAATTCCTCCAGGGATGCAAAACTGTTTTTGATTCACTATTTTCCCTGGCAGAGTCCATTCCAAAGGCCTCTGTTTAGCCTTTCCAACCATAACAGCCCTTACTCCACAGGTCAGGGAACCAATGTGGGAATTCTGTCAACTTCTAAGTATATCTATCCCAACTATTCATTCTGGAACTGGAGAAATAACCACAGGATGAGTTTGGGGACCCCTGGACCTACTGTGGGTCAGACTTCAGGCAAAACTCCACTAATCACCTGACCTCCATCAGTAACTGGAAGGCCACAGAGTTCTTTAGGGTATCCTGGAATCAGCGTCAGTTCAGTATCCAATAGACCCTGCAAAGTCTGATTGTTTCCTTTCCCCCTGTGTACAGTTACCCTTGTAAAAGGCTGTCTTTCCCTCTGGAGGGAGACTGGAGAAAGGCTGACAGTAAAACTTGTAGGAATTTTATCAAGGTTCTTCCTCAGGGGAATCTGGCTGTCCTTTCATTTAAGGAGCTCTGGGTCTGCAATCTGGCTCAAGTCTGGAAATTGGTTCACAGGCCCAGATTCCCCTTTGCCATCATCCAATGGAGCCTTTGCTTCATTTGGTTGAGGATTTTTTTCTGCTAACATAGATCAAACAAAAATGCAATAGGCGTTATCTATTTCCTGCCTGGGAACACCATGATTGATTAGCTAGTACCAAAAAGCCCTATGAGTCAAGCCACCATAAAAATCACTTTGCCTGTGCTGCCCACTACAGTTCATGACCTTATGGACATTGCCTTGCCTATGGTGTCCCTTATGATAAATATGGCCTATTTGTCTTTGGCAATTCAGTGCTGCCCCCCCACCCCCTGCTACTTCAGGGCCCAATTAAACCCACTGCATTTAATTCATCCAACTGAGCAGCAGCATCTCCAACCCTAAGGTCTGGGACAAGGAAAAAGGTGACAACGAAGCTCTTCAAATGTACTGGTGACCCTCTCACCATTTTGTGTCTTAAAGGGTTAGGGAAGGGCATGTCTTCTGGGCCTTCCCATTGTGGAGGATTAGATTTTACACAGTGTGTCCACTCTAGCATTTCAGTTTCCCTGAGCCTTAAAACTCCTTCATTAACACTAAGCCAAGGGATAACAGGCATCTCCAACTCTTCTTCAGTAGGCCATCTTTTGACAAATGCCTCAGTATCAAACAAACTTTTGATACCTTCTGTTGTTGTTGACTGTTCAGGCTTCCATTTGAAACCTAGAAATCTCCATTCCAGTTTTATGTCCCTTCCACCATTATCCCACACCCTGAAAATCCATTCCCACACATATTCCCCAGACTTCTGCTTGAATGAAATAGCTCTCAAACTCATTAAGCTTTTTAGTAGTGTAGCGCACCTCCCCCTAGGAGCTTGTCTAGACTGAAGTCTAGTTACAGGTCTAGAGACAAGTGTTGGTAGACCCTGTGGGACATCAGTATTACGTTGCTTAGCATCTCCTCCAGAAAAACTCACTGCTGGTTTTAGCAAACAATGGAGGTTTAATTTCCTCAGTCAAAGGTGGCAAGGGCAGTATTTTAGGAGCTGGGGTGGAAGTACATCTTCTGAAGAAGGTGGACCGATTACTTCCTCAGGTGAGATAAACCCCTGGGAATTTGAGGGTTCAAAGTTCTAAGCTTCAATAGGGACTTCTCACACATCTCCATCCCAAGTTCCAGGATCCCATTCTTTAACAACTAATGCCCTTACTCTAACTGCCAGCAATCTACCTCTGAGGCTGGAACTTAAATTTTTTTCTGTAATTCAGCCACTCTATAATGATGGCTTCAGTTTGATTTTCCACAACTTGATCTCTGTGGCTGCTGGAGATAAAATTCTCTTCCAGGGCACTCTTAGAAACCCTTAGACGGTGCATTTGGAGTTGGTCAGGTTTATCACTGAGTTCATTGCTGACCTTCACTGTAGTCTGAGATGCTGGAAGTTGGTCCATTTGATCAGAGCTCATTCTTTTCTTTTGTCAGTTTACCCAGAGATGCTAGGAGCAACCAACTAGCATCATCATTTTCCATAAACTGTCAGAAGTTTCATATGAAGAAGCACCACATCTTTTGCCTCTCACATTTGGTGAATCAGGATAATCAAATGCATTTGTCTGCAATACTTTCAGTACTCTTCAGTAACTGGAGAAACTTCAGTCATTGTAGGTGTTGGCAAATTGGAAAGCCAAGAATCCAGTAGTTGTTCAGTCTCTGAGGCTGCATGTCTCAGCTGTCTTCAGTATATACCAGAACCTCAAAGAAGCAGGCTCTAATGCCAGGGAAGGAATGGACTTGCCAGTGAGACCGAGGGCAAGCAGGCAAAGTGAGCAAGTTCCCTTCTTCCATGACCTTTATATAGACTGCCAGCAGAAGGTGTGGTCCAGATTAAAGGTGGATCTTCCCATCTCAAAAGATCCACTTTAAAAGTGGATCTTCCCACTTCAAATGATTTAATTAAGAAAAAAAAATTCCCTTCCCGATGTACCCAGCCTCTGGGTTTGAATGAATTCCTGGTGTAGTCAAGTTGACGACCAAGAACAGCCATCACAGTGTTGATTCTCTTCTCTTCTGCCCGCAGCACCCAAAACCATCAAAAAATTAATTCAATGCTGAGAATTAGAAACCAGAGCTGGCAAAGACCCTAGATCAAGTTCCCATTCCTCTATCAAACCTGGTTCAGCCCCCTCCTACCCTTCCTAGTTTCCCCTAACTTGAAATGTCTCATGCCTGAATGTCCCTCTCTTACCCTTGTCCCATTACTGCTAGTTACAATCCCCATTGTCATGACAACTAACTCCCACCTGTCCTTGGCAGGCAGTTGTGTGTCTTTAGTCCTTCCTTAGGTTTCAAGCTTTCATTTCTGCTCCTCCCAAGTCATCCCTCTGGCCAGTCAGTATTTCTTTTATTTTTATTTTTTTACTTGCTCTGAACTCTCCATACTTTCTCTCACTATGGGTCCCAAGCCTGAAGGGAACCTTCTGGGTATGGTACACCTGGGCTGGGTGAGAAAGTCCGCATTATCTCTTCTTGTTTCTTTAGGGTACTTGACCAGAACCTTTCAAATATACTTTCTGAATTTATTCTGGCTTTAAGATTGTCACAGGAACAGTTCTTATTTAATTATTTCCCTTGCCTGGGAGCCTGGAAGCTTATGAACCTCTAGCTCAGCACTGTCCAATAATTATGAGTTATACATGTAGTTACAAATGTTTTGATAGCTATGCTGAAAAAAAAAACTTACATGGGGTTAATGTTAATAATATTTACTTTAATCTACCCAAACTACCATTTCAGTGTGCAGACAATTTTATTATAAAAGTATGAATGGAACATTTAAATTTCTCTTTTCTACTAAAATTTGAAAATTCAATGTTTTATGCTTATACGTCATTTTGATTCAAACACTACATATTAATCAGAAATAAAGTGCTCATTTGTGTTTAGAATTCATAAAATTTAGAGTGGAAGCAGATTTACATGTTTTTCAAACACACTTATAGTTCCCCAGTAACTGAATTTTCTGTTCTAATATTTAAATTTTAATGAACTAAAATGAAGTGAGGTTGAAACTGAGCCCCGGTGTTTCACTGGCCACATTTTAAGCATCCAACAGTCCCTCTCATATAGCTTGGGTTACGTTTCCATGAGATGACACTTAGATTTTGGACTTTTGATCACATGCACTTTTGTGGGCAGGAGGCCAGGTGGGAGGAATGGGAACTTTTGTTTCACTCCTTGAATTTTCCTGAGGTATTTGTTGGAGATTTAAAACATAGTCTAAAAGTTTTTGGATGTTAGGATGCAGTGGTATGATTTGGAAATGCATCCACACTAAGTACTGCGAAATTGAAATGCTACCGTGAAAAGATCTTAGAAATCAGAAATGGGAAGGCCTGTAATATGTGTTGGCTTGAAGATAGTTTCCAGGTCATGGTTATCTACTGAAATACATGCTTTTCCTTCACTTTATCAAACAAATGAAAAAGAAACTTCTAGAATAAGTATATCCAGTGCTGATTCATGATAAAACACTGAGCAAAGTAGCACTAAAGGTCATGTATCTGTCTTGATCAACAACCTCTCTAGAAAAAACCACAGTCAACATCATGATCGACAGTGAAATATGAATGCTTTAGCTCTAATATTTGGAGCAAAACGAGGGGATCTCCCTCATTACTAGTGCTCAGTGTTGTATTGAAGCATTTAGTGAGAGAAATTTTAAAAGAGCAGAGACAAGGATTCACTTTGGAAAGGAAAAATTAAAATGGATCTTTGTTTTGTTTTGTTTTAAAAATGACATGACCATTTGTTTGGAGTATTGCAAGAATCAAAAGGGACAAATAAATAAAAGTACTAAAAAGCTCAACAATACTTTGAGGTACAAGATAGTGTTGAGAAATGAGTTAAATTCCAATATTCTGTTAATGAATATTCTGAAAGTGATAGCTGAAAAACTTATTACAGAAGCAACCTGAATAAAATATTTAGGCAGAAATTTAACAAAAGAAACGTACAACTCTCATTCTAATGACAACACATTGCTTTTGGAAGAAATTAAAGAAGACCTGAAAAAGAAAGGCAGGCCGTGTGTGTTGATTAGCATATTCAATATATTTGAGATGGTACTCCATTGGAAAGGCATGAGGTCTTTCCTTATCCATCGAGAGGCGGACACTCCAGCCTAGGCTACTTGGAGAGTTGCAGGGTAGCCAGGGCTATTTTGTCACAAACAAAACAGAGCGCAGGGAGGAAGAGAGAAGGAGAGGTGTGAGGGAGTGGAGATAGAGAGAAAGGAAAGGAGAGAGGGAGGGGGGAGGAGTGACAGAAGAATACTTAGTGGCTAAAGGATACACCTTGAAAATCGACCTGAGTGCAGGTGATGAGTCCCCGAAGAGCAGCCCTTGGCTGTGTTACAGCACCCTCCACCCTCAGGAGAAGGAGCCTTAGAGATGGTGGCAGCATAGATGGACTTCTGTCTAGGTCCAGCCGCTTGTCAACTTCCAGATGGTGCTGTCACCTCCAAGACTTCATCATAGAGATGTGGGTCACTTGAGAAGGAGGGTGCCCCTGGAAAATCCCGGGGCCATGAGACTCATCAGCAACACTTCAAGATCCTGGGTGCAGAGGTTGGGCCGAAATGCAGGCATTCCTTCATTTTCTGCCCATTGGTGGCCTTCTGTAAACAATGGGCAGAACCTCGGAGGAGCAGCACGTCTAAAATTGTGTATGCAGAGGGGTTCTTAGTCAGTTCCTCTGAGTTCACATGCAAGCAGGCTAAAAGACAGGTATGTAGTAAGGCTTGCTTCATTAGGGTGGACCCAGGGTCCTCCTCATCCATCCATAGCATTTTGCTGAGAAGTTACCTTCCTCCATGACTTGGAAATTCAGCACCCTTTAAGGTCCCAGGTGCCGGGATCAGAAAGCCTTGCTTTTCCCTTGGTGTTTCTGTAGGCCAGGTGTAAAATGTTCTTCATGGCTGTGCAAGAAAACTGAATGGAGAAAGTGTCTGTGTCTTGGGCAAGGTTGGATGGCAGCAGTGTGCAAAGTCTGGCTGACCTGGGCACGCGATGAAGGATCTTCTGTAAGAACGCTGAAGAGATTGGCACTTCTGGCAAAGGGAGCCCTGCTTAGCTTGGAGCTTTCTCCTTCTGAATGTTCTTCTCAGAGTTCCATTTTCGCGCCCATTCGCAGCCCTCAATCCAGTAGCTAAAACACTTCATTTGGTTCACCCAGTGGGCGTGGCCAGAGATGTAAAAGGAGGATTTGCACTGGGACTCGCTAATGCCCTCCATGCATTAACTTTGACACAGACGTTCTTCTAAACTACTGTGTAGGTTCTGTATCTGAAATGTCTTGATTTCTAACTTTGCTTATAGTAGTAGATATTTTAAGTTAGGGTATTCCAATGAAGTATAAAGGTTTTCAAATTTGTTTGGAAGAATGACTTCATAGACATGATCCATGATCATCGTCATTTGATCAGAAAAATTATCCAATAATCTTGCCTGAAATAGAAAAGTAAAGGCAGCTTGCTTCCAGTCCATCTGCGGAACTGCTGTCTCTGTGATTTACATCAGGTGTCCCCAGGCCTCCCCTGCTTCTCTCCCTCCCTCCCTCCCACGTCCCTTCTCTCCCTCACCCCGCCCCTCATTTCTTCCAATCTTGCCTTCTTTCCCTCCCCTCCCCTTTATTTCTTTCCCCTCTTTTTTTCTTTCTCTCCCTTTATTTTCCATTTCTTCCATTTTATGTACATTTTCTATGTTAAAAATCTTTGTACTCTCCCGTAGAGAAGTCTTGGTCTCTTAGGCTCAAAGACCATGGTTCTGGCTCTTTTCTCTGGCATTTAATCTAATACTCATGTATTGGCTTTGACCTTCCTGTGTTGGTCAGCGCAGAACCGCTGTAAAGTTACTTTATGTTACATGACTTCAAATCCTTTTCCACCAAATTGCAATTTTAGCCACCATACTAGAATTTTGGGTTGATCCATCTCACTGAATTAGGCTTTTGGCTTACTGAATTTCTAGACTGTTTAAGCTTATTTTCCTCTCTCTCCTTTTTATATCTCGTTCCTTCTAACTCTTTTCCCTCTATCCTTTTATTTCCATTCTTTCCACCTCTTTGCCTCACATTTTTCTTACATTTCTTCTATACATTGAGCCCTTACCATTGAATGAAAAAATGAGAACATGATTGCTCCTAAGTATGGTTGAGGAGGTTTGCCATAGATATGAGGGAGAAAATAGTCAAAGGCATCTGGAAGGATCCAGACTGAACATGGCCAGCAGAATGAACTGGGCCATGAGAAGAATAGGGGGAGGGGATCTGGCAGAGAAAGTGAAAAGAGAGGAGAGAAGGCAGGAGGGGGACCAGGAGCTAAGAAGCCAGGAGCGAGTCAGGAGACCAAGAGGGCACATAGTCAAAATGACTGAGTATATATAAGATCAGAAGCTGGGGAAGGGAAACAGAAATCCAGACCCGGGAGGGAGAGGTTTAGGGTAGGGGTTGGGTGAGAGTACTGGGAGGGGCCACAGGTACTGGGTGAGACTTATCCTGGGTTTCTTTGAGTTCTAACATTACAGCCTTTTGTTGATGATAAGAAGTGACATAATTTCTTCTATAGCTTTCTGCTGAAATTGGGATGTCATTGTGGTGGTTTGGGGTGGGTAGGAAGGCTGGAATGATGGTCAAATGATGGGCTTACTTTCCAGGTTCTTTGGGACCAGCTGGGGCTAATGAAATGCAGGCCATTTTGGAGCAATCTAGGATGCAGGTTCGGAAGGAACACCCGGGACCAGCACGTTGAAGGTAGTTTGTACA
Organism: Peromyscus californicus insignis; assembly: GCF_007827085.1. Classification (NCBI taxonomy): domain Eukaryota; kingdom Metazoa; phylum Chordata; class Mammalia; order Rodentia; family Cricetidae; genus Peromyscus; species Peromyscus californicus. Next base: position 77,278,652 of record NW_026294413.1, on the reverse strand, counting down.
GTTTTCAGTTGATTGGAAACCTGTTGGGACAGATGTAGATGGGGGACATAAGGTAACATTTAAGCACTTAAGGGAAAATTTGTACATTTGAAATTTTAGGCTTATGGTCCTGGTAGTTGTATGGGGGCTCCCAAGACCAGGGAAGAAAGAGAGAAATCCTACCCTCAGGAATAGGCAGGCGGGGAAACATAGGCTGTTGATTGATAGTACTTATCTGGAGTCGTCCATTTGGCCTGTAAGAGGTGGATCCAAGTCAACTCCCCAAAGCTCACAGAATTTTTTTAAGTAAAAGTTTTAGATATATTAGCATTACCATTGTAATCTGTGTTGAAATCTGCATTGTATAAAAAGCAGTAGACTCTTTGCCTTTGAATCATAACAAAAGCTTGGGACCCCAAAAAATGATTGTGGGTTAAAAGCATGAACATTCTCTCCAGAAGGCTAGATATAGATTGGACAGATGTTTTTAGCACAGTGGCAAGGACCTTAAATCTATACTTAGGAGACAAGCTTGTGACCGTCATAGAAGTCAGTTCTTTACCAAGGCTGGACTAATAGCTTATCAGAGCTCCACCGATTACTACCAAACTTTTGAAGTCTTAATATAACAATAGCATAATGAGAATGAAAGAGATCAGAAACAATTCTATACCTTCCACATCCTCAGACCTTTACATAAGCCTGTTTTGTGAGTTTATCTTTTTCAGAGTGAAGTCTGTCAGCAAGGTAAACTGTGTCTGTGTCTGCATTTCTCAGCAGGAGACCTAGTAGCTCTAGAAAAGTGAAGCCTGACTGTATATGAGATGAATTAACAAGGCAGCTGCAGCCTTGGAGAGGAACTGGTTTACTTGCTGCTGTTAACTTAAGGCTACAGTCAGCTGTCAATATCATCAGAGATCTGAGAAGGATAAATTGTAACAGGAAGTATAATTCAAATGGCCTATGTATAAATTAACATGACGAAACTTACCGCTACCTGGATGGTTACCCTAGGCTCCCGTGGTCCCTATGGCTTCATTGAGGGGCAGAGGTCATAGGTCTTAGGCTATCACATAGGAAAGAATCACATCTTTAGTTACCACATGGAGCAGCATTGGCCTTCAGTTGCCACACCCAGAAAGTCCGAGAGGTTTTCCTGTGTTGGAGGAACCTGGGAAAACTGACCAGCTGTGGTGAAACAGAACAGAGCCAACTCAATGGTGTCCACAATGTGGGCGGGACCCTGGTGGTGGGCAAGGCATGGGCAGTTCTTCCCAGTGGTCAATATGGTCACAATGCAAGTGGAGTCATCTGTGTCCCACTGACTTCTGTGAAGACCGTAGGGTCCATTAGGCACTGGCGTTTCTGTCTATTATGGGAAACTTTTTCACTAAATACTTTAATTGCTATATTCAGCTGAGCTCTATTATTATCTATTAAGTAGACCTGATTTTAAATAAACTTTAATTGTTTTAGTTACTTGCTTTAGGCTTAACCTTGAAAACATATACAGGAGGCTAGGTAGAGCCTGTCACCAAATGAATTATATTTGTGCTCAGCATGACTATGAGCATAGTTCTGAGAACATTAATAATTTATTATTTATAATGTTACTGAGCATTAATTTGCATGTTGTAGGATCAGGACATGCAAATTTCCTTTATCCCTGTTAAGTCTGAGCCTTAGAAATTTGAGTTGAAGATTTCCTTAAAGATCTTTTAGCATCAAAATAAAACTTTAAATCACAAATTCAATAAATTTTAAACCATAAATACTGTCTATAGGGAGATCAGGAACTTTACTGATCCTTTTATAGCGCACCATTACAGAATATCACAGTTTGTTGTAAGACCCAGTTTATCTAAAATGGCTAAAGCTTAACAAAGTTAGCAAAGACAAAGAGGATAGACATATCTCTTCAGGTCAGTCACAGTTACCATGAGTAAGCCTTAGGAATTTATAAAACGTATTTACAAAATATACCTTGGTTTATACCATGTGGTCATTTTAACTAAGGTGGGTGAAGTTACGTTGTACATGCTCTTTTTTTAACCTTAGTAAAGATGGCTGCCAGCTGCATCTTTGCTTCTATCCTGTCAAGATGGAGGGGGAACCACATGGCTGCTATTTAAAAATATCTATTTTCCTAAACAAGAATTGAATTCAAGATACATATACAATAACTAGATCTATTTTTTAAACAAGAGTTGAATCACATATAGTATGTTGTAGCAAATTAAGATTATCCATGTGTAGATTTTTTTTTATAACTATAAGCCTTTTGTTATATTTTAAGCTAAATTTTGGTGCAGATTTTTAAGCCATGCCCAATGAACTTACAAACCCTGAGACAGTTTATAACATAATTTTTAAAGAGAGTCTTTTGAGAGCAGAGAGTAAATAAATCATAGAGATAAAAGATTATTAAGAGTGGAAAGTAGAAAAACTTAGAGACAAGAGACTTGGAGGTACAGAGCAGAGCAAATTTAGATATAAAAGATTTGGGGGATCATCTGTTTGTACAGTAACAGAAGTTATACCATATGAGAGACTTTCAAAATCAAGTTTTTGGCCATTGAGCTGCCCTGAGGCCAAGCTGTTTGCAGCAAGACAGCAAGACTTTAGTAAAGAGAGGAAAAGAGAAAAGGTCGTATGAGGCCCAGGGGGGCACAAGGAAGAGACCGAGAAGCCTGCTTTGAGAGAATGGCAAGGAAAAGGGTCACAGTGTATGCTCAGGGGGCATAAAGAAGCTGAGGGACTTCCAGGAGGGAGCTGAGAAGAAACAGGGTCACAAAGTATAGGGGTTTCACCTGAGGAGGATTTGTAGAGGCTCAGAAAGGCTTAAGGAATAGCCAGAGCAGGCAGCTCCTAAGAGGAGGAGAGGAAACTCAGGAGGGAGCTGAGAACAAAGGGAGCAGAGGAGAGTGAAGTGTCCTGGTGACAAGAATGTCAATCCAGGGTGTCCCCAAGTGGACTGAAAGACTTGCCCAAGAGAAATGTCCCAAATCACAGAGGAGAGACATCCCTTTCCATGTGACAGGGGCCCAGTAGGGTAAGAGCAGCATCCTGGTACACAGGTGTGGCTTTCATGGTAGACCAAGCAGGGAGCTCCAGGGTGACACTTCTTCAGTAGAGGAGGAGAGGAGAGCAATTGAAGAGGTGGGCTGGGAGAGTCCTTGAGGGAAAGGGAAGGGGTAAGTGTCTTTAGTAGAGAGATGCCCACATGGACATAGATAGAGGGATGTGCTTGGGTGACAGGTGTCCTAGGAGGGTGCAGCAGGCTGCAGGAGCCAGAGAGACACTTACAGAGTAGACAGGAGAGACAAATGGTTAGAGCAGGGAGCGGGAGGAAGCAGCTGAAGAAGTGGACTCTGGAATTTGGAGTCAAATACAGTGGGTGGCGAAGCCATCAGAAACAAATCATTCAGACACGCCTTAGAAGAGTCAGGTCATCAGCCTGGTTTGGAGAGGCTGAGTCCTTAGAAGGGTGCTCATATATGCCAATCCTGTGATTTCGGCAGCAGATGAATGTAAAAATGAGGACATGACTGCTCCTAGGTGTGACTGAGGAGATGTAGTGTACATATGAGGGAGAGCACAGCCGGAGGCATCTGGAAGGATCCAGACTGAACCACTATGCTCTGCTGATTCATCGTTTAAGACCCATTTAAGGCAAATTCCTCCATGAGACCTACCAGCCTGCCCTTTCTCCAACTTCCATCCGAGTTCCATGGCTCTTCTCTGTGCTCCAAGGGCTCTAACCTCATCTATGGTGGCTTTTCTGTAGCCAGTTAGACTTCCCTCCTTTCTATCCAAGGCTGGGAACGAGCATTTCTAGGGTGGCCACTCATTTGTAGCTCCAGATTGAGTGTACCAACCCAGGGGGACTGGTGTGAGATTCGGGAGTAGGGGGTATCATAGAGGTCACTGTTCCCAGCAGAGGGTGGAGTTGGAGTCCTGTAGAAGTACCCCTGCATTATCCTATTCGGCCTTCACATATGGCTTTCAAACTCTCCATTCCCATCCTCTCAGAGAAGCCAGAGGCAGAGCCACACTGGGGAGGCCACTGGGTGGGAAGGCATCTGCCCAGGTGTCCCTCAAAAGACAAGATGTAATGGAGACTAAAGACAAATTGGATTCTACTTTTGAATTTCCTTTGAGCCCAAGCTAATAAATTTAATGCTCTTTCCCCTTTCACCTACTTAGTAACAAGGAGCATTATGATTTGGGGAGCTAGAATGACTTAAATATTTTATAAAAATTACTATTTGTCACATTAGAAGATTTTCAGAAAGCATTTTAACACTTATTACCGAATTGAAATTTTTGTTTTTGTCTTGTGACAGTGTATCCCAGGGAAGACGGTTTGGGATGACTTTTGTCATTTGGAATGGTTTGTGGAGGCTTCTTAATGCTTCGGTAACACGGTCTGGTCTCATGAGAAAGAGGATGTAAAACCGTTTCTCTCTTTTTGTGCAGTGTAGTTTTTTTGTCTTTCTTTTTGTCTGTATAGTTTTCATACTCTTTCAAAGAAAGAACTTTTCTCAGCTTTCCAGGGGGAATTAAAAATAACTCAAAGTGGCGGGGGGGGGGGGGGGGGGGGAGTCCACAAGGAGGCTCAGTGGGTAGAGGAACCTGCTGATGAGCTTGGTGGCCTGAGTTTGATCCCTGAGATCCACATGGTGGAAAGAGGGAATTGACTTCTCTGAGCTGTCCTCTGACCTCCACACATGCCCCAGAGTCTGTGTATTCTCATGCACACACACATTCACATGTGCGTGCACACACACAAATAAATAAATAATAAATGTAAAAGATCCTTTAATAAGAGAACAAGCAAGCAAGCAAGCTAAGGTCTCTAATAGATAAGGTACAGACATTCCACATGGCATGAAGACACAGTTTGCAGCAACACAGATCTACTCAGCATTTTCTTTCAACTCAAGGCTGGAGCATGGTTTCCATTGACCTAGAAGGCATAGGTCACCATTAGCAAAGAGTTTCCAGTTAAATTGCTTTCATAGGAACAGTAACAAGATTATTTTGAAATAAGTTTGAGGTTTATATTAGGTACTCTCAAGTGATTAAGAAATTGCATACAAAAGTGTATCTGTATACACCAGCTGCATTTTTTTGAAGAAATTGATTGCTTACTTTTTTTTCCATTAAAGTAGTTTTACAATTTATAATAGCAGGTAACAGTGAGAAACAAGAATTAAACAAATGAATTAAAAATGAGAAAAATTGTGTGTGTGTGTGTGTGTGTGTGTGTGTGTGTGTGTGTGTGTGTGTGTGTGTGTATTAAAGTGGGGTGAGAGGGGTCAAGTATATGGAGTGCTTTTTAACCTGTTATTTAAAGCTTACACGGCCCCCAACCCTGTGCTTCTGATGTGTTTGCAAATTTAAAACTCATCATTAAAAATAAAAGATCGAAAGTTAACAAAACAAGAGAAAATTTCGCCCCTTCCAGCAGACAGCAGGAACGCAGGTCAGGCAAGTTCAGGACTTCCCAATAAGTCTGCTTCAAGGCTTGAAGCAGCTCTTCTGCAGATACTCACAGGCTCTCCAGCCCACAGGCCCTTGGCTGACAGACACGAGCCTGTGCTTCATGAGAAGGGAGGTGTGGCTGCAGCCCTGGCTGAAAGAAACCAGATCTCTCTGGTGATGAGTGATGAGCTCCTCGTGATGGATGGTCTTGAAGGGGACAGGTGGGGGCAGGGGCAAGGTCTCCTAGGAGGAGGGGCAAGGTGAACTTCGCAATACTCAGCACAAGCAATCAGTCCCTGCCAGGGCATTCGTCTGAGTTTCCGGCCCTCCTCTGTCCCAGCTGTTCTATTACTGGAGTCTAGGATCCAAGCTTCTCCTTCCTGCCTGGGACCCTCTCTAGCACACTCCCCAGGAAATCCCAGCCACACTGCATTACATCTGCGTAGGGTGAGGCTTAAAGAACAAAGCATCCTCTAATGCTTAGCGTGAGAATGATTCAACTCCACTCGGGAATGGGCCAAGGAGAAGGACGCACAGTTCTGCCTAAGAATTTTTGTTTCTTGTTTACAGAGTTCAAAGTGTGAGGCCGAGAGCCATTGATTCTCCTTGAGAGGGTGACTTTGTTGCCCTTTGGGTGACGGTTCCCTTCTGGGCTCCCATCTTTTTCTTTCTCTCTTTTTTTTTTCTTTTTCTGTAACTACTTTGGTTTTTAATGGTCCTTGTTGTGATGTACAAGGCTGGACTCCAGCTGTTCTTCCCAAACCTCTGGGAGAGGCCTAGATACATCTCCTTCACATAAATCTTGAATCCAGTTCTAGGAGTCTTTAAGCCTGACCCTGATATGCCCAGGCAGGAGATGATTAGAACCAGCAGAGGTGGCAAAGTCAGGTGCCAAGTTGTGTCCACTTCATAAAGACACCATCTGGCAGCAGCTGTCTCAACATGAGCTGCTGAGTGACATGCTTCCATCTGAACACAGCAGGGCAGGACTGGAGATGGACAATCTGATGTTGATATTTTTATAGAACTTTCCTAGGAAGACTGAAGTTGGGGTGAGGGTATAGATTTGCTGATGATATCTGAGGCCATGAGAGGGGTCTCTGTTCTCCATAACATTGTATTTTACCTGATATGATTTTGTTAGCTATATAATTGAATAAATGCCACATCAATTTGTTATTTCTATACATTCGTCACTATGTTGTGTATCTACGAGAGGCCATCACTCAAATGTGCTAATACTAAACTTTAATGACATCAGTTATTTAACTTTTAGTAAAATTGAGCATTTTAAAATTGAACTCTCATCAAAATCCTTGGGTGTGGCTGGTGACTAGTTCTGGTGAACGTGCTTTGAGCGAAAAGATCTACGTCACTTCTTGACTGAGGCTCTTCAAAGTGCTTACTTAATCCCTACTTCTCTCCCGCCAGAAACCATGTGTTGAGAGGGCAGAACTACCCAACAGAGGCAGGTGGAACCCTCTAGTCACCCCAGGAAAGCAAGCTCCTCTCCCAAGCGTTTTGAAACCTAAATGGACTTGGTGCGAGCGAGCGAGCGAGTTTTACACACGGGCATTGAGATTTCCATTCCTGTGTGTTGTTACAATGCTATGGTTGGAGGTGTCCCCTCCATAATCCTGTGGTAGAAAATTGATCCTCACATTCAACAGCTAATGGTAAGTAGAGGCTGGGCTTTGGGGAAGTGGTTGGGATTCGACGAGATAGTAAGGGTGGGGCTCTCATGATTAATGTCTTTATAAGGAGAGAAGAGACCTGAGCTCGCTTTTCTCATCATGTGACACCCTCTGCCTCGCTATGATGGAGGAAGGCCCCCCACTAGTGGCTGCACAGATGTCCCCACCATGCTTTTGGAATTCCAGACCTATTTTAGAACCTCCAGAACCACAAACCAAACACACTTCCATTCTTTATAGATTACCTAATATCAGTCATTCTGTTATGGCAATAGAAATTGAACACAGATATTAAGTCCTTTACTAGCTTCTCTCTGATGGAGACGAAAAGTCATTTGAGTGGAGAAGCTGTTCATAGAGACCACTTGTTCAGGTCCTTAAACATCAGATTGGGAAGCTAATGAGAGCAGTAGTGAGTATGAGAATTCCCTGCCCCCGTCTTGGTAATGGGGTAGAAGGATGGGGTATTAAGACACTTCAGTAATTGTTACTTAAAACATGACTTAGAAATTGTTGAAAAGTAAGTTGGTCTAATACTTTTGGAAGACAATTTTGTCAACATATATGGATAATTAAATTACATATTTTCTGCGGGCTAAAGAGATGGTATAGAAGTTAATAATGGATATTGCTTACAGACAATATGGATTTGCTTCCCAGCACCCACATGGTGGCTCACAATTATCTGTAATTCCAGTTTCAGGGGATCTGATGCCTTCTTCTGGCCTACACAGCACCTACACACATGTGGCACACAAACAGACATGCAGCCACACACACACCCATACACATAAATAAATAAAAATAAATAAATCTTTAGGGAGCTAGAGAGATGCCTCAGCAGATAAGAGCACTGGCTGCTCCTCCAGAGGACTCAGTTCTGATTCCCAGCACCCACACAGTGGCTCCTCATGGGCGTATGATAACCTCTTCTGGTATGAATGTGGTACACAGATGTACATGCAAGCAAAACATCAACACATGTATAATAATGAAATAATAATTTCAAATCGTTAAAAATTATCCAGGTATGGTGGCACATGCCTTTAATCCCAGCACTTGGAAGGTAGAAGCAAGTGGCTCTTTGTGAGTTTGGAGCCAGCTTGCTCTGTATAGTGAGTTCCAGGACAGCCAGAGCTACACAGTGAGACTCTGTCTCAAAAACAAAACAAAACAAAACAAAAAAGCCAAACAACAAAGAACCCTAGAAACTACACAGTTTTTTTTTTGTTGTTCCAGCAAATGTCACTCCTAGAAATGGGAACTCCAGAAATAATTACATAAGTATTAAAATTATTACAAACTTATAATTACTATAAATATTCAGTAATAGGTAATTATCCAAAGAATAAGTCATTTCATTTGTCCCTTAGTGTATATGCAGATTTAATGGTGAGGACTGATTTATGTGTGGTGGAGAGTGATGGTCACTCCGAAAGATAGCTTCTAAGATGGTCCCCAATGTCTCCGTCTTCCAGTTTTCATGCCATTGTGTTGTCTCCACTTCTTGAGTATGGGCTAGACCTACTGGCTGGCTTTAATGAATAGACATGAAACAAGAAAGGGGACGCCATCTCCTGTCTCCATAAGGCCTGGCCGTTTTATTCATTGCTCCTAATGTTTTACTGGACTCGGGCTTTTGGTTGGAAGTTCTCAGTAGGCAGTGAGTGTCCTTTGCCAATCTCTTCCTGGTGCTCTCCTTTGGCTTCTTTTACTTCAGCCATTCTGAAGTGTCTTCCTCACTTCTCTTCATTGTTTCTTTGGGGCCACATGTCAGCATTTTAGGTTCCTTATGGTAGCAATACGCTGAATTGTAGGTCCTTTGGTCCTGGGTTACTTACCTTCCTTGGTGAATGGCTTTCTCACCACATATTGCTATTCATTTTATTTTAAATATTTTTTACACTAAGTGTGTGTGTGTGTGTGTGTGTGTGTGTGTGTGTGTGTGTGTGTGTGTGTGTGTATGTGTGTGTGTGTGTGTGTGTGTGTGTGTGTGAGTGAGTGTGTGAGTGTGTGTGTCCATGGCACATATGTGGAGGTCAAAGAACAACTTACAGGAGTCTATTCTCTCCTTCCACCATGTTTGTTCATGTTTGTTGAACTCATGTCATCAGAAGTCTTAGTTACTCTTCTATTGCTGTGGAAAGACACCATAACCAAGACAATTTGTAGAAGAAATAGTTTATTTGGGACTTACGTTTTCAAAGAGTTAGAGTCCTTGACCATCATGGTGGCAGGCAAGCAGGCATGGCACTAGAGCAATAGCTGAGAGCTCAGATCTTGATACAAGTATCACACAGATAGAACAACACACTGGGAATAGTGAGAGTGTTTTGAAACCTCAAATCCCACCCCAGTGATACACATTCTACAACAAGACCACACCTCCTAATCCTTCCCAAATAGTTCCATCAATGGGGAACAAGCATTCAAACATAAGAGTCTCTGGGGGCCATTTTCATTCAAACTACCACATCAGTTGAATGCAAGCACCCTTACTCAACTGAGTCATCTTTGACAGCCTATTGTTATTATTATTATTTAGTGCTTGTGTGTGTGCGTGCTCATGCATGATGTGTTTATGTAGGCATGCATGCCATAGTGTCAATGTGGATGTCAGAAAACAACTTCGTGTGGGGTCAGTTCTCTCTTCCCATCTTTACTTGGGTTCCAGGGTTTGAACTCAGGCGTGTGCAACAGGCATCCTTTACTGCTGAGCCATCTCGACAGCTTTTGTATGGTCTTCTCCAGAGAGACTGAAGCTTGCAGGCTGTGTTAGCTTTTCTGGACCTCAGATGATGAGGCACAGCACTGTATTATGTTAGTGTAGGGTTATCTTCCCCATATATCCTTTATTTTTCAATAACCTAGTAAGAAACACTCCAATCAGTATTCACAATGCAAACCCAAACAGACCGGAGCTTTTTTCTCTAGGTTTCCTTGGTCTAAACAGGAAAAAGTTCCTTACTCAATAACAGAACAACTTGCTTTCTGAGAAAACCTCGTTTGCCTCACCACTGATTTGGACCATACAACACCTCCATCCTTAAATGAGAAGAACATCACTAGCAATTTCTATGGCCATACACTTCAGTATTAGTGACTTTTCTCATCACTGTGACCAAGCACCTGGTAAGAATCAGCTTAAGGAAAGAAGCATTTACTTTGACTTATAGTTTGAGGGTGGTATAGTCCATCATGGTGGGAAAGTCATGGCAGTGGGAGTGTGAGGAAGCAGAATCAGGCGTTGGCTGCACATCTGACCCTGGCACCCATGCAGCAGAGAGTGTACAGGAAGTGGGGCCAGGCAATAAAGCCTCCAGGCCTGCTCCCAGTGATCCACCCTGTTCCAGTGAGGCTCCACTTCCTGAAGGTTCTGTATCCTCCCCAGACAGCACCAGAGCTGGGGGCCAAATGTTCAAACACATGAACCTAGTGGAGACATTTCACATTCAAACCACCACAGCTTCTCATGAAGGTCTGGGGTTTGCTTTCATGGTCCTGAACGAGTTTCTGACAGTCAGTGCCTGAGAAGGACATTGTCATCTTCATCTTGATATAGCCAAACGCCTAGGAAGCAGCACCAAGAAGGTGGGTGAGACATTTGAGGCTGGTTCCAGGAAGATGTTCTCAGTCTTACAGTTCACATTCTCTTAGGAAGCCAGTTGCCATTATATGAGCAATCCCGTGAAGAAGACCACACGCCTGTCACCTTGCCTGGCATATAAAAGATACTCCAAGAGTAATTTTTGAGTATTTATGTTCACGTGTTCAGTAAATATTTAAGAGACATCTATATGCTGGGAGCTATCTTCCTTTGTAGCTGGTGACTAAGAGACACAGGCTTCCCTTCAAAAAGGGTGTGGTGTAGGGAGGGTCTGAGAGGGCCACGAGAGCATCTCAGGGGAGAGTTCTTAGGGTGTCTGAGGAAATGTGTCTGGTGGCTGGAGTGGAAGAATAGAAAATGGTGAATGGTAACATGTGGGCAGGGGTTGCACAGAGTCACACATTTGGTGATGTCATTGACAGGGCTGATCAAAGACACGAAAAGTAGAAGGGAGAGCGTGTAAAGAAGGATGGCCACCTTCCTGTCTTTATGGTGCTGTTTACTGAGCTTAGAACTCAGGAAAATAACTGGGTGCATGGGGAAAGATGAAGAGCCCATTTCCCACACACGGGTGGTACCTGGGATGTAGCCCAGGACCTCACAAATGCTAGGCAAATGGTCTGCCACTGGGACAAAGAAGAGCTAGTTTCAAAAAATATTCCGGAAGAGTTGTCCATGGATTGGCTAGGTCGTGGGTGTGGCAGGCAAAAGTGAGTTCTGGGGGGAAGGCAATAAGCCAGGAATGGGAATGAGGAGGACATGGATGTTTTATAAATCTGTCCAAGATTGCAGAGAAGGGGATAGAGACAGGAACTAGGGCTTGGGATCTGAGTGAATCTGTGGAAATGTGCTTAGAAATATGCATAGCATTATGTGTGAGATGGAACACTCAGTCCTTACAAATTCTCATGATCATTGTTTTTGTTGTTAATAGAGACAGAGATGAAAGCAGAGCGTGGTGGTGTTCCAGAAGCCAAGAGAAGGGTGTGCTGAAAAAGAGCTGGCCAAATGCCACAGAGTTAGAAGCTGGACATGTCACAGTAGAAACAATTATTCAGAGAGGGACACACTTAGGGCTCCTCTGGAGGTATAGCACGATTTCTGACCCACTCACAGGCCTTTGCTGTTTACAGTACTCATAGGAGACCTCTAAGTTTGGATGCATTTTCAGCTGTAACTGAACCAACCAGCTGTGAGTTTGTTCTCTCTCTCTCTCTCTCTCTCTCTCTCTCTCTCTCTCTCTCTCTCTCTCTCTCTCTCTCTCTCTCTCTCTCAATTTGAGGGGCTCAGGAAGACTCGAGGGTGTATGGAGGAACAGGGTGATGCCAATGAGGGCTTGGAGAATGGGCTGGTGGCGCTTCACTTGTTACAAGCAGACCTCACTGTGAAAGGCCTAAGATAATCAGGACATGCAGGCCTAGACATCAGAGACTGAAGGGATGTTGTTTGCACGTGTACGTGCCTGTTTCCAGAGGTGTGGGCACAATGAGAGAGCACAGGTCGCCTGACGCAGCAGAGGCCATGGTTCGGGTACGCACATCCCCACTAGTCCATGTACGAGATGCTTGAGCCCCAAAGCAGAAATGCTGTAAGATGTGCAACCCTCAGGAGGAAGGGACCAGGGTGAAGGAGGTGCTCAGCTTCTCGGTGGAGACGCGAAGCCTTGGAGGAAATGAATGTAGTTCTTCTCATGGACTCCTTACTTGGTGTGAGGAAAATGTTCCTGGCTCCTCCCCGCTCTTTGACTTCCTGTCTCATTGCTGTGATCTCTCTCCCTCTTATTCCTGATAATGTGATGACAACAGAGCTGGAAACATTGTTTGGATTTTCAGCTTCCAAAGATGAGAGCTAAATAAGCCTTTTAGGATTACTGTTTTTTTTCCAGCATTTCCCGCCAGCAATGGAAAACTGTCTGGTATAGGACGCAATGGAAGGAAGAACCACTGCTCAAGTTTCCCAGACGTTTGCTCAGTTCAAGGCCATCACCACTGCATTTGGAGCAAGCAAGGCATCTCAAAAGTTCAGGATGCCTCTGTTGTGAGGGATAGACAGTAGGAGATGATCACATGCTGCTTCCCTGACACAAAGTGATTTGGGGACTTTTTGGATTTTGCATATTGTACTGATGGCTTCACTTTAAGAACACTCAATACTGTAAAAAATAAATGGAAATCTAAATTCTTGAAATAGCCAGGCAGTGGTGGTGCACACCTTTAATCCCAGCATTTGGGAGGCAGAGGCAGGAGGATCTCTGTGAGTTCGAGGCCAGCCTGGTTTATGGAGCGAGATCCAGGAAAGGCGCAAAGCTACACAGAGAAACCCTGTCTCGAAAAACCAAACCAAACAAACAAACAAAAAAAAACCAACCAAACAAACAAAAAATTCCTGAAATAAATACAAAATGGAAATGTGAGGGCAAAACTCCGATTTTGAATTTCGTTTATGCCCCTTATCTATTCCTCTCCACAAATCCGTATTGTTTCTCTACTGAATAATTTGTCTTGAGGCTTTGGAAAATAGCTCTCCCACACCCCTAGTGATAATTTCCATTTGAAAAGGTTCCCCAGCAACTTGTTAGGGGTGTGCCTATTCCACAGTCAGAAATGTGTCCACAGATGTTAGTTCAAGTGTAAATTGTACCAACGAGAGAGAGTCAAACTGAGGCATTTGCCTATCTGAATTCATCGACGACCACTTCTGATGGCGCACATTTTGACAGTTTTATTTTAATAGGTAACTATGTCTTTTATATTTCAGGATAACTTTTCCCCTAGGTGCTTAGTAGGGAGACGATCACAACAGGAAGTTGGGCACTTCCAATGTGAGTGAACTTCACCAGGCCAGTGATTAGAGCCTTTGTAGAATTCTCCTGGCATTTTGAGGAGTGAGATGCTGACAACTTTGGGCCCTGCCCAGAAGAGAAAATAAATTCAGAGAACTTGCATTTGTTTCAAGTGGTCAAGGCCCCCTCACACCCTCCTCCTGTCCCAGTAAAGTAGAACCCTAGTGACAGATCCCCAGTCTCTCCGAGACACACCAGGCATGCTATGGTCCATGCCACTGTCCCCAGGCTCATGTCTTGATAGAACCATAAGTCTCAAGCAGCCCCACAAGGCCAGTGGAACACTCCTCTTTTCTAAGTCTGAAGAAGGTGAGATCTTCGCTAGACAACTCTTTATTTTGTGTATGATCCAAAAATTAGGAGGTCAAAAATATTCTTTTCAATTATTTTTGAAAGTCTCGATTTTAATGCCTAAACTGCTGGACTTCCAGCTGGTTTCACAGACACACCTCCCTTTTGGCATTTCTGGCAAACTGTAAGCCATTCAGATGCTTCAGTAGTAGGAGGGGGTAGGGAGCACATAGTTCTTTCTTCTTGGGAGCTGCATGTAGTTTTGGCTCTTCGAGTGTCTCCTAGCACCATTGCTTAGCACACCATGACCACAAATATGCCTCTTCCTGGTGGAGTGCTGTTAGCATGCTCCCGGAGAGACGCATTGTTTGAAGCAAATGTCTTCACTCCTACAGCCACACCAAGAACAGACTTTTACACACTTCTACCTGTGTGACCACCCAGACTGTAAGTGTCTTGGAACTTTGGAGCTCATAATTCAAGGAAACCACTCACATGCACAGATGAGAAATACATTCCTAGTTCATGTGTCACTGAGGGCTGGGCTGAAGAAATGGCAGCAAACAGCCGAAGGAAGGAGCAAGAAAAACCACAGCTTTGCCTACAAAAATTGGCCCTTTGAGGCCAAATGTGCTAGTGCTTTGGGCAGGTTATATGCTCAAATTTGCTAAATTGTTTATAGGAATCTCATTTTAAAACAGAAATCTTTCCTTGAGTGTCTGCATTCTGAATTAGGAACATTTCGGTTTCAACTTGGTTAGGCTGTGTTGGTATAGCAAGGTGCAGGTGTCGGGAAAGGAAAAGCAGACTTCTGAGGAAACCCATTGCCTCACAGAACAGCGGGCTCAAACTTTCAATTATCCAATGCCTTACAGTGGGTGTGGAGAGGACTTGAAGAATAGCATCTTCTCAGGGAAATGAGACCAAAATAGTCTGTTACTTTGATTTGTCAAAATAAGCAAAGAACCTTTACGTCATAGTTCCTTTTTGGGCCAAGGGCAGGTGAAGTTGTTGCCTATGGACCCTTTCACTGGAGCATGAGTGGCAGGTGTGTTCACAGCCAGTCAGGAGGGAAAGCCCTGAAATACAACTAGGAAAGCATTAAAAGCTGATCAATCACTCAGATCCAGGCAGGAAAAAAAGCAGAGTCTGGTGGACAACTGCCCAGGCAAAAAGGAGCCTTTTGGGCATAGTAAGGAGAAATCTAGGTGTTAGAGCATCAGATACTGGCCCTTGAGTGGAGGCTAATTTTTCTTGATGCTTTTAGGATTTCTGCTTTGGTATAGATGGTCTAGAGTTTACAAGTATTGTTTCCTGGCTAAAAGGAGATGAGAGATCCATGGGTGATAATAGTGACAACGGAGATGTTTGCTGGACTTACAACTCTACACACTTGAACGTAGTCCTCTTCAGCAACATTCATCCTGATATTTTATTATTTTTATTTTATTTGCTTTGCAGACAGAGAAAACAGGATAGGTGACCTATAAAATGAATGGTGGAGCCAGGATTTGAACCCAGGCAGTCTGACCCAGCATCCCAACTCATAACTCTTTTTCTTGGCCTCTTTTGTTCAACATACCCATTAAGTGGTTTTTCTGATGAACCCGCTACGGAGCCCACTATGAACCCACTAAGTCCACTTGGAATCATACACTTCAAATATCAGTGTTCTCTCAGCAAAAATCCCTAGCAGCTGAAAAGCATGAAAACAATGAGTCCTTGTGACTTGGTGTAGAAATGGTTTCACTGTTACTTGCCTCAAGAATGTGTTATTTGAACTTTTGTGCTCTTCCGAAGTGTTCTCTTAAGATGGTGGAGTAAAAGGAGACCTCTGGGAATGTTTTCAGATAGTTGACCTCTGTGTGGTTAGTCCTGCAGAGTTGGTAGCAAGTGACCATCTCAAAAGCTACCCCGTGCTAAGCACCGAGACAGTGGGCTCTGAGTTCGCATTCTCCTGCATCATTCCCCTAGATTTTGATTATGCCTATAATACAGGTCATATAGTCCATTTGAGAGATGAGGAAATGGGTACGGGAATTAAATAATTTGCTTACTCAATGTCCTCAAACAAGAAAACTATAAACTAGATTTGCAGATGTGTCCTTATTCTTCAACACCACAATAGATATGTTAGCACTTAGTGACAGTTGTCTGGATAAGAATGTGAACATTGCTTCATCGATTTCTCAATCCAAGTCAAAGAATTGTGATGCCTTTGTAGTGTATCGACTTGGCTAGGCTGGACTGAAAATTAATAATTTTGTATGTGTCTGGTGACAGGAGAATCACAAAGAAAATTCTTGGGCCAGAGGAGAAGCTACCACCATATTCTAGCTCACGTACTGTTACCGATCCTCTGAGCCTCCTTGTGGTGGGGGCCAAGCAGTTGCCAAGCATATCATTGCTCTCTTCCCCCTGGGTTCTCCTTCATTTTTCCCACTTCTGGGTCAGGTGAGTTGAGTTTTGGGAGAAAGGGCCCTGCTTTTTGTCAAGCACCAAGATTAGTCATGGGTTGGGTTCTACTCTTGTGCAATTCCAGCTGTGCCCCTGCTTCTGGCCTGCACTTAATCTCTATTACATCCATTTCCTCTCTGCATTGCCTGTCCCCTGGACTCCAAACTCTAGCATCAGACACAGTGATGAAAGCTTTACAAAGACTGCTCCTCCAGCTTCCACAAGACCAAGTCCTTAGAGAAAATTGTTGACTAACGTGATCCTCCGATCACCTCTACTTTCTCTGCATGACCCATGCCCAGTGTCTTACGTTAGGGTTTCTATGACCAAAAGCAACCTGGGGAGGAAAGTGTTTGCTACATCTTTCAGATAATAAGTTCATCACTGAGGAAAGCCAGGGTAGGAACTCAGGTCAGGAACCTGGAAGCAGCAGTTGATGCAGAGGCCATGGAGGAATGCTGCTGACTGGCTTGCTCAGCTTGCTATATTATAGCACCCGTGACCACCAGCCCAGGAGTGGCCCCACCCACAGTGAGCTGCCCCCCTCCATCGACCATCCATCAAGAAAATGCACTTCAGGCTGCCCTCAGGCCAATAGAGGAGAGACATTTTCTCAAGGGAGAGTCCTTCTTCAAAACTGTCTAGCTTGTTTCTTGATTTGGAAAGTCATATCTTTGTGGGATTAGAACAATGGTGATGATGACCAACATTTAGATCGCTACCACAATGTACTATGAACAGCTCCAAGCGCCTGCCAAGTATCAACTCATTAAACTACCGCAAGAACTTATGAGTAGTATTGCTGTTTCAAATAAAGAAACATAGAGAAGTTAACTTGCCCAAGATCACACCACTAGTCAAATGATGTAAAAATCTGAATCCAGATACTGTGGGTCTAGAAACTGCTCTTTGAAATTATGCCATCTCTCTATCTTGAAAACACACATAGACGTGGATACATAAGCACACGCTCCGAAACTCTGGGTGACAATCATATAGGAATCAGCCATAACAAGGATGAATGATGTCATTGCCTGTGCTTCCCTGTCACGTGGTAGCACCTACTGTCCTCACTACTGACTGGAGTCGCCAACTGTGTTTCAGAAGTGAGAACTGTGAGTAGGTGAAAGGTGGGCGGAACCACAGGGAAGCTTTGGTGTCAAAAGAATGGAAAGACGAAGAAAGATGGGGTACTTTGAATGGCTTCCAGGCTTAAACCACTCAATGGTCATAAAATGATAACAATTCTCCTCGAAGTTCATGAAATGGAAATGGGAGTGACTGAAACAAGGACCACTAGATGTGTTACCCAGCTCTAGCAAGGATGTTTTAGGAATGGGTTAACTCTCCAAGTTGGTCATGATTCTCTATCACACATGATGACTATGAGCAAGACAGAGTCTGGCTCATGTTGTCCAGGGACTCTCATTCGTTAGAAGTGACAGGGTTCTTTACTGCTGTTGTAAAGCTCATCTGTTATAAGTGCATGTCATTTCTCAGTATCAGGTCACACCCGAAAGCCAGGAATCTCCCCGCTTAGCACAGGTGAGACTACACTTGGGAGCGTTGATGACTTAAGCAAAAAGTTTTCCACCTCAGGCCGAGTGGTTGATGGCTTCTCCATCTGCACATAAAATCAATGTTTAAACCTTGGTGTGAGTGGATCCTTAGCACCTGCAGCTTCCAAACTACTACAGACTGTCCTCAAAATACCCACAAATCTAACACGAAGACAACGAACGTCTGTGAGTCAGCCTTTATTTCTCTCCTGCTTAGCAAACTTGGTGAAGTCCCTCACATACGCTGTTGGCTGTCCTTTGTGCTTTAGTAGCAGGCCACAGAATGGCCACAGACTGACTCTGTGGCTTGTTCCCATTGTAACTTCTCACAGCTGGAAAGGGGACCCATCCCCACAGGCGTTATAAACTCCAATTTCATTATCATTTAGATCCAATGACATAACTAGACATAATTGACTTTTGACTTATCTTCAGGTTATCTGGAATATTTTTGAGTGAAATGACCAAGTTTTTTATTATCTTGTTCTTTAAAAAAATATTCTGCAAGTTGACCCATACTTGACTATCAAAGATTCTTCTTTAGTCAACTAATGTTCTTGGTTTTACAAATACTATGTGTGCTGTACTTACTGTGTACAGGTCCGTATGCACCATATATGTGTGTATACATGTAAGCATCTATGTGAATCACACCATGTGAACACACACTTTGAGTTAGGCTACTACTCAAGTTGCTATTTGTTCTCCCTAGACCCTGAGCTTCTGAAGCTCAAAGCACTGTGGCTTCTGTCCTTGACTGCCGACAGCTGTGCTCTCCACCGTTTTCAGAGTAATTGTAAAAAGCAACTCAGACTGCATCAGTCTCCTGATGTCGCTTTCTGGTGGCTTGCCACTGCCACGGGAGTGAAATCCACGTCACCATAGTCTGGTCAGTCCCACTTGACCTGGATCCTGCCTTTATCCCTCACCCTGCCTCTCAGCAGCCCTTTCACTCGTTCCCCCACGACCACCCCCGATCTCAGCATGGATAGCTTGTTCTATTCTTAATTAATTATGACATCAATTAAACTCAAACAATGCTTTCCTGAGAAGCTTCTGGGCCACTCTGGCTAAAGCAGCAACTTCTCTTTCCTCATTATCCTAGTACGTTATTGTCTTTTAAAGAGAATTTATCTGTGCCTGAAATGATTGTGTAAAACTACCCCACAATCCTGTGTGTGCCAGGAGGAGAATGTGCTGACCCAGTGTGCGCTGCAGCTAGACACGTGTGGGCACGTATGCTCAGAGAGTCCTTTGTCAAACGGACAAATACAAGGACATTTTCACCAGGGAGGCAGCTGGTGGAAGCTTGTCCATGGCTTTTTTTTTCCTTCTGAAGACTTGAGTCACAATCAGTGCTGACTGACACTTGAGGAATCAGAGGCTCTGCTGGAGATGTTGTTTACTCCATATTCCATCCCTTTATCCAGGGGTCATCCATTAAACTGTGCCACATGTTGAAATGCTCGTTCTTATCTGTGTAGCGTGTCTTAATGTTGAACAGCCCTATTGTTTTCCCTAAAATGAACCCAAAATTCATTTCTTATGCTGAATTTGGGACTTGGTACTGTTTTGAGAACCACACAAGGTAAGCCCTCCTTCTTCTCTACACAGAAGTACTGTCATGACTGAATATGACCTCCTGTCAGCTCAATCTGTATAAGCTCAGCAGCTCTCTGCATGCACTTTTAGCAGATACTTATTGTAATATTTTCCTTTAAAACATTTGGTTTGTTACCTTTTCCTTCTCTTAATCCCCCATCCCTTTTTAATTTCTCATGTTCTCATTAAATAAATTCTGCCATCAAAAGTAAAAAAAAAAATTAGAGTGGAAGAAAAACCATGAATAGAAAAACCTTTAAAAGGTTGAGCATTGTGATTATATTCTAGGAAGGCATGGTTCTTGTTCTTAATGAGATATATTTTTTCACTCTGTCCTTTATCCTAACCTTGTTAATGTTTGCCTGACTATAGACCTGAGGGAAAGGGCTTTAGAGCAGGCCCTATATTTCTTTCTTTGTAACTGATGAAGACAGACGGGCTTGGCAGGTCTGATCGTCCCTCCAGACTCTAGTCAGCCGCCTCCTGGGAGCAAGAGCTTCCTTGACTGTATGATTCCATTCAAAATCTCAACAAAGAAGGGTTATTTCCCAACACCGTATGCTGTCTAAAAGACCACCCCCCCTTTTTTTTGTTTCTTCTCAAAGTCAGTAACAATTACAGTATGAAAGGCTGGACAGGGATGTAGCTCAGTTGTAGAGTTATACTTGCCTGACATGCATGAAGCCCTGGGTTAAATCCTCAATGCTCTTAAAACCATGTGTCTGATACATACCTGTAAATCCAGCACTTGAGAGATGGAGGCAGGAGGATCATAAATTTAAGGTAATCCCTGGCTACATATTGAGTTCCAGGCCAGTCTGGCATGCATGAAAACCTGCCTTAGTAAAAGAATAAACAATCAATGAAATCCTAATGGAACTACCAGGACTTTTATTCAACAGCCACAGAAAAAAACAAAACAAAACAAAACAAAATTTGTGTGGGAGCACAAAAGACCACGGATCACCAAACAATCCTGAATAAAAGAATACATCAGGAGGAATCATCATAACTGACATCATATTATACAACAAAGCAGAGTGTGTGGTACTAGTACAAAAGCAGACACAGAAATTGATGATAGAATTGAAAAGTAGACCCAGAGATAGGTCCCATTTGGCTACAATGCCCATGTAACTACAGCTATTTGATCTTTAACAAGAACACCCAAAGTATACATTAGAGAACAGACAGCATCTTCAACAAATGGTACTAGGGAACCTATATTTCAACATGCAGGAGAACAAATCTATATCCTTGTGTCTTACTCTGCACAAACCTCAACTCCAAAGGATCAAGGACTTCACCCTAAAATCTGATATCCTGAACATACTAGAGGAAAATGTAGAGAGCATACTATGACTCCTAAGCACAGGGAAGTGCAGAATAGCATGGTAGTCACTCAGGCAATAAGACCAACAGTTGACCAACGAGACCTCATGAAACAGGAGCACATCTGAAAGCAACGAGACCTCATGAAACAGGAGCACATCTAAAAGCAACGGAAGTGGTCAGTCCAGTGAATAGGGAGGGCACAGAATGGGAGCAAACCTTTGTCAGTTAGATACCTGACAGAAGATTAGTGTAGGAATATACAAAGAACTCATGAAACTAAACACCAAAGAAATTAACAACCCGGCTGAAAACTGCACTATGGAGCTGGACGGATAGGTCTCAAAATAAGAAATACAAAATGTTCAGCATCTGTAATCACCATGAACCGCACATTAACAGTTCATTAAGATTCCACCTCGTTCCAGTTGGGCCAACCATCACGAGGAAAATAAATGACGAAACAAATGCTGGTGTGGATGTCGGGAAGGGGAGCACTCATACACAGCTGGTGGGAATATAAACTAATGCAGCCATTCTGGAAACCAATCTGGAGTTTTCTTTAAAAATACAAAAACTATAAATAGGTTTGTCGTTTGACCCAGCTATCTCACTCTGCACACAGACCTGAAGGACTTGATATCCTGCAGCAGAAATACTTGCTCGGTGATATTCACTACTGCTCTTCACAAATAGCCAGGAAATGGAATCAGCCTACATGTCCATCAAATGATGAACAGATCATGAAAGTCTGGTACACGTACACAATGGAATATTACTCAGCTGCAAAGAAAATTAAACCATGAAATATGCAGGTCAATGGATGGAACTGGAGACATTTATACTGAGTGGGGTTGCCCTGGTATAGAAAGGCAAGCTTTGCATGCTCTCTCTCATTTGAGGGCCACTAGCTTCAAATCTTTTGTTTTGTGGGTATAACACAAAGTACGCAAGGAAGCTAGGAAACTAGAAATGGGCCATTGATAGGGAAGAGGGGAGGGTGGGAGGGTGGGACACATTTAAAGCAGTGAGATAGTAGAATATGGGAAAAAATATAAGTAGAAAGGGGGATACTAGAGATGAAAGGGTTGGGCATATAGAGAAGTGATGGAGAGGTAGAAATGAGCGGCCAGGAGAAAGCATAAGCAAAATAAAGTGTGTGTAAAGAAGCTACTTGAGAATTACATTACAACTCAAACTAATATATATATATATATGTATGTATGTATGTATGTATGTATGTATGTATGTATAGTGGCAGTAGAACACATGATATGGATGAAAACAGGAGGTTACTGAAACCTAAAGGTTTCATTAAGTGGGGCTGGGATGAGGAGGGGAAGAAAAAGTGGTAGTGGGTGAATTGACCAAAAGTAAGGATGCAGGAAGAAGCCTTAGCAAAATTCTACTAGTTTGTAAGCTAATTAAAAGTATTTTTTTAAAAAAAGGGGTTCAACAAATTACCTCCACATTGGTAAAGAACACTGCTCACAGATGATGTGGGCTATTGAATAAAAATCTCAGTAGCAGTCTCAGTTACAGCTCTACCAGTTAGTGGCCAGAGAGGCCCCAGAGGCCCCCAAAACAAGGCAGGTTGTTGTCATGGCTCTTGGTTTCCCACCATAGCTAGAGATAAGACCCTGTTGCTGAAGACGCCACATGTGTTGTTGCAGAGCACAGAAAAGTCACATTGGAACGAACCAGGAAACTCTCCTTGCCGGCTAGATTTCATAGGGCCAGAAGGTGGTCTGCAGGCTGCTGGAGGGGAAAAGACACCAATGGACCTTGCATGCGACAACCACTGACCTTCCAGGTGAGGTGAGCAACCAGTGTAATAGTGACATGATCGTTTACGGGGAAACCAACCATTCTCTTGATTGGATTTGAGGTTTATTTCACAAATTCATGCCTGGTACTGGTGAAAAAAACAAAAACAAGAACAAAAACCATGGCTGTGGAAGTCATAGGCCCTAAGCTAGAACCTACTCCTGTTTTTTTTTTTCCCTAAATGCTGTGCATTAAACTGACTTCTAAATAGTTATGTTTATATCCATTGACTTGTGCTGCTTCCGTGTTGGCTAGAGGAGCTCCTTATTACAGTGTGTAGTGGTTAGTGTGGAGATGAACAATGTTCTATGTGCCGAGAATAAACAACTGTGTGTGTTTAGCTGTAGGTGGAACCTCTATATCAATCCTCTTCCCAAGGTTCGAGGAACGTCATGGAAGAGGGAGCAGAAAGAACGTAAGAGGTAGAGAGAGGATGGGGAGGAGAGCGGTGAACTGTCCCCTGGGTATGCCATGGCTGTACACATTAACTCACAGTAGTTTTGCTTACCCATGCAAGAACTACTCAAGATTAAGCCAGTTAAAAATTCCAGCATGGAGAGAGGAGAGGCTTTTCCAGTTTCGCCCCCAGCAGAGGAGCTAATGCCAGTTTGTAGCTTCTGAGGAAGGGAGAGTTGTTTTCCTTTAGGAGTGTTAGCCGTTGGTAGGTTCCTTAAGCCCCAGGAATAACCCAATGCCCACATGCATATGGAGGCACTAACTGGACACAGTGGGTTAAAAAGTAAGCAGTGGCCTTGAGATGGGTCTGTGGATAAAGCGATTGCTGCCAAGCCTCATGACCTGAGTTCAGTTCCCCAGGCCTCACATGGTGGAACAAGAGAACTGAATCTCATAAGTTGTGTCTGCCCTCTGCACACGTGCTGTGGTGTGTGCAGGCTAACTCCCCAGGGCGCGTGCGCGCGCGCGCACGCACGCACGCACGCACGCACACACGCACGCACGCGCACACAAAATAAATAAATAAGACACAATAAATTAAAAAATGTCAGAATTAAATGAAAATCTGTGAAAGGAGCATGTGAAGTTGGAAGAGAGGTAAGGGGTATCCTCATGGGAATGAGAGACAGGAGCGAGCGAGAGGGGCACATGATCAAGACACATTTACACATGCACGACATCCTCAAGGAATAAATTAAAATGAAAATAAAAAGGACTCTGGATTCATTATAAAAACAAGACCTTCAGAGGGTGACCAAGGGGACAATCGTCCCTTCTGGGAGCCCTCTGAAAGCACTTTGCTCCGTGCACTTTGGATGGCACGGGAATCACTTGGCTCAGCTGAAATGACTTGAGTGGAGGCCAAGGAACTCTGACGTCAAAGTAAACAAAACGAGACACTTCAACTTAAAACAAAAAAACAAGTAGGCCAAGAACGGTTGACTTTTTTTTTTCTATTCCAATTAACCAGGTTCCTTAAAACCTATTCTGTGCAGCAGAGTTCTATTTTTAAAGTGAAGTAAAATGCAGGCCAGCCCATTTTTCAGAGTAAGTAGGGACTTCACAGGAAATGAGTTCTTTGGTGCCGAGGGTTTCTTGTGAGCAGTGTCTTTCTGATGTGTGGCACTTAAGTTCCTGAGATCCACGGCTCGGAGGATCTTTCACCGTGGGCAGCTGGGGAGGGTTGGCAGAGTTTGAGAAGCTGAAGTGACCTCGATGGTCACAGATGTGTTTCCGGTCTCCGAGGCTCCCGCTGCCAACCTCATAATCAAGACAGAATTGGATAGCTTTGCCCTACTTCCACACACCTCTTGGCTGGGCTCATAGGTTTGGACAAGCAACTCTTTTTCCAGGCCAAAACTACCTTAATCTCAATTTCAATCATATAAAATTTTATAGCGGTATTAATGGCAGATGGGGTGGAGGAGGGTGGGTAACCCAAGTGATGGCTCTACACACTTCATCATCCTGGCTTGACTGACAGGAGATCGTGTTCAGCAGCTCCATGCAGCTGGAAGAAAATGCAGGTTTGTTCAGTTTGAGGCGTTTTTTGCCTTAGTTATTCATTTGGGTACATTTGCACAAAAAGAAAGATTTTTTAAAAAAAATATGGGATTATCATTAATTTTTAGAATCCTGTTAAGGTATAAGTTCTCCCTAATGGCCATGGCGAATATTTAATTAATTAATTTTTCAGTGCTAGGGATTGAACTGAATCTAAAACCTCATGGGTGCCAGGGAATTGCTCAACCACCCAGCCATGTTTCCAGCTTGGCCATGGCATGTTTTATAGACAGATTCTGCTCTGTGTGTGTGTGTGTGTGTGTGTGTGTGTGTGTGTGTGTGTGTAGGTACATCAGAAGACAACTTGAAAGAATATCTCATTCTACCATGTAGGTCCCAGGGATGTGTGGTTGACATATTGTGCACCCCAATAAACTTATCTGGGGGTCAGAGAACAGAGCAGCCATAATATTAAACATAGAGGTAAGGCAGTGGTAGCACACACCTTTAATCCTAGCATTCCAGAGGCAGAGATCCGTCTGGATCTCTGTGAGTTCAAAGCCACACTGGAAACAGCCAGGCATGGCGACTCACACCTTGAATCCCAGGAAGTGATGGCAGGAGGCAGAAAGATATATAAGGCGTGAGGACCAGGAACTAGGCTGGTTAAGATTTTGGGCTTTTGAGCAGCACAATTCAGCTGAGATCCATTTGGATGAGGACTCAGAGGCTTCTAGTATGAGGAAACAGGAGCAGCTGAGGAATTGGCAAGGCGAGGTGGCTGTGGCTTGTTCTGCTTCTCTGATCTTCCAGCGTTCACCTCAATACCTGGCTCCAGGTTTGATTTTATTAATAAGACCCTTTAAGATTGATGCCACAGGGATGGAATTCAGATCCTAAGCCTTGGCAGCAAGTGTAATTACCCCCTCTTGCCAGGCCTAGACGTGAGTTCAAATTCCATGTTTGTTAATAAACTTTTCAAGCTGCTTTTGTTAGCTTGCTGCTAGCCTAGAAGACAAAACCTGAGGCCAGTTATGTTATCATTTTAAAGGGAGTGTCATGCCAAAGACGGTAGTGAAGAAGGACTGAAAGAGCGCAGGAGGGAGAATGGAGATTAGGAGCTGGTAAGAGTGCCGGCGAAGGGGCAAGTTTCTGTAGAATTAATTAATTAGCTTAGTTAGTTAGTTAATCAGTCAGTGTGTGGGGGGGGAGAGGGAGAGAACCCATGGAATCCATGGATGTCAAAAGACAACTCCCACCCTTTGAGGCAGGGTCTCTCTTTCTGCCGCTGCACAGGACACTCCAGGCTAGCTGGCCTTTGAGCTTCCAAAGGGTCTCCATTCTCTGCTTCCCATGTCCCTGCAGGAGTGCGGAGATCACGGACACATGCCACCACAGCTGACCTCTCACCTCGGTTGCAGAAGATGTGAGGAAATGTGCTTCTGCCTAGCTGGCTCAGCAGCCAGACTGCCGTGGGAACCAGAGACACACCTTTCTCTGGTGACCATCGAGACTTCTCCCGTGACTTACAGCTGTGCTTGGTGCTGGGCAAACTTTCTGACAGGGCATGGACAGCTAGAGAGCGCGTCTGAGGGAAGCCAGGTGGGAATGGGCGTATGCTGGGTCCAGCACACTGCCATCCTTCCTTGTCCCTGCTTCCTGTATAAGCTGTGATTATCGTTCCTTTCTCCGCACGGTTTCCCCGCTATGGCATCCTCCTTCCCAGCCTCACTCCATGCCCGTACTTGGGCACCTGCGGAGTTACCTCTGTCGCCAGGCTTTTTAAACGGCAGCAATGCCAGCTGAAAGTCCTACCATCCTGTTTAATGCTTTCTCTGACAGGATGGGGGGAAGTGTGTCCTGCCTTTTATTTTTTAAAGACAACAATTACTTTCTTTAAAAATGCTTCACTACTGTGTCTTAGTTATACACAATAATGGGTTTCATCCTGCGACTATAATGAACCTTGTTCAGATTCCGCCCATCTCTCTCTCTTGTTTCCTCCTCTCTCCTGTTGGCCCCCTCCTCTTCCCAAACACAGCTATTTCTGCTTTCCAGTCCAAATCTATAAATATTTGATTTATAGAATACTATCTAACATATAATATTTCATCCATGAGAAAATGTGATACTTGTCTGAGTTTGTCTTATTTTACTTACGTTGATGATCTTCAGTTTCATCCATTTTCCTACAAACATAATTTCATTCGTCTTTACGGCTAAATAATACTCCATTATGTATGCACACAGCATTATTCATCCGGCCATCAGCCGATGGGCACCTCTGCTGGCTCCGCAGCTCTGCTCTCATGAACAGTGCTGCAGTAAACGTGGTCATACAAGTACCTCTGCGGTCCACTGAGCTGGATTCCACAGGGCGCACACCCAGGGGCTGTGGCTGGATCAGCTATTGTTAGTTTTGAGAAATCTCCGTAGTGGCTGCACTGCTCTCTCTTCCCACCAACAAGAATGTGGGTGACTCTCGAATATTTCTCACATTCTAAGCAAAATTTATGAGCACATAAAGCAAGCTTTTCTAATGACTTTTTTTGTGTGTGTGGTTCCCGCAATGATTGCATTCAGAATGATATGAAATGCTGAGGATGTTAATATCATCCACATTGTCTCGTGGAAGGGAGAGAATGTTTAAAGTGTCTTCCAGGACTGGCAACAGACGGCTGAACAGACGGCTTGCTGGGAAAAGTGCTTGCCGCCCAGCGTGAGGATTTGAGTTCAGATCTCCAGCCCTCACACAAGAAGCTGGCAGGGTGGGCAAACACAGGCAGATCGCTGGGCACAGCAGCCAGCCACTTGAGTCGGATGATGAGATCCAGCTTCTGTGAGAGACCTGCTCAACCAAACAAGATGGAGGGAGAATGGTAGATGAAAATTCCCAATTTTAACCTCGGGCCAAAGCATGAGGTCACATGTGCAGGCACACACACATGCACACACACACACACACACACACACACACACACACACACACACAGGCATACACATGCATATAAACATGAATGCATATACATACACACATGCATGCCAACATGGACATGCACACACAGGCATATACATATGCACATATATGCATACATACATGCATACACACATGCATATACATACACACAAGCTAAACAGCAGCAGTTACCTGGCACTGTTTTCTCTTTCTGCTATTTGCATACTAATTATTCCTCGGTGTCCCCTTGTTTCTTCTGACCCTCACAGGGAGGGCATTCTTTAATCCTGTGGAGTCGGGTGACATCCTTGGAAGGCAGCAAGCTGCTCTGCCGTGGGGTATCAGCAACCTTCACACTCCTCACTCCATCTCCAGAAGGACCAGGACTCTGCCAGGCCAGGGTTGCAGTTTGGGTCCTGAGAACTGGAACCGGGTGGGGAATAGAAGAAGCTTCTACTGGTGCCCAGAGGTAGAACAGTCCAAGAGTGATTCTGCCCCACTGGATTTTAAGCGGGACAGACTTTTAAAAGCAGCACACACAGGTGCTGCCATTAAAGCCGAAGAGCCACCTGCACCTTGGCCCAGAGGAGGCAAGTTGGAGTTAGAGTCTAGGTGGAACCGAAGGACAGAAGATACAGAGCTGAGAATAGAGGAAAGATTTGGACCACTACAAGATGAGGTGTGGCATGGAGCCTGTTCTCCATTAACTGGCCACTGACTGGTCAAAGCTAGCTTGTAGGTGTGGCAAAAATGATTAAAATACACTGTCGGTTAGATCCAAGGCACAGCCAGATTGCCCATAACTTTATAAATGCGTTTGTTTTTTCAGTACTGAGTGGCAAACCTAGGACCTTCTGCTTTCTAGGCAAGTGCTCTACTACTGAGCTACAGCCTCAGTCCTAGGAAAGACCTTTCCGGAAGAGGCACATCCAGTCTTCTGTCTGCAGTTGCCCACCAGCACTGAGCTAGACTTGATGGGAAATGAATGTGTAGCTAACAGCTAGGCCAAGCAGCTCGAACAGCAGCAGGTGAAATCGGCTTCTCTCTGTGGCTGGGTGAAGAGGAAGGTAATGGCGGCCTTCTGTTCACAACCAACCCAGGGACAAACCTGGGCCTGTTCTTGATCATGAGAAAGCCCAGGAGCCCTGGTTTTACAAACTCCCTCAGACTCCTCATCTCCCTCCTGCAGGGAGCTTTGTTTCTGGTTCTCAGTGCGATTGGTTTCAGCTCTAAGCCTGGGTTGGGCAGTGGTGTTTGGTTAATGTGGACCTTGTTCTGAACTCCTCTGGCTTTGTTGGCGTGGTGGAAACAGTGGCTCTTCCCATGGTTTGATTATTTCACATCTCTGAATTATATTCAGCAGTCCAGGGTGCAGGCTCATGGAAAAAAGTATCTAAATTGATGACTAATTTGACGTCGGGAGTTTTTCAACCAGAAAAATTGTGCACTACAGAGTAAGCAGGGCCACTCCACCCCTGGCCCCTCGCCCTCTGCTTGGAGTGAGGTTCTCAAGTGTCCCATTGAGACAGGCTGGGGAGTCACAGAGTGGAGGCACAGCTGTGAGGCCCACACAGCAGATGGCCCGGCCCCGGTGGAGCACAGGCATTCGGATTTACTGGGCACCACTCACCAAAGCTGTTAAGAAAGGCAGCCACAAGCTGGGCTTGGTGATGCATGCCTGGAAGACAAAGAAGGAGGGTCTCTGTGAGTGAGAGGTCAGCCTGGTCTACATAGAGAGTTGAGGGCCAGCCAGGGCTCATAGTGGAACTCTGTCTCAAAAGACCAAACGGTGGGGGAAAAAGGAGGAAGAGGAGGAGGAGAAAAAGAGGGGAAAAAGAGGGGGAGGAAGAATAAAAAGAAATACGATCATTTGTTACTTGAAGAGGATTGTTTAGGAGGAAAGCGAGACTTTTTTTTTCCTCCTTATTTTCTGTTTTTGGTGTGTGTGTGTGTGTGTGTGTGTGTGTGTGTGTGTGTGTGTGTGTGTGTGTATGAGGGTAAGCTGGTGCACCATCGTGTGGTTCGGAGCTTGGAGGACACCCTTGGGTGCCAGTGCTCATATTCCACCTTGTTTGAAACAGGATCTCCTGTTGGTTTTCACTCTTCATGCTGGGCTAGCTGGCCTGGGAGCTTCTGTTTCTCCTTCTCATGGTCTCCCCATAGCGGGACTGGGAGAGCTCCCACACCCTACTTTAGTGAGTTCT
The DNA here is from genome assembly GCF_007827085.1 of Peromyscus californicus insignis. NCBI lineage: Eukaryota > Metazoa > Chordata > Mammalia > Rodentia > Cricetidae > Peromyscus > Peromyscus californicus. Next base: position 77,248,856 of record NW_026294413.1, on the reverse strand, counting down.
GGAGATTTGAATTCAGGTCCTCACGCTTGTGTGGCAGGCATTTTACCCACTGAACCCTCTCCACAGACTTTTTTTTTTTTGATTGTCCACATTTTTATTTTTACATCATAAGGAATAATTTCCATCTCACTCTCCTTGCTTTGCCGGGACACAGAGAAATGTCTGTGCTCAAAATGAAAGGCTCTTGTCTTCTTGGCTGAGGATCAAGATTTTTCCAGATTGTCAACTCCTTAAGAGGGGAAAAGCATAAAAGCCAGCTGTAGAAGGGCAGAAGTGAGCTAACACGATCCAGGTGTTTCTAGTTTTCTCCCGAAAGAAGGGAGGCTGTGCGCATGCCCTGTGGAGCATATCTGGAGGGCACGGCCTGATAGTATCAGGCTGCCAATCATAGTTTCAATAGCAGCCGGTGAATGGGTCCCCAGTGTGTGGCAGCTGTAGCTCCTGGGTTGATACTGGTCGTGGAGGGGTATTCTGGAAGTTCACGACCTTGTCCTTGTCCTCCTTCCAGCTTGGTCCATGCATGTAAAAAGGATTTTAGAGCAGTAATCTTCTAAAGACAGCATGGTGTCGTAGAAACCAAAGGTGGGGTGGAGCTCAGAGGAAGGGGCTTCCAGCTCAATTCCACCACCACCAGCCATGTGTCTGCAGCAGTCTTCAGTTGTCTGACTCTATTCCCCCCCAAATATAAACCATGCAAGGGTCTTCCCTTAATGCTCTAAAATAAAATGAAAACATCGCGTTGACACCAGCTTTATTTATAAAAATAACTTAGGCAAAGGGCTGATCCAATGCACTTGATGTTTGAAGGATTAATGGTTAAGTCTGAAGTAACTTTCTAAGTGTGTATAGTCTACAATATTTTTACATTAATTTTTATTATTTTAGTCTGTGTGTGTGTGTGTGTGTGTGTGTGTGTGTGTGTGTGTGTGTGTATGTGTGCGCGTTTATGCTAGGATATGTGTGTGTGTAGGTCAGAGGGCACCTTGTGGGAGTTGGTGCTCTCCTACCACCATGTAGTTCATGAGGATGGAACTCAGGTGTTCAGGCTTGGCAGCAGGCATGTCTGCCCACTGAGCCATCTTGCCAGCCCTGGATTACGTTCTGACAGGCTCAAACTTCACTACATTGACAGAATAAGATAACCTCCCAGAATCTCAACACGAAGCCATCTTCTGAAATCTTCCTCACCCACTCTCAAATGACACACTTCAAAGCGTTTCTGGGTCCTGGAACCTGGATCCAATCTGCCCCCTGTCCATCCCTGTGCATTCCTCCAACTGGCCATTTCTGTGGCAGTTCTTATCTGGGGTTGCTGTCTACGGATAAAGGTTGGGTCCATGTCTGCCCTTCCACACACACCCAAAGATGGGGACCTAGCCTCAGCTGGCTTCATTTCTTCTGCCGAGTATGATGGTGGGAGCTGATGAGGGCTGTTCATGGTTTGTGGAAGACGGCAAAGGGAAAGAAAATCAAGTCCAACTCAAAGGACTGGATTGGAGTCCATGCGTAGCCACTGTACTGCGCATGCGGATGAGCAGGAGAACTCCAAGACTTCATTCTTCATTTCTGAAGAGAGAATGGGATGGGGTGGGCTTTAGCACTCTACAACATCAAGTTTCTAGCATCTCCTGTTCTGCGCTGTCTTCATCTAAAGTTAGAAGAAACTTCGGGCCAATCAAGAAGTGTTTGAAAATATGAATATAACCTACATGGGAGATGCTAAGACACTGAAAAATTGTTCTATTTAGGTAGAAAAGCCAATTTCTCATAAATAGGAAGCTCAAGGTAAAGAGTTTATTAAAATATATCTATAAATGGAATCTCAAGGAATTATTTAAAATAAAAAAACAGCATAAGTGGAATGGTCTAAGTTTATCTTCACGGGCACCATTATATAGATCGCAAAACACATCATAACAAAAATGAGTGCGCCTGCAGCTTTTAATGGTCTTGGAATTTTTGTGGTTACTATTGTTTCTGAAATCTTACCACATTTTTTTTCCCTCACATTTTTATATTGGACTAGTTTGAGGTTATCTGTGAAGTTTCAAGTATTTAAAAATAGTGTTATATGAAATTTAGTTTTATTATGGAAAAGGATAGAATTATTTCACATCTGTTGGGTTCATTTCATTTCCAATTCAATCTCTTGTGGAATTCAAATTGGTGGGGACTTAACTGTACTCTTTGGGCAGGGTGACTGTATCAGATTGTTTTATTACTGGGTCCTCTGTAATGTACTGAGACCACTGTGATACACTCCTGTGTGCTCCTGGATCCCTCATATATGAACATTTCACTTCTCTCTGTATTGACTGTACCAGATTCACTCCACAGATTTAGCAGTCTAGTCTCCTTTGCGATCAGTTTGATCAGGATTGACTTTTTGTCCATCTTTTTGTCTTTTAAATGTGGTAGAATCTTCACTAAATGAAGGCACACCTTAAATGACTGAACTCTTGCCATGAAGCAGTAGTACAAGTCAATTTATAGCAAAGAACGTTTTGACAGCTCTGTTAATAGAGCTCCATTTTTTTTTTCTTGCTGGCAATTCAAGTATAATTGAGGTCTAGCATTGAGCTTTAAAGACGTTCTTAAGACTAGAGAAGAAAGCTTGATGAGGTGTGTACTGCAGCACAGTCTCTTCGATATTCACACATTTATGGGATGGTAATCATCAAGGCCTCTTCTTGTAAACACTATGAAAAGATTTATTGACTAGGCACTGATATGTGCTAACAGGCAATGAATTACAGAACTAACGATAAACTACAAACAGGAATGGTCAGGTTCTTCAATCAAAATCACCATCACCATTGTTCATTCCCAAAGTCCCTGAAGTTCTATCCATTTCTATTTTACTACACTGAGTAATTTTCAATGCATCAACTTGTAAAAGCAGACATATTTGAGAATGACTTTTGAGTCACCAAACTACTCACTCTCTTAGCTGAGGATGAGGAGAATAGCTGTTTTCAACTTGCCCTTTTCAATTCAAATAAGTTCTCTAAGACCCAGCAGGGTATAATAGGTGTGTTTGGAAAGGTGTTCACACTTGAATTCTCCTACTCTAATTTTTTTTTCTTCTTCTGGAGTGGTTTAAGAGTATGGTCGTGGTGCAGAGGACCGCTTTCCATTTCTTCTTTCTTCTGGGATGCTTGAGGTAGAGTTTGAGAAGCCAGCAAGAGACTAAGCAGTTGCTTATGGCAGAATTCTGAGAGAGGGTGCTGTAGACAGTCTCTTGCAGTTTTAGAATTCTTTCTCCATAATGCAATGTGAGCTGGCACAGCCAGCTCCTTCTCAGACTGCAGAGTTCAATGGCTCCTATGTCTACCGAGGCTTGGCTGGGTTGATAGGACACATGGGATGGCAGGACCGGCCTGTCCCTAGGCTTGCTAATGGTCTGTAACAAGGGTGTTGGGTTGAAGGTGGCCCCTCTCCCTGCTCTTGTGTTAGACTTTGGAATCAGGAAGAACCAGAGACTGGGTTGGTTAGCTCTGGAATACAACTCAAAATGTCATGAGGCACACTTGGGGCCAGGGCTGAAACTGGGAATGGGGACCAAGCAGATGAGGGGGATAAAACAGAGAAGCACTGGAAAGTTTGGGTAAGGGTCAGTGCAGTCCCTGAAGGAAACAGAGACCAGCTCATCAACACACATGCGCACAAACTGACTCATGACATACCACCTCCTGATTTTTTTCTTTTAACTCCAGTTAACCCATGACTCTGGCCCAGGTGTGTCTGGAATGAGCTCCTCCACTCCTCATGACCCAGTACATCTTGACAGCAACAGGTTGTTGGATGTTGTGACAATATGTGTCATAGCAGCACAGCAACCAACATAATGAGAAGACACAGGCAGCATAGCAGCCTTCTTGATACTATTTTTCTGGAAATTCTTTTCTAAATGCTCTAACATTAAAATGTAGTGAAAAAACCAGCAGGAATTGATTTCTCCTTTGTCATCGATGCTCATTAAAAAAAAAAAAAACAAAACACACCACCAAAACCAGAACTCAGAGGCCTATATGATGGAGCCTTTTATTATTTGTATCTTAATAGATGCTTTATGGAACTAGTCAGTTGTTATATATGATATAAAGATAGGCTGTCACACTGTTTTGTGTTGAATGTCTGATGTGGGAACCACAGACATTTGTGTTTGATTCTCATAATGTGTGGGTTGTCATTCAATTACTTTCGGTGATGAATGTTGTTCTGATGGCAGATAAGTGTAGTGTCTTATTTGGAGTAGAGGAAAGGAAGGGGGTTTGAGAGTGTTTACATATGTAAATACTTGAGCATCCCTTTGTGTGGCTGCTTCTCTGTAGAATATGGTTGGCAAGGGGCTGTAGTACAGCTTTGACTTTGGTAGGTCTGGCTGTCACTCATAACTAGGACTTTCCAACTATTTGTCGTACAAAATCTGAAGCATCCACGTTCGCCCACTTGTCTCTCTCTCTTCTGCAGTGTGGTCGTCTTCTTTTATTAGCTCACCAGGCTTTCACCATCATTGTTCTTGCCTGCTCTGGCGCTTTCTTGAGTCTCTCTGGTAACAGTAGATGACTTAGACCAGAGTGGACATACCCCACCTGTAAACTAAGGTAAACACCTTCAAGGGACATAGTATGAAGAGCTAGTAGATGCTAGGCATCAGTGTGTGTGGCTGTTACCAATGCACTTGGTTTTCACCGGTCAATATTTCCCACTTTATCCCTATAACATCCCCCCCCCATCTTGCTAATATTAAATTATGGGGGCAAGGTTGTTCAAACAATGGCAATAAAAGTTCCTGGGTTAGGATAATTTTCAGGCTGACTTTTTCTTCCTTGGGAATTTTTAACTGCATGGACACACTGAGTCTACTGTTGGAGGCAGCCATTCACTGCGAGGAGCCATGGCTCAGTTCATTAGCACTGTGGGAGTGCCAGGGAAGGGCCCATGACCTGGAGCCCATCTTGCTTTAATAACGCTTTAACACTCGTAAAAGAGCTTTAATGGCTACATGAGACATATTTAAATATTAAACGCCATTCCTCTTTGTTGATTCACAAACCTCAATGCATAGGGCTCCTTCATTGCTTCCAAAGTTGAAGGAATGTGCCCAGTTTCTCACGGCAGTGAGCGAACCAAACAAGCCTGCAGATGAGAATATTTCAACTTTGCCCTGCTGACCTGGTTGCCAACCCGAGAACTTCACATTTCCAAATCTTGTTGGCTACTTTGAGTTCTCTGACTTAGAAACAAAATATTTATCTGCTCCATAAATTTTAATCCCACTCTGGAGATTTAGGAAAATATGGGCACTTATATCTTCCCAAACCATTTCCCCTTCCAAACACGACTTGTGTTTAATTTAATTTGTCTGCCTTGATCTCCTGGTCAAAGTGTCACCTTCCTCAAAGGAGCAGCATGTACTTACATTTAAATTTGGACAGGCCAGTGCCCACTAGTTCATATGTGTATTTACGTTTCAATAAAGATTCGATGTTTAATGGTACTGTCATTTTCCCGAGGCCTTGTAATGGAACGTAAGAGTCCCTTAGAACTGATGCCGCATGTCTAATCAGGGAGGCCCCAAGGCCACCTGGCATCTTAGAGTCTAAGATTTTACTATAATCACCCTGCCTGGATGATAAAACCACGAAAACCTGCGTTTGTCTTCCTTTCTTTCCTGGAGGGGTGGGTGGGGGGAGATGGCAGGCCTGTGCAATTTTAGAGATGCTTTTTATTTACAGAAGGGAAAATTGAGTTACAGACTTCCTGTCCTGAGTAGAGATGCCTGGGGAAAATGAGGCCTGGAAGGAATTCTCACATAGAGAGCCAGGCTATATGAGCCCAGGAGCACTGGGGGATTGGCAAGCTCTGCTGTATTCTTGAAATATTTGGGTTCAGCAGAGCCCAAATGTATTTTGCTCAAAGCACCATTTCCCTTTCATTTTCCAGAACCATGTATATTCAAGGAAATGTAATCTGTGTATTTTGGAATCATTTAACCCTCATTTATCAAAATATTGCATGGCAAATGCCAGATCTGAGTTCAAGAAACCCCCTGGAGCTTTTTGATAAGTGACTTTTTTCTTTAACCTCTGAATCCGAGAGCTTAAAATTGCTTTAAAAGAACCCAGAACAGTTCAGAGTTTACTTCTCAAATTATCTCCCAAATGGTATGAGAGCCTCGTCTATCTCAAACATATAGCAGTGATGGAGACAAATCTTTTGAGGTGCAGGCCTCTCAGAAACAGCCCTGTGTGCTCAAGAGCTCTCCCGCTGAGAACCCCAGCAACCTATTTGACTTCAACAGAACTGGATTTCTTTTTCCCCAGGTTCAGATGCTCCGAGATCTCATGATCTCATCTCCATTTAAACTTATGTTTGCCCACCATGGGGTGATATTATTTAACTTTGACCTTGAAGTCTTACACTGAAATATTCTTGATCTTGATTGCTGAGCTTTGAGTCATAGGCCTAACTTTTATAGAAGAGGCAAGTGCCCCATTGACCTAGTACTAGCCTTTTGGGTCTTTACCCTGCTTCTTGCCTCTGGGGGAAGAGGGTAGGCATGGATGGTGGCCGAGAGATGATGTCCTTCCCACTCTTGACCTTTGGCTCATCTTTGACTTTGGAGCTTTTTCTTTTTGAGGACCAGCTGGACTACACCCAAGGTTTCCACACATGTGCTTTCCCACTCATGTGTCTCAGACTTAATGCTGAGTTTGTAACCCCCTCTCATTGGACAGTTGTCTGTCTAGTTCAGGGTAAAATGAGATACTGATCCTAGGACATGGGCCCTTTTCAGTTTGGATGATTATTTCATTTGAATCTCGTACAGATAGGAAAAGGAAACCTGTCACTTTAATATGCACCTCAGTGGTACCCAAGAGTAGAGTCTGAACCAAAGGGAAGGGAGGACTTCGAGGTCACTCAGAGTCTCATCATCAAGGCTGGCTTCAAACTCAAAGACTTTCTATTTCTAGTTGAAGCCTAACTAAGGAACTCTCACCAGCCATGGCTCATGTTGGCCATCTTAGGAACATGATATCATTTCATCTTTACAATAGTCTCATGCCAGAGTCATTATAACTATTCCTTCACAGATTAGAACCTGGGGGTTAGAGATGTTAACTTCACCCAGACTGCCAAGTGGTAGAGTGACTGATGTTGGAATCCAGAACTTTCTTACTCAAAACCCTGATTCTCATACACACCCAGGAAAGGTCAGTTCTGTCTTCCCTTGTGAAACATGGTGATACCTGTATCTTCCACATTAATACCATAACTGAATAAAATGCTATCATTCTTAAAGTTTTAGTTTCCACTCCACCCCCTAGACGATCAGGGGAAATAAAAAACTTCAGTGTTTCAATCAAAGCCAGGCCAGGTTCCCTTCCTTCTTCATGTCACAGCTTCGCAGTGCTTTTCTGCTGGAGTTCAGAAGCCAAAGTTCTTCCGACCAGCTGCCTCTGCTCTGGAGCAAAACAGATAGCAGTTTACTGTAAATGTGTCTGGGATGAGCCAAGGGCTAGGAAGCACTAAAGGATTTGCCTTCATTTGGCAAAAACAGAAGGCTTGTCCTCTAGCCTTAAAACCCTGGGTTGAGACCTACAAAGCATTCCTTGCCGGCTCCTGCTTTGAACACAGTGGACTCCTGAAGGAATTCCCGGAAGATCTGCTCCAGTTTTTCTCTTCTAGGAGGACTTTTCACCTAGCCTCTCAAGCTACACTGAGAACTCCCTCTAGCCCAGTTCTCCAACCAAAGTCCATGCCTACAGACTTTGTCTATTTCTCGGCCCCATGATTTGGAGAACAGGACGCTCTGAGAACTGCCACATCCTGCCCTCAGGCGGACGCCCTGACCTCGTGAAGTTCAAGTGAGGCATCTGCTCAGGAGGAGGTCCTTCACTGACAAGCAAGCTGAGGGCCTGGGACTGAGCGCCCAAGGGCTTGTGTCCAGGACTAGTTACATAAGAGAACTTCCAAGAGAGGACAGAACATAGTTTTCAACAAATAAATAAGGCAAAAAAGGCTACACTCACTAGTGCCACAGCTGGGAAGCAACGATGTGCAATGAATTTCTCATGCTAACAAATCCAAGCTCTTTGGAAAACAGATGATGCGCCCAGGGACTGGCACTGGGTCTCCTGGCAGGAGCTGCAGAACTTCAGCTATGGAAGGGTATCTAGAAACTGTTAGTTCACAAACACAGCTGAGGGCCAGCAACCTGCTTTTATGCCCTTGCCTGGTCTGCTCGGGTGGATTCCTTCCATGCAGCGTTTCTCTGGGACGACAGCAGACACGACACACAAGGCTTCTGCAGCCCACACTCTTAGAGAAATAATTAAACAGTTTTTCTTAACCCCTTGAACCTCTTCATTTATTATCGCCATCCATTATGTCTCCCTTCTCGAATCACCGAATCCTCAAACTGAGCTCTGGGGTCAAGGGTTTATTGTTTAATGGAGATAGAACATTTTGTAAATTGCACGAAGTCACAATGTTTATAATAGAAGCTTCTGCTGTACCGAACCTTTTCCATTTAACCAACAGTGAGCGCTGACATGTGTTCTTCCTACACAGCAAAAATCCGGGGTAAGTGCAGTACTGGCATGAACGCGCTACCAAAGCCTTCCTGTAAACCAAGTGACATCTGCAGTCAAATAAAACATTCCTTTCCCCAAATACCAGGAAATGCTGAAAGGCTCACTCCTCTGCTAAGGTCATGCTTAAATGAAGCTCTGGCTTTGAGAGCACACAGCGAGGATGAAGAAGGCCAAGATTTTTGTCCAGTACACATTGGCTGCTGCAAGCCTTTGGGGACAACCTCTTGTTTCAAATATGAACATGTGTGTACTGAGAAGGTTTTCCTAGGACTTAACCTTCGGGAGAAAAGTGTCAATATTTTGAGAAACGTACCACGTTAAAAAAAAAAAAATTCCTGTCTCTTTTTTAAAACTAGAATTTGTCAGAAATGGATTTTCTTGAAATAAAGCAAACATCTTCCAAAAGGTACCCAGCCCAAATCACCCATGTCTAAATACCTATGATTAAGCAAATAAATATTCTTCAGTAACGAAACTTCCTCAGAGGCTGGGAATCTTTGGGGAATGGGAAGAAGAAGCATTGTACGTCTAAGAACGTAACCTTCTGTGTTAGAGAGAAGAAATGCATGTTCACATACATGTTTAAATCTTTGGGGACTTTTGTTAAGGGATGGCTACATGCCACCTTTTGCAATAAAAATAAACCTTGATGAAAAACATTGTAAAGAGTGACTTTCCATGAAGTTTTTGTCTTACGTCTAAATAATTGGCTCATGGTACAGGGTGTACCTTTGGCCAATTTTTACAAAAACAACCCCAGTCTTTATATTTTACACCTCAGGAAGTGACCTCAGGAAGATTTTCCTGAAAGAAAGAATGTCCTCTTCCAAAATATTCTTTGCCATATTCAAGCAGGTTTTTCTTGCTGTCCCAAGTTTGAAAGAATTGATAGTAGTAGTGTTATAATGCTGGTTCTCACCACACTCCCTCACGTGCTGGGATTCCAGCACAGTCAGGCCACCTCTGATTAGCCAGCAGGTGTCACTGTGGGTTTGGGTGGCAAGCCAATTGACCACAAAAAGAATGATGAGGGAGAAATAAAGGAAAGAAATGGAATTTAAAAGCAGATTCTGAGAGGAAAAGAAAAAGCCCCTTAAAAATTCTGTGGCCCCTTTCTTCAGGGTCTCGGAGATTTTGTAGCACTTTCTCAGTTCTAAGAGTCTCAGAAACATATTTACTTACCTAAAGGAAACTCATGCCTCAATTATTAAAGTTAGTGTCACTGTATAAAATAACAGTAGAGATGAGCAAAGCCGAGAAATGAATTCTTGTAGCCTGTTCCTCATTGTGAAAGTCTTACCTGTTCATTTCATCTTTTTAAACCGTGGACATCATTGCTTTACTTCAGACATGTAAAGTGTCTCCCAGCTTTCAATGGGTCATAGACTCATGGCCCAGAATAAGGTTTTGCCTATCCCTAACCTCAGTGAAAAAATAAATTCCAGTGTTTCATTGCCTTAAGGGGCATCTTTGGTCCTTCTTATATCTTCCTAGGATCTGGATTGCTCATTTGCAACACAGCCAGCCTATTCAAGTCTCATATATGTATGTATGTATGTATGTATGTATGTGTGTGTGTGTGTGTGTGTATATATATATATATATATATATATATATATATATATATATATCTTCCTGAGTTCATGAAGTTTCTTAATAAATAAAATTTCAATTGGTAAAATTAACACATATTTCTTGGACAACTGTCAACTTTAAGAATGGATGGTCATAAAACCTCCCTGCACAGAGAGGAATTCACAGCTGAACTAATTTGAATAACGGGCTGTAAACTGATTTCTAGTTTAGCTTGGTAGATGAAAAATGCCCATGTTATTGGTTCAGAGAGCAGGCAATTTGTTAAGAAAGATACAAGGCTTGATTTCCCAAAATAAGGCTTAACACATAGGTAAAACATTTTAGCCAAGTTGTAAAGAAGCACAAAGCAAAAATTCTTTAAAGAGGAAGCTGGATGTTTCTGTGCTCTGGAGAGCTAGTTTGTGGCATGTGAACAGTCTAGCCTCTACTCTTGCTACCTGTCTCAAATCATGGGCCATTGTGTCACAATGAGACTGTGGTATTTCACTGTCACAGGCTATACAAACCCAGGAAGAATAAAAACAAAAACAGTTTCAGTTACGTTGTGAACATCCTACAACTACTTTGGGGTGGGGGGTGTAGGATGTAGGGTTGAAACAAGGTCTCTTAGTTAGAGTTTCTATTGCTGCAGTGAAACACCATGACCAAAAAGCAAATTGAGGCAGAAAGCGTTTATTTGGCTTACACTTCCACATCACTGTTCATCACTGAAGGAAGTCTGGACAGGAACTCAAGCAGGGCAGGAACCTGGAGGCAGGAGCTGATGCAAAGGCCATGGAGGGGTACTGCTTATGGGCTTGCTTCCTGTGGCTTGCTCAGCCTGCTTTCTTATAGAACCCAGGATCACCAACCCAGGGATGAAACCATCTACAATGAGCTGGACTCTCCCTCATCAATCACTAATTAATAAAATGCTTTACAGCTGGATCTTATGGGGGCATTTTTTCAAGTAAGGTGCCCTCCTTTCAGACACCTCAAATTTGTGTGTCAAGTTGATATAAGACTGGCTAGTACAACCTCATTAGGTAGTCCAGGCTGGCCTCAAACTTAACATTCTTCTGCCTTAATCTAACCGGTGCTGGCATTACAGGTGTATACTACCATACCTGACACACCATGCAATTTCTACCTGATTTTAATCCCCTTATCTTCCTGTAATTATTTTTTAATAGCATAATATATCATTTAGGGCTGAGTCCAATTAGCGACTGAAATTACAATGTTTAGAAGTAGAAAATAAAAAGGTTAGATGGGTAGGTTCATAAACATTTTGAAAAGTTATCTACCGAGATACTCTCTAACTTAAGTCACTCATTCACAAAGACAGACCGCTCTATAGTAGGCTGTTTTGACTGCCAAGATGATAATAAAATCCATATTTATCTATATCTCTGCATCTATCTATCTATCTATCTATCTATCTATCTATCTATCTATCATCTATTCATCTATCTCCTTTTTCCAATTAGAGGAGGTTATTTCACTTACACATTAGAATGCATCATTCATGTAACATTATCTTGTTTGGGTCTTACAGATGAAGACTCACTTTTTACTTATGATGTCTGGCATGACACACAGGAATCATAGCAACAGCACTATAAGCAGAAGCAGCTGATGGGTGTGGAATAGAAAGTAAAGAAAGAAGAAAGAGAGATGTCAAGGTATAAAAATACTTATTCAGGGCAACAGAGTGTCAACACAAATTTCTTTTCAATTAGATGCATGCATCTGTGAGTAATGAAATCTTTGGCCATAGCTTTATTCTTTGGAATCATGCCCACCATTTCCATGACAACTTCTTAGACTGTTAAAAAAATAGTGATCACAACTTCAGGAACTAAGCCTTTTGTATACAGTGAGTGCTATTGGCACTTGATCACCTGTGACAGGGCGTTCATGTATGTACAAGTGTGTGTGTGTGTGTGTGTGTGTGTGTGTGTGTGTGTGTGTGTGTGTGCGCACGTGCGTGCGCGCACCGATTTGTGTGTTTTCCCAACTGGAGTCAACCTGTCTGTAAGACAGAAGCTGTATATTATGTGTTTCTTACCATTAAAATGTTTGCCTTGGTGCACAACGTTGGGTGGGAGTTCAATGAATCTGTTGAATGAATGGAAATTACAAAGGTTACTTTTGTCTGGCAAGTGTGGGCGGTGCTAAGTTACTTTTATGTCATTCATATAAATAACTCACTTCTTGTGGTTTCATATCCTGATGTGAAAATTATGCATTTACTGTGTTTTCATAGATATTAATGGTGGTTATTAAAAGCAGAAATTGTTTCCAGGTTGGTGGTCTTCAGCCTGGGAGTGAATGAAAAAGACTTTAGGTAAATCTTAATTGTGGAAAGCATAAAACTCTATACATTGCCTTGTTAAAGTTTCACGGTGTGCATGCATGTTTTTCCTATTTGTTTCCTGAGGAACAGCAAGAAAAGACACTAATTTTTCTCAATTTCAGTGCTTAATATATAAGAAAAGAAGAGGAAAGAGAGCATAAATGTACTAAAGCAATTTGTCTTTGTGGTATTTCCCTCTTTGACATCAAATATCTCATTTAAAAAGTGTATGTCAAAGCTGGACCTGTAAGTATGATGCCCTAATTTAAAAGTTTAAAGAACAAATGTTATATTTATGCTTTGGTGCAGCAGGTTTAGTTATTATAAGCCAAACGGTATCATGTTTCTGTTGGGAAAACATTTTAGGGGCTATTTAAAGAATTATAGTACGAAGCAAATCAAATCACTACATACAGGTTTGGTTTTTTTTAGGAGTGGAAGACAGTGTGAGGAAACTATATAGAAAAAACTAATGTTTATGTATAACAATTTCATTATCATATTTCCCCCTTTTGCCATCCAGGGTAAACTCTGAGGACATGTCATGAATTCCTGAGCCACAATAAATCTGTGAATGTCAGATTCTGTGTGTGGGTAAAATGGATAGTTTTCTGACCTTTAAGCTTTCATTAGAACAAAGGACGTCCCTCAACATAATGTTTCCCCTCTACAAAATCCTGGCAGGAAGCCAAAGTATGCCCCTTGGCAAACCTCCAATCTGGATGGCTCTCAGGCCCTAGAGGACGTTCACAGGACTGCCCTACACTGATTTCTGCCCTTTGTGAAGTCTTCTGGAGAGACCTTCCTAACATGTAACCCGCTGAGAGAGAGAGAGGTGGGCACATTAATCAAGAGTTCTTTGCAAGGAGCTTGGGACCATCCTATTCTGCTTCAGTAGGGTCCCTCTCCTGCTTAGTGTGACCTACAAGACTGTCACAAAGTTTCTGACAGATGAACGAGGCGTAAACTGGCCTGAGTGCTAGGGTACAGGTGGAGAAGTCAGAGACAGCCCTTGCTGTCTGTCTCCTTCCATCCACCATGTGAGTACCAGGCATTGAGCTCAGGTTCTCAGGCTTGGTATCAAGTGCCCTTACCCACTGAGGCATCTCACTGGTCCATCCAACAAGCTTTTCTGAAAGTTCTCCTTTTCTCCAATGGGTATTCATAATGTGAACTCTCCCTCTCAGCACAAAGCGAAAACCAAAACCACATTAGTAATCTCCCAGAACTATTTGGGTAATACTTAAGCCCTTCGTGGGCTTAGGACATTTCAGAATCACATTGGCATTATAAACCAATATAATTGCTAAGACAATTTTCACATATGCTTGTGAATGATTACCTTTTAAAACTGGCAGGAACAAATTAAAAAGGAAAAGAAAAAACCCACAAAGGTGAACAAATGTATTACTAGAGTTGGATGGGCTCATTCTAGAGAGAATAAAATAAAACTAATAATTGCTAGTATTTTTCTCTCAAGACTCAGATACTTGAATGGTTGGAACTTGTTAGAACATTTCAAAACACTGACTATAAACTGTATAGTGATGATTCCACTATTACCCCAGCAACCGGCTAATTCACCCAACTCACTCTTTCTCCACCCAACAGCATTCTCTCTGCTTGGGATATGCTCACTAACTTATCTGAGCCCAATTTATCCTCGGGTGCACAGATTAAATATATCACTTCTCCAGAGCCAGCTGCTGCACCATCAAGATACAAGAAAAGCTCAAAGGCACCAACTCTTGGGATTTCTTAGGTGATCCCAACGGTAGTGACACACGTTGCCTTGCATCAAAAATATTTGTTTGTATAATATGTAAGCAGAAGGCAGGTTTCTTGATAATAAGGATTCTTTTTCATTTGGGACTGTATCTCTATAATATTTTAGTATGAATGGCTTAGCTAAAAATTTGTCTAGGTGAAATTTGAATTTCAAGTTATCTCAAAGGCCAGCCATGAAGCAATAAGATTCCTTCTTTTAAAACAGAGGTAGGTCTACCCCTTTGAATCATTATTCATTTTTGCATTCATGTGTTCAGTAAGTATTTGCACTTTACTTATTTGATTGACTTTCAAGGTTGGCACCGAGTTAAGAGCTGACAGTTTGACAGCAGTGGGAAAGGCTCCAGCTAAACTTACTATAACAAAGCTGACTGGGTATGGTGACACACGCCACCTAGGAGCCAGCATTTGGGGGGTGGAAGCAGAAGGATCAGAAGTTCGAAATCATCCTCAGCTGATATGCAAGTTCAAGTCCAGCCTGGGCTACAGGAGACTTTGCCTTAGGAAACCAAATTAAATAAATAATAAACTTATTATGATAAACCCTAAATAACAGAATATTGATAGCAGCATGTTAACTGAGATATGAAGCAGGTACCATTCCTGGGAACCATGCTCTGGGTTTTCCTCATTGCTTCTGGCCTGTCTTTGAAGCTTTGTGGCCATTGGAATTCTCTTTTCAAGGCTATTCCTATGGGAGATGCTGTGCTGTACTTACTACCCACGCCCCTCTTTAGGAATACAGTCCTTCTCCTAGGAGCTAGAAAGTAAAATGGTAGAGACAGTAGAGAAAGATGCCTACCTTAGTGCTGCTCATGCCTCAAGCAGGGACCTTCACTTAGATACCCTCTTAAGGTTCTGTTACAGCCCCATCAAGGATTGAGGCTAGACACTAAAGGCCTTATTCTCTTAAACCCAATACAGGAGAAGTCTCCAGGCTCAACCAATTCTCAGAATTACCTTCAGGCTTCCAATATTCCCATTGAGAATGTACACAGCTCAACTCCCCCACTACTCAGTTCTGCCCGCCTTTTCCCTTCCATGGTTGTTTCCTCTCAGGAGCACTTCCAGTAACCTTCTGTGTGCTAATCTCCATGGAAGAGTTCACACCCCCGACCCCCACCCACCTTGGTTCCTTGTTCCTCTCCTTGTTCCTGTCACTCCCAATAAGAAGAGTCATCCTAGCAAGCCCAGCTCCGTGAACTCCCACCAGCCAGATACCACAAAACCGGCTCCAAAATCACAGATGGGGGCCAGGCAAGTGTTGTAAGTTAGGAAAGCTGGACGTGAGCATCCAAGCAGGAATCAGCACCTAAGAGCAGGAGCGAGCAAGAAAGCACCAGGTGATAGCAATTATAAAGGGGGCAGTGTCGGGCTCCAGCAGACAAAATGGGTTAGAAGAGAGAGGTAGGCAGACAGGCTGCTACTGATAACACATGGAAGAAAATACAGCTACAACCTGGGGAAGCAATGTAGTTCTTAGAGAAACATGGCACTCACTTGATAGAAAAATGAATTTGAAAGTGCTGTGTCTTTGTTATTAACCAGGTTTAAGTCATGGTAGAGGAAATGATTGGCGGGGCTAGGGAGAGCAACCACGTGCTGTGAGGGCTTCAGTTCAGATCACTAGCACCCACTTAAAACCCAGACCTGGCAGTGGTGTGTGTCTGTAACCCAGTGCTGGGAAGGCAGAGACAATACAAGTCCTGGAGCCCACAGACCAGCCAGACTAGCTGAAACAGTGAGGTCTAGATTTAATTAGAGATCCCATCTTTAAAAATGAGATGGAGAGTGAAATAGGAAGATGCTTGATGTCAGCCTTTGTCTTCCACGTGTTCATACACAGGCCAGCACACACACACACACACACACACACACACACACACACACACACACTCACTCACACACACTCACTCACACACACACAAAATAAATCAATGAGCAGATGAATGAATGAATGGATGGATGGATGGATGGATGGATGGATAAAAGAAAAGAAAATAGTTGGCAAGATGAGTCAGAGGATGATGCCTTATGACATGAGGGTATAAAGTCAAAAGCCCCGCATGGAGACTGACCTTTTGATCATCTAACTTCTTAATACACAAGGAACCAGAGGAGGATCTATACAGCATCCTGGAGTTTGTGGACCACTGTTAGACTCCATCTGACCTACTAACAATTCAGTCTAATCATTTTATTCACTGTCTGCCTTCCCCATTGGAATGCTGCTAAGCTGTGTTCCAGTGTCTAGGACAATGACTAACAGAGAAGATACCCAATAAAAAACTTTGAATAAATTAAGAAATGACTTTAGTCCCCAAATATTTGGGGACGTAATTTACTATATTACTCAGGATTCCTTCAATTATGAATAACTGAATTCCATTTTAGATCTGATATACAAAGAAGAGAATGTATTGGCTTATAAAAATTGCAAATAATAGTCTTAAACATATCCAGACATAGGGGCTTGAATAATGTCATGGTGATTGGGTCTCTTGCTGTCATCCCATGCTGGCATTAGTTTTAGGCAGTTTTCTTCAGTTTGATTCTCAGCATCTCCAGATTTAGAGTGATTATCTGGGAAAACTGCCGAGAAAATAAAAGCATATCTTCTGCATAGCTTGAATCAAAACTCCCTGTCTTGACTGTCACTGCATCTACTTTGGCAGTGTCCAAGGACCAAAAACAAGGTTTGGGTCCATGCGGAGCAAACAGGTTGAGGATGGAAGAGATGTTGTTCCTTGAAAGAGAATCTGGGTGTTTTAACCAAGGTAACTGTAAGTATCTGGAACTTCCAAGTACTCGTCTTTCAAGCACCGGACAATTCCAACAACCTCATCATCGGAGTGCTGTAACCATCATGTCTATTTTCTACATGGGTAAACTGAAGTATAGAGAGTAAGCAGCTCCCTTAAACTCCCGGGGCTGGGAAGACAGAACCAGGATCCAAACAGAGACAGTCAAGCTTACAGCCCACTCCTTCAACCTCCTGAGAAGGAGTCAATGAATAAAGGAATGTGGACATCCACTCTACTTGGCTTAGTCATGTATAAAGCATCGGACAGCATTTACAAAGCATCCCCTAGCATCGGAGTCCCAGCGGCAAACGAGGAGTGACCGACAGAGTCACTAGGTAGGACATTGTCAGGAAGGTTTTCTCTAACACTCTACCCCGCAAGTTGTTTCTTGATGTCTATGGAATTTGTTTTCCACAATTGTGATGGCATCTATCAAGTTAATTTTATTTCATTAAAAATCAGTTGTTAGGTCATTGCTAACATATTCAAAGGAAAATATTCCATGATTGTTTAATAGGTATTTGTTTAAATAGTTGAATTGTATTGTACTTCTGTTCTTCTAGCTCTGATGCCCCAGAACATTGGAACAGCTTTGAGTCACCCATTCTTAGTTGCTCATCTACTCTCTGGTTGGCCGCCCAATTTCTAGTTGGTCTTTTGGATATGGAAATTGATTTCCTGACAAATGTCCTTTTCTTCTCAAATTCTCCATCTATCTCTTTGAGAGTAACTTAACGCCTAACAGGTAGGGGGCCTTGGAGACACAAAAGTGTCAGATAAAGTTCTGTTGAAGGGTGCTGTAGGGGACCAGAGAAAACAGAGAATGAAAAGTTAGACCCTTAGCCTAAAGAGGATGACACTGGCCTTGGAGGCAGAAGGTCTGATGACCTTTGTTTTGTGCCATAGGGGTAGGATTACATGGGGGCTGTAGGTAGTCCTCTCAGGCATACAGCTGTAGGGTGGGGTGAGAGAGTGACACATCCACTCCTGCATCTGTTTGGTTCTACTCCCTCCCTGTAGGATGAGACCCGTGTTACTGTTCTCATGTGATCTCGGCTTTACCCTTCCCCTCACCCTGCCTCCAGCACAGGCTCCCTTGATCTAACACTCATGCTTATCAATGTAATAGATACCTCCTCAGTTAGCCCAAAGTCTTAAGATTTTTATGGATTCTCTCAGATGGTGGATGGGCTCACTATGTCTTTGACCTTCCCTGGTCTTGGAAGCTGTGGGCAGAGGGATTTCTGAATTCTCCTAGTGACTACTGTCACAGGGGCTTTTACAATTCTATTTGTGTGTGTGTGTGTGTGTGTGTGTGTGTGTGTGTGTGTGTGTGTGTGTTCTTTTGTTGTTGTTGTTGTTGTTTTCTCATTTGGTTTTGTTTCAGTTTTTATTTCGAGAAAGGACCCGGCTGAGTTCCCCAGGTGAAGCCCAAACTCCCAATCATCCTGTCTCAGGCTTTGTGTAGCTGTTACCTGCTTTTCAGAAAATGGCAATTGGGGTGTGCCCTATAGATGCCTCTCCATTCATCAGAACATTGGCTTATTCCTAATGACCACTGGAACTGTAAAGACTTCCACACAATGTCACAACACAGAAAGATGTAACATAAAAGTAACTGTTTGAGTTGCCAAGTCTAAAGCCCTGTTCCTAACGAGAAAGGGACCCTGGCTGCCAGTGATTCATATTCATAAATCATATAAGGGTTGAGGATGGAATTCAATGGCAGAGCCCTTGTCTAGCATGCACAAAGCCCTGAGTTCAACCCCCTGCACTGATGTAAAGAGTCTGCCGACTGCTAACAAGGATATGAGCAGGAAGGCATATCGAATAGAACGGACATTATGGAAAGCAGCATGCAACATTAAGTATGCATCTTTCCTGTGATCTAGTAGTCAAATGAAGGCTAGACCCAAAAGAAATGATTAGGTCACTGATGAAAGGGAACTGGGAATAAGAATGTTCAGTGATGCTATGTGTGATGGAGCTAGAAGCAGTGACAACTGGCTGCCCCTCACTAGGACTATGGGTAAACAAAATGGTAGGGTACATCTCATTATTGGAGGTGGTCATCCACAGTAGTGCATTAGATTTGTGTACAAACTCAGAAGTAAGTGTTAAAGGTAGAGAGTGAGCAGGTGTGGCGATGCATGCATTTACTCCCAGCACTCAGGAGGCAGAAGCAGCGTGATCTCTCTGAGTTTGGACCCATCCTGGTCTACATAGCAAGTTCCAGGACAGTGGGGCTACGTGGACAGACCTTGTCTCAAAGGAAAAAAAAAAGAGAAAGAAAAGAAAGGAAAAGAATAATAAGTGAAATGTAAAAAAAAAAAAAAAAGGAAGCTTAGGAATTTGCAGTGTTACGTAATTAGAACTACATACTTCACAAAACAAGAAGCTGAACTCTTCAGAGAAGTAGGAATAGTAGCGAGAGGGTGGGGGAGTAAGTGTGTCACTTGGCTGGATGATGAAGAGGAACCACACACGGAGGGCTGCCATCCTCAGTCTCTTTTACCTGAGGTCCAGAGGCAGCTAAATTAGGAAGGTAGGAAGAAGGAACTCTGCGGCTCACAAGCTAGGCAGAGTGGAAGCTGGTGTCCTGGTGCTGCGTTCTGCTCCCTCCCAGCCCTACCACAAGTCTGCAAGAGCCGGAAAGGAGAGACTGAGTACCCAGATGCAGGGAGGTTAGACATAGTGGCAACATAACAGTTGTACCCTAAGCTGCCATCTGCCTCTAGAGCAGCGGTTCTCAACCTTCCTAATGCTGAGACCCTTTGATACAGTTTCTCATGCTGCGGTGGCCCCCAACCATAAAATTATTTCCGTAGCTACTTCATAACTGTAATTTTGCTACTTTTACGAATCGTATTGTAAATATCTGATATTCGGGATATCTGATATGAGACCCCAAAGAGGTCGTGACCCACAGGTTGAGAACCACTGCTCTAGAGGCAAGCCAATGGTTCAAGTTGCTCCATCTTTTACTCTGGGTTTCTTGTACATGGTGTACTAAAAGCTCCATTCTGCGCCGCATTGTCTATGAGTCCTCCCTCCTTGAAGGTCATCAATAAAAATGCCTCGAGGCAGATGGTGCTCAAAAACTACAAATTCTCTTTTTACTTGTGGCCTGAATAAGGAAACAGCCCATTGCCTGTGTGACCCATGGCAAAGTGCATGGGAGCTCTGATCCTAGCCAACTTCCTGTCAGCCAGGGGCAGGCAAACACACTTGCTCTGGACCTTTTAAGACCTTCCTCTCTGGGTTTCTAAGGAAATGTGAGGGGAAGGGACAGCAGATAAAGCTGGCATGTTTGAAGACGCGTGTTTGAGCCCGTCCTGCCGTTCTTTGGGTGGTTAACTTACCCAGGGTACTCCGAAGAAAGATAATAAGGTAGGAGTAGAGTTTGCATAGGAACCATGTAACCATTAGCTCTTCTTCCAAAAGACCCAAATTAGAAAGTAAGAATGCTCTCAAATGAAGTGGTATTTTCTTCAAAAAGCTTTTTTTTTTTTTTTAAATTAGAAAAATACTGGGACTTCCTCCTTCCTGGTGTATATCCTGAAAATTCCATGTCGCCTCCAGGACTTTTCATGTCTTCCTCAGCAGACATGGGTTTTATTGGATCCAAGACTATGAAGGAACGCCACTCAGTGTGCTCTCACAGGGGGAAGAAAGGGTTTGAATCCGAATGCTGGGCCTGGGGAGAGGGCTCAGTCGGTAGTGTGCTTGCCACGCAAGCAGAAGGACCTGCAGGCCCGTAACTCTCATGTGAAAACTGGACGCACATTTGTAATCCTAGCTCTGGGGAGGCAGAGACAGGCCAGCCACAACCAGCCAGCCAGCTGAACCCATGAGCTCCGGGTTCAGTGAGAGATCCTGTCTCAAAACATAAGGTGGAGAATGAGGGGGATACCTGACGTTGACCTCTGGGATCCACATGCACGTGGTTCTAAGTTCAGTGCACTCACACAAACACACCCACACACCCACTTGAACACATACACACAAGTAAAACTCTCTCTCTCTCTCTCTCTCTCTCTCTCTCTCTCTCTCTCTCTCTCTCTCTCTCTCTCTCTCTTCCCCTCTCTCTCTCCTCCACTCCTCCCTCTCTCTCATGCTCAGCTGTACACCCTCAACTGATTTTTCAGAACGTTTGGGTGCATTTTCTGCTGAAAGGCAGAGGGATCTTCCTGCGTGGAGTTGGCATTCCATGGCACATCGTAGGGTCTGTGGTCAGATGGGCTGTTCCCTCTTCAAGGAAGATCCCCTTCTCCATTGGTGATTGCTGCAGAGGGCCAGCTGTTTCCCGTTAACCTCCTATTGGTTCTAATCTCCGTCGGTCTTTGATCCCAGCCCCACTTGAAAGGAACCTCTCATTTAGCTCCTCTTGGGTGGTCCTTGGCGGAGATTTAGTTGATTCTAACTTCTTGTCCAGTCTTCCCCCGTGTGCTTCCACGGTAAAATTCTACCTTTCTAATTGCTAAGAGGAAAATTGTTAATCCCTTTGATTCAGGGAGTAGCATAATAGCCTTAAAATTGGCAACTTAATTGAAAAACTCAGAAATTGCTAACTTGTTTTGGGAGCATTTTCCCACCCCATTCTTTCCTTCCAATTTTTTTTCCACAATAAGATTAAATGAATTTTTGTTATTTAAAAATGCCATTTTAAAAACACTATCTCCTGATCTGTCTATTCCAAGATTCTGTTTGGATTTCATGCATGGTCTTAAGCATTTTATTGATTGTTACAGATCTGTTTAATGGGTTATTATAGGAAACAGTCACTGGAAGGCAGAGGGAGTATGTGACATTGACTAATGGGACATAGAAACTCCCCCTGTCCCTGCTTCTCCATTATGTAAGAATAAACAACTTAAATTGCTACTCTTAGATTCCAAGGCTTGTCTAGGCCACACATGTCAACTATCAGTGTGAGTTTAGAGACTGTGCTATCCTACATTACAACTGGTATGTATTAGTATTCTCTTGACTTCATTATCAAAACCTAACCAAGCAAGCTAATTTTTTGAAAGAGACCTCCAATTTTGCTTTGGGTTCATAAAAGCAAATTCCTTTTAAAAATTCTGAGAATAGAAGGGTTTCTGGGTTTCTGGCATATTCCATTGATCTTACTTATGAATAGAGAAAAGGTCAAGGGTTTTGCTTATTTGTTTTCCATAGGCACTCTAAATTTTCAAAGATTTGGAGACTTTCAAGGGACTTTTAAGAGACACTTAATTTGTTACAGATGCATTAGCATATTGAATTTATGTGAAAGAATGAATGCCAGGCAAAGGATATTGGGTTCATTATTTATTAGTAGAGCTAGTCAAAACTCCCCTGTTTTAACCAAGTGGTGGTTTGGCCCCCGTTCAAGATGCCATCTCTTAATATTGCTGTCCCCAGCAATTAACGTACAATGAGAAGGTGGGTGTATCTGTGTATGGACAATCATGTTGGATTCCAGATGATGTGGATCCATCTTGGCTCTCTCCAGACTGGACATGGCATTTTTGAGTAATTATCTCAGAGTGTGTGTGCCTCCCACTTTTTACCTCAAATGAAACTCATTAGTGAGGACTTCCAATTGTGCTGGGTCTGAGTTCTTCCCCTGTCAGGCCCCTCCTCTCACCAGAACCTCCATGCTTTCTTTTCCTGGCACCAGGGACTCTTCCCACCGCCTCTGACTCACCACACTTCCTCCTCCATCCTGGAAAACCACTCTTCATGGTCCTTAAGGAAGATCCAGCCAGGTCCCGCCTCCTCAGGAAAGTCTCCCTCCCTGACTATGTCACATCCGGTTAGGATGAACTCTCATACCGCTGTTTTCTTCACCCCAGTTTCAACTCTACACTTGCCTATGTTTGATTTAGCTGTCTTTCCATTCTCCTATTGTGAGAGCTCTGAGGACAGAGACAGGGGTGAGCTTGCCTGCCCACATGACTCTGGTGCTTAGTAACTGGCCTTATGGTAAATGGCCGATAAATACCAGTGATGTGAATGAAGGAGCAACTGAGTGAGTGAGTGAATGAGTTCACTTGACAGATATCCAAGACCACCATGGATCAGGCCACGGTTGTGAATTCTGAAGCCCATGTTTCTAGTTGTCTCTGCTAGTTTTCTCTTAGATAGTTAGGTTTCTTGAGGGCCGCAAAGGTTCACAGTGATGATCTCACCCTGCATTGGTACATTCACAGTTGAGACCACCTCTGTGTGGACATATTCATGTCAGGGGACATATTCTTGTCCCTTGACCTATTCTTGACAAGCACATGCTCCCTGTCTTCCTGTGTAGAGAAGTCTATTTTAAGAAATTGGGAACAGAGGTAGCACAGATAAGCAAAGGCAGCTGAGCTGTCCACGGAGATCATGGGTCATGTAGACCTTGATACAACTTGTCTGAATCTCAAGCCCTCAGAAAGCCTTTGGGTCCTTCTCAGTGGCTACTCCCATGTCTTACCTTTGCGGAGGGGGGGGGCATTTGGCCTGCTTAGGTCAGAAACACAGTCCTGTGGCATCAACTATGCACATTGCCAAACATAACGATTTTGGTCTTCAGTGCAACAAAATGGAAAACTAAACCTTATGGTGCCATGTCCCGCTTACCCACAATTCCTGTTGCCTTTTTGAACTTTGTTGGGCTGAAGCTTCTGCAGGTCCAGTGTGGCCCTTGGAGACCCAGTTGACATGGGGCCTAAGGATGGCTGTTGTTGGTATTCATGAGTGATTTCCACATAAATAATTGCTCCTGTCCCTGGAGTTTCCTATCAGATTATTTCTAGAAGAACCTCAAATTTTCCTTTTGCATTGCCCATCATTCTAGGAAAAGAAGATAGAATGTAGTGTTCAACTGGTGTTATTTTATTCCCATTTATTTTCACTATAGTTTGTCACATTTAATGAACATTCTCATTAAAAATGTGGTTTTAGGTGATTTAACACAATAATTCAATTTTATCATCTCCTCATATTTGTCTGCATATACTTTTCACTACTGAATTAAGTAGGACTGACAACCTTTCCAAGTCTTATTTTGTTTTATTTTTGTGAGGAAGACTCATCTTTCTGCCGGTAGTTGCTGAGTTATTTCTACTCTGTCTATCACCAGTCCAAATTAGAAACAAAAATCAGAAAACCTCACGCTTTTCAAATGAGTCCTTGTGGTAAGAAGATTAAAAACAAAAAACCGCACTGCATTTGATAGTGCTTGCAAACTCTTTAAGCGTAGGTATACATACCTCTCAAAGGTTGGACCTACTGATTTATAAAGTTAGATGTGAATAAAATTTAAAGATAAATAGTGCATC
This sequence comes from Peromyscus californicus insignis, assembly GCF_007827085.1. Taxonomy (NCBI): domain Eukaryota; kingdom Metazoa; phylum Chordata; class Mammalia; order Rodentia; family Cricetidae; genus Peromyscus; species Peromyscus californicus. The sequence goes on along the minus strand of NW_026294413.1, from coordinate 77,224,420 downwards.
ATTAAAAAGTGAAATAATATTATTTTGATTCATACTTGACAATTTTTCACAAGAATGTTAAGCTCTAACATAAATATATGGCCTCCCCAGCTGTTCAAATAGTATGATTAATTAAATGGATTCTGTCTGAAAGCTAACACTGGCTCTTGTTCTCAAGTTGCAAAAATGTCCCATATAAAGGGAAAATGTAAAAGCATTCCTCTGGTATCTACTACATTCAAAGTACAGAATTAATATTGTTGAATTTCCGAAGTAATTCATGCATGTATGTGTGTATGGTGTGTGTGTGTGTGTGTGTGTGTGTGTGTGTGTGTGTGTGTGTGTGTGTGTGTGAATTTCACCTGTATGGAAATCTGCCACTTGGCAATCTCAGCTATTCAGTATAAAGCCTAGAACCTGTTAAAAGCCAACAACAAGACTTTCTGGAGGCCCAGATGGAGGCTGATCACAGTCACTGCACATAGCTCATGCATAAACACAGAAAGAGCAACTCGGTAGACTTTCAGTTAGAATGCTCCTGTTAGAACGTCTTATCCAGAGGGCTAAGAGCAAGGAAGGGTGCATTAGTTATTTTTTTTCTCCCTGCTGCACCAAAATCCCTGACTTTGAGAACAACTAAGGGAAGGAAGGAAGGGTTCCCAGTCTGAGGGTGTGGTCCATCACGGCAGCGAAGGAGAGGCTGCAAAAGCGCGAGGCGGCTGACCAGGGTGTGCGGTTAAGAAGCAGAAGCAGAGATATGCTGATGCTCAGCTTGTGTTCTCCTTTCTTAGTCTATGTGGGATCCCTGTCCATGGAAGGGAGCTACCTGCATTCCGGGTAGACCCTCCCTCCTACCTTCTGGAAACAGCCCCACAGACAGTCCAGAGATTTGTTTTCTAGGTGATTCTAAAATCAGTTTAGCTGACAATGAAGGTGATCCCTCACCAAGGTTAGGAAAGACAATTACCTTGGTAGATGTGGACTGGTGAATGGGGTCCTTCCTTCACCAGAGTAGATCAGTAGTGGAAGAAAACTATTGAGAAGAAACATGTGTCAGACATGTTCTTCGGGGAACTCGTTGTGATATGTGCAGAGTCTATGGCAGACCCTGGAAATCAAAGACAGTCATGAGCCCATAGCACCAAGCCAGCTCCAAGGCATCAATCCAAGCGACCAGTAAGCAACTTCCCAGTAAGCATATGGATAGGTAAGGAAAGTCCTGGGAGAATCAAGAAATCTAGCAGAAATAAAACAGAAAGGACTTGGGAATTGTTTGGGTTGGGAGACAAAGCAGAGAAAAAAAAATCAAAGATGTCTTTAAAATTCAAGTTCTCTAGAGCAAATTCATAGAGCCATGGACAGAATCCAGAAACTCAAGAGGAGGGAAGATGGGGATGGAGGAAGGCAGTGGAGGTGAGTCTTAGGTGTGAGGTACATGTAAAATATCCAGAAAGAGGTGTCTAAAAGAAGCAGGATGTTAGGAGTTGTGTGGTCTCCAGAACCAGGCAAGGCAAGCAGAACCCATGGTGGGTAATGTCTGTCGTGGACCGGCAAAGCACAGGGCCTTCTCCTGCACAGTCCTTCCATATCTGCTATTCCCTGCTCTTCCATGATGCAAGACTTGTCTGAATTCATTAAAAAAACCTCTTTAACTAGCTAAAAAAGCTGAAATAATCCCTAATTATTATAAAAATTCGGAACATAAACATGAAAAGTCAAGAGAAAAATAAGAAACTTTTAAATAAATAACCCTTTTGTTTTAAAATTAATGTTTATAGCAAGTTAGAAGCAATTTAAATATATGTCAGGAGGAAGTCAGTAGCTTCTTCACAAAAAGGGGAGAAAACATCCAAAAAAAACTTACACAAAGTAGAATCAAGAATCCACACAAGACAATAACAACAAGACAACACCTTAACCTTTACCGCAATCTTGACCTCTTCAGCTAAGAGTTAGCGCTCTTGCTAAAATATCCCAGTAGATAAATGATGTTAGCCTAATACCAAGGGAGAGTTAAATGTTGGTTCATGTAATCTCTTAGGAAGGGAGAAAATCTAGATCCTACAGTACTTAAAATCAAAGGTTTTGCACACTGGATTAAATTGTAATGTAATCAATAAAGTCAGCAGGACCACATGAATTATTCCATAATAGTTCCATGCTGTCGGGTTTCATATTATGTCTGGAACAAGCTAGGTGGCAGAGCTTCCTTCCCAGGCAAGCAGGGACTGTGTGCAGATGGAAATCCTACCAGCAGGGACTGATAGCAGAGTGGGTATGGTCTTTCTGCACCTTAAAGGCTCCAATGAAAAGAAAATTAGAATCAAATTCTGAAATGAGGTCTAGGATAGGTCCTGGAAGTAAAAAGGACTAATCTAGTCCAAGGGAAATATTAAACAAATTAACAAATTAAAACAAATTAAAACAAACAGACAGACAGACAAACAAGCAAACAAAGAACAAAACCCTTCAAAAACCCGAAGCCAGATTTAAACAAATAGGTCACATTAGAGAGCTGCTGGCAAGATGGAGTTTGAGAATAGTGACTGGGAAGATTTCAGAAGTAATGGGATACAGAGGGCATACAACATTTGTAGGGGGACTGGAGTCAAACATAAAGATGAGGACAAAATATGATGGTCATTTATCTAAGCAAACAAATGAAAGTTAGTCTCATTAATACAAGCAGAATAAATCCCAAGGACTTACATAGAATATGAGGAAAATTAAAGGAGGTGAGGAAGACACACAAACATATATTTATATGTATATTTATATATACAGTTATACACACATATGTATATGCTACATTATAAATATAGATTATATATACACAAATATAGCATAATAGAAAAGAATAAGATTAGCTACTTTTCAATGTTTGATCCTCAATGATCAAATGAAGGAGAAAGGAGTTCTTTCTTTAAACAGTTTTACTGGGCCTGGAGATAGAGCTTAGGGGGTCAGTCAGTTGCCTAGCATGTGCAGGCCTTACATGTCCCTCCCCAGCACTGCAAGCACAATAACAAATGAAACAGCTTTATTGAAGTACACTTGATACATAGAAAACATACATATTCAATGTGCACAATTTGAAATACCTGACGGTAAGAGGAAGCTCTTCTCCTTGGATTATGAACTTCAGGTGTTCTTACTGTAAGTAAGTATACTGTAAGTCCCAGCCTGCCCAGGAAGGCAAGAGGGAGATACAAAAGGCATTCAGACAAGAAGTTGAGAAGACAACACCTCATGGATAATGTTAAACCCCAAGGAACCTACAAAACATGGCCAAGAAGCAACAGGTAAGCGTGGTGAGGTCAAATCACATGGTCATTCATTCAGAGTTATTGCTTTCCCGTGTTTTAGCAATGAACAATGGGAAACTGAACATTTAAAAAATGTAACATATATATACATAAGTTCTCAACTTATACCTCATAACTGGCCTAAAAATTCACCTAATATAAACCTGTAATATAGAGCTATAAAACTCTTGGAACCAAAGAGGAGAAAGTCTTCATGACCTTGAGTTAAGCAAAGCATTTTTAAATATTACCAAATGCACAGTCCAAAGTGGACACAAAGCAAACTCAGTTTCATTGAAACTTAAAAGTCTGTTCTTTGTGGGATATTGCAAAAAAAAAAAAAAGGTTAAAAGATAAATCTCAGACTAGGAGAGGATATTAGAAAAGGATGTATTTGACAAAGAGCTTGAAATCAAAATACACAGAGAACTAAAAAATTCAGCTATAGGAAAACATATAATTCCATAACATTAGGCAAATGTCTTGAAGCAGCGCTTCACAGAAAGGGATAGAGGTGGGAAATGAGCCCAGGAGAAGATGAATTAGTAATGTGCGAAACAAAGATGAGAGCCGAGTGCCTGCTGCTGTGTCCACCAGAATTACCAACCAATCAAACAAACCAACCAATAAAGGGACTGAAAATGACAAGAGTCAGATCTAGAGCTCACTTGGGTCCAGCAATCTCACTTTTAGCCCCCCAATATGAAAATTTGTTTCCTAGCAGGAACTTCTGCAGGAATGCTTAAAATAGCATTATTCAAAAACCACCAAAAGCTAGAACCAACTTTAAATTACTTTGGTGGGTAGATAATCTACTCAAAAGAACATTCCTCTTAGGTGCAAGCAACAGATGATTAATCCACATGACAGTAATGACCGTGCTAATTCAAAGAAACACCCCACCACCACCACCACCACACACACACACACACACACACACACACACACATCAATTATCTATCAAGGAAAACAAAACCCATAGACTTGCCCACAAGCTGGTATTATGGGGATATTTTCTCAAGTGATGTTTCCTTTCCCTCAGATGACCCCAGCTTGTGTCATGTTGACAAAAATCTCACCAGCACAATTGTGTTTGGGTCTTTAATGTTAGCTATAAACTAAGATACTTTGGTCTGCCTCACACAGTATCTTTTTCTGCAGGTTTATTCTGTCCTCCTGGATAACCCACAGACAGCTTCTTCAGCAGAGTTGCTTGATCATTTCACATAGCAGCCAGATTCTGAGAACAAAAGCTGCTTGGCCCCTTAAAATCTAATTTCAGAAGCTCTAGAATTTCATTTCCTGTGTCAGTGTTCATTACTGTAACAAAATACCTGAGGCAATCAACTTATAAAGAGGAACAGTTTCCAGTCTTTAATTAGCTGCCTCTGCTGCTTTTGGGCCAGTGTCAAGGCAGCATATCCTGGTGGAAAGCACTAGAACAAAGGTGCTCACCTAATGACTAGATATGAAAGACTAAGGAATGGTTTTTCATGGACATAGCCCCAAAGACTGGATTTTCTCCCATCAGACCCTACATTTTAAATGTTGCATCACTTCTCTATAACGCCATGGGTTGGAGACCAAACCTTTAAGATGTGGGTCTTTGAAAGACACTTATACAATCCACAAGACTTACTTAATGTGGTTTGAATGAGAATGGCCCTCACAGACTCATGTCTTAAATACTTGGTCTCCAGTTGGTAGAACTATTTGGGAAGGATTAGGCGGTATGATCTTGTTAGAGAAGGTGCACATTAGGGGCAGGCTTTGAGGTTTCAAAGATTGGCATCATTCCCAGTGTGCTCTCTCTGCCTCCAGTTGAAGATCAAGATCTGAGCTCCCAGCTATTCCTGCTGTCATGCCTTTGTTCTGCCATCATAGACTCGAGCCCTCTGAAACTGTAAGCCAAATTCAATGCTTTCTTTTATAAGCAGCCTTGGTCATGGTCTTTTGTCATAGCAATAGGAAAGTAATGATGATGCTTTCTTATACAGATAAAGTAGAGTTAAAATGGCCTCTATTATTTGGTGGGAACAAAATCTCTTTACATAAACACATGAGAGTTCTTGGTAGAGGCTGTAGGGATGAGCATGGAGAACAAGATAAGTATTCCTAGAAGAGGTAACAGTATATGTGAAGCCCCTGAACTATATGAATTAAAATGAAACCAAAAGAAAGACAGATACTGTGCCTGATAATAAATAAGAAATTTTGAGATGGATGTAGTTGGTGAAGGAGGTAGAGTAAGATTATGTGGGTCATGTGCGCTACTGTGGTGAGTGTGCTTTTAATCCAAGCATGGTAAGGAGCCATTGAAGATTTCAAAGAGAGAAGATATGCTATGATTTGTCTTTTTAAATGGTGATATTGACTATTGCTGAATTATAGTATTTACTAGTTAGCAACCTGAACATGAACACTATGGTACTAAGGATCTCTCCTGTTGCAGTTAAAGGTGAAAACATTCAAGTCACAAATCCGCACATACACACATCTCATTCACTCCACATTTAAGGCACTACCATGTTAGTGTGTGTTGGGTACTAACACAAGAATTGTTAAATAGATTCTTTTTCAGTCCAATAAAACTAAGAAGCAAGTTGGAATGTCCTTAGGAGATGCAATCATTTTGTTCTCTTCCCTTAGTCAGTTTCTGAAACTCTAACACAATTGATTGCCTTTTATGCTGGGACTAGGCTAGTAAATCCACTTCACGAGACAAGATAGTGGCCGGTTGTAAAGGGTACGCTGTGGAGGACTGTGCCTTTAACTACATGGACTGGGAGACACTGAAGAATGCCAGAGGAATGACTGACACATTGAGTTCTCAGTAGGGTGTTTCTGTGCAAAAGATGATTGATAATCTATGTGGGTGCAAAAGTAACCTAAAGACATGAAAGTCGAGATTCTGTCAGAAGCACGCCTGCATGTATGTTAGACACATCTCTTCTCAGAAATAAAAATTACCATAATTCAACAAGCATTTCCTAGTGATGACCATTGTTAGAATCTGTGGCACACATGGCAGAAATATTAGTATAAGATGTTATAGAGAAAAAAATTGAGGGATGGATAGCAGAAGATGGGGTCCTGGGTCCATTGTGGCTATTGCCATGGTATAGAAAGTCAAGTTATTTGTCCTTTATGGACATGTGCTTTCTGATCACACACACACACTACTTCTAACTGTGACATCAGACTGTGGAACTGACAATCTCCAACAGCTGTGAACAAAACTTGCAACAATGAAAATGAGGAAATGGAGTTCCAGTCAATTGGAGTCTATCAACGGTTGTGGAAAGTAAGCAGTTCAATTTTTTGAAAGTCAGAGTTAGCAGGAGCTTGGCTGTGAGGCATGGATTAAAAAGGCTTGCTTCCCACTTTCTTCTCATCCATTGGACCAGGATGGTTGTGCTTCTCATTACATGCTAAAACTGTGAATTCCATTTTACAAAAAGATCCTGTTTTCTGAAAGAAACACTCTGCTACTGAGAACACGATTGTTTGGTAAAGATAAATGAAGATCACCCAACAGCCAAGCAAAGGAAAATCCATCAGCGTCTCCCTTCACCCCCTACAGTTATTAACACCTTCTGGAGGAAACGTAGATGTTATTTGCATACCTTTTGCCTCAATTTTTCCAAGTCTGTCTTGTAGAAACAATAGGTTATGAAATAAAATGTATTTCAAATCTATATTGAGATCTTTTTGAGTGACCAGAAGATTTCTCTTGTTAACCTATTGCTTTTTCATACCTGTAGAAGCTGCAACTTGGTGCTAGATTTAGATTTAAAACTATCATTTACAAACCATGAATAAATGCATGAGGTGGAAGTCACATGCAATATGCCTTATTATGCAATATGCCGTTAACTGTGACCTTGGATTGGTGGGAGGGCCTGCCGAGGCAGGGTGAGCGTGATGGACCTGATCCCTGGCCCTACGGTTCTTCTAGTCTAACTAGGGAGAAAAAGAACAGGTACTTAGGAACGTGAGTGCAACAAAAGGCAAAAACAGAGCTGGGGCAAGGCCAACTGGCACTGACCCAGAACTCACCAGACCTTGGGGACAAAGAAGAGACCAAACAGGACAGAGGCCTCTTAAATACTGGCCAGACTTTGTTCCTAAGAAGTAAACTTGAAATCCTTGGGAGTTTGTATGTGGTGGGTGTGTCTTTGTGTTTTTGGTGCTCCTTCAGCTTGATCCTGAAGCTAGGATCCATCTATGCTAGGAGATGACTTAGAGTGAGGCTGATTGATTTGCAACCATGCAATTCAATCTTTAGCTTGATCCTAGATCTATGCTAGGAGATGACTCAGAGTGAGCACTGATCGATTTGCAACCATGCAATTCAATCTTTAGCTTGATCCTGAATCTAAGCTAGGAGATGACTCAGAATGAGGGCTGATCGATTTGCAACCATGCAGTTCAACCTTTAGCTTCATCCTTAATCTATGCTGGGTGATGATTCAGATTAAGGGCTGGTTGCTTTGGAACCATGCAATTCAATCATTGAGGCTGCATCCGTGTGCTGCTAGTCTGACTTGAGTCCTAGAGATTCAATTATTTATGTGGCCAATAACTCAGCCAGTTGTGCCTATATGATAAAACCTGGTTAAAATTCTGGACTACTGTGCCTCAGATGAGTTTCTTGACTGGAATGTGGAAAGTGAGGGTCCTGAGGACAAGGACGTCCTGCGTTTGGGAATCTCTCAGAACTACTATGTCCCTGTGTTGTGGATCCTGACTCACAGCTTTTCTGCATAGCTAAAACTCTAAGTGTAGTGTTTCCTGAGTGCTACAGGTTGTTCAGTTGAATTGCTAGTCCTAGAGGAGACGTGGGGAGCCCAGGATTGGTAGCTGCTTAATCAGAAATGCAGGTAGCCTGATAATCTCAGAGTTTATGGCTGGTGTCCAAAGGGAGGGCAGCCTCATGGAGGACTGCACTCAGGACCTGTGGGATTTGACCTGACTGAGTAGTTAGTGCAGGAATTACATTGCAAAGTTCACAATAGGAAATCCAGTTGTATTGACAAAACTGAGTCAGACTAGGGCAGGGGTGGGGGTAGGGATGGGGTGGATGGACTTGGAAGCCAAGTGTTAGACTTGGAGAAAGAATATTATTTAAGAACAACACTAGCAGATGCATATTAAATGCTTGGGATCTTTCAGCAGGCATTTTGTAGGCATCATCCCTGTAGATATTCTTCCCTATGACATAGGCTGCATTATTTTATTCATGAGTAATAAAAGTAAACACAAACCACAACAAGTCAACCAACCTTGACTCCTGGTTCACCTGAAATTGGCCAACTCCATTGACCTTGGAAAAATTGCAGCTCTTCAGGACCTCAGCTTCCTTGGTTCCAGCGTAATGCGGGTGACTTCCCGTCTATGGGGTTTTGGGATTATATGTGGTTAACATGTGTTCTGAAAAGTCATAGGCCATTAAAATAGTCTCTAAAAGCCAAGTTGACTTGGATGTTCATCTATATGTTGAACAAATATTTAAATATCTGTCACATGCCACCTGCTAGGCTGGGCTTTGAAGAACTAGGGATAATAGGATGTGCACAGTTTCCTCTTAAGGGGATGAAGCTAATAGTCAACCCCTTAATACCGCAGCATCAGATCATTCTCTACTTATTTCAAAAGAGATTGCAATGAAGTAAGTGACCTGCAGGGACAGGCTAGATCAAAGAGAGAGCAGATTATCTGCATGGGAGTGGAGGAGGCTGGGGATGAGCCCTGTCTTGCTGCGAGGAGAATGGAAAGTGAGTGGAGACGGAATGCAATGGTCTGTGAGAGTCCAGTGGCTTTGGCAGGCTCTAAGGATCATGTGGAACACATACCAACAGGAGGATGCACGAGGACATTGCACACAAGTATTAAGGGGGCAAAGTCATCACCCCCCTCACGTATAAGGAACTGTGTACAGGTTTCATAGCCTAGGACAACAGACCAGAAGAGGTGGGGTAGAGAGTTTAAGCAAGAAAGATGTGAGGGACCAGATAAGACAACGTTAAACAGGATTGAAGAGTAGATTACTGCTGACCCGTGGGTCTTCAGAGCCACTAGTGGGGACTTGGTGTTTATACAGATCTGACCCTGCACTTCTCAGGCAGGCTCTCTAAGGAAGGGAACTTGGGGGCTAGGCCTCCAGGAAGGTTTGAGAACTTCTAGTTTATCCAGTTGTCAAAGGACTGTGGCTGCTAAAGACAGAGGGACCCCGCTGCTCTCTGCGATTACAACTGCCCCTCTGTTGTGCTGATGTACTGACCTTCTATTGCTCTTCCAGATGAACTAGCTTAGTTCCTACAATGGCGAATTTATAGAGTCCTGTGTTTGTCTTTTCCCAGCTGTGGGTTTTTATCTTCAGCTCTCTTGTTGGCATCTGAAATCTTGGTGAGTTGGGAGGTAAGATGTTTTTTTCTTTTGTCTTTTCTTCCTCTTTCTTTTTTTTGGGCGTGTGTGTGTGTGTGTGTGTGTGTGTGTGTGTGTGTGTGTGTGTGGCCAGCTCAGCCTTGTACAGTAAAATTGCTTGGGTGATGCTGCTGAAATCTCAAGGATGGGATGGGAGGTACATTTTAACCATTAAAATCATTTGAGCTAACCGAATCAACGATAAATCCCAAACTCCAAGCCAGTGGATGTGCAAATTAGACAGGCCACGACTTGCTGGCTCTCGTTCACTTTGTAAACAAAAGCAGGCCTGAATTCAATCAAACATTACTTGTTAAAGTAAACTAGCCAAGAGCTGGTGAAAATTAAAGCAGAGTAGAAGATGGCTTCAATAATTTCACCCTCCAGCTTTAAGCTAAAAAAATAAAAAACCTACTACTACTACCACCCACCACCCCATTGTGAGGGGCATGTCCTTCTCTGAACACTTTCAAGAACATTAAACAGCATCTTGGTGGGGTTATTCGTGGATTTGAAAGGCTACCTGTAGTGCCGGGTAAATGGCCCTGTAAAGCAGCAGCCCTTGAACACTGCGTCTGTGGTTGGGTGACATGTTCGTAGGCCTTTAGAGGCTGCTTCAAGGGAAGAAAAGGGACCTGTTAGATTAGCTCGCTGAAGGTCTAATTGATTGACAAATAACACATACCTGGTATGCTGCACTTGTTTGAAGTGACGCTGGGAGATTAGTTATTTCTAGACTCTTGGCTTTCCTCTTTAATCTATGCAAAGCTGCTGAGCTCCCCCCTTCAAACTGAACAACGCCTGAGGGGATGCACTCTATGGACTGAAAATAAGTGGACCATGGCTCCCTTCCACCTGAGGTAAAGTATTTTGTGGCGATGACAGGTCTGAAGTTTTGACTCTCAGAGGTGAGCAGCAGAGACACTGCCTAAACCCTCAAAGAAGGCAAGGCCCTGAGGGAGGCAAGTCCTTACAGCCCAGGCTTTAATATACATATGAATGGGCCATGTATGTAGAATTGAACTTGGGGTAGTGTGACAGGTATGGGTTCATGCAGAGACCCAGTTTTTTCTAAGTGTTTGGGGAATGGTGTAGCTGCCCAGCTGCCCACCTGGGCCTGCCTGAAGCAAGCCTGCGATACCTTCTACCTGTGAGTTTGAGTGGCATTCCAGAACCTCAAGACCTGTTGATTCATTTCAGGCCTGGCTTGTCTATGTTGAAATTCTACCCACCCTGGAAGGACTCCAGAGAGTCCTCCCGGATCCCCTGTATTTCTGTTAGTTTTTTTTTTTTTTTTTTTTCATTTTTGATGGTGAGGCAGACACGAAATATACTTAGCCTGAAAGAGAGCACACAGTATGTCATGACAGCGCAGAGCCAGAGTGGGTAAGCAAGCCACTTGCAGGTACAAAGGAACTCAAGTGAAATCAGAGCAGTGAGAAGCTCTTTGCCCTGGAATGGACTTCCAGGAGGCAAACCTTTGCTTGGCCTCCTTGAATCAACCAATGTCATCGAAACAATGGCCCAGGAGACTACACGCTACAGCTTCTCGGCCTGGGCTTGTACTCAGGTGTTCCTGCTGGTCTGGTTGTAGAACAATCAGTGTGGGGTGAATATAGAAAAGTTCCCTGCCCAGCCTGCCTCCTTGGAGCTTTTACACACCTGAAGAGGTGTCACTCAATGCTTAGTGATGACTGGGAAGCAAAATAATCATTACCAATTGATTGTTCATAATAACCTATTATAGGTCTACGTAGAGACAGTGAGCTGGAGGAAGCCTGTTTACAATTCCTTCTGGTCCGGTGAGGGCTTCCTCCCATGCTATCACTGGAGTAGAGACCACGAGGCCCCCGTCCTTTTAGATTTCACTGTGCATGGGAAGGGTTCTATCTCTTTTATCCTTGCTCTTGAAGGTAATGGCTCTGTTTTGAGACCCCCCCCCCCCAATTGTCATCTTCCATCCTGGTACTTGCAGATAGCTTTGGCCCAACAGTCAGTGAAGTGAGAGTACTGGGAAAGGTATCTGGCCTCCCATTCTCCAAGCAAAGGGCAGGAAAGCGGCTTGTGGACACCCTTCCCTTGATTCCTGGCCTCTCAGGGAGGTCAGTTCCCTTGAGTGTTCTCATGTAAAGCCTTAGTTTTGACTCTCCCGTGTCTAGCCCGCTGCCGAGAGACTCGGGACATCACTTTTTTTCTAACGTACATTGTTTGTCTGAAAACACACCTGGAGAGCTGCCCAGTTTGGAAATGACTTGAGTTACAAAAGAAGCACAGCTGTCTCTAACAGCGCCCGGAGTTCATGCAATGAGCCTACGGTTTATGGAGCGGGATTAGATGCTTATTGCCTATGACACTTTAAATACCATTACATTGAAGTTTATACAAGAAAGTCCAAGTTTAAAACTGGGATCTTAGCAGTAACAGCTGGGCCATTTGTTTATGTGATGGGCAGGAAAGGGAGACTTCTGAAATCTTTGTGTTTGGCTTCAGGATTCTGCTTGGGCGGGGGGCAGGAGAACGCAGTTCCTTTCAGATTGTCAAGCTGCACCGAACAGCGCCAGCTAATTCGTCCCTCATGTGAAGACCTCTGCCAAGCTTCCTCTTGTATCCTCTTGTTCCCTCACACCTGACAAAGCCATGCTTGAAATACTGTAGCCCACCTCAATGACGGCAAGGCCTCTGTCGCTAGCTTGCTTGCTCACAGCTCTCTCCCCCAGGCGGCTCACATTCCGCATTTTGTTTCTAGCATGAAAGACTTTGTTTTAAATCATAATAGCAACCAGGCTGTAGTCACATTAGAGCGCACATGGAGAACTCGCACGAAGTCATGTGTTTTGGATTTGACATTCTGATTTATGGTTGTGTGCTCCAGTTACACAGCTGCGAGCTCATTTTCCGACAAAGATGTTTTCTATTTTTCTATTACTCTGCTTCACCCCATCTTTATGTTGGGGAAAATGAAAGCCACCAGGTGAAGTCATAACAGAAGTACAAATGTTTTCATGTTTGGGTTGGAGAGCGTAATAAATAGTGGATACCAGCATTCCAAACAGAGCTTGTTATTTTTGAATAAAAGTATAAAGGGAGTTGCTTACTTAATGTAATCACAAGTTAAAGAGATCCATGGGAATTTGTTTGTCCAACCCAGAATCACCCTACAAACTTTCTGTACCCATCACCTGATACCAATTTCCCAGGGAGAAAATGAATGGTAATACTCCATTTTAGATATGTAAGTGAACCCAGCTTCCTCTTTAGAATGCTTCTTTTCCAAGCCCAGGAGGTTCAACATTGGGAACCTGTCAAGGCAGCCTTTGCCAACCTGTTCCTTAGGGAAAGGAAGGAGGAGAAGTAAAGGCATGTGGTCATAGTGGCGAGGGGCAGACCTCAGACAATACCTCAGACTTCTTTCCTGACCCCCACTCCCCAGTGCCTCCTTGCCATCCAAATGCAAGCTGAGTGGTGCTTCCCATGATCAAATGGGTACCTCTACAAAGGACATTCTAAACGAGATTTCTATTATTGGGAAGGAAGAAGATCCATTCTACTGTTTGGTATGTCCTCATTTCTGATCATTTGTTGTTGTTGTTGTTGTTACATGTGGTGGAAGCTAAGCCCTCTTCCAGGCTCAGTAGTATACATCACATGATAATCTACTTTGGTTTCATTCTTGAGGGATATGACCAGCAAGAAACGATACCAATTTTGAACACATATGTATCAAGATTTACTCATTATACTTTTCACAATACATCAATGAATCCAAATAGCTATAGTTTTGGCATTTCAATACACTCTTGATGAAGAAATAGACATCAGCTGCATAGGAAAATTGTGCCTACTTAGCATGAAAACAAACATGGTCTAAGCCATGTGACTGACATGAGAATCTCCATGACTACAGGAAGAATACTAGGATTCTGTTTGCTTGGGTTGTTAGTATTTTGGTGCCTGTTTTCCTGTTATAGATTGAGACTTGTAAAAAAAAGGTTTTTTTTTTTAAATTTTATTTGTGTGTGTGTGTGTGTGTGTGTGTGTGTGTGTGTGTGTGTGTGTGTGGTGTGCATTAGTGTAGGTGTGTCCACGTGGCATGCAGGTGTACAAGAACATGTGTGAGGTCACATGTGGAGCCCAGAGGTTGACATCAGGTGTCTTCCTCCAGGGCTCTTTGTCTTGTTTTTTGAGACAAGGGCTCTGGCTGAACTTGGGGCTCACTGATGGGCTCTGCTGGCTGGCCAGTGAGCATCGCTGCTGAACGTGCTACCGTGAGAGCAGAAGGGATTAGTAAGTACTGTTTCTTTCCTTTTTTTTGTCCTCCCCTATTTCTCCCTTCCTCTCCCCCACCCCTCCTATTCTTCCCTCTCCCTCCTTTCTTCTTGGTTTCAAGGTGAAAACCTGGAACTTCTAGGGAAGCTGACATCAAGACACAGTAGAGGACAGAGAGAAATTCCTTTGGCATGAACTAGACTATCTGTGGTGACAGTCTCACTTTAGTCGAGCAAACATTGCTTAAAGATCTTCTTCTGAGGTTATTTGCATGTGGCAGAGAGGGCAGAGGAGCAGAAAGACAGACACTGCTTAGTGTGGCCATAATTCCCAAGACAATCCCACAGGCCCCCAAGCCTTTGTAGGAACGCCTCTATCTCCCAAAGAGGGTCTGTGTAGCATCTGACAGAGTGTCCGCCATATTGGAGCTCATGCACCACACAGTGACAAAGATACCCGTGGTGCCATTGATTGATCACTAGAGTTTGGGATAGAACGATCATTGGGCAGATGCTGTGAGAAGATCCTGAGAAGTGTGTCTTTGGCTGGAAAGATAAACCAGATGATGTTGATTAGTAATTTAAAATTTCCATTCTGATGTATTTTATCAGAATACTTATATAAGAAACTTTAATTTGTCTAGTTCTTTCCATTTAATATTTTAAAAGAAGCCTGCTATTAAGGATTTTTAAAATTTGCTTACTTATGTGTGTGTGTGTATGGGTATATGGGTATGCATTTGCCACCATATATATATATGGAGATGAGTACAAGCAAGGGAATCTATTTCTTCTCTCCACCATGTGGGTGACCATGGATGTGAGACAATGGGACCATCCTCATGCTCTTACTGATATTATCCACTGGGCAGAGAGAGCTCAGCAAGAAGCTAGGGAGGCTTATGTCCAAGGGCCCTATATTTGCATATCACTACCCGGGATTCTAGGACATTTGATGTGTAACTCTCTATTTGTCTTCCCAAGTGCATAAGCCTCAGGCCTCACTAACACAGGTAACATGTGGCTTCCCCTCCTTTCTGAACATAGGAGCAAGGGAAAAACAAAATCCACTTTAACTTGACCCTCTAGTCGTGGGGCTCTTTCCAGGAAAAGAGTTCAACATTCTCTTCTTCGCATGGGCAGAGAGCACAGCATTCAGACCAGCACCTTCTACTCCCATGAGAGACAAAGAAGTGAGGTCCTAGGCAGCCATTGCTGACTAATAAGCAGAGCCATGGGGCTGCCCAAGCAAACAGTCAGGACTCTGCAGTTTATTGTCAGTCCTCGGAAGTGGGGAATGATCACAACGAGGAAGTGGAGCATGTGAACACGATACAAACAGGCAAAGAACCTGTGCAAACAGGAAGAAAACGAGTCTACCAGGCCAGACAGAGACCCCATCTTCAGCAAGCTCTGCAAATGTCCACGTCAGTCTTTCATGGAAAAGTTTGCACTTGGCACCACTAACTCTACATATCATTCGCAGAGGCAGCTTCAAGCCCACTGTGCCATACCACCCATCTGTCCTGAAACCCTTAGTTGTTGATGGAGACAGGAAGTGTGGAAATAAAGGCATTATCAGCTTCCAACTTTGGAAAGCAATTACAATGTAAGCCCTATAACTTCTAAGCTGAGTCATATATATTAAAATTCTTTTCATAGCAGTACCTGTAGTGCATCTTATCTGCATATTGCCTATATAGTATACATTATCTGTATCTGCCTATTATCCTATGGCTTGGTTATATAAATATTTACTTACTCATCTCTTTATTGACTCAACTTTTGCTATTACATTCAGTGCTGTTATGAATATTTTATGTGTTCACTGTTTACTTGTGTCTGGATATCCCTAGGACAGATTATGAAACAGTGAAATTGAATTTAATAGACTTTCCATTGTAATGGAAGCTATCTGACTTGTACTCCAAAGCAGCTGCCCTGCATTACAGTTTTATCACATGTGATAGCACCCAGTGCCTTACCAGGCTGTTAATATGCTCTATTATTGATTCTTTTAAGCAAATGTTTTAGTATCTTTATAAGGATCCTCAATAAAAATAATCATAAATATTTTATAATGAAGTATTTATATCTTATTTAGTATGTCAAGATTCTGGAGCCAAAGTTGAATGAATAAGGTAAACAGTCCTTTGGGGGGGTAGCATGGCCATGTGTATGTCTGTTCGAATGGACTTTATGTTACAGTCACATCAGAGGTGGGCTCTACCTCAGTGTTCTGAGGGAAGATGCCTCAGTGGAGAGATACCTACCTACCTAACTAGCTAGCTAGCTAACTAACTAACTGACCCACCCACTTACTCACTCACTTAAATACACTTACCAGATCTAAGTTAAATACCTTTATGTTTACACACAATCTTTTAGCAGCTACTATAGTCTCAAACCTTTCCGGGTTAAATGGTAAATCAGATGTGATTCTGACCTTTGGGTATTCAACAGTTAATGCTCACTGATAGGCTGAACAGTGACGGTGACGCAGCAGTGACCTCACAAAAGGCAAACAGCATATGCGTTAGGATAGCCCAGAAACTTTAGGGAGAGAATTCCAAATGGGAGCTTAGGGCAGACTTCAGAGTAGGTGAAAAGTCTACAGCTGCTGAGTGGCCAAGGAGGGAGAAACACTTTAAAGACACAGGCTGTGGCTTAACGGGGTGATGAGCCTGGGGAGGTGGCTGGGTCGAAGACGAACACAGTGCATGCTTGCCACTGCATGGCAAGAACCTCTCAGCTTGGTCATTTAAAAGGAGTGATCCCATCCTTCACCCAATGACTGGAATTAAAATATCTGGAGTGGGTGGCCTAGAGGGTTCCATTTTCAACAATGTCCCCAAGATTTAATTGTTTTTAAAATTTACTAAATTAAAAAAAAATTGCTCTTTTAAGTAGTGATGAGCCATTTTTTAAAAACATTGGATTCTTCTCGAGGAGACCAAACGCATGAGAATCTGCTATTTAGGGAAGAGCGTGCAAGTGGTTGGAGAAAAGAAAGAGAAATGACCCTGGGAAAAAAACCCCACTCTGCTGGCTAGACGCCCTTGGGACACAGTGTCCTGGGGACTGCTCTACCACCAGGATGTGAGCTGCTCAGAGCAGCCTGGTCACAAGCAGGGATGCATTAGGACCATTTAAAACCAATATTAGCCTTAGTGCCCTTTGAAAGAGGCATAATTAGGAATGTAAAAGCCAGGTTACCTCTGATTAGTGAGGAACAGAGCAAGGGCGAGTCCATTAGAAGCTACTTGTAAGACATTCACACTTTTAGAAAGTTGCTTTGATGACTTTGAAGGGGACAGGATGGGGAGAAAGCCCGCAAAACCAGTTCCTACTTCAAAGACCCATTACAGTGTTTATCTTTCTAGGGCAATACACTTAATGATTTGAGTAGCACTAAAAGGAACTTTCAATTTGAATATGACTGATTTGACCACTTGCAGGTAAGTTTGGGTGTGAAATTTACTCCATATTATGAGTCAATGAATAGTTTTGGAGTTCTTTGAATTTGCCTGTCTGTATGTATATTTTTGTTTACATAATTCCATATACTTGTATGCACTTTCAAATATATTAGAGACATCATTGCTGCTGCACTCTTATGAGGTAGCTGTGATAGGAGCCCTTTATTCCCTATTTGGAAATGAAACAAGGCTAAGTGGTTTCCTTTGGCAATACTAGAAACCAGATTTTCCAAGTCCTAAGCCAGGATTCATCCTTGAAACTCCTTGAAGAAAACTAAAATATGGTGGAGACTCACTTTGATCAGAGTGACAGTTGTGCCCTGCAGATACAACATTTGGAGAAATATTGCTACCTGGGGTCAGGGGGACGGGGAGCCACACACAGAGGATTTTTGTCTGTCTGTCTAAGAAGGAGGAGGACATGGTTCAACAGGAAGAAGCCCGCTACCAGACAAGCCTAAGAATCTCTATGCTGAGAGAGCTTTAAGTTGGATTTTTATTGCTGCTATCAAACACTGAAGTACAGGATGACTTCCTGTTCTGGAATGCTGTGCTCTGAGCATAACAGCCATTGCCACTGTCGTCGGAGCAGCGGGGACAGCCCACAAGAGAACCTCAAGATCAGGCCTGCTGGTGCTCTATTATCCAGAAAGGGGTGGGGAGGGAGGGTCATAAGTCCTTCTTCCTACACCTCCCTCCAGCTGAATGTAATTCTGCCTAAAGCTTAGGCCCTTAACTTTTGTAGGGTCTAAGCTCTTGGTCTCAGGAGAGGGTAGGAGTATGGCATACGCTAAGTGAATTGGGGATGAGATACTTTATTTATGGAGCTGTGAGTTGGCATGAGACTTTTCAGTGGCATGGCTTCTTTGGAGGTCACTTGAGCTCCTGGAAGTAACTCATGCTCCTTAGCATAAGCTCGCCCATGTTCTCCCTGTAAGTCAGTTCAGTCAACTCAATGGTCTGCCAATGGACTTTTGTAGAGGGTTCCAGCTTTGACCTGGAAGTACTACCCACAGTGAGGCTTCCACTAACTGTCATGCCTACCTTTGGCCTGCTCCTAACTGGGCCGAGACGGGAGCCCTTAAGACTAGAGATCTGAATGTGCAGGCTCTCTTGGTTCCTGGTGATCCTGGATGCTGGATGTAGACTGAACAGAGTTCTCCAGAAAACACCACTGGACTGCACTTCACCTCTCCCGGATCCTGTAACCTATCCCCTTACTTGTTGTAAGTTACCCCAAAATAAACCTCCCTTTTAACTACATGGAGTTGCCTAAATAAATCCCCCAATAGACTTTGATGGCATTGTCCTTTGGTCTGTCATTGGTTCTCTATCTGGGGTGACTGGAACTTGCACACATCTCCCCAGGTACAGTTTTGGCAACACTTCCCTATTCTTCAATAGAGGACAAACATTAGGTAGAAGGCATATGAGTGGTCACAGAAAGGTGTATTGATAGTAGGGAAAGGGCTTAAGAGATTGTCAGAGGAGAAATTATTTGCAGTAGGCCAACTCCAAGGTACCATAAAGGAACCAGGATAATCTGAATATGCATAATCTTTCTGCCAAGAGCCGAGCACCATTCTGTGTTCACACTTGGAAACTGGAAGGTTGGGGGTGGGGGGACATCCAGGAGATTTAATGTTATAAAAGCGGTCTCTTGGAGATGCTTTGAGTTTACATTTGCAAGTTGCTTCTAAACTAAGAAAGGGTATGGCGGGAAATAAGTGTGGTAGCAGCTTGCACCTGTGTGTGCATTCAGTTGTATAGCTCTGGATTTAATAACGTCAAGTATTACCATCAGCACCTTGATATTTTTGAAATGTTCTTGATTCTTCCTTTAAACTAATCTGAATATTCACGTAGACATCACTTCCGGCTCTGAACTAGTACATGAAGTCAGATGGTGAGGGATTGGTGATTTCAACCTGTTGGCACTTTTTAGAGGCAGACCTGTGCCAGTTTTCCAGTGTTGGTAGCAGGAGCCACTGTGGGAAGGATTGACTACCTTTCACACACAGAGGTCTCCATCTGCCCTGCTTGGCTCAGCAACTCTTTCTGGCCCTTTGGCGATCAGAAACTTCATTGCTTGGCCCCAAATCGACTTTGATTAATCACCGAGCCCCATTCTCCAGTAATTTCATCTGAAGAAGACATTGTGGTTTTTTGCTCTACTTACCCAGGAGCATGTATCACTTTAGATGTCATTAAATAAGAACCATGTTTCCCCAGCGAGCTGGCTGAGGCAGGTAGCATGGAAATGTGCTTTCTATGACTGACTGGCTTCTGAAGCCCAGTTCAGGAGGTTCTTGCTGATTGGAGAACAATACAAAAGGAGAGTTTCAAATTCCACCCTCTTTTGTTTCCTATCTTTAAATCTCACTTGTCATAAAGTATTCCCCAGGTAATAAATGGGTTTATATACGAAGGGAAGTTCATAACAATAACTTTTATTATTTGAGTAAAGCAATGTGTGTGTGTGTGTGTGTGTGTGTGTGTGTGTGTGTGTGTGTGTGTGTGTGTTGTTTTAGTCTGCATGTTGCTGGATGGGGGAAATTAAAACCAGAACATATGGCTTCATAGACCAGTTATGATTTGCTTTTTAGAGATATTTGTCTAGGAAATAAATCTTGAAAATCAATATTAATCTCTAAAGAACTCCTAGGGTTTTCAATGAATGGGCAAACACAGTCCGCTTTTGCTTTTGTTTTTAATAAAACCAAGGAGGAAGAATAAAGAGAGTGAGGCTCATGCAAAGCCTTACGAAATTCGCATGAGAAGAAACAAGTTGGCCAAGGGGAAGACTTGAACACCTCCCCAACTGACCAAAGCACACTTGCGCTAGAGTGTCCAGAGGTGACCACAGAACTGTATGTGACAGGGGACAAGGACAAACTAGTGCTATGCAGATGAGCATGGTGTGGGTTTTGGAAGAGAGGGATCTCTTTGAGTTAGAACACTTGGAAGAATTTACGTGGACTGCTAATTTTGGGTATCATAAATGCAGAAGATTATATATATATATATATATATATATATATTTGCATTTAATCACACCTGTCTGGAGCCCAGTCTGTATATTCTACTGACCTATCTGGCAACACTGCATCCACGAGTCTTCTGTTTTATAATCAGAATTTTGTTTTAATCATAAAAGAAGTTCATCGTGAAATATTTAAAAAGGACACAAAGGAGAAAATGGCCTGCTCAACCCGTTTTGACATTTTGCTGCAGTTCATTCCTTTTTATTTTCATTTGTGTGTTTGTGTGCATGTGTGTGCACCCATATGGGCCCATGTGGAGACCAGAAGCACGGAGTGTCTCCCTCTGGCACTCCCCACCCTAGTTTTTGGGAGGACAAGGTCTCCCAGTGAACCTGGAGCTCTTTGGCTGGTTAGACTGGCTGGCCACTAAAGCCAGGAACTCTCTTGGGCTGGGGAATTCACCACATCTGCCTTTTCACCTGGGTGCTGGGGATGCGAACTCAGGTATGCATGCTTGTGTAACATGCACTTGGCCAACTAAGCCGTTTCTCCAGTCCACTTGAAGACTTAAAAAAATGTCTATGGGTATTTTGCTTGGATGCATGTCTATGTACCACGTGTGTGCCTGATGTCAGCAGAGGCTAAAGGAGAGAGAGCATCAGATCCCCTGGGACTGGAATTACAGGCAGTTGTGAGCAGCCATGTGGATTCTGGGAACTGATCCTCTGGAGGAGCAGCCAGTGCCCTCAATGGCTGAGCTATTTCTCTCCAGCCCTGCCTTCAAGATGTTTAATGCTTCTGCTTAAAATGACTTCAGACAGATAATTTATTTACTTTTCAGCAATGTTTTAGAGTTTACATCTTGCTGCATAGCCGTCATAATTATTATAGTTGTCCTTGTGTCTATAGGAGATTGCTTCCAAGAGACTACCTGGGACTCCAGATCCAACTGCCCAAGAATCTTATATAATAGGGCACGGTGATGCTTATAACACGTACATGCTTCTATTTACATAAGATCAGCTCTAGGTTAGGTATAGTTGTGTAAATGTCCCATAAATAGTTGTTATACTGAATCATCTTGGGAGTAACAGTAAGAAAAAACTAAAATGGAATCTATATAAACTATATAGACAATTACAGATGGAATCCCCTTTTGCCTGCAAAACATTTTTGGTCTGCAGTTGGCTGAAACTACAGACATAGAAGCCTGGTTCAGAAGGCTAATGCACCATGATTTTAAAATCTGTTCTAATTTATTACTAGAGCTACAGCCTTTTACTTTAATTTGCAATTGTTTGCTAGTAAGAACGTAATCTTTGTTGAAGTGTGACTGACAAGTTAAAATCACATATGTCTGAGAGATATGATGAACTTTCTAATATTTGTATGCCCTATAAAATAATCTCCAGTAGCTAATTAGCATCCACCACCTCCACTGAACAAATTGTTTATTGCCTCTGTGTGGGTGTGGTAGGGGTGGTGACTGTTAGTCCTACGAATGTGTATGGAGTCTTTACATACTCCTGCTACCCACTCTTCATGCTATCTGTACCAAATTGCTTCTTTTTTAATGCTTATATGTTTTCCATCCTTAATATAGTCAGTTTTTAAAGGTTTGTTTGTTTGTTTGTTTTTTGCTTGTGATTTCTTTCCATAGCTTTTAAGTTTCAAAAATTCTAAAATTTAGTTTGCCTTCTCTTTTTCCAAAACTGCATGAGAGAGTCAACCTTAACCAAGAAGAGGCACTGGCTTTTCTGCATCGTCACGGCTGTATTTCTCCTTTTCCTCCTTCTTCAACCAGAGTCCCTGTCAATCAATGGGAGTAGGGGGAACTCACCTGTCAGTTCTAAGGCTTCTATTCTTGGTTCTAGACAGGTTCCTGAGCGGCTGTGACAAATGCCACAGCTGTGTTAGGGACAGGGAAGAAGCAACCCCTTCTTTCACCTTTCTGGAAATAAAGAGGCGCGATTGCCAAAGATTATTAAAACTGTGAAGCAGCAGTTTGAAAATCATAGTGCGTTTTGACCTGGATTGCTTGGGACCAACCTCATCGTCCTCTGTTGTCCTCCTGAGTTCAGAAGTTGAAACTGTACACAGTGTCTCGTCGCTCATTCCCCAGGAAGACTCATTCCTTCTACCTCCTATCTAGTTTCTCAGCAGATTGCCCTCCCATAAGCAGAAATGGCGGGGGGGGGGGGGGTGAGGGGAGGTGCGGCTACACACTCATATCTCTCAGGAAGTTTGATGTAAAGAGATTGTCTTAGCATTGTTTCCAAATTATTTTAAATGCCAGTCTAAAAGGCTTTTAACGTTTTTATTTTGAACGGAAGTATTAACCAGAACTGCCAGGGGCAGTTAGTTTGAGAAAAGCAATACCGTGCCTTTTAAATTAGGTAGAAATTTTTATGATTCAAATTCTTCACTTATTATACCCAGATGGCAAACTCAGGCTGCTGTCCCTGTGCCTTGGCGGAAGTCAACCATCAAGGGGTCCTTGGCTAAGGTGGACTCTCAGTGTCAAGTCAGCCTGATGTCAGCGTCGCCTTTCACAACCCTGGCTGGTGCTGCATCTCGGAGCATCACTACTTTTAGAGGTCCGTGGCTCTTCCTAAGATGTGCTTCCCCTATCACACAGGCTGAGTATGAGCTGAAAACGTGGCTTCGTCAGAGTCCAGCCTAGAACAGAGAAGCCATCAATTGCTCATTGAACAAATAATTTGTTCATTACCCACTAAACAGAACGTGCTCCAACAGGGCTAGGGGAAGAAGTTCATTTGAAAAGTAAAGTGTAAAAACCGAAGAACAAACTTCAAAGGATAATTTACTAGTCATATCTTCATGTAAAACTCTTTCAGCTTGAGAAGACCTTTGCTCAAGTTTACCATACTTGTATAATCTAGCATTAATATTAACTGAATGTGTGTAGCATTTCATAGATTTAAAATGACATCTTGTGCTGGTGGGGGGGGGAGGGCGTGTGTGTGTGTGTGTGTGTGTGTGTGTGTGTGTGTGTGTGTGTGTAGTTCAGTTGGTAGAATGCTTGTCTATCATACACAAGGCTGATCACCAGCACTATATAGACTGGACATGGTGATGCACACATATAATCTTAGTGCTTGAGACATGGAGTCAGGAGGATTAGTAGTTCAAAGTCATTCTGCAGCTGCATCGTGAGTCTGGGGCCAGCCTGGGCTACATAAGACCCTGTCTCTTTCTGAAAAAAAAAAAAAAGAGAGAACATCTCATTTGATTGACACAACTGTTTATGGTAGGGAAGATACTAACCTTTGTCTTTTGTAAGTCAGTGAATTGAGAGCCTAGAGTCCAAGTTCCGTGGTTGAAGGAGGAGGCAGAAATCAAAAGCAGGGATTTGAGTTGTATATTGACTTCTATTCTCTATGTTATACAACAGTTATTCTTATTCCTAGAGAATATGTTACAAAATCTACAATGGGCACCCCAAACTCTGGACCTTATCTGTTTATATACATCCCAACACACACATGTCTGTGGAAATGTTTAGTTTGTAAGGTAGGCATAATAAGCAATTGAAATAATAAGTAGTGATAAAATAGAACAGTGTGCAATAATTCAATTAACAACATCCAAGTTCTGTAGATGTGGCGGTTGCTCTCCTCTCCCTATCTTAAGATATGACATTATACTGTACTTGTTTACTCTCATTCTTATGATGATGTGAGCTGGTGCTTAGGTGACAAGATGGAGTACTGTGAGTGATATACGTTGTGGGGTAGTGTCATGTAAAGATGACACGGACACCACTACTGAGCTATCATGGCTGTCAAAACTGGTAACCAAGATGACTAGGATGAGCAGCATATACCGAGTGGATACACTGAACAATAGCAAGTGTCCTGTGAGGAGAGAGCAGCGTGGTCTAAGTGGTCTAAGATTTTTATCTAGCTCCCCAAGATGGCATATAACTTGAAGTTTATGATTGTTTATTTCCAGAATTTTCCACTCATTGTTCACACCCATTGTGCCCACCCAGATGATCATGGGCAACAGAAACCACAGATATGGGAGAATTACAGGGCTGAAAGAGTAAGTCACAACCAGCTACACTGGTGGGCATATTTTAAAGATGTGGGCCGTGTTTTAGAGTAACTGCTATCACAGTTTTCCCTTTAAAAATTCGTGTAGGTGAGGGAATTGTTAGAATTCTATCTCAGTAAAAAATGGGGAAGCTGACCTGGTTAATCGTGTGTGTGCAAAGAAATGGCGTGACCATTTAAAATTAAACTTGGCATGCTCATTATTGAAAGTTTTAGGAGGGCTTTACCTCAGGTTGTGTTTTGTCTAATTATCACATTTCTAATGATTTTTGTCCTTTTTTTCCCTATTTTATTTGATACCGGAGTTTATCTGGAGATGCAAAGTGGATCTGGCAACTGTAGCCACAATCACCCAATTGTTCTGCTCTTTGGGAGACTGAGATTCCTCTCTAAGGATCACGTGGGTGGACACGGACAGGCTAGGTTGTCTGTAAAACCGCTGCTGTGTGCTGAAAGAACAGGCAGTAGAGTCAGAAGTTTGGTTGGTTCACTCTGCATGGATTGTTGCTGGACCCAAAGCCTTTCAGAAACTGTTAGTCACAGTGCCTTCCCTCGGTGCAAACAGCTGAGAGAGGTGTTGCATCTTTGGCACCTGGGGCCTGGTGCAGTGTGGTTGCAAACCTGGAAAATGACAGTTTAAAGGTCACAGCTAAGGAACGAGAGCACAGTTAGTTCAGTTCATAAGTATTTATCGAGTGCCTCTTCTGGTCAGGCAAGTGCTGAGACCTAACGTAACATTGAATCTTAAAAGGTCTTATTAATAAAAAAAAAAGAAAAGAAAAGAAAGGAAGAAAGAAAGAAAGAAAGAAAGAAAGAAAGAAAGAAAGAAAGAAAGAAAGAAAGAAAGAAAGAAAGAAAAAAAACAGTGCCAGCTATTGGGGTAAATTCTGAAAGATCAGAGAGACAGAACAAGCCACAGCCAACCTCACCTCGCCAACTCCGATTCTGTTCCCACAAATCCTCAGACTGAAAGCTTCTGAGTCTTCATCCGAATTGATCTCAGCTGAACTACTGCTAAAAGGCCTAAAAGCTTAAAAGCCTCTAGTTCCTGGTCCTCGAACCTTATATACTTTGTTGCTTCCTGCCATCACTTCCTGGGATTAAAGGTGTGTGTCACCATGCCTGGCTGCTTCCACTGTGGCCTTGAACTCACAGAGATTCAGATGGATCTCTGCCTCCCAAGTGAGAGGATTAAAGGCGTGTGTGCCACCATTTTCTGGCCTCTATATCTATTTAGTGGCTGTTCTGTTCTCTGACCCCAGATTAGTTTATTAGAGTGCACAATATACTGGGGGACACAATATCACCACAACCTAAGACCATGCTGAGAACAAGTGACACACAAACTCTGCTGTCATGAAACTCCAGTGAAGAGGAGCTCCCGGTGTTCAGCATGTGCTCAGTTACATTAAAATGATGAGTGTTACGAAGAAGAAAGTGCAGGACCATGCGATTGTAGAGTGAGGGGTGAATTCAACTGAAGGGTTAAAAGAAGAATACCTCAAATATTTAAGAAGAAACAACAACAACTCAGGGTTAAGAGCAGAAGCGATGAGACCTGAGGAGATAGCCCAGTGGTTAAATTAAGCACGTGTATGATAAGCAAGAGGCCCAGAGTTAGGATGTCTAAGGCCCTCAGAGAAGCTGTGTACGTGTGGCGAGCCACTTGCTGATCTGAGAATTTAACTTCTGTAATGATATGAATGGATTCGTTTGTAGGTCTCTCTCTCTTCCTTCCTCTCCTTCCTTTCTCCTCTCTCTCTCCAAATGTTTGCTGCGTATTTTCCATCCACACAGCCCCTAGCTGCGCCCCGCCTCTGGAAGTTTCACATGCATGCACTCACATTTACATGTCCGACTAGTTCTGTTCTCTGAAGGCCTGCCTAATATTCAGTTGTCACCTACAGAAAGTTTTCTATGACCCACCACAGTTGGGCTGAGTTCTTTGCTTCTGGACTCTAACAGTATGTTGTGGATTTATGCCTTTTCAAATTCAGTCTTTTTCAAAATTTCAGCTAGTTTTATACTCCAGAGATCAACAGCCAATAAAGTATGTGATTCTGAATTACAACATTTAAATTCTGTTGACTCTGAGTGTCTTTCCTTCTATGTATGAAAAAAAACCATAGTTATTATATATCTAAAGCTTTCCTTTTCAGAAGTATACTGAGAAAGAATATGTGACACTTCTCCAAATACGTGGGGAAGCACCACAATGGAGGAGTATGTTTCGAGTTGCTAAGGCCAGGGTCATGGAGTTACCCTGGCTGTCTGGGGACATTGGTGTGGGGACTGAGGGTGATTTGGATAAGATATTGTTTATATGGTGTACAAGTAAGTATTCAATAAATACACCGAAGGAAACAAAAGTCAATTTTGGTTAAAGAAAGGATCTCCTGATATTGAAATAAGGAATGCTGACAAGAACTTACATTTCTTTTCATGACTATGACAAGCACCTGACAGAAATGACTGCTGAAAGAAAAGGGCCATCGAAGCCCCTGGTTTCAGGAGATTTCAGTCCATGTTGGCCAAGCAGCTCAAACTATGGCGGCAGGAGCATATGACTGAAGCTGTTCACACCACAGCAGAAGAGGAAGCAGAGATGTGATAGGAATTGGGGGGGCTGATATAACCGTAATGGATTCTCCCATGTGACCTACTGTCCCTGTGTGCCCCACCTCCTGAAAGTTCTAGAAACCCCCCTAAAACATCCCCACCAGCTGGAGGACAAGTGTTTATGACATGAGCCTGTGAAGAATATTTCACATTCAAACTATAGCAACACTCCTGTCAGCTCACGGGTTTTATAGAGTAGAGAAGACACAAACACAGATTCCCGTACAGGGGTGTGTGTGTGTGTGTGTGTGTGTATGTGTATGTGTGTGTGTGTTCCTAAGAGAGAATAGAAGCAGTAACACCCAGTGACAGCCTGTGTACTGGTACTCATATCTTTGTTTCTAAATACCTTTTTTCATTTAAGAAAAACAGCTTCGTTGGAGAAATTCTAGAACTGAGCAGAAAAAATACTCTGTCTTAGTTAGGGTTTCTATTGCTGTGAAGAGTCACCATGACCACGGCAGCTCTCATAAGGGAAAACATTTAATTGTGGTAGTTCGCTTACAGTTCAGAGGTTCAGTTTATTATCATCATGATGGAAAGCAAGGTAGCATGTAGGCAGACATAGTGCTGGAGAAGGAGTAAGGGGTTCTTATGTCTTGATCCTGCAGGCAACAGGAAGTGATCTGTAATACTGGGTGTGGCTTAAGCATGCATGAGACCTCAAAACCTGCCTCCACACTGATACACTTCCTCCAACAAAGCCACATGGCCTAATAGTGCCGCT
This sequence comes from Peromyscus californicus insignis, assembly GCF_007827085.1. Taxonomy (NCBI): domain Eukaryota; kingdom Metazoa; phylum Chordata; class Mammalia; order Rodentia; family Cricetidae; genus Peromyscus; species Peromyscus californicus. The sequence goes on along the minus strand of NW_026294413.1, from coordinate 77,196,557 downwards.
CCCTTTGGGGGGCCATTCTCTTTCAAACCACTGCAATGACTCTGGAAGATTTGGTGTCATAAAAAAAAAGTTCACCAAAAATGACTGACGTGATGGCCCCCAGTTCACCAGGAATGGCTGACATGGATGGCCCTAGTTCACCAGGAATGGCTGACATGGACACCCCTAGTTCACCAGGAATGGCTGACATGGACGCCCCCAGTTCACCAGGAATGGCTGACGTGGACATCCCCAGTTCACCAGGAATGGCTGACATGGACGTCCCCAGTTCACCAGGAATGGCTGACGTGGACGCCCCTAAAGAGCCTAGGAGCTGTTCTGAAGGGATCCCAGTATTAGATCTAGAATAAAGTGAACACCAAAAAGGGAGTAATTGAAACAAATGAGTAGATAAATATATTGGCACAAATGAATTTTCCTCCTCTTAGTGGGACACGAAACAATGAATGGAAAAAGATAAAATTAGGAAATTCACCTTGTGTAAAACTGTAATAACAAAAGGGAAAAAAATCAGAGCAAGCAGTGAATGAACTGGAGGAGCAGATACTGGCATGATCTTAAAAATACAGACACATAGCATATTTAGTAACTGATTTACATTCAGAATATAAATTAAGTACGTCTAAAATATATTTAGAGTGGAAAAATCCAGCAATGTGACCTTGTGACAAAAAATTAAAGTCATCTTTAATCAGTCAGGCAATATAAACATATCACTGTTAGTATGTCTTTCATTCCTGGGATTTTCTTCTTACAAGTAATGGTTCCAAATCACAGAGAAACATCCAGACTGGGTTATATGTGACTGTATAACTGCAGTGTATTCTTCAGACACGTGGCGTTCATAGAAAGAACAAGAGCCAGGCGTTGTTCCACAACGAAGAAGACCATAAATGTGTGCTGTGGGACTTGGATTTTATCGTGGGCCAGGAAGGGACATTAGAGGGATCATTTGTTTAGGATCTAGGTAGCGTCATTGTCGTCGTGCTATTATTCAATGTTAATGTCCCAATTCTAATTGTATTTGTTTTTTTAAAATTTTTTTTATTTATTATTTATTTTATTTTATTTTTTTTTGGTTTTTCGAGACAGGGTTTCTCTGTGTAGTTTTGTGCCTTTTTCCTGGAACTCACTTGGTAGCCCAGGCTGGCCTCGAACTCACAGAGATCTGCCTGGCTCTGCCTCCCAAGTGCTGGGATTAAAGGCGTGCGCCACCACCACCCGGCTGGTTTTTTTTTTTAATTTAATTTTATTTTATTAGCATTTTTTCATTCATTTTACATACTGACCACAGTTTTCCCTCCCTCCTCCTAAATACAAAATACCTTACAGTGATATTTGAGGATTTGTAGACATATATTATCAAGCATGGACCTTCCTTATCATTTCCAACTCTAATGTTGATGTTATATACCACAAGAGTTTTAATTTAATGAATATTATGCTTGTTAATATGCATGGACTTTTCAATATTGATATTTCAGTTTTGAAATGACTTAGACTTTTTCTAAAATCTGTAGTTAACTGGAAGCAGCGTTTTATAATAAAGGTAATACTTCTTTCGGTATTACTCATTGACATGAAGTTCTTTTTTTTTTAATTTCTTTTTTTTATTTTTATTTTGCAATACAATTCAGTTCTACATATCAGCCACGGATTCCCTTGCTCTCCCCCCTCCCGCCCCCCTCAACTTCCCCCCAGCCCCCCCCCCCCATTCCCATCTCCTCCAGGGCAAAGCCTTCCCCACAGACTGAGATCAACTTGGTAGACTCAGTCCAGGTAGGTCCAGTCCCCTCCTCCCAGGCCGAGCCAAGCAATCCTGCATAGGCCCCAGGTTTCAAACAGCCAACTTATGCAATGATCACAGGACCCGGTCCCACTGCCTGGATGCCTCACAAACAGATCAGGCCAATCAACTGTCTCACCCACTCAGAGGGCCTGATCTAGTTGGTGACCCCTCAGCCATTGGTTCATAGTTCATGTGTTTCCATTCGTTTGGCTATTTGTCCCTGTGCTTTATCCAACCTTGGTCTCAACAATTCTCGCTCATATAAACCCTCCTCATTCTCGCTAATTGGACTCCCAGAGATCCACCCAGGGCCTAGTCATGGATCTCTGCATCCAGATCCCTCAGTAGTTGGATGAGGTTTCTAGCATGACAATTAGGGTGTTCGGCCATCCCATCACCAGAGTAGGTCAGTTCGGGCTGTCTCTCGACCATTGCCAGCAGTCTGTTGTGTGGGTATCTTTGTGGATTTCTGTGGGCCTCTCTAGCACTTTGCTTCTTCCTATTCTCATGTGGTCTTCATTTGCCATGGTCTCCTATTCCTTGTTCTCCCTCTCTGTTGTTGATCTAGCTGGGATCTCCCGCTCCCCCAAGCTCTCTTTCCCTTGACCCTCGCCTTTCACTACCCCCACTCATGTCCAGACTGTTCATGTAGATCTCATTCCATTTCTCTGTCATTGGGCGATCTCCATGTCTTTCTTGGGGTCCTGTTTTCCAGGTAGCCTCCCTGGTGATGTGAGTAGCAGACAAGTCATCCTTGTTCCACATCTAGTATCTTGCTATGAGTGAGTACAGACCATGTTTGTCTTTCTGAGTCTGGGTTACCTCACTCAGGATGATTTTTTCTAGATCCATCCATTTGTCTGCAAACCTCATGATGTCATTGTTTTTCTCTGCTGAGTAGTATTCCATTGTGTATATGTACTACATTTTGTTTATCCATTCTTCAGTTGAGGGGCATCTAGGTTGTTTCCAGGTTCTGGCTATTACAAATAATGCTGCTATGAACATAGTTGAGCATGTCCTTGTGGTGTGGTTGAGCATTCCTTGGGTATATGCCCAAGAGTGGTATAGCTGGATCTTGGGGGAGATTGATTCCCAATTTTCTAAGAAAGCGCCATATTGATTTCCAAAGTGGTTGTACAAGCTTGCATTCCCACCAGCAGTGGAGGAGAGTTCCCCTAGCTCCACATCCTCTCCAGCATAAGGTGTCTTCAGTGTTTTTGATCTTAGCCATTCTGACAGGCGTAAGGTGGTATCTCAGAGTTGTTTTGATTTGCATTTCCCTGATGATTAGGGATGTTGAGCAATTCCTTAAATGTCTTTCAGCCATTTGAGTTTCCTCTGTTGAGAATTCTCTGTTTAGTTCTATAGCCCATTTCTTAATTGGACTGTTGGGCATTTTGATGTCTAATTCAGAGAAACAATCAATCAATGGGACCTCTTGAAACTGAGAAGCTTTTGTAGAGCAAAGGATACGGTCAACAAGGCAAAGCGACAGCCTACAGAATGGGAAAAGATCTTCACCAACCCCACATCTGACAGAGGACTGATATCCAGAATATATAAGGAACTCAAGAAATTAGACATCAAAATGCCCAACAGTCCAATTAAGAAATGGGCTATAGAACTAAACAGAGAATTCTCAACAGAGGAAACTCAAATGGCCGAAAGACATTTTTTTTTTTTTAATACTAGAGTATTAAGGAGTATTCTGTCCATAACTGATTTTCAAATGATTCCAAAATATATATAGAGAGAGATAGAATGGTAAGTGATCAACAGAACATAAAATACTATACTTTAAAATTTGGAAAGAGAGTATCCTAAGTTTTTTCTGTACTGTTCAGGAAACTTTTCTGTAAAATTGAGACATCTTGAGAAACAAGGGTTTAAAAAGCAGTTAAAGGATCAGAAGTTCAAGGTCATCCTTGGCTACATACTGAGTTCAAGGACAGTGTGGTACATAAGAACCTGAGTCCCAAACCAATCAATCAGCCAAACAACAAGGAAACCTTTAGGTACTGATCACTTTTTCTCCAGGCAGCAATTCCCTGCCATCCTGCATGCCTGCTGAGAAGCAGTACTGGAGGATCGGGACCCAGGTCTGGCAGAATGCCAATGTGCACACACACTGCTTTCTGACACACCAAACAGCCCATGGGGAGGGTGAGGGAGGTCTGCAGAGGGGCCTCTCACTGAGACATTCGAAAGACAGTAGATTCCAGTGAGGTCTGTGACAGGAAGCTAGCAAATTCAAACCTCTGTGGCTGTAGACAGCAGGTGACCCCAACAACTTTCTTCCCTTTGGAAGCCTAGTGTGCAGGATATATCGCAGGAATCCCAGGAATTTCGTATTTGTAGTCACAGTTATTCACCATTAAAAGCCACACACCAAAGTATAGCACAATTATGGGGGAGAGCTTTCTTTTTCTTTTCCTTCCTTCCTTCCTTCTTTCCTTCCTTCCTTCCTTCTTCCTTCCTTTTTCTTTTTCTTTGTTCTTTTCTTTCTTTCTTTCTTTCTTTCTTTCTTTCTTTCTTTCTTTCTTTCTTTTTTTTTTTTTTACCATGTTTAACTGGATAAAACATTGTACCTTAAAAGATCTTGAGTTTCAAACCAATTCTACTTATTGGGGTTCATGTGTCTTTGTAACATGCAGCTTCCTGCCACTATGGGAAAGGGGCTTTAGAAGGCTCCATAGACTTCAAATAAGTCTTATGAAACAACATGTTCACGTGTTAAGTGTAAATGAGTCAGAAACATAAGGATTACATTTCCCTTAAAATACACAGGGGTTTGAAAATGAAGGGAAAAATGCTAAGGGCACAACGTGTTTTGTATTTTGGCAAACCCAAAACATTTGAAAAAAAAAAGGTTTGATGTTTGATGAACCCTAAACACAGCAGTTTGCTCATCTTTCATTGTGATGAAGACCAATAGACCATTTTGTGTGTGTGTGTGCGTGTGTGTGTGTGTGTGTGTGTGTGTGTGTGTGTGTGTGTGTGAAAAGACTGAATCCCACTGGACCTGCCTGTGAACCCCTCACTACTGTAGAGCTTGACTGACTTTCATTTCACTAATTCACAAACTTCCTTACTCCCGTGGTGGTTGGTGGTCTTCGCCACAAGCGTTCTCAGCACAGACATAATAAGAGAATACTGAAGAAGACGTCTGGGATTGCTAAGACTTCATTAGTCTTATAAAATGCACTTCAGGGCACAACCACCGTAAAATAAAACATTAGCATAAATCATTAAAATGGAACCATGCCGTGTCAAGATAAATACGAGGAGTGTGTTTTATGTGGAATTGTCCTTATTTCTTTAAATTGATTTGCTCACTTGCTAATTTGCGAAACTGAACAATCAGACATCCAGTTGCATGGATTAAAGCAGTGAGACTCTTTCATTCATCGATTTCCCATCAATATTCCTGACTTTGGCTAAAGTTTCTAAAGTTGTAAGGATGAGAACAGAATCTTTGATGGTCCAGGGAGAGGGTGGAGTGGAGAGATTCTCTTTCTGAAGTGTTCTCCAGAGGATCTCTATGAGGTCATGTCTCCATGGGACATTTTTATGCCTTCCATTTCACACCTCTTACTCTCATCAAGCAATGGCTCCTTCATTAAAAATCAGGTGACTTGGCCTTCGATTTTTGATTGACATTACTTCACTGTTATAATGCTCTAGCAAATGGATTCACATGACAAGCAATCCACTTAAAATTTGTTTGAGAAATTTCATGAATATAGCATATTTTGATCAAACCCACCCCTAATCCCTCCCCTCCAACTCCTCCTATGTCCCCCACCAACCACTTCTTTCCAACTTCATGTACTCTTTCTAAAGCCACCAAGTCCACGTCCGGTATATGATGCTATCAGGCCATCACTCCAGCATCAGCTTATCAGGTGCCACATTCCAAGAAAACCTCCAGCACCCATCATTTGCCACTAGCTCCTCAGCTAGAGGTGGGACCTTGAGGTGCCCTTCCCAACCCTTAGCAATCTACTTTTAAGAGACTTTCTTTATTCAAAATATATAGAAATAGTTAATAACAAACCAAAGAAAAAATTGAGAAATTCTCAAATAATTTTCCAAAGAGCCATGCCACTTTGCTTCCTATCATAGTTCGAAGGTTCAAAACGCCCCACATCATGTCCATGTATTTTCCTTAAGCTGTAAAATATATGTGAAGAGATTTTAATTTGTATTTTCCTAAAGGCTGATGATGAAGAGTATATTTCCATGTACTTATTGGTATTCAGATCATATATCTTCTTCAAAGAAATATCCATTCAAATGCTTAGCCTACAATTTACTGATTTTTTTTTAAATCATCAAATTGTTATTTTTTGTGCATGTTTTGAATATTCTGTTAGGGTTAGTTTTTGTTCATTTGTTCTTGTCAACTTGACACAAGCTAGAGATATTTGAGAAGATAGAATCTCAACTGAGAAAGTGCTTCCAGCAGATTGGCCTGTGGGAAAGCCTGTGGAGACATTTTAAAGTTAGTTAGCGGTGTGGGAGGGCTCATCCCATAGGTGGTCCTGGATGGTTGAAGAAGGCGGGCTGAGCAAGCCGTGAAGAGCAAGTCAGTAAGCAGTGTTCCTCCATGGTTTCTGCTCCAGTTCCTGCCGGGAGCTCCTGCCCTGGCCTCCCTCAGTAAGGATTTCTAAGCTGTAAGAGAAAATAAATCCTTTCCTCCTCAAGTTGCTCCTGGTCTTTGTGTTCTATCACAGGAACAGTAACCCTGACTAAGACATCTGTCTTTATCATATATATTGTTTACGTTTTTTTCTGCACGTAATTTCACTTTTTCCCTGAAGCCCATTGTGTTAATCTCACCTTTAATTGCTGTGCTTTGGAATACAATCTCAGAAACCGTTATATAATATGAGCATGTGCTTTCTTCTAAAAAATTTTGAGCCTTTGGCTCCCAGGTTTTGGTCACTGATAAACCTTGATTTAAAGTTTTGTATAGAATGTGATAAAGGGATCAGATACTGTCTCTTGGTTTCATGGTGACATTCCGGACATCTTGCTGCTAAGAAGGATTTTACTTTTTTGCAGTAGGGAAGGCGTGGCGGCAAGAGCAGGTCTGTCCATAGTACTGTGAGCATGAGGCGGGGCTGTTTGGATGGTGACAGACTCAGACAGAACTGGATGGCATCAGGGTCAGGTCAGTAGTTCTGTCTCTTGTGCAGGCTATCTCAGCAGGAACTTGTGGAAGTAAACTTCTTTTTCTCATGGGATTGTCTTGGCATCCTTCTTGAGAATCAGCCAACCAGTTGATATCTGGGTCTAACCCTACTTTCTTAAGCAGAATAAATCCCACGATCTACATCACTCACCCTTAAATTTAGGTATAGATACTCCTTGGACTTCGGAGAATTTAGCCAAAGCGTGGTGATTCTTTGAGAAAATAGTTTATTCAGGAATTAGACAAGAATTCACATCCAGTATACTGGAGACATGGAATGAAGAGCAATACTTTGCCCGTCCTTTTATGTGAGAATTAATCACATGGTAGCTAAGAGGACAATCGGACAGCATTATGGCTTGAATCTGACATGTTCCCCACAGATTCATGTTTCAACACTTGGTTGTATTTGGACTTTCTTTGGAATGCCAGGCCCCAAATAATGACATGGAAATTTATTAATTACAAAAGCTTGGCCTTAGTTTAGGTTTGTTTCCAACTATCTCTTATACCTTAAATTAGCCCATTTCTATTAATCTACATTTTGCCACGTGGCTCTTCACCTCTCCTTAGTACTGTGCATCCGACTTGCTCTGTGTTTCACTGGTGAAATCACCTCTCTGCATCCCAAAGTTCCTGTCTCTAACCAGAAGTCCTACCTAGTCTCTCCTGCCTAGCTATTGACCCTTCAGATCTTTATTAAACCAATCAGAAGGTGCTTCGCAGGCAAGGCAAAACAGGGACACATTTTCACACAGTGTGATCAGATATCCCACAACATTTGGTCCCTAGTTTGTGCTGCTGTTGTGAAGGCTGTGGAGCTTTGGGGTTTGCTTGGTGGAAGTGAGTCACCAGATACAGGCCTTTGAAGATTACAACCTGACCCCGGTACCACCCAGTTCTGTCTGAGTCTATCACCATCGGAACAGCCCCGCCTCATGCTCGCAGTACTATGGACAGAACTGCTCTTGCCTCCCTGCCTTCCCCACCATAATAAAGTAAAATCCTGCTGAGCATCAAGATGTCTGTCCAGGATGTCACTCTGAAACCAAGAGCAGGAACTGCTGCTGATTGGTGAAGTCATAGCAGATGCTTCTGAACTGGGACAGGACCATGTCAAAAGAAAAAAGAAGAAAAAAAAAAGCAGCCACGATTTATCCTGGATCCAGGTCATTTGCAGTTCTGTGTTCTAGTTGTGTGTTTGAAAGATGCTTAGATCTGATTGGAGGTGTGTTCTAAGAATAAAATATGTGCCGAGTTTTGAAATTTTAATTTGGAAAAAAGGTTAAAATACCTCATTAACAAGTCTTCCATTAAGGATGTATTTCTGTTGACAGTATTTTAAATATGGAGCTAAATAAAATATGCTACTATAATTAATTTTTGCCTAATTCTTTCCCCATCTGTCATGTATTTTTTATTATTATTATTATTATTATTATTATTATTATTATTATTAGTGTGTGTGTGTGTGTGTGTGTGTTGTGCATGTAGACCAGAGGTCAGTATTGGGTGTCTTTCGCAATATCTTCCTCACCTTATGTTTTGAGGTGAGGTCTCTCACTGAATCTAGAGCTCACTGACTCAGACTGGCCAACCAGTAAGCCCCAGGGATCCTCCCCTGGCTCCTTAGCCCTGGACTTCAAGACACACATAGCTTTTCCTATGGATGCTGGAGATTGAACTCAGGACTCCATGCTGTGTGGCGAGCACTTGACTGTGTGGCGAGCACTTGATTGGCTGAACCACTCTCCAGCTCTTCCGCCCCCCCCCCCCCCCCACCTTAAAGGCAGTGCCTGAACATTTTTAAATCACACAGTTGGCCAGTGTATGGCTTGTGGTCATTGCCGAGTGTGTGTGATAGGCAGAATTCTAAAACGGTCACTGAAAGGACCGAGCAGACACCACAATAGGCTATCAGCCTTCTCTCAGAGACCAGACCTCAATTTCAGTTTCCTGAGACTTGAGCAAGCAGTTTCTGGGAGGGCCACGAACAAAAGACAATTAATCACTGATGCCCCTGCCAGCAGGGACAGGGAGATAGGATGCACCAAGCCTGGGCCACTGATCAGCCCCCACAGTCAGTATGTGCAAGGCCAGCCAGCCCTCATGGCAGCTCAAGGACAAAGCCTGGGACTGTCCAGGCCTGCCCAAAAATGGATAACTGTAACCCCCAACTAACCCTAGCCAATTAAAAGTTACTAACATGATTGCCACTCGCATAAACCAATCCTGAGTCTGTTCCTACGTAGTCTGTAGATCCCAAGTCCCCCTTGCTTTAGAAACCCTGCCCCATCGCTACTCGGGGTCTCCTGCTCTGCTGCTGTGTCAGATGGATGGAGAGTCCTGAGTTAACTCGAAATAAAATCACTCTTTCCTTTACATCGGATTTGGTCTCTTGGTGGTCTTTGAGGGACTCTGGGTACAACAGTCACAAGTTTCCAAGCCTCTGGAGTACAAACACCTCTCTCAGTTATTCCATCAAATACTGATCTGAGTACTACATTCAAGGGTATTTTGAGATGTAACAAATAATCCTAGTAAGCTAACCCCGAGAGAGGCAGACTGTCCAGGTGGGCCTTTCCTAGTGGCTGTAATTGCCATGGCCCCTTATCTAGGAGTGTGGTTTCTAGCCACCTCCCCTCTCCATGTTGGAATGAATTTTGTCTGGCTTGAACTTGTGTAGCTCTTGTGCAAGCTGTCACGACTGTTGTGATTTCGTAGTACAAACTGCCCTGTTGTGTTCAGGAAACAGTTTCCTTGTGACTATCCACCGTCTCTGGCTCTTGTACCTGAGAGCTTTCTCTGACTGATCGCAGACAAGAAAGGTGGAGAGTCACACTCTAGCTTGTCTGGAGGAGAGAGGATCCAGGTTGTAGACTGGCTGTGGAGATGCTTGGCAAGGAACTCTGGTGGCTTTTCATTGCCAAGACTGAGCCTCGGGCAATGCCAGCAGTAAAGAGGAGCCTCCAGGATACAAGTTCTCTCACCAACCACTGAGCCGAGAGTAGACCCTGGACCTCAGATGAGAACTGGAGCCTCCGCTGACTCTTAGATCTCAGCCCCATGGACTGACCTACAGAAACTATGATGCAATGTGGGGTGTGTATTGAGCTGCGAAGTTTATGGCGACGTGCTACCCAGCTACAGAAAACCAATGAACCTCATTATGAGAGCCGGTTTGTGATCCTCCATGTGACTAATGGTGAGTCATCCTTGTGAAGAAAAAAGCAATCAATTTGTGTAAACAAAGGCATGAGCAGTGTTCCAAGAAACAACATGCTGAGAAGCCAGGTAAGCTCCTAAACCAGCAGTGTGGACGTGCGGTCCCGCATCGTGATGTTTATTTCGCTAGAGATTGAAGTGCTAGGTTTTCTAACACTACCCAGAAATTTTTTTTCCTGATATTTTTCAATTTTTGAATATTCAGTATACTCTGTAGTTCTTTGTAAATACTATTAAGGTGCTTTTAAAAAAGTAAACCAAGGCCGGGCGCCGGTGGCACACGCCTTTAATCCCAGCATTCGGGAGGCAGAGCCAGGCAGATCCCTGTGAGTTCCAGGCCAGCCTGGGCTACAGAGTGAGTTCCAGGTCAGGCTTCAAAGCTACACAGAGAAACCCTGTCTCAAAAAAAAAAAAACCCCAAAAAACCAAAAAAAAAAAAAAAGTAAACCGAAACAAATCCTCCACAATATAGTCCCCCACCCCAATTCCTAAACAACTACTAGCATCCCAAAATCACATTTTCACATTTTCCATGGTAAATATGACTAAAATAGAAAATAACTAATGATTTCTGAGATATCTAAGCACTTTGGGGAGTTCTAATTTCTTACTTCCAAGTCCCAGAGATCAGAGTCTGCCGGGAATTTTGAAACCCTATCAAGTGTTGCTGTAAGGATTGACTAAATGCATACAAAGGCCCAGAGCCTCAGTTTGAAAGTGATTATACAAAGTTATCACCATCACCCTCTAGTGCTAACACATAGACCAGGAATTGTGAACTAAATGTTGATTCTGAGCATGACAACTGAAGTTTAAATTTTAATGTGAACATATATGTTGTAGTGAGGAAAGCCAGGACATAATGGTTAAGAAGGGACAGTAAACTAAATATTGACTATGGGTGTCACAATTTAAGTTCAAATTTTAATAAATGTGTATGTTATACTTGAGTAAAGTGAGGGACATAATGGTTAGGAGGAGATCCAGGCCTGGAGGTGTATGCATATTCATGTGTACAAAGGTGTGTGTGTATGTATGTGTACAAAGGTGTGTGTGTATTCACGTGCACAAAGGTATGTGTGCACTTATGTGTACAAAGGTGTGTGTGTGTGAATTTATGTGTGCAGAGGTGTGTGTGTATTCATGTGTACAAAGGTGTGTGTGTATTCATGTGTACAAGTGGAGATCAGAACTGAAGTTGGATCTTCCCTACTCACTCCCCATCTTACTCTCTTTGGGACAGGGTCCCTTATTGAACCTGGAGCTCACCAGTTCAGCTAGGCTGGCCGATAAGTTCCAGAGATTGCCTGGCACTGCCTCAACAGCCCTGGGATTACAGCTGTGTGCTGCCATACCTGATGTTTTTACGTGGTGTTGGGAGTCTGAACTCAGGTTCTCACGCTTGTTCAGCAAGAACCTTCCCATGGAAGCCACCTCCTTTGGCCCAACTTCCTTCACTTTTATTGGAATTGCACTTTCTCCAGCCAAGCACATGTCCTTTCATATCTGTTAGAACTTCAGTTTCTCACGGAAAGGCATTCCTAAACAACCCCCTTGTTTTGCGGATTTCCATAGAGCCTGCCTCATATTTGTTACTCAACTGTGCATTTTTACCTGGAAATCCCACCCTGGGACTCCAAGTGATCTTTGACTATGGGTACCATGTTCTTTACCCATTCGGGAAGAAATCTTTTTGGTAGAACAGCCAATCAAGTCTTTGAATGATATTCTACACAAGTGGCATTTAGGTAGACAGTCAACAGTAAGCCATAAATGCATCCCAGATAGGGGTCAGAGACACAGGGCAGGGATGGTTATATCAAATAAAGGTTGCTTTATTTTTAATAGGTTAGAAATCTCATTTTCTATTAGGTCAAGATTCTCAATGGAAAATGCTACTTTGTTATATATTTTGAATTAAGATGATTTTCCTCCGTAGTCTCAGCCAGACCAAACAGACTTAGGCTCTCCTCTTCTCTCTTCTCCTGCTCTTTGCTCCACTCCCCCCCTCCCCCGGCCTCCCCCAACCCACCCCATATGCTTTCTTCTTTGAGGCAGTATGTCATGCAGCCCAGGCTAGTCTTCAAACTTGCTTTGTAGCCAAGGATGGCCTTGAACTCCCGATCTTTCTGTCTCCACCTCCTGAATGCTGGGATCGAGGTGTGCGGAGGATCAATCCCAAGTCCTCCTGTTTACTAGACTAGTACACGCCAACTGAGTGATGTGCGAGCTTTGTGATGCAGGTGAAGCCTTGATAAGAACACAAACCGAGAGTTTCAGCTCAGATAACTCAGGACACAGCTGTCCCATTTCATGGAATATGGGATCACTCGAGAATTGTGTAAAGATCCCTTCAAAAGGAAAATCTGTTGTTTTGAAATTGGAGTATTCTAGCTCCTGCTGGACCTGAAGTTTTGACTGGAAGGAGTGTCACCACTTTAGGAGTTTGGGGTTCCTGTTCATTCTTCTTCTCTGCCACTCTCATGTTCTCAATGTGGTATCCACAGCGCGCATTTTAATAGTGCAAATGCCACACATGTGGTTTATTCTCTCAACCTTTTACATGAGCAGAATTATTTACATCCATATTAATTCAATCTTGAATTTACTTTAGAAGCAGCTGGGGAAAGCCACATTTATCTTTGTCATTATGCAACCAGCTAGGAATTAAAGAGATCTTGTGGTCAGAGGATTGTTGAAAACACCCAGCTCATTAGACATGGGCAAGCTTTGAAAGGGTCGGTTGCTTCCGAGAGGGCCCCTGAAGCTTGGCTCTTTCCCTGGAGAGTAATCAAATTAATAACCTGTACATGGTGTCAGGTGATCCCTCTGGAGTTCACTGCCTCGTGATGTTAGCATCCTTTACGGGGAATTATCTTTCCCAGTGAGGGCTCTGTCATGGGAGGCTTCGGACTAATAGCATTAAGTTATGGCCCTGAGAATCTCTCTCCCCAGTCCCTAACCCCAATCCCTCCTTTCTCAGAAATGATGGCCCCTTTGTCTGAACAGCAGCCAGAAATTCAGGGCAGCATACAAACAAACAAACAACAAACAAACAAAACCAAACCCCAGAAGGTCAAACCTTTATTGCTGTCTGTGAGGATGGATGGTGCAGAGTTGCTGTCAGTAAAAATACCCAAACAATAACATGGGGAGCGATGACTGCCTCTCTGGAGAAAACCATCCTGGGGCCTTTTCCAACAGAGAATTAGGCATGGCTTCCGGTGAGTGGATTTGATAAGCCCGTGGCCCATAGCCAGTGGTAATTTCAATGCAAGTCTGGGCACAGAGGGGGGCCTTGAGAATACTGGGATGGCACTGACCTCCAATGTTTCTCTCTTTCTCTTTGAGCCTGATAGACAGTGAGATCCATCAAGACCTAAGTCCGTTGATGAGAAAGTCTCTCAGCACTCATTTTCTCATTCTTGCGTTATTCACAGCAGTCTGTTTCTCTCACTCGGTGTAAGGCTGGAGTCCGAAGCAGCCTGAACGCGACAAGGTCTCTCAGCAAGCTCACTAGCTTGTCCTCCCTTGTCCAGAGCTCGTTTCCACCGAAAAGAACACACACGCTCTCATCCTCTTGAGCCTAAGTCCCCAACACTGGCTTTCTTTCAAACGTAATTGTTTTCGTTCGTCGGCTGGTGGCTTTATTTCACATTTATTTGCTGAAGTCATTGGATGTGCGTTTGCTTGGGGCCATGAAACTTCATGTCTGATTGTTTTGAAATTTGGTAGCCCTTGGAACAAAAGGACGTAAGGCAACAATGAAGGCTTTGTCCCACTCTGTTCACAAAGGAAATTCTCCCCAGTAATTATATTGCAGGAAATGAAAGGTATTATCAGCAGAATATGCTTTTCAAAAATGTATAATCCTTTAACAGTCCAATCCTGTGTCTGGATTAGTGACACAGTTTGTATCCTGGGAGCCAAATCCTCTTCTTCGACCCAATCCTCAAATCCTTCCTCACAGCGCCTATGCTGGCTTCAGATCCAGTTTTGTTTAGGAATCTAAGAACAGAATTTAGCCTTGTGAGTAAAGACCCTTAATAAGGATTTTTTAAATTTAAAAAAAAAGGTATTTATCTAATACTTAGCCCCCAGTTCCCAAACCTGAATTCCAGTGTCTCGATGAGTGTAACAGATGTGCTTAACTTCTGGGCCATCCTTGTACTCCCCTTGCCTCCATTGCACCCCCACTTCCCTCATCCTGAGGAATGACTAGGAAGCTGAGCCGATCCACAGAGGTTACTGATGACTCTAGGTGTTTCCCTCATTCAAGGTGTTGCCCAGGATGTGAGGACATTGATCTTCTTTCCGTGTCTTTAGTGTCCGTGGACTTCATGTTTTAGAACCCGGTGCTCATGCGCATTGCAGATTCACAAAGATTCGATGCTGTCTGGTGTGGTGAGTGTAACTGCTGTTCACGTCTCCAGAAAGATGACAGAACTGTGCGTAACGATGAAACCTGGCCAGGAAGGCTTTGGAGCAGCACATTTTTGGTAAACATGTACTAGTCTCTATCAGTGATTTGAAAAATGGTTGTAAGTGTGAGTGATGTATGTGGTGCCTCATCATTTCCCAGGTAGAGGGGGAAATCAAGTTTGCTGTCCTTGCCTCACACAGTTTTACATAAGAATCGAACAAACACAAAAGTGATCTGAAACGCAATACAGTGATATTCATCAAGAGACCAGAGGACGTGGACGTAGCAGCAGGAAGTTCACCACAGTATGGCTGTGCTGTGATATGACTTTGAGGTCTGTGTAGCAATCTCAAAGTCATGACAACACCGTTAACCATTCTGCATATGTAGTTTGTACAATAAAAACATTACTGAATGAGATAGAGCCAAACAAAAACATAAGAACTGTATTTAAATTCTATGGAAATAAGAAGTTATTATGCCCAAGGAAAATAAACCTTAGTTATTGAGAAGTAACCTGCCTTGGCACAAACCATGTAACAGGCTTAGCCTGGACTTGGACTCATACATTCTTCTGGTAACAATGCCCTATTTCCGCCGTAGCCTTTAATTCTTTTTCTATTTTTTTTATTTTTGGTTTTTCGAGACAGGGTTTCTCTGTAGCTTTGGAGCCTGTCCTGGACTAGCTCTGTAGACCAGGCTGGTCTCGAACTCACAGAGATCCACCTGCCTCTGCCTCCTGAGTGCTGGGATTACAGGTGTGTGCCACCACCACCCGGCAGCCTTTAATTCTTAAATTTGTACCTGTTTCTAAAATTGCAGTGCCCATGTTCCTGTCCCCATTCCTGTGTCTTCTAGTTCCCCCGAGCTCCTGTCCCCCAGCAGTGCGCTCCAGGAACCCCCTACTCCTCTGCTTTGCTGGCAGCTCCTAAGGGTCTCCTGATAGACAAATCCAGCAAGGATATTTTGGTCTCAGTCTTCCTTGAACTCAGACCATCTGCCCTGAAGTGTAAGGAAGATAATACACTCCTGTGATACTGTATTTGAAGAAAATGTTAGTAAAATATCACATACAGAAACAGTTTCAAAATGTGTTCCAGCTATTGGAGCAGAAAGGTGTTCAGAGGTAGGCTTAGAAGCTCATGCTGTGTGACCTTGGGTCCGTAGCTTTACAGAGCTGGGTCTCACTTCATCAGCGGCCAGCGACAGGACTTGGGTCCTTGAGTTGCTGGGGAAACTTAACAGGGCAATGCCTTTAGAGCAGCACTGTGCTTGATTCCTGCCTAGCACACAGTACTTATTATTGTGTAACAGTGTGCTTTTGGGAAGGTTATTGTAAACAGATACATTTGTCAGTTCTGTCTCCTTTCAACTCTGCTTGGTCACCATGATCCGACTGCCTTTCTGTAGTTCTGCCTCTCATGGTTGCCTTTCTGCATCTCCTTTACTTAGCTTTTCCTCTTCCGCTTTTCACATTTCTCAGCATGGTTCCTCACCCTCTTCTCTTTGCTACCTCTGTGATCTTATACTCCCTGGGTGTTCTGGTAACAATGCCCTGTTTTTCAGCGGTTTTTAATTCTTAAATCTACACCTGTTTATAAAATCGCTATGTTTCTATCCTCATTTCACTCTTTTCCAGCGCAGAGCAGCTAGGACAACCTTGCGAGGTGACATTTCCTCAGCCCTCCCAACGCTGGGATTCCCACAGGTACTGCGGTCTCTGAATTCTGCAAAGCAGGTCCGTTCTGGAATTGTGTTTGGATCCATCAGAGATTCCAGCTGTTCGATGTCAGTTGGCTCCCCAGACTTGACTGAACATCTCTGTTTTTACACTGAGCTACTGCCATGGCCTTCACAGTAGCAGATCTAAACTTGGCCTTGTCCCTGAACTGTCCCAGGAGACATCTGCACCCTTACTCCTATTTAGGCTTTGCTAGAGGATCAAGGGTGCCAGGTTCAAAAGAAACCCTGGGACAAGTGGCTATCTGCGGTGCCTAAGAGCATACCGAGACACATGCTGGCCTCCAGGCTCCCTCAATATCACAGACACCCGTGGCTCTTCTCAGCGCTTCGTGCCCCGCCCACCTAGCCTAACCATCTCCAGCTCGGGAGCTTCCGCTTTCCCAGCTTCTCGTTCCCAATAACCCTACCATCTTGGCTCTCACTCTTTCGTCTTCCTAGTTCTTCCACTGAAATTGTTCTTTTGAAGGCCACCAGGGTCACCTAAACTATCAAACCATTGTTCTTTTTCAGAAGTCAACGAATTCACCCTCTGCCTACTTCTCTTGACTCTTCCTTCCACGGCTTTCATGGTTCTAGCCTACTGTGCGACATAGTCTGTCGGATTTAACTCAGCCAACACGTCATTCATTCATTGCAACCAAGGGAGCTATAAAGCAAGATTCTTTCTGGAGACTTTCCATCAGGTGGGGCTATGGCATCAGTTGTCTAGAACTCAGTGCCTGAAATAACAGATTATGTCCCCTTTGGCTGCTGGACTTTTCTTCCCTTTTTTTTGGGGGGGGGGGTGGTTCAATACAGGGTTTTTCTCTGTGTAGTTTTGGTGCCTGTCCTGGATCTCTTTCAGTAGGGCAGGCTGGCCTCGAACTCACAGAGATCCACCTGGCTCTGCCTGTCAGTGCTGGGATTAAAGGCGTGCACCACCGCTGCCTGGCTGGCTGCTGGACTTTAAGAACTAGTTGAGGATGATGATGATGACAGTTTTGGAAATTTCTTTACAAAGCATTACTTATCCCAAGTGCCCAGACAAACGCCTTTTAATTTCACAAATACTACAGCAAGTGGACCAGGCATTACACAAGTGAATTACAGCCGTTAATGCACTGAATCTTGAAGACATCCCAATGAGGACAGTATTGGGGCAAAGTCCATTTACCAGGTAGAGAAACTGAGTAACAATGACATAAAAACCCCAGGGTCAGACAGCTGGGTGACACAGCTGGAATTTGAATCCAGGCAGTAGATAGCTCGAGATGAGGTGCGGCACACGTCCTCAAGAAATGGGAGGAAAAACACTCAGCATGTTTTTCTGGCTCACAGTTCTCATTCAAGGCCGTTGCTCCTACTTAATTTCCTTCCAGAGTTTTTGCATGTCTGCGCTGCTTCCTCTGTCGCTTGAGGGGGAAAAATTTGTTCTTAAAATTTGGATATTGAAATGTGTCAGTCGAATAAAATAATTGGATTTCCAGACCTTCAGAGCTTCTCGTGGAGTTTGGCTGTCATTACCGGCTCACTGTGGTGCAGACTTCAGCACACGCCGCCCCTCTGCAGACAGTCCCGGGGGACAGAAACTCCTGTGATTTTGATAGGGCCTCCTGCAAAGCACAAGCATAGGCTAGTCTTTTGTCAGACTGATTTTTAAGTATTGGTGTGTATGTGTGTCTATCTCTGTGTGTGGATGCCATATTTGTACAGATGCCTGGAGAAACCAGAAGAGGGTTGTAAGCAGCCCCCTCCCGCCAACCTAGGTGCTGGGAATCCAACTCAGGTCCTCTGGAAGAACAGTACATAGTCTCTACCACGGAATCATCTCTCCAGCCCTCAGGCAGAGTTTTTGTTTTTTAGGTTTTTTGGAAACAAGTTTTAGGTACTTTCTCTGTAGCCAGTGAAGATGGTCATGGTGGCTTGCTCACCATCCTTCTGCTGGGCCTTAAGTTAATCTATTACATTATTCTGTCCTCTGGGTCCTTTCTGGACACATACATATGTGCTGTGTGAAAAACATATTTTCTACTCGTGATTTCCAAATCACCCATAGCATCTTCACTTTTGGCCCATTGACAATGAAAATTGCATAACACCATTCTTTCCAAATTTTTCTATTCTAAGAATATTTCTTTGGCACAAGTCACCACATTGATCATAGTTTGAAACAAACAAACAAACAAACAAACAAACAAACAAACAAACAAAAATCCCCAGAAACCAGATAAAGTAGAAATTTTGTTGAAGTCATCATTAATTCTAAATGCTAGCAAACTGGAAAATGAAACTTAAGGTTACTTCTGTTTGTGCTATGTGAAATACTGATGTGTGTGTGTGGGTTGGGGGGAGGGGTGATGATCAAGACTACAACTAAGAAAAAGATTTTTTTGTGTGTGCGATGAACAGACTACAATTCAGAAAAAGATTTCCCCAGTAGTACAATATACAACTATATAAAAATTAGAATTACGTCAAACAATTTTCTATTATTTTGCCTTGTACTTTCAAGTTTTATAAACATTTGTAAGTTTGAAAAAACTATACTATTCTTCTAAACATCTACAAAATGTACTTTCTCTTAATATTTCTGTAAGCTATCAAGCTGTATTGGTAGTTACCCATTAGAAATTCATAATTATGTTTTCATACAGATTATTACATATTATCATCATAGCTAGAAAAGTAGTTTACTTTCCTGTCACCACTATGTTTTCATGCTTCATACTTTTTAGTTTTATTTTTTGAAAGTACTACAGATTGAACACAGAGCCTTGTGTGTGCTAGGCAAACACTCTACCTCTGAGTTATACATCTAGCTCTTTAATGTTTTTTGAGACAATGTTTGCTAAACTGACCAGGTTAGTGTTAAACTTGCTTCTAGCCCAAATAAGCCCAGAATTTATGATCCTTTGGCCTCAGCCTTCTTTCTTTATTTAAGGTTTATTTTTACTCATATATATGAGTGTATATCTGCCTGTGGGTATGTGCTCACGAACAAAAGTGCCCTCTGAGGCCATTAGAGGGTGTTGGATCCCATAGAACTAGAGTTACAGGTGATTGTGAACAACCTGACCTGAATGCTAGAAACCAAACTCTAGTCCTCTGGAAGAGCAACAAGTCCTCCTAACTGTGGACCATCTCTCTAGCCCCTGGCCTCACATACTTAGCAGCTAATAGTATCATTCTGTACCAGCAGGCCTGGTTCAAATTTCAGTTGACTGATAGTTACAAACCTAATACTAGTCAATTGAACTAGACTGATATCACATCCTAATGTGGATGGCAAAACTAAGATGTTTTTACTAAAATTAAGCATAAAGCAAATTTATTCTTTTTTTAATGTGTTAGTACATAAAGCAGGTAAAGAGACTTAAGAAAAAAATATAAAGTACTCACCCATATTCAAAAGTGAATACTAAAGTATTAATATTAAGTTTTATTAGGACTCCCTTTTTTTATTCCAAGGTATTGTTTTGTGAAATTATATTAACCACACCTCTCTCTCCTTTCTCCTTGACAAGGTCTTATGTAGTTCAGTCTGGTTTCAAACTTGTTATGTGGTGGAGGATGGTCTTGAACTTTGGAGGAGGAGGCTGCTCTACTTCTCTAATGCTGGTACTGTTGTCATATGCACCACACCTAACCTGTGTGGTGCTACGTTTTGAAGCCAAGGTCTTGTTCATTTTAGGCAAATATTTCAATAATCATGACCTATATCCTCATGCCTGGGCTTTCTGTTTTCCAATATATTTATTTAGCAATGTTCTCAAAAAGGTAACTCTATTTTAAAAACTGAATTTTAACCTGTGCAATCCTGGGATCACTGATGAGTCCCAAGAGACCAAGACAATGATACTGAAATAGACACTCAGCTACTTGCTGTTCTACAAGCCAAGGCTGAAGCTCTTGCCAAATATGACACTCAACTGACTCAAAAGTCATTTTTCCTCCTAATCCATCAATTACATCGCCTTCACCTTGAAACCTTTGGATCCTTCACAGTCAACTGCTTTCTCTCTTTTCCCAACTCTTGGGGATCTTGTGTAAGAACTTATTTGACTGCAGTCCTCCCATTTCCTTCCAACTATCTCAGTTCAGTGTCTTGCGTGGCCATTTACTTTTGTATGTGTCCTTGTGTTAACTCCAGGTCAGATATAATGTACTTGAGGATATGCACGGGTGGGTATTGTTTTTTTTAGATACCTAACAGCTCTTAGCTTAGAGTGCCCAGGGGATATATAAAGTACACACTGTGAAGGAATAGATGACTGCCCCAATTCCATCTTGGCTAAGTATCAGTTAGGAAGGATGTCTTGGTGCTGGAGAGATATTGCCAATGGGTGCTCATGACTTAGCCTTGTTTAGAACTGAGCCACCTATGATAGGTTCACTTTATTTGATCTATTACATGGGAAATGCACAGATTAGCCTTGTGGGTGATGGCCTCATTTGTGTGTAAATTCTGCTTCAGAGATCTCTTGATTAAAAACTGGGGCATGGTGGCATACACCTTTAATCCCAACACTTGGGAGGCAGAGGTAGGTGGATCTCTGTGAGTCTGAGGCCAGCCTGGGCTACAGAGTGAGTTCCAGGGAAGACACCAAAGCTACACAGAGAAACCCTGTCTCAAAAAACAAAACAAAACAAAACAACAAAAAAAGAAAAAAAGAAAAAGAAAGAAAGAAAAAATGAGGCATGCGCAGGAGGATAAGAAGTTCAAAGTCATTCTCTGCTACATAACAAGTTTGAGGCAAGCCTGGAGTACACAAGACCCTGTCTCAAATAAACGAACAAATAACAAACAAAAATAAAACAACAAAAGAACACATTCATGGGTTTAAATGTCCCCAGTAAATGATACAAACGAAAGTGACGGAGCTGGGATTAGGATTTACGCGGTGCTGCTCCAAATGTCTAGATTGGAATTTCTGTCCTCTATAATATCCTCACAATTATGAACCAAATCAGAGCATTAACCTGATTTGGTCACAGGCAGTACTCTGTCACCCCTGTAAATGGTTAAATACTCATTTTCTGGAATGTCACAAACAACTCCTTGCTGCAAGCTGCGGGGAAAATGTAATGGAATCCAGCTACTATCACAAAAGCTACTACTTAGAAAGGTCAAAGACTTTTCTGAAGGTCAAGTCATGGCTTAAGAAGTCTTGGTGATACTTTAGATTTTATATATATATATACTGGTTCCTACAATGATTTTCTTATATGCTATGTGTGCTTCCAAGAACTCCTAACAGTGCATTTATCTAAAATACCTATCAAGCATCCAAGGTCAAATGATCTCCTGAAGTAAGACAACACCCTTATGGAAACAATTCCTATCTCCTAGTTCAGGTGGATAGCTTTATTTCTTGTGCAATTTTAGCTGAGACCTTCCTTTCTTATACAGCCTTACTAACATTATAGACTCCTAACACTTTTACCTAACCACTTCTAGGAATGTAGATTGAGCACATAAAACCCCTTTTTGATATACAAACCAATCATTAGTTCTCAGTTGACCTCCTCCTTTATCACTCCCCTTTGGGGTTGTAAAAGATAGCCTGATGGTCACTGTCTGAGGAAAATTCTTACCTGCATTTATGACCCCGTAAGAATTCCAGCCTGGTGACCTTGCTCTGCCAGAGGATTGCTATTGCTTAAGTTTATAACTGAATACCTCAGAGACTTGGGGAGAGCTAAGAGATATAGGGAGACTGAGAGAAGGATTTCGAGGAGAGAACTTGAGGATGAAATGGAAGATGAGGAACAGCCAGATGGGGAAGAATGAGATGAGAAAGACCAAGATGGGGCAGAACTAATATGAGAGATTTAAGATAGACCATAGAGGGGACAGCAGATAAATGTAGAGAGAAATCAAGCAAGAAAGAAGCTAGGCATGAGAGCAGAATAGAAGCTGTATATAGAGAGAACTGACTCAGAAGAATAAAG
Organism: Peromyscus californicus insignis; assembly: GCF_007827085.1. Lineage (NCBI taxonomy): Eukaryota > Metazoa > Chordata > Mammalia > Rodentia > Cricetidae > Peromyscus > Peromyscus californicus. Next base: position 77,174,246 of record NW_026294413.1, on the reverse strand, counting down.
TGTATGGACTAAGGAGTTTTGTGTACATAGATTGATTTCCTATCATCAAAGATCAGCTGATTGTAGATTCTTTCCAGACCCTGGGAGGGGACTATTGAGGGGGCTGAACCCCCATAGTCACCATTAACTCCTAGAGGAAGAGTAGGTATAGTCTCTAACAGAAGTTCTGAAAGAATCCAAGTATCCTTAGTGGGGTGCATGTGATGGTTCAGAGTCAGCCAGAAAGGGTAATGGGGTGACCCTATTGTGACCACCCAAAGCTGAGAAAAGCATACTCTTCCTAGTAGTGTTCTCTTACCCACGAGTTCAGTCATCTGTGGTCAATCAACGCCTAAAATTGAATGGAAAATTCTACAAAAGTTTATAAGTCATAAATTGTGTACTGTTGAGTAGATTGATGAATTCTCATCCTATCCAATCCAAAGGTGAACTATCTCTTTGTCCAGTATCTCCATACTTTATGCACAACCTTCTTGTCAATCAATAGCTTTTTCATTTACCAGCTAGACTGTCACAATCACAGAGCACGTGTTTGGGTGCTTATTCTACTTAATGGTCCCAGAGCACAAAAAAGATGCTGTGACACTGAAAATTCTATTATGGCATCTTATAAGTGTTCTACTTTATTAGTAGATATGCTTGCTAACATCTCACTAAATTTCTAAATTAAACTATACCATAGCAAAGTAAGCAAAGGCACAAACACAGATAGGGTTTAGTGAGTACCCATGGTGTCAGGTACCCATTGGGAGTCTTTGAATGTGCTCTAATAATTATGCAGAAGATACAAGTCTGAGTTGGGATCACCTCAACATGGCCATGTAGCCTAAAACCTCTACGAGGGAAAAGCAGTAAGCAACTTTGATAACTGGTATGACAGTTCAGAAAGAGGATGAGGTTAGGTATAGACATCTACTACAGTTAGAGAGGCTGACTAAAACATGGGCAAGCAGGTGGGGTTGACAGAGCAAAGGGACATACAGAACAATGCAGAAGCTGTACATGAATGCAAAAAATAAAAAGCAGGGATCTAAAGAAGTGAGAGCTAGTTTGTTACAACAGTTCTCCTGAGGGAGACTCCAATCACTGTGCTTTTTGTGGGTGTGTCATGACTGGAATTCAAAACTGAGTGGTTAACAGAGTTTCAAGATGGCAGAGCGGAACAACTGCAGGGCAGTAACATCTGCATGGTCTTGGAGTCAGGGTGGTCCCCTGTTCTTACGGGCAACATCTAGGCATCTCGGCTTAGCTGGTTGGTTTTTCTAAGATTTTCACTGACAGGGGAAAAAAAATCCCATGGTTGGTAAACTAGAGCAATTTAGAAAATCAACTGTGTGGAATAGGATAGTGTTGAGACACTTGGGGACAAATAGTTGATGCTGCTTAGAGAACTAGACAAGGCTCTGTGACATGAAGAGACCTCAGACGCAAGTGAAGTTGAGCCCAAGCTAGAAAGACAACACCCAAAACGGGGATAAAAACTTCTTCTCTCCTAAGACCTGCCAGGATCTTATGTGAGCCATACATACATTTTGATTTATGAGCTGCAAAAATGATAAAAAAAAAAAACACTTAAAGTTCAGGAAGATAATTACTGGAGAAATGATGACAGAAGTGTGACTTCTGGTGGAATTTAGGGAAGATTGACAGCTGTTGACAGGCATCATCATTTTAAATCATTGTGGAGAATGTGGGAGTTCACTGCCCTTCCCTACAGTAGATTTGACAGGAAGAAATGGGTTGAAGCTTCAGCGAGGGGTACACTAGTTAGTGATGCTCAAGGCAGAACTGGGAAGCCAAAGCCTGGACAAGGAGTACTCAAGTCTCTGACCTTGCAATCTCTCCATGATAGGACAGAAAATCACTAGCACTGAACTGTCCTTAAGCCAGGTATGATGTTTAGGGAAGAAGTAGAAAAACGTCTCTCTTCAGATGTTTGGAGGTCCTGAAACTGAGTGCAAGGGAGAAAGAAAGTCAAAACCCATCCATCATTAAAAACAGCGAAACCCACCCTATTCCAGGTCCCCAGCCAGTGAGAAGCTCCCCTCATGCAGGAGGCCGAGCCATTACTTCTGAAATCCAGGTGGTGACGTGGGCCACGTCGTCTGACTTCATTAGGTTTGGCTTCTCCATCCTACCTCAGTCCCAGGTGACACACTGGTGGGACCACTGCCTCGGTCTCTGAGGAGGCAGCTGCCCGTTAAGCATCATCCTTTGAGCCGGGAGGAGCAGTTTCTATAACTGCCCCACCCAGAAACTCCATACAGCTTCCTCTGGCCTCAGAGACTTCGGCTGGTCTGCCCAGAGTCTGTGGTGACCTAGTGTGGTACTCAGTCCTCCTACAAGGAGAGAAGGGACAGCTTTACTTCAAGCAACACCAACTAGTGAATCAATATCAGCTAACTTCCACCCACACCATGGGGCAGCACCCCTAGATATTTTTGGCTGCAGTTGAAGACAAATGAACTAATCTCCTTCAGTCATATCTTGAAGCTCAGAATCAGCAGAACTGGGGCTGCGCAGCGGACCTCAGTAGTGAAGTGCTTGCCCCTTTTGGTGAACAGACTGTTCTGCTTGTGAGGCAGGCGGTGCCACCAGACAAGATGTCATGGAAGCCTTCCAACTTGTCCCCAAGAGACAGAAGTTCAGTGAAAGACAAAGGTTCATAAGCCTAACCGATAGAGGGCTGTGTGTAGTCACTGTGACATCGGGCCTGAGATCTTTAAGTTGAGTGAGAAAGGGGTTGTCACATTGGGAGCAACCTCTTGGCTCTCTGAAGTGACTCATGTAAAGGAATCCTATTGGCTTTCTACTCTGTGGTCTTTGCTTCTATTATGAATCTTTCATTTCTTGAATTTAATTTACTCGGCAAATATGTACAGAATGGTCACTATGTTCTTACACAGCAATGCTTTACACAATATGACAGTTAACTCTCATGTAGTTTAGACCTAGTGAGGGCAGACAGACTATAAACAAATACATAAGAATATAGCAGAGTGTGAGGGGCGACAAAAAAGCCAGAGGGATTATTAAGGCCACTGCTAGGGTGGGCAGAATAGGTGAGTGAGAGATTTTGGGGACAGGCTCATTGAAGATGTAAATGAAGAAGCGAGCCAGTGATTGAATGGCAAAAAAAAAGAAAAAAGAAAAAAAAAGCCAGGCGATGACCAGGAGATTGGAGGAGTCCCATGTGGAAAAGCCCTACTCTGGGAAGGTGCTTAGGCATTTAGGAACATGCAGATGGTGAGGTCCTTGTGGATGGAGTGAGGCAGGAAGTGACCGAGGGAGGACTGTCAAAGCCAGATCGCCAGAGGTCTGTCTGCTAGGGAGACAGCAAGTTCAAAGTGTTCATCCATCAGCCTTGCCTTCTCACGTGAAATACGAAGAAATGGAGTTTGGAGAGGTCGATGTCCTTGTGTCAGCCTGCTAGCCAGGGCAACAGTGACTGAGAACGTGATTTTGTTATACAGTCCCCGTTGGTGTTCACGAGGCTTCCCGACTGTTAAAAGTAAGTTGACTCTCGAATGTCTTTAAATGTTTGAAGACTAGCTTTTAGAATATGTCACACTTGCCGGGCGGTGGTGGTGCATGCCTTTAATCCCAGCACTCGGGAGGCAGAGGCAGGCGGATCTCTGTGAGTTCGAGGCCGGCCTGGGCTACCAAGTGAGTTCCAGGAAAGGCGCAAAGCTACACAGAGAAACCCTGTCTCGAAAAACCACAAAAAAAAAAAAAAAAAAAGAATGTGTCACACTCATACCGTCTTTTCTACTTCTACTGTGCAACTTGAAAACCATGGAGGCAAAGTCAAGTCAATCTTGTAGATTTTTGTTTTCTCTAGAGAAATGTGGTTTGCTTCTGATTAAACATTATTATTATCATTATTATTACTATTTAAAAGAAAACATTTCTTATCAGCATCTCTGTTCTGGAACTATAACCACCAAGAAGGATTTTCCTAGTCTGGGTCACAATGCTGCCTTTATGGCTTGAAGATTAGGCTTGGATAGGACCTTGGGAAATCGATACCTAGTGAGTAGCATTGTGTGTCTTCTCACTCTATTCCAGGAGAGCACGCAGGGGTATGAGGTGAGGTGGTAAAGCAATCAGGCATCATGGCACAGTGACCAGCAGGAAGCCTGAGATACCGAACTGAGTGGGTCTGCATTCTATTTAGCTCTCCAACTAGAAAACTGTTTGATCTGTTTCCTGAGTTCTTATAAAATGTGGTGGCAATGATATCGCCCTCCTACGGAATTAAATTGATTTCTGCAAATGCATTTAAACCAATGTTGTTATGTAATAAACTCCATGGAAAGGTTTTTAAATATTTTCCAAAAGACTTATTAAAAATGTGAATTATCTTTTTCATCCACCCCATTATAGACATTTAGACACCATCTTTTCATTGTGTCAGCACTGAATGTTTGGTTTGGCTAATTAAGTTACAGACTAAGCACAAGCTCTTTATTCTGGATTAGGTCGCATCCACACTACAGGACATATGGTATGGCTTCTACTATATAGAAGGAGACTGCATGCCACTGCACACACAAACATTCAGAAACAGAAATTTGCATTGTAAGTCACGTACACATAGGGCACATGTGTGTATACACTTCTTGGTTTTTAAAATAGAAATGACTGTGGGAGCAATAGCTTTCACATTCTCCTTTCGGCTGAAAAGAGGGCTTCACTGAAGAGGATGCATGGAAGGAGATGAATTTGGGAAGAGCTGAGATCTTTGGGTGCAAACGATATGATGAACACAAACCCACAGCAAGAGATGTGCTGGTAAAACGGGGACTTGTGATCATGGTCACTGCTGTGGCTCTCATTCAAGATTTACTGCTCAAAACTCTCACCAGCGTGATGCAGTGGCAAGTGTGGCTTGTGGTTACCCTAGACTTCATGATACTCCCTTTAAGCTGCCCCATAAGTCAGTTGATTGACTGGCTGACCCTGACAGACTTTCTGTTATTTTCTGTGCTCTATCTCTGAGGGAGAATTCTTGTGACCAGGAGATTCCAAACAGACAGTATGACAGTGCAAATGAGACAGCGGCCATCATTCATAATGATTCTTCTGTGCCAATTTTCCTGGACAGGCAGAAAGAGCTGATGTTTATACAGTGCCCAGTGCACAAAGGGAAGTTGAGTAATGGTTTATAGCCGCTGTGCCTAGTCTGGGAGTGCTGAGGGATGAGAGGACCTGGGTTGGACAGAAGGTCTGTGATCTTCAAAGGTAGTAAAAGCTAGCTTAAGAGAAGGGAGAATGAACACAGTGGACCATCTTGACCTAGGCCTGGTTATACTGTTCGACTCATAGTACTTTGGCCAGAACTTGTATCCGGACTCATCTGACTGTCCAGAAGGGTGGGAACTGGGTTTGGCTGTGTGTCCTAGAGGAAAGGAAACATGCTTGCTTTACAATCAGCTCAGAGAGTCTACGGCCAAGGGTGCTGTTCAGAGATGGTCAAATTGGAACCAGGGCTTACATTGCTTAACCTATAGCACAGATTTTTCCATACCAAATCACATTGCGATAACTATTTTATGTCTTATACCTTTAAAAACCATAGCCCACAGAAGTTGTCAAAAAGGAAAACAAGAAGAAGTGGCTGATCCCCGTTCTTAGAAAAGACAGCAAGTAAAAGCGTCAACCATGCTCAGTGCGAGCAACACGGAGCAACGCCAGTCACGAGGACTTGAAAGGAAGATGTTGCATCTGCTGGCCTGCAGGGCCATGTTTTTGAAGTGGGCCTTGTTCTGTAGAATGATGTAGTTGCATTTAGAAAACTCGAGCCAATCACTAAAGGCGTTCAAGGCAAAAACTACCTAATTTACCATAGCACAGATGTGCTCCGTGGTAAACAATGAGTGGCCGTGGTTCCCGGGTTGAAGTTCATATCAATGCTGGAATAAGTGACAGTTATTTGTTTCATCTGTGTGTGTGTGTGTGTGTGTGTGTGTGTGTGTGTGTGTGTGTGTGTGTGTAAACACTCAGACCTAGGGAGTTGAAGAATGAAAAGTCTTACTTAGGGGGAGTACAGTCTGCTAACTACGGTGCTAGTCTACCTCGTCAGTTCTGCTACAGAAAAGCTTGGCGCGATCTACTCAGGAATCTGACTGCGGCTCAGTCTTACCCCTCCAAATGACAGAGTACTCCCGCTGTACCGTGCACTCCAGAAAATCAGCTTTCAACTCCCCAGCCTTGCCTTTTATTGGAGGTTTTTTACTTCTCTCTGCCCTTTCCCACTTGGCTGCTTCCTGAAGAACAGGGGGCGAGGGGAGGGTTAGTGCACGGTTCACTGCAAACACCTGCCTCTCAGTTTTACCTCAGTGTTTGATTCAGATGTTTTTTCACTTCCTCCCCTCCTTCCATTTGGCCCTTTGGTCTCTGTCCCTGGAGCTGACTTTCATCATCCAATTAGAAATAACACCTTCTTCTTGCTACCATTTCTCTGGGAACCATAAGGAGTAAACCCTAAGCCCCTTGCATTCCCCCACAGGGCCAGCAGTGCTTCAAAGGAGTGTGTTGGCGGCACCACCCCATGGCTGGGCTCCCTTTCTGTTTGAACAGCTTCCATTGCTCACTGCCGATCAGTAACTCAATGATTCATTAAACACACAAACAATGAGCGAATCTGTTCCATTAGCGAGGCCACCTGTTGATCGCAGACATTCTCAGCTGAACCCAGTGGACGCGAACAACAGAATGCCTACATCACTCGAGTGCCCTGTCCATATTTGATAGCTTGTTGGAGCAGGAAAGCAGAGTCCAGGCTGTGCGACTGCTTTTCTGTTTTTCCTTTCATCTGGTGGCAGGGCTGGGAGACAAGTCCTGCAGCAAGCATGCTCAAGCACTCTGCGACTGCAAAGCTCTAGGAGCTTGGCTGATGGTGCCTCCTTCGTCTAATAGAATTAGAGAGGGGGAGGATAGGGATAGTCTGCGCCTCTTTCTTGCTGTTGCAAAGGCAAGAGAATTGACCAAGTTTTAAATACATGCACACAAACACACACGTATGCACACCTAAATACACATTGTGGCGGTGGTTGGGTGGGGAGTACGACGGGTGAGCAAAACTGTGAAAGAAGCCACATCAATTGCAATGCTGTCTTCTCTGTCCTTGAAATAACAGAGTCTCTTTGCTATTTGTAGCTTCTAGTTACGACATCTGCTCTGGGCCTTTCCGCATGGGTTTCTGAAATGTTCGCATGGTTTCTGTACATTGGGATTGCTAAAAATCATATAAAGCTGAGTTAAGCTTCGGATGTTGGTATCACGGCCAACAAAAATTAATATTTTATTTTTAAATAGCATTTTTCTGTGCTCTCACATGTTACGTCTCTTACTGTTAGCATCAAGAGAACCTTTACAGTCTCTTTGGACCCTGAAGGCTGTACTATATCCGGGATGGCTAGCCAGGCAATCTTTCCCAGTGAATATTACATCGCCTCTGTAGGGTGAACTCATCACAGTGCTTGAATAGTCAAGCACAGGGTTGGTACTATAGCTTTCCTCATTGTCAAGCTGAAGTTTCTCTAGAGTGACAGACTACTTTAAAATATTCGACGATGGGCCTGTGAGGTAACTCAGTGACTAAAGGAAGTTGCCAATTGAGCCTGAGGACCTGAGTTCAATCCTTAAGATCCACCTGATGGAAGAGGACCAGGAACTCCTGAGACTCCCACAAGTTGCCGCCTGACCTCCACACAAACCTCGTGTCAACACACAAATGAATAATAAACTTAATAACTAAAATTGGCATTGTAGATCAGTCGTAATTTTATGATGGATTTATTCCAAAGAACAGTCAAAGGGCACTGTGGTTCATGGGTTCTTAGAAGAAAACGGAAGGGGAAACACTAAAAGGAAATGGTATTTCAAAGAAAATCCCAGTTCCTGTTAATCTTCTAAAATGCATTTGAAAAATCCTGAGTTTTTGATTCCTTGACAGAGAACTGTTCCTACTTTTGAGGTTTGCTTTCGTTTCTGTGGTACCGGACATGACAGAATGCCAAGTGAGTTCAGTGTGTGCCTCTTTCAAGAACGTTACTTCGCCTTAGAGGCTGGGCTTTGAGGTTCGTGCATTCAGAATGGGCCAGGTAAACAGGTGGAGGCAGGCCGATCTTATTATTTGAATCTTCTGGGCAGGTGTGGGCAAATTGCCCTCATCCAATGCATTAAGCCCACAGACATTTTCAAAGGGATTTCTGCAAGCCTGGTCCTTTGACAACCACCACTATGATTTGATTGCCAAGTGCAGGTGGGCTGTACAACAGCCTCCTGGTTGTACAAGTCAAAGCCATCCTTGGGTTTTTCTGAACATAAAAAAAAAAAATGAATGACACAAGACATGACTTTTTTAAGATAGGGAAAGAAAAAAACCACATAAATGAACAATTGATAGAAAGGTAGTGGCCACCTTCCCATTCATGTGATATGTTGGCACTAGCCACAGAACTTTCCAACATGGAGCTCGTGTCAGGATCTACAGTGTCCAGTGTGGTAGTCATTAGCCACATGTGGCTAGTGACTAGTATCACTGGGAAATAAATTTTAGTTTAGTTTATCAAAATGTAAACAAGATTTTTATTTAGTGGTCTTTACTGCAATGTCCCTGGTACCTAGATTGGATTCCTACCTTCTTTTTAAGTTATGTGCATTTGTGAGTGAGTGAGTGTGTGTGTGTGTGTGTGTGTGTGTGTGTGTGTGTGTGTGTGTGTAGGCAAGAGGCAGAGATAGGGTATCCTCCTTTATTGAGTTAATCACTCTCTTCATTGGCTTCAGCACAAATTTCAGAACAAGGGTGTTTTAAGGCAGAATGCAAATGTTCAGAAGGACATTGCAAGAGATACTAGGAAAGTAGTGTGTAGGGGCAGAGATCAGGAAAGGGAGGAAGTGTGGTCACAGGCAAGGTGATTCAGGAGGTTCTTTGTGCCCAAACACAGACAAACTTATGAACTCAGTAAATCAAGATTATAGTTGTGCCAGCATGAATGAGTTGGGCATAGTCTCACCTTCAACAGACCTGGATAAAGGTTGCCCTGAGAGTCTGGAGGAGACACTGGTCTCACCATTTATAAGGACACCTTAGACTCCTGGAAAGAATGCGGGTGCTGGTTGTGATGAGGGAAGCCCAGATGTGTAACAATGGCAGCAAGGATTGTTGATGGGGTGGGGCAGGCATCACAGAACTGCTGGAGAGGACTCAGGAATCTGGCCAGAACCCATGCATTAGTATTTGATAGTATTCAAGATGGGGAAAGTGTTAGGCTTGAGTCTGCCCGGACGAACCTTTTCCTAAAGTGCTTTAGAATGGTTTTCCTCTGTGAAATGTAGAAAATATCTTTTAACTCACATTGTAGGTAAGAGTGGGATAATGTATAAGAAGTCATTAGCATAGTAGTAGATATCTAGTAAAAAGTTAAAATGTGTAGCTATTGTTTTATCATGCTATGTAATTATGTACCATAACTTCTCCATTGACCCTGAGGTTCTCCAGGCCAGCAACATACTCCGTTTGTCTTTAAATCGAAAACGCCTAAGCCAAAGTCTCACACTGAGTAATGTCCAGTCAATGTTTTTCAGTTTCTTAAGTCAACCAATGGTCCTACACTTTGCACCTCATCTCCTCTCTCTCATCTCTGATAATGTCTTGTAGTAAAATGCTGTCTATTTGTGTCTATTTTGCCTATGAGGGTCTAAAGTAGGGTCTCTCTCTCTCTCTCTCTCTCTCTCTCTCTCTCTCTCTCTCTCTCTCTCTCCCTTCCTTTCTTCCTCCCTTCTTTCCTCTCTCCTTTGAGATAGGAGCCCATTCAACTCAGGCTGGCCTCAAATTAACTAGGTAGCTGAGGATGACCTTGAACTTCTGACTCACCTAGATCCAGCTCCTATGTGCATTCTTATTCTTTTTTGATTTACTCATAATTAGCACAACCTGGTACATGACATCTTAGAAATAACAATTTGTTAACTGATGTTTGTTGGGTAATGGTCTAGAATATTTCAAGGGTGAGACTGTTATGAATCCTAAGGGTTATTTCCTTTCTTCACGGTTTGCTTGTAGACAATGATGTTATCCTGAATGTATGGTTTAGTATAGGAAAACCTTAATCCTTTCAGGGTTTTTGAGCAGAGTGGAATCTAGTAGAACTGTTTGGTGCTGTGGGAAGAAGGATTTTTAAATGGTCCTCTAAAGACACTTATCTCTAAAGCCAGCATCTTTGAGACTGCAACATCACTGCTTTGATTTGGTGATAGTGTCTGGTGGTTTAAGATGGGAGCTGTGTGGAGAGGCCTGATCACATCACAGGACACGTGGAAGTAAAGAGCTCTCTGGGTGGCGGCAGAGAAGCAAGTTGGGGTCTCAATGAGAAGGGGGTACGACATGAGAGACTCTGCTGCTTCCTGTGATGCTGGAGAAGACTCTGTGCATTATCTTAGATTTGAAGCTAGAACAAGCCGCCTGTGGAGGAGCTAGGAGAGGGCTCTGGCTGGCAGTTAGCAAGAAAATCAGAACCTAGGTTCTAATACCAGAAGGGAATGAATGCCAGAAACAACCAGAATAAGCTTGAAGTCAGTTCTCCTCAGCACCTCCAGACAAGAACCAACCCCAGCTGACTTCTTGATTTTGGCCTTGTGAGGCCTTGAGCACAGAAACCAGTCAAGTTCTCTGTATAAGATAATTAGTAGGAATATTTTTAAAGACGCTAGGATCATGGTCATCACTACCCAGCAACAGAAAAGGATATAAGTTCTTCACAAATTGTGGAAGCGTCTGGAATCAAAAGTAAGGTAGGCTTCTCCTAGCTTTCAGGTGACCCAGCACAGGTCAGAAGGCTGTATTTGATGACTCAGCCCTGCTGCAGGGGTGTGGCCTTTGCCAATGCCTTTCACATTTCCAAGCTGCCTTTCTGTCGGCTTTCCCGCACGAGCTACTTAAGAGTTTCCAGACCAGAAACTCCAGGTTTGGTTGAACTAAGCATGCTGCCGAAAGCCTCACTTAACAAAATGTAGTAAAACCCAGACGTTAGGACCTGGGTTCTCTTCTTTGGGAACCACCGTTTTTTAGGCTCTGTGGCTGATGCGGGACTTCTGGTGGCATTGGCACTCTTGGGACACTCTAGGCTCACAGTGGGCCATGCAGCTTCAAATGAGGGGATGATGAATTAAAAAATTAAAAACAAAGAACAAAACCAAAATGTTTTGTTCGGGTTTAAACTCTTACCACTTCATCCTCTCCTCTCTCCTCATCTACGCCGGGACAGTGTTTGTCACACGCGCTCCAATTTCTGGGTATATTTTGCGGAAGGATTCTATCCTCTTTTACCTCGTGAGTGAGCAGAGGAGGCTCTTCCCTGAGTTCCAGGTCTTCCCCGGCCTTCTCCCCAGGTGGAAGAGCTGGCAAGCAGGCACAGGAGGGTATTTGCTGCTGAAGGGAGGCGCAGCATTCCCTCCGGCTATCTCCTCTGCATACCGATCCACTTACAAAAAGATTGGCCCACAGGCTGAAGCATAAGTGCAATTTGGCCTTTCCCTGCTGACAGCGAACCTGCTCCCTCTAAAAACTCAACTCCAGGAGGAGGTATCAGCAGCGAGCTTGAGGCAGGTGAGGCTCCAGGATCCCAAATGTTGAGGGGTAAGGAAGCCTGGAGGAGGCAATGAGGATAACATTCTACGGGAGAACATTAAAGAAGAGGTGCTCTGGAATCTTCTGAAACTGCAGACTAGAGGCCTGGAGGCAGGTCTTTGCGGGGCTGTGATTCACTGGGCCGGAACTGATTGGCTGCCTGGTTCCCTTCTCCTCTCTGGCTGGCTGCCCCCTTCTTTCCCTGGAATCTGCCTTAGTGGTGAGGAATTTCTTCCTACGGTTCTTGGGGGGTGAGGGAAAACATTTTCTACTGTCTTTACTACGCCCTCCACGACTTAGATGTGTGTCAAACACACGCTCATCGCTTGATTCAGTTGACAAAATGCAAGCAGGGCATCTGCCCCTGAGTTGAGAAATGAACAATCCTATCATTTAGAAGGCTCAGGGAGGGCCAGCCAGGCTGTCATCCACGCAGTGGGTCTCCTAGGAACGCAGTCAGGTGAGAGATACGGAAAGAATTCTCTCCTTCTGACCCTTTGAAGTAAATTTGCACATGTTGTCTCCTTGAACAGAAATGTCTAAGTCTGGTTTTTCCCAAAGTCTGATTATCCTGGGTTGCATCCTGACCCCAAACAAAGGGTGGCCCGTTTGGGACTTGTCTTTTCTTTGTTATTTGAGGGAAAGGCCACTTGTTACTTCCCTGTCGTGACAGCAGCCTCGGGTCCCATATGAAGATGCACAAGGAGTTCTGGTGGGACTCTGGCTTACTTGAGTAAGAGCTCGGCTGTCAGTAAGCTGGGACCAACCCCCGGAATCCTGGGTTCTGGCAAGAGAGCTTCTGCCACCCAGTGTGCCTCGGTCACAGCACCCCATCTCTCGGAGGTGCTGCTTTTAGATCTTCCTGAGATGCACAGAAAGGCATGAATCAAACGACTGGACGAAGCTGGGCAGAGGTGATGCATGTCTTTAATCCCAGCCCTTGGGAGACAGAGGCAGGTGGATCTTTGAATCTGAGGCCAGCCTGGTCTACAAATTGAGTTCCAGAACAGCCAGGGCTACACAGAAAAACCCTGCCTTGAAACACCCCTCCCCAAAAAAGGGGGGATGATCATTTTCCTGGCCACTGGGGATACAATGATATGATATGGGTAGGTAATACGTTCTCTGAAGTTTGGTACAGTCTGTGAGAGAAGGGCTTATCAGGGGAGAAGAATGCCACAGGTATGAAAAGAAGGGGTGTGCACCCCAACTTGGTAGGAAGACTTCCTGGAGAAAAGGGCAATCAGGTGTAAGACTTGTAATGATTTGCTGCAGTCTCTGAGAGAAAATCGAAGACATGACTTAAGTAGCAAATAGCTGCCTACCACCAAGGGGACACTTGTCGGGGGAGTCCCTCTATTAGGTCCACTTGGCTGGTCAAGGACAATGCTGTGGCCATGCTGATGGATTCTGCCGCTCTGCTTTGATGGCCTGTGACTTTCCAATCTGTCGAGGGGCCAGGGCTTCTCTTCATTCCCTCTCCTGTCTCTCCTGCGCTGCAGCTGTGGGGTTCAGTGTCTGGTGACAGAGGAATGTGGAACGGTGGATTGGAATCCCTAAAAGTGTATGGGGTGAGGCTGGTGGGAGATGAGTTTGACACTTCCCCCTATCGAGTAGTGGTGTCTGCCCCCACCCACCTCAGCCCTCAGCCCTCAGGGCACCCTGACAAAATAGATGTTGAGATCATCTTGTCAAAGGTCAAATTTGGGGGTTAAAGAAATATCCACTAAAGATCTCAAAGAAGCCAGAAAAAAAAAATTCATGTTTACTTTTAACTGGGGAGGATTTGAACCTGTCTCTGGATCTGACAGTTCTGGATATTAATTCATTGTGACATCTGCTCCTTTTTTGATATTTTAAGAACAGGCAAGAAATAGAACATGAATCCATGTTCGGATGTGCTATTCCAAGGTTCTGGGAAAGAAGGCAGTTCTGAGTTTGTCTTGTTTATTCGACTAGTCTCTGGTCATTTGTGTAACAGGATATTTCATCCCCTGGATGCTCTAAGCCAATTTGTAGCATGAGGTTCCCACTTGGTTGTAATTGTCCGTGAAAGAAAAGAATGCGGGAATGACTGCCTCGCCATTTCCAAGGACTTAGGTGGCACCAGTAGCTGGCTCCTAGGTTTCTTACAGCAACCAGAAAATGTGATTTTCTTAGAATTCTCGAATTTTGGAACCAGAAAAAAATTTCAGCCTTCTGTACTAATAACTATAACAACCCTGAACCCTTTGCTCCAATCAATCCGCTTCCATGAATATCAAAGAAACGCCTCTCAAATGTCCGTTTTAAGGATGTCCATTCTAGTGCTGTCTGAGGGTTTCTGTTGCTGAGATGAAACACCATGACCAAAAGCAATTTGGGGAGAAATGGGGTTGATTAGGCTTACACTTCAGCATTGCTGTTCATCACTGAAGGAAGTCAGGACAGGAACTCAAACAGGGCAGGATCCTGGAGGCAGGAGCTGATGCAGAGGCCATGGAGGGGTGCTGCTTACTGGCTTGCTTCCCCTGGCTTGCTCAGCCTGCTTTCTTATAGAATCTACAACCAGCAGCCCAGGGATGGCATCACCCACCATGGGCTGGGCCCTCCCCCATTGATGACTAAATGAGAAAATGCCTTACAGCTGGATCTTAAAGAGCTATTTCCTCAGCTGAGGCTCCTTCCTCTGATGACTCTAGCTTGTGTCAAATTGACACACAAAACCACCCAGTCCAAGTACCTAAATTAAGATGAAACATTGAGGTCATAAAAATGTTCAACGTTGTGGACTTTATAGGACATATTAACTTAAAGGAGTATTATGCAGCCCTAAAATAATTATGAATGTATGTGCATATGAAGTTTTCAAGTGTGTAGATGTTTGAGTCCTATCAAGTGCCAATGCTCTGGTAAACAAAGGAACATTCAAAGTGTAAGTCTCTTACAGAAATATGAGTTGGTAAATTTGTGGATAATGTCATTTGAAAAGTTTGTTCCATTGTTCCAAGTATCAGTTGGTGTAAAGTTATTACAGACGTTCAGAAGGGCCTGCCTCAGAGGAAGATTTGTGAATGCTCTTCAGAGCGTGAGTGGTCTTTCCCTCAGTCCTGGCTCCTGTCATTTGTAGGGCAACTACCATGTGCTGAAGACACCGAAGTGGTTAAGTCCGAAGAAATATAATCCTCAAAAATTTTAATCAGATGTATGTCTCCCTTTAATCTTTTATTTAATGGGTATTTGAGCTGAAATGGTCACTTTTACAACTATGTTTCTAATCCCTCTCTTGACAGTCTCATTTTCTTTCTCCTCAGGATTCCTACCGAGGGGGTTTGCTCACAGAGACAGTAAGTTACCCGAGGCCATACAACTTACTGCAGCGAAGCTGATGCCAGACTCTTCTCCCTGATCTCCACAGCTCTCACCCAACCCTTCCATCTCTTTTAGTTAAAAATGGCTGGCCCACGCCGGGCGGTGGCGGCGCACGCCTTTAATCCCAGCACTCGGGAGGCAGAGGCCGGCGGATCTCTGTGAGTTCGAGGCCAGCCTGGGCTACCAAGTGAGTTCCAGGAAAGGCGCAAAGCTACACAGAGAAACCCTGTCTCGAAAAACCAAAAAAAAAAAAAAAAAAAAAAAAAAAATGGCTGGCCCAGTAACGGAGGGTCATGTGGTCCTCATTTAGCACCACAATTCACACTTTTGTGCAGGAAGCGAGAATGCTCTACGTGTGTGCTTCTTAAGCCGCGTCACATGTAGGAAGCACTCGAGGGTCTTGTCCAGATACGGGCTTTTCCTTCTGTAGGTGGGGGAAAGCATGTGATTCTGTTTGGCTCACAAAGTCCTATTTAGTGACAGAAACTAGACTCAGAAGGAGTTAGAATTTTAATTTTACCCTGAAGATGCTGAAATGTCTGTATTTTGCTGTTGTTGTTGTTGTTGTTTATGGACTCTGAATTTTCCTTCATTAAAAGGGGATGTGTTTTCCTTCCCAGGCCAGGATTCACTTCACACCACGCTCCCTGGTCTATGAAAGACAGAGGAATGTTATGGATCTGCGCCATGGGAAGAGAACAGCGTGCAGATGTGCATCGTGCTCAGCTGACTACTAAGCACCTGTGCTAACCTACAAGGACTTAGTAGCACCCTCGTGTGACTTCCAGCATCACCAGACGGTCCAAGGCCAGACACTTGGAGTCAGGACCAAACCTGGCTGGTAGCTTAAGCACCCAGGGCTAATGGCACATTGTATCATTTGTTTGAGTTTTTATTTCCTCACCTCTAAATGTGGGTAATTATAATATCAATCTTAATGGATGCTTGTGGAGGATAAATGAGATCAAATACACGGATCACTTAATTGAGCATCTGACATGGAGTTAGTGTTTAATAAAGGTAGAAATTGTGTCTAATCAGGTCTCAATCTCATTCTGACTTTTGGCTTAGAAGAGTTCATGGCCCGGTGACTGAAGCAGGTGGAACACTTAATAATTACATTTAGTTTAAATTTAATACTTAACGGAGCATACTTTAAATAGAAACTAACTAAACATATAAATACATAATCTATAAAGCATACACATCTATGAATATATGTATCTATTAGTCATCACTGTGGCAGAATACTGAGGTAAATGATTTATAAGAAAAATAAACAATTTTGTCATAGTTCTAGAAGTTTTAGTCCATGGTGGCTGCTTTGTTTGGGATTGCGGCCACGTACTTGGCCACGGGGTGAGGAAGTGGCTCAGGTGGCTGCTTCTCGAGTGGCCTTTCATTAGGATCCACATGGCTCTACAATCTCTCAATCATTTGGTCTCAATAGCTGAGGACCAAGCTTTAACACATGGGACTTTAGGGACATCAAAGATCCCAACCATGACAATACACATCTGCTGTGGGATGTTCTGTATGGCAAATGTGTTGCTAATTAGTCAATAAATAAAACACTGATTGGCCATTGGCTAGGCAGGAAGTGTAGGCGGGACAAGGAGGAGAATAAAGCTGGGAAGTGGAAGGCTGAGTCAGAGAGACACTGCCAGCCGCCACGATGACAAACAGCATGTGAAGATGCCGGTAAGCCACGAGTCATGTGGCAAGGTATAGATTAATGGAAATGGATTAATTTAAGCTGTAAGAACAGTTAGCAAGAAGCCTGCCACGGCCATACAGTTTGTAACCAGTATAAGTCTCTGTGTTTACTTGGTCGGGTCTAAGCGGCTGTGGGACTGGCAGGTGAGAGAGATTTATCCTGACTGTGGGCCAGGCAGGAAAACTCCAGCTACACACATCTACATAAACTTATATTTAAATAGTATTTAAGGTGCTTAATATAGTTACCCAATAATTACAATGTGTGGGAAATATATATTAAATATATAGCAACTATATCTACATACAAATATATACATATAAATAAAAATACATGTAACATATATGTGACATAAACAATTTAAATGTCAACAGTAAATTAAAATATTTAAGTAAGCACATGGATTATTTTTACAGATATTATTTATCAATCTACAGTGTGTGTGTGTGTGTGTGTGTGTGTGTGTGTGTGTGTGTGTATACTTGTGTGTAGATACATGAATGGAACCAGGCTAATACACTTGGTTTAATTAATACTGTGAGAACCCAGAAGATGGTATAACCAGCTTTCTGAGACAGCAAGAAAAACAAAACCTTGAGCTGAGTCTTGAAGTTTTGGAGTAGGGTTGAGGGGAAATCATCAGGGATGAGGGTTTGGAATGAGTGGGCAACCGGCAGTTAGAAGCAATGGAGTGTTGGGCTTTAAAGATGCCTCCGTCATGGGCTGTGGTGGCAACAGTGAGGGGTTGAAGGCCGATCAGAGATGTGATTCTATGCATGTTATAGCCGGCAACTCTGGAGGGTGGCTAAGTTCATCGGAAACACTTTTGTCTGCGCTCTAATTCCTTTGGGACTTAAACTGTACTCTACACATCAGCAAGCCTTGCAAGAGTCTTTGAAAAGTCTCAGCAACGGCAGTAACTGTCAGCATGTTCCTATCCTTGGGCTGGTAGGTGCTAAAAAGGAAAACCCCGTGGTGGATTTCTTTGAAGAGGAAAACAGGAGAATTGTTGGCACACAGGATTTATGAAAGTGAAACCTCAGAGATGATAAAGAAGATACAGAAACATCTTGCTTATGTTCCTGTTTCTGCTATATCCTTTAACCTCACCCTGAAGGACGTAAACTCTGCAGGTCCCTAAAGACTGAAGGCAAAACATTATGATGAGTGAGAGAATCTTTAATTCTCTTCTTCACCACGGCTTTATCGCTGCCTCACACGTGAAGCTGGAGTCCAAGAAGGAGCACTCCACAACTAGAATCTGATGAACCCCTTCCGTCACTGTCACAGGGAACCATGTCATGGGCTGCTTGTTGTTCGTCACATGTACAGATCTGCATGTTTTTATTGCCCTCTGTCTTAAATTCTTGGTCCTTAACACATGTTGAAAAATAAAATAATTACATTTTACAGTTCCTTTCATCTGAGGATCATAATCTTCCAAACATTAATTAAGACCCACAGCACACTGTGAGGTATGTAAATATTAGTATGTTGTTTTCTGTGCGGAGATGATGATTAACAAGGATATTGAGTAATTTGCCCATGACAAGGTGAGTTTGCAGATATGGGAGTTCCAATTCTACCCTCTGAGACAAGCACAATAATCACTAAACCAAGATAAAAGTCTTTATTCATTCCTTTAAGATGAGTGTGCACAATTGAATTATAGCTTTTTACTCCCATCTTGCTTAAGAATCTAAAGACCATCCAAAAATTTTTAAAAAGTGATAATCTACTTTTCAAAAATGCAGAATTTCATATTTACTCCCATGAATTTATCCTCACCATCTGGTTCATATTTGCCCCTATGAATTTATCTTCACATCTAGAGAACCCCAGAATGCAGAATTCTGTTCCATATCCAATTTATTGCAGCACCATAATCTTTTCAAAGAAGGTATGGAATTATGATTATTTACTCTGTATTCTAAACCTATCCTGTTCTTAGATTTATGTCATATAGGATGATCCTAACCCAGTGCTTTACTGCCTTCAATGCAATAATTTCTTAAGATTTGCTAGAATATAGGATTCCCATACATTGTCCCTAGTCAGCCAGCTCTACTTAACTGAGCACTCTGTGACACACACTTTGCTAACAGCCCACCATAATTCACATTTTCCTCCTTGACTTTGAAAGGGTACCATTCCCATTTGACAGAAGAGAAACCTGAAGATTGAGTAGGTAGGCGCTTGCTCAGTAGGGACCATGTAACTGAGAAATGCAAGAGTCTGGAATCGGGCCCAAGACTATTGGACTATCCCACCCTAAGCACAAACCCCAGCTCCTCTGAGTTCTTTCTCAGGGATAGCAGAGTCTTAATAGATGTCTTTTTCTGTGTTTTCCTTCCATTACAGTGAATTTGAAACTCTGACCATCCATTTTGCCTGGTGGAGATTTGCTAGGTGACTGTGGCTGGGGGCCTGAAGGGAGACTATAGACAACACACAAAAGGTGAGAGCTGAGCATCAGTCTCTTCTCAGATGAGCTAAGCATCCTACTGGTAACCTCTGTCTTCCCAACCACACCCATAATCTCTCCTAAGACGAGCAGCTCTTGGGGAGCAAAACTCACTTTTGTTTCTCGACAGACTCTCTGTCTCATATTCCATTTGCTCATCTTGCCCTTGACTTCCCTGTAAAAACCTGGCAATCTCTGAAGGTCCATTCTCTTGATTGTCTCGACATTCCAACTCTATTATCCCCTCCTTGGGAGGGCGCTTTTCTGAGGATTGTTTGTTTTGCTGGAGAACTGGTAAATGACGTGTTTCAGAAGTGACATTTTGACTTGCAGAAGCCAGGCAATCTGGACAGGGAGAGAATTTCTATAAATCCCACATGTTTTTCTCAGTTTCATTTTAAATGCAGCATCTGTAGCTTATACCTGCCAAGGAGAGTCATATTTTTATTTTCACCAACAATTCTAGGGAATCGGCTATTGCCCAGATCCAGCAACTTGGATTCTTCACTGACTTTTTTATTCAATTGGGCCATTCTTTCCGAACACGAAAGATTTGATGTAGAAGAAAATATCTCTTTGGCACCACCACATAGAACTGCGAACATGTGCTATTTCCAAAAAGCAGTCTCCTTGAAGAACAAGATGGAAATTTAATGGCAGCTTTAATTTTAAGACGCTTACAATATTACACCAGCAAAAAAGAATTCAGCACCAGCTGTGTGTCTGAGAAACCGAGGGACTGATTAAGGCTGTCACATGGACAACTTCTAACCCTGAGAGCTAGGTGTGTACCCAGCATTTGGCAAGTCTGTTCCAACGCAGACAACTTCAAAGATGGTGTGTGTGTGGGGGGTGCAGATGATAGCTGGAGGTGGAGGAGAAGAAAATGCTGCAAGGAAGCTCAGGCTAGTTCTCCCCAACCAAAATCACTGAAATTTGCTGAAAACCAAGATATTTTGAGGTATATCGACAGTGACCTAATACTTCTTTTCAGTTTGGAGGAGACCCATATGCAAAAAGCAGATAAAATAAGTAGGACAAATTAATGGTGTTTCTGTTTTAAAAAGGAAGACAACAAATGTAAATAGGAGACATCCTGTCTACAAGGACCCTTAGCCAACTGCTTGATGCATGTGGCTGCAAAGAGGGTTGAGTATCCTCCAATGGACATAGATGGGATGATTTAGGGACAGACAAATCTTATTTTGTTACCTCGGTGCAAACTCTTGGACATACCTACCTTTATAAAAATTATATTTTCGATATAGATATAAAAGCCTTAAATATACATCAAGAAATTCAACAGAAAGAGGTTCTTGGCTAATACCCAGGGTTATTAAGCTTCCACATGCTGCTGATCCATTTTCTTTGCAGACCTGTTATCTTCTAGGATCTGAATAATGACAGTTTGCAGTCGAAAGACTTTTAAGATTTTTGTTAAGATTTTCTCACTTGTTTTGAGATAGCAGTTCCTACAGCCAGTCCTTCCTTCCCTCCCTCCCTCCACCTCTCCCTCCCTCCCTTCCTCTTTCCCTTCTTCCTTTCCTCCCTCCCTCCCTTCCATCTTCTCCTTCCCTCTCTCTGTCTCTCTATCCCTCCCTCCCTCCTTCCTTTCCTTCCTCCCTTTCTTCCTTCCCTTCCATCTTCTCCTTCCCTCTCTCCCTCCCTCCCTCCTTCCCACCACCCTTTTCTTTTGCACACATATTTTGAGTCTACAACAGAAAGTCACTTTGGAGCGCTTTAAGTACTAGGGAACACACACGCTTGAGATGCTTTTAAACTTCTTCCTGCCTATGCTAAGGGTTCACTCCAGTGTAAGTCTCTTCTGAGTAGACTCCTGTGTCTCTCCCCATCCAGGAAAGTATATCATTTCATCATATCCATTTCTGTACATCAGCAGTGCACTTGGTTTGTAGGTATTTTCCTACCTTGGTTTCTTTTTAAATTTCTTTAAAACATTTTAATACAAAATTTTAAAATCTTAATGTTTAATCATACTAATTAAGAAAGGCACTTAAGTTTTTTATGATTTACTTATGCATTTTATGTGTCTCTGCATAAGTTCATGTGCACCATGTATGTGCATGCAGGTGCCCACAGAGGCCAGAAGAGGGCATCTGATCCCCTGGAACTGGAGTTATGGGTCATTGTCAACCGCTCAGTATGAGTGCCGGAACTGAACCAAGGTTCTTTGCAAGAGCAGTAAGTGGTCTTCACTGCTGAGCCATCTTTCCAGCCTTCACTTAAAAATCTTTATCAAACCCAGAAGGGGAGAGGTAAATGAAACAAAAGGTATGGCTATTTTGACACTATGGCTAACTTAAGTTATGAGTTTTTGTACTGCCTTTTTGCATGGGTGACACAGAGTCATCAGGAGGATTCTGCAGAATCTGGAATTACAAATATTATTATAAATAATTAACTGATCCAGGTCGTAATGAGGATAATTATTTCTGTGTTTCTTTATCCCCTTGGGTATGCAATAATTACATCAGTCCTTTGCCAAGTAGCATTTAAATATTGTTATTGGTTGAAACAAAATGCAAAGCTTTTGTCTTATTTGGTATGTCCAAAGCAAAGAAAGATACAGGAAAAGTGACACCCAGGTGGATTGACTAAGGGTTCCAAATGATGCCCTAAATAACTATTTTGGAGCTCAGTGACATGCAGGTGGTAGGATTTATGCTATGAATGCCTAAAATACTTTCTCTCTGGAGAGGAGATTATTGAGTCCTAGCGAGCAGGAGTGCTCAGTGCCAACACTAACCATTAGCTTTTGGCTCTGAGCCACAACTGTCTACTCCGCGGTGGATTCCGCCACCAAGGGGAAGGTCATTAAGGGCCGTTCTCTAGTCTCGGTAGTATGTTCCAATGTAATTAACAGAACTTGTTCACCAGATGGTTCCCTTCCTGTCAGCAAGTGCCTCCAGCTTAATGGGCTATACAGGATTCTTTAAGTGGGTGAGGTGGGAAGCAAATTTAAAATATATCATCTTTGATCCTCCCACTTCTAATTAGTTCTAAAGGTTTTAGATAATAATGTAAAGGGGTCAGAGGAATGAAATCATTCTAAACAATCAAAGACTCACAGAAGTTCAACAGGAGCTTTGTATATACCAGGGAGTGCTTATTCCTTTCTGCTAAGTTTCCATCCAGCACAGAGAAAGGGCAGAGATGTCGTCAGTCCACCTTGGGGCTGAGACGGATTTAAATGTGATGATAAAATCCAGTAAGTGCTTATCAAGTTCCCACTAGATTTCAGAAATTTCTTTGGGTTCTAGTGAAAAGCCAGTGGTCCCTCTTTGGTCCAGAGTTTAGAGTCACGGGGCATTTGGACATGCAGCCATGCAGCTCTCAGTAGAGTTTCGTGAGGGCTATACTAGACACTTGGTTCTCAGCCTGTCATTCATATTTCTACATCAAGTTCAGGTATGTTCTGTCTTCCAGGTGGCATTGGGTGCACGAAATGGCTGCTCCAGCCAACCTTATCTGTCTAATTCTTCTTACCAGTGTTTGTTTTAACAGTTGGACATGTGAGCCACTTCTAGCTAATCAGCTGGGAAGATTGAGGTCTTGGTTGAACCTGTAGTACATGCTTTTTTGCTCCAAGAAACCACTGACTGATATGGTCCTCTTTTTACACAATGTTGTGGCCAAACTAGGACCAACCTAATTAAATGATAAAAATAGCATCCAGCCAAACTAAGCCAAGAGGTTTCTCTGTCAACTGGTTACGTTTAGGAAACGACGACGTGATAAAGAAAGTAACAGGAATATTTCATTCACAGTCAGTCTCTCCATGATTTTTACAAAATCCTTGCAAACCACATGAGGAACACGGGGACACTGAGACTCAGAGGACCTGGTGTGATGAACCTGAGGGAAGCTGCTAGGTTCTGACATCAAGGGCTCCCCGAAACACATCTTGTTTCTTTCCTAAAGTTAAACCTCAGTGTCACAGGCCAGGATACAGTGCCATCCTAAAACTTTTCTTTTTTGTCAGAAAAATATTAACTTTGCTTCTTCTGAACTGTTTTCCTGGAATTTTAAACTTGTTTGCTTTGCTTTTCTATACAGAGAAATGTCTGAAGTCATGCAAGGTTTCTAGAGGGGCGAGATATTAAATATCCAAGCAAGGTATTAGTGATGAGAGATTGTTTGCAAGGGTGTTGGGGGGACAAGATGAAATGGCCAGTGCCATGGGTTGCATGCTATTTCTCCACTCAGAAAAGGCTTTGAAGGTAGTGAATGATCTAGAAGAATGTAGCATGCACATTAGCCAGGTGGTTATTGGCTTAGTTGTCATGCATTAAAGCTCAGATTTGAAGACAATTTCACCCATTCACTGAAGTTCTTGAGACCTCTCTGTCTACAAGTGACAAAAAGTCCAACTCAATTAGTGTAAGCAAAATTGGAGTATATTGATTCCCGTAACTGGGTAATTCAGTCATCAACTCTGCCTTGAGGTATAGTATGGGTCAAGAATAATTCTTGCCGGGCAGTGGTGGCACATGCCTTTAATCCCAGCACTCGGGAGGCAGAGCCAGGCAGATCTCTGTGAGTTCAAGGCCAGTCTTGGCAACCAAGTGAGTTCCAGAAAGGCGCAAAGCTACACAGAGAAACCCTGTCTCAACAAACAAAAAAAAAGAGAGATAATTCTTACCACTTTTTTCCACCTATAGCCTCTCCTTTCTCAGCAGTGGCTCAATTCTGGCTCTAAGTGGTGGTCTCCAAATTTAGGCTTCCTCCTTCATAGAATTATGTCCATTGGAAATAGAGCTTACTTCTTGGACAGCTCAAATGAAGTCTAGAAATGAATTCCATTAGCTTGGACTGTATTTTTATAGTAGATTAAGTCATTTCTTTGTTGTAATTCTATATTCTCTTGTAACAGTATTGTACCTCTACCTTCTTGCTGTGGCTCACAGCAGACGTTGTACCCTCCTTGCCTTGGCTATTGGCCTGACCACATGACTCATGGTTGAATGCGATACTAGAAAATGTTATGCAAAAGAAGCTTATACATGCAGTTGAGTTTGCCCTCTTGCTACAACCCCTGCTGTCACATAAGGAAAACATGCCTTGCATAAGAGATTGTGTAAGCAAGAAGAAAGGTACGTGGCATGATCTTGGATCACGATCTTAGTGATCTTAGTACTGGGTTGGAGTTGGCATCCAAGGGAACCTTAACTAGTCAATTTCCAGCCAACCAGAAATGTAAGAGTGAAATGCTTGTTGTTGTAAGCCACTGAGTTTTGGAACCACTTGTTACCTAGCATTATTACAGCGGTGGCTAGCTGATACCATTAGTAGCCTACTCTGCTGGTTCAGACATTAACCCTAAGCCAGGAGGTGAGAATGTGATCAGATAATTCTAGGCCATGAGCTCTGCTCCTGGGAACTCCCTGGTTGAATCTGGCTGGTTTTAGGGACAAAGGCTAGGAGGACAAAAGTAGACTAGCAATAACCAAACACTATTACCAGAAGTTTCGATGAATGAGGGAAATGAGCATCTGGTGCATCCACCATCCCTCAAAAGCTACATTTGGGGCCATGCTGCATTGTGTCAGGATGCCACGCCTTCTATTCTGAGTCATCAGATGGAACTGGCAACCCAATAACAAACCCCTGGGCAATGGAGGGGAGCCAGCAATAAAAGGGGAAGACAAGCTTCTAGTGCTTCGTATCGAAACCAAGGACGGAGGAAGTGACATGGTTTGTTACCAGTTGTGTCCACTGGGGAACACCTCAAATGTTGGGCTTGGTCCTGAGCATCACATGCTAAAGGGTGGCACACTGAATTAAAACTTGCCAAAAGACGGTCCAGGAATTTTAAAAAGAAAGAACTCGGATCTGATGGCAAAACACAATGAGGGGAATGAAATCTGAGTCAGGGTCCACAGAAGGAGAGGTGACAAGGATTTCAAATAGCATAAGGGCTGATTGTGGAAGAGCTAGTGAACCTAGTCTACATTCCTTCTGCAGGTGCAGACGCGACACACACAGAAACGTGTTTCACAGAGTGTTGGGACTTTAGAACCGGGAAGAGAATGTAGTTCAACCTATGTTCTACCGATGAGCAGCGTGTTCTTGGTAACAGGGCTGTTTCCTGTTGACAGTAGTAGCACCTTGTGACTAATTATTCATGTCTCTCAGCTTCTTTTGTTCCATCAGTAAAAACAACAGAAATAGGCTTGCTGGAGAGCTTTAAGAAATGACACAAGTGAAGTCTGGCATTTTGTGGGTGTTCAATAATGCGATTTGATTTTCATGTGTGTAATGATACAGTAGTGTGATGAGTACCAATGGGTGGGGCTCTCATGAAGCCAGTTTTAGTTAAGAATAGGAGAATATCCATGTCCAAATTCACTGTGCAAAAAAATAGAGTGGGCTAGCTGGGCAGTGGTGGCGCACGCCTTTAATGCCAGCACTCGGGAGGCAGAGCCAGGAGGCCGATCTTTTTGAGTTTGAGGCTAGCCTGGGCTACCAAGTGACTCCCAGGAAAGGCGCAAAGCTACACAGAGAAACCCTGTCTCGAAAATAAAAAAAAAATAGAGTGGGCTTATGAAAGCTGAAGTGAGTACCTCCTCCTGGGGACTATTCCAGATGACAGTCAGGGAATGGAACAGAAAGGACTTCCGAGGACCACTGAAAGCATGCATTATGTAGATGTCAGGGATAATCCTAAGATTCCACATTTATTGCACATGGAGCCGGCTTCATTCATACTGGTGCCTAGTGACTGGACACGGAAGCTGTTATTCACCAGGAGACCAACATCTGGATGTGCTTGGCACCATCCTGTCATAGTGAAAACGCCTACTTTAGTAGTGATGTCCCAGTGTGGATGATAACACTTTATGGTTACCCTAATTCTAACTCTGATTGTAAGTCATCACATAGGAGGCCCAGACCCTCTTGTCATTTGTGAAACACGTGCTCCCTTCTACAGGCGTCGCCTCCTCTCTTCAATCAGTTGACAACCCCTTTTGATCCTGTCTCCCAAACCCCTCCCGATCTGCCCCTTCCTTTAAGTCTTTCTGCTTTAGTTCAGGCTCTTGTTACCTCTTGCCTGGAGCACTGTAAAGTCCTCCAACAGCCCAGGCTCACTCTTTTATCCATAAAGCCCACTGCCTCTGGTGTTGACTTTTAAAGCATGCCGCTGATCTTCCCGATTCTTTTTATTCACCTAGAGAAAAATGAAGTTTTAGTGTGTGCCTTACTGTATCACATAAAAACAGATGGAAGGATTTTCATTGAAAGGGAAGAACATGTTTAGGATTGTAGGATTTAAAATACCGTATTATGTAGGCTACCTAAAACTCCCCTATAGACATCAAGTAGGGCTTCTCAGTGGTGTAGATCACTAACCCACGGAATATCTGGGAAGAAAGCATGAGAACTGTGTAGCTTCCACGTAGAAGAGAAGCAGCTAACAATGTCAGCCATAAGAAAATGGTTTCCAGCCTGAGTCAAAAGGTATATCCAAGGGCC
This sequence comes from Peromyscus californicus insignis, assembly GCF_007827085.1. NCBI lineage: Eukaryota > Metazoa > Chordata > Mammalia > Rodentia > Cricetidae > Peromyscus > Peromyscus californicus. The sequence continues at coordinate 77,147,585 of NW_026294413.1, read as the reverse complement.
GGGCCTCTGAAGTGCAGGTGCTGATGTGCTGGATGAGCGGGTTACCTGTGGAATTGCTTTTCTCAAGGGCAACTTGATGTAGTGCTTGCTGGGTTACTCACCTGACGTGGAACTACCAACTTCTCAGGTTCACAGTGGGTGTTCTGTTAAATGATCCTCAGAAACAATGTACACTCCCCGCCCCCCACCACCCGTATCTCCAGTCCCTTTCTCTAGCTGGGGTTCAGGTATCCTCAAGTGAAGCATCATATGATCTCAAGTGGCTGCCCACCATCTCTTATCATGGAAAGAAATATTCCTCATTAGCATTCAGCTCAAAAGTCACTTCCTCCATAAGACTTTGCCAATACTCCCAGAGCTGTTCACTTCCCCTGATTATACTTTTCACTGTTTACTGAGTGTGTGTGTGTGTGTGTGTGTGTGTGTGTGTGTGTGTGTGTGTGTGCAAGCTCATGCATGCTTTAATCTGTATACCCTGGAGAGGGGGAATAATGTCTCACTTTAGGAACCTTCACTAAAGCTTTGCTCTTAGATATTATTAATAAAGGTCCGCTAGATGAAATACATTTTAAAAGAGGACCGTAACTGAACCACTTTCTCATCACAAAGAACTGAAGTATCTCCAGAAGGATCATAAATGCCACACTGTGCCGTTATTTAGCCAGGATGGGAGAACATCCCTCCTTCCTGGAGAAGTTGTTCGCTCTGCAATTAAGCAATGTCTAGAAGTTGCACCGACTATTTCAGTTTTTAGAGTTCGGAAGTTTGTAAAAAGCTGTGGAATGTCAGGGAACACCAGGCAAAGGACTAATCCTAATTCTTACATTCCTAAATTTGCCTTGAACACATGGAGTATGTGGAATGTGGGCCTGGTAGAACAGCTCACACGACTCGACTATTGGGCCAATAGTCTCAAGAGAGTATCAAATCTTCAGCGGAGTTATTGGCCTCAATCGAAGTGATTTTGAATTACCTGATGGGTTCCAGTCAGTGGGATATCAGATTGCTTCCTGTGGCGTATGCAGGTTTAAACCAACGACCACAAGGACCTATCTTTGAAGCATAAAATACTTGGACATTAAACCTTCTTTCTGGCATCATGCCTGAGAGAACGGCACTTCCAACAGACCTCACCTGGGATTTCTCAGCACACATGGCCCGAGAGTGACTCAACTTCCAAGCTTGCAGCTCGGCTGGAAAGAAACTGGTTTGGAATCTGTTGGAAGATAAGTAGGAGCACAGTAACTAAGTAGCCAGGGAGACACTCTCCCTTTTCAACAGATGGACTCATGACAGGATTATGAAGAAGCCATTTGAACCACTCTGTGTGGAATGCAGGGTGAATTTGGATGGCACAAATATAGAGGCCCTGTTTCCATGAACATACCCAAAGCAGACATCAGGAGAATGTCAAGGGCACAGAATTCAAAGGGTTGTTGCTGTGTTAGTTACATTTCTACATAGAATCCCCAGGTAAATTTCCCCCGGGGAATCAGACCCCCAATTTGGACCTGACACAATGAAAGAAAAGAAATAATGACGGCAAACATTTAGCAATTAAAGAATTATGGAAATATATGATCAAATCGTCTTTGACCCCTGGAAAGGGAGTGGTCAAGGAACCACACGTGCTGTTTTCAAGGAGTGTAAAATAGAAGAGTGAGAGTAGGTGCTGTGGGGTCAGTGACCAAGACCCAGTGCCTGAGGGGACTCCTCGGAGTCGCCAGAGGATGGGCTGTGTGCTGACGAAACCATGCCCATCTGTGGTCTGTGCCTAACTGAGAGTGACCATGTTTTACTCTTTGGGTCCTGAGAAGATTCTCAGAATGTCCCTTGGGATTTGACCCAATACTGTCATTTACAGAAAACAGGAGACAGTATATAAGAGAGAGACCCAGGTGCCAGGTTCATAGAGCTGTGCTTTGTTTATTTGCTTGTTTATTTTGCCCTGATGCCAATATACCACTTCCTCCCAGGTACAGGGCACTCTAGCAAGTAAATTTATGTTTCACACTAAGGAAAGAGGGCACCAGATTATAAAACACGCCACAATCGGGAAGGTATTCTCATTGTCTTTAAAACAGCATGGTGATCCCAGGTAATAAAAATGTATTTTGAAATTAAGTTGTAAAGGGAGTAGACTTATGAAGCTGGAGAGCTTCTCTCCAGGTCCCACCAAGCCGCCCTCCCCCCCAAGTCCCACAGCACACTTATAAAATAAATACACAAAAGCTTATATTATTTAAACTGTTTGGCCTAATGGTTCAGGCTTCTAGCTAGCTGTTCTTATATCTTTAATTAACCCATTTCTATTAATCTATAAGTTGCCACATGGCTCGTGGCTTACCAGTATCTTAACATGTTGCTTCTCATGATGGCTGGCAGCGTCTCTCTGCCTCAGCCTTCCACTTCCCAGACTTCTCCTCTCTCTTTGTCCCGTCTATACTTCCTATCTGGCTACTGGCCAATCAGTGTTTTATTTATCAATCAATCATCCACAGCAGACTTATGTTGCCCTCACAACAAAATATGATTAAGTTGATCATTAACTAGCTCGCAATCTTTCTATAGTTTGTGCAAATATCAAAACATCATGTGGTACTTCATGAGTAAATATAATTATACATTTAAAAATTAAAAAAATGACTTTTCATTGCAAAAATAGGCAGAGGATCTAGTCAACATTATTTCCTTTCAAGGTGAAGCTATCCTGGTTTCCATCCAAACCCAGTCCTGAATGGGTTTCATGAAATGACCAAGAACACACTCTTTCCTGCCCTTCAACTCGCCTCCATTTCCCAGGGGAAAGGGTCAGAGCCCTGTGTTTAACATAGGCACCCTCTCTCAGCAAGCAGTACCAGTCACACTCAGATGAGAAGACTCTCAATGGACTCAACTCTGAATGCCTGTGGTCCTTTCCAGGAGATGGTCTGTAGGAGACCATCAAGTCAGGGCTCTTGGACACAGGACAGTGAGTGTCTGTGTGCACTGGAGACTGGGAAGCTGAAGGACTGTGAGCTTCATCATGTGGGACTGGAAAGAGACAACAGAGAAGACAAGTGGGGCCTTCTTACCCTCTTTTCCCCAAGGAAAAAATACCATGGAGGAAACTGAAAGCATAGGCCAAGAGATACAGCTAGAAACAACTGTGGAAGGAGCTTAACTTAATTCCCCTATCTCCAATGTGGTCCTGAGCCAAGCTCACACAGAGGAAGCTATGGAAAGGATGGATCTCATCATAAACCCAGATATCCAGGGGCTTGGACCATGTCTATCACAGGCTGAGAAGAGCTTGCGTTAAAAATGAAGGGTCTTCATCTTGGTTGTGTAGGATGAAGACTGAATAAGAGGGTTGGGAATTGGAGATGTCTGGGCTCTTATGGCGTGCTTGTAAACATAGTTTTCTCTGAATCTTTTATGCTAAAGCAATAGAGAAAACACCTCAAGCTATCTTAGAAAATAAGATTTACCTTTAACTTACATAAGAGAGGAAAGGAGTAGGGGTTGGCTTTGGGTTTAGCAGATCCAGAAGTTCAATGATGTCATCAAGGACTTAAGAGTCTTTTCATCTTCCATACTTCTCTCCACGGTGTCAGTCAGTTTAATCCTAAGACAGTTCCTCTTGGGGCCGTGGGATGGCTGCCAGTAGCAATCCACAGAAAGTCTGCTTTCGTGGTGTTTTTCTCTCTCTTCAGAGTGCAAGAGCACTTCCTCAGAAGCCTCTAGAAAATCTCTCTGGTCACACATGTGCATTTCCAAACCAGTCACTATCAGTAGGTCAGGATAACCTTTTATATCCATCAGTGGACTATTTTCCCCAACGACCTTGGTTTTGTTCCCTGTGACCTGAATATTCGTGTCCTCCCCAAATCCATAAACTGAAGCCTAAGGGGCAGGGTGGTGGTGTGAAGACGTGGGATCATTGAGAGCATGGGCACCTAAAAAATTTGGGTGTCTCAAAGATCTTCTCAACAGAAACAAAGACCTGCCAGAAGGAGGCCCAGGGGAGCTTGTTTGGCCCTTCTACCACACGAGGGTTTAGCAAGAAGGCCCTGTCAGTGTGGCAGAGGAACATCACCACACACTACATCTATCAAGACCTTGATCATCAACTTCCCAGCCTCTACCTGTGAGACATTTTTTGTTGTTTTAAGCCACCTGGTTTGTGATATTTCTGTCTTATCAGCACAAACGGAATATTCTATTCAGGGGAGGAGGTGTGGAATGGATGTCACCTCAGCATTCACTATCCCTTCCTCAGCTCTTGTTAGGGTTGCTCTTTGTGAATGTTGGCAAGTGTTTTTTAATTAGAGAAGAATACGTTGTGAACTGAGTTTCTCACAGAGAGAACTGGGTTCAGAACATCACCCTTCCTAGCAGACAGAGGCACTGCATTCTATGCTCTTCAATTTTTGCCCTTTGCGCTTTGTGCAAGCCTTGAGTGTTCGCTATGCCACGTGTGTTTAGTCCCCTCCTTTCCCTTGCTCCAAGGAGGTGTTTTTAAGATTAAGCAAGATGTATGTCAAAATACTCTCTAGCCTCTTGGAAGACAGACACAAGCTATCTACTGCTATTTCAGAGCATTTTGTAACAAGATGGGAATTTTCTAAGTACATGAAAATCTGCTCTTGGTGAGATAAAAATCTCCTGCTTATGACAGGTGACCAGAAGTACTGCTTTTTGAACGGAGCCAACAAAATAATGCAACTGTAGGCAGCATGTGGGGGAGCCACCCATGTCTCTGAGTTGGTAATTGGCCTGTCTGGCCTGGGGTTGAACCTCCCTTTTGATTTACTGAGGGCTCACTTAGAACCTCATTCTTTGGCTCCTCCGTTCCTGGGGGATTTGAGCTTGTTGGAGAAGCAGTATCAGAAAACATAACACTTGTATTCAGCTCATCAAACAGTCAGTCGACTCTGTCCTGGGGGCCAGAATGTGTCGGTCTGTCACTGTGGCTGTGTTCCAGCCCTTCCCAGGGCAGCTGCTTTCAAACACATTCTTGGGCTCATACTTACAGTATGATGTTAATCCATTTATTCACTCAGTGATCTGCTGATGTGTAATCCTGATCACTATCAAAACCCTACATATTTAGTAGGCTCTGGTCCAGGAATAGCACTGCGAGCTCTGCCTCGCTCAGAAGGAATTACTCAGATGTGTTGCCTCTGGGCGTGTGATCTTCAGAGACCCGGGGGACCTCACTCTGTACTCCGTTCTCTCATTACTCCATATGGCACCTGCAGCTTTACTTTAAAACACAGTTCATGACACTGATGTTTCACCGTATTAGCACAAATCACCAGTTGGACTGCAGCCTCCAGCTGCCCCAGCTAAGTCCTTAGCAGAGGAAAACCAAGGACAGTTTTAAAGGCCTAGTTCATTATGATCATGGTGGAGGACATGGTAGCAGCATGACACTGGAGAATTAGTTGAGAACTACTTTATATCCTTATATGTCTGCAACAGGCTGAGAGGGGAAGAGAGAGGCAGGGAGAGAGAGAGAGAGAGAGAGAGAGAGAGAGAGAGAGAGAGAGAGAGAGAGAGAGAAAGAGAGAGAAAGCTTGGCATGGGCTTTTGAAACCTCAAATCCCACTCCCACTGACATACCTCCTCCAACAAGGCCACACCTCCTAATCCTTCCCAAACAGTTCCACTAACTAGGGACCACACATTCAAACATATGAGCCTAGGGGGGCATTCCCATTCAATCCACCACTACAGTAAAAGCACACATATAATTAACAAGGCAAAAAGATAGAGATAGATATTAAAGACCACATGTCTGATTACTGATTATAAAGCCATAGCTGGTGTTTCTAGTTTCCTCATCCTGTTGCTCATTCCATATTCCCTTCACTTTCAGGCAATTGGTTACTTGGTGTGTTAAGCTATTCCTTGGTATTGCAAAGTTCTGAGAGCTTGCTGCTCTTCCTTATTTAGAGTTGTAATCTCCATTAAGTGTTCTAATATTTGGATACTTACGTTGTTTCTGTCTTAAATATTAGAATTCACTAGGGATGACATCTGGGCCTGCAGTTTTCTCTGTGAAAATTTTTAGCTTACAGACTCAGTTCCTTTAGCACATGCAGAACTATTTATATTTGTTAAATTCTACTTGAATTTAGTAAGGTAAATTTTACCCCTAAGAAATTATGTCTTAAAAAATACCCCAGACTTTGCAATTAGTCATCCTGGTAACGGTAGTAGTAACACTGCTACCTTTCCAACATCTATAGTATCTGTGCTGTGGGATTCTAGGGGGTCGAGAGCCTTACTTAGTGAAAGATAGCTCAGGCTTTGGTACACTGTACTTCCTTTGTCATTAGTTATAATATTTCGTAATTTCCACCAAAAATTCTTTCACTTACAGATAATTTGCAAGTATATTGTTTAATTTCTAAACATGTTACTGACTCACAACAATATTCCAACATGGACCCAGGATGCATTCTATTGATTTCAATCTTTCAAAATGTTGCCAAGACTTGTTTTATGGCCCAGAAGGTCAAATTGGATGCACGTGTAATGTGCTTTGGAGGACAAGTCTTTGGAATGCAATGGTCAATGTCTGTTAATTCTGCCAAGTGTTTCAGACCTTCCATTCACGGCGGGTTCACTCTCTGTTCTCGTGGCTCCTGAGGGAGTTGTATCACACACCCCTGGAGACTATGGCCACACCTCTCTCTTCTTTGCTCTTTGGACATATTCCTTGACATATTTGGAAACTGTGCTCTTTGGTACAGAAGTTAGAATAACTATAGCTTTCTTATGCATCAACTATTTTACATATTTAATCATTTCTTCTACATCTCTTTAATCTTCAGTCACATTCTAGACAACTCGATTTTGTAAGTTTTTTGTTGATGATAGCATTGCATCTTCATTTTTGTTCAGCTTTTCTTTCCTTATATTTTGGATCTATTTTTTGAAAGTAGTTTATGCTTGAGTTTTATTTATTTAATATAGTCCTAATGCGCCAAAGACAATACTACAATTTAAATGTTAAAATTTCTAAATAGCCCACACACCTCGTCTTTGAGATCCTCATCTATTCAATTACCTATCGAGCAGCTCAGTGCAGGTACTGCCAATCTTTTTATAGTTAGTAGATTAAAAACTGAAATAATCTGCCTAATGAAATCTATTCCTTGTACCCCTTTCCCTCAGGAAATTATACCATTATCCACCAATTAAAATCAAAGACAGCAACAAAGTTTCCTTTCTCTCATCCCCAACACCAAAGGCATCAAAACAGAGTTCCATCTCCTAGTCACTCCTCATGGCACTCTCTCCTCTTGGTCACTGCTGCTCCCTCACTTCATGTCCTCCTAGTTTCTTATTCAGCCTCCTTGTCTCTAACATTGACCTCCTCAGGTCTCTCTGCTGTAGAACTGGCCAGGGTGACCTTTGTAAACAGAGTCCTGTATCCCTCTTGATTCACTGATGCTGTGGTTTTCCCAGTTCTCAATGATAAAACTTCTTGGTTTTAGAATGAGGAAATCATCCCAGTGCCTTTGACTTCACTTTTCTGGTTCTTACCATGTCTTAGCTCACATTCTTCATCCCCGTAATTCTAAACCATTTAGATCTCTAATGTCTGCTGTGGGATGGTTTGTATGTCAAATGTGTTGCTGATTGGTCAATAAATAAATCACTGATTGGCCCGTGGCCAGGCAGGAAGTATAGGCGGGACAAGGAGGAGAAAAAACTGGGAAGTGGAAGGCTGAATCAGAGAGACACTGCCAGCTGCCATGATGAGAAACAGCATGTAAAGATGACGGTAAGCCATGAGCCACGTGGCAAGGTATAGATTAATGGAAATGGATTAATTTAAGCTGTAAGAACAGTTAGCAAGAAGCCTGCCACAGCCATACAGTTTGTAACCAATATAAGTCTCTGTGTTTACTTGGTCAGGTTTGAGTGGCTGTGGGACTGGCGGGTGTCAGATATTTGTCCTGACTGTGGGCCAGTCAGGAAAACTCTAGCTACAAATGTCGATCTCTAACTGTTACCAAAAGCAAAAACTGCTCTTTTCCACTGAGTATGATAGCTTGGCCATCCTTTGAGACATGGCTGAGGCACTCACATTTCTAAGAACATTTTGATTGTCCATGAAAACTTGCCATTCTACATAGACAGATACTCACATGTTTATGGCCCTAATAAGCCCTGGAAATACACCCTTTACTAGACTGGCAATACCTTGAAAGCATGGGCCATGCCTTGTTTATATTTAAAATATAGTCAATACTTCTGAATAAATGGGTAATTGATAAGCAAATGAATAAAACATTCTTATTTTCCTCTGATCTACATAATGCCTCTCCATAGTAGTATATTTAAGCTATTACCTAATTCTTTTTCTCCCTTCCTTCCTCCCTCCCTCCTTCTTTCTTCCTTCTTTTCTTTCCTTCCTTCTTTCTTTCTTTCTTTCTTTCTTTCTTTCTTTCTTTCTTTCTTTCTTTCTTTCTTTCACAGATTTTTTTTTTTATAGGATCCTAGAATCCTGTATCAGGACATAGGTTGAGATTTCTTTGCAAACCTGTAAATTGCTCTGAGCAAACTAACCCCTGAGGCTGAAATGGTAAAATCATGTCTTAGAAAGACCCAGGCTTAGGTCTGGGAAGTCTGCAGGACTCCACTCACTACATAGAGCTTCACAAAAGGAGACTAAGACCACAACATTCAGGTTTGCTCAAAACTCTTTAGGTCTGTGTGTAAATGCCAGGACAAAGTACAATAAGTTCTCATAAAACATGTTTGAGGCCAAAGCTCTCAGTTATAGATGATAATCATTTTTAAAAGTTACCTACAAAGATTAGTCCGAAAGTATCCATTGGGATCTCCCTGCCTCAATTTGCTGGTTAGACTGGAAATTAAGAGAATGGGAGACTGGAAACAATGCACTCCAAGCATTCCAGGAAAGTAAAGATTTCAAACACTCTGTTTCCGGTCTGACTACAGTTCTTCAGAGAATGTGAAGACACATGATGATTTTGAGAACATTGTTCATTGTGTTTAACTACTGACTTGCCCCTCGTCACATACCCACATTTCTGGAGAGATGGGTAATTTATCTTTAGCTTTTAAATATCCTCATCCCTGATCATGGGTGCATCACCAAGAATTCATGATAGCATATGCTCCACAGACTGACGCACACTGATGTTGGGGAGCTGAAGCCCATTTGAATCTGATAGTGGCCACTGGAAAGATGATCTGCATGGTCTCACCATTTGCTCAGTGTATGGGTTTATTTGTAATGAATGATACATGACAAATGGAACTCTCCAGTGAAAAATGATGATAGGGATAAAAACATATCATCAGCCCTTAAGGAAACTTTCAGAACTGTCAAGATTTGTTAGTGAATTTAGTATTTAGTTAACTCAGCCCCTGGAAGTTCACACAGAGACAAAAAGAAGTCACCAGGCCCCAGATATGATTAAGGTTACTTTGCCATAAGCTACTTCCCAGATAGACTGTGTATAGTATCAGGGTGTGTCTTAAACTCTTGGTACTACAAAACTACAACAAGCTCTCCTCCTCCTCCTCCTCCTCCTCCTCCTCCTCCTCCTCCTCCTCCTCCTCCTCCTCTTCCTCTTCCTCTTCCTCTTCCTCTTCCTCTTCTTCTTCTTCTTCTTCTTCTTCTTCTTCTTCTTTTCTCTCTCTCTCTCTCTCTCTCTCTCTCTCTCTCTCTCTCTCTCTCTCCTCTCTCTCTCTTATGTACGTGTACTTTAGAAACTTGGATTAAATAATAAGAAAAGTAGGAGATTTCAAGATTCAAGCTTTGGCTTGAGACTTGCTAGTGGAACTTCTAAATTAATCAGAGGAGAAGAAGATGCTTGAACTTAAGCACTCTGTCTTCACTGTTCTGTCATTCTCCAGCATCAGAGTCCATTTCCTTAGCTGCCATTGCTTTGGAGGAACCTGTTTGGAACACCTGAAGATAAACATTCTCTCTGTGATGAGGCTGTGTTCATAAACTAGGTTTAGGGGGAAAGAAGGCCCCAAACTGATGTGTTCTCATTGTGAGATGATGGTGTTTTTCTAAGCCCCCTCTTAGGCCTCAGCAAGGCTCAGGTTTCTGGTCATCCCTAGAGACTCACAGATTTGTTCTTGAGCTTTGAACAATGAAGGAGCCCTTTCCTTTTCACAGAAACATGAAAAGATGGCTCCTCTTCTTCATGCACGGGGAATTTGCATGCAGCAAAACACTTCCCCAAGTGTATACTTCTGAGAGGTCCATGAAAATTGCCTGTCCACTTAGCAGCTGAATATGCAAGAGTTCTCTTACGTTCCTCTGCAAGAGGTGGTTCTCTTCAACACTGTGAGTCCACTGTGAGAAAGGCACACTGCCAGGTAGACACTCCCCTTCTTCTGAGGAAAGAAACAGAGACTTAGATGAGACACACAGTTAGCAATTTCAAAGCTACGAAAAGGCTACAGAATTATGTAATGAACACCCATGCACACACTCTTCAGCTAAGGAAATGAATAACTGAAACCATGGAGGAAGCCCTTCTGCATGCCCATTGCAGCTAACTTTCCAACTGATCCCCCAGTCTTCCATTCCCTCCCACACGCAAGTCTTGGGATTTCCTTATGTATTATTATATCCCTAAACAGTCAAGCAAAAAAAAAAAAAGTGTTCCTTTCTAGATGTTAGAGTCTGAAGATAGAAGTTTCTCTATTCTATGTATGTACGCTCTGGCAAACTGTCCATTCTACTGTTTCGTTTTTCCCCTTGTGGGTCATGTTTCATTATGAATTTTAGCAAGCATGTTCTCTATTGTCTCATTGTCTGCTGTTTGCTGTATTTACCTTTTCATGGAATTCTTTCTTTCCTCCTGGACAGATGTAAAAATGCATGCAACATTACCAGGACCCCGAGAGGCAGAATTCAGAAAATGCAAAACCACCACCTGAAAAAGATGTGTGAAAGAACATGTAAAGACAATGTACAGTCAGTGCTGTTTGTATCTGTTCAGTTTCAGATTTAATTTAGCCCCATAGTGATTTCATTTGTATCTATGCAAGGGCATAGTTCTTTTGTATATGTGTGGGTTTGTGGGTGGGTGTGGTGCATGTGGGGTATATGCACATGTGTGAAGGAGCATGTGCCTGTGTGCACATGAAGACCAACAAAGGACTTAGGTGTCTTGTTCCATCACTCTATACCTCACTCTATTGGTACAGGGCCCGTCACTGACCCCGGAAGTACACTGGTGGCCGGGAAGCCTCCCACAGTGCTGGGGGTATTCATATCCAGCATTTTCTGTCCCTTCTGGGAACTCAAGTCTTTATGCTGTCATATCAAGTGCTGTCACTCACTCAGCCATCCCCACAGCCCCCTGAGGCAAATTCCCATAAGAGAGTGAGTTCGATCTTTCTGCACAACACAATGATGATTTCAAAGATGAAATCAAATGAGCGGAGGCCTGTTACATTCTTTGCCAAGTCGAATCTCCTGGAGTTTATGTGTCTTTAGTCTCAGAGGAAGCATGGCAAGGTGAGGAGGGTGGGCACAGTCAGAGCCTGCCTTAACCAGTGGCAAGTTCCAAGGAGTTCCAGAAATGCTGCTTTGGATGAGGGCTGGTATATGGTGTACCTTTTCTCCTCAGATCTTAAACTTCTAACACAATAACAGAGTACAAGAGGCTAGCAAGTTTCCCTAATGGAGGCAAGCCGTGATTTTAAGGAATGAATTAACAAGTGCCTTGGGCAAGGTCATGGGGTGCTGACTTCCAGGCCTGGCTTCTATTTCCCAGGCCTTCTATCTCCTGTGCCTTCCCCAACTGGTAGTCATTTTCTTATCTCTTGTGTTGCAGCCTCCCTAAGCCGGGAGATTTTGATCTCCTGAAAAGTGTTTATTAAATCCTCCTGAGTATTCCTTTGAAATACATCTCATCCCCATCTCTTCTCTCTCATCACTCCCCTCCCCCGTCATCACTTCACACCTGGTTGGTTAGCATGAGCTCCTTAGCAGGACTAAGTGAGGCCATGCTCTCCTCCTAAGCGCCCCCTCAACCCCCCACGCTATTCTTCTTTCTCACAGTCTCCTTCCACAGTTCACTGGTCCCCAAACCTTTGAAGACTCCTGGTCTCATCTCTAAGGCATCAAATCAACCCTCTGTTCTGGGCTTCCTAGATATAGAATTTTGTCCCACCTGTTGATCCATATCTCTGGTTATCTCATGCCACACAAGCTAAGCTCCATCTTGTCTAATGTCTCCCAAATGTCCTAATGTTCCGTTCTCATATCTCTGTCTCTCAGATGCTGCATTTTGCTCCTGGGATACTTCAGACCACATGTTTCTTCACAGAACCTCAACCAGCTTTCTGTTGTTTCTGACGTTGACATCAAGAAGCCATCCCTGACTGTATTCTTGGGGATCCAGTCAGGGCAGCCTACTTCCTGGCCTCATCCTGTTTTAGCTCCTGGAAGAAAGAAGGCCTCTTGTGAGTCTGTGTTCAAAGATCAGCCAGGAGGGGCTAAGATCCTACCTGGGAACGTGGCACGCTCACATCTGTTGGTGAATTCCTGTTGTCACACACGCTTCTATTATGTAGTTCTACCTCCAGGAACACATTGTCACTCTCTTAACCACAGATCCCGATTAGTGTGCAAGACTGTGTCTCAACCCACTGCAGAGGAATCTGCAATGTCTTAGGTTAGAGCTGAGCTGTGGCCTGAGTCATCTCCATTGTACATGCCGGGGATGTGCATAGAGCAATTTTACCTTTACTTATCTCCACATAACTTCAGTCTGAAATAAAAGTTCCTTTTTAAGAAACTCATAATGTGGACTGTTTGGGGGTTCCATTGCAGTTGTACTCTCCTTTGAGTTATAATTCTAGAGTATTCCATCTCCCCTCCACGCCCAGAACCGATGCTCGCTAGGATGTTTAAATTTAGAACACTGGATCTGAATAAACAATGAAGCTTGACCTTTCTGAAAAGCTAATGAAACTCTTTTTTGTTTGAAGGGAAGCAAACTATAAATGCTAAGGAAGCCAGTGATTTATGATGCAAAATTTCATTAGAGAACTAATAACAAACGGGAAGCCCAGGGATACTGCTCTAGTGTGGTCACAAGAAACCCAAAATACGTTTTCAGAGTATAACATAAGAATTAACGTAATGGTGGGTCTAAGGAAATCAGTGAAAGGAAAACATTCTTCATTAATGCTTCTAATACTTATAGGGGGTAATTCTAGTCTTTTCATTTGGAGAAACCACTGATAATTCAATATCCATTTATTAATTGAGTGGGGCGCTGAGGGAAAGGCTGGTAATTGGTGAAGACACTCGGTTTTTCTGTGAAATATCTTGGCTTTAGGAAGAGGCAGACTGTATCTCCCTTTTCCCTCCCTCCTCTCCCTCACATTATTTCCAATTATATTTGGGCTAAGAGGATGTGTTGTAATACCCCTTCCACAGGTCAGGAAATTAGGGCACAGTGACACACAAAAAAATACATAGTGGAAACATCAACTGGAGAATCAGTGACAGCAATTGTCCTTCTGCCAGCAGACTTAGGCTCAATCTAAAAGGCAAGGATGTATCCTGGGAAGTCTGAGGACAGCGTCCTTGTTGTACTCCTGCGAACTGAGCCCATTCTTTCTCAAGACTGCCACGTCTACAGCCTGGACGTGCTAAATTAGAGTGATGGACGTGCAGAAGCTCTTTGCTCTGATTCCCCTCCAAAGCAGATCTGCATATGTTGAGCATGCTTAGGCAAAAACTACCAGCTGCAGACCCTCAAGGGCTGGGACAGCATCTGGGCCAAGGTTGCTTGTCTATGGGAAGCCTGGTCAGTCTCAGGGACTGGCAGACATAGACAGGAGCTGGCCATGTCTACCTAAGGAAGGACTCCTGTACTTTTGTATGGAAAGCTCGGCTTGGGCTAGATGAGACGCATTCTAGCACAAGCCGGGTCCCTTTCTATTCAAGTTTCTTCCTTCCCCATCTTGGCTCGGAGCAGTCAGAACAGGCAAAAGCATCTCGCTGCCTACTCCTGCTGGCTCTCATCATCGTTCAATCCCCACTCCGATATCTCGTGCACTCTCCACTCCGCCTTGGTGTCTGCTTCCCGGGGAACCTGCTCTGACGAAAATAGCCTGTCTGTATCTAGCTGGCAGAGGCCTGTTTAGATTAACTGCTTCATTATCACTTCTGCTAGCTGGAAGGTAGCACTAGACATCATGCTATCTAGCCTCACCAAACGCTGGCAACCCGGATGGCCAGTTTCCTTTGCTCTATTCCCCCTTAGTCCCTTTGTGAGTGTGATTGTCATCTAAGACAATGGAGGGAGACCTTTTGATTTTCATGGCCCAGTAAAACAAACAAGCAAAATATCCAACAATTCATGCAGTGTTTTAGGCTTTTTTTAAATCAGGTAAAAGTATCGAAAAATCATACTGCTATGGCTGTTTCATGAAGATAACATTTTTAACAACAACAACAACAACAAAGGAATCACACAGTCTGGGAAATGAGATAAAGAAATGCCCCCTGGAGGCTCCTCATTACTCAGGTGTAACTTCACCAGATCTTCAGATGACTTGCTACCTCCTTTCTTTTCAGTACTCTGCAATAGAGCGCTGCATGGCTCCACCAGCTTGTTTATTCAGTCACCTAGTGATGGGCGTCTTCATCTTAAGTTCTGACGGCTCTGAATAAATCCCCGTAAATTCTTGTGCAGGCATTTATGTGGAAACAAATCTCACATTCTTTGGCTAATTACCAAATAATGAGAGTATACAACAGGAGTGTGTTCATGTTTTAAAGGAACAAGCAAATTGTCCTCCAAAGAGGCTTTTCCAGTAGTGGGTGAGAATCTCTGGTCCCCCACATTCTTGTCAGCATTTGGCCTTGCCATTGCTCTGGATTTGGCCATTACAACAGGAAGGAAGTAGAACCTCATTATTGTTTTAAATTTCATTTTCCTGATTATATATAAAGAATCTTGTCATATACTTCCTTATTGTCTGTATAGATTCTTTAATAAGGTGTCTCTTGTGATTTTTGGTCTATTTGTTGTTGTTATTCCCGGGACAAGATCTCAAAGGTAGCCTCAAGCTTGCCGTGTAGACAAGGCTGTCCTCAAACTCAGTGCCTCTGCCTCCCAAGTGCTGGGCTTTCAAGTGTGCCACCATGCCTGGGTCGCTCGGAGTTTGATTTCCTGTGTGATGAAAGGAAAAAAAAAAACAACAGCTCTGAAAGGCTTAACTGTTTAACTATAAAGACACAATCCCACTTGAACAATAAAGACATAAGTTAAAAGCAAAAGGTTGGAGAAACAAATCGGGTGTTTTTGTTTTTTTGTTTTTTGTTTTTTGGGGGTTTTTTTTGAGATAGGGTTTCTCTCTGTAGTCCTGGCTGTCCTGGAACTCTCTCTGTAGACCAGGATGGCTTAGAATTCATAGAGATCCACCTGTCTCTGCCCTCCGAGTGCTGGGATTAAAAGTGTGGGCCATCATGCCCAGCAAGGGTGTTTTGAAATCAGAGTTCTAGAACTTGTCTGTCTGTCCTAGAATCACTCTTCGTTGGTTTGTCTTTGCAAGCGTCTCTTCTGTCTATGCATTATCCTTCTCTTTGCTTCACAGAGTCCTTCACAGACAGGCAGTTTTAATTTTAATGAATTCCAAGTTGTCAACTTTCATGTGTGTGCCTTCTTGTCTTTCATGTCTTATATAAAGGATGGATTTTTCACAGTAATGTAACTGGGCAAACTACACTGAGCTATATTAAAGTAAACTATTGCACAAATAACATCATAAGCCGGCGAGAGCTATAGGTTTCTTCCCATCAGTGGTTAGCTAACTGTCCCCAGAGTGTCCTTCTCAGTGTAAACAATCATCAACCAGATGAATGCACGAGACAACAGATCTCAGAACCCGGCTAGCAGGTGTCACGGGATGATGATGCCTGAGAAGTGGAAAGCGATGATGCCAGAGTTACAGTGACCTAAAGTACTGCTCGGCCGGTTCCCAGGAACAAAAGCAGACAGAATAAGCCAGGAGAGCAGTGTAGGTGTGCTGGTACCACTGAAGCAGTTATTGCTATAGTGGGATCCTGTTGCTGGCCAAGTGTTTATCTGCACACCTGCGGGTGGCAACTACCCAAGGAAAGGGGGGAACTCAACCTCAGTCGTTAGAGCCAGCAATCCTCTGAGCTCATCAAGAAGTGGATAAGTGTAGAACCCCACCAACTACAACAGCCAGACGTCATGAAGAATAGAGCTGTTATAAGCATCATGTAAAAGTTGTGAGACAAATTTTCCCAGAATGAAGGTTCATTCCAGAATGATAGACCCACCATCACAGAGTAAAAAAAAACAAGCCTCAGAGAAATCACAAGGGACCCAGCTACACACCAGAACAAATCTAACTCTTTAATGAAGTTTATCGCCCAAGAACATCAAAGTAAAAATATTCAGGATCTAATCAAAGACACGCAAAGAAACAGGAAAATATGACCTGTAACTGGAAGAAGAATGAATCAATAGGAACTGATCCAGGAATAACAAGAACTGGAATAGTTGCAGACAATGAAGCAGTTCTGAGACCTATTTTTAAGAATATACTCAAGGACATGGAAGACATTATTAAATTATGAAGATAGCTTTAAAGAACATTTTAAATATCCTCATGCAGCTTTGAGAGAAAAAAATCCCATAATTTCTACAATAATAAAACATTTAGTGGAATTAGTGCCATAGAGTATACTATATAATCAAATAGTGAGCCTGAAGAAGTATAAAACTAATTTTAAAAATGTGCTTTTATCCTACAGTTGAAAGCACAATGTCAGATGGCTTAACGCATATAATTATAATCCAAGAAAAAGAAAAAAGTTAAGCAAGAAAAAGTCAGAAGTGCACGGTTAGAGTAAAAGGGCTTTGGTGTGAGTATATAAACTCGGTTAGAGGAAACTTAGCAAACCACAAACAATACAAATGGAAATAAAATCTCGTAAGAGAAATGCATCATGACCTAGTTGTGAAAAAGTGGTACATTCTCAAATTGCAGGTAACCAGAGGCAAGGGCATCTTTGGTACTGGGGTGGGGTGGGGGCGTGGGGTGGGATTTAGGCAGCTTCTCATTCTAAAGAACGAAGCTCAGAGAATTAGGGCAGTAACAAGGGCTGACAGATTATACACCCTGAATTCTGTACCCAGTGAGAGAGTCTTTCAAAACTCTAAGAGAAATAAAGACTTTTAAAAATTGTTTGTTTGGAGCATGTGTGTGCTCATTCGTGTGTGTGTGTGTGTGTGTGTGTGTGTGTGTGTGTGTGTGTGTGTGTGTGTGTCTGAGGACAGCTTGCAGAGGGTGGTGCTCTCCCTCTACCATGTGGGTTCCCAGGATGGAACTCAGCTGGGCAGTCTTGGTGGCCATGCACCTTTGCCTGTTGAGGCAGCTCATCAGTCCAAAAGATTTTTTAACCAGCCAAAGTAGACCTGACCATGGGCAGCCTATACTCAAGAAAGGTCCAAAGAAACTCTATTAGCTCTACAAAAATAGAATAGTATCAAATGGAGATTAAATAGCAAAACAAAAAGGATGCTAGAGGTGAATATATAAGGGCAAATTCTTCAAAACGTTATCTCTTCAATTTTTTATTTCTTTCAAATATGATTAAGATTTAAAACAAAATAGTAGCACCATTATAATGGTGGGACATAACATACAGAGACCCAAAGTATAGAGAGATAACACTGTGTATAAGAGGTAGACATTGGAAGCATATTTTTGTAAGGTTTTTATATTGTAGGTAGAGTGCTGCATTGTTTGAAGGCCAGAGGATGGCTTAACAAGTAAGTTCATTTGCTGCCAAGCCTGATGACTGAGGTTGATCCCCAGGCCCCACAAGGGGGAAGGCGAGAACCAACTATACTGCAAGGTCTAACTGTTTACTGTAGGTGAGAATCCCACATTAACTATAGAGATGTAAGTTAGAAGCAAAAAGTTGGAGAAACATATAAAATGAAAAATGACTTGTGAGGAAATTAGAATATTTATATTAATATAAGACAAAAATAAACTTCAGAAGAAAATATTGTAAGTGATGAGAAGTATTACTCCATCCGGTAATTGGATAAACTCATCAGAGAGAGATGTAACTGGGCCTGCCATGGGCTTTTGAAAACTCAAAGCCTACCTTGAGTGACACACCTCCTCCAACAGGGCCACACCTCCTAATCCTTCCTAAAACAGTTCCACCAACTATGGACCAAGTATTCAAATCGAAGAGCCTATGAGACTCTTATATTCTCATTCAAACCACCACAAGTAATATCAAACTGGCACCAAATATAAAAAAAAATTCTGGAAAATCCACAAATAGAAAATAATCAACACATTTCCCAATGACTCATTACTCAGAGAGGACACCAGAAGGAAAATTAGAAAATAACTGAGTGTGGGTGAAAATGAAAACACAACAGGTCAAAATTTAAGGGATTGATGTAAAATCGTGTACTAAGGGGGAAAAATCCTAACGTTGTATGATCATGCCATTATAGAGGACAAGGTAGAAGAGCAGTCATCCAGGCATCAATCTGAACAACCTCAAGAAGCAGAATGAGGGTCAGGAACTAACCCAAATGGAGGGAAATGAACACTAAGAAGACTATCGACCCCAACTGAGTATAAGAAAAGCACAGTTGCAAACAGGAAATAACACCAACGCCTATAGTTGAGACAGTGAGGCCTGTCTCAAGGAACTAATGTGAGAGTCTTGTGACTTTCAATTAAATATGACTTTTGAAAAACAGATGAGGCTAGCAAGGTGGCTCGGAGGGTGAAGGCCTTGCTGTGAAAGCCTGGAGACCCAAGTTCTGTCCCTGAAATTCATATGAAGGTAGAAGGAGAGAACTGACTCCACAAAGTTGTCCTCTGACCTCCACATATGTGTGCCATGGCACTTGAGCCCACCAAACAAATCACACACACACACACACACACACACACACACACACACACACACACACACACAAATAAATTTTAGAGTGAAAAAAGAGGTTATACAGCATAATCTCTAAAAAGTTGGTTCAAAATTTTATATATTATATATATATAATATATATATATAATATATAAAATTTATACTCAGAAAATCCCCAGATAACCCTTGTCTTAATGTCTTTTCTTTTTGTTAAGATTAAATACTTGGGGGGCAGGAGGGGGGACGTAACCCAGGGGAGAGAGGCTTTATTCCGACTCACGGTTCAGGAGCACAGTCCATCCATCGCAGCAGGGATATCAAAGCAGCGGGGCATCACACAGGCATTGCCGTCAAGGAGCAGAGAGCGGTGAGTGCACACTGCTGCACAGCGTTCCTTCTCCACTTACAGAGTCGAGGATCCCACCTGGAGAACGGTGACACCCACAGTGGTCGGGACTTTCTGTACCAGGTGTTTTCTTCTGGTCTGCCAACCAGCTCCCAAATCATGACACAGAGACTTCTTATTAGTTATGAGTGTTCAGCCTTATCATATGCTTGTCCCACTAGCTCTTAAAACTCAGCCTGCTTTTCTTCATCTGTGTTTTACTGCAGAGCCTTTTACTTTTCTTCCTTTTTGTAGATCTCACTTTCTTGCTCTCTCCATGTCTGGCAGGCAGCTGCCTGGCTTCTGACCCTGGTCGTGTCCCTCTCTTCCTCCCTCTTTCTCTCTTCTCAAGTCTAGATTCCTCCTCCTACTTGTTCTCTCTGCCTGCCAGCCCCATCTATCCCTCTCCTGCCTAGCTATTGGCCATTCAGATTTTTTATTAAACCAATCAGGTACCTTAGGCAGGCAAGGTGAAACAAATGCAACACATCTTTACATCATTAAACAAACGCAGCAGAAACAAATGTAACACATCTTTATATAGTTTAAATAATATTCCACAACAACTTTCCTTCTCAATGAACACATTTGAGAGAATTCCTCCGTGACACGCCCATCTCCCAGGTGATTCTAGAATCTGTCTTGTTGGCAATTGAGACTGATCATCACAATACTACTCCTGAATTATTCTGTGCTTTCAAGGAAGAAATAAAATACCAATGTGATGTATGCTCTAGGGAGCAGAAGAAGGGGGCATTTCTCAGCTTATGCTAGAGGTTAGTGTGGGTCTGTGATAAAAACAATACAGATCTATGCAACCCAGGTGCAAACATCCTTTAAAAAGCATTGGTAATCTGAAAACACTAATTAGAATATGTGTTTGTGTGTGTGTGTGTATACATGTGCATGCATGCATGCATGCGCGCGCGCGCGTGTGTGTGTGTGTGTGTGTGTGTGTGTGTGTGTGTGTGTGTGTGTGCATGTATGTGTATGTGAACCAGAGACAGTTGTCTGGTGCCTTCCTCTATCACTCTTTACCTTTTTCATTTATTTGACGCAGGGTCTCTCACGGAGCGTGAAGCTTGCTGTTTGGCTAGACTAGCCGGTCAGTAAGCCCAAGAGCTCTCCTTCTACCTCTCCCAGATAGCACTGGTGTTTGACGTGGGAGCTGGGCACCCGAACCCAGGTCCACATGCTTGCACAGTGAGTACCTTACTAACTGAGCTATCTCTCCAGCTCCCATTAAAAACAGTTTTTAATCACAATTGCATCCTGGTTATCTTTCAAATGAAAGATCAAAAGTCTTATAAAAACTAGAGGCCAATCCAACGCCATTTCTCTCAAATCAGAACAGTTAAGCTATAGCTTAAGAATCAGAACTGTTAGGGACATATGAACACCCTCCAGTTTTTCCCTATGGGCCTGGAGCCCAGAGTCAGGAATATAGATACCAGCCACAGGCAATGAGGACTTCAGAGAGAGGACAAGGACAGGATTATCTTGGTGACTTCTCATGCCTGGGATGCTGAGGGGCCACTGAAAGGTGGTTACCAACCAGGATGCCCACTATGAAGACTTCCTCAGTAAGGGTTGGAGTCACATGTGTCATGCTTGGGTAACAATTCTGAGAACACAACAATGTTAGGCATCACGGTCATGCCTACATCTATGTGGGAATTGCTTCCAAGTTTTCTCACAGATGTGCAAATCCAAGGGTGATCTAGTCCCTTGTGTACAATGGTGGAGAGTTCACATTACAACCTGCCTCAGTCCCCTTGTATTCTAGTCTCTAGAAACTTACAATAGCTAATACAATTTAAATAACTGTATTTTTATCGTATAGTGCCAAGAAAGAAGCCTACACATATTCAGTAAAAATGTTTTTAAACTATTTCTGATTCACTTTGAATCAGTAAATTTGCAGACTGACAACCCCTTAGGAAAAAACCTACAGGGTCAGTCACTTGGTCTTTCATAGGGGATGTTTAGGGCAGTGAAACTTTCTGAAGATGCAGTGATAAGAGACCCAGGTTGCTAGAAATTTGTCTAGGAGATGTATAGCATTGGCCGTAAGTGAGCCCTAATGCAAACTATGTATTTTGTTTGACTATGAAGTCATTCCTCAGAACACACATACCACACAGGTTCAGGATCCTGATGGTGTGTGTGTGTGTGTGTGTGTGTGTGTGTGTGTGTGTGTGTGTGTGTGTAGGAAGGAAAATTGCAGGAACTATCTATGCTTTCCACCCATGTTTTGCCATGAAACTAGAGCTGTGATGAGAAACACTCTATTGCTTTTCAAAATAAAACAAACTAAACATGACTCTACCACTTACTATAAACATTCTTATCTTTGTACAGTGGCTCTTTGCATATATACATGTATTTCCATATGGCTGTGATTACTAATGGATGACATTTGATCTTCTGCATTCTAATTCAGCATGGGGTAGCGTTTCTTAGAAGAGGCCAAAGGTTCTAATTGCATAAGAATTTCTATACCTAAATTAACTAATTTATGTATAAAATGTATTAGCCGCACAACCACAAAGGAAGCAGAAAGCTAACTTGTATGGACTAAACACTCACACGGCACTGGGCCCTCTACTAAACGCTTTACATGGTTCACTTTATTTATTATCTATAACAATCATGTGAGATACATGCCATTACCTCTGCTTTGTAGAGAATCAGACTGCAATTTAAAAATAACTCAATTATCAAGTTAACCCCCAGAGCATCATTACCAGTACCACATCCAGCCTCAGTTTCCTTATGATTTGAAGGGTACCAGAACAATATTTATCAAGTACCTATTAGGAAATCTTGGTTTCATAAGAAGTTAAAGAAGCAGGAGGTGGGGAACTAATGGATAGATGACTAGCAGACACAGATTGGTAGATCATATATTTTTCTAGGTTATCTGAGAAGCTTTAGGTGAGAGTTTTAAAGCCTCCATTCTGCAGGAGACCTCAGGCCTTTATATCCTGATAATATCTTGGAGTTCCATCATGTCTCCTACTAGGGATAAGAATACTGCAACTAGTTCCATCAAACCCTGGGAATCTTGGCCTATATACAACGCTATTCGTAATTTATTCAGAAGACTTAGTATTTCATTTTTAGGATTTCCAGAATGCATTCTATGACAGAGTCTGTGAAGCATTCTAGTTTTATCTCATTATTTATTTTACCAAGGGAACAATACATCTTGGAGTTGAGCCATAAAATGACATAGAAGCATAGAACTGTAGATTGGAAGAGATCACAGGACTCAGTAGGCCACCTCCTAGGCCTCAGGAAGAGCCACACCTAAGCCATCACAGGCAGATGGGTATCTAGCTTGTAAAGACCTCCAGGGAGGAAAGTTCGGTAACTGATCCCAGATGCCCAGTTCCCCCCAACAAAAAATGATGAATACCTTAAACTCATCTAGACTATTGTGTGTGTGTTATATGTGGCGATGGGTTGCATGCAGGGAGTTAATAAGGTTGCTTGAGAAGCAGGATTAAGATTATCATTCTGTCTGTTTCCAGAGAGCACAGGAATTCAAAGTTGCATCTTGCAGGCATCTTTGGTGCCCCTTTCTACCTGGTCTCTCAGTTTCAATGAGCAGCTCAGGCTGGACTTCTCTATATGGTCTCAATTCTCTCATCTCTTGTTCCTTCTGTCAAACACAGTTGAAGCACTTGTTTCTGTTAGCTTGGATTTCTTAAAGGCTCCTTCTAATATCCCTGTCTTTGGGATCTTCTCTTTCTATATTATTTTTATCCCAGTATGACCAAAATACCCAATGGAAAAAGAAATCGTAGAAAAAAGGCTTATTTTGGGTCATAGTGTGGGAGGGATTTCAGTCCACCATGGCAAAACAGGCCTGTGTAGCTGGTCACACTATGTCTGCTCAGGAAGCAGAGATGGCTGGATCCATAGGCAGGTATGAACTTCATAGTCCCACTCTTAGTGACCTATCCTCCAGCCAGGCATCACCTCCCAAAAGTTCCAAAGATGTCAACACATCTTTAAACTGAGGATTGAACATTCAAAATACAAGCCTTTTGGGATAACCCATATTCTAACTATAGCATCTCCACAGTGTCAAAACATGTCTTGTCAATGCCATGTCTAACATATTGCTTTGCTAACAATATAAATGTGAGTCTAGCTATCAATCAAGCTATGTATCATGTATCTATGTATCTATGTATCTATCTATTGTCTATCTATCAAGATTCTATCTCTCTACCATATATCTATCATCTCTGTCTATCTGTCTATCTATCTATCTATCTATCTATCTATCTATCTATCATCTATTATTCATCTATCTACCTATCTACCTACTATCTATCAAGCCTATTTAGCTCCTTGTGGTTTGGCCTCAACTGTCCTTCTCAGTCATATCTCTAGATGTTTTCCCACCACACATTCAATGAACCACTCATAGTGAATATAATTCATTACCTTATGGATTTCCCAGCTTTTGTGGCATCTGTTCATTCTCTCTGCCCAAGATTCTTTTTCCCACCTTCTTTGTGGTGTTCTTGCTCATCTTGCTCATTTCTCTATGAAATCTGCCTCATTATTTTCCCACCTACCTTGCTTTCTAAAACCTTTGACACACCTCGTTCACATCACTTAGGAGGCAGTAACACAAAATACAGTTGATATTCAGCCAATGGGTATTATGATTTTGATACATGCAATCAAGAAGCTGAGTAGAGTGAATGGAGAAGTGGTCTAAACCAGCTCTCTGACCAGAATAGAAAAGTCCATAGAGGTAGTAGGAAGAGTAAATGGCAGCCATGAGGTTGATGGTGGTGGTGAGGGAGGGGACAAGCACATACAGATGTCTCCCCTTGAGGGTGAGAGACCTTGATCTGTAATCCAAGAAAGGCAGATGGGCTGAGTGCTGAGGTCATCTAACAGCTCCTCGGTGTACTCTTAAACAAGAGGCAAGCATGGGGAGGACACCAGTCACAGATACAAGGAGTCTA
This sequence comes from Peromyscus californicus insignis, assembly GCF_007827085.1. Taxonomy (NCBI): domain Eukaryota; kingdom Metazoa; phylum Chordata; class Mammalia; order Rodentia; family Cricetidae; genus Peromyscus; species Peromyscus californicus. The sequence goes on along the minus strand of NW_026294413.1, from coordinate 77,123,254 downwards.
CTATTGAAGACCTACTAACTTCTTCATCAGCCTGGAGACAAGTGACAACAGTGTTGGGCCACAAACATTGAGGATAGAAGCAGGCAGGGGAGGAGTGAGTGTCTGTTCCTCATCGCAAGACCAGACTTCTACACAGTCTTGTATGACAGTTGTTTTTATGAATGCATGGCAAGAATACCTGCCCAGCCATTCTGGTGTTCCCAAGAGTTCTGGTAGGGTAAGAGGTGGTTTGCCAACTGACAACACCCTGTGAAGCCAGCTGTACCGAGACATTCCATCTCATACTCAGCAAATTGCCATGAGGGATAATACTGTTGGATCAGCGTTGAGAGCTCTCTTGGGAACTACTCAACAAAGGAGCTCTTAAATTTTCTTCAGAATATATAACTTTATACTATGTAATGTCTGCAATAGGTATAGAAATCAATTTAAACATAAGAAAATTAATTTGATTATGTAAAACATTATGATCTACACATTAAAAAAATTTATGTTTTTTTTTTCAAAATAGTAACCATAGGCAACTGGATACACAGGGTGATCATACTTCCATCCCTGTTTGGTGTTAGATTTTCTTTTGAGTGCCTAACAAGTTTTGATGTGTATCAGGGATGCTTTAGAGTCTCACAACACTGCTAGGAGGTTACCATTACTGTCCTCATTTTCCAGAGAAGGATGACATAGTAACTTGCACATAGTGAGTGACAGCTCAGTGACAGGGTGTCAGAGCCAGGTTTAAGTGGAACATCAATCTGAGAATCACATTCTTCTCACTCAGTTTGATTGAGCCAATTTTTAAAATTTCCTTTCTTTCCTTCTTCCTTCCTTCCTTTCTTTTTTTTTTTTTTGAGCCAAATTACTTTGAAAGTTCTTTAGAACTGAAAGTACAGTCATTTTAATAAGTATATTTGATGTGCTTGGAACATTGTTTTTAGGATAAGTTTCAATGTTCAAAATAGTTAAATGATTTTTGAAACAGAATATGGTAAAAAAAAAAAAACAATGGGAGACCTTGGTCTATTAATATGCTTTAGAAATAAAAAAGACAACTAAGAATGTTCTGGAAGAAGTACATCAATCACCTTGTATGGTTTTCAAATTGAGCCAGAAGATAACTTAAAAAATATTGTAGGTTTTTTAAATTTCTAAATCATCACAGGTATTAGAAAGGTAGAGACAGGCATGCTGATACAGATTCGTAATCCCAGCACTTGGGAAGTTGAGGCACAGGGATGAAGAGCTGGAGACTGGCCTGGGTTACATATCAAGTTCCAGGACAGTCTAAGGGTCTCCAAAAAGAAAGTGAGAAAGGAAGAAGTGAAGGGAGGAAGTGGGGAGGGGAAAAGAGTGGAAGAAGGGAAAGAAAAAAGTGGTACTTGATATAGAAATATGAACATTTTTATGTCAAACCTCATCCTATCCTTGAACTCCAGGGTTAGAACAACCATTCTAGTTCACACCTTTTAAAAAATTATATATCAGTGAGTTGGCAGGACAACCTGTCAGCCTGAAAGTTCCTTCCCGTGTGTATCCTAGCCCTTAGACACATTAGGAAATGCTTCTTAAAGAGTCCAAGGCCCTGCCTCAACCCTTCAGATCTTGCCTGATCCCTCTCCAACCCCAGCCCCACCCTAAGACTTTTCTGGAGAAGAACATTCCCATCAGGGCATGCTTTATCAATCAGAAATCTCAGTATTTCAAGATTTTGAGAGATGAATGCAAATTCATAATAAAAAAGACATTTATTTAGACGTAGTCTAAAGAATAGCTTTTCAAAAAAAAAAATTCAAGCTCCAAAGCAGGTAAACCCAATCGGCCCTTGCCTGATTGGAGGTTTTTGTTTGTTTGTGTGTTTTGCTGTTGTTTGTTTTTTCAGCTGTCACTCAACACAACTTTCATAAGTAGACTCAAGGAAAAGACACCAAAACTCTTTTCTGACTTTTCCATATTTAGCACAACACCACACAAAATTGCTAAATACCATTTAACCACACTGACCATCCTGGGGCCTATAAATTCAGTATTCAGATACTTGATTACAGACCACAGGAAGACTGTCAGGAAGCAGCCCTCCCTCAGATCTTCTTCTGGTTATTCATGAGTAACACGGACTCTCCTCATTTCTTTCTCAATTATTCTAGCACGGCTGTCAGCTCTAGTTTCTGGTGCAGACGCTTGGTTATGGAAGGTGCCTGCCAGCCAGAGTTGGGGAACCATTTTCTGCTATATTTATAGTCCAAAAGGAAAATAAGAGCATATGTTTTTGGTTTCACAGTAAAATTCCAAACAAGACAAGAGTCAGTCACCCAGTTTTAGGAGGGCCAACATGGGACCGGTGTTAGACAGAAAGGGGGAAATATTATGGAATAATCTTTTTGTACACTGTGAAGATGTGTCTTTGCTAAGGCACCTTCTGATTGGTTTAATAAAGAGCTGACTGGTTGATAGCTAGGCAGGAGGTATAGGTGGGACAGTAAAACACAGAGGACCCTGGGAAGGAGGGCAGAGACACAGGAGTCATCAGTAAGACACAAAGAAACAGGAGGTGCAAGATGAAAGAGAGGTAAGGCCACATAGCAGAATGTGGATGAATATAAATGGGTTAATTTAAGTTGTAAGAGTTAGTTAATAACAAGCCTGAGCTATCTTCTGAGCATTTATAATGAATATTAAGTCTCTGTGTTGGTTATTTGCAAACTGGTAGGTGGGAAAGAAAAGTCCACCTACAGACCAGGAAGTTGCTCCTCTGGATAGCCAAGTATCACCTCTACTTAGATGAAGACCGTCACCCTCTCCTCCTTCAAAATCATCTTCTTTCTTCTGGATCTGTTTGGCACAGGAAGGAATAAGTGATGGGAATCACAGCCTAGGTGTTTCCTTTCTGGGATTAGTCTATATTTTATAGAGATGAGCCTCAGGGTCCTTACTCACCCCAGGAAGTATTTGAGGAACAGAGACAAACCACTGTGCCCACCAATATCAAAGAGGGGCTCTTTGACCCTTTACCAAAGCCACTGCTATTCATAAACTTATTTATATAAGTTAGAAAATTATAAAAATTAAAATGTTTAAGTGTTCCTGATGGCAGAGTTTCAGTTTTAAAATATAAACCCTTTGTTTCTTTCTTCTGTGATAGATAGTAAATGCAACTTACTGACCTAAGGCAGGCCTCAGAGCTGCAGAATCGTTTACTAATTTGCAAAGCTCATATTGAGGCTTTACTATGCTTCAGAGATATAACATGCTGTGATTGGCCTTGCAGAGGTATTGCACGAAGATGCCATCAAACCAACTTTGCCATTACAGAGGCTATGAGTGAGAGCAGGTATGTATTCTAGATAAACTTCCAGAGCTTTTACGCGACAGAGACAAGACTGCCTCTACTCTGTGCCGTGAAATCTTTAAAGATAGCAGGTTTAGTCTTGATGGGGCACATGAAGAGAACATTTCTGTTGCATAGATTTTTAGACACAAGACAGAGATTTTCATTCTGGATCATTTAAAAGAAAAATAAAGATTATACAGAATACATAGATGCTTCAGGAGTGCTGGAAGTTCAGAAGGTAGAAAATCCAAATTGCCTTGTGGAATGAGCCCAGAGAGGCTGAATCTGGAGCTACTGTGACTGGGCCGTTGACATACACCAAGGCCATGTATGTCAAATGACCCCAACACTGGGCATGGCTTCTGTACTGCTCTTTCTCTTGGCCCTAAACTTGATCTCCTGGCAAAATGATCTCCCTGTCAGAGAACATTCATCTCAATCCTCCTTTGCTTGCATCTCTGAGTCTTTATTCAAAGAGTGGAGTGGACATGTTTGAATGGTGGAGCCAGGTCAGATGCCACGCACTGCCAACGAGAAGGGCTAGAAGGTTGACCCAGAGCATGTTTAGCTTCTTTGATGATGGATGTCTGGGTGGATAATTATGCCCTGGGAGTGAAGGTCAGATACTGGGCAGGCAGAAGGACTGCCTTGCTGCACCTGAGGACGGGAGCAGCGACCTTCTCTCACCATACAATTTAGTCCTTGCTCCGAATGCTAGAAGGTTCTCCTTACTCCCAGACCTGTGAATCTAGGATCATCGGTGTGTATGGCAGAGGTCTGTGGCTCACTAGACTGTTCTGTATATAGTGAGTGGTGACATCGGCAGAGCTCCTGGGTCATGCCTTGCTGGTATTTAGAAAGACAAAAGAAAAACATAAATGTTCTGGAAAAACTATGTTGGTGAAACAGTGTTGTGAGGATCAAGGCTAAGGAACCCCATCTGTAGAGAAGCTGCATTTTGAATGAGAAATGGGAGTTCTACAAACACGTTCATGGTAAATGCCGACAACACAGGTGTCGGCTTCCAGCTTGGGCCCTCTTCTTCCCTTGATATGTTCCACACCATTTCTAGAACTCACCTTCCAGAAGTTTCTACTACCAAAGAAAAACCAAAGTACCTCTGCTGGGGGAAGATCATACATCTTCCCGTTAAGCCATCTGTTCTTTCCTGGCTCAGCATTCACTTTTCTCCCATTACTACAACACAGAATTCCTCTGGGAATGACCCATTTCTGCCACACGTAGGGACACTCATCTTGAATCTAGATTTAGATCATACTACTTGCAAGTGATGAGTAATTCAGGGGAAGGTATATGACAGACACCCCCCGCCCCCAGCACCTTAGTCAGAGGAGTCTAGGTCTCTTTTGAACCTTTAGGAGAAAAAAGTTCCCTCCCCAGGAATTACTAAGTCAGTATGTCATACCTGGGTCTCCTGATGAGCATTTTGCCATTGCCGTAGAGAACAAAACCAATAGAAAAATTTAAGTAGATAATTTTTGAAAAATTAAAAGCCACATATACCACTGTGTGTGCTGGGGACGGAGCTGTGCATGCATGCATGTGTTTATGTGTGGGAACTGGAGGTAAACCCTAGTTGTTCCTCGGGTGCTGATTACCCTGTTTTTTGGACAAGATCTCTCTCTTACTGCGAGCTTGGTAGTTAGGTTAAATTGGTTACTCAGGGATCCATCTGTCTCTGCCCCCAGAGCTCTGAGATTACAATCACAACACATGTCCCTACACTAAGCTTTATTGTAGGTGCTGGGCAGCTGACACAGATCCCAGTATTTCCCTGCCAGGCACTTTAGTGTCAAACCATCTCCCCAGCCCGCAGCATCTGTCAGACACTCCAAGGAAGCCACATCCAGCAACCTTGAACCTTTCACTATTGGAGCTTATACTTTTTAAAATATTTTAGATGGTGTCTCAGAGAAATATAATGATGGGATTGCCACTGAGTGCAACAAAAAAATCATCACCCAAAGTGGGTTGCTAACTATTTTAAGTTCCATTTAGTGTCTGGTGGTAATGCTTTTCATCATAAGTGCTTTGTAATTTCTAAGTTTGTGAGGCTTAAATAATTATGTAATTACTTTGTACAGCCACAGAGCACCACTTGAGTTGGGTAGCTACTGGAGCACAGTAAGCTCTTCATTATAAATTATATTACGCTTAGCACATAATTTATAGTTTATATGACAAGAATAGCTATATCATGCAACTATTCTGTAATAGCATAGCAATTACTCCTGTGTTGTGGGAACTGCCAGTGGGATGGATATTTCTTTCGTAATTACAGAGATGATAGCATCAAATCGGACAACCTCCCAGTGATAACGTTTTTAAGTATAAATTCAACTGCAGTTCGGTTGCTTCCTCTTAACAATTCTAGCGGAGCAAGGAAGCAAACGGAAGAAAATATCTTCCTGTCATTTCAATATGAGATGCTATTTAGCAAGCATATTCTTCAGGAATGGAAGCTTGGGAACAGATCGTGTGTAATGAGATCAAAGTCTTCATTTATATTCTAGCAAATAAATAGGCCTTGGTTGATCCCAAGAGTTCAAGATCAAGGGACAGTGCAGGAAAGTTATATTTGGTTCTAACATAAACCCAGTTGCCAAACTCCCCTGAAAGATGCGGTGTGAGAGCTAGGCTTCCATATGGCCTGGGAGGAACCCGGAGACAAGGAGGCCGTGGACTCGGAGGTCTGACTTGAGCCCACTCTGGCACTACCTGGCTGGTGATCATATCAACTGAGTGATCGCTGTCTCTGAGAATGGTCGTTATCTCTACATTTAATGAAATCACACTTCAGAGATTTGCTGCAAAAAGCAAACCAGACAATATGTTTGGGAGGGGTCTGGCAAGCGCTGACTAAAGAGCACGACTCTAACAGCAGAGGGAAGGGATCTCTGGTCTCGTCCATCCGATTTAACTTGAAATAAAATACTCTTCCTTCACACAAACTTTCATAATGAAATATGAAGAAAATGATACAGTGCCTACCCACTAGGTGCAAAGACTTCCTGATGAAATCCATTCCTTCTTCTGTCTCTTCCTCACTTTCCTCCCCTTCTTTTTCCCTTTCACCCTGTTTCCTTTTTTCCTTCTTTTAGAACAACCTGGACTTTCCCCCAAAGCTTTCACGCATATCTTTTTTTTCTTACAAGTTGTAGTGCTCGAAGACTTTGAGTTTCACATTATCAGTGAGGAGTATTTTCTTAGCCAAACAAACAAAAGAATGAAAGAGTTGGGAAACCAAGAACAAAGCTGTGTCTGGATGTGGGATGTGATGCAACTCTTTAATCAGATTCTAGAAAACACGTTCCTGAGTCTTGTGGGAAAGAAATTACGGTGATTCTTTTTAAGGGCTTGGAATTCTTTTGAATGCAGTCAGTTATTTCTTCTTAAATAGGTAGTTTCATTTAGTGGTGGCCCTGAAGTTGTTAGCTCTAGTGTTTCTTAAGTTAAATTGGCTTAAAATAAAGAATGATGGGCACACCACACACATGTCTCTCCTGGATTTAGAAGAGCTCACTTAGAAAGGGGATTTTTTCCAAGACAGAAAGACTTCCACAGAACTTTAAACTTTTGCTTGATGTCAGCATCCATATGGCTATCCCACGTATTTATAGCTGAAGACAGCAGTGAGCTGTGTGAGTCCCCTAGAGGTAAATAAGAAACACAGAGCCTTTGAAGGGTTCTTTAAGGATTAAAGACAAGACAAGAGAAGCATCTTCCTACGTTGATCTTCTGTGCTAAATGTGCTGAGCCCTGGTAGTTCTTACCTTAGGCTAGCCCTTCCATTCATTCATATATAAATGAATCAGAAGCATCTTTGGGAGCAGATGCTCTAGATTCCCAATGGTTTCTGCTCTGTTTTCAAATGTTTTTCTTTTGTGTAAGCTTTCTTACCCATTGCATTTTTATACTAGTTTTCTAAGACTGCTATGACAATATGCCATAAACTAAGTGGCCCAAACACACACACACACACACACACACACACACACACACACACACACACACACTACACACACACATATTGTCTTACATGTCTGTAGGCCAGGACTTGCAAATCAAGGTGCTGGCCAGGTCTCTCCTCTTTTTGGCTTGCACATGGCTACTTTCATTATTTATACCATAATCTCCCATCTACTGGTTTTAGGAGAAATGTTTCTTTCCTGTAGAATTCATGGCAATGCCCTCCTCCCAGTGTCATAGTTCCCAGAACGGGGGTTTTGAGCAGGTGGTAAGAATTGGGTGAAATCCCGAGAAAGGGGCTCTGAGCTGGTGATATCAGGGGTCATCTAAGAAGACGTCCTGGAGAACTTGTCATCTCCCGCTAGGCATGCACAGAGGTTCTGTGAGCACACAAGGTGGTGGCCATGTCTAATCTGAGAGAAGCTGCCTCAGAATGAAACTGGCGTCTTTATTTAGGACTTTCCAGTTTTCAGAGTTGAGAGAAATAATTTCTGTAATTTAAGCAGCCAGTCTATGATATTTTGTTCTCACAAACAGAATGAGATGGTTACTACTTCTAAACTTCCCTTTCTATAAGGGCTGTGGGCATATAGGATTTGACTCACTCTAATGATGTCCTTAAAGCTGGATTACAGCTGTGAAGTTAGATTGCGTGGTATGACAGATTAGAATTTCAATGCACAAATGGGGGAAATTTAATTCATAGTCATTTCCTTTCTCTCTAAGGTATAAAGGTGGATTCATGACACAAATTACCTGCCAGCCCTTTCCTCTAACAGCTTAACTGAAGTGTAAATACAATAGGCTGCACAGTTTTTAATGAAATACACACTTGATAAGTGCCAAGGTGTCCGCACACACCCGACCGTCACCACAATCATGGTGTGGGATGATTTCTGTCCTTTCCATTTGGTCTCCACTATCCTTTACCTGGTTTTCTGTCTTCTTTTAGATTAGATATTTTATTTTCTTCACCTCTCTTTTACTTACTAGTTACAGTTTCATTCTTTTGTTAACTTAGTAACTTATTCAACTAGACATCGCTTTACACACAGAACAAAGCCTTACAACAGTGAGCTTCGACTTTTTCCAAACCGCCCTGTGTGACACTTTTGTCACGCTTTATTTTTATAGGTTATGAAATTACCATACTGCATTTATTTTAATAAACAACCTAAAACCAAATTTAAATAAGATTAATAGAATATTAAATTCCTACCCATGTGGCAGTCACCTCGGTGCTCTTTATTCTCTTCTGTGGCTCCTGTTTCCTCCTGGCCTGAAAGGGTGGCTTTCACTAAAAGTCTTTTAGCTTTTTATGTTTAGAAGGGTAGTTGTTCTTTTTTGGAACATACTTTTACTGAGCCTGAATTCTAGATTGACAATTTGGTCTATTCCCTTCCCCATCTCCTCAGCTCTATCAGTCAACTCCCCTCAACTTGAGGAGTCTGCTAAGTCCTGTAAACTCTCTCCATCAGTACGCTGTGTTTCCTATTACCCAGACTAGTCTCCAACCTTACCTGATGCCCAGGATTTTAACATTCACCATTTTATATGTTTTGTACTGTTTTATTGTTGTTTCAGAAAGGAAGGCACATTCGGCCTTTGCTACTCCAATTTGACTGGAAACAGAAATACCCTCCTCCTCTTCCTCCTTCTCTCCATCACCACCACCACCACCACCACCACCTCCACCACCATCACAACGACTACCACCACCACCACCACCACCACCACCACCACCACCACCACCACCACCACCATCACTCACCACCACCACCACCACCACCACCACCACCACCACCATCACCATCACCACCACCACCACCATCACCATCACCACCACCACCACCACCACCACCACCATCGCCCACCACCATCACCACCAACACCAACACCATCATTAAAACATGGAATGAAGTAGAAAGGCCTTTGGGAATTGTTGCCTGTGAATCCTGTCTTTTGCTGAATGGCAACCAGAAGATACCATTCTTTGTCAGGAGTCCAGTCTCCCAGGCTCTGTGGACAGCGCTGACAAACGTGAGCTGGCTTGCATTCTTCTTTGCTAATGGCTGTCCAATGCTAAACTTCACAGACTTTTCCCACTCTCTCTCTCCACATTCCTGTCTCCTCACAGTTCCTTCTTCCAATTCACAAGCTGAGGCTCCACACTTCTGAATTAGTCCCTCAGGGGAGGGACTGGAGCATCTATGGCTGGGGACAGAAGCATTCTGCTTCGGGAACTACTTTTCTCTCTGTCTAGTTTTATTAAGACAGGGTCTCATGTCGCACAGGCTGGCCTCAAACTCATTATGTAGCCAGGGATGGCACTGAACTCCTGATCTTCCCCAATGCTGGGAACAGGCATGGTACCTTGTCTAGCTTTGGTTTGAGCTCTATGGAGTTTCCTGGCAGTTTTTTTTTCCTCCTACCAATGAAGTTGTTATTGCCGAACGGCCAGTGTTGTCTCCTGTATTTTGTAGATCCGTGATTATTCTCTCAGTGCATAGGTGACAGGGGTTTAAGAGACATTTCTCCCCTTTACCAAAATGCTAGAGGGACACAAATACAGACAAAAAAATCAAAGTAAACCAGTGCATCTCAGGTTTGGAGTCTACATTCTTGGGCACAGACCTCATTTTGCATCCTTATTCAGAAACCAAAAACTGTGCTGATTTCTATTGTGAAGTCAAATCCGTCAGGGTGGAGGAAGCTCAAATGGGATCCTCAGAGGGTTTCACATGACTTCCCGCTGAGATGTAGCCACATAAGGGTGCTTATGGTTTGGAAAGATCATACAACCTCTTGCCGTGTGTCCATGCAAGTCCATCCTACTGGCTTTACCTCCTTCTAACATTCATGCTCCAGGCTACAGCAGGTGTGTTTCCCGCCCCCCAGGTCCAGCAATGTTTGATGCTGCTCCTGGGAAGATGGAAATACTTCTTTCTTTGTCACATCAGACTGTGGAGACAGTAGGGATGCTGGCTGTTTCTTCTCCATGTTCTCACTGCCATCTCTGGCTACTTCCAAGAAGTGAAACACAGGTCCCTGTGCTCTGGGATTCCTGGGATCTCTGCAGGGTTTCTCCTTAGGGTAAGAATGGAAACACCTCTTCTCTAGAGCAGTGGCTTCCCTCCATCTCCCTTCCCATTGCCCTTCTCTCCTGCTAGCTCTCACTTTTTGTATGTGTCTGTCTGTCGGTCTCTCTCTGGGTATACTTATGTATATAAACATCACTCAATGTGTTCTCCTAAATCATTGATCTGATATCTCCTTTTCTTCCTCTAAAATCCTAGGCAAGTGAAAGACACGAGGCAAAAAATATCCCCTTTTTCTGATTGTCTAAAATAACAACACAGATGAGCCTAAGTGCTTGAGAAAGTCAAAAGGAAAAATAAAATGTGAGAAAAGATTAACATCTAAAAGTGCCACTCTAATGCCATACTTTCTGGTTTTTTTCTCTATCTCTTTTCTTCCCACCTCTGACACTCATTAGTCATGTGATCTTCAGAAAGTTACTCTGCTTTCTGTGTCTTAGTCTCCACATCTGAAAAATGGGCATAGTAATACTACACACACACACACACACACACACACACACACACACACACACACACACACACACTGCTTGGGACATTATCTGGCACTTAGTACTAATTAACTGCCAATGATTAGTATAATTATGACTAGCCATATAATAATTAAGGGACTAAAATCGTGAGAGCACAATTTTTCTTCTACATACATTGGCAAAACATATAATTTGAGGTCTAGAAGAGATACGAGACATCTCCCAGCCCAGACTCCTCATTAGCCAGACACACAAAAAGTCAGTAGAGTGACTGGCTGTGGTTGACTCTTTCCTGGGGATTCTATTTCTATTCGCCCTAGAGAGTAATGAGAGACCAACGAAGAGCTTCCCCCCAAGTCTAGCTTGGAAAGCCAATGAGCTTAGTTGGGGTTATTTATGGGCTAATGAGTGAGGGGTTACTTACAGGCATGTGGGTGTACAAGAGCACATACAACTTAGGGGCATCTGTGCCTCCAAAGAAGAGCCCCTCCCACCCCACCCAACAGTACTAACAGCGTATATATCCTCAGGCTGGGATATCCATGCATTTTATGAGTCCTCTCCTCTTCTGCAAAGGAATGTTAGTGGGCCCCATTATGTTATTGACCCCAAATGTGAGGGTCTCCTGTGGATAACCACAGTCACTCTGCATTCAAGATAGCAAAAGTTCCACAATTTTTGCCTGAGAGAAACTGGCTGTGGAGCAGTCGTCTTGATTCTTGGTGAAGATATTCCCATCAGAGAAGGGCGTTTAGACTTTACCCACAGCATCCCCCTCCCACCTCGCCGCATGACCGCTCCTAGAATCTGATCCCCTCTGCTCCTAACAATAGTAGCTGCTTTGGTAACAGGCTGGGTGTTCCCATCAAGGCAGTATGAGTGAGGATGAGCATTTTCAAGTACCAGTCTCTAAGGGCTATGCCTCAGGTGAGGGAAGGAGAGCAGATGATGCTTTACTCTGTCCACCTGGAGGAGAGCACGTTCTCCCTCTGGTTCTCAAGTCTCTGTAAATCATTAGGGTTGGTTAAGATACTGGTTTTCCTATGGTATTACAAAACAGATCCCCCGAGTCAGGCCTCTTTGTGGGGGGAGGGGCTACATGATACTTCAGGTTTGGGAATGAGTACTCCTGGGGGACTCTGTTGTAGCTTGAGTGTGAAATGTCCCCTGTAGGCTCATGTGGATGCACTTGTCCCCCAGCTGGTGCACAGTTTGGGAAAATCACCTAACATTTATGAAGTAGAGGAAATGCATTGCTGGGGGGCGGGCCTTGAGGCTTTACAGCCAGGCCCCACTTCCTGTTTTCTCTAAGCGTCCAGACCGCTGATGCTACGCGATAGATCCGCCTCCACGCTCCTGCCACTGTGCCTCTCCTGATGTAATGGACCGTACCCCTGCTGGAACTTTAGGCAAAAATAGACCCTTTGTCTCTCCACCTGCTTTTTCTCAGCACACTTTCTCACCGCCACAGAAGAGAAACTAACAGAGTGGCTAAGCTTTCTTCCACTTCTGACATGCTTTGACTCTAAATTAAAGTCCCGGACCTGGCAACGTTGCCCACAGTGGCGTTCAGATATGCTGTCCTTGTGTCCAGAAAGCTGTTGGCTACAACAGAGCATGCACACGACTTCTGGAAGGTCAGCTTCAAACTGTGCTTTGCCAGTGCGCTTCTACCCTCCCTGAGGGCAAGACTCTGGCGTGAACATGGAGCGGTCTCCTACTGGGATGAGTCACCCACCGTGCAGCTTCTTTAATCTCTGAGAGTGACAAAAATGTTTCTGTAACATAATCCTGGGGGCCCAGGCACATGGACTGTTACGGGTGATGTGCTGCTCTGAGGGGTCCTTCAGATATTTCAAGTCAGGTGTCCCTCTGGATTAACCCTTAGATCTGTTTGCCATCTCTAAATCCCATTGGGCAACTCAAGCCGGAGGTGAGACTCTCAAGTTTAAAACATTCCAGGATGGAAGAAGCCACCTGGTAGTTAAAGTTTTGGGTTACCGGTCTGTGGCTGGAAAGTGAGGCTGATACTTCCTGATGCCTCTTTCCCCTCACAGGGCACGAGGTGAGGGTGAACGAATTTCTCTGCATGTCCAAATCTTCAGCTGGGCTTCAGAGGTGGGCTGTGCACCGGAACACACCTGCACGGAAGGAAACTGTGCTGGGACCGTTCATGTCGGTGACCTTGGCTCCATTTCTCTAGAAGAAAGAACGCGGCATAACCGCTTGTAAAGGAGTCTATAAAGACAGGTGTCTGACTTGACAGCGTTGCTTTTGACCTTCATGCTGAGAGAGAGAGAGAGAGGAGGGGAGTGGTGTTTGAAATGACACCCTGCTGCCTATAGCATAGGAAATACCAACAGCTTGTTGCTTCAACACCGGTCTGTCACATGGTCATTGTCTCATATTTGGTGTGAATTGGCTTTTTTTCTTAAGTATTACTAAAACTATTCTCTAGGGTTCATCTTTAATCCTATTTTATCTCCAAACAGTGCATATAACTTAACAATGTATTATTCAAGTCTTGACACTTGTCCGTTTTTCTATAATATGAAACTAGAAAGTATTTTTGATTTGTGGATGAATGTTTGGGATCAAAGTCTTTTTAGATTTATCACTGTGAAGAGGCAATCGGCTGAACTGGAGGCTGCTGACTTTATGAAACATTGTCCTTGTTTTAAGAATGACCGTTTATGCTCTTCGCCGTAGCAACCGAGAGAACGTCTAAGGTTGCTGGCACCACACTTACCCACTATCAGTTAGCTTGGCCTATTTGCTGTCCGTGAAGGCTAAATTCTGGAATCATTCTTCTTGGTTAGAAAGCAGCAATAACTTCCCCATGTCTCTCCTCTCTCTTCCTTGCAGTAGTTGTATTCCATCCATGGGAAGAGGATACAGGAAGGGCACATAACCCAGTTCCCTCAAGGGCAGACCTGGCGGCTGGTCCCCACCTTGAGCCACCCTGACAGCTGTGAGGCGTTGTCTTTGTACGTGGGGATGTAAACCAAGATTTATAATTTTCTCTTTTTCTTTTAAAGACTTAAAAAGAGCAAACAAAGTACGGATGAAACACAGACAACACAAGCAGCCGACCTTGGTGTCGGCTCTGGGATTCTTTTTGCCAAAGGGCTCAGGTGAGCTTTTTCTTTCCACCTGGTTAATTGCCTTAAATAGGCCGTTCAGCACCCAGAACCATTAATTACTCCAAAATACCCAATTTTCCTTTTTTCACTCTCAATTTTATGACCATCTAATTAATGAGTCTCTTAACTGCATTGTGTATTGAATTACTCAGAAGCGAAACATGATACTGGGTGCATTAGATAATTAGGTTTTTTCTAACAGGGAAACACTTGAGTTCTAGAAAATTCACTGTGGTGCAGCTGAGGCGATTCAAAATCAGCTGACTCAGCCATCACCCCTCACTCACATCAGTGTACTGTGTGACTCCCCTGAAGCCTTCTTATCTATCTCCTTTGACATTAACAACTCCCCATCTCTTCTCCATTCAGTGGCTACTTGTAGAGAAGACACCCCAGAAGGAAATTCTCCATGGAAACCAAATGCAGCAGCTTAGTAAGTGAATGTTTCCCCTTTGAATAGTAGATTCAGAGACAGTTTACTTCACCTTCTGTGTCCTTGTGTTTACCACTGTAGTGCTAGACTCAAAATGACTCACTGTTCAGGGGCTCCAGAGCACGTGAGAACTCTAAGAGTGCTGCTTGATGACAAGCCTAGGAAGCTATCATGTCACCCATCACATGTCCTGGAACACTTGGAAGCGGAGAATTGGAGAGAGATAAGCAAATGGTATCTTTGAAATCTGTCAGAGTGATTCCTTGTCTGCATATGTTTGCAATTGGAGTCTGCAACTTCGTTGTAGCTGCCAAGGCTCTTCCAAATAGTTTGGAAACGGTGGTATAGGGAAATATCCTCTCAGTGCAAAATTGATATTGTACCAGACACAACAACAACACACTGATTGTGTGTGTATGAATTAACAAAGGGGAATTCAATTTCATTGTGAGATAAAATGTTGAAAAAGTATTTTTGTCAATGTGTTTTCTTTTTCCATTCTGTCACAGATGTTTTTGTGGAGACTTCTTTTGGGTCAGCCTCAGGTTGTATGAAGATAGAAAGATGTGATTTTGACTATAAATTCTGTGTATGGTCAACTCATTGGATAGTTGAGATTTCTCTTCATTAAAACCAAATGAGAAGAGGGCTGGGAAGATGGTTCAGTAGGTAGAGGTCTTGTCATGCAAGAACAAGTCCCTGAGTTTAGAGTCCTGAACTCAGATATCTTTAAAGGCCGAGCACAGTAGTATTTGCTATAATTGATACTGGGACTGGGGGTGGGGAACAGGATGGAGACAGATGGATCCCAGGAACTCACTGGCCAGCCTGACTCTAGGTTCAATGAGAGATCCGGTTTCAAAGGGAGATCTGTGATACAGAGATGTCAGCTGGGGAAGGGCTCCTCATGACCCACTGATCTCTGCATTGTGTCCAGTGTGGTTTTCTGGGATGGTCTCCATCCGCTGTCAAGAGAAGCATCTTTGGTGAGGGGCGGTAGCTACACTTCTCTATGGATGCTTGGAGGAGGAGAATTTGCCTTTCTCGGGGATGAACCCCCTTATTGGTTATTAAAAACTATTTTTAATTGAAATAGAATTGCATCACCCCCCTTCTCTTCTTTCATTCCTTCCCAGGTACCCTTCCTTGTTTATGAATAGAAAATGTCTACAAAAATGACTTCAGCAGGTTGTATTTATATGTGTGTGTGTCTCTCTGCGTGTGTGTACACAACAATAATAAAGACAAAGAGGCTATCAATTTGAGAGTGGGAGGTCATGGGAAGGGTTGGAGGAAGGGTACCTTGAAAGGAATGAGGAAGGGAAGAGGGATGATGCAATTCTATTTCAATTAAAAATAGTTTCTAAAAGCCAAAACCCAAAATAAAGCAAAAAAAAGTAAGGTAGAGAGCAATAGAGGCTTAACATAGGCAAATTCCCTCCCCCACACCTACACCACACATACCTACACCACACACACCTACACCACACACACTTACACCACACACACCTACACCACACACACCTACACCACACACACCTACACCACACACACCTACACCACACATACCTACACCACACACACCTACACCACACACACCTACACCACACACACTTACACCACACACACCTACACCACACACACCTACACCACACACACTTACACCACACATACCTACACCACACACACCTACACCACACACACTTACACCACACACACCTACACCACACACACCTACACCACACACACCTACACCACACACACTTACACCACACACACCTACACCACACACACCTACACCACACACACCTACACCACACACACCTACACCACACACACCTACACCACACACACTTACACCACACACACCTACACCACACACACCTACACCACACACACCTACACCACACATACCTACACCACACACACCTACACCACACACACTTACACCACACACACCTACACCACACACACCTACACCACACACACCTACACCACACACACTTACACCACACACACCTACACTATACACACCTACACCACACACACTTACACCACACACACCTACACTATACACACCTACACCACACACACCTACACCACATACAACTACACCATACACACCTACACCACACATACCTACACCACACACACTTACACCACACACACCTATACCACACACCTACACACACCTACACTACACACACCTACACTACACACACCTACACTATACACATCTACACCACACACACACACACCTACACCACACATACCTATACCCCACACACCTGTACCACACACCTACACACACCTACACTACACACACCTACACTCTACACACCTACACCACACACACACACCTACATCACACACACTTACACCACACACACCTATACCATATACACCTAAACCACATACACCTACACCACACACACCTACACCACATACACCTACACCACACACACCTACACCACACCCATCTACACAATACACACACACACACACACAAACAAACACACACACACACACACACACAGGCAGGAGGTGGGGTGGGAGGCACTTAGATATCTATCAAGGATTGCAATTTATTAAGACTTTTTTTTAACTAGAAAATTCACTCCTCAAAATATGTGGAAGAGCAGTGACTTGTGCTGGTCTTAACTTCTAGTTCCTTCTAGAACTTGAAAGGCATTATGAAAACTTGTACCCTACCCACTTATTGCCCACACAATCTCATTTTACACAGTTTTATTCTCTACCAATTTTTCAACTGAATAAACTTATCTCTAAATATTTTGTAACCCAGTTTCAAATTCTGCCAATATTTTAAATGTTATTCTTATCTTCGATCATCTTCTGCTGTTAGTACACCTGTGTTTTAGGAAACAAATTTATTTATTATAAAATATTATATATATATTTAGTATATGTATTCTGATTGTGATGGTTAGTTTTAATTTTCAATTTGACACAATATAAGCATCACCTGACAGAAGAGTCTCCATGAGGGACTGCTGGATCAGCTTTGCCGGTGGGCATGTCTTTGGGGGATTGGTTTTTATTGCTTTAATTGATGTAGAAAGACCCAGCCCACCATAGGCGATGCCATTCCCTAAATTTGAGTCCTGAACTGTACAGGTGTGGAGAAAGTGAGCTGAATTGTCAGCATGCTCTTAACTGTAGACATGACTAGCTCTTTCCAGATCCTTCCTTGACTTCTCCACAGTGACAGAGTGTGACCTAGAACTGTGAGCCGAGTAAACCTTTTCCCTGAAGGTTGTTTTTGTCAAGGAGTTTTTGTAACAACCACATCAAAGAACTGAGGACCTGCATGTTAAGAAAATAAAATTTGAAGCCGGGTGGTGGTGGCGCACGCCTTTAATCCCAGCACTCGGGAGGCAGAGCCAGGCGGATCTCTGTGAGTTCGAGGCCAGCCTGGGCTACCAAGTGAGTCCCAGGAAAGGCGCAAAGCTACACAGAGAAACCCTGTCTCGAAAAACCAAAAAAAAAAAAAAAAAAGAAAAGAAAATTTGAAATAGAAATGTACAATATCATTGCTCAGGACTAAACTTTGACACATGGCTTATTCAGAACTATGAAGGGGCTCTGATGCACTACACATTAGTTAGCACCGAGATATAATGCTGGACGCATGTGCTCAGGAGGAGCTCCAAGTCTGGTGGACAAGACACATCTACTCACATTCATTTCAACTGGTAAATGCTATCACAGAGAGAGAAACAAAAGAACAAAGTTAAAAATGTTATTTTTCTCTGTGCTTTTCCAGTTTCTAAGTTTCCTAAATGAGCGTGTGTTATTTATGAAATCGAAAAGCAAAACAACAAAAATGTGTTAAAAATGAATTGACAGGAAAGAATAACAAAAGGGAACTTTAAAAATATTTATTTAGTTCGTTCCTGAACACAGAGAAGAGAAAGGAAGTTTGGCAGGAGAGCTGAAAAAAAACCTTGGACAAAAGACAGTGCTATTGCTGTGATCATCACAGTGACTATTACTAATTAGCAACAGAAGTTCGGATAAAGAGGCCCAACGTTAAGCATGGCCTTTAGTATTAGATAAAGTACGGATTTCCAGCAAATCTTTATGTGTCTTAAGTATCATGATTGTGAGATTTAAATACTGTCGTTACAGTGAAGGAACTCTTGGGTGATACGTGTGTAGAATTTAAAAGTTACTTCACTTATGCACACACTAAAGATGCTTCTATGGCCATAAGTTGAGAAGAAACTCCTTTTGTGTCTCTGATGTTCCAACATCTGTGACAATGCCAATGATATGATGACATCAATACATATATGTTTAATTAATTAATTAATTTAATATTCATCAGTAAATACTAAAGACACAAATTGACACCGGCCATGAAGACCTACTTCTAAGGCAGGGGATACAGCTGGGTGTAGAGCACTTGCTTGGCATGTGAGAGGCATTGGGTTCTACCTCCAGCACTGAGAAGAAATACCCCATTACGGGAGCTACTTCTGGGTACACTGTAGATTACTTTAGCGCCCAAGCCATAGTCCTATTGACGCAACTATTCCTAATTCTCTTGAATTTGTAGTGCCCTAACCATCAAGTTGAGATGTTAAATTGGTCAGTCAGCTCTAGAAAATTCATTAATTCTTAGAGAACTCAGGCCCCCAAGAGCAGTTCCAGAGGGATTCAAGACCTATGTTGACCTGCTCAACAACACATCCTTGGATTGGATTTCTCTATTTTCCATTTCATCGCTGCCCATTCTCTTACTGCATTTTACATTTTCAAATAAGTCATCTCCACCCAAGTCCTTGTCTCAGCTTAAGAAAATACTAGCTTAATACAGAAACCCAAATTTAACCGCAAGCCTTCACATTTTATGGCCAGCCAATGAAACTTGAAGCCTTTCAGAACAGATTGCTTTCCTACTTAAAAATACAGGATTCCACCCTCTGCTCTGGATTATGAAGAATTTACTGAAACTGGCGTATCTTGACATGGACCATTCAACCCTCACGTAAGGTAAGTGTCACAGCCAAGTGTTAGCACTGGCATTTGGGGACCTTGTTCCTAGCTTGGCTAAGGAAGCTTCAAAGTTCCAAAAGGAACAAGGGACACTCCTAATATCCTTGGAAAGCTTAAATCAAGCTATTATTTGAAATGGAGTGTTTTTAATAAAGTCAATATTAAATCAATAAGAGTCTCCAACTCTTTACAAAGAGACAGGGAAGAGTTGGGAAGAAAGGATAGCACAGTGGTTAGCTGTGAGGGTCTTTGCTGGAGCCAGGGACTCTGCTCGGGCCTTGTTCTTCATGGAAGCCTTCTTTCCCAGGCTGCTCTGAAGAGCCCACAACTAAGAGCCAGGAATGACACAGACAGGCTCTCTGGAACTTGAAATACTTTCCTTTCCAATCATTTGCAGTGAATCGTAATAGGTTAACAGCTTGACTATATTAGTCACTTTGAAAGTGTGCTCACTACTCCCTTCCTGGGATAGGCACCAATAGTTCCAGCAACTCTGGAGACTAAAGTAGATAGATCACCTGAGCCCCAAAATTCAAAGCCAGCCTGGACAAATAGTAAGAGTACCACCTTAAAGAAAATAAAATTCAACCCAAGGTCAATAACTGCTGGCAGGTCAGGTCCAGAAATGACCCAGTTACATTTTTCATATTTTAAAATATTTGAAAGCAATTGTAGCTTTCATGAAAGTTGAAAGCAGAAGATATTTGTCTGGGTGTTCTAGTTTCTTCTCTGTTGCTGTAGTAAAGCACTCTGAATAGGAGAAGAAATAGTTTACTTCAGCTTACAAGTTACAGTCCATCACTGAAGGAAGTCAAGGCAAGAACTCAGGCAGGAACTTGATGCAGAAACAATGGAGGAATACTATCTGCTGACTTGCTCACAGGTCCATGTTTAGCCAACTTTCTTATACAGCCCAGGACCACCTTCTCAGGGAATGGTGCTGCAAACAGTGGGCTGAGTCCTCCTACATCAATTAACAGTCGAGACAATCCCCAATAGACATAGTCAAATCTGATCTATGCAATCACCCTTCTCATGTGACTCTAGGCCATGCCAGGCTGACAGTTAAAGCTAACTAGGACAGGTATGAATTCTTAACATGGGTCAGAGAAGACCAAAATTTAGATGTTGAAGCTGAATAAAGATATCCCAAAGAACTGTGATGAGTTTAAATCACAATGGCACCAGCAAAGACTACGTACTCAGCAGAAGAGACAACTGTGGTGGATAACAATTCTCTGTCTATTTCAAAAGGGATTTTGGATGTCACCAAAGAAAAGACATGATAAATGACCGAGGAGATAAATATAGCAGTTATCTTAATGTGATTGATGGTCGTTATTCAGTCTATACATGTATTGAAATTACATATCATACCCCATACATACATAGTGATGTGCCAATTGAAAATACTACTTACAAAAAAATCAACATAATCTATTAGCTATTAGTTAAATATAAATGAAAATACATGACTTATATCTTCATATTGATGAGGATGGCTAACTTTAAAATAGAGATTTCATTTGGATGTGGACCTGCAGTTAGTCAGCCTCTTGTGGCGTGCTGGTGAGAATGGAAATGGTACAGTCACACTATAAGAACAATTTGGCAGGTTGTGATAAAGGTAAATGCACACATACAATACAATCCAAAAATTTTGTGACGTGAAAACCTCCCCTACACAAGCTCTTGTCTATAAATGTTTATGACATCTTTGTTTATAATCATGCCAAAGTGCCAAACAACAAATCACTCTTTCTCAGACAAATAGATTAATTCTAGTGTGGTGCAGGTGTATGATGTAAAATCACTCACAAAAATGGCTGAGTATTGACACATGAAACAGAATTGGCAGATCTCAAATGCAGTATGCTATGCGCTAAGCAAATGGAGCAGGCTCCAAGGCTAGCTATCCTGCATCTTTATGTGGCATTCTCTAATAAACAAAGCCTTAAGGTCGGAAAGCAGAGTGCTCAGGAAGGTCTGAGGCTGGCATCGAGTTGACTGACCAGCACATGAGGGAGTTCTAGGGGATGATACAGTTCTTCACTATCTTTACTTCGGTGGTAGTGGTTGTAGCACAACCATGTGTACTCTGCACTAGTGATACTATTTGGTGATACCCAGTGTCCCCCAAAAGTCTGTGTTAAAGGCTTTATTGTTGAACATGCCATTGAGAAATTCCTTTCACAAAGACCTAGTGAGTGGGTACACTTGCTCCTCTATTAAAAAACCAAACCAACGAATGTATGGCTACATATTAAAGTGAGTGATCTTGGAATAAAAGTAGAAACTGACAGAAACTGGAGAAATAAAACTGCAACACAGTGAGAGATGCAAATACGCCTGCCTCCCAGCTGCACAGCCAGCGGAGCGGAACCTTCCCTCTGCGGAGGGGAGGGTGAAAGAGAGACTCCCAACAAGCTCTGTCGCTTATGGACACTGGCAAGCCTAGCAATTGGACTGTCACCACCCTACGGGCTTGTACCCTAAGTAGGTAAATGTCTTAGTTAGGATTTACTATTGCTGTGAAGAGACACCATGACCACGGCAACTCTTACAAAGGAAACGTTTAATTATGGCGGCTTGCTTACAGTTTCAGAGGTTCAATTCGTCATGGCGGGGAGCATGGCGGCATGCAGACAGGCATGGTACTGGAGAAATAGCCAAGTGTCCTACATCTTGCAGGCAACAGGAAGTTGACTGACTTCCTGGGCAGTACCCTGAGTATATGAAACCTCAAAGCCCACCCCCACAGTGACACACTTCCTCCAACAAGGCCATACCCATTCCAGCAAAGCCACACCTCCTATGAGTGCTACTCCCTGTGAGATTATGGGATTATGGGATTATGGGGAGCAATTACATTCATACTACCACAGTAAGCATTTACTATCTGCATAAAGGCCTGGCTTTGGAAAGAAAGTCATATCATCTTCTTGAAAACCCTCCGTGGGCAGAGCCAGGACCACCTTGGGAAGGAACGTACAGCGTGAGTTTGGCTAGCTCTGAGAGTCAGGAACTCATGTACTCCTGTATCTTCAGGAGTCAGAAACTCATGTACTCCTATATCTTCAGGAGTCAGAAAATCATCTACTCCTATATCTTTGATCCCACTGCCCAGGCTCAGTGGGTAGCTTCCTCACAAACAAAACTGGCCTCAATAGAGGGACTGGTACAAATGTGGGGAGAGCTCTAGACTGTACGGAATAGGTGTTGTGACAGAGAAGAACGGTGAGTGTTGCCTTCAAGAACAGGGCATGGGCACCTGCCCTGTGAGACAGGATATGTGATTACTCACAAGTGGACCCATGCATCTACCACAACTAAAGACCCTCGCTCACACGGGTCCCCATAACCTTTCCCCAGGACACCTATCACCAGCAAGGCAGGAAATGAGGGCATTCTGGGGCAATCTTGAGCAATGCTGATGTTCCAGCTGTGCCCCTGATCCTGAGATGCAGAGTCAAAGACGACCCAGTCAAGATCCTCCCTGAATGCTTGCTGTGTCATTGATACTGGGGAGCCTCTTGATTGAAAGGAATTCTGCCAGAGATAACTGTGACCCACTCTCCTTCGCTTCCTATGGGGGTAAAACAGATGAAAGAATTAGGGAAGAAAAGCTATGAACCCATCCCCAGGAATGCAATATAGAGCTGTGGCTGTGAGGTCCTGACCACGGGTGGGCATGTGCACATCAGAATCAGAAAAACACTACAGATCTCTCCATCAGCACACCTCTGCAAGTCCCCACCACAGGAAGCTCCTACACCTTGATTAATCATGTAGTATTGACAAAAACTGCCACACAGACAGGGTTTTAATTCCTAGGCAGCTTCTAGCATCTAGACCTACACCAGTGCTACACACACACACACACACACACACACACACACACACACACACACACACACACACGTGACCAGTATTAAAGACCCTGACAAGTAATAAAGTCAGTATTAGCAGTACTTGAGAAAACATCCATCACCTAGTAGGGGACCTCCATTGTAGAAATAACCACGTCAGTTGTGGCTCACATGCTCTGTGGTGTAGACCACACCTGCCTGAACTGCCGAGGTGTTCACACTCTTACAAGACCCACAGAAAATCTCCCTGCAAGTTCCTTTCTGTGGGGTTTTTAAATTGCAAATCCACACTCCCTTCTGCTGTAGGGTTTAAGTTATCTCTTACTTGGGTGTGTTGTGACGGCTTGCCTTTTCCCAGGAGTGGTATATTTTGTTAAAATTGTGGGGCTCTTCACTTCGGCTCCGGTCCATGCTATAACAAACCTCACTACTCACAGTGAAAGAATCCACAGAAAGATTCTACTATTGTCCCAGCTAGCTTTCCATTGCTGTGACGAACACCATGACCAGAAGCAGCTTAGGAAGGAAAGGGTTTATTTTTCTCCTGACGTTTCTCCAGCCCAGCTGATCACTGGTGGAGGCACGGCCAGGGCAGAGGTGAGACCTGTGGAGGGAAACTCATTACTCATTTCTCTCCCTGACTGCCTCAGCTTGCTTTTTTATACAACTCGGCACCACCTGCCCAGGAGTGGGCTGGACCCTCCCACATCAATCAATCAAGAAAATGCCCTACAACCATGTCTACAGGCCTAGCTGGTGGTGGCAATTCTTCCACATTCCTTCTTCCCAGATGACTCTAGTTTTTGTCAAACTGACAACAACAACAAAAAACCAAACAGACAAACAAAAAAAGGTGCAACTATGGAGTTCACTTGGAAAGGAAAAGTTCAGTACTGCATAATAAGCTAATACCCTAGGACACATCTTCAGGAGAAAACTGCTTACCAAGAACGTCCTCTAATTCAGAAATAAACCCAACACATATACAGGCACCTACTTTCAAAAACCCTGTCAAAATGTACTGTGAAGAAAAGACTTCATCCTCAGCAAATGGTATTGAGAAACCAGGACAGTCACATGTGGGTGAATGAAAGGAGATTCCTAGCTCTCACCCCATGGGAGAGTCAAACCAAAACGAACCAGAGACCTCAGCCTAAGATGTGAAACTCTGCAACTGCTAGGTAAAAACACAAGGAAAAGACTTCAAGACACAGGCATAAATAATAGCTTACTGAACTGACTCTACAGCAAAGGGAAACATTACCAGAGTCAAAAGGCAACTTACAGAATTGCGAGAAATCACGGCCAACCATTGATATGACAAGGGGTTAGTATTTCACATAGACAAAGAGCACTAGACAGGTATTTGTTCTCAACACTCTGACCAGTTATGAATCCCCATTTAAACCACCACCCACTGCTCAAAGAAATTTACCTAAGGTTGAGAGCGGCACCAGTCTATGGGTCCAAGCATCAATATCTAGAAAACACTTAACAGCATGCCCATTTAACAAAATAACTTTAAAAAATGTGCTCCCATGCCCCGTATCTTCTTCATCCATGGATATTTGACCATATTCAGTACCAGGCATGAATTTCCCTTCCACGGAGTAGGCCTCAATAGTAATTAGAAAGTGATTGGTTGCCCCTCATATGCAGATATTAGTCTCAAGTCTTTTATGTGTTTAACTTGGAGTCCACGTGGGTGCTGTTTGGGGAGTATATTAAGGAAACACTATTACCATTATGTGAAAAAATATGACTTAATAAAGCTTCTATTGCCTTCCAAATGTCTCTGTTCTGTGCTGACTTTGAATATCTGAGATGATAAAAGAAACATACAAAATGGTGTTTCCCTGTCGTCTTCATCGGGGTGGCCTAAAGAGGATGGAAAGCAGCTCCAACACCGATCCCATGGCCCTATTATCCCGCCACTTACAGTATCTCAACAGCAGGCGTGTTCTGTGGTCCCCTTCATCCCTCCCAATGATCAGATCAGGATGTGTGCTTAAATCTGATTAACAATTACTCCCCACTGACCACATTGTTAAGAAAGGGAGGCATACAATGATATTATAATCACTTTAAAACTTCCTGTGTGCTGATATCATTTTATTTTGAGCAAAAATCATCTGTTGAAGAAAGTCTTTAGTTTAAAAGACATCCCAGTGGAGGCTAGTGCTGGACACACACAGGTCATGCAACCAGTTCCCTTTGGGAGACAAGGAGACTTAGCAAAAAGTTCCCAACACCTACATGAGCATGTTTAAAAATTTATATTCTTATTTTTTTAAAGTACTAGGATCACATGTTGTAAGAGCACAGCTGTGCAAAAAGAACATCTTAAAAAGAAAGAAAGAAAGAAAGAAAAAGAAAGAAAGAAAGAAAAAAAGAAAGAAAGAAAGGAAGGAAGGAAGGAAGGAAGGAAGGAAGGAAGGAAGGAAGGAAGGAAGGAAGGAAGAAAGGAAGAAAGGAAGAAAAATAAAAAAAAAAATCTGCCCTCCTGGTCTTGTTCTGAAAATACCCTGCTCCCTCCCTGAAACCAACTGACATTCCTCAGGAAAATCTTCAACACTGAGCATCGTGATGCTGTGATCATGGGGTGACTGGGAATGTAGATGCTTCACCATCCTGAAAGTGGTTTGGTTTCGTTTCGTCTTGGAGCTTAGGACTGAATGGCTGGGAAATCCTACAATTCTCCACCAGCACTACATCACTCAGAGCAGGTGGCAGTATGAATGTAGCAGGCAGCTTAGAAACTGTACTTCTCTGCATGAGTTGGACAACAGGAGTTAGAAATGTAGAGCATGTAAGGAAAGGCTGTGTACACAGTAAATTTAACAACAACAAAAGCATTAAAACTAAGCCCTGAGCACCATACTGTTGCCATTTAAAGACTGGTGTAATTCTTTTGATTGTACCATTATATTCTTTTAATTTGAATATTTATTCTATTTTATGTGTATGGGTATCATGCAGGCATGTAAATACATGCATGCAGTGCCCATGAAGACCAGAAGAGGGCGTCAGATCCCTCGGAACTGGAGTTACACACAGTTGTGAGCCACCATGTGGGTGCTGGGAATCAAACCCAGATCCTCTGGAAGAGCACCCAGTGCTCTTAGCTGCTGAGCTACTCCTCCAGATGCTGTGTCATAAGTTATTTTGATAAATGACATAGGCTATCTCCTAGGGGTTCAGCCAATATGCTTTTTTTGACCAAATCATTCAGTAGTTATTCAACTCTATGATGCTTTTTTGCATTTTAAATGTTATTTTAATGGATACAATAAAAATATAAAATTGTTCATTTTTGAGATCAAGGCAGACAAAAGTCCAGCATGGATGGGGGACTCCTGAGGCCACACCCCTAGCTGAGGAGCTTTTTTGTTTGTTTTGTTTTTTTGTTTTTTCAAGACAGGGTTTCTCTGTGTAGCTTTGCGCCTTTCCTGGAACTCACTTGGTAGCCCAGGCTGGCCTCGAACTCACAGAGATCCGCCTGGCTCTGCCTCCCGAGTGCTGGGATTAAAGGCGTGCGCCACCACCGCCCGGCCAGCTGAGGAGCTTTTGACAGCTGATGGCTGTTGGGGAAGGAGACTTGTTTTTTTTTGGGGGGGGGTGGCCTCGGGGGGGGGTGTGTGTGGCCACTCAGAAGTTGCTAATGCTTAGTGGATGACCCTACCTCATACCAAAAGCACTGATTGGACTCAGTGGGTTATAAAAACCAAACAAAGCCGGTCGGTGGTGGCGCACGCCTTTAATCCTTGCCCTTGGGAGGCAGAGGCAGGCGGATCTCTGTGAGTTCGAGGCCAGCCTGGTCTACAGAGTGAGATCCAGGAAAGGCGCAAAGCTACACAGAGAAACCCTGTCTCGGAAAAAAACCAAAACAAACAAACAAACAAACAAACAAAACAATAAAGACCAAACAAAACCAGAAAAATACAAGAAATTGGGAGAGAGATGTGTTGGAGGAGTTGGAAGGGAGGCTTGAGGGATGTGTATGATAAAAATACATTATGTATCAGTGTAGCGAGAATTCTAATTGGTCTTCATAGTAAAAACCTGAAGTCAGATATCGGGGTAAATGCTGAAAGATCAGAGAAGTAAAGGAGCCAGCCACTAGAGAGACTTCTTACCTCTACAGAATCCTCAGACCAAAAGAGGCTGAGCCCCTGTCTCCTCCCACCTTATATTACTGTCTCTACCTCCCTAGTGCTGGAATTAAAGGTGTGAGCCATCACCGCCTGGCTCTGTTTCTCTTTTAGACTGGATCAATCTCCTGTAGCGCAGGGTGGCCTTGAACTCCTGATCTTCCTGTTTCTTCCTCCCAAGTGCTGGAGTTAAAAGTGTGTGCCACCATTGCCTGGCCTCCATAGTTAACTTGTGGCTAGCTCTGCATTCTGATCTCCAGGTAAGCTTTATTGGTTAGAGCACAAGCAAAATATCACCACACATATGTGTATGAAGTTCTCTAAAAATAAATAAAAGTACTATTTTTAAAAAATGCGTATTAGTGGGAATCATGTAATATTTCAAAAATGTGTATTCTTTAAGTTAACTTAAACATCTCCTCAAACACCTGTCATTTCTTTATGGGGAAACATCCAAATCCTTCCTATCAGCATTTTGAAACATGTAGTACGTTAACCACACACACTGCTTCATGCTCCTCTCTTACTGTGACTGAGTGCCCACCCATGCACCTTTCTCTGTTTCCTCCTTTCTCTGGCCGACAGTACTCATCCTTCTGTTCTCAGTTTCTGTGAGCTCAGCTTAGTTAGATTTCACATATGAGCGATATCACAGGACAGTGGACAAGGCATTACTGACAGTCCCGTATATGACTTCTCTCACCTCTGTACTCTCACGACTATTCACTAATTCTCCATGATGGTGCTCATGACATTGCCCCATGACTCGAGTTTACCTGTCTTTCTCTCTCCATCTGATGGGCTCTTTGAGGTCTGGCAATGCTTTATTCCTTTTAGGAGCCAAAGCTCTTATCATATTAATGTACCTGGGACAAGAGAGAGACTCAATAAACATTGACTGGAGGTGAGAGTGAATGAAAATCCTTCTGAAAGTTGTGATATTGGTTTGTGGTCTCCTGTATTCACAAAGGATGCCTTTTGTGCTGTTTAATCAAATTGTGTCTGGCCTCATCCTTCTTGGACTAGGTGATCCAAAGGGAATTCCTCTTTACCTCACAACTAATGAGCCATCCAGTCTCCGTCCACTGCTATGACTTTTTAAGTACACATTTGTGGAGTTTTCAAAACCATTTGGAAATGTAATTACCAAGTCTCCCACCTATATAAATACATAAGGGATGGATTTATTTATGTGCTTAGGTGTATCAACGTGTCCTGAGTTTTTTTCCCTCCAGAGTTTCCCCTTTTCCAGCAAACATTTCTAGGGCAAAGAAGGTTATGCTCTATTTTCAGTCAGTGTCCATCAAAGGAAACCTGGAGAAAATGAGCATATACCCAAGAGTCCCTTTCTCACAGGCCTTGAGTAATGACTCACTCCTGTTTACAAGAGGATTTCCCCTCATGTGAAGCAGGTGTTGAAACATTTGGACAGCTCTGCAAAACTCTTAGTGAAATGCGGTGAGCATTAATCATCAGTCTGTACAGATTTTAGAAAGTGTTGTGGGTCCTCTGAGCCACTTTCCAATCGTGGAAGAAGCTTTTTCTGTTACCTTTGACATGCTCCCCCTGTCCTGCAGCCAGCACTAATATCTTGCAATATAAGCTCAAACTCTCAAGCTGTCACCCTGGTTCAGCAGATCCTTCTTGGAGTTATGACAACTCCCAAAATTTCCCAACAAATTCACCACCAATTGAAATTGCAGACCCCAAGATTCTGTTGGTCCCTGTGCAGGATGAACATGCTGCCATTGGTCATTTCTCTGTGTGGTTCCACATGGTTGAGTTGATCCCAACACAAGTACCTGCAACAAGATGGAAGTTTATTACTGGGAAATGCTTCTTGGCCAACTCCAGCTGAAATCACCAAAGTGATCTTTTTATAAAAGAAAAAAAATAACATTTTTCATAGTGTTACCTGGAAGCAGAAAATGTTCCCATTTTTGGACTAAACACACTGCTGTTTCAAACAATGTCCAACTTGAAAAAAGGTACACAACAAGATCTAACTGGTCAGATTTCCCTTTTTTGGTAAAAGACGATATTAAACAATAAAGGGGAAGGATGCAAACCACATCCCTAAAAGAAAGCTTAGACCTACAGGGAGATAGTCAGATGCCGAGCCAAAGATGGTTTTCTATTGTAAAGACAGTAATTCTCCCAAACTTTACTTATACGGAAAAGCAAAATTGTCATGTTTCATTTTCTAACCTTGACAAGACAATTATAAATTTTATACTAGTTAAAAACATCTAAAAGACTTGAGAAGAAAAAATACATGCAAAGAGATATTCTACTACACGTAACCATTCTCACAAGACAACTACATTGTTGAGATTTTCGTCGCGGGGTATATAAGTTAACAAATGGATCTCGAGAAGAGGGCCCCCACATACACTGATGTGTGCATGGGCCCCTGGTGTCAGACATGAGTGGCAGCCGAAGACCAGTGGGAAAAGGACAATGCGCTCAGCTGAGTTTCCCGGGGATAAACCTGGAGGTGAGAATTCATATATGAAGGAGTGTATGGCCCATAGGGTATGATAGAGGTAAGTGAGACTTCAGGGTTGTCCTCGGAAAGCAAGAATGCGGGGTTTCTTCATAATTTGGCATCTTCAGTCATTTGCAAGGGTCACCCTGAAGCAACATAAATACCTTCAACCCCTTCAGAGTCCACCAAGTACATAGCCAAAGCAATGTCTAGTAGACCTAGGGCAATTGTCTGCTAAAGAGCTAGTAGGAGCATCTGGAGTCCAGCCCAGGCTCTCAAGAGAACTCCGGCATCCCCTCTGCACCAACCAGGAGCCCGCCTAGTGCCAGGCACTATTATGATCTCTTTGTGATGAGGAAGCATGGTCCTGCCTAGGGCCATGATGACACTCTAAGCGAGACAAGGAGACCTGCACGTGGGCCTGGGGTGGTGTTATTCTAATCTTTGATGGTCTTTTAATAAAAAAAAAAAAACCCAGAGCCTGATATCAGGGTGAAAGCTGAAAGAGCAGAGAAGCAGAAAAGCCAGCCACTAGTTCTTACCTCTATGAAATTCTCATCCTAAAGAGAGAGAGAGTTCCTGTTTCTTCATGCCTTATATACCTTTCTCTGCCCAGACATCACTTCCTGGGATTAAAGGTGTGTGTACTTCCCAGTACTGGGATTAAAGGTGTGTGCCACCCCTGCCTGGCTCTGTTTCCAGTGTGACCTTGAACTCACAGAGATCCAGACGGATCTCTGCCTCCTGAGTGATAGGATTAAAGGTTTGTGCTACCACTGTCTGGCCTCTATGTCTAATCTGGTGGCTGACTCTGTCCTCTGATCTCCAGGCAAGTTTATTAGGGTACACAATGTATCACTACAAGGTGGTCCACCCCAGGCTCCAGAAAAGAAAACACAGGCCCACCCGGCACCTTGCAGCACCGAGCCCATGGGCATTACTACGGTGAGCAAATGTATGAAATGATACAGGAGAGAGAGACAAAATGGTCTCTGTCCTGTGGACAGTGGCATATCTGAAGAGCTGAAAGAGATGAGGAGCGGGCTGAGGTGGGTGGCTAAAATGCCACCCAGGACCATAGTGATGTCTGGGTTCATGGCCCCGGTGTAGCCAACCATCTCTGTTGATGTCCCTAGCTCCTGATCCCACCAAAGGCTGAGAGGACAGGGCTGTACGGAGTTGGCCCCACCCCTCATTGACTGTAATACTAGAGAGAACTGGTCCCCTGCCTCTCACTGGCTCAGGTACTCAGGGGAGAGGATCCTACACCTCTC
Organism: Peromyscus californicus insignis; assembly: GCF_007827085.1. NCBI lineage: Eukaryota > Metazoa > Chordata > Mammalia > Rodentia > Cricetidae > Peromyscus > Peromyscus californicus. The sequence goes on along the minus strand of NW_026294413.1, from coordinate 77,091,988 downwards.
CTGAGCTGCACAATACAGCTGACCCTATTTGCAGGGACATGGGCCAACTGACCCTGAGGGCGTGAGAATGGGAGATCAGGTCACGCCCCTCTCATGTGTCACGTGGTAGCATGGGTGAGGGAAAGTTTCCCTCCTCCCCTCGCCCCTTGTCCCCTCCCGTAGGCAGGGGACCTGACCCAACCCTCACCAGCTTCAGCAGGCTCTATACCACGCCTGGGAAGCACCATAGAGCCAATCCTGTCGGTGGAGGTGTGGGTGAGCCAGCCTTGATGTTGTGAGCATGGGAGAGCTGTCCCCATTGCTCATCTGTCTAGTGGTGGCAAGGGTGGGGGGAGAGATGCCCTCCTCCTGCCCCTTCCATCAACCCCTGAGGCAGGTGGGAGAGCTGGCCCTGAGGTCATAAGAGCAGTAACCCTGCCTCTGCCCCTCCCCAGCTGCAGCACTCCAGGAAGTGGCCCCTACACTTCCCTGGGCAACACTGCAGAACTGGCCCTGAAGGTGTAGGTGTGGAAGAACTGACCCTGAGGACTTGAAACCCAGAGAACTAGCCCCACCCCTTGCTCCTGGCTGCAAGGGGAGAACTCGCTGGGGCAGTGCTGGAGAGCTCACCCTGGTGGCAAAGACCGGGAGAGCTGGCCAGCTGACCAACCCGGCAACTGCCCAGGCCCAGAACCAGGGCTATGTGTTGGCCCACCCCAACATCCACCCCATCTGTGATCTGCTGGAGCATGGAGGGGATGGGGAGTTGGGGGTGCAGGTGGGGGTGGGGATGGGGATGTCAGTCCTGTGGACCCAGGGCTGCAGGATCTCCAAGACACAGGGCAGCAACAGGATATCCAGGGACAGTCCCAGGGAGGAACCAGCATGGTCGATGGCGTAGCAGAGACCAGGGGCCTCGAACAGACCAATGATTCTATGGTGACAAATGCCTGCACATAAAAATGTATGGCTAGAGGGGTTTACTGAATGACTCACCATTGTAAGGATTCTGTACTTAATTACGTCATCAGCCAGCGATGGTGTCCCAGCTAAAAAGCAGGTGGGCCCTCTGTGCGCTCCCTTCTCTTTCTGCTCTCTCCTTCTGTCTGTCCTCTCTCTCTCTCTCTCTCTCTCTCTCTCTCTCTCTCTCTCTCTCTCTCTCTCCCTCTTTCTCTCCCCCCTCTCTCCCAATAAAGCTCTAAAAGGTAACCATGGCTTGTGATTCTTCAGATCAGCACTCTCCTCCGCTGGCATGGCCGTAGCTGGCATGGCTGCCGTGGGTGGCTGCCAGCCACCAGCAGCACCATTTAACCAACAACTGTGTCACACTGCAGCTTCCATGATGAGATTTTCACCTTCTTCCTTTTTTCCCCTTTTTTTCTCTTAAATTTAATTTTGTTTTATTTGGGAAGGGGAGGGAGGGGTGAGATCAGAAGGCATGATGTGAAGGACACAAAGAGTAAATTTAAAAAAAAGAGCTACTAAGAGCGTCTTTGGTCAAAAACATAAAGGATCAATCAACCTAAGGAGCTGGGTGGGGCAGCAAGACTGTTAAACAGAGACTTCTAATAAATGGTGTTAAAATATTTTATATCAATATTTTAAAAAGAAAAGGAGACTCAGACCCCCAAAGAACTCTAAATAGGATAAAACAATACAAATTTAAAAGTCAAAACCACAAAACTTTTCTAATATGTTTCAGTACAGGACAGAGTCTGGAATGTTTTGGAGTTGAGGAAAGATTTCTTAGAAGTAGTAAAAATGTTACCACAAAGACAATATTAATAAATTTGACTGTATTAAAATGTAAATGAACACTAAAGTCCTTCTGAAAACACCATTTGGAAACTCTATTATAAGAAAAGAAGAAAAAGAAAAAGACAGAACCTTGCCTCTGTTGTTGGGACCGGAGGTAGGCCTTGATTATATTTCCCTCAGGGAAGGAACTTTAGCTACAATGCGGACCACATAGCATTTTAATTTGCTATTTGCAGGAGTGTCAATCGATAAGGTTACTTTGGAATATAAGGACCCGACAGCAGGAAGTTGCCCGTGACGTTCCGTGGGGAGCAAGACCTCTGTGCATTTCTGTCAGCTTTGCTTGGCTATTTTTCGCTTCTCCTCTGTTGTACATTAAAACGATAGAGTTGAGGATGTCAAATGTGTCTTTGGATCTCTCTGTGGGTGACTAGGACAGGAAAAGGATAAGGTGGGAAGTCCAGCTTTTGGAAAAACTGGAGGGTGATGTAAGCGTGAAATTTCTTAAAGGATGCCTCGAAACAGCCACCAGACTTGTCTTGAAGCCGAAGGGCAAAGTGCTGAGTCTAATTCGAATGCCAAGTGTGCTGTTGTCCTCATGTGGATAACAATGACTGAAGCTGTGGTCAGCACCCCCTCTCCGCTCCCTGCCCCCCCCCCCCCCACAATCTGTGGCTTATCCCAATGTCCCGAGATGATGAGCAAGGTGGGGAATTTGAAGGATTCCATGTCAATTGAGGGGGGAGAAATGACGTCTGACCTCCTTACACATGCAAAAACATTAAATAAACAAACAAAAGTGTCTTCAGTAAGTAGAAGTGAACACCAAAGAAGCTGCTAAATACTGCTGACAAGGCTGTGTTTGTTCCTGACTGATGGGGAACTAGTTGAGATGATTCTAAGTCAAGATGATCACATGACAGTGAAGGTGACTTTGTTGCAGAGAAAAATGCCTTGAAGCCAGACAGGGAACATGTGTGAAAGGTTATCAGCGGAGAAGAGTGCTGTGCTTGTACATCAAGTCTGTTCTTAGACAACAAGCATTGCTTGTGAGCAATCCAGCCGGGAGGGGCTGCTGTGCAAAGGCCTGTGGTGGGGGCTGTCGGGAGGCCATCCTGAGGTTAAGCTGGTAAAGACGGATGCTGCTCTAGGTTCCATTCCCAGAACACAAAACAGGCAGTTCACAGCCATGTGAAACTCCAGTTCCAGCGGATCTGATGCCCCCTTCTGAACTTCAGAGGCACTGTATACATGTGGCGTACAGACATCCATGCCGGCACACATACGCATAAGTAAAAATGTTAAAAATAAGTAAATAAAAATAAAACAAACAAAACATGTCATGTAACAGGATGCCTCCTCATGCCTAGAACATTCTTCATGTTTTCTCGGCTGTTCCTATTGTTTCTTCTCATCTGAAAATACAGTCAACAGAGCTTTTTAAATGTGTGTGTGTACACTCATGTGTGTGTATATGTGAGTGTGTACACTTGTGTTTGTATGTATGTGTGTGCACTCATATGTATATGTATGTGTGTGTACACTCATGTGAGTATGTATGTTTCATATATGTGTGTGTATACTCATGTGTGGATGTACATAGATGTGCACACTCATGTCACTCATGTGTATGTGCTGTATGTGTATGTACACTCATTTGTGTATGTGTTGCACTCATGTGTGTGTATACTAATGTGTATGTGAATGTATGTAAGTACACTCACGTGTGTTTGCACATGTGTGTATGTGTTTGTACACTAGTGTGTATATGTGTGCATGTGTGTACACTCATGTGTGTATGTGTGTCTACATTCATGTGTGTGTGTGTGTGTGTGTGTGTGTGTGTGTGTGTGTTGGGCATGTGTGAGTGATAGTGTGTATGTGGAGGTCACAGGAAGACTTGCAGGAGTCACTTATCTCCTTCCACCATGAGAGTGTTAGGGGTTGAAATCAGCATGTCAGGTTTGCACAGCAAACATCCTTTACCTTCTGAGGTGTCTTGCTGACCCAGCCTTGTAATGAACATGTGGCGTCACAGGTAGGGACTGAGGCCGAACCAGTTACTGCTGTTGCAAAGCCATCGTGGTGCTTGGAAAGCAGAGGCACACCGCATCTTCTTCTCTGTGAAGTACTCGGTGTGCATGAGCATAAGAATACCATTGCTGATCCACGGCAGACATGCCAGGAACAGCGGTAATGCCACAGATTGCCACACAGAGGACGGCCAATGATGCCTTTGCTTTCTGGTGGCTCCATGGCTTAGCCATGTTTCATGCACAAAATTGCTCTAAGTATAACATAAAATACATTTCAGACCATGCATATTAAGTGCATAATTCATAAAACATACATTTTATGTTTAGATAAAAGTCCCAAAGCTAGAACATCTCACTTGCCCTCAAAGAATCACGGAGGAAAAAAAAAATCAAGTTTTCATTGAGATAATAGAAAAACACTAATTAAATTTTAAAAATACTTGAGGAATGGGTCAAGGCAATAGCTAAGTTAATAAAGTTCTTGTTTTACAGGAGTGAAGAGCAGAGTTTGACACCCAGAACTGGAATTTAAATGTCTGGGCATCATGGTACCTTCATAATCAATCCCAGGGCCTGGAAGGAAGAGACATGAGGATCTCTAGCGTTTGCTGGCCATCAAACCTAAGTGACTTTGTAAGTTGCAAGCTGATGAGGCATCCTGAAGCGGACAGCACCTGAACACCAGCTCAGGGTCATCCTCTGGCCTCTACATGCATGAGCATACACAAGCACACATATATGCTTCTGCACACAAATGAACATGCACATTTACAGAGAGAGAGAGAGAGAGAGAGAGAGAGAGAGAGAGAGAGAGAGAGAGAGAATGAGAGTGCATCAGAAATGTCTCCGAAGAGTAGGCAGAAAAACTGTAAAAGCCAGATAACGGGCATGACAGGGCTATGCACATTTGAACTCACAGAAACTGTAGCTAACTGCACAAGACCTGCATGTGACTGAGCCAACCAGCCATCCCTGCATTGATGAAGGAGGGGGTACATGAGGCTCCACCCTAGCTGAGGAGCTACCGACGGTTACTGGATCCTGGGCAGTAGAGAGAGTAATTTTTCTTGAGGGGTGTAACCTCTCGCCCATGAACTAATAAATAAACCGGCATCCATGTTCATGCAAGCAACCCAGTGAGCTATTAAAAAGTAAAACACAGAGACATGACATGAGAAGTGTGGAGAAGATGAAGGGATGGGTAGTGAATGTGATCAAAACATTATATGCATAGATGAAATTCTCAGAGAATAAAGAAAAAATGTTAAAGTTAACTGCAGAATAATAACCATGAGCTCTCAGCATAAAACCTGCTGTCCATACATCAGTCTTCTCTTGGGCACAAAATCCACATTGCCATACACAGCATGAGCTAAGCCTCAGTGGTGCTGGGATGTGGATTACTTTAATTTCTAGGGTTTTTTCCTCCCCCATTAAGTACATGTAACTTTAATGTTTAAAGATGAAGCCAGGACTGGAGAAATGACTCCCTGGATAAAGTACCTGCTGGGCAAGCATGGGGACCTGAGTTCAGATTCCTAGCATCCATATTAAAAGGCAAACAGCAACAACAAAACCAAGCGTGGTTGTGTGTCTTTAACCTCAGCACGAGGGTGCAGAGACCAGGAAAATCTGTGGGCTGTTGGCCAGCCACTGAAGTTGCAACAGTGAGCCCCGGGTTTAGTGAGAGAGGTTGTCTCAAAGAAAAATGGAATCCCCAAGGATGACCCCAGTCTGGGCTACTAGCAATAGTGGAGAGGGTGCCGGAATTGAACCGGCTTACCCCAGTGATGAGATCGGTGACTACCCTAACTGTCATCATAGAGCCTTTCTCCAGTAACTGATGGAGGCAGATGCAGAGATCCACAGCCAAGCACCAGTCCCAGCTCTAAGAGTCCAATCGAAGAGAGAGAAGAGGGATTCTATGAGCAAGGGTATCAAGATCATAATGGGGAAACCTGCAGAGATGACCAAACCAAACTAGTGGGAACTCATGGAGTTTGGATCAATGGCTGTGGAGCCTACACAGGACTGGACTAGGCCCTCTGCATGGCAAGACAGTTGTGTAGCTTGATCTGTTTGGGGCAGGGGGGGGGGGAGGGGGCCCTGGCAGTAGGATCAGAATCCATCCCTGATGCATGAGCAGGCTTTTTGGAGCCCACTACCTATGATGGGACATACCTTGCACAGCCTTGAGGCAGGGGGAGGGGCTTGGGCTTGCCTCTAGTAAATGTACCTCCCCATGGGAAGCCTTACCTTCTTGTAGGAGAAAATGGGGGGTGGGTTGGGAGGGGGAGGCTGAAGGAATGGGAGGAAGAGGGTGATCTTTGATTGGTATGTAAAATGAATAAAATAATTTTCTTAATAAAAAAATAAATAAAAAGAAAAATGGGGCAGAGAAGGAACTGAGGAAGACAGCCTGATGTCAACCTCTAACCTCCATCTGCATCCACACAGGCATGTGAGCAGAGCAGTTCCCACACATGCTCACAATACACACACACACACACACACACACACACACACACACACACACACACACAGAAGAAAACAATAAACTAATATAGCTGAAAAAAGGATAAAGGCAATGTTTAGCCCTGAATATGAGCTATCAATTGAATTCAAGCCAGAGTGTAGGTAGGAGTGGCTGAAAAGTGACAAAATATATGGAGAGATCTGAGAGCTTGTTTCCAAGGAAACTTAGCAATGAAGTCTTAGACCATCATCTCTGTCGAAAAGAAGAAAGGAGGGTGGGGTTTCTGTCTGCACTATGAGAAGATTAAAAGGAGGGGAAGTGAATTGAATTTTACTTTAATAACAAAGTAAACATCTTTGTTTAAAAACAACAACGACCCTGCAGCTATTGAATCTCAGCAGACAGAGCCAGCCAGGGCTGCCCGAACTGCCCAGATAAGTCCTTGCCAAGAGTGAAAGTATCAGCAAGAGGAAACGTATGCTAGTCTAAAACAAAATTAATTTCATCGCGGTATCACTGAGAACAAATTATCATGTCTGATAGCACAGTCCTTGTAAGTCAGAGGACAAAGATAAGATTCAAGTTCAAAGACTGGCCGGTTACTTGCCTTCAGTGGGCTGTTTACCCTGAACGCAGGAGGAATAATTAGGGATGTTTCCTGTGCTGTTTCTGATATTAATTAAGGCTGACCAGGGAGAGCCGATAGGAGAACAATAGCAGTGTAGCCGGTACAGATAGGAGTGCGGACTCATGTGTGTTGCCGCTTACCAAAAGCAAACTAAGGAATTTGTCGGGGGAGGATCTGATTTTCACTTGTTCGCGGTGGCTGCCGTTAGAAGAATGCAAAGCGCATCCGTTTCATGGACAATCAGTCGCCTTTCATTTTTCTATTGCTGAAAACCGGAAAGCAGAGAAATGGAAGTTCGACTGCAGAGGGACCGGGCTCTGTAGGGTGGCCAGCTCTTTGGGCAGTAGCCACTGGCTTGTGCATATCTGATTACCATTGTTTGCTCACTCACATGTGATTGTTTTTGCTGTTGGATGTGTTCAGGAAGAATGTGGAGTTGACGAAACACTCAGGAATGAAGGCTTTGGCTGTGTCTTCTCACTCCCAACTATGACTCATCCCTCTAATGAGGTTTGAGGGCAACTACGTGTCTCAGTGTATCATCTATAAAATGGGAACAGTAGCGCCACGTGATCTACCAGGGGATTTTTGAAGTCACCTAAATGAGCGTGAAGATATTTCAAAACAAATGAAGCAGTGAGAACATATGTGCATGTATATAATTTTTTTTCTCATTCTGAAAATAGTTTTGTCATACAAAACAATGAATTTCATCATGGCATTTTTATGCAAATATATCTTGTTAATGAAAGTTGGTAAATGATTTTTTTTTTTAAAAAGAAAGGAAAACATCTCTTGGGAATGAACTTTCACAATAGAATAAATCTTGTTTCTCTTGGGTGGTCCTAGACGATCTGAAGGCGAACACAGGAATGAGATCATTTTTCCAGGTCCCCTCTGGTTCTCTGACTTCATGGTGCTGAATTCTGAGGGATCGTCTGCATATATCTGCTTGATTATGGACACCGTTCTCGTCTTCAAACAGTAGCCGTGTGCCACAGTTCCTGTGCATTTCAGAAACTGGACAACACTTCTAAATGCCGACTAATGTTTAATTTGCAACTACTATAGTCCTTCCAAACCTCCAGAAATGTTCAAAAATCTTGATCTCAATTAACTGCAGGGTCATCTTTCAATTAAAATTGGCTTGAAGCCTATGCTTGTGGGAAGGCATCATAAAAGAACTACTTTCAAACACAATGACAATTGAGAGTTTCTACGAGTAGTCTGATAAACGCAGGGATGGGCACAAATGCCGAAGCCGGCTGACAGTTTTGCAGCTAATATTTCTAGAAGTCAGTATCTGTTGATCATCGTGTGTTCTTAAAACATGGTTTCAGCAAACGAAGACTAATGACTGCACTCTGGCGTGTTGACTGACCACGTGAGCAACTAATAGGAAAGTTCACCCTATATTCGGGAGTAAAGCAAGGAGCCTGTCTGTAGCTGTGTGGGCTTAGGGTGAATACTTTAGGACTCCTGACTGATGTCGTCACTTCCTGGATGACCAGCCCACCAACATTAAATGAAAGAAAATGGTCCTTTGAGTGTGTATTAATTATACACATATCTGGGAAGTTGAAAACATGGAATTTTTTGTGGGATTTCTCAATGACAGCTGGAAGTATGATTTTTCTTTACTTCAGGAAACTGAAACCTTGGGGATATTTCAATGTTTAATTTGGACAAAGTCTGTGAAAACATTCAGTGTTTATCCTGGTGCCAACTGAAGTGTGTGCTTTGGGCCCTGAGACATCATTCGGATCTGAGACGTGAATTTTCATTTGAGAAGAGGTAGTTTTGACAGGGACCAAAACACTGCCACACACGGACAGCTGAAGAGCGGCATGGAACCCTCCCATTAGTATCTCACTAATGCCTTCTTTCAAGTTCACAATGCTCGGAGGAGCTGTGAGAACTGGGGAATTAAGACTTGCCCTAAATATAAGGGTTCAGGTGCATCTGAAGAAACCGTTGCTTTCTCTCTTCTCGAGAGATTGGGTTGGAGGTTTCATTTATTTACTGAGCTACTGTGAGAGCACTGTGTGAGGTCTTCCCTAACCAGGAGACCCAGCAGAGGGCAACAGAGACCTTGAGGGCAGGTGGAGGAAGGTGGCATTTATATCATTACACTTCTTCAGCTGTTCTCAAGAGAGTCTCAAGAGAAAGGGAAGTCTCTTCCCTTCTCAGGTGACTTAGTTAGGGTTTCTATTGCTGTGAAGAGACGACACCATGTCCAGGACAACTCTTATAAATGAAAACATTTATTTGGAACTGGCTTACAGTTTTGAGGTTTAGTCCATTGCCATCATGTCAGGAAACACAATGGCATGGTGCTGAAGAAGTAGCTGAAAGTTCTACATCTGGATCCACAGGGCCACAGGAAGAAAGAGTGAGACACTAGGGCTGGCTTGAGCATCTGAAAGCTCAAAGCCCACCCCCAGTGACACACTTCCTCCCACAAGGCCACACCTCCTAATGAGCCTATGGCGGCCATTTTCATTCAAACCAACACATGAGGTGTGTACTTTTTCTCTATTTACTTTATCAGGCAGTCTTGTAGAAGTTCCTCGTCTCTTCATGTTATGTTCCCAACTTCACTCCTGTGTTTTTCCACAACTATTTTGGCATCTTAAAATGGTGCTCCTTCAATACAGAGAATGATGAAGTGGATTTGAGGAAGGCAACAATTTAGGCAAGGAAGCCGGATGATACAGGTGAAGCAGAACTGGGACATAAAGTGGTCTGGAGATTGCTGTGTGGAAGAAGGTATTTCTTGACGCTGAGGAATGAGAAACTAGTAGAAAAGGGACTTGACTTGGTTCTATGTACCAGGACTCTCCCAGCAGAGCTCAGAAAAAAAAATATATATATCCTTATGTGGCTCTGCTGGCAATGGAGACCTGGGCCAGCAGGACAGCATGTAGCTAGCTCCCTGTCCCTGGGAACATACTCACTCACAGCAGCCATCTATCTGCCTGTATCTCTGGTGTGCAAGGGACCTGCTTGTAATTCCCATCTTCGCGTTAATGTGAACCATGATAGTCTTCTGAGTCAACACCACTTCTCCACAAAACAAAGTCTGGTTTAGCCAAAGAGCTGAAGCTTCAAAAGAAAATTTGTATGGAGACCCAACATTCAAAATATCTTAATGTCCTGGGTGGGATGATAGTGTAAGACGTACTCACTCCTGTGAACAAGGCATTGCAGAGACCCCGTAACTTGTCGGCTACTGAGACCTCTCACTTACGACCTTCTGATGTCGTTGTGAGTAACGTACCGTCGGGCTTCAGTATTCCTGTAGCCTGTACAGAAACAACCCGCGGATTGTGTCTGTCACTTACTAGGTGCCTATGGGGTGACAGGCTCTGACCTAGTTGCAGGGATGAAGTGATAAGTCAGAGAGCTATGACCTCTGACCTAGGAAAACGGCTGGAGTGTGATGCAGCTTTGGGGAAATGAGCAAGGGACAGCCAAAGCATCCGCATCGCCGTTCCACCCCCTCCACCTTCTCGTTGACGCTGTCTTCAGTGGTCTTAGGTCACCCTCTCAGTAGTTCTTCAACAGTAAGGCTGACTGTGGAAGGGGAGACGACTGAGCGCGCCACAGACCTTCAGAGAAAGTCTTGGAAGCGTCAGTCCGCTAGAGCTATGCATGCACAAGGTTCAGAAGGCCCATGCTGCATGGACCGGAACACACTTCCTGGTTACGGACGCCACTGGATGTGGACGTGAGACAATAGAGAGCATCCCTGAGTTAACTCTGGACCATAGCAGATCCAGAGCCCATTTAAATGAAACGTGCCTTGGGAAAATAGGTATGTGGCCCAAGGAAGAGTAAATGTCTTTATCTCAAGTGTGATGGGCAGAGGTGGGGGAGGGGAGTTTGCCTAGGTACAAGAACACAATGGGAAAGCCACATTAGAGAGCAGTTGAGCTAGAGACAGAATGGCCTCCATTTATGTATTCTGTCAGGTGGAGCTAGGATCCACGAGTGAGCATTAACGGGAAGAATATTTGTTTCCAATACAAAGGAGATTTTTGCCATAATTATAGTGTTCCACATTTGGAGTGGGCTGCCTCAAAAAGGAGTGAGTACCCTTACTCATTGAAAACATTCGAGTTAGGATTAAATCACCTTCAATTAGGGTGATGTAACCAGACTCCTGGGACTGTTTTAATAGGCATCTGCTGTGCTCCAGCCACACTGAAGCTGAAAGACAGCAAAGGAAAACCCATCCTCCAGGGAAAAAATTCACAGTGTACGGACAGGCACGGGAGCAGACCTTTGTCAAGGTGTGCCCAGAAAAACATGGGTCAGATTCTGAGAGTTCAAAGCAAATGGGCTCTCGGTTCTGTTTCAGATTCAAGATTCTCCAGTTCCACACCTTGAAATCAATCCTATGGATGCATATGAGATCTTTCTCTTCTTGCAAAGCATTTTTTTAATTGTATTTATTTGTGCGCGTGTACAGAGTGTTTATATAAACACATTACATATATTATGATAAAATCTTCCCATTTTTTCATCTGATTAAGGGAAAACCCTCCCCCTGCCATTGTGGGCACTTTGCCATTTTGTCATCTTGAAATGATTCGCCTCTCTGTCTGCTCGACTTTGTAAGAACTCTTGAGAGGAAATCATGGAGGCCGGAGTTCTAGTGGGCCACTTATGCTTATGCCTCTGACATGGTAGAAAAGAAACACCTGGCCAAAATGCCCCTGGGTAGCTTTGTGGGGGGGCTTTGGTAAACTCCTCACTAGCAATCCTGAATTGGAAGGACAGAAACAGGGCACGCTGGACGAACTTCGGATGAACTGGGCTTCACATTTGAGCACAGTATAGAACATTTGCTCAAAAGTGCCATCGGTATATGGTGGCTGGATCCTCTAGGCCTCCATCTTCGGGACAGGAATCTTGTATGCTCACTTTCCATTTTACTAAAAGGGAGGGGCAGCTCCGTTTGTCCTGAGGCCCCCAAGAGATCACGGCATTAACACCACAAGAAGACCTGGGGCTTCTTTCAGCTTCTGAAGAGCGTCTGGTGACTTCTACTAGCCAGGTTTTCTCTTATCTACCCATGGTACCCACAACTCTTGCAAATGACTGTTCATTTTCTCTAAGCTTTGCACCCACTTCTATGCTTCCCTGAAAAACCTAAACAGGTCTACGGGACTAGGAAGGAGGTAGAGTTGAGACAGAAACTACTTGAGAAAAAGAATTGTTCTTTACTCTCCTCAGAACTGTGACAATGTACCTAGCAGAAGCAACTTATGGGAGAAGATTTCACGTAGGCTGTGTTTCAGGGAATGTTCCATGGCAGGGAAGACACAGTGGCAAGATGGCTTGGGAGCTAGTGGTGTGGCTGGTTCCTATCCTGATGGATCAGGGAGCAAAGAGTTCAGATCAGAACCAGAAGCTGATTCCACCTTCCAGGCCTGTACCCTCAGCAATACACTTCCGCTAGCTAGTACACAATGTCAAAGGTGCTATGAAGGTCCCCAAACAGCACCATTATCTGGGGACTGGATCTTCAAATACAGGAGCCTAATGAGGCATTTCATATTCAAACCTGAACAAATGTTTCCCTTCTGCTCAGGCATTTGATTTCTATTGTCTTCAGCAGACCAGGTGTGGGGACATGCACCCATTGCCCATTGGGGGCAGATCCTCTCCCATCCAGAGCTAATTTTTTTGTTTGTTTGTTTTCGTTTTTTCAAGACAGGGTTTCTCTGTGCAGGGCTAATTTATAATCTAGTTTAGAGATCACAATTTAATAAGAATCTTCTTTCTGGCAACCATAATGAAGTGTTCTTAGAAATGATAAGAGGGCTGAGGTTGAAACTGTGCATTTCAATAACTGTCCATACACATCAGTAAATGTGGTGGTTTGAAAGAAAATGGCCCCCAAAGGGAGTGGCACCTACTAGAAGGTGTGGCCTTGTTGGAGTAGGTGTGGTCTTGTTGGAGGAAGTGTGTCACTGTGGAGGTGACCTTCGAGGTCTCATATATGCTCAAGCCACACTTAGTGAGTCAGTCTACTTCCTGTTGCCTGCTTATCAACACGCAGCAGCGACCTCTCTCGCACCATGCCTGCCTGCATGCCACCATGTCTTTCCATGATGATAATGGAATGAAGCTCTGAACTGTAAGCCAGCCATCACAATGAAATGTTTTCTTTGTAAGAGTTGCTGTGGTCTTGGTGTCTCTTCACACCAGTAGAAACCCTAACTAAGACACCATCCCTACTAAAACTAGATTTGAGAAAGGGGTAAGAATTAACCAGATTAGGATGAAGCTGGATGGGCAGGTGACAGTGATCCTCAGTGCCATAAAGTATTCACTGCTTCTGGCCAATGTGAGTGTAGCAGAAAGTTCTCAAGGACCCTAGAAAGAAATGCTTTTGGGAGCACATGGTACTAACAGGAAGCTAAATAAATACTTGAAATGTTCATTGAGGGTTCCTATTTCTAACAAAGATGAAGTAAGAAGCACCAAGCCTCAACATAGCAGCTAAAAGAGTCAAAGAATGTGGAACACACATGTGTAACTTATTTTTAAATGTATCTAGTGTATAAAATTTATATTTACATATAAATACTTTAAAATATGTTGTTTATATTAACATTATGATGCATTATATTTATAGAGATCATTCATGAATTTCTTATTTTTAAATGTTCCCACTTGCCAAAATTTCTAATGGCAAAATCAAAGCTGTCAGCATTTTGAAATCTTTGGTGACACACATGTACAGGGTGGAAAATGATACCTTACACTAAGGCAGCAGTGCTTCTTAACCTATGGGTCATGAACCCTTTGGGGATCAAATGACCCTTTCACTAAGACCACCAGAAAACACAGATATTTACATTATGATTTATAACAGTAGCAAAATTACAGTTCTGAAGTAGCAACAAAAATAATTTTCTGGTTGAGGGGATCACCAGTATGAAGAACTCTACTAAAGGGTCACAGCATTAGGAAGGTTGGGGACCACTGCTCTAAGGCTTGAGAGCAGCAGCCGGTCAAACCATGGTAGTGTCTGCTTTCTCTCTCACTTGGGTGCTCTGCGAGGAAGTGCCCCTTTCATGGTCTCTCTTCTTCCACTTTGTTAGTATTTTGTGCTTTCTTTTCTTTTTTGGGGAGTGTGGGGGGGTGGGTAGGCAAATTTACTATTCAGAATGTTCCCAAATACAAGTCTAAAGTGCTGGCTAATGTATCTAAATGCAAGAGGGCTCTGTGTGCTTTAAGGAAAAAGTAGATATATTCAACAAGCTTTATCTGGTTAGGAGTTATAGTAGTATTTGTATACCCGTGAGTTCAAAACAAAAGGGTCAGCAATATATATACTCTAACCCTACATTTCCCCAAGGGCAGAGATGCAATGTTCTTTAATGTGCAGTTCATGGTGACTTTATGGAACATAAACATGTCACATAATGAAAACTGACTCTTTGTACATATGATTTTCACCTATGTGTATAATCATTTTACATTTTTATGTTTATTTTGTATAGTCTTCTTTATTATTATATGTGCATATATGGTTTGGGGGATATTGGATAGATGTGGTGCACAAAGGACTGAGTGAACTAAAGGAAGGAAAAGCAGGTCCTCCTGAGAGAGCAGTCCCTTTTGGCCATTTTCTTAACTAAGGGTGTTAGTTATTATTATTACACAGAGCTGTGTTATTCATTAAGTGGCACTGTTTACCATTCAAGAAAAGCCATGAGGTACAACAAAGCCCACTGTAAGAGTTTATTAAGGAAAGATGTGCTTAGGCCTATGGAAATGGTTGTGCAAGAAGAGAAAGGAAGAAGGAGAGGGGGGAGGAGTCTGTGACCCGATTTTTATGGATTCCCCCACACATGCACATATGGGCTTACATAGCTAAGTCACACATGCAAATAGATTAGGTGATCACGCTGCCTGCAAATTACATAGGACATAAGGACCCAGGATGACTAAGCCTCTTGCTTGGCTACTAGACAGCACATGTGCAGTCATGCAGCTGGGGGAGTGGCCAGGCATTCCAACAAAGGGTACTTGTTAATTCTGGGTAATGACTGAAGGTTGGGCTGGAGGGATGGATAGAGACTAGGAGATCTTTTGGTGGTTGTGCAAGGCTGGTGTGAAAAGGAGAAACGCAGCAGCTGTGCATCAGAGTTCAGTTTCTGAATCCCTGTGTGGGAGGTTGGAAACCTTTAGACAAACTCCCTATGGGCTTGTGTATTTAAACAAAAGACCTCCAGTTGGTGACGCCATTTGGGGAGGTTTGGGAGGTGTGGCCTTGTTGGAGAAAGTGCGTCAATGGAGGTGGGCTTTGAGACTTTAAAGACACAGCCATTTCTAGTTTATTCTTTGCTTCATGCTTTCAGTAAAGGTTGTGAACTCTCACCATCCTGCTCAGCTGCCATGCCTTCTTCTTGGGACCACACTTCCTCACCATGATGGACTCACCCTCTGGAACTGTAATCCTAAATAAACCCTTCCTTCTAGAAGTTGCCGTGGTCATGGTGTCTTATCACAGCAATGGAAATGTAACTATAAGCACACTATAACCTCTCCTGGTTCAGCAGTATTAGGGAGACAGGGAATTACTGAAGGGGGAATTTAATCAACCACAAGATGACTGAAATATTTGCAAGCTTATGGGTCAGACAATTGGATACTGCCCAAGACTACCTCATAAAGTCTATAAGGATCTCAATCAAAAGCTGGGAAGACTTGAGACACTGGAAAACAGAAGTGGACTGGATTTAGTTAAATTCATGATCTAGCTCCATCTCAGCTTGAGTTCTAATTAAATCTAGGAATTGAACACTTTATAAGGAGACTATTATTAACTTGTATGCGAAGTCTCATATAAAATTTAAGACAAAAGCAAAATTAGATAGCTAAAGAAACATGAGAAGAATGATCAAGACCAAAAAATAGAGCAGATTAGTGGATAACTCCTGAAAGAATTAAGAGGGTGGAAAAGATGGAAAGAACGATTGAAAGATGAGTAATTTCAATAGAAAATTGGAATTTATAAAAATAAACATCTTTTAGAGCCCAAACATATAATACCTAAAACTAGAAACTTGGTAGATGAGGTCAAGAGCAGAAACATGGTGAAAGGGTATAAAAGAATTTCAAACCCTGGGAGAAAAAAAAAGGAAAATAATGAAACACAGTGTCAAAGACCTGTAGAATGCAGTGAAACAAATGTCTATGTGTTTTCAAGTGAGAGAAGAAAGAAAAAAATCAAAAGTGGTATTTGAAGAGACAACAGATAACATGTTTTTAGCTGAAACAGAATTACATCACTTTCCCCTTGCCCACTCCTCCCTCCAACCCCTCCCAGTGGCTCTCCCTCAAATCCCTCCCAGGCTTCCCCACACTCAAGTGAATAGACTCTTTTTCTTCTATTACTATTGTTACACTTACACACACACACACACACACACACATATACACCAGCTATACCTCTGACAGAAGATTAATATCCAAATTGTACAAAGAACTCAAATAACCAAGAGTCAAGGAACAAACAACCCAGTTAAAAATAGGGTAGGGGTCTAAACAGAAAAATTCTCAATAGAAGAAATAAAAATGGCTTAAAAAAAAAAAACTCAAAAAGTGGTGGTGACCATGTAGTTGCAATCATCATCTTAGGGAAATGCAAATTAAAACAACTTTGAGATTTCATCTCACCCCAGTCAAAATGGTTAAGATCAACAAAACAACAAACACTGGCGATGTTGTGGAGAAAGTGGAGCCCTCTTTCGCTCTTGGTGGGAATGCAAATTGGTTCAGAGGCTCTGACAAAAACTGGTATGGAGAATTCTCACAAAACTAAATAAATCTACCATATGACCCAGCTATCCCACTCCTTGGTGTGTGTCCAAAGGACTTGATATCACACTTCACAGATAACATGTTCAGCCATGTTCATTGCTGCTGTATGCACAAAAGACAGAAAATGAAAACAACCTAAATATCCTTCAGTAAATGAATGGATAACAAAAAAAGTGGTACTGTGGGGGGACGCACTCCACTTTTTCCCCAGGGTACTCTTGAGTAGGGAGAGATAAGAGATTGAGATAGAAATATAAAGGTCAGAGAGACAGATAGAAACACAGGATAGCCTCAGGAGGGCCTGGATCAAAACCCAGTAGCCCCTTCTGTCTCTGCTAAAGGGCTATTTATAGAAATGCCAAGGAGTGGATCAAAAGACCTCCCCCTAGCACAACCAAGTGCAAACCCTTCCAAATACCTGGTCACATGGTCAATTCATCCCCTTATGCAACCCTGCTGTGTAAAGCAAGCTCAGATCTGACGAGGAAACCTTTGTGGGCTCCCACATGGTACATAAACACAACAGAATATTGTTCAGCTGTAAGAAAAACTGAAGTCATTACATTTGCGGGTAAATGGATGGACCTCAATACTATATTGAGTGAGGTAACCCAGAGCCAGAAAGACAAACACCACACCGTCTATCTCATCTGAGGTTCCTAGCTCCAAATCCTCAGATGTAAGTATACAACATTGAGGAAGTACAGAAGCTAGAAAGGTATAAAAGGACCATAGGTGGGGGAGGCCTGGAAAGGGACCAGCAGGATAGAGGTGATATGAAGTGGGACATGGAGTAACAGGGAAGGGGCTCCACCTGGGGAGGAGAGAGGGCATCGATGTAGAAGGAGAAGAAGAAACAAATAAAACTAAGGTTGTTTGATGAAGCCTCAAGGAATCATATGATTTTATATTTACCTAAATTATACATAATACATAGGCACACACATATACATATGCATATATGTATATGTGTATATCTATGTAGTATGTATGTATATATGTGTATATGTACATGCACATATGTCTTACATGACGTTAAAACACTTGGGCTGACAACTCTCCTTTATCTTATAACATTTAAACATAGTCATCAATATAAATTCAGATGATCCTGCATTCAAATACAGACTTACCACTCAATACTAGAGAGATGGGGAGAGATGTGAAGGAGGCTTGTCAGGACCACTTTGAATTTACCTCTACAAATGAAAATCATGAGATCTACACAACGTTGTTGTAGCAAGGACCAGGAGACATTTTCACAGCACACTGAAATGATGTCCCAACAAAACAGGTGCTCAGTCCATGGCAATGTGTTTTCTTTCTTCCTGTAGATTCCCTAATTTAGGAGGAGCAGAGTCTCTAGGAAGCAAGGGGGTCACTCAGGGCCAGCTCTTGTAAATCTTTAATCCTATCTTCCACTTAGCTGGACTGGTTCATATAGTAGCAACATTCTTCATTAAGGAAGAAGCAAGTGCCCCCCCTCTTTGAGGTGGTCAGCATGTTGAGGGCTCTCCAGTTTTGTGGGACTGCTAAATCTAGGGAGGTGGGGGTGAGCTGGTTTTGGGAGGTGTAGGGCTGAGGCTGACTCCTGGATGGTGTCTTCCAGCTGAGTGGATAATTTGTGGGACAGATAGAGACTATCTTTAGCGGCACTGAAGTTGTCAACTTTATTCCAATAACGACCAGTTAGGCCGCAGTCTGCCAACATGTGTGTACGGCCTGGAGAAGAGCAAAATGTAATGGGGTAGCATGGACATGGATTGATTTACCTATGCATCGATAGAGCTTGGTGTGTGTGGCTTATCCTTGTGATTGTATATAGCTTGAACTCATGAGAACTTTATAATTGGGTGAGTTTTCTTAACCCCTGGCGCAAATTGTCTGATGCTCTGAATAAAGTTGGTTATTGCCTGAGACTTTAGTCCTGCTCATTTATTGGCTTAATTCTCCCAGGTCCCACAACCTCTGGAGTGGTGACAGGTTATGACTTGTCCTTAGGGGTTATAGGGCATGCCATGAGAGATGGGAATGTTAAAAAGTTAACAAGAGGAGATGAAAGTTTTAGATACATCAGCAGGACAATTGTCTGTTTCAGTCTGTATTGAAATCTCATTGTGGAAAAAGCAGTTAATAATAAGTGCCTACAAACCACTTGAGCAGACTCATGTGTTGATATAAGTTTTTCTAGTCCTGCCCAGCTCCCATGGTCCCATGGTCAGGACAAATCTCTCTCACCTGCTGGTCCTACAGCTGATCGGACCCAAGTAAGCACACAGAGGCTTATATTAATTAAAACTGCTTGACCATTAGCTCAGGCCTACCACTGACTAGCTCTTACATTTAAACTCAGCCCATTTCTGTTAATCTATATGTTGCCATGTGTTCCATGGCTTTACCTGTGTGCCATTACATGCTGCTTCCTGGATGGTGGGCTGGTGTCTCCTCCTTCCACTTCCCAGAATTCTTCTTGTCTGTTTATCCCACTTGCTGCCTGGCTACTGGCCAACCAGATTTTTATTTATCAACCAATCAGAGCAACACATTCACAGCATACGGAATATCCCATAACACTCATGTTTTTGAGTCATAGCAAAAATTAAGCCTGAAAAATTATCAACATAAGCATGAACAACTTTAAAATAACCAAAGGAAATTTAAATTTTCCCAGTTCGTGACTATAATTTTAATTATTTTTAAAGTTTTAGTAGCCAGTACTTATAACTGTTACTAAAAGTGGATTATGACAACTCTATTGATTTAAATAGAGGTTTCACATTATGTATTAAATTTGGGGCGTTTATATTTTAACACCACATTATTATCTTTAAGTCTCATTTTTTTCACACACCTTAGATCACTTCCTCAGATCCTCACAGCTTATATAAATCCTCTATATTTCCTTTCCACTCTGGAAATATCCAGCCATCTTAATCTTTATCATAACTTGTACAAACCTTTTACCTTTCTACCCGGAAACATCCCATCATTTTAACCTTCATTACAACTTGCATCAGTCAGGGACTTTATTTATTTACTTATGTACTTCAAGCTCTTGTAACAGCTTTGTGAGCTTGTTGGGAAGCACTATTGATTTGTTTATTAACCAATTTAGGCCGGCAGGTAATTAAGCCTCTGTTTTTTTATTTACTTTTTTAAAAAATTTACTTAGGAAACTCGTGTTATTTAAACTTTCTGTTAAAGCCTCAAATGTGTATCAGCAGCAAGTGACATGTCCATCCTTTACACCTGAAATTACTGCAAAGCCAGAATGTTTTTAGGATCAAAACAGACTTTTTAGCTATGGATAGAGTGACCAGGCAGCCTCCAGGGAGGAGCTGGCTGAGGCCTGCTTGCTGTTATAGCTGCAGGTGGCAGGGCTGCTTAAGTGTCCAGGGAAGACAGACCTGGGACAAGGAGGGTCCAGCTGTCCAGACCCATCACAGAGATCTGAGAAGGACAAGTTTACAGGAGTGAGTAGAAAGGATGGACCAAGTAACCTCAGCATCAATTAAAACTGACAGAGACAGTTGTCCTGGGATCATCTGCCTGATGATTTTGTCGGGAGTTGAGGCTCCAGGACAGTGTCAGTCAGCAGGAGCCAGGCCCAGAAGATCTGAGTGATTTTCCTGTAGGGAAGGAACTTGGGGGACTGACCTACCTTGACAAAGCAAAGGGGGCAGCTGACCCTCCAGTGTTCAGCCTGTCCACAGTTTGGCCAGGGTCCTGGCTGCAGACAAGGTGAAGGGCAGTTCTTTGTCCAGTGACTGATGTTGTCATATTTGAAGCAGGTTCTGGTTGGAGCCTGTGGCCTCAGGGATGCTGCCAGAAACTGGCATTCTCTGTCTATCATGGGAAGCCTTTCCTGCTCCACCCTTCCATTAAATATCCGAAATGCCATATTCAACAGATATTTCTGAAGGGTTTGAGGGTCATAATCTAATCCTTCAAGTTTTTTTAATATACCTGATTATGAATATTATTTTACACTCAACAAATTTTAAGTTTACTTTAAACTTGATTTCAGTTACTTGCTTCAGACTTAACTTTGACAACATAGACAGAAGACTGTATGATAAAAGATACAAATCAGTCTCTGCCTTCAAGCTTGTCCCTGTAAATGAATTACATTGTGTATGTAAGCATGACAGTTAGCATAGTTCTGAGCACATTGAAAATTTATTTATAAGATGTCTGACCATTAACTTGTATGTCTTAATTATCTTCAACAGTTTACAGTAAGTTAGTAACTTTTATAATATTGGGATTCCATGATTTTATCCCTGTAAAATTTGAGCCTTAATATTTATAATTTTTAATTGAAGTTTCTTTAGTGTCTAAATAAACTTTAAGCTATAAATACAATCGATGGAGAGACTAGAAACCTCATTTTCCTAACCCCTTTATAGTATACTTTTACAAAATATCACAGTTTATTATATGGCCCAGTTTCTCCAAACAGCTAAAGCTTAGCAAAGTTACCAAAGGCATAAGTGGTTAGACATACATCCTTAAGTCAGTTTCTGTTAGCCTGAATAGACCATTACAACCTTAGGAATTTATGACTCTTAATCATCAAACATATGTTGTTGGTAAGTTCTATTTTCCATAAACCTTCATGGTTTTTTCTTCATCTGTTTTTTTTTTTAACCTTTAGGACAAATATCGTCATACTAAAATCTATCCTCATCCAAAATATCTTAGAGGCCTAGTGTTGCCTCCTTAGTCTAGGGAAAATAAAATAAGCAAAACATGTTGGTTCCCTCGTGTTGCCTCCTTATAAAAAAAAAAATCTATTGTCCTAAATAAGAGTTTAATCCAAGTTACATATTTCCAAGTTACATGCTTTAGTAAGTTAAGATTACCTATGCACAGATTTTCTAACTATCAATCCTTTTTTGTTATAAGTTTTAAACTAACTTTTTCTGTTTGGAATTTTATAGATATTTTTAAAACTACTCCCCCAGTGGTCTTACAAATCCCAAGATAAAGAAAGTTTACATTTCAGCAAAATCGCCAAAGATATCCATAAGTTTGAATGAGGAAACATTTTAGTAAACAAAAATCAAGAAGGAAGGATATTGTGGAATAATCTTGTTGTACACTGAAGATATGTTGCTCTCATTGGTTTAATAAAGAGCTGAGTGGCCAATAGCTAGGCAGGGAGAGGTTACGCAGAAGAGTCAGACTGAGAGAAGGCTAGGAAGAAGGGCAGAGTTGCCAGCCAGATGCAGAAAAAGCAGGATACGTAGAAGATGAGGTAACAAGCCATGAGCCACATGACAGTTCATAAACTAATAAATATGGGTCAATTTAAGTTGTAAGAGCTAGTTAGTAATAAGCCTAAGCTATTGGTCAAGCATTTATAAATAATAAGTCTCTGTGTGGCTATTTGGGAGCAGGCTGGCAGGTCAGAAACCTCTGCCTACAAGGGGGTTATTTAAAGATATAAATATCTGTGATTACATTCATCCATTTTAATTTTATACATACATTTTACTTAATTAAAAATTTTTATATACTGTGAAATAAGCAATAATAACCTCTACTGAAAATATTTTACCTCTTAGCTGTTCTCAAGCATATAGTGTCTTTTCTTTGAGCTATCCTGTTGTTCTCCTTCTCCTTATCATGGAACCATGGAGCCAGCAAGACCCAAGACATCATCTTTAGAGGAAACTTTTAGATAAATATACGAAAGTTGGCAGGCCAAACCACATCTCCAGAGTCAGCTTTTCAGTAGTGTAAAACATCATGTGACAATTTTCCAGTATTATCCCTACCCAAAAGACATTTGAATTTCTTTAAGATTGAACCCAGGAATCAGAGGGAGGAATAGGAGTGGAGAGCAAAGAAGGCTTAGAGATAAAGTATTTCGGACCATTTGCTTGTGCAGTGGCAGAAGTTGCAACAATTCTTGAGAATTTGGGAATTGAATGTGCCTGTTTTCTGGTCGTTGAGACAGATGGTCAAACTTGTACTGTGGACAAGATGAATTGCAGTAAGAGATTAGCTAGTGAGGCTTGATGGTATCCCAGAGTCCAAGGAGGGAAAGAGATTTGAAATGGCAGACCAGAGGAGTCATGTTGTTGTTTGTTTTTTTGGGGGGGGCCTTCTACCCAGCTCCCAAATAAATCACACACAGAAGGTTGTTATTAGTTATGAATGCCCAGCCTTAGCTTGGCTTGTTTCTTACCAGCTTTCCTTATCTTATTCTATCTACCTTTTACCTCTGGGCTTTTCTTTTTCTCTTACTTCTGCAAATCTTACTCTGTGGCTTGCTGTGTAGTTGGGTGATTGGCCCTTGGAGTCCTCCTCCTTCTCTGGCTACCTCTTCCTTCCTCCCTGTTTTTTCCTTCTATATATTCTCTCTGCCTTCCAGCCCTGCCTATCCTTTCTCCTGCCTTGCTATTGGCCAGTTCTTTATTAGACCACCAGGTGTTTTACATAGGCACAGTAACACAGCTTCACAGAGTTAAACAAATGCAACATAAACAAAAGTAACACACCTTAAAATAATATTCTACTACAGAGTAAAAAAGTCTAATTCTGAATGGGAAGATCCCATGGTTAGTGAGAGGTAGGAGGAAGACTCCCTTGAAGAAAGAGTGGCATTAAAGATTTCCCAGGAGCAGAGCCAAGAGGAGATAGGGGAGATTGAGGATGGATTTTTCCTTCCAAGTCCAGGTATTAGGAGCTTTAAAAAGGAGTCTCACCAGAAAGAGGGTACCAATAGGTAGAAAGAAAGACACATAGAGGGCAACAGGGTAAGGCATAAGTGCCATAGGACAGAGTCTTTATCCAAGGGCATCTCCAGGGAACCAAAACTATCCAGAGAGATGCCCAGGATCCCAGGGAATAGGCATGTCCATGTGATAGGATGCCCAAAGGCTGTGGGGAGGCTGTCTGACCTACCAGCATGACTTTTGTTGAGTGGGCAGAGAGAGACAGAAAAGGCAGCTCCAAGGGCACACTTCCCAAGACTGCGAGGAGAGATGGGCAGGAGGCGAAGGTAGAGAAGAAAAGCAGGTGAAGAGATGGACTCCAAGTTTGTAGTCAAATATTGTGGGTGGCAGAAGCCAACAGAGACAAGTGATCTGTACCCATGAAGGCCAAGTTGGCAGTTTGGTTTTGTAATAGTGGGTAAGGGATTTAGGGGGCCCAGGCATCCCTCTTGGGTTTTGGCACCAGATGTAGGCAAGGTACAGTGAGTGAAACCACTGAACTGATCACTCTGTGGGTAGAAAGACAGTTTATTAGAGGACACAAAATTCCTGTTGTACCCATCGGGAAAAGCCTTGGCAATTTTATTGGGATGGTAGTAGTGAGTGAGTGAGGGCGTGAGAGCCAGAAAAGCCTGGGACTTAGCATGGGGGCTTTGCTCTGCTGCAGGCTGTTTGGGTTACTTAGGAGCTAGCTGTCCTTTGCTCGAGGTAGTTGACCATTGGGGGACGATAAAGGAAGTAGTGGCTTTCTCGGCAAACAGAAACCTGCCTCATGAGATTCATGAGAAATGCTGAATTTAGGTTTACTGTTTACCTATTGCAATCCTTTTCTTTACCCAATCAGGTAAAGATTCCTGATTAGGCTGCCTAGGCTGGCCCAGGCAGTCACTTGGGATACTGTCAGCAATATTGCCATTTTGGGGGGCTGGCTCTGGACCTGACACTCAGCAAAGTAGGCATTTTTGCTTTGAA
The DNA here is from genome assembly GCF_007827085.1 of Peromyscus californicus insignis. NCBI lineage: Eukaryota > Metazoa > Chordata > Mammalia > Rodentia > Cricetidae > Peromyscus > Peromyscus californicus. The sequence goes on along the minus strand of NW_026294413.1, from coordinate 77,067,568 downwards.
GAGGAAGCATTCATGTTTTATTGGATAATATGCACTGTTTTTATTTATAAGGGGAGGGTTCACTCCTTTCTCTAGAACAGTTCTGAAAGTCCTTGTCCTCATGTGTCCTTTGCTCTGAGATTCAGTTATAAAGTGTGGTGTGCTCAACCCAGTGTACTCTCGGCTGCAGTCTCCCAAATTGAAACTTATTAACTAGAACATCAAGGCTCTGCTTATTCCATGATAAATGGTGCTCATAATATGACCTTGATTACTACAAGACCAGGAAGTATCTTATGAATCATCATAGACTAATTGATTCAATATGATTTTTTTTCTATTGAGTGTATTTGTATTATTCAGAATCTTTGAAGTTGCCAACCTAGGGGGGGGGGGCCCTCGAGGGCAAGGTTCTGGAGCTGTTTGTCAGAGTCCTGTGAGGTACATTCACAATGCTTGGAGAACTAAGAGCTCAAGAAATACAAACAAAAGACATGGGGACAAAGAATTCGCTGGGATCAGATTTTGCCCTCCCCCCCAAGTTATTTCACATTGTGTAAAACAATGTAGGTCTCACAACTGTGCCTTTTCTGAAAGATTTCATTCTATGAGCAGCTTTTTTTGACTGACATTTTAGGGACAGAAGATGACCATGCCGTGGGTTGGGCACATGAGTAGCCACATCTGTCTACCACTGCCCATGCAGCACAGACTGATAATGACTTTATTTCTGGAAGTAAAACAAGTGATGCCTTTTAATTATCAAGGTGAACTGGGGCTGTAGGGCCACGTGGGCATATTAAAATCCTATTGGGCAAACCAGGCCCAAGAACTTACAGATAGAGCAGACCAAGGAAAGGATGCAATTTCCTTACCTGAACCCCCCAAAGAAGTGGCCACCTAGTGCTGTGATAAGATAGCCCCAAGACCTGTCATCTAACCACTCAGTGTGTGCATCGAGGGCCAGCAGGCAGAAGGTTCCCAGCTGTCCCAGGGGTTGCCAGTTGGCTCCGTCCTCCCTGTTGATGCGGTCTATTCCCGTCACCATCTGCCGGTCCACCTGCTTGCCTATCTGGACCTGCCATTCGTCTGTCCACTTATTCATCCTCTGGACCTGGTCCAGCCCTTCACTCTGCTTGCTGCTGCAACTTAACTCTGGCCCTGAAGTCTGACCACAGCAGTCACTGCAGCTTCTCCAGCAAGATCTCCAGCTCAGTCCTTAGCCTCTCCAAACATCTACCTAGCTATCAATAACAGGTTCTATTCATATTTCAATCAGATTTCTTGTTTCTGAAACCTGAACTCAGCTGCAGCCTCTTAACCCTTGACAGCCATTCTTTAACATAGATAGAGGACACACAGATCAGTAGATATAGATAGATAGATAGATAGATAGATAGATAGATAGATAGATAGATAGATAGATAGATAGACGCATGATAGATACATGATAGAAGATAGATAGATGGTATCTAGCTAGCTAAACAGATGATAGAAAATAGTTAGATGCCAGGCGGTGGTGGCGCACGCCTTTAATCCCAGCACTCGGGAGGCAGAGGCAGGTGGATCTCTGTGAGTTCGAGGCCAGCCTGGTCTACAGAGCAAGTTCCAGGACAGGCTCCAAAGCTACACAGAGAAACCCTGTCTCAAAAAAAAAAAAAAGAAAGAAAGAAAATAGTTAAATAGATACATGATAGATAGATAGATAGATAGATAGATAGATAGATAGATAGATAGATTATAGGTAGATACATAATGATGATGATGAAGATAGATAGATGGATGATAGATACATAGTGATGATGATAAATAGATGATAGACAGACAAGATAGATAGATGATAGATAGACACATGAGAGACACATATAAAGAAAGGAAAGTAGGACTATCTGGCAAATCACTGCCACTGAAAATGCTGTACCTTGTGAATTTATTGTTTTCCAATAAATTTTGGCATTATAGAGAGGTACAGACATGTTTGTCTGTATTTCAAATGGATGATGCTCACAACAATATTGAAATTGATGAGGTCTATAATGTACAAGGCAATTCAATCTTATAATTAGAGCTTAAATCAGCAAGCATGTCACGTTTCCACCCCTCACAGAAAACCTCCTAAGACTCAGGTGCCTTCATATTACTGTTTTATATTGCAAAATACCATTATGAAGTGGGGTTTCTCTTGCTGTGTTGCCCAGTGATAAAAATAATTTATTTCTAATCTGTTTGCGCTTCAACTTCTAAAGCTAGGAGAGTAGGGTTTCCTAAACATAGAAGAATGTTTCACGTTTGGTAATACACAATTTCCAGACTGCAATATTCGTACACTTAAGGGCTAGGGAGATGACTCAACAGTTAAGAATACTTGCTGTTCTTACAGCGGACCCAGATTCAGATCCTAGCACCCTCACGGCAGCTCACATCTGACTATAACTCCAGTTCTAAGAGATCTGACACCTCCTCTGTCTTCCTTGGACATCTTAATGCATAAGATACACATGCATACACTCAGGCACACACACATACACATAAAATAAAATGGATAAATAGATTCCTTTTTCAAATTATATATTAACTCCATAATTAATTGTTATACATCATATTTAGACTTTAGAGAACCAGTTTATGACTTAATATTGTAAAGCATCATTTTATAGCCTGCTACTTAGTAATTTAATTTGGCCTCATCCCATTATCCCCCAAATAGTTTTATGTCATTTTACAATGTTTTTTATTATAATTTTATAAGAATACTACTATTAGCAATAGGAAGCATAGTTCTGATAGACAAATAGAAAAATGAGCAAAACCTAATGGCAACTGTTACATAATCCTGACTTGAAAATATTAATCCTCAGAAATAGGTTTAACTTAAGTCAAACAAGGGTCAGGGGTATGAAAGTACAAATACATAAGCAGAGAGAGAGCTTTTATAGAGCTTTCCTTTTATACTTCAGTATTCATTCAGGTGTTTTAGGGACATATTTTATAAAATAAGGTGAGACTGTTAGTAACTAATCAAGGGGATCCAACATCTGATGGATCGTAGCAAAAAGTCTAGATCAGTGGTTCTCAACTTTCTTAACGCTATGGCCCTTTAATACAGTTCCTCATGTTGTGGTGACCCTCAGCCATAAAATTGTTTCATTGCTACTTCATAACTGTCATTTTGCTGTTTATGAATTGTACTGTAAATATCTGATATGCAAGATCTCTGATATGTGACCGCTGTGAAAGGGTCATTCAACCTGCAAAGGGGTCAGGATCCACAGGTCGAGAACCACTGGTCTGGAAGTTTTTGATGATTCTTTACTTTCCTGTGACTTGGGTATACACCATCTGAAACACACATGCTCTCTTTCTTACATTCAGGTAGAACAAAGGCCTTTTCCGTGTCAGTGAGATTAATCATGATTCATGTGTATGAGCGTGTGTGAGAGAGAGAAGAGCTGAAGAACAGAGCAAGTTAGAGAAGAGGAGGGAGGGAGGGAGGGAGAGACGGGGAGAGGAAGGTGAGAGAGAGGCTGAGACAGAGACAGCGAGATAGAAAGACAGAGACGAGTATCCCTGCAGGTGTGTGTACCTGTGCAGACAGTCGAGGAGTTCAGAGGGGGCGTTGGGTGTCCTGCCTTACGATTCTTCATCTTAATCCTTTGAGGAAGGGTCTCTTACTGAACTCGGTATTAGGCTGGCTGCCAGCAAACCGCAGCGATACCCCTGCCTCCATCCCCGACAGTGGTAGGAGCCTTGCCAGGCTTTCCCAGGCTTTCTCTTTTCAATCTCAGTGCTGAGATCCAAATTTGCAGAGCAATCATTCTTACCCACGGAGCGACCCCTCGCCCCTCCCTCCAGCCCTTCTTGTTTTGTTTTTGATGCTCAGGCTGACATCAAACCCGTTAGCTTTCCTCCCTTCACCTCTTGAGTGCTGAGATTACACGTGTGTGCCGCTGTACTGATGATGAGTTTTGAAACAGAAAAAAAATAAATAACTGCCATTCCAAAACCCTCAACCCTTGAACATCGGACTTGCTGAGGCTGGTGGCCCAGTGCGGACCGCTCAAGAGAAGAGAAAGCGACAATGTAACAAACGTTGAAAAGAAATGGCTCGTCTGCGTACCTAAAGCGTTACTTCACACTCATGCGAACAACAGGAATAAGCAGGTGTTTTTCTCCACTCCACCCCCAGCCAATGCTGTCCCGGTGGGACATCCCCAGGCTGGGTGCATTTCCCAAGCGTTGTGCCTGGCCTGGATCCCCTCTGATGGACTGTGCTTCGTGGATTGTCCAGACACTCCCAGCTCAGGCTCTCTGGATTTCTAGGAACCATCTGCTATTTTATTTTCATACCCTCTTTTGGATCCAAAACTTTCATATTTGTTAGCCTAAGTTTATTGTCACATACTTTGTGTGAATTTTTGTTTTAAGCCTCATACATCAACCTTAACATGGTGTTCTTGGAAAAATTATAAAATGACCGCTTTAACTTTTTTTTTTATTAAATTAGAACATATATTACAACATCTGTTTCATAGTTACTATAATAAATAATGTTTCAGTTCTCAAGACTGAGTTATAAAAATAATTGATTTTGACATTAGCCCATCTATTTAATATGGTCTATAAAATTTTCGGGAAAAAAAAAAAGTCCACATAACACGATTACTTGATAAAAGAACCAATCTGCTGCAGGATGAAGACCTTGGAGTTCTCCCCACAGAGTTCTTTAGAAACAACTACTAAAAGACTAAAAAGGTATCAGCTTGCCCATCTCCATGTTTGTTTATCCACCAAGTGGAGCTGATGTCTGGTGTTTGTTTCTATGGTTATAAACTGTCCCACCCTTCTGGACATTTACATTGAATCAGGCAGCCAGCTAGTTCTGGAAAAAAAATAAAGGAGTCTGGGAGTAATTAAAATAAGAGCTATAATTTTTTTTTTGCCATTGTACCATTTTTTTCTCTGTCAGACTCTAACAAAATTCACCAAATCTGAAACAAGATGAACATATCTGAAAATGTTGAGAATATACTAGCAAATGAGGGACTTATTGGTAATTGATTCCAGCTATCAAAGCTGTGTGAATAAGGTGCCCTTCCTCCACACACACACCAGTTGTGTTTGCGATAGGCTACATTTAAGGACGTGCAGGTCTGGCCCCTGGTGAATTGTAAAAGGAGGTTTTACAAAGGTTTTACAAAGGTTCCTGGGAAGGAACTCATGAGGGAAAGGTGGGCCAAACACACCAGTTGGTTCAGAAGGGTTCCAACAGTCAGAGGAGCTGAGAAAGTAGGGACAGCCTAGCACCTGTCACTCCATTTTGTCCTCCAGTGTTTGCTCCAGAAATTCACACTGAAAAACAACTTCAGGTGAAGGTTGAAGCAAGTCTTCAAGGAAGGCTCTTGCCTGCACAGAGTTGGCACTGAAGCTTTAGTATCTGTAGCAGTGGATATGCAGGACCAGTGCCTAAGACTCCAGGAGAGCCTCCAGTAGGGAAAAAAGGACAGGAAATGCTTAGTAGGAACCAGTCAAGCGTGTGTTACCTCCCCATGGCCTCACTACTATTTTTGGAGACTCATTGACTAGCCCTTTCCATTCTGTGTTGGAAAAAGAGGTTGTAGTTTTGAAAGGACCGGGAGTTTGAACCCTACTCAGTAAGGCTGATTCAATAATCCAAGGCTCTAAGACTTGCCTATTGCCCTACCAGGGCCACCCCATTTTAAGGAGTCACCTAGCCTTGCTTATTGAGCAATCTGAAGGCCTTTCCAAGTATCTGAGACTGATTCTTGAAACTTACACAGGATTCCTTCAGATAATAGACCAGAAAAATGGACGAGGCTATTAACAGTCTCAATTTTATTTAATTGTGACATTTTCCCAATATTAATTCCAGTGCCATCCTCACCTGTGGCACTGGGGGATTTAAAAAAGAAAAGGGCTGCTGGGCAGCAGTGGCGCATGCCTTTAATCCCAGCACTCGGGAGGCAGAGCCAGGCCTGTGAGTTCGAGGCCAGCCTGGTCTACAGAACAAGATCCAGGACAGGCACCAAAACTACACAGAGAAAGCCTTCTCAAAAAACCAAAACAAAAAAATTAAAATAAAAGGACAAAAAGCAAAAGGCAGGTGTTAAGAAGTTGCAAGATTTGCCTGTGGTGACCATTGCCAGCTAATGCCAACACCTACAGCACATATAAAGTAAATAGTGAGGATCAAAAGAATATTGTTTAATGCAACATTCTTCTGGCCATGTTACAAGCATGCATTTTTACATAAAAATAACCTGGTAAACTGTTAATAGAATGGCATCACTAAGATGGACTTCTGCTTCCCCCCTCATCCGCTGAGAAGAGCTTCCTGTTTGCTTGTCTTGTGCTGGTAACCTGTCAGTCACCATCAGTGTCCACTGTAACTTCTCTGTAATATCAACAGACATCAAAGGGCATCATGGGGAAGCGTTACACACCACTGAATTACTGTCACCACGCCCTGAAGTGAATAGAGTCACTATGGGAGTCAGATATTTATGAATGCTAAGCCAGCCTAGGAATGTCTGTCCCAGAAGGATGTGAAGATCTGGAATGGGGACAGGAAATGATGTAATATTTAACAGAGGTCATACTTAGTGACCACAAACATTAATAAATTTTTGTCAACACTCTCAAGGGCTACTCCTAAAACAGTAATGAGATGATCCATCAGGCACATAAATACTTTAGAATTTCTGCTGGTATTTTTTAAAAATCTTATATAATCTTCGATTATTTTAAATACATAGATTGACAATGAGGCCTATACTTTGTATAGGATGGAATGTACCATAGACAAAACCTAATCAAGCAATCATAAATCAGGAGGCTGCAGATGTAGGTATTACTGTGGATTTCAGGGCATTGAGACTGCTGTATCCGGTTATATGACTTCACAGTAAAATATTCTTAAAGCAAAATCTCTGATTGAAAGCAATGCCAACAGTATAAACATAAGTAATCAGGGATGGGGTGGGTACTGATGCTTCAAGCTGCCCCTCAGCTACCACAGAGCAACAAGGACTTTTGCTCAAACAGTACAGAAACTGTTTAGAATTGTAAGGGACTGTGTCTAAAATGATAAGTTCAGAGTTACTTTTAAAAGTTTCATTTGTGTATGTGTGGTTTTGTGTGGTGTGTGTGTGTGTGTGTGTGTGTGTGTGTGTGTGTGAGAGAGAGAGAGAGAGAGAGAGAGAGAGAGAGAGAGAGAGAGAGAGAGAGAGAGAGAGAGAGAGAGAGGAACAGTGTACAGGTGCCCCTGGGAGTCAAAGGTGTCAGATAACCCTGAGCTGGAGTTAGAAGAAATTGTGAGCTGCTGTGTGGGTGCTGGGAATTGGACTCGAAGTCTCTTAAAGAGCAGCAAGTGCTCTTAACTGCTGAACCATCACTATGTCTCCCATGGTTATTTTTAAATTGAATTTTGGCTAAGAATGTGAAATTACTTTTAATTAATAATGTTCGCAATATTGCTGTCAAAATGACATTTAAAAATTAGGATTTTTTTTTAATGTTGGGTGTGGTTCTGAACAATATAGCAGAAGTTATATTGTTCATGCTGTAGGTTAATATGATTGCCAGGATTTCCCAATTCCTTCATTTCCAGAGACTCAGAAATAAGAGCTCTGGGGAGAAAAACAGAAATGGTATCGGGTAGAGAATGAGTTTATTGTACGGATGTGACCATTGATTTGGATTCACAATACGCTTACATTACTGAGATGCAATTCGTAGTTTCCTGAACTTCCCTGAACTAGCTAAGAACTCCTTAGTGAAACTTTTTAATGACAAGAAGTGATTTCTAGTCTTTATGGACCATTCTTGTACTTCAGGGCACTTAAACAGGAGGTCATACAGAAAGGAAAGAAAATCGTGCCTGAAGGTCTTTTGTATGGTTAAAAGTCAATATTCCGAATGCAATGTTCCTCTAGCTTAAACGTGGAAACAATCCAGTGTCCAAATATGTGGAAATTCACATCTGAGAAGCCTCAGTACTTACTTGCTACTCATGAATATAAAAATATATGGATAGACTTTGAAAAGGAAAAATTACGTCATCATACAAATAGGTTGTATGATGATGGAATACATGAACAATTATCCCAGCTCAGACAGCAACAGGCAATGTAAGGAACAGAGTTCTCCTCACATCTCACTGTGTGGACAGAGAACCAGAGCTCGAGAGACACAACGTGGCTGTGAGGACTGTGTGACTTCAGCTCAGAGGCCCAAATGGAGTGGCCCGTCATCTCAGCAGGCTCTTTGTCAAGACAGAAGTAGTTATATTTTAATGATGTTAAAAATAACATTAAGCCAAATGGTATTTTTTTTACACTGACATGCCCCTCCTCTTTATGTATTCCCTAATGGAGGACAGTGAGCTGTAGGGGCAATGGTGGAGCCTGTTCCTTTGGAGGAGTGTGATATTTTGTGAGGACTGAATCTTACTGCTTGAAACCCATGTCTCTCACGGCAGGGCAGGCTGGTTGCCTAGACATCCTTTTGCTTTGACCCTGACTGAATGCACCCACTCAGTTCCATCACTAAAGACCGGAGGACACTAGCTGTTCTGCACTCACAAGAGTCGTGCAGCATCCACCCCTGCTGCATATCCTTTCCACACAGTGCTGAGGGGCTCACCCATCATGAGCAATCTTCCTGAGCTTCACCTGCCTTGTGGCTGGCTGATCACATGACACCTTTGAAAATGATAGTCTTTGAGTATGCTTCCCATGATCTAAGGGAACAGTTCAATGCCAGAAAAGGCAGAAAAATAAGGCCTGTGACCCTTTAGTACTTCCATGGTCCCAAGAACACCAGGAAAACTTTTTATACCAAAAAACAAAGAAGTAGTGTAGGTGGAGCAGAGTCACAACAAACATTAATATTTTATAAGCCATTTATTCTGATGAATGGTTTGTTTTTGAGGCTATGATATGGACCCGTGTATCTGAATCTGTAAATAATTTGCACGAGAGTCTACTCCCCAGCTTCTCTCACTTTGATTCTTCCAATGTTATATACAACTCATCATGTTTCTTGAAGTTAGAACTTCTTTAGGATGAAGCTACTCCAAAATGAGCAGGGTCCTTACACCTCAGGGTAATCTGGCAGACACTTAGAGCAGGCGATTTCACGGACTATAACAAATCAAATGGAAATATTTCATTCCTTACCTCTTTCTAATTCTTTGGAGCTTGGTTACATTGGTCCCCAGGTTGATCGTGCGTGCGTGCATGAATGCGTGTGTGCGTGCGTGCGTGCGATTCACACATTGGAAATACAGTGCCATCAAAGCCCTCCTGATTTCCATACCCCACACCAGTGTCCCACTCTCTGCCCTGCTTCTCAGAAGTGTCAGTGTGCTCTGCTGTGCCCAGTGCCTTTGGTATAGCTAAGACAAGACAGGTGTTGCTCAAAGATCAGGGAAATAAAGGACAAAAGGAAATTAAGAGACAAAATTCCATAACTATTAGCCACAGGCTTTGTGAGCAGATTATAATGCGACTTAACATCTTTTATGAGGCTCTTTCAGTGCTCCATTTACAGGTTGGCATGCTTGTCTTCTGGACACTGACACAGAGAGATGTTGTACATTCCCAAAGTCACACGCTGCACCAAAGGCAGAGTGGCAATGTCGCATCCCATAAAGCTGTGTTTAAACAAGGTTTGTTTTGAGAAGCAAGCTTGTGAGTAAAACCGAGCTGCTGGGATCAGCAGCACTCCCCATCTCTCACATTCAGGATGCAGGTCTGAGAGGATAGGGAAAGAACGTGAAATCATGGCTGTTGGAAGAGAGTCTACAAGCACTGACGATCCCTCCCAACAATCTCAAAACATTTGTCCTTGTACCCAGATGTAAGCATAGTCCTCATCCCTCCTCACCAAGGAAATTTCCCTTTGTAACAGGTGGAGACCATTACAGAAAACCTCAACCAATAAAATGCAGAGTTGTGGAGCCCAGTCTCAGCGGGTACATCTACAAAACACTCCCCCACTTAACGTTTAGCAAACATCGCGGAAGGGGGGCCCGAAAGCTTGTGAGGGCCAGAGGATCAGGGAGTCTGCTGTGAGACTGGGTCTCCAAATAATGGCCGAAGCTACGCCCATGAAGTCTCATCAACATGACTATCCAAATGTGAACAGAGACAACAAGAGACATGCTGAAGTGGATGGAGAAATTCCCAAGAGGCCTCAACTCTACACAAAGAACCAGAGTCAATTGAAAAAAAGCTGAAAGTGGGCAAGGTGATCCTTCCCAGAGAAGAGGATGTGAATTGGTTATCCAGTGCCAAATGGTCAGCCCTGAAAAAGTACATACAAGAAACGTATGTACTGAATAGGTTGTATTTAGGAATATACAGGTATAGACACAAATAAACATGCATGCAATAACAAACAGTGAAAAAAGAGCCATGAATTTGTAGGAGAGTGGGGAGGGGCATATGGGAGGTTGAAGAGAGAGGAAAGAGAAGGGAGAAATGTTACAATTATAGTATAATCTCAAAAATTAAAAAAAGAAGTATACCAGTAATCAAGTGAATTAATTGCAGAGATCTTGACGTATAAAAAAAAAAGCACACCAATATTCACAATATGCTATGAGGAAAAGGTATTTGCTGGACATTCTGCTTTAAAGCATTTTTAAACTGTACAATTAATTCCATGAGGCCAGGTAGAAATTACTTACTGTTTATGGCATTCACTCACTTCCCACCTCCATTTCAATCTTATCTGACCTCATTGGCTCCACCTAGCAGGCTAAACAAGAGGGCTTTGCAAATTTTCCTCGTTTCCTTTCCTTCATTGCACTTGGCACATGACAATCACTCAAAGTGCTCCCTGTTTGGTGAAGACGCAATAAGTAAACATTAACATCTCTTTCACGGCTTCATCAGCTCCGCACAGTTGATTTGGACAGAAACAGAGCTGGTCCGTGACAGAGCAGGCATTTTTAACTCTTTCACCCTTCTCATTTCATCAACCAGGGAACCTTTGGAAGGCACCTCAACTGCACGCAGTGCTCACCTCGCAGAGGTCTAGCCAATGCAGTGTCCTCCATTTTGTTAGCATGTTCAAATTGCTCGTGAGCCTGCATGACCAACCTTTCCTCTAACTCCATCAACTCACGCCAGCAGGGTTGTCTGTCATGCCATGTCAGTTTAGCGAAGAAGCAATTTCACTGTCACGTCCCCAGTGCTGTTATTTTACAGGTTTTGTAACCTCCCTTCCATTTGAAATAGAGGTCCTGTGTTGTTTGTGTATTTTATACTCTTAGCGGCGTGTGCAGGATGGCTCACACAGGAGCAAATATTTAGGTCCTTTAGTAAGCTGATTACAGGGAAGAGGGCACCATTGCTTTTTTTTCCATAACGAGATAAGAAGAGATGCTGAGAAGGCTCTCCCTTCCACGGCAGTCATCTTAACTGAGATTCACCTGGGAAGACAGTCTCAAGGAGGGAATGTCTAGATCATATTGGCTAATGGGCCCGTCATAGGAGATTGTCTTGATGGCTTTAATTGATGTGGGAAGATCCCACCTGAGTAGTGGGGCTGGGGGAGGAACATTTCCTGGAATTTGTAAGAGTAACAATATGTAGCTAAATTTTAGGGATGAATGCATCTGTCTGCTTTTGGCTGTGGATATGTGTGCTGGGTAGTTTTTCATCAGCTTGACACGAACTAGAGTCATTTGGGAAAAGGAAGCCTCAGTTGGAAAATGTCCCCACTATATTGGCCCGTGGGCAAGCTTATTTTTTTGGTTGATAATTAAAGCAGGAGGCCCCAGCTCAGTGGAGGGGGTGCCACCCCGGGTTGATGGCTTTGGGTGCCATAATAAAGCAGAATGAGCAAACCCTGAGGAGCAAGCTAGTAAGCAGCATTCCTCCATGGATTCTGTTTCAGTCCCTGCCTCCAACTTCCTGCCCTGACTTCCCTCAGTGACGGACTGTTATATGGAAACAGAAGTGAAAAAAAACCTTCTCTTCCCAAATTGCTTATAGACATGGTGTTTGTCACAGCAGTAGGAACTAAGACAATGTGACTGGGCATCTCTAGCTACTGCCACTGCCACACCCACGCTGTAGCGGACTGGAACCTGGAACTCTGAGCTGAAACCAACCCTTTCTCCCACGTTGCTTTTTGTCAAGATATTTTATTTCAGCCTCAGAAATAAAACTAAAATATGTATAAAGACCTCGTGGTCTCTATCCTTTGCCACTTCCACAAATGATTTCATATATTTGGGGGCAAAAAGAGTTCATTCAAAATGGCATATTTTGTGGTCCAGCTAACAGAAATGCCGAGGTCACTTTCTAACAAACTGGAATGCTCTTGCAGTTTACACGCACCACTTTGGTACAATCAAAAATAGCACTTGTGACAGCTGTCTACATTTTACAACACAACTAGAGGCTATAAAACCGACACATTAAAATACCATAGAACAAAGTGTGATTTGGGAAGGTCTCAGTGGGTCCGGAAAGCCACATTTCTCAGGTGTGAAACAGTCTTGTCATTTGCAAACAGGTACAGAGAGAGAGATGGCAAATCAGACACAAAAACCTCTTTGCTTCATCAGTAGCCCCCAGCAGCCCGGCGCCCCCTGCTACTGTGTTTATGACACACCACATAGAATGGACTGCCAAATGGGCCTGATTTTCGGTTCAAGAAGTGTTCAATCATTTCTTCCACATCTTGACTCATGAGAAGTGATTTTCCAAATTCTTCCTGATGCTGGAACTGGTCCAGAAAGAGATCACTGAGCTAACGTCTCCTGAAAGTTTCAAGTGTATGTGCATCTGAGCACCGACATTATACATATGCTTCTGATTCATTTATACTGAACTCATCAAAGGACTGTGTCATGAGGGTTTTTTGATGTTTGAGAATACTTGAGGGTTTTTAAATGGAATTTTATACTTTCCTTCACCATTTTTTTTTTTGAGTGAGCCAGACATTGATGTGAGTAAACAAGCTTGGACCCTTGAGAATCTGGGGTTTACTTTTATATTTGAAATAATGGAGAAGTAGCTGACTGTTGGCAGACAAGGCATCCTTAGCCTTGGGTGCACATTGGCACCACTCCCCAAAGGGTAGGAAGGGAAAGGGTGAGCAGGGAAACTCCTTACAGAAGACCTTCTTTAATTTTGTGGTTCAGTCATTCAATTTCAACAGTCAGCCTCAAAGCTGAAGCAAAATACAATCTGGGAAGGTAGCTGAGGGCTCTCTCTGGCCAGCTTGGGAAGGCGGCGTTCAAATGTTCCTGCTGCACAGTGTTTCCTTTTTAAGGGAGAGAAGCGACCAAAGCTTTTCAGGAACCCAATGTGTATTCACCTGAACGCATCACTTCCTACGTTGATGTGTGGAGGAGACAGGACAGGAATCTCTGGCTACAACTGAGAACTAATTAAGGCTGCTCTCTTACAAACATTCTGTGCTCACTCCGTTCTTCCCTGATTAAGAACAAAAGGAAAGAGGAGTCATTTACTGCCATGAGTCATTTGAGGGTACAATGGATGGAATTCCAAAAGGCTCATGAGACAAAACAAAGCTGACATTATGAAAGCCATGTCTACACACTAATTTAAACTGTCAACTCACTCCCAAGGAAGACTCCTGACAGACAGAGAATTAAAGCTTAAAAGACCTCATAAATCACTGTGATTAACACTAGTGTGAGTGACTTAAAATACATTTCTGCCACGAGAAAGCCAGAGGGCTTCAAAGCGGCCCTATAGGACCCGATGGGGAAATTGGTTGTAATAACCAGAAAGAGCAATACTCAAACAGAGCTCCTTGGGGGTTTCAAAGCCTCAGCATCACCCACCACAGTTATCTCAGATCCCCGAGTGAGTGAAATACAATCTGCCCACTTTCAGGATTTGGGATATAGCATAATAAAAAGTGACTTGGAAAATGTCAGAATCCAAAAACTATGATTTACAAATACCCAACATTTTTCAAACCCCAAACCATTAAAAATAACTAAAATGCTACTTAACTGTATGACTCAGCTGTGGCTTTCACACCACTTTGTCCATCTCCCGTTTCCCGTTTGTGCCTCTCCCAACAATTCTGCTTCACGCACAATTATTATGCCGTAGGACTCAACACCATTTCTCTCACTAGGGCTGAGTTTCTAAGCTCTGTTGCCAACACCAAGATGCCTCCATAGAAAATGTTGTTAGCATTTTCATCACCTTTTGTATTTTAAAATACTGGCTCTTTAGGGCTTTTGAGTTAAAAATAAGAGATCCCCTTGCAGTTGGCGGCAGTGATGGGAAGACATGAGGAACCCGTGTACCCACATGGTTTGAGAGAGGCCAAGGCACACGAGGTCAGTGAAGCCATTGAGAGCGGTACAACCCTTCTGCAGAGGAAAGCGAACTGTGAACTCTGGAAAGTTAAGGTACAAGACAGTAATTCTTCCCCTACCCCCAAAGCTTCACCGCTTATTTCTCTACAGGTGTCCCCCGCCCATCACAAAGACCCCATAAAATCCTACATTGTTTCCTGAGTCCTTGATGTACCCTGGGTGATCTTTAACTTGGATCTTCTCACAGCCCTGCCTTGTCCAGAAATGAATTTCTGAAGTACATGTTGATCTGGTCTCTTCCTCTCCAAATCAGAAACTTTTGCATACAGCAATTTTATTTCATTCTTTGATTTTTTTTTTTTCTCTCACTCTCCTTTTGGCTTAAATCAAGCTGCTGCAGAAATCCACACGGAGAAGAGTAGAATATTACTGCTCCACTCTTCACACTGACCCCACCCTTAGCCCGGATACAGCTGCAAGGACCCCTCCTCTCAGGGCTGCGCGGCTCTCCCTCTGCCCCCCTATCTAAGCAGTTGTGGGAAGCACTCAGACGTGGAGTGATAAACAGCCCTAAGAATGCCTCTGAGCAAGCACCTTGAGGCGAGTCAGTTGGCTGAACCACGAAGTCCGCGGTGGGACACTCACTGCTCGGCTCCAAGACATAAAATGGAGGCCTCAGCTTGGACATGGGTCTCAGGACCCCTTTAAGGACGTGACCGGCTCCAAAGCTTCTCTTTCTGGTTCACATGTACGTCAGTCCTCTGCCCAATGGGAATCTTAGCTGAATGTTTTAGTGGCACTACAGGGGTTGAGTTACAGTCACATTACTCTCTATCCAGATCCATAATGCCAAAACTATTGCTTTTTTTTATTTTAGGAAAAGTAGCAAGCACGCAATGTAACTAAGATTTCTCTCCTTGGGTTGTACTTCTGGATTCCAAAGGAGAACTCTAACCAAAAACTGCAAAAGTGGTCTCAATAAAACTGTTGCAAAGGGCAACCTGCTTCCTTGAGAGTAGGCTCAATCACATGCCCACAAATCCTCACCAAGACATAGACTTGAAAAAAAAAAAAAAGCCCTCTACTCTCACTCTCCGACTCAGAGCACAAAGATCAGTACTTTTTTTGTGTCTCTTAAAATGGCTCCCTTTGAAACTGAAAATTGTCACCAAATTCCCAGGAGGCAACCATGGAAGATGATTGTTCTGTAGAGAGACACACTGTCGTGATGTCTGCTGAACACTGCCCTCCGATAGGAAACCCAACCTCTCGGTGTTCTTGTGACGCCACTGTTTGCTTCTTCCGGCCCATCTCACTCACGAGGCTGAAGCTGCCCGAAGGCGTCCGCAGCCCCCTCCTAATGGTTCGCCTGTATTTCCAGGCTCTCAGTTCATCATGAGCTCACAGATGCATCAGGCCCCTGTGGTTCCTTGTAAAGTTTAGCTCACAGAAAACTGTCCCAGGTATTAGGCAGAGGCTCTGGCATCAGGTCGGGGTGAACCTGCCAGCTCTTGAAGTGCTAGAAGCATGGTTTGATTTGGTTACGCTACTTCAGGCTCCAAGTATAGGGAACACCTTGCCAAGCCAGGAACTTGTGCTTGCAAATCAAATGACGAGACTTCTAGAACATCACAAAGATCATCTTTGGATTTGGCCATATCTTGCTGACATTCCTCCTGTGTTTGTAAACACTGCTGACTTTGACCCCAGGCTCTCACCAATCCATGAGCAACACCAAACAGCCCCAGAGGAGCTGCAGAACAGAATGTGATTCTGTAATGCAAAACAGGATGGCTTGCTAAATGGGCAGATCTGGAGAGAATGCCTGACATAATCCTGCTTACGTCTTTTATGATAATCATTTCCATCTTTAGAACACACGCAAACAAAGCTTCCTTGGACACTGCTTCTGGAGACCAGAGAAGAATCCCTTCTGCTGGGTGAGCGGCGTGTGACAGAGCACTGAGGCCATGAGCATGCAAGAAGACATATCACCGCCTGTGAAAGGACCAGTAAAGAGAAACCAGGGAGCCAGCTGGGCAGGGAGCGGGGGGGGGGGGGGGGGGGGGGGGGGGGGGGAGTGCTTCTGCAGAAGGCAAAGAGGTCAAACAGCAATGACCCCACCCCAAACACTTGGAAAGGATGGTCTACCTGTGGCTTCCTTACCCACATGCTCATTAAATAAACACTGAGTGTCTACTACAAGCCATGAATGTTCTACGTAGGCAAGGAGCATTTGTGAAGAAGGGATCAGGAGCTGACATCCAATAGTAACCTCAGATATTTAATAGGTGTTTGCAAAATCCATTCAGTCTCACCTATCAGAGCATTGAAATAGAGTCCTTATTTGCATATGAAATAACTCAAACTCAGCACTTTCTACCTCTGAGCAGCTGCTCTGCCCCATGCTAGAAAGAATAAAATCGATGTTCTTGTCGTCTTTGTACAGAATCATAGTTCTATTCCAAAACTTTGGTTTCTATGGAGCATAATGTATTTCTGTTTATGAATGCAGGCATGCATGTGCTGTGGCACATGTACAGAGGTCCCAGGACAACCTTAATATTAATGGCTGCCTTCTGCCTCGTTTGAGAGCTGATCTCCTTTCTGTTCCTTGCTTACATCATCCTGTCCAGCTGGCCCCAGCTGGCCCACGAGCTTCTGTGGTCTGTTTCCCATCTCACCAGAGCAGCAATGGGATTGCAGACACATGTGACCCCATCTGGCTTTGGCCGGGTTCTGAGATCTGAACTCAGGTCCTCGCATTTGCATGGAAAGTGCCTTCCCCGCTGAAGCATCTCCTCAGCCCTGGAATGCCACCCTAAGAACTTCACAATACGTGATTAATTTGATAATAGAGGGGTATGTTTTTGCAAATGACATTTTCTGGATGCTTCTGTATGCAAGAAGAAAACAAAGGCCCGCACAGGACAATAATTTAAAGTGAAAATGTATAACAATAGTGTTGACTGAACAAAGCCCTATAGATGGTGTACCATTACCAACACAGCTATTAAGAAAATCAGGTTTAGCTAAAATACAATGTATCTTAAAACATATATATTTGGTTATATCTAGTTAAAAGACATGGAATGAGGCATCAGTCAATTTAACTTTTTTGTTTTTACCAAAGGATGTCTTAAAGTTAAATGTGATCTTTTATGAAAGAAAAATGTCTGAGCAACACACCAAACTTGAAGTTGGGAAGATTTGGAAGGAGATGCTTCCTCGAAGTTCAATAAACGCCATGGTCTAAGTCTGCCAAAACTGATAATTAAAATTCAGTTCAACTTTTAAAATTCATAGTAAGCATGGGTCTCTCCCCAGGAGTTGCATGAGGTGCGGAGTGGGCAGCAAGAAGATGTTGAGAAGTTTAGATGTGTGTGCTGTGCTGGGGGAACTGAAAAGCTGTTTGAAAAAAAAGTCACTGCTGGCATGTCTTCTCTTTTCTAGTTAAACAGATGTAGCAGGTAACATCAGACAAATTTTGATCTGTTTATCCAGCCCATAATAATTGTGGAAGTTAATGGTTAAGTCTGAGTAGATGGTGTTCTGAACCAAGCATCTTGGGTTTTTCTGTAGGCTATAGGTAAAAACATTTTTTAACAACTGCAATTTAATTTAGAGCAATCTTTTAAAATTCTGATATACATTTTTCCATGCATGTACCACGTGCCACACTTTTTTTTCCCCATAAGAAGATGGGGGGTGGTTTAAACTTCTTTTTGAAATTAGAACTTGTCAATCTAGTATAGTTTAGTCATGATCAAATAGTGGCTGCACAATTAAAAACCAGAAGGCACAGAAGAGAATCCCAGGCATTTACCAAGATGATAGATAAATTGCAAAGGGTGACTTTGTAATGGCCCAATGGCTTTTCTCAACTTGTGACTTGTTTCTTCAATACTGAATCCCATTTAT
Organism: Peromyscus californicus insignis; assembly: GCF_007827085.1. Lineage (NCBI taxonomy): Eukaryota > Metazoa > Chordata > Mammalia > Rodentia > Cricetidae > Peromyscus > Peromyscus californicus. Next base: position 77,049,330 of record NW_026294413.1, on the reverse strand, counting down.
ATAAGTGATGTCACCACAAATATTTTCTCCAAATTTAGAATCTACCTTGAGATACTTAGAATGTCACTTTCTTGTTTCGTTTTGTATTAAGAAAGGGAAAATAGATAAACCTGGCTAAATGACAATCTTTGTCTTAGGATGAAGTGTGAAGTGACGACTGAGGTCACAGTGATGTCACATCAGAAGTTGGATGCTATTGAGAACCCAGACAATGAAGGTTCAAAGTTATTGCCAGGAAACCCATCCCCACCCATACGATTATCGACCCTGTTCAGGAGATCTCAGCATGTGGAGGAGCTGTGTAGCCATGACCTTGGGAACTCTAAGACGTAGCAAAGTTCAGGAGAAAGATTCCCTGTCTCAGAGTTTACTTGCATCTGAGAGCAAGGGCTTGAGGTATGAAGGAACCAGAGGACACCATCTCAGAGTAGGCATAAACAAGAGGGAAGAAAAGACGAGCAAAGTGACAACCCAGCCTTTGTCTTCGTCACTGGGTCTCCAAGTTGAGAGGTGAGTCCTGGAAGGTTCTCGGGGAAACATTTTAAAAATGTGATTAACATCTCTATGCGGATGCAGTTTTCCTGTGAAACCATGTAGTAGATTGTCGTTATAACAAGCACTCAGTGAGTGATTAGATTAGTGGTGATCTTATTGCTTCCCTGGAGATTATCATTAGATTGATGTATATGTTCCTATGGAACTGTTCCATGGAGCCCCCCAAGACTCTCTAATGTGAAGTGGAGGTGGCTGAGAGCATGGCAAGGCATGTGGAGCATGACTGCATGCTCTGGGTGACTAAGACAATTGGAACCAATTACGCTAGCATAATAGTAAGGACTCTGCTATCATTCTCAACATTATTCTGACTTGGAAAATAAATGATATATTGACACAGTCATAAATCCAAAAAAGATATCCAACTGGAAGTGGAAGGTAGACAAATTCAGTGATAAGATGGCACCATAATTTTCACTGAACAGTGAAAAGATAACCCACTTCCTTGACTGACCCAAGATTCTGATTTTTCTTCTCTTCTGACCACTCAGTTACTGAACTGGTGATGTAAACCTATGTTAACCAGATCCCCAATTTATCAATAAAATGAGGGGGAACCAAAGGGGCTTTTTCAAATAATATTTGGTAGTGGCAGTGGTGGTGCACGTGTTTAATCTCAGTACTCAGCAGGTAGAGGTAGGAGGATCTCTGTGAGTTCAAGGCCAGCTGGGTCTACAGAGCATGCACCATGTCCCAGGACAGCCAGGGCTGTCTCACAGAGAAACCCTGTCCAAAAAAAAAAAGGTATAAAAATTCAAACTTTATATAGATCCTTGTCCTATGATTATAACTTGGATATAATAGTAAAAAGAGCTAAATTTTGGAAACAATTATCAACAGATAAGCCAAGATTCCTGGTGTGATAGTGCATACCTATAATCCCAGTATTCAAGAGGTTGAGGCAGGAGGACAGTGTGTTCAAGGTACAGCCTAGGTCACATGTGGAAACACAGTCAAAATCAAATAAATAAAATCAGTCAAGACAATTTACAATAGAGTCTACTTAATCACCTGCAGGAAAATGCAGGACTATATGATGTCTCAGAAGTGGAGAAGGGAAATATAAAGACAGTCAGCTAGGTGGAAAAGGGCTGGGGGTCAGGAGTCATGCAAATACTTGTAAAGCTGTGTGAGAAGTAGACTTCCAACACACAGAAATGAATTCAGTCATGCTTCAAAATAGCACAGAGACTGTTAACAACCCGATTAATGCACTAAAAATGAAATCTTCGATATGGAAGACAGGATAAGACGCCATCTACAGAGATTATATAACCAAGAGATTAAAGTGACTCTGGATGGAAAACTGACAAAGGAAATCAGTGCACAGGAGGACAGATGGAATAGAATAAGTTAGCAGGGATACACAAAAAAAAGAAAATTTGACTACACAATTAAAATCACATTAAGAATCAAATAAATTTAATAAAAAGTAAGAAAAGCCAAGTATGGTGAAAATTATATATTTTTAGAAAAATAGAGAATCTTACTAAAATCATTAAAACAGAAAAAAAATCTATAAAAGATTAGACTTCCCCTTGATATTAAACAAGAGAAATCTGTGACCCAAGATTTTATATTTAGAAATGAACAAATATGCACAAATTTATAATTAAAATAATTTAGCTCGATTTTTAAAGTTATGCTAGGGGCTAGACAGTTGGCTCATATTCCAGGAAACATTTCCAGGAAAAATTTATCTTTGACTATGGGAAGGACAGTTTAATTTCTAAAGTAAGTAAGTATATCCTAGGTGCTCTAATAACAGGGAAACACACCCAACAATTGTTTACAATGCTCAAGGAAATAAACATCCAACCTTGATGCTTTTTTTTTTTTTTTTTTTTTTTTTTTTTTGGTTTTTCGAGACAGGGTTTCTCTGTGTAGCTTTGCGCCTCTCCTGGAACTCACTTGGTAGCCCAGGCTGGCCTCGAACTCACAGAGATCCGCCTGGCTCTGCCTCCCGAGTGCTGGGATTAAAGGCGTGCGCCACCACCGCCCGGCAACCTTGATGCTTTTAACGTGAACTTCTACACCAAAACACGAGTCGCAAGTGAGGAGGTAATTATATTTTCAGTTACATGAGAAGAGAGGACGTTCCTTGGTGAATTCAGAGTCAGCACCGAGGAGGAAGACAGCTTGACAACCAAGACCAGCAGAAAGCCACATGGCTGAGAGACAGCCTGCCTGGGAAGCCATCACTCACAGTGGAGCAGTTGGTCCCACATAAACAGGAAATTTGAAGCCCCAAATATTTTGATTCAGTTTTGTTTAAAATTATTGGTGAGACTGTATGTTATGAGGCTAAATGGTATTTAAGCTACATGCATGCAGGCAGAAAATAATTGTTAACACAACCTCTCGCTTGAAATACAGAGAAGTTGGGATTTTTACCTAGAGAAACGAAAGGTTGAGCCGGGAAGGTGGGGTGTATTTAAGTTATGCTTAGTTGGCACCTTGTCATCAGGAAAATTAAGTTTTATCGACTCACTTTACCAAAAATGTTCCCAGTGCACTTCAAATAATCGTCTCGATGGACTGTGATCTGTGACCTGTGGCCTATGACCTAGGCCTATTTTTATAATATTTTCCCTTTAAAAAACTCTTTTGGGCCGGGCGGTGGTGGCGCACGCCTTTAATCCCAGCACTCGGGAGGCAGAGCCAGGCGGATCTCTGTGAGTTCGAGGCCAGCCTGGTCTCCAAAGCGAGTTCCAGGAAAGGCGCAAAGCTACACAGAGAAACCCTGTCTCGAAAAAACCAAAAAAAAAAAAAAAAAAAAAAAAAAAATCTGCCTTGTGAATTGGGCCAGTTTATAAAAAAAAAAAAACTCTTTTGGTATTTGTAAGATTTTGTGTGTGTACATGTCTGTGTATCGTGTATGTGTTTGTGTGAGCACGTGCATGCAGGTATGTACGTATGTGTGTGGAAACCAGAAGTTGATATCAGTGTCTCCCTCTGGAGCTCTCTAGACAGGGTCTCTCACTGAACCCAGAACTCACTAACTGACTAGACTGTTGAGGCCACCAGCTCTGGGGATCTGCCTGTCTCCATCCCACCCACCCACTCCTGGTCTAGGGTTACAGGTGTGTGCTATCACACCTGCCTTTCATGTGGGCACTGGGGATCTGACCTCAGGTCCTCATACTGTGTGACAAACACTTTACCACCTGAGCCTTCTCCCCGTCCTCTATAACGTTTTGTCCTTAAACACTGAATTTCTTCACCAACCTTGTGATAATTACCTCACCAATGATGTTTCTTCATAGATCTTGTTATAATTAATCTAACTATAAACTTTAAATTCCCCCACAAATAAAAAAAGTGTTTGTAGGTTTTTCTAGTCAAATGTATTACAAATAAAGTGGATTTTAAAGCAAATTTCTTTTTAAAATGGAAAACCCCACCCATTGTAGCTCAAAACAACAACAAAGCTTTTGTGAGTAAAAACAAAGGAGTGGACTATGGAAAAGCCAGAATAACTGAAGATAATATCAGCAGAAATTAAAGGGAATGCAATCGTATTAAAGAATCATGGTCCATTTATGAAGCAAGCTAAAATGTAGGCTGATTGTAAATACACACACACACACACACACACCCCTCAGAAGTGGACTCAGATGTTCACTATTGGGTGAGACAGGTGTAACACTGGTTCCAAAGAGGGGAAAAAACATCAAGTATAATACTTAACTCCATAATGTGTACATCATCATATCATAAATAAATAAATAAATACATTTTAGTGCAAATTACAGAATAAACCCATACAGGAAGCACTCCAAAACTAAACTGAAATTGCAGATTCCAAAATTAGTATTGTAGGCTTAAAGGTATAACTGATAGGACATAGGAAGAAAAAACAAGCCCTCCAAAATAGCGATCAAGAAGAATACTATTAGATACAAATACACAGTGCAAACAGAATAATGAAAAGACTCCCAAGAGCAGCGCTCCAGCCAGCGATGCTTGTGTGCCACCCACAGCTCAGAAACTTCTGTCAGAACTCAACCACAGGTGTGAATGAGTCTCCAGAATAGAGAGGCCAAGAAGGAAGAAACACAGAGACACCAAGAGATTGAGATCTCACTTTAACTAACATCTCTAGAGGGAGTCAAGAAGATATTTAACCTTAAAATAAAAAAGGATTTAAACCATAAACATGCAAACAAAACAAAGACCTTGTAAATATTACAAGGTGAATTCTAAAATAAAATAATTTAATTTAAGATGTAAAGGATAAAACTGAATAAATCACCCAGAAAATAAGATGAAAACATTAAAACTGAAGAAATAAGGGAAGGAAAGGAAATAAGATCCAAAGAAAATCAGCCTAATAAGAAAGGGGAACTCAGAGGAAGAATTATAAAAGGAACAATAAATTTCCCAGAGCTGAAGAGCACAAAAAAATGATAAAATGATTTACCTAAGTCGGCTTAAACAAACAAAAAAAAATCTTCACTTAGGATGACATTATGCCTTTTTTTTTTTTCTTTTTTTTGGTTTTTCGAGACAGGGTTTCTCTGTGTAGCTTTTGCGCTTTTCCTGGAACTCGCTTTGGAGACCAGGCTGGCCTCGAACTCACAGAGATCCGCCTGCCTCTGCCTCCCGAGTGCTGGGATTAAAGGCGTGCGCCACCACCGCCCGGCGACATTATGCCTTTTTAAAACACCAAGGTGAAAGACAAAAGTCCAGGAAACTTACAGAGGGAAACAAAAAAGATTGTCTGGCAGTGAAAACAAAACAGAAAAAGTTTCTCTCTGTGATTCTCTCTCTGACTTATTGGTTATATCTATTTGTGTATGAGTGTTTTGCCTGTATGTATTTCTCTGGAATTACAGGTGGTTGTGAGTCACCATATAAGTGCTGGGAACTAAACCCAGGTCCTCTCCAAGATCATTAATAAACGCTTTTTAACTGCTCCCATCCCTGAAATATTCTTGATTAAGAGGCCTAGGGTCACACAGTGAAAATAACATAAAGAATAAAACTCAATTATTCTATAATTCAGGCTTTATGGTAAACATAGCTTATATAGGAACTATGCACTCTGGAACATGAGGTTTTCACAACTCACAGAAAACATGCAGGCTTACAGAGAAGAGTATGACTATCAGCCTTGACACAGAAAATTAGGAGGGGACAGGTGGGAGGTAGCGTGTGGCAGGAAATACAGAATCAGGAGAGGGCAAGAACACCCTCATCTTTGAAGTTCAGACTCAAGAGGTTCAGTTGCCAGCAGATGGATCAAGAAAGACAGATTGGAGAAAAAGACATCTGTCATCAGAAGAGGGCAGGGGAAGATGAAGTTAGAATGAAACAGCTCCTGCTCATCACAGCAGGGACTCAGGAGATCGTGTCTAGTGTCAACGAGTCAAGATCTGAAACTAGAGGGAGCAGAGAGCTAGATGAGTCAGTGAGACGCTTGCTGCCTTGTGAGCCTGAGGACTGCAGCCCCATCCCAGAGACAGAGACAGGTGCACCTCAGGGCTTTGCTGGCCAACCAGTCTAGCCAACTCTCAAGCTCCAGCCCACTGAGAGACTTGGTCTAAAAAGAAAAAAAAAGGGTAGACAATACCTGAGGAACACCAATCAAGGTAGCCCTCTAACACACACACACACACACACACACACACACACACACACACACACACACACACCACACACACACACACACACCACACACACACCACACACCACACACCACACACACAAACACACACACACACACACACACACACACACACACACACACACACACCAGACAATCCACCTGAAAATTCATGTGTACACACATACAAAGAAAAACTTTTTAAAAAAAGCATGGAACTATACGTATATTGGAGGAATGAAGATAAACACTCACAAAGAAATGAAGTGGGGATCCACAAATAAGGGCAGGAAGCAGAAGCTGCGGCTGTTTCAGATTTTCTTTGAATATTCTCTCCTGATACAGCCATGGTTAGCAATATGACAAGCAGCTGGGGTTAGAAAAACACTTTAAAGAGCAAGTCAAATAGTTACCTGTCAAGACAGCGGAGAGAATCATTGAAAGAAGCTGCCCAGAATAGTGCCCGGAGCTGACCCTGGGCTGTCAGCTATGGAGGAGAGGGGAACACCTGCTGCATCAGGTAGATGGGTGGAAGGTCTGACGGGACTCAATTAGCCTTGCACTCACTGTGCCCCCAAACTAACCTGTATGATGCCTCAAAAGATTTATAGTAATCTGCGTAATTCCCAGTGTTTGAAAATACTATTTAAAGAAATGCCAAACAAATCTGCAACCAATAGTGAAAAATCCATTATGCACGTTATTCAATTAAAAATGACATTGCATGCAAAGGATGGGTGGTACAGGGCTCCCAGCTCAAGGGAAATCAATCAGCAGGAAGGGATACAGAAACCACAGAAACGATGTGATTAAGCAGGCGGGATTAGAGAGGTGTCACACATACGGTCTGTGTGCTCAAGAAAGCAAAAGAAAACACGGCCATGAGGTGGAGAAAGACTCCAGCATACCTTTCAGAAATAAGTTCTGTGCAAAGCAAGCTACCATGCTATTCACATAAGATCAAACACGAGAAAACAAGACCAAAGAGAGTCCAGGCATCCTGCCACACTCGTGTGTAAAGTCAATTGATTTTCAACAAGATTCCAAACCATTCCATGAGCAGCAGCTAGTTTTCATCAGTAGACTAAAATGATCGTAAAGCTCAATGTAAAAATGGCTTTGAGCCTTCTCCTTAGACAAATGTTCAGTGAATTATAGACCTCAAGTTAAAAACTGAAATTATGCAAGAAAATATGAGAAAACCTCTGTGCTCTTGATTTAGGGGAAAAAAATCTTTACTACAATACAAGAAAGTACAACTCATAAAAGAAAAAGATGATAATTTTTTTCAAAGTTACATTTTTATCCTTTGAAGCTCAATATTAAGAATGGAAAAAAGACAAGCAGTAGGCTTAGAGAAGTTATTTATAAAATACATATCTTATAGTAAACTTGTGTCCTGGACAAACAATTCTTATGATTCTACAATAAGAAACAACCTACTAATAATGTTAAGATTTTCAGTAGACACTTCCTCAGAGTATATTGGATGTCAAATAGTTATATGAAAGGTATTCTACATCTTTTATCATTAGGAAAATACAAATTAAACCCATGTGCCTTACTATACACACCAGATGGACAAAATGTAAACGTATCTGCCAGACCAAGTTCAAGCAAAGATGCCGAACAATGAAAACTCTCACATATTTTTGATCCAATATTAAGGGTGAAAACACAGTTGCACCAAAAGACTTGTACAAGAATGCTGTGCACCGGGCTAATGCATAACAGCCTCAACCTGAAAACCTATTCATAACATAGATGTCCATCAACTATTGAGTGAATAAGCAAACTATTGCATATCCACACAATAAAATACAATTGAGTAATAAACATAAATGAGTGAATGGTTTACACAATGCCATAGGAGATTCTTAAAATCATGCAGAGCAAAAGGAGCCAGACACAAAAGACAGAAAACTATTTAACTCCTTTTATGTGCAATTATCAGAAAATACAATATAAAAACAAAAGCATATCAGCAGTTACCAAAGATGGAGGTGAAAGAAGGGACTGACTATAAATGGGTCCAAAGGAATGATTCTGGAATGATGGGCAGTTTCTATATAATGATTACAGTGGTGACTAACTGTAATCATCCACCAAGACTGAACAAATTTTTCACTTAAAATGTGTGAATTTTATCACATGTAAATCATTCCTTAGGGAAATAAATGATTCTGAAAGAATACAAGTGAATACCCATGGAAACATGCCTAGGGTTAGGACCACAGCATTTCTTACCATTTGAATTTCTATACTTTTATTTCCATGGGGGTGTATGCCATCAATTTTTTAATGAAGAAGTAACGAAGACCAAAGTTATCAAATTAATCTGCATCACACATTAACATGGCCAATATATTGCATTATTTATGCCAGCAATAAAAACATGTTACCCACAAAACACTAAAACTGTAAAGGTCTCATTGATAAACTTAAGAACACATTTGAAACCTCTTCCCTATGGAGTATCAGATATTACCAACACTTTGCCAATTTTTTTGGTCTCTTATGTGTCGACAGGAAGTTAAAAGTACAGTTTTCTACACATGCGTGTGAACACACACACGCACACACACACACACACACACACACACACACACACACACACCCCTTGTGATTTCCCAAGTGATGACCTCTGCCTCACAAAGCAAGGGTGTTGTGAAGTTTGGAAACTGTTATAGGCCCTGTGAGTCAGTGTCAGGCCCTTATTTGGTGGATTGATGTCTGTTTACAGCGATCCTTAGCTAAGTGAGCTTGGTTTACAGTAGATGCTCTGGAAGCGATGCTGACCTCATAATGAGTAGAATTCTTCGAAGTTCATTCCCATTACAACATGAGATGTAGATAAACCACACTTGCTTAATGGGCTCAGATTTTAAATATTTAGTTTGTGGACAAGATGCTTGCAAGTCCCCTTAGACATACCAGCCAATAGAGAAGGCCTAGTTTGAACTAACCAAGAATGTGTAAATTTGTTTGTCAATATTACCTCAAAACTCTGCCAAATAATGGGAGTCTGGGAGCTTATGAATCAACTCAAACAGCGTGCCGATGATCATTTAACAGACTGTGTGGGAAATTGAGTTTCCTTCAAATTTATGAACTGATGGAGTCATTCCTTCTAATGATTAACAATGAGTCATAGAAGAAACCAAGGGTCAGTCGCAGGCACATGCATCTAATGTCAGGTGTGGAGAGAGTGAGAACATTTCGAGACGAGGGAAAGGTCTCCCGACATCTGCTGGCTAATTTTCATTTTCAGAGTGAAGACAGAGACTGGAGAAAATTTCAAGGCAAATGTAGTACCCAAAAACATCCCGCAAATGGGTACTTTGTGAAAAGGCTGGGTCACAATCCCCAAAAGATGATTATTAATACAAGAGCAATAACTTAAAGGGAGCTGCAATAATATCACAATATGTTTACCTAATTTGGAGACGGAATATAAGCATAGGGAACGTAGCGTGACGGCACACATTTCTCTAATAATTGATGCTTTTACCTGAAAAAACACATCATACACACATTCCAAGGCCCAGATGTGAAACACTTACAAAAGTACAGCAAAAGGAACTGGAGCGATTTTATAGCAGATGGCTAAATAAAAAGAAGGCACAGACGTGGAACTTATTGCCTAAAGGGGACTTTTGTAATGCATTGTAAACCACACTTCAATAGAATAGTAGTCTGTTCCAGAGATACGGAATGAACACCCGTCTTATGCAGAGACTGTGCTAAGCACATCAAACACACTCTCATTCCAACGTCATCAGAATCTGATAAGAGACACACTTGTGTTAATGTATGCCATGTTTTGTGACATGCATTTGTTACTGTGTGCCTTTTTTTGTGACACACGTGTATTACTGTATGCCACGTTTTGTACAAATGAAAACCAGACATAATAACCCACCTGAACTTGTGTAGCTAACTCGGGGTAGAATTGGAATTCAAGTACAAGGTATTCTGACAGCTAAGCCAGCAAAATATTATCAGGTGAGATTCAGTCTCTCAACATTATATATATTTAAAGTCTGAGTAAATACATATAAAACAGAAATTTTAAAGAGTTTGCTTTTTAAACAAAAACGTGATTCTAAGAAACTCTACTTATAAACTTTCAGGTTTATTTTTTTTGTAGTATAACCAGAAAACAAACCAATGATCAAGGGGTTTGTTTGTTTGTTTGTTTGTTTGTTTGTTTGTTTAATAGAGGAATGGTACTTATGAACGCCAGCCCACCCATCATTGCTATTTATGTATTGCTGTGTCTCTCAAATACAGTTTAGCCCTATATCAGACACATGACAACATACATAAGGAATTTGTGTTCTAAAGGAAAAGATAAAATATGTGAAGTAACTAGAAATTACTTTGTTAACCATTGTCATGAGATTCTGTCTAAATAACTGGCAGATGCAACTGTGTACAAAAAACCCATAATATTCTCAAGTGTGGTCCAAAGAAACCTTGGAACCCCAAAGAGGTCTCAGGAGATCTTCAAGGTCACACTCACTTTCATCATGGTGTTTACCTCCAACTGTCACGAACTTAGCAGTGTATTTCCTTCCCACTGCCCTGGGCTTGAGATAGCGACTCCCAACGGTTCCAGGCTCAGCAAGTGATTGATGCTATGTAAAGACGGTAAGTAGGTGGTCTGGACCTAGGAGTGGAACTCTCCAAGTTCATAAAAATGATCCCTGCACAGCACCTTACCCAGAACTTTCAACATCTGCGGCAGGAAATGCTCTTGTCTCCACAGGAGAGCCTGCTCAGATAGATTCCCTAGACACCACCCCCAGACATTCTGACTCAGTAGCAGGTTTTGTGGGTGTTGAGAATAACTGCTGTAGAGCTGCCATACTGCCCCCCATCTACTCTCCCAGTTCCCACCCACTCAACCAGCTGGGCTTTAGCGGGTACCCCCTTGTGTGACCTACTCTAACTTTTGAACTTCCTGGAGGGTTGTCTCCATCCTCAAAGGCTCTCCACCTGTGTACAGTTGTTTTCAAATAAGTACTTGGAACGCACTTTTGAAACATTCAGAGTTAAACTTTGCTCTCGAAGTCCACACCTGAGAAGTGCAAGCTGAAGATGGATGGCTTCATCTTAACATGATTCCTAGGAAATGCAAAGGTGTGTAGGTAAAACCCCCAGAATCCGGGGTTCCGAGCAAACAGCACAGAGGCCCCGCCAAGCCTGCTTCAGTAGGTGAGAGAGCTGTTTAAACAGTACCATAGCCTACAGTCACTGAGAGAGTGCACTTGCCACCCTCCGAAGCTTCCACTGCACCCAGCACGATTCCAGAAGTCTCTGAGGACCTGTCGTCTTCACAGAGTGCTTGCCAGGATCTGACTGAATTAGGAAGTCCCCCTTGAGATGCCCTCTAGACGGGAGAACACACAAAGGAAGTCTTCGTCTGAAATCTTAAGTAAATGAAAGTCAAGTGTGGGAAATGGAACATTAAATTTTCCGACAGCCAAGCTGCAATATTGTGCAACCTTGAAGATATTTAACTAAGAGTGGAAATCCCACCTTACCACACAACAGGAATTCTGACAACCCAATGCCCAATGCTGAGGATTTTACCTGGAATAGCCTAACATGTTATTAACCCATGTTAACGAGCACTGAGGTCACACATGTCAAAATTTGGGGGCCTGGTTCCTTCAGAAAAGGAAGAGAGTTGTCTCAGGAAGACAACTTTAAACAAAACAAACTTTAGCACACCTGCCTTTGGATCAACTGTTTCTCTTCTTAGGATTTACATTTTCATTGACAAGTCTTCTTTCCCTCCAGGCTCCCGGGAAGCTTTGGTCATGGGTGGGGTTGCATTTGACCTGCTCTCTTCATAGTTTGCTAAGGTCTGGAGTTCCCAGTTATTTCTAAACCAAGAACTTCACAAAGTCCGGCAGGTCTCAGACAAGGTTTGTTAAAAAGAGACTGGACGCCTCTGTGGACCGCACACTTCTAGGAGCATCTTCTACGTGGTCCAGTTGAGGAAATAAACAACTGTATTGTTCTGATGAAAGAGGGGTGAAACTTGTTGGGAGAGAGGCAAATGGACACCCCAAGGAAGGAACTGTGGGAGAACTGGAAAGGTTGAAGACGGAGGGAGCCTGAGACGTGAGCTTTGTAGAACAGGCAGAGTTTGAACTTGGGTGAGGGGGCGTGGAGAAGGAGGTGCAAGGCTGTCATTAGATTTACCAAATGTGTCTGTCTGATAGTATCTCCAGGTAATGCAAACACAGACTCCCCCAGAGTCTCCCGGGAGCCAAGTCAGCTTATTCGCAGAGAAATACCCCCAAATAAAGAAATCCCGGGGAGCTTTGTGGAATTCAAGGAACACGTTTGTCTAGAAATATTATTAGAAACTTTTGTTTGTTTGTTTTTATTTTTCTCCTTTTGCCCTGGATATCTAACCTTCTAGTGTGAAACATAGGGCTCCAGGAGGGATGAATTCAAATTTGTCCCTTGTTTGGAGCAAATTCTTGAAAAGAGCCATGCTGAAATGCCTAGTATTTGTATACAGATTGAAGGCGAGAAAGACATCTGCAAGCATGCCCTACCCCCTGGGACTAAGGGGGGTCATCCTGATGTACATTGCATGACCTCAGCTCTTTCCCCAGCTGTTTTACAGTCCATAGTTTCAATTTCCCCTCAAAAAAAACTTGAGTATGAAAGAAAAGAGAGATGGTTTTAAAAAAAAAAAAAAATTGGGGTGGGGAGTGAGAAAATACAGCAAAATGTAGGAGGAAGTTGTTGGAAATGAGGCCGGCACAAAAGGAGCCAGGAGGGAGGTAGAGAAGGGGAGATAAGGTTGGATGACAAGAAGCCATGCTGGAACAGCAGTCCCCGTTGCCTGCCTTTATTGTGAAAAGTACCACGGAGTCTTGGAGATGGTTTCTCCCAGGGGCACACCCATTATCAGGACTCCAAACCATCTGTCTGGATGGCCTTTGGTATTCCTGTCCTTGTGGGAGAGAGAGAAGACAGACAGAATGCATGGGCTGGAAGAGGTGATGCATGCCAGAGGCGCCCTCGAGGATTGGAGGAAGCGGACCAGGCCAGTCTGAAGAGCCAGACACCTGTGTAAACTGCAGGAAGCTGAGAGGGGCCCAGCTGAGCCGATGGAGACACCACATGCATGCGGCAGTAGGAGGCAAAGTCATACAGAGACAAAGACACAGGGGTGCAGGCAGGTGTGTACACACACACACACACACACACACACACACACACAATCAAGAACATGAACAGAGACAGGAACTCAGAAAGGAGCAGAGAAACATTGAAGGGGAAAAATAAATGTTAAGACATGGAAAATTATCTCCTCAAAAGTTTCTTTAAAATGACTATTCTAAATTATCTCATTTTCATAGGCAGTTATTTATTATTTACTATTTTTTTTTAAAAAAAAGTATAAATGGCACCTTTTACTGGGTGAAGTTCTAAGCTAATTAAATTTAATAATTTGTCAAGTATCTAGAGAGCCAGGGGTTCACAGGTAATGCTTACAGTTGTTTTATGAACTATCAATTGGGGGGCGGGGGTGAGGGATCAACCGAATCAGACTTTCAGGGCACAAGGCTAAAACGTGGCCATCCCCACTCTGTTTAAAGGCTACTCGGGTGCTGGCAGTGACTTGCATTTCACCAGGAGGGCGTGTTTCTAGGAATCAAACCTGCGTATTAAAGGGAATTGTTCTAGTACACACACGACCATAGAGGGGCCAAGAAAACTTCTTGAAGTCAGAATTCTTAGGAAGTGAATATACAATATGAAAATAATAACTCTCAGGCTTTCAAGAATACTCTCGTGTAATATCACTAAGGTGAGGTAATTTTCACTTAAGATTATTTATTCTCATGATTGTTGTTGTTCCTGTCAGAGTTTTGCAAGATAATATTTCCCAAAGCATGCTCCATGTCATACTAACACATAAAGGCTCTTTGGAGAATAAAGTCACAGGACCTTGAGAAGGGCTACATATTTCCCCAGCACCTCTTCACATGCACCAAGTACCACAATGCAGCGAGCACCATTATGAAACTCTTTTTGTAAACCCTTTAAGCTTATTTTAAAAAGCATTTTCCAAGCTTATGTGACCACAGAACCGATTTCCAGCATGATGACTACAAGGATTACGAGGAAACAATACTGTAAGGAATTCACTTATAAAAACCAGCAGATTCTTGTATAAAGAAAGATAACTCATCCCCAACCACAGCTTGTTGTAAGCTTAAAAAGACAGAGTTGGTGATTTGTGGAGTTAAAATTATAAAAACATAGCAAAGGAGGCCTACGCTAATAAACCACATGAACTAACATTCAGAACTTTCCATATTCTTAATTACCTAGTGAATCTTAAGTGAAAATTAAGTGAAATTTCTAGTACATTTTTCCAAAGGCTTCTGGGGAATGTGGGCTAAATGCAGCTCTGGGCCTAATAGACCAGCAGTTCTGACGAAGTGAAGGAGATGCTGGAAGGCAGCGGTTGTCAGGGGACTCTGAGGAGCCTGTCTCAGGTGGTTGAGTGCCCACTGCCCACTGGGTTGTAGGTGAGATCCTGTCCCTGACTGTTCACCTGACAACAGCCTGAGCACTTTCCAGGGAGCCAGCATGAGAAGAGGAGGATGCCCGGAGGAGGACCAAATGAGCTATTAGTGAAAACCCTAGGTTGATTCATCACCGCGCAGTTCAACAGCTCGCACACATCTGCTCCATAAGCAGCGCTAGCTTGATAGAAAGGCCTTCGGAGAGGCCTGAAGGCGGGGCCAATCTAGCTTTAGCAAGGAACACAGGATGTGAGCCAAAAGTCTCAGGAGGGGAATTGGAAAGATGGAAAGTAATGGGAAAGGTAAGGAGATGCAAACTTTTTTATCTGTAGACCTAATGAGCCTAGGAGAAGAAATCTCCTCTGTCATTCCTGAGGGCTTTCATAGTAGGGCCTGTAAAATGAGCAAATAAAATGACTTGTTCAAGTGAAGCTTTTTATCATGGAGGGTGGCTTTTCCACATGGTTTTGGAGCGAACGGTTGCTAGGAAATAAGACAGAATGAGGAAACAGACTGTAAGTGATATTCCGGGTGTGTGCGAGATCGGGTGGGGTGGGCAAGATGATCTCATGTAACTGAATACAGTTTTCTCCCCTGGTTGATTTGGCATCGATCTGAAGTCTTTATTTTGAGATTTCCAAAGCACACCTCTCTAGCTGGATTTCAGAATATGAAACCTGATATACGTTCTTTTAAAACCCAATGTCCACACAAGCTCTTTGTAAAGAAGAACAATTTATCAGAAGGATAATAAAAATTTCCACTGGGTGTTTTATCAGGTCAAGATTTTGTTCAAGTCTCAGTTTTCTTCATAGAAACAGGTGTGGTTTGATTCTGAAGCAAAAATATCAAATAATCGGCTAACAGGGACAAAGCTATGTTCTGAGGTTCATTTCCATTGCTCTCTTTCCCAAAACCTCACCCAGACCCACCCCTGAGTGTTTCAGCAGAATAGTAAGCCAATAGCTGAGTGAATCAGACCGTAGCAACTAGCTCCTCTGGACACTAAAACAATAAGCCGCTCTCACACCAGCGCCACCTGAGGAACAACAATCCCAGGCTGGGTTTTGAGGCAGCATTTTTTTGAAACATGCCACAGACACCAACTGACATGGACTTCATTCACGGAATCTGTGGTTCCGCTGCCTCCCTCTCAGAGGAATCTTGGCTAAGGGACAGAGGGAAGGGTTTATGACTTTGGGGTTGACTGGGTTACTAAAACTATGTTAGAAGAATGAAAATGTAAAGGGGTGCCCATCTATTTGTGTCATACCCTCACACACTGCAGAGTGAGGGGGTCCATCAGTGGTGAATGGCTTATATAATGCTGGTCCCATGAGTCACCATGGCCTGGTGACATTGGAGCCATGTCAGTGGGACCAAGTATACCCTGTGATGTTCACACAATGGCTCACTTAAAAGGTGCCTTTCATAGATTCCTCTCTCTCTCTCTCTCTCTCTCTCTCTCTCTCTCTCTCTCTCTCTCTCTCTCTCTCTCTCTGTCTCGTAATGAATAATTGTAGCTGGGAAATATTAACTGTGAGTCACAAAGAACTACTATCAGAGGTTTTATTTTATTTAAAGAAGTATTATTTTTGTTGTAGGACGTATTCAAGGGCTTTGATAGGAAAGCTAAAGCATGCCTGTAAAGTGGACTTCCACCATTATGTCTATGGAAGTGAAATTGTAAAGCCCAAGTTTCTTAGTTCTAGGTCATGTATCCAGGGTCCTTCCATTCACACTAGGACAATTATAAAGGCCAAGTGAATCTCCACCTCCTCCTCCCATTCCTTCTTCTTCCTCTCTTTCCCCTCTTCTTCATTTTCCTCCTCCTCCTCTTCCTCCTCCTCCTCATCATCATCATGATTATCCTTTTTTCTGTCTTTTTTCTCCTGTTCAGAGACTCACAATGTTGCCTAGGTCGACCTTCACCTCATGATCCTGCTGTCTCTGTCCCCACCTGCTGAGATGACAGCTTTCTGTGGCCACAGTTGGCTAAAGGGGTGTTTCTGGAAAGAGCTGCTGAGCAGAAGCACTTACTTCCTTAAAGGGGAGTGTCTTGTGTGCTGTTCTTTCACAGGGATCCCTGTGAGCCTGGACTCCCACGATATCACCCAGAAACATGTAGGTATCTCCTGTTTGGAGGGAGCACAGAGGACCGCTAAGTAGCACACCAAGAGTGTGAGTACCCTGTAACATGTGAGACAGAAGTTGCTACCGAGGCGTTGGCTTGTGGGTTTAGGGTCATTTAGGGAAAGGATGCATGGGTGAGAGGTGGACCGGATATGAGGGCAAGCTAAGAAAGAATAAATCTAGAGCTATAAAAGGACCATCTGAAAGAAACACAAAGAAGACAGGATTCTCAGAAAATTCTAAAGTAGTTATAAATAACCACAGTGAATAGAATTGCATGTGGTCCTCAATGATGGACATTTCTGAAGTAGCAAAACAATTAAGGGGAAAAAACCATCAGGTTCAAGGAGGGTGACCAAACTAGGATTTTGGAGTGAAAACGAAAACTATAAACAATTATTCTGGGACAATAAGTATACACCAGCCCTGCAGCAGGCAAAGTGGGAAGCTTTCATTCCACTTTCAACTACGTGCCCTTCAGACAGCGTCATGCCAGAGGACTCCATCACTGGTTACTTAATATTCTGTCCTGTCTTACTCAGCAAGATCACGGAGGGATGAGGAATCTTCCTAGAAGGAGGCAAACAACTTCATTTTTCTATCCCTAAGAGTTACTTCATTTTGAAAATTGGGACTTTATAAGTTAATCTTCCCTTACTAATTCCTGATTTCACTGTGGTACATTTTAAGAATACAGCCTTTGGACGTTGACTTGAGACTTTTCAGTTTATTACAAAATAAACTTTCATAGGTGCTACTTGTATGCTTGAAAACATAATATTTTCTCCCTGGTCAAAAAGTCCATTATAGTAGCTTGAGCTTACTAATTATGTTTTTCAGATCTTAAAAATACCTGCTTTACACAATCAGCTTTGATCTGTTATTTCCTAAGTAACACACTTTGAGACTTCCGGCTAAAATTGCAGGTTGTTATTTCTCTGCCGTTCTGTGGCCGTTGTCTTGTCTATTGCTGGGTGCATGCACAACCGGAGCAGATACGTCGGGGACACCTTCAAAGTCACTAGGGAAAACTGCCAAATGCCCTTTAAGGGATGAGGAGCAGGCGAGGAGCTGACTTCCGATGAAAACCAAATGACAGAATACACTCAAAAGAACCAGAGAAAAGAACTACTGCTTAGAATTTTATTTCCAGTATCTTTCAAAGTGAATGTAAAATCAAGACACTTTCATCAAATGAAGCGAAGAGAGTTTGCTATCAACTTACCTTAGCCAGAGGAAGCCTTCGTGTATCCCCATCAGGGCAATGCTCTAACATGAAAGTATTGGATGCAGAAAAGCAAAAGAGAATTTAATACTTGAATTAACTGAAACAAACATTGGGAACATAAACAATAACAACAGTGTTCTGCATAATTCTAAAAAAAAGATAGTACTCAAATATACTATTGCAAAAACACTGGGTAGGCTATCTTCAAAAATAAACTATTATAAGATTTTCATATTTTTTGCATGGATAATGAATATATTTTGCAAATTCAATCCTATAAAAGTTACAAAATGAGGGATGAGTATTTTAAGGTACCTAAAGGAGGTGAGATTGTAACATCTCCAAGTTAGTAAAGAGAAAAATATTGTCATGCCAACTGGGGTCCAAATATTCAAATACATAAGCTTGTGCGGGTCATTCTCATTCAAACCACCATGATTGCAGACTAGGAAAGAGTGTGTGCTCTTATTATTTCATTCAACATAGTGCTAGAAGTTCTACCCAGTAGTAATATAATAAAAGGAAATAAAACATGGATCTAAAAACAAGGAATAGGGCTGTTCTTATTTACAGAAGACACACTAGCCTACATGGAAAATCTGAACTATTCTTAAAAAAAAATTATCCATGGGAGTTGTATGGTTAGATATTACTGTCAACTTTCCTAGATTTAGAATCACCATAGAAACACACCTGTGGGTATGTCTATGATGGTGTTTTCAGCTTTAAAGGTTTTAACTGTGTTGTGGAATATTTATTCATGCTGTAAAGATGTGTCTCTGCCTAAGGCACCTTCTGATTGTTAATAAAGAGCTGAATGGCCATTAGCTAGGGAGGAGAGAATAGGTGGGATTTCCAGGAAAAGAGAGTAATCTGGGAAGAAGAGAAATGGAGACTCCAGCAAGACATGGAGGGAGTCAGATATACAGAATGATGGTGAGGTAAAAAGCCACATAGCAACGTAGATGACTAGAAACAGGTTAATTTAAGTTATAAGAGGTAGTGGGATGAGCCTAAGCTAAGGGCCAAGCTTTCAATGAATAAGAAGTCTAGCAGGGCAGTGGTAGTGCATGCCTATAATCCCAGCTCTCAGGAGGCAGAGGCAGGCAGATCTTCATGAGTTCGAGGCCATCTTGGTCTACAAAGTGAGATCCAGTACAGCCACAGTGGGTACACAGAGAAACCCTGTTTTGAGAAACTAAAAAGCAAAGTCTCAAAGTCATTATTTGCGGGCTGGCTGTCCCAATGAGAAATTACTGCTACCTACCTGAGGGTGGAAAACCCACCCATGTGGACAGTATCATTCCGTGGAATGGGATTCAAGACTAAATAAAAACTTGGCTATAATGTAACCAGCCACCTCCAGAACCTGTCACTGTGCTTCCCGACCTGATGGAGTGTGCCCTAGGCTGTGCACCAAAATAAAATTCTCTTCCTTAAATCACTCTGGCCAGGTATTTTGTCAGAAACAATGAAAGTAATTAGTACAGAAGTAACACATCAGTTCAGAAAACAGATCAGGATATAAAATGTTATGTCTTGACCATGGTTTGTCCTCCAAAGTTTCATGTGCTGGTAGCTTGGTCTCCAGCATGATGATGTCAAAAACAGGTAGACCTTTTGTGAGACAAGGTTTAGAAAAATAAAATTAGATCATGAGGTCATTGCCTCTAAAGGGATTATTAGTTCTCGTCTTACAGAAAGTGAGTTAGCTCTTGAAAGGATGTGTTATTATAAAGTGTGTGTGGGATTGGAGAAATGACTAGGTAGCTAAGAGCACTTGCTGCTCTTGCAGAGGACCCAGGTTCAGTTCCTAGCATCCACACGACAGCTCACAACCATCCATGCCTCCAGTTCCAGGGAATCTGCTGCCCTTTTCTGGCCTCCTTGGGAACCACATGCACATGGTACCTTTACATATGTGCAGGGAAAACACTTAAACAAGAAGAATAAAACAAGTAGATGTTATTTTCTTAAGAATCAAGTGTATCCACTGTGCATGCTCGATCTATTCCAAACACAGCTCTCTGTCCTTTTCTCCACTTGGCTCTGATACATCCCACAGAGTCCTCACCAGAGACAAAAGAGAAACAGAGCTGCCCAGGACTGGATGTTTAGCCTCTAAAACTGTCAACTAATTAACACCCTTTCTTCAAGATTACTCAGCTTTGGAAATCTTGGAAAAGCAAGGGAAAGTGACACAAGTATCAGTTCTGCTTCCACATACCAGCAATGAGCATGTGGACACCCAAATGAGAAGTGCGATAGCCTTTACAGTTTCTCAAAATAAAGAAACCCTTAGGAGATGTTGAACAACCAAAACCGATTTCTCTGCTAATAAGTGAAATTTAAAATTATCTGAATAATTAGAGAAAGAGTTAATGTAGATAAATCTTCAAAAATCAACACAAAGTAAACATTTTAAATAATCTGAAACTGATATATGAGTTTACCACAACTTTCATGAAAATCTTAGGGGGAAAAGTGGATGCTTGCCAAATTGTCATAGAATTTATATAAAATATAAAAAACTAAAATAGTATTGAAAGAGAAGGGAGAAAGTGGTTTATAGTCACTTTTTCTGATGTCAAGACTCACTATTTAGTTATAGTAATCAACTCTATTTAGGACAGAATTTGAAAAATCTAGAAATAGCCTTGATGAGTGTGGCCAACTTTCAACAAAGGTGAAAACGCAGTTCGTTAGATGGAAGAAGAGTGTTGTTGTCCATAAATGGTATAGAAACAATCCATCATCTGGAGGCAAAAAGCATCTAAATTTCATGGAATATCTGAAAACTAATCATTAACTCAAAATGGTAGTAAATGTAGAGTAAACCACAAAACGATGGAGTCTGGAGGGACGGCTCGGGGCTTTAGAGCACTTGTTGCTCTTGCAGAGGACCCAGGTTTGATTCCCAGCACCCACGTGGAGGCTCACCATCATCATTTATAACTCCAGTTCCAGATCCAATGCCCTGTTCTGGTTCCTGAGAGCACCAGCCATCCTCATGGTTCACAGATATACATGCAGGCAAAACACCCAGAAACATAAAATAAGATTAATAAACCTTTAAAAGGATAAAAAAATAATACAATAACTTTCCAAAAACAGCAAGACAGAAAATCTTCTAGAACTGGAGCTTAAAGAAGAACTCATAGGCATAAAACAAAAGCATAGTCCATTAAAGAAAAATATGTTGTACCAGAGTTCATTAAAATTAAATCTTTTATTAAAAGGAGAAGAGGCAGCCCGGCATGGTGGTGCACACTTTTAATCCCAACCCTCTCAAGGCAAAGGCAGGCAGATCTCTGAGTCTGAGGCCAGTCTGATCTATAGATTGAGTTCCAGGACAGCGAGGGCTACACAGAGAAGCCCTGTGGTTTTTTGTTTGTTTGTTTGTTTTGTTTTGTTTAAAAAAACAGAGAGAGAGAGAAATCTGGGAGAGAATATTTACAAGCAGCATACCTAACAAGGCACCAGACTACATAAAAAACTTCCAAACACAGCAATATAAGAGCAGACATGAACTAGGCAAACACTAGCCACAGTATATTCCCACCATGGATACAGTCCACTACATTCAATGTGGAAGTTGGCGGAATGTAGATGAGGCATTCAAAGATCTGCCTGTACTGTCTTTGCAGTGACTTATAACTTTCTAATCATTCTAAATTTTAAAAAATGATTTTTAAGCCACAAGTCTAATAAAATCAAAGTAACAACCTTACTGTGGTGTATGATTTTGATAACTTGATTGGAAAAAGAAATGTATAGTTAGTGAAGGCATTGGCCATCTGAAGGCATTTGCAGAGATTAGGTCAGGAAGGCCAGGAACTAATGAGCTCTTAATGGATGCACAATACAGTGACGTTATTGGGTGATGGAGGAGCCTAGCCAGAGGAAGTGCGCCACTGGGGTGTGTCCTTGAGGGCTGTATCTAGGCTCTTCCTGGATTCCTTTTGTATTCTTGCTGCCTCTTTTTTTGCCAAGCAATGATGCCAGGAATCTTCTACACATTCCTGCCATCATGACGTTCTGCCCAAGCCTCTGAGGCCCAAGCAACCAAGGACTGAGCACTCTGAACCAGGAGACAGAGGAAGGGTCACATCTGTAACTTCCAAGTTAACTCTGCCCACAAATCTAGTGAAGAACATTGGAAACAAGGAGCAAGTGCTAGCAAGAAAGGAGCTCATCCGATTCCTAACTCATGGAACAGCTGAAGAAGACAGCGCCTCATTTTTAATGTTATTTTTAAGGACCAACATCCTTTGTTTTCTTTTTTGTTGTTTTTGTTTGCGGGTTGTCATTTTTTCCTTTTATTGAAATAGAGTCTCTTCTCATACATTATCACACAATTTGTGGTTTTGCCTCCCACCTCCTCTTCCCTCTGGATCCCCTCCCTTTCTGTCTCTCATTAGAGAAGAACAGGCTTCTAAGAGATAACATGACAAAATAAAACATAGTAAGATAAAACAAAAACCATAACCATCACAGCAAAGGAGCATACAGCAACCCAACAGGAGGAAAAGACCAGCATTTTTTAAATGAGCCACTAACCATTTGTAATAGTTGAAGGTAATAGATTGTACAGATTTGCCCAAGTTGTGTATTCCAAGAAATAAAAGTTGTTACTAGAAAAAAAAAAAAAGCAGTCAAGGAAAATTGACTTTTGAGTTTTATTTTGTCTGTATACAAGTAGGTGAGCAGTATAAAATATAATCATGCGTTTTTGCACATCAGCTTCAGGCCATGCAGACAGAAGCAGACATCTGATTAAGTTTGACAGACTCAGAGATTAATGACAAATTCAACACTGCTTCTGCTTTCCTTGGCAGCCATGCGATTTCTGGGTGTCACTCAGCTAACTTAATGATTCTGATTAAATAAATATTTATAGCATGAGACCATCCCTGAAAAAAGATCATGTAATTATCACAGACAAGGGGACAAACATGGTGAAAGCATGCCATGATTTAGGAAGAAACCCTGCATGTAGGGTGCTGTGTCCACGCCCTTTGTGTCCTCAGAAAACAATTCTAGGATGGCATGATACATTCTCTTCTGTCAAAGTCAAACCCCATGACCCATGAGGGAGTTTAGAAGTGCCCTGCCTGATGCTCTCACAAGATATGCAAACAAAATGATCTAGCACCAAATACTTAGTTTCTTTGATGGCCTGGAGAGGAGGCAATCACACATTTGCAGACAGTAATACTAAGGCTGGAATTCTAACATTGGCTCGTTGAGAACTTTACTTTGTGGAAGCTGATGGAGATCAAAACACATTGAGATTCCTTGAGAGAGCAAATGTTTCCCACAGGGCAACTGATAACTCCATTTCCAGGAAAATGTGTATGTGTGATGAATGTTGAGATTCAAGTGAAGACTCAGGGATGGCTTCCTCACTTTGATTGCTGCTCATTTCCAAAGCTTAATTAGAAGTTTCTAAGGTGTTTTGTAGAGTGGGAATGGCAGGCAATCCTGTCCTCTCTTGCTGCATAACAAACTGCACTCGAATTCAGCAACCCAAACCCACCATTATGCAGTCCATTTAGTTTGAGGAGTCAATATTGAAAGAAAGACCAAGAAGTGAAGTCTATTCTCAACAAAGTAACTATGGAGGTGTAGTGGGTAGCTGTTCCAGCTTTGACCTGGAAGTACTACCCCCACTGAGGCTTCGGTAACTGCCACGCTTACAAGGTGGGGCTGAGACAGGAGCCCTTAAGACCCAAGATCCTTATGGGCTGGCTCTCTTGGTTCCTGGATTCTGGACGCTGGAGGTAGACCGAGCAGAGTTCTCCAGAGAACACTGCTGGACTGTGCTACACCTTTCCCGGACCCTGTAACCTATCCCTTTACTTATAAGTTACCCCACAAAATAAACCTCCCCTTTAACTGCATGGAGTTGCCTTAATACTACAACCAATAATGGAGGCATCTCAACAGCTGGGGACAAGATGTATTTGAAGGTGTCTTCCTTTACATTTCTAGCAGTTCATGCTTATTGTTAACTAGTGCCTTGTCTAGGCTATAAAAACAAGCACAATCCCTCTCTGGGGCTCTACTCACACGAGCCAGTTTTGGGCTTCTCATAGCATGATAAGTCGGTCCCAGGTATAGGGGTTCTAAGATAACAAGGTGGAATGCGTGACATTTAGAATTCATACAGTTTTGTTCACATCAGTCACTGAGAAACTAGACTCAGTGGCACATGCCTATAATCCCAGCACTACAAAGGTGGAGGCAGGAAGCTCCTATATAGCCCAGGAAGATCCTGTATAGCCTTGGCTATATAGAAAGAACTTATCCCCAAAACAAAACAAGGCTCCACTCAGTGCTAAAGATGACAATGACAGGTTTTACATCTCCATGGGAGAATGGCCAGCTTCCTTGAAAATATGTAGAACAGAAGATACTACTGTGACCATCTTTTCAAAACACACTGTGAGATAAACCAAATAATTTTAGTTCTGCTTCTGAAAATTAAGAGTCTTCCTTGAGAAGTATATAAAACTTCATATTATAGTGTTGCTTCAGTGAAATTCTTGTCACCCCTGAGTAGATGTATAAAGAAGACCAAAAAAACAAAGTTAATAAAAAGACAAAAAATTAAATAAAAGTAAAATTTACAGCTTGATTGTACACATAAGACAGCATTTCACAGTGCTTCTATCTATTGGGACGCTTACATTCTTTCTGCTCTCTTTCTAAGCCTTAGACGGGGTGGTATAAATATCCTGTTTAGGGCTGGACTCTTAACCATCACACATTCTCAGCGCCTTGGCAGCCATGCACTTCTGCATTCACCACTGCTTATTGCAAAGGGAAGGATCTCTGATAAAGGCTGAGAGTAGCAGTTGTCTATGGATATGAATATACACATTTAGAAAGCAATTTGGCACCATGATGGTTTAGCTAAACAGCAGAACTAAGTTCACCCATTGGGCCTAAGGCATCCTTAGCCATGCTTTTGGGATTTTTTTTCTTTAAAAAACAAACAAACAACAACAACAAAACCAAAAAATAAAAACAGGTTTACAGTACCAGACAGAAATTCCTCTTGTGTCAAGGGCTTTAAGTCCAATCAGAAAGCAGTTGGTTACCCCGTAACAGTTGTACCACTGCTGCACCAGTGGCACATCTTGACTGACAGTTTGATATTGTAGTCCATAGGAGTCATAGGTGGGTAAGACCACTGATGCCTTTTCCTTTTCTTCCCCAGAAGCCTGTGTGGCATCTCCTAGAATTGTGAAAGCTAGCCACCAGGGAAGAAACTTTTAGCTATTTCCAGCTTGATGCCTCTGTATCTTACAAACAAGGTGTATGATGTCTTTGTCAACAGAATCCTACCAACTAGTTCGGGCAGGCAACCAAGCAGTTATGTCTTCAAATCAGCTGTGGCTGCCTGCAATGGGTCTACACAAGACTGGACTCATGAACAGTCGGTCACAGCTCTGGGTGGGCTCATGGGGCCCTACTCCTCTAAGGTGAACTATCATCAATTATGGGGGAAGGGAACTCAGTGTCTTCAGTTGTGTATCCCATGAAGAACTCACTAGGCTCCCATGAACAGTTCTAAACCCATTGTCAGACAGACAATCCTGGGTAAAATTAGTGGGTCTCAAAATAAAAAACAAGACATTAACATCAGTAAAGGACCTGTGGGGAGGAGGAGGGATAACATTGGTAGGAGGAATATTAGCAGGGTAAAGGGTTGTAGTAATTAGGATGAACTTCATACATGTATGAAATCCTCAAAGAACCAATTAAATAAAATTTTAAGCAGAATTTAAGTTAGAATTAAGACATCCACAGAAGAGACTATACAAATAATCATCTTAAAGTTGAAACAAAATTAGTTTTGAAAGATCTGTGAAAACATACCATGGAAGAATCCCTGTAACAATTGCACTTCCGGAACTGCAGTGATAAAGAATTTACTGACTCCTGGAACAGTTCATTTATTGTTCTGTGGGTCAATATCACCAACCAATGTGGGGGTGATACAACAGGTTTATAAGAAATGGTGGAATATAAATTTATTGTTCAAAGTAAATAGTTTGGATAACTGACCCTGGAAGACAACCATGAAAGACCATGTAAATTCAGAATGCCAAAGAATCATCTGGAAACAAGGAAAACATTCATTATTTGATTACAGGATCCTGTAAGAACTCCTCCCCTGGAGAAATATAAACAGTTTCTCACAGGGTCCCAATAACAAACCAGAGTATAAGCTCACCAAAGTTCTCTGGGGACCCAGTGAGTTCATCAGGCTTACATACAGAGCCTGGGTGATTGCATTGGTGACCACATCGGTGAGTGTGCACCTAGGGTGAATGATAGCTTCCCCATGGCTGCATAGATAGATCCCCTCAGTTAACCCTTATCATCCCACGCATTTCAGCCTCTCCCTGAAAGCACTAAGGTTGCATGTAATTATAGCAAAGGTGAAAACAAATGGCTGGACACTCAGATGAGAATCCAGTGAGCCTCTCTTCCATCTCCTCGTCTATGAGCGCGTGTCACCAGTCCAAAGCTAGTAGTGATGACTCTTGCAAGGAGGCACAGATAATCTCATGAATATGGTGGCTTCTCAGAGTGGAAAACCACATCTACTACAGAGAATTTAATAATTATTCTTGCTGGGAGAAACCTGGGAGGTAAGACAGGAAACTGCTGGGAATCTCGTTAGGAAAGACGTAGGTGTCACTCTGCATTGCATCCTATCAACAAATCCGTGTAGGTTTTGAGCAACAGCATAACAAAATTAAGAAAAGTTTTGCAAGATTAGTCTGGTAGGATGGGCAAAAGTCAGACAAAACAGAATCAGGGATACTGCGGTGGTAGATTCCTAGATGAGAATGAGGCATAAAGGACCACCTAGAACCTATTGCAACCTCCAAGCAGACAGATGAATGATCTTCCAACCACACTCCTCATTTCAAGCTCATCTACAACTCACAAAAACGAAAAGCCACAAGAAAAGTGCTGATCCAGCTGGGTCTGAGTTTAACACCATGAGGGGGAGCTCTGATAATCCTTCAAATGGATTTCTTTCCTGGTCTTGAGTACTGAAATACACAAATCAGCACAGCAATCCTATATATATATATATATATATATATGCCAGAGAAAATCATATATGTACATAAGAAGATGTGGATAAAAAAATGTTCATTGTGGGATGGAACTGGAAAATACAATACTGAGTGAGTTAGCTCAGACCCAGGAAGATAAATGTCACATGTCCCCTTTTATTTGTGGATCCTACAGCTGACTGAATCTTTTGGTTTCAGTGGGCCACTTTGGGTAACTGCAGACACCAAGAAATTAGAAAGGGACCACTGAGGAGAGATGGAGAAAGAGATTTAGGAAGGAGGATCATAGAGCATGAGGAGAGATGGAGAAAGAGATTTAGGAAGGAGGATCATAGAGCATGAGGAGAGATGGAGAAAGAGATTTAGGAAGGAGGATCATAGAGCATGAGGAGAGATGGAGAAAGAGATTTAGGAAGGAGGATCATAGAGCACAGGCGCTATGGAGGGAGAGAGGGGAAAACGGAGAGAAAGACTTAACTGTGTTGGGGGTGGAAAGAGTCATGTAGAAAGAGGAGTGTGGGTAGACAACACTAAAGAGGCTTGAAAAGGGTACAGGGAAACATTATTTTATAAGCTTTCATATATAGTCCCTCAAACAACTTTTGTCTCATTTCTTAAAGTAGTAAATGTTATTTCCACTACTTTAATAACATTTTTCTCAGTATTTTTCCAGAATACTCATTCCTAGCAGGTTGAAACACGATCGAGTTCATATGTTGATAGTTTATCATGGATGAGTTCTATCCTTTGTGTAGGACTGATGCCATTAAACACTACCATGGGCTAACACCCCCCAATCTCTCTCTTTGTTCTCCTATGATGACACAGCCCGGAGGCCATTACCAGAGGCTCCTGCCTCAACCTTGGACTGTTCATCTGCAGAAACATGAGTAAATAGATTTCTGTTCATTGTAAATTAACCAGTCTTCAGGATTTTGTTATAAGAGCACAAAATGGACAGATGCCCTTCAAGACAAAGGCAAGATGCAAGGATGTAAATGGCAGGGCAAAGACTGACTTGTTTTGAAGTTATTCATCAAATTAACTACTTATATTTTCTCTGACTTGTAACATTCAAACTGTTCAGAGAAAAATGTGAGGCCTTCTAGATCTTTCTTTGAACTGTATTGTATGTGTATGTAAATCCTTTATTTTCAGTAGTAGAATTACAATGTAAAATTTAAAACCGGTTTAGGAAATATGATATAAAAATAGAGAAACAGAACTATCTCATAAGTATGCATAACAGTTAGAGCTAACTTAGATTTTAATGCAGAGATCTACTATTATTAGAAGAAGCCTGTCTGCCTAGTTTGTGAGAGTTGTCTTTTTCTCGTTCAGTCACCTTGAATAAATCTTCACACACATATGCTTGCAGCCATTTGGTCGTTGACAAACCACACATATGTGACAAAGGTCCCACAGAACTGTAATGGAGCTGAAAACTTTGCCATCTCATGGCATCATAGTCATCAAAAATTCACAACATAGTCTCCATGTTTTAGGTAGTTTTGGTGCCAAGAAACTTCCTGTTGGTTGTAAGTACATATAGTTGGTGTATATGTGTAGTCTGTATACTGGGTGATAATCAGCTGTGTTGCTGGTTTATGTGGTGTCTCCCCGCCGTTCTACATGTTTGGCCATTATTTCACACAACGTCCTCCTGTGTAGATGAAAACCAGTTTACTATTAGACAATGTGACGTGCTGTGCTAGCAGCAGCTGCACCCAGCTCATCCCATGCTTACCGGAGTTCCTGATTGCATCTCAAGGTCATGTCATGTTATTGACCTCCACAATCTAGATTTGGATAAGGACGTGCTGTGCTCTGAGCACAATGATGAAATTCCCGAACAATGCATTTGCAACGCAAAATCAATTAAGATCAGTGCACATATCAAATAAGCCCCGGTGCACCCCAGTAGACTAAGAAAAACTGAATGGGGGTGGGTTTGTGATTAGGGAAACTGAAGCAGAGAGGAGTTAAATGCCTTCCTTCTCACAAGGTCACAGAGAGACTCTGCACGGGGCCAGGGGAGGGGTGTCTTTCCCTCACTACATACTGTTCTATATGTTAACCATCAAAAACATGCAGAGTCAATGGATGCTGGCACTTTACATAAATACATGACGATGTAGTGCTAGATGCAATAAAAATCTCAAGTATAAAATGTGGAAGCAATTCAAGAAAGCAGATCTCACAGTTTTGCCTCTGTCAGAGTCAGGATCTCACATGCTCTGATTAAAACCCAACATCTGCAGGCATTTAAAATTCAAATATACAGGTATTCACATTTTTCTCCATTCACGATGTTTTACTGCTGCTTTTTTTTTCAGCTTAAATATTAAAAACATTACATTATTTTATTTCATATGTCAAACTCCATGTCTCTGCATATTACACATTGCTCTTTCACCCCCAAGCTCTGGTTCAAATCCAGCTCCTAGCTAAGGAAATAAAAAACATCTGAAGGTATTTAGTGGACTCATCTCCAGGCCCAAGCAGACTACAGTTTATGTTAACTTGATAAACACAGCAAACAAACAGATTTGCCACCAATTAAAGCGTTTATAGGAAAACATTGCAGAATGGACAATGTGCAAAGGCCTCTCTCACAGACCTGAGAACCAGGCCCTTATTTCAGGAAGAATTTGCCATGAAGATGGAGGAGTCGGTGCTGCACCTGGTTCTCCACCAACAGGTGAGCATGGACTGAGGTTCCACGACCCCTCTGCCACTGGTGATAGGGAAAATTGGAGTCTGGAAGGGCTCAGAGGGTGGGAAGAATACAATAGCTTTGAGGTCCTGCCTTAATACACATTGCTAAGTATGATTCCACAGGCATGCCTTCCAGCAAATCAAGCACTCAACTTAAAAACAAATCAGAAAAAAAACCTATTCATTCTCTCGAGGATCGCCGTTATGAACAAGTGCACACTCCATGAATTTCTAAGTGAAGGAAGCACCACCCTTCCCAGGAGTTGAAGATCAATGGCCTCCAGAGGCAAGGAGATCCATTGTCAGAGGTGGGTTATGGAAGACAGAAGAGGACAGGCCTAGTATCAAAGCACTTCTTTGATTTTTAAAACCACTGTGTTATCCAAATAAAATATATGCGTAAGCCACGGGTCTGTAATCTGTCTTTCAGCTATTCCTAAGCATCACGTTTGATGACTCCATGCTCCATCCCCACTCATCTCTTCATCAAAGCCTTATCTTCAAAACAACCCAGCCAGAACAGCTGCAATTTACAAGTTGAACAGGTCATTCGAATGTCTGTCAGAAATTCAGAGTATATCAAAATTCCTTGAAGAGTCAGATAAAAAAAAAAAAAGAATATTCTTCATCCAAGTTCCCAGAAATCCTGATTCTAAAGGCTGGGTGTTGGTCCTAGGAATGTGTATTAAAAGGCTTATCACGCAATGCTGGGCCACACTTGGGCAGGAGTGTGTTGTTTATGCTGTACTGTGGACCTATCTGTGTTCAATAGATTTATCAAGCTGTAAGGAAAAGATCAACACAGTAGAAATGTCCGCTTCCCATCATTGCTTCATGTTCTCTGTCTTTAGGGCCAACAGACCAGGAAGAAACTAGTGTCACCCTTGACAGAGGACCTGGTGGAGACGAAAAATAAAAAATAAAAATAAATCATTTCAGTTGAAAAAGACCAATTAAGAAAGGACTTTCCATTCCAAGTTGCTTCGAGCTGGAAACTCATGCTCTCTGCAACACCAAATGTGTGTGTGTGTGTGTGTGTGTGTGTGTGTGTGTGTGTGTGTGTGTGTGTATGTGTGTGTGTGTGTGTGTGTGTGTACAAATGTGTGTATACGCATGCTGTTGTTGTTGAATATTAAGCCCACCACCTCACATATTCTAGGCAAGTACTCTACCACTGAGCAATATTTCCAGCCCTATTCCCCAATTCCTTCCTCAGCAGTAGATTCTCCAGTTGAATGAACCAACTAATAAAAAACCCTTGCTCCCAATTCACCTGCATGGCACACAATTAAAATATGAGACCATTTTGCTTTTTTAAATCTGCACTCAACAGAAAAAGTGGATATGGGCATAACCTTTGGAAAGTTTAGGATTATGACAAAGAAAATGTGAAATCAAGATTCTGCAATAATTCAAAAACAGAAACAATTCCCAATTTTGACAACAGTCTGAAGGAGTTTTTAGGATCTCCCCAGCTTCTTACCAGGGTAGTCTGTATGTGAAGCTCCTGTTAAGCCTCAAGTAGTCTCTTCCCCTTGACGAATGCTTCAAGACAGAACAGCACTCAAGCATTCAAATTTGGTAGCATTAACTGCAGTGACATAACTCTGACATTCCACTTAAGGACAAGGGGTAGAACAATCATAAAAACCTTCTGCTTCACTTAACTTAATGTTTGACAAGTCCCTTGAAGAATAACTGGAATATTCTCGCCAAATGCTTTAAGTCCTGTCTTGACCACATCTGTCCCTGGAGTTTGTTCATGGACATCTTAGGATATAATAAATCCTTCCTTCCTGAAACCCAGCCTCCAGCAAGGAATGCTGCACAGATGGTATTAATCACAGGATGCCAATCTGATTTCTAGGTAGATGCCCTGGTGGTGGGAAAATGGTTCATTTTCCATTGTTCTCCCCATCATTTTTATGGTGAGAAGCCTTTAGTCATGAATGACAAGGTCAGAAACAGATACTTTTTTTTCTATTGAAGAATTTAAAGATATATGCCCATATTTGGTTTTTTTATGACTCATCTTGATCACATGACGACATGCCTAGATAACAAACCGAGTACGGAGCATGTCTTCTGAAGCAGTAAAACATCAGATATTGTAAGTGCAGTGTCTTCTGGTAGACATCTCACAGTTAACATGCTTACTGTCTTAGATGCTGGTGCTTGAGGCAATTGCAGTGTCTCAAATTCTTTTATTTATTTACTTTTTCTCTTTGTGTATGCATGCTGGTGTTTCGGTATGTGGTGTGGATGCACAAGGGCCGTGATACACATATAGAAGGCAGACAGGTTGAGCATCCATCCTTGACTTCCACCTTGTTTGAGGCAGAGTCTCTAGCTGGCCACCGTGGATGCCAGGCTAGCTAGCTGGCTCACACGTGTCCAGGTATTCTCCCATTCTTCCTCTCAGCTCACTGTAGGTGCATGGGGATTGCAGACATGCACTACCAAACTTAGTTTGCCATAGGCTCTGATGGTCCAGACTCGGGTTCTCATATTTTTAAGAAGCAAGCACTTTCTCCACTGAACTGTCTCCCCAGCCTACATTTCAGACTTTCTATGAGGACGTGTATCACTAGAAATAACAGGGTGGGTCAAAAGCATGTCTCTTGAGAAGACCCAAATTAATAAACTTGGAAGCAAAAAGGGTGCATTATGACAGATACCTTGAATTCCAGAGGATCATTGGGAATGATATTGGGAAATTATGCCCCAGTAAACTGGAGAATCTAGAACAAAATGGATACATTTCTGAACACATATGATTTACTAAAATAATCAAGATGCTATGGACTATTTAAACACTTTAATAGTAAGTAATGAGATAGGTGGAGTAATTTTAAAACATCTCCTAGTAAAGAAAATATTAGGACCAGACAGCTTAACTGCCTGGCTTTTCCAAATTTCAAGAAGAGCTAATGGCAACACTCCTCAAACTACACCACACGGGAGGCAGGAAGGGAGGGATGCTTCTGAACTCATCCTGGGAAATGACTGTAAACGCAAGACTCAAACCCAACAACAACAACTGAGGAAACCATAGAGCCAAACCCGTCATGAGCATTGACACAAAACCCAGAAATTAAGGTGTCCTTTTCTTCTGTGGCAAGCCACGGACACATTGTGCTTTGTCCTGCACAGAGACACTCAGGCAAGAAGCTCTACTTAGATTCAGTGAGCCACACACAAAAAGATGAGAGAGTAGGGGGAGACTTGTCCAGAAGGAGGACTCCAGGGGGAGGGTATGGGGTGAGACAGGGGAATGCTGATGAAGACAACCCAAACCTGTTACATAAGTGAGTGAAACTAGCAAATAATCATGTTTTAAATCCTCTATGAAATAGTTTCGAATAGAATCCACCGGCATGTGAAGAGGATACACGGTGATCAAGCTGCTTTCATTCCGGGGTCACATGATCATCTCAGCAGAAAACACTTGACAAAATTCAAGAGCTCTTCCTGATCCAAGTCCCACGGAAGCTAGGTGCAGAAGAAGAATGCCTCAGCACAACAAGGCTGTACACAGCAGACCTGTGGCTAGCTTCACACTGCATGGAAGAAGCTGAACATATTTCGTTGTATCCCTCTTATTCAAATATAAATTTTGACATCTTTGCCAGAAAAATAAAGTAAACAATAAACATAATACAAATAATGAAGAAGTGGAGCTGCCTATTTTTATGGATGACATGATCCTAATATTCAGAAGAAGATGGGGTAGAGTTGATGAACAAATTTAGCTAAGAAACAGGAAACAATATCAACATAAGATTTTTTTTTTCTGGTACCAATAGTGAACTTGCCAAGAAAGAAAATGGGAAAAAAAAATCCTGTTCACAGTAGCCTCAAAAACATCAAATATTTAGGAATAAATCTAATCAGGGAAGCAAAATCCCTACAGTGAAATCCAAAAACCACAAAAGAAACTGAAGAAAACAGTACATGGTGGGAAAAACCCCAGTGTGTATAGCTCAGCAAAACTATGTTGTTATGTGGCCATATCACTAGAAACAATCTATAATTCAGTAAAATCTCCTTGAAATTATCAACAACACTCTTCATAGAATTAATAAAATTCCATCATAAAATTCATATGGAATCACAAAAGACTCCAAATGGCCAGAGAAACCCTGAGAATAAAGAGCAGTGCTGGAGATACCATGCAGATGGTCCTTAGTTTGCAAAAGATTATGATCCAGGTAAGGGTCTGAGGGATGGCTTATCAGTTAAGAGCATTTGCGGCTCAACCATGAGGACCAGAGTTCAGATCCAAGAACCTGTATCCTGTAGCTTGCAAACCCTGTAACTGACTCCAAGGGGAGCCAATATTCTCTTCTAGCATCTGTAGGCACCTGCGTGTGCAAACACACACACATCCGCACACACAGACATCCATTCACACGCACATAGAGAGACAATAGGCTGACAGACAAACAGAATTTAGGTAATTAAACAAACAAGACTTGGGATGAAGGAGCAATCATAACTCCAATGTCTAGCACTCTATGTGTTTGCTCCATGACAGATAATTCATCGTTTTTACATATGCAATAACTGACTACTAAATTCTGTGGGTAGGGGCTAGGCAGTGGCTCAAAGGATAAAGTGTTTGCTGTTCAAGCATGGGGATCTGAGTTCAGAGTCCTAGAACTTGGGTGCAGCTGGTAAAGAGGGCCAGAGACATGCAAGCCCCGGCAGATGCCGGCCAAACAGTCTAGTCAAAATAGCAAGCTCCAAGTTCATTGAAAGACCCTGCCTCAAAGGGAAAAAAAATTGGAGAGAGTGGATAGAAGAAGCCATCTAATCCTAGCCTTAGACCTACACACACACACACCATACCGAGACACCACACATATAAATATCACAATAAAAATTTTTCTAGGTACAGACTTGAAATTCTATGATCAGATCAAGGAGACTGTATGGCATTTCTATCTCCTTGACTGTGGAATACAGCACTAGCTGTTGGGAAATCCAGCTCAAGAGCATTTCATGAGAGGCAGAATTCATACTGGAGGTTCAGAGGGCGTGGAGACTCAAAGGCATCAAACTGACATGAGGGAGGAGTCCATTTGGAGAGAATAACAGAAAAATGAGGAGCAAGTCACATTCACCTGGAACATGGTGAGGTCAAGGAAATTTATGGAAATGGTTCAAACTGCAGTCATGGGAGCTAACCAGACTGGACAATACCCTACCTGTACTCTACTGCAACAGTAAGGGTTGGAGTGAGACTCATGACCATCCTGAAGCCCTTATATCCATATTCTTGTTCTCATGGGAAACTAGTAATCACTGAAATGCCATTTGGGGCCAACACCACCAAACCCAATAGCTCCATGCTTCTCCTTTTAGAGACATCTGGAGCAGCTGGTAGGAGCAGGCACCAGGAAGGGAGCAGGGTGGGCCTTTTGTTTTTCAAAATAAGAGATGCAGTCTAATGAGGGGTTCTCAACAAGTTGGGGCTTCACCATTTTTTCTCTACCACACCATACTTTTGAAGGTATGAGACTTTCTCCTTCACTCTTCTTCCTTCCCCAGCTCTTCCTCCCCTCCTCCAGCTCCTCCCCTCCTCCTCCAGCTCCCCTCCTCCTCCAGCTCCCCTCTCCCTCCTCCAGTTCCCTCCTCCTCCAGCTCCTCCCCTCCTCCTCCAGCTCCTCTCCCACTCCTCCAGCTCCCTCCTCCCCCAGTTCCCCCCTCCTCCTCCAGTTCCCTCCTCCTCCAGCTCCCCTCCTCCTCCCCTCCTCCTCCAGCTCCCCTCCCACTCCTCCAGCTCCTTCCTCCTCCAGCTCCCTCCTCCTCCAGTCCCCCCTCCCTCCTCCAGTCCCCCCTCCTCCAGCTCCCTCCTCCCCCAGTTCCCCCCTCCCTCCTCCAGGCCCCCCTCCTCCAGCTCCTCCCCTCCTCCTCCAGCTCCCCTCCCACTCCTCCAGCTCCCCTCCCACTCCTCCAGCTCCCTCCTCCCCCAGTTCTCCCCTCCCTCCTCTAGTCCCCCCTCCTCCAGCTCCCTCCTCCTCCAGCTCCCTCCTCCTCCAGCTCCCTCCTCCTCCAGCTCCTTCCTCCTCCTCCAGCTCCCCTCCCACTCCTCCAGCTCCCTCCTCCTCCAGCTCCCTCCTCCTCCAGCTCCCTCCTCCTCCAGCTCCCTCCTCCTCCAGCTCCCTCCTCCTCTTCTCCCACTCCTTTCTCTTGCCTTTTCCTTCCTCTCCTCTTCCTCCTCTTCTTTTCCTCACCACTTTTCTCTTCCTCCCCATCCCCATCCCCTCTCTCAGTTCCCTTTTCTTCTGAGACTATCTTCGGAGACAGTCGGGTGGTAAATGTCATCTAATAAGTTGTGGATGCCCAGTGAATCTCTTGTATTCTTTATTTCTGTTTCCTCATTTACAGCAAAGGAGGCAAACTAGGCGATGGCCTTTGACTCTCACTTGCCTTTCCTAGTGAAGGAGCTGGTTTTGAATACCGAAACAAATGCCGTCAGGTGAGCGCAATCTCCATACTGGAGCCATCACCTGAGCACCACCGCAGCGTGAGACCACCCCTCTCAAAGAGGGTACCACACAGTCCTGACACTCTTGCAGCTCCATGCTGTCTTGCAGAACAGTTTCCAGTAGTAAGATAAGAGCAGGATTCACAGGTAAGAACTAGTTCCATTTATATTTTTATATACACTTTTTTATATGGTGTTTTTATAAGTTGGCCTTTCTCTACCAGAGTATAAACACTGACTTGAGGTCCTCTGTTTGCATTGTTGTTCTCTGAAGTCTATTTCAGAAAGTGACATTCAGAGAAACAGGATAGCATGCTTCATATTCCAGCTAAGTATGTAGCTTTGGTCTTCGAGTGGGCTGGAATCTCAGTTTAGACACACGGAGGTTGTATTGTTTTTAGAAAATTACTTATACTCACTAGATCTGGGTTTCTTCATTCACAAAAAGAGAATAAAATAATTGTTCCTTTGTGATGTAATCCAAGAATCAAAGAGCAAATAAAACAATGATCAAAAATACCAACTTATTTCTGATACCCAGCATATTCCAGTCTCTGAAAATATTCGAATAAAATAAGTCATCCCAAATCAGAGGTTATACTGATTAATGATTATGAATAATGAATGTAGTGTGGAAAACAAAGTTGAGCAAGGCTGTGCTGTTGACAAAAATCCAAGTGGAGAGGAAAAGTCAGACACAAGGGAACAAATAAAACACTAGGTAGAATTAGGTAAATTTGCCTCTGAGGCAGCCAAGGGTAAGTAATAACTCAGAGGAGAGGACAGCAGGGCGAGCTCCCAGCCCGGGCTCAGCAAAGGCTGTGTGGCTGAGTGGATGTCATTCAACAAGATACCACAGACAGTGCCTCTGCTGCATCATCTTCCCCCAAATCTTCCCTGTGGAGAGCAGTAGATTAATGGGTGAGAAACTCGTCACCATTCCCACCCGTAGAAATCAAGACGTAGAGTCAAACTTGTATCCACTCTTGAGCTAAGAATTTTCAAGTTTGATTTTTGAACCAGAGTGGGGGCTGCTGGTCAGGATGGGGGCTGGGTGTTCCCAGAGGGTGGTCTGCTGGTCAGGATGAGGGCTGGGTGTCCCTGGAGGGTGGTCTGCTGGTCAGGATGGGGGCTGGGTGTCCCTGGAGGGTGGTCTGCTAGTTTTGCAACCAGAAATCATTGCTGCCAAGCGCTGGAGGCATGAGCATAAGTGTAATACCAGGAGAGCAGCCAAGACCCCACTAGGGTTGCTTTTATTGTTTGTCTTAAGTGGATGTTTTTCCAAGGAAATTGCATTGTTTTCCCGAAAGGAGATCCATCATCCTTGTCTTTGTGGTTACAGAACAGGAATCAAATTGATGGGGCGATGGCTGCCTGCTCCAAAGGAAAGAATAATGCGACAAACCAGACATCCCCTTCCTTTGCCTGGCCCTTCTCAAGGATAAGAACATCTTTGAACTCAACGTGTCATGTCTGACCTTGAAGGAGCCCATCCCTAGGATCTGACTCTAAGAAACCTTTGCTACCTGGGAAACACAATGCGGACACTGAGGTCCTTCTTAGAGACTTCAAAGAGTGCAGAACAGTTTCTTCATCTCAAATTCTGGAGAGTTAATTTGAACCTGGATTTTTGGGAAATTATAGAGTATATGGTCCAGACTCCCAAATTCAGCAAAAACATTTGAATGGAAATTGGGCCAAAGAAGCCCTAACTACAGCCAGGTTACTGTTAGTATTGTTAAATGTTAAAACTATAGTTTCCTCTGATTTGGTTAAAATATATTCCAGTCCATACAAGTTGGGGGTGTTGTACATATGTGATTCCAAAGCTATCCTTGTCTTTCAGTGCCTATAGCAAGATACTATATAAATTTTAAGTGATCAGTCTTTGTCAGCTACAAACCACAAAGACACTAGACTAGTACCACCCTCTTGGGGTTAAATCCAGGACCTAACAGGGTGCAGAGACCAAAGGTTCATCCCACCTCTCTCTAGGCTCCCTCAGAGATTCAGTGGAGCCCCATCTCTCAAACTGTTCCTACCCGCTCCCCTCCCATTCACTCCCACAGATTGCTCAATGCATTCCTTTGGTCTTTGCTGCAGTCCCTGGTGATAACAGTGCCTTCACCTCCAGGAATACTGACCTCTTTTTCTAAGCTGAATTTCTTCCCTTCTTCCACAAGGGGAGGTCTGCCTCCATCTGCTGTGATCTCCTGGCAGCAGCTCTCCCAGTTCCTTCTCTTGGGCCAAGAGCATAGACTCATGTCCAGGTATGTCTTAAAGGGTTGAAATATTACCATACTCTACAAACTCATCTTCCTCATCTGCTACTGCTTGCTCAGTGTGTCTCAGGCCTTGTGTTTCTGTTTATCCTCAGGATAGTAAGTCAAATATCACTATTTCACAATATACAGTCAAAGCTTATGTCTTGGCATTAAGTGGTCAAACTCAACTGTTGAGTTCATCCTTTCCTTTTCGTTGGCTGCAATTTGTTCCTGGACCCTACTTCATTTCTTCTTGGGTTTGTTGTTGTATTGTTTTGTTTTGTTTTGTTTCTGGTGCTGAAGATTGGATCAGGGCCTTGCACACCAGGGCCAAGTAACATGCCGCTGAGCTACATCCTCAGCCCCCTAGTTCCATGACTCTTCTCTATCCCCCATGAATGCCTTTATTGTGCAGATAGCTTGGTCTTTTTCACACGCCAACAATCCATTTCTCCTTGAAACTTCTACCTGGATATACTCATACAAGCTGAGCCCTTTCCTTCCATGCTGTCTCCATAGGGGCATTTGGTGCCCTTGTAAATTCAGTAATTCAGGCCTGAAGAGCTATCTTGATCCTTTCCCCAATCTGCTAAGGCATGACAAAGGACAGGTACAGGTACCTTTAATATTTCTATCTGTGGGTTTTAGGAAAACATGTAAATGAATATTCATGGAATTCAAGATTCCTGAAGTCTACTGCTCTCTCCATCTCCCCATTTAGAGCTCCAAAGCATACTTTGCTTCTCCAATCATTCAGCAGAGTCTTCTATGAATATCTGCCCTGTTCACTTCTGCCATCCTTTCACTGAGTGCAGATCTCCCCAACCATCTCAAATGCTCACACCCTCCTGAATGTTCCTGATACCTCTCAGAGTTGTTCTTATCTTATCCAAGGCCGCTGGTCTGGGTGACTTTATGATCTAGCACCCCAGGATTTTCCCAGACTTCTTAATGGTGATTCCAGCTCCTTAACCCTGAGCCTCCCTTTGCTTTCCTGACACTCTTAGCTCTCTTCCTATTTCACTGACAGCTTCATGGCTGTTTCTCAGCTTCTCTCTCATTGTGTGCCTCAAGCTGATGCATCCTGCACAATTCTGTCCTTATTTCTCCTTTTATTTACATATGGCACAAGATAAATCTACTGAATCTCTCAACTAACATTATACGCTACTTTCCTATCCTTGGCCAAATCTATCAGTCCTTGGTGGTTTTTTTATTTTATTTTGCAGCTGATCCCTTTCCTTTCATTCCTATTCTTCTAAACAGAACATCACTGCCCCTACTTACAAATAAAGGTTTGGAGGTTAAGTAATTGTTCCCATGTTACAAATGTGATAAATTATGTGGACAGGATTTAAACCCACGTCAGTTTCAGGGTTTTCCCCCTCTCCCCTGACCAGACTGGTCTGAAACTAGGAAACATTGCTATGAAAATTAAGAATCATTTCAAATTATATGCACTGGAAGTGTTTTCA
This sequence comes from Peromyscus californicus insignis, assembly GCF_007827085.1. Taxonomy (NCBI): domain Eukaryota; kingdom Metazoa; phylum Chordata; class Mammalia; order Rodentia; family Cricetidae; genus Peromyscus; species Peromyscus californicus. The sequence goes on along the minus strand of NW_026294413.1, from coordinate 77,009,185 downwards.
CTTTTCAGAAATGTTCCCTTCTCTGAAAAGGATTGATAATTACTTTTTGGGGGTCCTTATTTTGAAAGACCTGCTGTTAGAAATACCAACTATAGAAACTACTCAGGGGGTGGCTGGAGAAAACCGGCTTTAGAATGGAGCTTGACCTGGGTTTAAAAACCCTGCCTCCTGGGGAACCTGCTCTGCATGAAGGCATCCAGCCAGCCTTCCCTCTGTCAGAGACCTCAAAAGTCTCTTTCTCTACCAAGTCTTCCCACTAAGACAAAAGGGAGACTGTGTTTTTGCTTCATCCCAGTGATCTACTCACATAGGCATCCCCCTGAAACTAGGAGCATTTCACTCAAAAATTCATTAAGTGTTCATATTTTATGTGAACAAGCAGGGCTCTTGACTGACACATCATTGTTCACTTGTTGCATTACCCATCTGTCCCACTGTGGAATTATCTTGGGAGACACTGATCTTCAGAGACAGTGCCCATCTAATGTGTTTCTTCCCGAGCAGAGCATTCCAGTTGCAAGGCATGCAGTCATCTTCAAGAGAAAAAGAACAAAACTATTCCCTTCTGCCAACTTCTGAGTAGAGAAGTGGGGTGTGGAGACGCAGCAGGATGGGTGTAGACATGGGTGTGGAGACATCTATGTGGGTGTAGACACGGCAGGATGAAGAGGTGCCACACTACACTCTATCTGACTGTTAGGAAAAGTCCCCCTAAATCAATCCCTCTTTAGAAAAGTAGGCTCCAAGTCAAGTATCTGATATCACAGGAATGCTTTCTCAATCTCTTTATTATTCTAAATAATGAACACTTTTGGGTGAAGACTCATCAAATATCATCTCAATTAATTCTAACCTGGAAGACTGCAAAAGGCACCTAGCATTTTTAGTTGGCCCACAGGAATCATGCACGCCAGTATATGCATACAGTGTACAGTGATCAGATCAAGGAGGCTCACATACCTACCATCTCAGACACTGGTATAAATATTCAACTGATGGCTGTCAACTCTAATTATTCCAATGTTATGGAACATTAGAAATTATTCCTATCTAATTACATCTCTGTACCCACTTAACGTCCTCTATGGGCAGTTCATCTCTCTCTCTCTCTCTCTCTCTCTCTCTCTCTCTCTCTCTCTCTCTCTCTCTCGTAATGAATAATTGTAGACCTAAGTTCAGATGAGATTAGGCACACTTGAGCTGGTACAGCCACACCCACAAAATATAAGTTCAAATAAAAACGACCTTGTTAGATGTGAACTCAAAAAAATTTTCAATGCACATTAGACACAACTTTAAGTATGTATATGAGACTAAACCAGTAAATTAAATATTATAAACACTTAACTAGTCAATACCCATTATATACACTCTATGTTAACCTGCCAAAGTGGGAGGGTGTGATGAGAACAATGGCCTCCCATCTCATACTTGGATGACCCTCCACTCAGGTATTCACAGTGAGTCTGGATGCAGACAGGGAGGGTGGGAGAAGGTTTGCACGAACAGAGAGCCAGATGAGGGGCCAGCCCAGGAGAAATGATGACAGCACATTTTCTTATTTCTTTTTTTCACAGCGAGGTCACAAGTGTGTCCTGTGTTAAGAAAGACTGGGACACGCTGGTCTAAGGACAAGCGCTCCAGCTCATTTTGTTCTATTCCCGGAACGACAAGTGCTTGCTGGGGCTTATTCATTCACGATTCGGAAGTGCTGCGAGGCTGTTTACTGCCGCATCTTTCTGATGTTACATAACACGAGAGGATGGAATCTGGAAAACACGAAAGATGGGACCATCACATAATAACATCGTGTGAGATACATCTCGAACCCTCTTCATGAGTGTCTCACGCCTGTTGTTAAAAGCCACTTTTTTCCCCCCAGCTCACAAGTTTCCTTTGGTTGAACAATTGCAATGTATAGTCAGAGTTTGAACGGTTGCCAACTAAAATTCTTGCATCAGGCTCCATGGCTGTCTGTTCCACCAAGACAAATAAGAACAGCCCCAACCCCTCACTTAGTGCATTGTTCACGGTGCTGAGCCGTGATTTTCCATATCTGACTGTCTTTGTGTTCACCCCAGGAGGAAGGGTGAGCCTGGTTTATTGAGTTCTTATTTCTCACAAAGCGGTAACATCTGGAGGGCTGAGCAGTTTGTTGGCAGGTCCATTCTGAAGGAATTCGGCCGTGGTTCCGATTGGCTCTTATCAGTAGGTGTCACTAAAGACAGTTTCAGAGACAGAAAAATAAATAGGCCAATTAAGTAATGCCAAGAACAGACCATTTTATAGTCATTTCTGCTCTTTTTATTGTTGTTCCAACTGCAGAAGTTTCAAGATTGTAATTATTCCCTGCTCTCCCCCGCCTGCTGCAAATGAACATTTTTCCATTTTCCAAATGCCTCCAAGAGAGGGACATTTAATTAATATATTTATTTTGTGGTGCTTGATGTAGTGGGTTAGCAAAGTGAAAACAGATGAAGGCTATTAATTCTAACACTTTATTGCGATGAAGCTGCAGCCAGCTGTTCCCCGGCAAACAGGCCGATGGAGGCTTTGCCAAGCCCTTTCTCTGTAGCATGATGCTTCACATTTGTAGAGAACAAGACCACTCACTCATCCCACCTTGGCCATGCCTTTGAGTCCCCAGGGGTTACAAACGTCGGCCACATATTTCTGAGGTCAGCAGAAGCGACTTGTAGGCCACTACACTCGCTGGTGATGGACACCTTCCCCCTGAAAAGATACAAGTCCAGTAGGAAAACTCAAGTTCATCTCCAAATGCAAACCAGCCTGAGAGTTACCTGAGAAAAACAAAGTGGGAAGTGGTCAAATGGATGGATTTTATTTGCAAAATGGACTGTGAATCATACCAGGTATGGATCGATCTCAGTACCAGTACATTGCTGGCCTGGGGTAGGTGCCCAGGTAATGTTGGCAAAATAAATGAAATTGCTCCAAAGTTGAAATACTTTGTTTAAATAAGAACTTCTTCCTTAAGGGTCTTAAGTGTGCTCTGCACAACCCACTCACTGTGTGCTAAAAGATGAACGCACTGCATTTGTGCGAGTGTTCGGAATGAGTGCACCTGGGTGAGTGAATGCATGTTCTTCTGGTTTCAGAAACATTCCCTGACATCTGTATGTAGATTCTTGGGTTTGAGGACAAAACCCAGTGGTTTTTTAAACCCAAAATACTTATAATTAGAAAGATAAAGATAAGCAGCAGCCAATAATCAAAATGGATAGTGAGAGAAAATGGAGAGTAAAATCTACACTGTAGAGTATATCACTGGAATGTTTGTGTTTAGTATGTGTTCAGCAAAAAATGTATTGACAGTTTCCAGAGTTGGGAAATATTTATATCCGCAGTACTGCCATCCATTCTCTGGACACAACAGGGAATGACAGTGGGCCTAATTTGCATCATGAACGGTCATCCCTGGTATCATTTTGCAACTTCAGACTTGCAAGTCCAAGGAACATGATGTCATTTTCATTCATTAGACAAAATTACTAAATTATACAAGTTATAAATCCACATTCCTGTGTTCTACAAGAAAAAAAAAAGAATGTTCTGTAAATTGACAATTACACAACATTCTAGCACATTTCAAAGAACATTGTTCATGAATTATCCTAAAGGGAAAATATCCCAGTAGGACTGTATCTGTAACATACTCAGAAACCTGGCTCGGGAGGTGTATTTGGCAAACTTTTAAGAGTCACACTCATGGCAAGGGGAAATGGAGCACTTATTGGGGGGATGGCTGTCCTTCTGTCAGGATTAGTGATATGACTTACCCAGGTCACCTAAAGACACAAAAGGACCCGGAAGGGCATACTTTGTGGGCCGTAGCAAAGCAATTTAGAATGTACTTTACTAGAGGCCTCGGTCCTTACTGATGTATTCACAAGATCCACATCTATAAACACTGGAGGCCAGATATGAACAGGGCACCCAGTCAGCTAAGACAATGAAAGTCAGGACTATTATTTTAGGCATCAGGATCATCACCCAATTAAAAGGCAAACCGTGCCATGAAGGATTTGTCTTTAAAAGAATGGGAGATGTCCTCTACTTGACGAATCAATAAAAGCGTTCTGGAAGAGGTGACTTTAGAGAGGTGCCATGAAGAACATGTCAAATAAACCTTTGAAAAGTAGATAAAAGAGACCATGATGGGGAGGGATCAAAAAGAAACTACGAGCATCTTGGAGAATGGAAGTAGTTTAGTCTGGATGTGGAGACAGGGCCAAAGTACAAATGAGTGTCGCTTTCTGGGGAGGGCCAAGGGCACACTGAAGATTCTGAGCATCAGTCATTGCACGGCTTTAAGAAAGTGAGTGGAGAAAACAAAGATTCTTGACTCGTGGCAGGAAGAATGCTGGCCGTGCTACTGGAATGAGGGATTGAGAAAGAGAACATCTCATGGGTGCCAGGTCTGGACACAGGATTTGGGGCACAGTGAGTTTGGCTGCCACTTGTCCAGGTTCAAGCATTTTTAGTGGGTCTAGAATTTGACCCTGGGGGCTATAAATATGGAATCCCCTTCCCAAGAATTATCAATAGAAGCTGGTCAACTGTCAAGAAATAGTACTAAGGAGAAAATGATCTTGTATAGGTGAGGATCCCAAAATCCCAGAGGGTGGTAACAGAGTGCTACCAAAAAGAACACGTCAAGTGTCCAAACCTAATTCAGATCTGCATTTCGTCTTCTAAGAACTGCATGTCTTTCAAGAGTCTCCTTTGACAATTCAGTGACCGGTGTATAAAAGGTAATACTAAAATAAAGATCCTGTTACAGATGCGGTCAACTTGAAAAGATCTACAACAGAATCAATCGCCTGGGAAACAAAGCTCTAAGCATACTGCCAAGCTTCTACCTTGAGTAGACTGAGGTGGGAGGACCCACCCTAAATGTAAGTAGCACCATCCTTGGAATTAGGGCCTTAGAATAAATGCATAGAAAAAAACGAGGAAGCAAGCTGAGTACCAGCAGCATCCATCTCTTGGTGTTTCCCAAGAGCAGATGTGATGGGACTGGCTGCCTTCAGCTCCTGCCACCATCCCTATCAACCATGATGGAATGTATCTTTAAAAAGCCAAAATAAATCTCTCCATGGAAGCTGTAGTGTGACACAGTGAGTCACGCAGTAAACCCTTTTGTCCATATATCTTTACTTGTAAGTGTTCATTGAAAAGAGTCGTTGGTCTGGTTCGAGGCCTCTGGTTTCTGCTACACTATTGATACTGGGCCCCCACTGGAACTCCTCTTGGCTCTCCCGCTGTTGCCCTGTGCTGTGGAAATGGTGCAGTTTTGGGTCTGCAGGACCAGCCCCTTCACGAGATTTCTTTTTCTTTTTTTTTTTTTCTTTTTTTCTCTTAAATTTCATTGGGGGGAGGAGGGTGGTACAAGGGCAGAGGGTGGATACAAAGTAACAGGAAATGAAGGGGATCAAGATGCGTGATGTGAAAGACGCAAAGAATAAATAAAAAAAAAGTTTTTAAAGAGCCAAAAGAAACCCTTCCTTTCTTTGCTCTTGACAGGCGTTCTGTCACGGCAATGAGAAATGTAGCTAACTGAGGGGGAGAGGCATCATAAGACACGGCACCAAAGAGAATACGGAGATGGCAAACGAGTGCGTGTGCGGGAAGAGAGGCAGCTTCCTAGTCATTAGGAACACGTGCATTGAAGCCATGGGGAAGTATTGCTCCATCATACCGGCTCAAATACCAAAGAATGACAGCACAAAGTGGGCAACTTATAAGACTTCCATGTTATTACGAGAAGAGATGGTGGTTCAGTCATCCCAGGGAACAGCTTGACAGCTGTCAAGACCCGTGGATTTGTCCTATAAAACCTGGTGACTATTTTCTGGGGATTTGTCCTGAAGAAATAGACACTTCCAGTCACACAAAAACCACCACACAAATGTTCATAGCAGGCAGACACCACTGCCTTCCAACAGGAACTGGTCAGAAAACTACGGTTCATCTCTACTATACTGAGCCATGGAGGAGTAAATTACTAGACCATGAACAACTTGGATGGATATTCAGAGAATTACCCTGAGGAAAAAGAAAAAGCCAATGCCTAAAAGCTGTGTTCCAGAAGATTCCATTTACACAAGATCCTTTGCTTCCCTTTTTTTCCTTTGAGGCCTCGTGTGTGTGTGTGTGTGTGTGTGTGTGTGTGTGTGTGTGTGTGTGTGTGTGTGTGTATAATATGTTTGTATGCTTGATGCATTCGTGTGCGTGTACAAGTGTGTGAGCCTATGCACATGCATGCACACTGGGTTTCTTTCTCTATTGCTTTCCATTTTGTTTCTTTGGACAGCGTCTCTTACTGAGCTAGAATCTCATAGTTTGGGCTAGGCTGCCTGGTCAGAAAGCTTCTGGGTTCTAGCTACCTTCCAGGCACATGAAGCCATATGCCCAGCATTTTATATAGGTGCTGAGGAAACTCAGGTCCTCACGATGGCACAGCTAATGCTCTTTCCCAGTGAGCCATCTCCCTGGTCCTCTACTTATATAACATTCTTAACAAAATTAGAGATTAATAGTCGATGATGACTATGGAGAGAACTGGAATAGAATGGCTGTGTGCGAATGTAACTTACAAAAGGAAAAATGAGCACTTCTTTCACTGCTAGAAATACCCTGGGTATTAACTGTATAGGTGCCGAGGTCCTGGTTATAATGTTGTATAACAATTTTCAGTATGTCTTCATTGGTGAGCACTGTATATTACCATGACCACGAATCTATAGTAATTGCTCAGAATAATCTATGGTAATAGCCTCAATTAGCCTCTTGTATTTAGTGAGATTCGGCGAGGAGTAGCTACAAGTTCATGGCCTGTCGAGAACAGAGGGAAGGAAAGGGAGGAAGGCTGGACTGTTACGAAGAGAAAAAAAATTGAAAAATGCAGAAGATTACTAGACCATTCTAGAGAACAGTCTGGGAGAAACAGAGGTAGGAAGAATAGTTGGGCAGTTCCAGTAGGAAGTAAAATATGACATCTTTGATAACAGAGAGGAAACTGCTCCCTTCTCAATAAAGCACATGAGCTTAATTCAATGTAAACCCCTTGAGAATTTTTCTTGGCATGGAAGTCCCTGGAGTGTCCAAGATAAAACAATGGCCACAGGGCACAATTTTGAGAATTTCAAAGTTAAAATGCAATCTCTCCATCATCCCAGCACACGTGTGTTCTTGCAACATGAGATTTATGATGTGAATTGGGCTGATTAAATCTATTTTCAGGTTCAGGGACTTGTAGAACCTAAATATCCTGGTTCTCAGGGAATAAAGGACTTTGTATTTCCTTTGTAGAGTCAGTCTTCCTAAAATCAACAGGAAGCTGTTTGTGACAAGAGCTTGACACGAGGAACCGGGCTAGGGGATTTAGAGATGTACCTGGGACTTTGTGAAGCATTGGAGTATATGAAAGGCTGAACAGGAGAAGCTTCTGGATGTTAGAAAGTACAGAAGTGATGGAGGTGAGAGAGAAAAGAAACATCATCATGGAACCTGGAGGAAGCCATTGTTCCTGCTCGAACGAAACTCGGAAGAAATGGTGAGCACCCAAGGGGGTTGGCTCAATGCAGACACCGGAGATCATTCCATATGCCAGGCCTGAACTCGTATCCAAGCTTTACATAGTAACACACATCAGGAAAAATCACTACCTCTTAGAAAACTCAGTTGTGGTCAACCTTACATCACCTAATGTCAAAAGTCCAAGTTCCTCTACAGTAAACAAGTCAATTTTAAAAAGAATCAAAGAAAGATCCATGTGGTGAATTCCCTTCATTCTGGGCACCCTTCCGGGACAGGTGTTTGAATACTGTGTAGACCTGATGAACCTCCCAGTGAGCAGTCTCCAAGACCAGATCTGTCACAGTTCTTATTGCACTTTCTCACCATCAGGCTGTGTTTGTAGCATCAAGCCAAGCCATGATTATAGCCTCTCAAAGAAGAATCAGAGTGCTAGGGAAACCGTAGGCCCCCTGTCTGCCGCAAAGGTCACTGTGGGAAACACTGGGAAGACAAGCCTGTGAGGTCAGGCATTACTTCCTACAAAGAAGACCCCATCGGGGAACTCTCAGGACTCTTGCATTTGCTGCTGGGTCCCATCACACACTCCTTTGTACAGGAACACTTGAAGGTATCATGGATACAGAGAAGGTATCTGGATGTTCGTTCCAGACTCCGGCACGTCTTCCGCTCACGCCCACTTCTGTCTCGATCTCTGAGGGGGGTTTCCTTCTGCCCCATGGATTCTCTCACCTAGATGTAAGTCGAGAGCATCTTCCAGATTCCTGACTTTTGACTCTAGGTAACGATATGATTTAGCTTTGGTCACTCCCACCCTGTTTAACATATGGAATCGATTAATTCATTTTCTTTGCCATCATTAGAATAGGAATCCCAGAATATTCTACATGTAACCCCAATCGTAGATTTCCCTTAACTAATTACAGAATATCTAACCAGTTTCCTTTAAAGTAAAACTTGCTGGTTAAGAATACAGAGCAGCATTGCTTCTAATAAGCCGTGCCTGTTATTCTGGAATTTAAACTGTACTGTTGTGTATGGTGAAGGGCTGAAAGTTTAGAGTTACTCCCCTTGGCAAACATTTTTTTTAAGGATTGCTTAAATAAGCACTACAGAAACCAGATGTCATTTGGCAAGGGTATCTGAATGACCAAAAATTTGCTGTCTGGGTATTTTTTTCCTTTATAAAAACAAGAAAAATTCTTTGGATTTATATCATATTTAGCAGCTGTGAAACAGTGCAAACATCTGTTTGTACCTATGGGGAGCTGACCCGCCGGGCCCTCATCTCCTAATCACCAGCTCTCACATGCGCAGTTTATTGTTTTCTTAGCCGTTGCCTCCCGCACTTCAAAGTTTTCAGTCGCTCGTGTTCTATTGGCAGAGACGAGGAACTAATCCATTCATTATAAGACCAGATGATTAGGATTTTTTGACACACGATCACAGCATTCTCTCCACCCAGCCTGTGCCCGGAAACATAGTCACATTTGCCTCTAGCTTCATTCTGGAGTGTCTACACTTAATCGAAATGATTCAAGGTTTACAAACTTCGAGCAAGACTGGAGAAGCGCGTACACAGCTGCGCACAAGACCCACACTAGCCATGTGAAGGATATGGGCTCTAAAAGGCCACCTTAAAATAATTTATCCCTTTTATTTATATGAGAACAGATTTTGTATCAGATCTTATTGGGAAGTTTTCTATTAGAATTTTGCTATAGTTTTTTTTTAAAGAACAATAATAATATTTTTTTTAAATGTTACCATGCTAGCACACCCAGGGAATATCAGTTTCTAAAGGCCAACATTTTTCCTGCACTTTATAAAAATAGGGAAAGTATGCTGAATTAGAAGTGAAGCTTGCCAGGTCAAATCAGCAGCTTTATTTATACATTCTTATATATAATATATATATATATATATATATGTGTGTGTGTGTGTGTGTGTGTGTGTGTGTGTGTGTGTAACATCTGCCAAATAAAGAATTCCTATTGAAAAAAAAAGCAAGAACCAGCTTCATTTATCTATTAATTAAAACAAAGTGTTCTCACAACGATTTTCAGCACAAAGATGACATGATCTGCACACCATTTATTCATGAGAGTGACCTAATACTAAAAATTTTGTATCATAGAGTAATAAAAACATCCTTAGTGACAACTGATACCTGATTCGTGCCTGCCTCCAGCCACCCCTACTGCTATTGCATTTTCTACACTCTATGTAATTAGTATTACAGGATAAAAACTAATACGGGTCATGTCATAGCTGCGCTGGCCCCAGGAAGACGTCTGTTTTGTCACCTTCTGTAGGTCAACAGGATTGGGGCAGGAGGAGGATGTACTTGACCAGGAACTTGAAGGAGCTGATGAGGTATAAACCACATGGACAACAACCGTTCCCGTTTTATCTGTGAGTTCAAACCACCAGTGTGATTTGATGACACACAAAAACAACGACTGGACCTTGAACTTGCCTCATCTTCATAAGCATTCTGGTGTAGTATATGTATTCCAAATCTGGGGCTCACAAAACAAGTCTAATCCCAAAACACCAATAGAGGTTCTTGGGGTTCCATGGTTAGTTTAATATATATATAAAATTAGCACATAATATATATATGCAAATTAAAGACTCTGAGTATTACTTCAATAAATGAGTCTTATTACTATTTAAAACCAATTGGGAATTTTTAATATATAAACATAGCCAGGACTCATGGCACAGGCCTATAATTTCAGCTACTGGAGAATCTCAGGTAGGAGGACTGAAATTTCAAGGCTAGCCTAGGCTACAGCAAGTGGTCAAGATCATCCTGGGCTATAGAGCATGATCAAGGCAGGCCTGGGATACCTAGAAAGACCTCCTTTCAAAATAAACTTTCAAAAAGTAGAGAAGGGCAGGGGTGTAGCTCAGTTGTTCAGCACTTGGCAGGTCCTAAGTCCAACCTCCAGAACCACACTGAAGATAATCAAGCTTAAGAAAAATGTTACAAATATAATCAATCCCTCAGAATGATCTTCAACGTATTTCACCCATCTCTCAGAGGTAACATAATTCTGAGTGTGTGTAGATATTTATGTGTTTACTAATATCTTTCCGTGCATCCCAAAGCAGTTACTGTACTGATTTTTATCTTTTTAACTTTCATAGAAATCTTATCTAATGCTCTAGGTATCAATTTACTAATTGGGGTGGGGGGGACTCAACACTGTATCTATGAGCTTTTAATATACACAGATCAAATTCACTCTCTTTCACTTCTCTATTTTATATGAATATATTAGCTTACTCATCTAGCCTTCCCTTTTCATTAATCACTCTCAGTACTGGTACAAGTGTATAAATAGACAGAGTAAGGAAAGAGAACAAAACAGAGGGACAGGAATGAATAATGCATACATGTATGTATGTGTGTAGAGAGAGAGAAAAAAAGAGAAAGAGTCGAGAAAGAGTCTAAAGTCTGTGTGTATACAAAGAGAGGATGTGGAGGGGTGGATAGATAGATAGATAGAGAGGTGATAGATAGATGGATAGATGGATAGATAGGTGACAGATAGATGGATGGATGGATAGATAGATAGATAGATAGATAGATGATGTAGATGATAGAGAGTATGTGTGTATATATATATAGAGAGAGAAAGGGAATGTGTGTATGCATGTATGTGTGTGTATATATATACACACACACACACACACACACACATATATATATATATATATATATATATATATATATATATATATATATGGAGAGAGAGACTATATGTAGATTAGAGAACAAAAACAGGACGAACAACAAATCTAAGTCTCCTTTTAAAAATATAAACTCACAAAACTAACAAAATCCTAGCAAGATGGATTGGGGGAAAAATTGAACACAAATAAGCAATATTAGGAATGAAAATGAGGCCTATCTGTAGATTCTACAGAGACATGATAGCAAGAAAAATGAATAACTTTATGCCAAGAAGCATTTAAAAATCTAGTAAAATGGATAAATTACTGAGAAATACAAACCACGAAAACCAACTCACAAAGAAATTGGAAAGTGGATAATGCCGTAAAAATTGAATAAATTGAATTAGCATATAAATATCTTCTCTAAACCGAAATATTAGTCGAGGAAACATCGCAGAAAAGCCGCTCCCAGCAGCCCAAGAACAGGTCATTCTAATCATATTCAAATTCTTTCAAGAATGGCAAAACAGGAAACTCCCCAACTCACTCTGCCCGGCTATTCCACCTGAGGCATCAGAACAGGTAAGGAGAGCGCAAGAAGGGAAATACCACAGACTAATCATGCAAAAAACCATATAATTCTATGCAACAACATTAGCATATAAAAATGACAATGAATAGAAACTGCAATATTTTATGACCGAATGGGGCTTATGTCAGGTTTGCGAAGTTGCTTCAGTATTTGAAAAATCTACCACTTACCACATGAATGGTTTGAGAGAGAGGGAAATGATATAATCAATAGATGTAAGAAATCCAGCCTATATGTTTATAATTTAGAAAGCAGAAGTAGGGCGAAATACATTAAAATTGATGACATATCTAGTATGTGTAATATATTCACACACACAAATACATACATAAGTGTCAATATTATTTATAAGTTTACATTTATAGAAAATCACACACTTCATGGTAAAGTATTCAAAATTTCAAAACCAGCTTGGCATGGTGGCTTGAGCCTGTAACCCAGCACTCAGGATGTGGACGTAGAGGAACAGTGAGTCTGAGGCCAGTCTGGGCTCGAAACCCAGCCTCAAAATAAAACAAAAATGTGAAAACCAATATAAGTACGCCTGTTCCCATCTAAACTGGTGACTCATCAGACACCAGAATCCAGTATGACTTTTCTCTCTGAGGTTCTGTTTGGAATGTTATTACATTCATTCACTGAAAAACTTAGAGTATAGAATAAAAAAACGAAAGGAATGAGGATAAGAAGGTAAAAAAGGTAATGTTGGTAGATGATAAGATTATCCTTTGAAACACCCCAAAGAATGTTCATGTGGCCCATGAGAATTAAGCTTAGCAATTTTTCTAGACATAAAATCAAACTTGATTGTACTTTTATAAATGAGAAAATTTTGAAGGCAAAAATATACTAGACTGTGCGTGTGATTTTACAAAACTTTATTTTTATGATGTATATTAAATTTTCAAGTGCTGTTTGGTACAAAAAATAAAGTACATAGAAATTTTTCTAGTAGACATATCAAAATATTTATTGAATGATAGAGTACTTTTAGAAACCTACCAGAACAAAGCCATGAGGTAGATTATAAAATGTTATTCCAAACACATAAATGTATTATGTATGTTATACCAGGTAAGAGGTATATTGTGTTCATACATGCATAGAAAGATTCAATAGTGAAAACTAGGCTTATTTTCCCAGTTGACTTTGAGACTTAATATAATTTCAATTAATATCTCATAGAATTTGTATAGAGTCAATATAATGTTCTAATATGCAGAGTACAAAGAACCAAGAATTATCAAAATACTTCTTTAAAAAACTGTATGAAAATGTCATTGTGAAATCCATTATGTTTAATTAATATATACTAACAGAATAAAACGAGAATACAAAGGGTTGGCAATTATTTGTTCCCCTAAGAGGAAGAAGAAGAAATGGTGTTTTCACCTACCATAGAACAAGGATAATTACAAAACTGTTTTAGAAAACATTACACTTTGAGCCAGCAAAATGGATTGGAAAGTAAAGGCATTTACCACCAAGTCTGAGGACCTACGTGTGAACACTGGAACCCACATGGGAGAAGGAGAGAACTCACTCCCACGTGTTATCCTCTTAGCACTGTATGTGCACACATATACACACACTAACTTAATCTAAAAATTTAAAGAAGTATAACGTTAATTGTTATAAGCATTACTATAAAAAACCCTTAAGTCTACACAACTTAAGGAATTCATGTACAGTTAGAATCAGAGTTGGAAACAGAAACTGTGAAGTGTCACGTTAGATTTTACACTTTTATGTTGTAATATTAAAATATTACAGTGTTAAGGGAAACACAATAAGACCAACGGGGCAGATTAGAGAATCCAGATAGAGGCATAATTACACACAAAAACTGCTTTCTGGAAAAGCAGGCATAGAAACGGGGAACAAGGGACAGTCGACAGCTCTGATCCCTGACTGAACCCTCATGATCCGTCGAAGGAAACAAAACGGCATCCCCATAGTTTCTGCTCACCTCCTTCCGGTGTCTACTCAAATACCCACCTTCTCAGGAAGGCCTTTTCTAGGGCTCAGTCCACCCCAGCTCGGCATCCCCTGGTCCTGTACTCTGATTTTATATTCCTAGCATTCGTCGGTCACCGAATGAAGTACAATTTACCTCTCTAGACCTCAGATTGGAATGTAAACTCCATGAAGATCAAGCTTGCCAAAGGATTCTGATGATAAGACCAACTCTGTGTGTGTGTGTGTGTGTGTGTGTGTGTGTGTGTGTGTGTGTGTGTGTGTGAAAGAAAGGGAGAGAGAGAGAAACAGAGACAGAGACAGAAACAGAGAGAGAGAGAGAGAGAGAGAGAGAGAGAGAGAGGACTGTGCCCAGTCTATTTCTTTCATCTTTTTGCTGGTCTTCTCCCCCATTAGTCTTCTGGTAATTAAAATGTAAGTGGCCTTCTTGGTTCTGTTCATCTGTCATTTATTAGATATACTTTCTTGCAAAGACGTTTTTGTAGGATTGTTTCAAAAGCTGGCCGTCACACTTGTTTGTGATCGCAGCACTGAGGTGGGGGAGGCGGAGACAGAGAAGAGCCTAGGCTACTCAGCAAGACCCAGGCCAACAAAGTCTCTTCAACAACTTAGGTCCCAACACAATGGCGCCTGAGGAAAAACTCTTCAGGCTGTCCTCTGGCCTCCACACGTGTGAACACGCACAGGAACATGTACACACGCACACACACACACACACACACACACACACACACACGCACACACACACACACGTTATGAAAAGAGAACATAAAGTGTAATAGTTGTTAAAAGGGAATATTATACATCAGTGAAAATGAGTTGATTTTATTTATACACATCAAAATTAATTCCTCAGACACAAAATGAGACATAAAAGTTGTTCGTAGAAGCCTGGGCATTAGTCCATTTATACAAAGTTCAACAGTATTAAAAACTAAATATTATATCTTTAAAGATATTTAGATAGATTAAAATCTTTGGGGTGGAGAGGGGTAGCATTAACAAAAAACTGGAATTTTTCAGAATATGGTTATTGTGTTATTTCTTAGCAGAGAAATATATCAGAGAGCACTGTTTTACATATATTTAACATTTTACTTGAAATTATACTTTTAAATTTATTTTGTCAAATACATTGTCTACTGCCTGGAACCATGAAAGTGCTATCAACTACAACAGCCAAATTGCACAGGAGTTTTATACTTCCTATCTACACTTGTTAGTCCTTAAATTTACTGTAGCAGGAATCTTAGAAGGCCTTATTAATAAAAACAAACCCAAGGCCAGTTATTGGGGTGAACGCTGGAGGATCAGAGAAGCAGAACAAGCCACAGCTTCCTCACCTCACCAATTCCTCAGCTGATCCTGTTTCCTCAGACTAGAAGCTTCTCAGTCCTCATCCAAATGGATCTCAGCTGAACTGTGCTGCTCAAAAGCCTAAAAGTTTAACCAGCTCTAGTTCCTGGTCCTCACGCCTTAAATACCTTTCTGCTTTCTGACATCACTTCCTGGGATTAAAGGCGTGAGTCACCATGCCTGGCTGTTTCCAGTGTGGCCTTGAACTCACAGAGATCCAGACGGATTTCTGCCTTAGGAATGTTAGGATTAAAGGTGTGTGTGCCACCATTTTCTGACCTCTGTATCTAGTGGCTGTTCTGTTCTCTGACCCCAGATAAGTTTATTAGGGTGCACAATATTTTGGGGAACACAGTATTACCACAATTTACAAATATTTAATTTCTTCTAGAATTGCATATTGATCTAACTTCTCTAAATTCCTCTATCATTTCAAGCCAGCTCAAACAAAGGGACTGATGAGTTATAATGTGTGAATCTTCCAGCAAGCACACAGCCCAGCCTGGACAGGAAGGGGAAAGAAATCCGTGTGTGTGTGTCTTTCCCCCTCCCTCTTTCCTGTGTTCCCTCCTTCTCTCTCTCCCCTCCCTCCCTCTCTCCTCTCCCCCCTTCTCTCCCTCCCTCTCTCCCTTCCTTTCTTCTTCTCTCCCTTCCCCCTCCTTCTTTCCCTCCCCCTCTCCTTTTCTCTCCCTCTTTCCCTCCTTCTCTCCCTCCCCCTCTCCTTCTCTCCCTCTCTCTTCCTCTCCTTCTTTCTCTCCTTCTCCCCCATGAGCCACCCCCTGCAATCCTAGTCTCCTTGTAGACCTGTACTCCCTGACCCCAGCTTCAATGACTTATTGGCTCCAAACCTCAGATTCCAGTTTCTAAGGAGATACCTTAGTTCCCCAGCTTGAGTTGGGGGTCTACCCCCGAGGCAACCGCTTGTCATCACAAGCCCAGGCCACACAGCCCACATGTGCTGCTTTGGGCACCGTGCTTCCAGAGAACACTGAGGTGAAGGGAGTCTCAGGGACCAGAGAGCAGTTGTTTTGATTGGCCTTGTTTCCATGGTGACCGTCAATGACATTCAGTCTTCTAAGTGTTCCCACCATGTACTTATCTATCAGTTTCAAAGGCATTTGTAAAATCTATCCTCAAGCAGACTGCCATGCCACTACCCTGATAAAGACACATAATGTCATTGAAGATATTTGGACAATTTACTTCTGATCAATATATAATTATCAATAGATTCCATAACACTGGGGAGACAACACTCTCCTTCCTTCCCCTACTCAACTCATATTTTGAATTAAAACTAATGTTCTATCTGCAGTGCTCAGCACAATGTTGACCCATGTCAGGCTAACCGGAGATTTTTTCCCCCACCCTAATTTGACTTTTTATTGACTCTGTGTGGATTTCACATCATGCATCTCTAACCCTTCACACTCACCCTTTGCCCCTGCAACCTCCCCACTCCCCAAGATAAAACAAAATAAAATCCAAAAGAAAAGAAAAGAAAAATCTCATCATGGAAGCTGTAGTTTGACACAGTGAGTTACATAGTATATCCTTTAGTCTATTATCTTTACTTACAAGTGGTCATTGCAATGAGTCATCGGTCTTGTTGGAGGCCTCTGGCTTCTACTGATCCTGGGCCCTCAGTGGGACTCCTCTTGGATATCCTGTTGTTGCCCTGTGTCATGGAGATCCTGAACTTTGGGTCTGCAGGATCGGCCCCTTCACATGCTCCAGCAGATCATACCTGGGGTAGATGTTGGGATAGGTCAACTCTTAGCCTTGGTTCTGGGCCTGGGTGCTTGCAAGCTCACCCGCCAACTCTCGCTCATCCTCAATACCAGGATGAGCTCTCTGGCACCATCCCAGCTAGCTCACCCTATGCAGTTGGCAGCAGGGCATGGAGCCTGGTTCTCCAGCTCTCACACCTTGGGCTGGCTCACCTATACCTACACCACCAGGGGTATCTCTCCTGAGTGCTGCCTGGGTGAGGTACAGGGCCGGCTCTCCTGAGGGCTGCTGCCAGTGAGGGGCTGGATCAGCTTTCCCATGCTTGAAGCCCCACAACCAGCTTTTCCTGCCTAGAGTATGTGGTGAAGGGCAAAGGTCAAGGGGCAAGGAGGTATCTCTTCCTCACCCATGCCACTGAGTGACAGACCATCGGCTAGCTCTCCCTCTTCCTGGTCTTCAGGGACAGCTCTCCTGAAACCCCACCAGCAGGGACAGCTCTACCGTGCTGCCCAGGCGAGGTGCAGGGGCCACTCTGCCAAGTGCCACAGTTGCTGAGTCAGCTCTGGCTCTCATGACCTCAGGGACAGCTCTCTCTCCTGCTACAGGCAGCAAGGGGTGTAGGGGGAGGGGTCCTCTCTACTGTATGGCAGATGGGGGTGGAGCCAGATCTCACCAGTGAGGGGCAGGGTCAATTTTTTCCGCCTGCTGCAAGTATAGGCTAGGGGTGGAGGGCATCTTTCCTTCCCCCTTGCCACCACAGAGCAGACAAGGGGTGCAGGGCCAGCTCTCCCATTCTCATGATAACCAGGAGCTTTAAATACCAGCGTAGGTAAAGAACCTTTTGTCCTGTCTCAGAGCTGTTCACCATGAACCAGGACTGTGGGCAACTAGCCTAGAGCTTTGAAACCAAGCTTCATGCATTACAACAAAACAGAGTGTGGTCTCAGCATGCAGAAAGCAGGAAAAGAAACATGGAGGCAGCTATGGAATTCTCTCAGCACCAGATCTCCATGAGTGTTCCCCTCCCTCCTGCCTCCCTCCCTCCCTCCCTCCCTTCCTTCCTTTCCTGCTTAAATGCCTGGTTTTCTGCTTTCTTTTTTCTTTAAGCTTGTGCTGTTACTTAACAATAGAGCACGCTATAATATTTTTGCTGTAAACATCACAGTAGCAGATATCATATACACGTTGTTATATTTGCTTATCTAGGTAATATATTGTTTAGTACATCCACCTCATTTTCTGAATAGAGTAGAATTTCTTCTACAGCCTATTCTAAATTATTTTTGTCATAAATGATACAGGGGTGAAGATACTTGTAAGCACTTCCCTTTCCATGTGAACTTATATAGAGACAAAAGTTTCTTTCTGATGTGTAGACATTAGTGCTGTTGAGTTTATTTATGCTACATAGCTTTCCCACAGAACTGAATGGAGGCCCAAATCCATATAATTAGATACATGTGTAGATACATTGATGTCTTAGAATTATCTGAGCTTTGGGGGAAATATGGAAAGTCATAATAAATTGTTAATACAGATCTCAGAGAGAACGTGCTTAGAGGAAAGGAGGAGAAGTGATTTCTTACTGAAAATGTAAAACTCAGCAAGTTTGGGAGTCCAGTGCACATGCTTGAAAAGTTGGAGTCCTCCCGTGTGTGTGAGCATGAGTGCAATACTGTAGAATGTGGTACCAAAGACACTAAAGGTTCTAGGCAGATGTCAGAGGCATAAATGGAGTCACTCTGTGTTCTAAGAACAGTTCCTCTGATTCAGAGGACTTACACTGAATTCCTTGAGCTTCCTTCTATTTGGGCCAGTTAACTAAGTTCAGAAAGCTCCTTACAGGCCAGCTGGGAACTTTGGAGTCCTTCAATGTCAGAGTGTGATGTCATCACCATGGCAACACAAGAGGTCCCACATTCCAGATGTCTATGACTTGTCACTTGACCCCTTTGAGTTGTCTTTTGGTGTTTTCAATTGTAACCTAATCGGATTTATCAACATCTCCTTTAAAATGCTGAGATCTTGTTGTCCTTGACTCAGCAAAACAGCATGTTTTGCTCTAAACATTTAGGGTGCTATAAGCCATGCTGAGGGTCTGTGCCTGCTTGGGGTTGGCTTTAGTGTGCAGTTTGAGTCACGGCTTCTGTCCATTTGTGTGTGTCTGACCATTTACCACCTTCCCAACATTGCTCGAACCATTCTTCCTGTCTCCACTCATTGATGGCGCTGCTGCCATGTGCTACTCTCTGAAACCTCGGATGGGGACCCTCCCTGAGGCATCACTTCAGAGAGGAGGGGAAAGAAAAGAAGATGCCTGGGTGTGAGGATGTGTGGCTCTGAGCTGAAGAAGGTGGGGGAAATCAGGCTCCCCACAGACAGAACCACCGCCCAGTCTCTCCCATCAGATGCATCCCCACTCTGTCCTCAGGCGTGGGAGTGCACAGCGTGTAGGAAGCAGCCTTCACTTGTGATGCAGGCAGGATTAGAAGAAGTTCCTACTTTCTGGGACAAGGAGTTAGGTGAAAAGAAACATTTCTACCCGCTGAGAAATGCTTATTGACCATTTAAAATCTTCCCTGCTGGTTTCCATTTCTCCACTGGGTAGACTTTCCAGATCAACTTGGCAACTCAGTGTGGGAACGGCATAGGTGGAGGTTTGTTGGACACTCGGAATCCCACAACAGCCCAGGCTTGTGAGTGGAACCTGCATGTTAATCAGACCCGCAAGCTAGTTCAGCTTGCATTCAATTTTGAGAAGCTTTCCCTAATAGCTCCCAGGCAGGCCAAGGTACCTGGCCCTCTGCCACCCTCGCACTCATCCAGTGGCCAGTGCCTCTAGATCTCATTTGTCCTATACAAAAGTCGGGCACTTGCCACTCTTAAATATTTGAGATGTGCTGTCAGGCTTAACACACAAGAGCCAAAGTAAACTTATTTTTGTTCATATTAATTACATGTTGAAATAGAAGTCTAGAGATAAGGGATTAAATAAAATAGTACTAAAATTAGCATTGCCTGTTTCTGTTTCCTCTTTTATTGTGGCTACTAGAATTTAGCAGCTTGAATTTGTGATTTGGATCGCATTTTCATTGGCCTGTACTCTGTAGACCCTGAGCCCTGCCTCCCCACCTGACACTGAATGGCTCATACAGCCGTCACCATGGGAGTCAGCTTTCTGAACACGGTTCTGCTGTGGTCACTCCGATAACACCTTTCAGTGACAAGCCTTCCATTCTGGCCAAACCCTGTCAGGTCGCTGACATTCTAATGAAAGGCAATTATATTTTTCCTTTTTAAAAATTCCAAGTTTAGGTTTTATTATGCTTTACAACAGGCTTATAAATAGGAGAAAGGGGATTGGTGAACAAAATCAGATTGTGTCTTTAACTTTCGATGCTCTCTAAGACTTTGGCCACACCCCGCAACTCTAGTGTCTACTTTTCCAGTTCCTTACCTAAAACTGAGAAGCTCAAACTAGATGAACCTTAAGATGCTGGGGAACCCAACATTTACTCTCAGTTACATTTGTACAGATTAATTGTCACTCCAATTAGATCATAAATTTCTTATAGACAAGTGATTAATTTTATGATTCTATTTTCAGCAACCTGTGCAATGACAGGAAGTTGAGTATCTCACCGAGGACCAGTGACCATGACTCCTATCTCACAGGATGAAGCCCTCACTCAGGCAGGTCCAAGCTCTGCAGAAGAAAACAACATGAGCTCCAAAAAACAATCAAAGGAATCCCTAATCCCCTCAGACTATTGCATTTTGTGGGAGAATGCTTTACTTTACCTATTTGTATGTGCACATTTGTTTTGAGAATGGACCATCTGACTGGTACCTGAGAAATCTTGGTTAAACATTTCTTTATGCAAAACAAAGAATGTTGAGTAGTTAAATATTTTACCTCTGGGGCTAAAGTTGAGGGTTCTTTTTTTTTATTTTGTTTTATTTCTCTACTATGACCATTTAAAGGAGAAACCAAAGGGTAAAGGTTCAAAAGATTTCCACTTCTGCAAAATCCTTCGACCTATGAAAGAATCGTGATAAGTGTTGAATGGCTAATTAAATCAGCAAATATGCATTAAATGTCGCCTATTTAAAACTGGATGAGTTAGTGGTCCTCATTGAGAATCTACTAAATGTGAGGAGCTCTCAGATAACATGAAGGAAACAGAAGACCAGCTCCTCTTGTTAAGTAACTACAGCCTCACTGAAGGAAGCCAAAGTAACTGAAGAGGACTTCGTGAGCATCCACCAAAAAGAACCAAACAACACTGACTGAGCTCCTGTTACATGCGTTGTGCACAGGAATTCCTAAGATAAACAATGTGGCACAGACCCTCTCCATACATGTTCAAAGTGCTCAAATGGTTAAGGAAGTGTTTGAAAAGGGAGGAAGAAGGAGAGAGCAACCAGTACCTGGAAACAGAGGCTGTGTGTTCTCTGATTGGAGAAGGCGAAGGGAGCATCTGAAATCTGTTTGGAGACCCCAACTGCAGAAGCCACTTTGAGGTCTTGTTCTACCTGCAACTTGTTCTGGTCCCTTCAGAACCATCACTTGACCTCTGAAGGTGAGAGTCAGAGGCCTCTGAGTACATGCACTGAACATGCATGTACTTGGGCACACTCCGGTTTCCAGAACATTCATTCAATAAGCACCAGATGACTGGGCTACTTCAGACCTGCAACCCAGGTTTGTCTCCACAGCTCTGTGGCAAGCTGTTACTTTTCCTCACTAAGCCTAAGTTTCCCCATTTGTCCAACAGAACCATAAATGCCACCTACCTACATTCTTGTTTGACGGCCAATGAATAATCTACATACTTAGTGTGCACTTAGTTAATACAAAAAAACAAGTAATGAACTCACGAAGAACTCACTGGGTCAGAACAAATAAAGTCAAAGTAATGACAAATGGGAGGGGGAATTTCTAGGAACTCAAGCAGAAGGCTGGGCCTCCGCAGAGGTGTCTCCAGTCATCATCTCCCTTACTGCCCACTGCCCACATGGCAGGCTTTGCTCACATTTATTTGAAAGACCCTCATAACCTTGCTAGGAAGCCAAAATGCAGCTGAATGTTGGGGAAGCTAAGCATCGTGGGCAATGTGACTTAGCTAGTAAGTCACACAGCACCACGAGGGTCAAACTGTATTGCGGTCAGACCAATACATGGTCATGACCAGAATCCTACCAGAGAGGTACCAAATATGCTTCCACTGTACAGAGATGAGCTATGGAAGCACCAAGAAAGCCCTGGAGTGGAGCCAAGCCTTGAGACCCCAGGGGACACCAGGAATCTGGGGGTAAGGAATGAGAGGTCAGCAAAGAAGGTGACCTGTTGGTCACTTTGCCAAAGACCTTTCTTAGGGCGTAGCGAGCATTAGTAAGCAAGAGGAACAGAAAGGAGTAGCAAGCATTTCTTTTTTACCACGTTTCTGAGAGTGAGGAAGTCAGCACAGCACCCTGGCTCACACTGTGGTCATGATTGTCTGTTAATATTAAGTGAAAGTGTTCCATAGTGTTCTTGACCAATGGTAAGGTTCAAATTCCAATCACACAGAAACCAGAGCTCAGGAAGGCCAGGCAGCCCAAGGAGGCTGCAGTAGACACCGATTGTTTTCACCTCACTAGCAACTACTCCCTTTCCCTTGTCAGCATCCTGGTTTCCATGTGAACAGTGCTCTGTGCCTCCCCTCACCTAAGTCCTGAAAGGTTGGGTGTCATGTGAATAGGCCAAGGACACACAGGTGCCAGGCTTCTGCAATTAGTAGGTCTCACACTTCTGCTGAGAGTTGTTGGCTCAGGGATGGCAAGTGATCTGACCTGGGCCAGTCTAATCAGGAGCTGAACAGTCTGACTGGATGACCAAGCAGAGGAAGGGAGGGCGAGAAGGATCAATCAGCTAGGATTGGATTAGCCAAAGAAGAGTTACATTAGGCACAGCCCACTTCGTGAAGAAAGTCAAGCTTGTTATGTATACCTCTGGGTCCTTCAGTAGTAAAAGGCCCACCCCCTAAACTGTTCATGGGTAGTGATTTTCTCCCCCGCTACGTCTGCTTAAGTTAAGACATTTGTTACTCAGGAAAAGGGTGCTGTCTGAGTAAGAGCCATGTGCAGAGCAAAGACCACAGATATTGCCGCCAACTCACACCTAGAGTGAACTGGTTTTGTGAATGTAAATAACAGAACCGGGTGAGAAAAGGAAGACAGGTTTCAATCCATGGCCACAAGCGACAGGGTGACAAGGAGCTCAGACAAACATGGCTACTGAGGGCTTAACAATGATGAGACCAAGAAAATGGCATTGGAATATACACCCTCTGAAAAAAAGTGGTCTGACTGTGAGAACAGAGGCTGGGAAAATAAATGTGTCCCTAGAGAGTGAGAGGATTAAAAGGAGCTCAATCACAAGAGATAAGAAGATAAAGTACAAAGAATTCCCATGTGGGACGCTGTTAGGGTAATATTCAACAGCAAGGGGCATTATGGTCTGTCGCGTCCACCTCGACCAGCAAGGAAGACGCGACGCCAGGCTCTTCTCCAAGCAGTTTATTCAGGAACCTTGAACAATCTTCTGACCCCGGGGAAAGCCATCTTCTTCTTCTTCTTCTTCTTCTTCTTCTTCTTCTTCTTCTTCTTCTTCTTCTTCTTCTTCTTCTTCTTCTTTTCTCTCTCTCTCTCTCTCTCTCTCTCTCTCTCTCTCTCTCTCTCTCACTTGCTCTCTCGCTCTCTCTCACTCGCTCGCTCTCTCTCTCTCTCTCTCTCTCAAGCCAGCCCACGCCCTTTATAGCCACTGGGCAATCAACCCCGTAGTGCCACGTGGACAATGCCGATAGGGTCAGACATACGCAAGCAAGCCAGATTAGGTCCAGGTGTGCGGAAGCAAGTCAGATCCTAGCCTTAGCCAAATAAGGAGCACCTGCCATCAGGAATGCAGAAGCCAGACGCCGGCGCCATCTTTGAGGCACAGCCATGCATGGCTCTCTACAATGGTCAAGGGTTTTGTTTCAACATCTGAATTAGGCTGGGGTAGACAAACTTAGACAAGCTATCTGAAATGAGCATTATATTAGGTTAACAGTCTGCTTTCATTGGTATTGTAGGTGTAAGCATTGCAGCTCAGATGAAAAGGTATCCTGACAGTCAGGAGCCAAGGAATACCATAAAGTCACTATAAGCTCAGCAGTTTACAACTCTGCTTCAGGGAAAGGTTTGCCCAATGTAACAACTCGGCAGCTCTCCTTAGGTCCCCCCCCAGAGTGTAACTACTCTGTCCTACAATGTAACAACTCTGCTCTACAGTGTAACAACTCTGCTCTACAGTGTAACAACTCTGCTCTACAATGTAACAACTCTGCTCTACAGTGTAACAACTCTGCTCCACTAGGAGAAGGGTCCCCCAGCGAAAGTGTTACAGTTCTGTTCTACTCTGCTAGCTGTCCCTCTGTCTCTGGTGAAAATTGTTACTTCTCTGCTCTGCTCCACTCCAGGGAAGGGAGATAGATCATCATCCAAAGATTTACTGGGAGGGAAGAATCCAGGAGGTGGTTCTGTTGATTAAGTACTTGCTGATGAAGTGTGAGGACCTTGGTTTAGTACTCAGCACCCACGCAGAAGCTGGGTGTACTGGCACACGTCTGTCTACATAACCTCAACTCTGGGAGAGCTAGAGACAGGAGGATGCCTGGAACTTAGAGGTCAGTCAGTCCAGCCAAAGGAATGACCTACTCATTCAGTGAAAGACACTAACTTAAAAACCACAGTGGACTCTGTTTTTTGATCCACTGTATTAGTCTGCATCTTTTTACTAGAGAATTGAGACAGTTAACATTGAGAGTTATTCTTCCTGCGTCTTCTTGGGTGTAGTTAATCTTCTCTTCAGACTGAAGGTTTCCATCGGGTGCTTGCTGTAGAGCTGAATTGGTGGACAGAAATTGCTTACATTTGATTTTATCATGGAATGTTTTTCTTTCTCTTTCAATTGTGATTGATAGTTTTGCTGGGTGTAAAAGTCTGGGCTAGTGTCTCTGTTTTTTCAGAGAATGTAGAACGTCTGTCCAGGTCCTACTGTTTGTCAGAGTCTCCATTGGAAAGCTGCGTACTATTCTAATAAGCCTCCCTTTATGTGTGACTTTGGTCTTTTTTCTTTTCTTTTTTTGTTTTTGTTTGTTGTTTTGTTTTGTTTTTCGAGACAGGGTTTCTCTGTGTCGTTTTGGTGCCTGTCCTGGATCTCGCTCTGTAGACCAGGCTGGCCTCGAACTCACAGAGATCCGCCTGCCTCTGCCTCCCGAGTGCTGGGATTAAAGGCGTGCATCACCACTGCCCGGCTCTGTCTTTTTTCTTGCATCTTGAAATATCCTTGGCTCTGTCCGTTTGGGGCTTTCATTATTACGTGCTGTGGGGAGTTTCCTTTCTAAGCCTATCTACTCAGTGTCCTGTATGACTCTTGCACCCTGCCAGCCACCTCTTTCTTTAGATTTAGGAAGTTTTCTTCTATGATTTTGTCCACCTATGTGTTCTTGACCCCAACAACTGTACCAGGTAGGGGCTCCATCTTGTGAAGCAGGCCTTAAATCTAGCCAGAGAGTGATGGACTTGTCCATAACCTTTGTGCTGTTATTGCGTTAGTAAGTCTATCTTACCAGACCGGCTATTATTGTAGCTCTCAGGGTCCACACCTGGATAGGACTGATGATTACCGGGGCTGGATTAGGGATGGCTCAATGCTTAAGACCGCTGGCTACTCCTCCAGAGGAACCTGGCTTGATTCCCAGTACCCACATGGAAGTTCACAACCATTTGTAAGTCCAGTTCCAGGAGACTGGATGGCCTCTTTTGGCCTCTACGGTCACTGCATGCATATGGTACACAGACACATTCATGTGGGTAAAACACTCATTTATGTAATATTAAAGTAAAAGTCGTTATGAAGTAAATATTATTATTTATCTCCTCCTATAGCGTGCAGTGGAAATAATTCTCAAATCAGAAAATAACAATTTTTACTGATTTCCAAGCATACCCCTGAAAATTTTCTCTATTTTGTTCTATGTAAGTATATGTAACTCTGTGTGTGTGTGTGTGTGTGTGTGTGTGTGTGTGTGTGTGTGTGTGCACATGCTGTATGTCTTTGTATGGTGTATGTGTACATGGGAGTACACTTCTACATATCTGAGGGGACCCAAAGACACTGGTGTCTCCTACTGTAGTACCATATTCTTCACCTGACTCCTTTGAGGTGGGATCTCTCTGTGAACCTAGAAGGAGGCTGATGGTAAGCAAGCCCCAGGGACCCTCTGTCTCCAAAGGGACTGCAAGCATGTGTGACTGTGTCCCGATGTTGGGGTAAGTCCTGGGGATTTGAACTCAGGCCTTGTGCTGTACAGTAAGTGTTCACACTCACCGAGCTGTCTCAGCAGTCCCTCTCCTAGATTTTGACTGTCTGTTTCCTAATCATCTATTCACAGACCCATGCTTTGGTAACATCAATTCTTACAATAGAAAAATTACTCTTTCATCTAGACATGTTGATCAAATTTTACTTTTAAATAATTCTAAAAGTTTCTTTCACCCAGAACTCAAGAACCTGAGGCAGGAAGATCATAAATTCATGGCTAGCCTAGGCAATGCAGGGAGATCCTATCTCAAACAAAAGAAATAAAACAAAACAGTTGTTTTCAGCACAAAAATCCATTACTAGCAAGATAATCATAGTCCCAGGATGGCGTCCCAGGATTGATTTGAGTTTCTGCCAGGTTTCCTTCACACATGAGCTGTACAACTTCAGGACATCTCAACTCTTCTTATGCAGTCAGAAGTGGTACTCTTCGAATGAACAGAATTTGGTAGCTAGTCAGTAAACTTGTCCTAAAGATGTGCTGTATGTCCCTGCTGCTGCTCACATTCTACTTTGAATAGTCACAAGTGCTTCTGTGTCACGATGCTGGCAGGGTTAAGCAACGGATGGTGGGAGAGAACCAGAAAGTACTTTTCACGCCAAATCAACCACCTAACTAGCTCTGTATTGATGTGATTCTGGACAACATAAAGACACCTCTGACCTAAACGGACCCCAAGTCGGCCTCCAGGATGCCTGTGGCAACTTCAGTGAAGGAAAAGTGACAGGAAGAGTTGGAAAGGGAAGTGGGCTTTATTAACAGCATTTTATATTTACACGTTTCATTTTTAAAAAGAACAGTGGAGTAGATAGAGATGTGAAGTTTTCCATTTCAATGACTGTCAACAAATGTCTTTGCTCCCTGAATTTTATCCCACTGTGAACCCCAAGTTTGATCACAGAGAACTTTCCTTTTACAAAGGCTTACTTCTGTATAATATAGAACGTAGATTATTCTGAGTGAAAATGTGAAGGATCAAAACAATCATGAATTTTAAAAATCTATTGGAATTGATCAGTTAGATGCTTGCACTAATTGCCCATTCCATCAGTTTACATTATGAAGAATCTTATCAGTAAATTAAATAAATAAATATATACGTATATGTAGTGGCCTACCAAGAAAAGCATTAGAACTGTTTTGTGCTCTATCGAACATGGAGAAAACAGGGCCTACTGAAGGAGTACAAGTATCCCCTTCTTGTTCCCACCTCCTTTTTGCCAATAAATAATATAAACTCAAAATAAAGCAATAGAATAAAGGGTTTGCTCTAAAAAGCTTCACCCTATGGAGTTTTCAAGTGAAAAACAGAAAGAATATCTGATAAATAAACATCTATTTATGGACTAAAAGTAAATTCAATGGCAGTGATGACTTCAGAGATAAAGCTAAAACTTCAGTGTGCAAATGATGCAGGTGAATTCCAAAATAGGAGCAGCTTTTAGACCTAGAGGCGGGTGAGTCTTCCTGAGAATAGCAAAAGTCCTTTTTCCAAAAAAAAATATATATATATTTTCTATGTAGATCGTCACCCATTTGGAACTTCATTTGGACACAATCCCTCCCCAGTCTTGGCATTAACCCACCCTAATTTCATTTTATACCTAATCCTTACCCCAGGGAGTGTAGTCTGGGAATAGGGTGATGTTCAAAGATTGAAATCTGCATTACTTATTATTCCTAATTAAAAGAGGAATGCTGTTAGGGTTTGCTGTTTATATCAGCACTTTCCCACCTCAAAACACTGGATCAAACAGCCACATCCAAACACTGAGAACACTAATTAACTCAAGCAGCAAATAATGAATAAATAAAATCATAAAAGGCAATGCAAAATTTGTATATCCCATATTGTACAGCCTGCTCTGAGTAGAACACAGGACACCTTCCTATGACACTGTGTCCCTTTCCCATTTCCTAGTGGCTTAAGTTGGGGATGCATCTCAGCAGTTTTTACAATAGAACTCCATTTTAAAGAGTTTGTAAAAAACTTGCCTTGCTCTTCCTTCGTATGTCAGGACACGAAACAAAAGATGCCACAGTCACTGTTGGGGTCCTCCAGGATAGAGCTTATACATTACTAGAGAAGAAGAGCCAAAACACATTGTGGAAACCCTGACCAGACCAAGATGGGTGACTGGGCATTCTCAGACCTCTTGACCCCTTATGGAGTCAGCACTAGGGACGGCCGTAAAGGATCTTCCAATGCCAGCTCTTTTATTGTGCTCAGCTATTGTTGTTGTTATATTTAATGGTGTTTCCATGACTTATTCCTTCTTTTCTTCCTTTCATCCATCAATGACTTTCTCTGTGCTAAGAAACAAAGATATTTCAGTGACCTAAACAGGTGGCTCTGCTGCCATTACACAATTAAAAATTGAACAAGAAAGATGGGCAGAAAATAAAATATTACTTGAACAAGTAATCCTTAAAAGTTTTTCCACTGTTGCCCAGAATAATAGATTAGACCTCATGATCTGGAAGGAGATAGACGAGAAACAATATCCACCTTTTCACTATGCATCCAGAGGCAAGACAGCATCTACCCTCACCCCCAGTGAGATGACCACTAGAAGGAGTGGATCTTCATGCCTGCCCCAGGGTGACAGATTACATGCCCACCTAAGTGCTGACGCTTAGGAAGATGGGTTTTCAGAGAAGTGGGTAGGCTTGCTTATGTATCAGAAGAAAAGAGTCACAACCCTCTAGCCATTTCATATAGACTGTAAACACTCATAGCTTATTCTAAGAGCAAGTAGGAAAAAAGGCCTAGAGGCTGAGGGCGAATGGTAGCACACACCTGAATCCCTGCTTGGAGATGGAGATAGATGGATCTCTATGAGTTCAAGGTTAGTCTGGTCTACAAGGACCAGACTCAAAAGGAAAGAAAAAAAAAAAAAGCCCAGACTATATCTTAATCAAGGAAGTAATGTAATCAGATTTACTTAAGTGTTGACTGCACTATGGATAACAGAATGGGTGTGAAATAAGAATAAAGGCAGTGAGAACTCTTAAAAGATTCAGGCCAGGAAAGATAATTTAAGGTAGACTCTGGTGATAAATTTAAAAAGAGAAAAAAACTGCAGCCAAGTCAAGAGCTACTTAGTAGTTACTTTCCAAGAGTCAGCACACTGGGAAAGAATGGCTGAATCAGGATCAAGACAACTATCATCCACGTTGGAAGTAAACAACATGTTTAGTGTTTCTTAGAACGGACCTTAAACTGGCTGAGAGTCTCACTGCAGACATTACTTAGCTGGTTAATCAGGGGCCCCGACACAGTGATGCTTGGAAACCCTTTCATATATGTAGAATGCGTACTTAGACGAGAGAGTTCCTGATTTAGGGGGACAGTAGTTCCCACGATGGAAAAACCAGTTGATGGAAACAAACTCTAGGACATTCTTAGGTTCCATCATCTGAGGCTTTTGTCCAAGGAGCTTGTGGCCCCTCCAAGTGTGAAGTCGGCTTAGAGGTAGACATTTGTGTCTAGGTGTTAGAGGAAAGATCTAAATAGAGACAAAAGCTAGGTGTGGCTCACCCCTGTAACCCAGCACCCGGGAGGGCTGAGCAGGAGGATTGTCAGGAGTTCAGAGTCAGCCGAGGCTACATAGTGAGTTTTAGACCAGCCTGAGGTACAGAGGGAGACTGTCTCAAAAATCCAAAGCATAAATAAATAAATAAATAATAGATAGATAGATAGATAGATAGATAGATAGATAGATAAGTAAATAAATAAAGTGGAGGCAGATGACATCAACTGATACTTATATCGTAACAGAAGTCACAGCAGGATGACATGCAATTATCTGTGGACAAAGTACAGTGAGAACGTGAAAGGGCCCCAAACACATTGTTAGGGTCCTGGAAAAGTCCCACAAAACTCTCACATAATACAGAGAGGAGGAGGAGGAGGAGGAGGAGGAGGAGGAGGAGGAGGAGGAGGAGGAGGAGCCGGCTAAGCAGGCTCACTGCCCAGGAGCCGGAAGTGGGGAGAAAGGCCAACAGCTGGGAGTTTGTGCCAGTTGCTCTAGGGCAGTGGTTCTCAACCTGTGGGTTGTGACCCCTTCGGGGGTGGCATATCAGATATTTACATTACAATTCATGAAAGTAGCAGAACAGCCAGGCGGTGGTGGCGCACGCCTTTAATCCCAGCACTCGGGAGGCAGAGCCAGGAGGATCTCTGTGAGTTCAAGGCCAGCCTGGGCTACCAAGTGAGTTCCAGGAAAGGCGCAAAGCTACACAGAGAAACCCTGTCTCGAAAAACCAAAAAAAAAAAAAAAAAGTAGCAGAACAGTTATGAAGTAGAAATGAAATAATTTTATGGTTGGGGGTCACAACACCATGTGGAACTGTATTAAAGGGTCACAGCATGAGGAAGGTTGAGAACCTCTACTCTAAGGAAATACTTCAAGCAGTAAGTGTGTAAGTAGGTTGAAAGCTGTGCCAAACTTTGGCAAAGCCTAGTGCTCCACCCTCCTCCCAACCATAAACCTCTGTATTGATTTCAGGCCCTCCACTCAGTAAGGTTAGACTCAACATGACAGCTGTCAGTGGGGAATGATTTCTTAAAGTCCAACTGTAGGTGACTCCCAAGCCTAGTTTTCTTCTAAGATTTGGAGAATAATTACAATCTCCTTTCAGATGCTGACCACAACAGGTTTAGTCCCTGTGCACAAGCACTTGCGACTTGTAGCACTCCAGGTACAGCATGCTTGCCTATGTGTGGGTTTGACGTTGGCAATGATCGAAGCTCTCTGTGTTCAGTAGCGTTCTTGCAGTCGCCCAGCCCACCCAGAAACAGTGATCTTTTGGACCTGACTTCTCTGGGGCCCTCTTGGTGTCTGCTGCAGAATCTATGGCTTTTTAAAACTTTGCCCTAATGTGTGCCTCCTGTTCCCGCCAAGGACAGGTCCTGCTCTTAAATGAGCCTCTATCTCCAGGGCCTATTACCGTGCCTAGCACTCACTCGGTGAGTAAATGTTTGCCGAATGAATGGAAAGTTGCACAATTTTCTGTTAATTCATGAACAGGCAATCAGGAAATTCCATCTCGAAGTATTCTTTCATCATAGACTGTAAAACATTGTTTAAATAAAGGATGTGGTTTATCCATGTTTAAGTTTTAGGTCAATTTTCTATGGAGTTAGTAAAATTTCATTCCAATACAAATTATTTAATCCCCTGGTGCCTTGGGTTTTCTGCCTATAAAACGAGAACGGTGGTTCTGATTTCCCTTGGTTCTGCAAAGAAGACTGGAAAACTCAGAGTTCTGCTGACCCAGAATGGTACACCCTGGGTTGACACTCAACTTCTGTCTCATTCTTGGGTTGGTGAGGAGGCTGAGGGGCCTCCGCTTAGTACTTGGAGTCTGTTAATGATTTACTCCTCGAACAAAGGCTAAAGATGAGTCTTTTAATCATGCCATTCACTGACTAAAAGGTAGTTTTCCTGGAGGTCTCTGTCCCTTGTAGCTGGACTTGGTGGCCTTAGTGCAGACCTGGGGCAGCTGCAGGAAGGTGGGTGCCACTGGATTGGCGGTCTCGTTGGACTTGGGTTATTTGCTCAGGCTAGTCTTCTTTCTGGTTCACTTTTGTTTTTCAGCTGATTGGACAGCCTCTTGGATGGAAGACCTGTCAGAGAACTGAGAGATGACCTGAACCAAAGGCAATCTTTCCGACTGCGGTCCAAGTAATGAAATGCACCAGCTCCCCATGTGCATTATCATTATTATTGTTCCACGTCACATGGAGCGGCCACCACGATTGAGTGCTAATTCTACGACAAGCTTTAGAAGTGCCTGAATGTGACCACTTCACCATATACTCACGTGGGTATTGTAACTGTCTTCATTTTCCATGTGCAGCTCTTGTAAGCTGTCTCCACCAATTGCTAGAATGGACTAAGTGTTAAGTGCACAGGGCAGACATCCACCATGTTCAGCATGGGGCTTGGTAGCTAACAATTGCTTGTAAATTGTGGTTGAATAGATGTATGTTCTCATTTCACTCTCCTTTAATGCCCAGACTTAGGAAGCAGCATTTCTTCTTTGCTGATACCCACACATTTCTTCCTTATGCCCTAGCCAACTGCCCTAAGCAGGAATATGTACAGGCCTTTCAAAGAGTACAGCCAAAGTGTTTAATCACCAACCAAAAGGGGAAGGCAGTAAGGTGAAACTGGATGATGGGACCACATTCACACAGAGAAATTTCTTCATAGACACAATGGTAAACTAAGATGTTTTGCCATGAAATGAGTCAGTAGACTGACCACACTTCTCTGTCCAAACCTGAATGTGTCTACCTTGACAACTGGAGACAGCATAAATTAGCCAAACTGATGGGTGCCTATGTTTTTAAGGTTCTGCGATTTAATAAGCCTTGTGAGGCTGAACACACCCCCCACTAAAATGTGAAACAGAAAATAGAGCAGTCCACTCCAGCCAGGGGAGCAGGTAGGCTAACTGCAGATCTTCACCTCCCCCTCTGTTCCTCTGAGTCAAAGCCATGAATCTCATTCCCAGTTCTGTAGCAGAACACCTACTACAGTCTCCCAGATCTCTTTGACCCCATATCCAGTGGATCACATAGACCTCTTCCAACCTTCCTTCCCCACAAGCCATCACTCTATCCCAGGCTCAAACTCCAGCAACTGCAACAGGCATTTCCTGGGTTCTCAGGTCCCCAGGGGGAGGGCACAGCCTAATGAGGGACCATCACCTTCTTTTCCTCCAAATCCAAACCCCCAGTCTCACCCCATCTCTGTAGCAGACCACCGGCTGCAGCCTCCTCCTCTCTGCCCCCATCTCCAGTGGATCATCCAGATCTTCTCCCCCAACCTTCCTTCCCACCCATGATGTGATCCCAGCCCTGCCTCCAGCAGGCTTTCTCTGGGAACCCACCTGCCAAGCCTGAGGGAAGCAAGGAGGCCAGCAAAGCAGGTGGGGGGCTTCACTCTCCCCCTTCTCCTCCATATCCAGTCCCCCGGGCTCATTCCCAGCTCTGAAGCAGACTACCTGTTGTGACCTCTCCTCACTTTCTGTCCCCATTCCCAGAAGACTGAGCAGGCCCTGGTGGAACACCCTGTTTTCCTCCCTCCTGCAGATAACCTCACACTCACCCCAACCCATCTCCATTCCTACGTGTCAGCTCCCAGTACCTAGGAACACATTCTAACCTCGAACCCCCAGTGACCACAACTATCAGGATCCCAGAAGAATTTCCTACCAGACAATCAACAGCCATCACTCTCCTAAGAATCAGAGAGGCCGCCGGGCGGTGGTGGCGCACGCCTTTAATCCCAGCACTCGGGAGGCAGAGCCAGGCGGATCTCTGTGAGTTCGAGGCCAGCCTGGGCTACCAAGCGAGTGCCAGGAAAGGCGCAAAGCTACACAGAGAAACCCTGTCTCGAAAAACGGAAAAAAAAAAAAAAAGAATCAGAGAGGCCAATAGAAACCAAGGAATAAAACACCTATCCGAAAAAGACAAGACCAGATACCGGCACCCAGAATTACAATCTTCCCAAACCCAGATACCTAGATGTCAGTGTAAAATAACAATCAATAACAACCAGGACAATGTGTCTCTACCAGAGTCTAGCAACCCTACCACAGTATGCCCTGAGCATTGCAACACAGCTGAAACACAAGACAAAGACCTTAAAATAGGCTATGAATATGGTAGAGGTCCTTAAAGAGGAAATGAATAAATCCCTTAAAGAAAATGAATAAATCCCTTATGAAAACACAAACAAACAATGGAAGGAAATGAATAAAACAGTTCAAGACCTAAAAGTAGAAATAGAATCAATTAAAAAAATCCCAAACTGAGGAAAATCTGGAAATGAAAAATTTGGGAACTTGACCCAAAACCACAGAGGTAAGCTGCATCAATAGAATACAAGAAATAGAAGAGAGAATCTCAGATATTGAAGATGTGATAGAAGAAATGAATAGCTATGTCAAAAAGTATGTTGTATTCTTGGTACAGAACATCCAGGAAATCTGGGACACTATGAAAACACAAAATCTTCAAATAATATAAATAGAAGAAGAAACCCAGGTCAAAGGTAAAGAAATATTTTCAACAAAATCATAGAAGAAAATTTCCCCAACTTAAAGAAGGAAATTCCTGTCAAGGTACAGGAATCATACAGAACATCAAATAGACTAGACCAAAAAAAAATTCCCTCTGCACATAATAATCAAAACACTAAGCATATAAAACAAAGAAAGACTATTAAAAGCTGTAAGAGGAAAAGATCAAGTAACATATAATGGCAGACCTATCAGAATAACTCAACTTTCCAATGGAGATTCTAAAGTCAGGAGGGCCTAGACAGATGTTCTATAGACTCTAAGAGATCATAGATGCCACCTGTCTAGGTATAGTGTAGTAGTGTATACTATACCCAGCAAAATTTCTTTTGGGTTTTATTCGGGTGGGGGGAGGGCTCAGAGTTTCTCTGTGTAGCCCTGGCTGTCCTGGTACTCATTCTGTATACCAGGTTGGCCTCAAAATCTGAGATACACTTACCTTTGCCTCTTTTTTTTTTTTTTTTTTGGTCTTTCGAGACAGGGTTTCTCTGTGTAGCTTTGCACCTTTCCTGGAACTCACTTGGTAGTCCAGGCTGGCCTCGAACTCACAGAGATCCGCCTGGCTCTGCCTCCCAAGTGCTGGGATTAAAGGCGTGCGCCACCATCGCCCGGCTACCTTTGCCTCTTAAGTGGTGGAATTAAAGGTGTGAGTCACCACTGCCTGGCAATAAATTCAGTCACAATACATGGAGAAAATCAGACATTCTATGATAAAACCAAATTTAAGCAATATCTATCTACAAATCCAGCCTTACAGCAGGCATCAAAGGGAAACCTCCGGGAAAACACAAAGAATACATAATCCCAGACCAGGGATCAAAAAAGGAGAAACACACAACAACAACAACAACAACAACAGCAATAAAATAACAGAAATCAACAAACACTGCTCATTGATATCTCTCAACATGAATGATCTCAACTTTCCAGAAAAAAAAGACACCAACTAACAGAATGAATTCAAAATGGAATTCACCCTTCTACTGCATTCAAGAAACACACCTTAACATCAAGGATAGATACCAACTCAGGGTTAAAAAAAATAGAAAAAGATATTCCAAGCAAATGGACCCAAGGAGGAAATTGGTATAGGAATTTTAATATCTGACAATATAGACTTCAAAGCAAAACTATTCAGAAGAAATAGGGAAGGGCATTACATACTCATCAAAGGAAAACTCCGCCAAGAGGGCATTGTAATTCTTAACATCTATGCACCAAACACAAGCGCACCCAAGTTCATAAAAGAACACTACCACAGCTTAAAACACATATTGACCCTTACACACTGATAGTGGGTGTCTTCGTCAGTGTTCTATTGCTGTGAAGGGACACCATGACCACAGCAACTCTAATAAGGAAAACATTTCACTGGGGCTAGCTTACAATTCAGAGGTCTAGTCCGTTGTCAGCATGATGGGAAGCATAGCAGCTCATGCTGGCAAGGATGCAGGTTAAGAGGAACAGTCATCTATTGATGGTGGGAGTGCAAACTTGTACAGCTTGTACAGTACAAATCAGTGTGACAGTTCCTCAGAAAGATGTGAATCAATATAGCTTAAGACCCAACTATACCAGTCTTGGGCATGTGCTTCATCCTACCACAGAGACACTTTGTTGGGGAATATTACTTTAAGGTGTGTTACTTTTGTTTATGTTGCATTTGTTTAACTCTGTGAAGCCGTGTTACTGTGCCTGCCTAAAACACTAATAAAGAGCTGAACAACCAATATCAATGCAGAAGAAAGAATGGGCAAAGCTGGCAGGCAGAAAGCATTAATAGAAGGAGAAATCTGGGAGCGGAGAGATCTAGGAGGGAGAGAAGGAGGAGGACTCCAGGGGTTAGCCACCCAGCTACACGGCCAGCCATGGAGTAAGAGTAACAGAGTAAGAGAACAAGAAAAGCCCTGAGGCAAAAGGTAGATAGGATAATTTAAGTTAGAAAAGCTGGCAAGAAACAAACCAAGCTAAGGCCAGGCATTCATACTTAATAATAAGTTTCCGTGTGTGATTTAAGTGGGAGCTGAGTGGTGGGTCCCTAAAAGAGCAAAACAAACATTAACAGATAGCCACTTGCAAACAAAAATCTTGTTTTCTCCAAGGGAGTCTCACTCAGGATGCAAACTACTCTTAAGGGTAGGCTGCCTGTTCAGCAATAGATGGCCAACAGAAAACTAGTTCAGTGGCATCTTTGAAGGTTTGATATTTCATAATGTCATGTAAGGACTTTTCTTTTTTTATAAAAAAAATTACCTTATTATATTTTATTTTTAATATTCACATTTTTTTTCTTCTCTTTTACCCTGCAGGTCCTTTGCATATATATTATGGCTTCCAGTTAGTGGTTTTATGGGATTCCCAAGTGTGCAAATGAGTGGGTCTCTGTTTCTTGTGCCTTCTCTTGGACTCTTTTCCTTTGGCTTGTTTGTTTTGTCCTATCCCAATGTTAGTTTTTGTTTTATCTTATTATATTTACTATTATTCCTTGGAAGCCTTTGTTTTCTAATGAGAGAAAGGGGGTAGGAAGAGATGGAAAGATGGGAGGGGATAGGGAGGAACTGGGAGGAGTACAAGGGGGGGGGACCGTAATCAGGATATATTAAGTAAGAAAAAAATCTATTTTCAGTAAAGGGGTGGGGGAATAAGTGGAAAATACACCAAAAAAAAATCAAATTGTTTGGATTACCAAAAAAATTTTAACACAGAAAATAGATTCAAAATAGAAGAACAATAAATAAAACAAGGCTAGTTTAGCATCACAGGCACAGAGAGATTTTAGAATTATTTATTGCTTTCTGTACTCCACATCAGGACCAAATCATTATTTTCCAGGTTTTTCATTAACTTAAAAAGTTCCGAGGGAAACACATTGCCATGTATACATGCAAGTGGCTCCACTAGCTTCCTTCTGGTCACCTAAACATTAGGCTAAAATGAGAATTCTGAATGGACCCTTCACTTCAGCAGCATTGGTGTGAGATGCACACAGGTGACCCCACAACTAGACTGACATTCTTACAACAAAAAGCAAGAGCTCTTACCTAAAAGTTGCCATGATTACCAAACGCTCACAAAATTGCACAAACACTTAGAGCTCACCTCCAGCTTCTCCACCTACCATGTGATCCTGCCACAGAAAGACTCTTCAACCAGGAAGCATCTGCTGCCTCTTCTGAGGTGCTTCTCCACAGCCTCGTTTCTAGAAAAGTGCCTCTCAGAAGCCACTGGACTTCACATTTCTTATCCCATCTGACTTAAACTATTGGATTTACTTATAGAAGCCAGTCTTTTCAAACAAATGCAAGGTCAAAAGGCTGAACAGAAAAGCCAGTTCAGTATAATCCTTCCTCACCTTCCCTGGACCCCTTCCTCAGGCTTGGAGATGCAGGCATGTCTGTGGTGATTCCTCTAGGTCCTTCCCTGGGAAAATCCATCAAAAGGATAAACATGAGTGACATAACGTTGGTCCTCACTTGACACTACACTCAGGTCCCAAGCTGACCCCTTAGAGCAGCCTTGAATTAATGATGATGAGTAGAAAAGAACACTCTGCATGAGGATTTTCAGAGCAATTTAAGAGAACAATTCTCTGACCCTCACTACTTTATTTGGTATGCATTCAGAATTTAAGTGCTCACTCCCACTGGTCCAAAGATGACCACAACAGAGGCAGAGGACTCTGTTCAGTTATGGGTGAATCCTCTAAGCTGTTCCTTCACCTGAGACAGGGTTAGGACTTAACAATGCTTATCCAGGATGGGACATTGCCTGAAATGCCAAGACATTAGTTGAAGCTCACTATTACAGGATTGTGCCACCACACTCAACTAAGAACAAAAAATTTTAAAGAAAACATACTACAGCAGACAGCTTTGAGAAGAGAAAAACTGCATGGCCATCTATTTTTCAGAGTATTTAAAACCATTAAAATCATAGAGTATGGGGAGGAGGGGAAGGAGGTAATGTCCTCATCCCCCTCTACAAGGGCACACCAGTCATCTGACACTGTATTGCATCCAGGGGAATCCTGGTTGGCATCACCTGAATCCTTTAGCTCTGAAACCTCCTGAACTTCCTGTTTCTACACTGACCAGCTGCCACTCATCAGAAGATGGCCTAGGTCAGGCCACTCTCTGGTCCATTTTCCCACTTCTGCTGCTTTCTAAAAACAACCATGGTGCCACTGTGTTCAAGACTTCCATTTCTTTTCCTGGTGATGGGTTAGAGAGCCAGCCCTCCTGACTTGCCCAGGCCTGTGAATTTTAACACAAAAGAAGAGATGTGTAAAGCATGTAATTTTCCTCAGTGTCTTGCCACCCGTGACAATTGTCATGTATGCTCACATGCCTCTCAAAGGGCAAGGCTGTTCACCATTGTTCTAACTCCAGGATCATGTCCAACAGGATGCCTGCAATTAACCTCATTGACTGACTTCACATGTTAGAGGCAGGAGGCCTCAGGGTGCTTTCACCTGGATCCAGACAGTAAGAACAGTTGATGTGGGTTGTCTTTCTGTATGTTGTGAATATGTGTTGCTCCCATTGCTTAATAAAGAAGCTGCTTTGGCCTATAGCAAGGTAAGACATAGCTGAAAGTTTGTTTTCCTGTGTCCTGTCGGGTCCTGCAGTCACTCAGACCCAAGTAAACACACAGAGGCTTATATTATTTACAAACTGTATAGTCTATGGCAGGCCTCTTGCTAGCTCTTTCATCTTAAATTAACCCATAAGTATTAATCTGTGTATCACCACATGTTCTGTGGCTTTACCTGTGTCCCATTACATGTTGTTCCTTGGGCGGCTGGCTTGCATCTCTTTACTTCTGCCTTTCTTCTTCCTGTCTATCTGCTTGTATTTCCTGCCTGGCTATAACCTGATTCACCATAGGCCAAAGCAGCTTCTTTATTAACCAATCAGAGCAACACATATTCACAGCATACAGAAAAATCTCCCACAACACTTCCCCTTTTCTGTCTATTCAAAAAGGGAGGTTTTAACTTTAACATAGTAAAACTATATATAACAAAACAGTTACCAAGCAAGAATTACAGTTACAATATCTAGACTATTTATATTTAGCAAAATTAAAGAAAATACTCTATCTATCTTATATTTGTGAGGTTTTTTTGTAGGTTTTATATCTAATTTATCCTTTATCATAACCAAGGAAAATTATAATTATCACTATCTAGTCTTCAACTACATCAAAGACCCCAGAAGGATAATAATATTGCCTAAATAAACAGGAAGTGCATTGTACGCAACTTCCAAAAATCTAGAATGACAGAGACAGCTAGCTGCCTGGACAGTCACCCAAAGTTGCTCTGCAACGTTGTGGCATTCATCTTCAGACTATAGATCTAGAGTTTCTCAGTTGCTTCTCTCTGTGTCCTGTAGAATATCTGGCAGTCTCCTCTGCAAAGCAGGAACTTGAAGGACCATTTCATCTTGCAAAGTTCAGTGGTCACCTTCCTATGGGTCCTGCATGTCCAGTTTACATAACATCCTGTCAAGCAGTCCATGCAAGATCGGTTTCTTGCCCAAATGGCCATTTTGTGCCAAGAAAAAGGTAAACTCCATGTAGAGTATATTTGATGCCCCTCTTTCTCTTTGAAGTAAATGGGTACCACCAGGAGCAGACGTGTCTCACTGTCCAGAAAAGTCTAAGTTTTTGAAACATTTTAAGTGCCATATTCTGAAGGTCTTTGGAATGTTTGAAGATCACCTATCTAATTGAAATATATCTATGTATACCTAGAAAACTTAACATGACTATAAAGTGTGATTATCATAGATGACTAATTATTAATCTCTACTTCTTAATTATACATTACAATTTCAAATGAGCTGCACAAACATAATACCTTAAACAAGAGTAGAAATATGCATACAGTATAACAAAATTAACTTTAAATTTGTAATAAACTAAAATCTATAGCAATGTAAAACATTTTAAACAAGTTGTTGCTCTTTAAAAGTAGATTCAATAATCTACCCTTTTATCCTATCATATTTATATTATCCCCTTTTCTTTTTTAGAAAGAGATTGTATTTATAATCAACCCCCTTTAAATAAAAATAGACATTTATAAACAATATTGGGGGAATTTGGGTGTAGTTTCTCATACTACTTCCTGCTGGATGGGGGCACTGGCAATCTTATGGGGATTCTGAGAAAATTAAGATTTATGGTCAAGTCCTAACTGGAATAGTCTGTGAGGCTGCATTGTGTGAGCCAGTTGTGAAATCCAAGCAGAGAAACAGGGAGAAGAGGGTAGAGTCAGGGAGATGACAACAAGCCTCACAAGAAGCAAGATGTGAAAGCACCGGTAAGCCACCGGCCATGTGGCGATACATAGATTGATAGAAATGGGTTAATTTAAGATGTAAGAGCTAGCTAGTAATAAGCCTGAGCCATAGGCCAAACAGTTTATAATTAATACTAAGCCTCTGAGTGATTATTTTATAAGCTGCTGCGGGATCAAGTGGGACAGAGAAAAGGTCCAACTACATTTGGTGCCCAGACATTTGGCAAGGATTTCCATATAAAACCTAAGAGAACTCTAAAACAGAGCCAAGAGCAGCTTCCTAGTTTATGTCTCTCGTTGCCAGCTGTGGTACAGAACTGATCCCGTGGCTGTGGTGGGCCTCAGTTGAACATGGTGGACTCCCGCAGTCTCTCATGGGATACAGTACAAAAAGGCTTCTCCCAACCACTGCCTGCAGCCTTGAGAGCACAGCCATGGGCTTAAAAACAGCTGCATGCTGTGCTACTTAGTACTGCTTCCCAGAACTGGGGCAATAAACGTGGCTCCCACCAGTCCCTCTACCATGAAGCTAAGCACTCAGGGAACAAAGGAATGGAGCAGAGGCAACCGCCAAAGCTGCCACTTTGGTCTGACCTTAACAGTTAAAGCAATGGTCGGAAAAGGATTACAGATACACAATAAAGACAAATTCAGAGGGGGAAAAACACCTCTACATGGGTCAGAGTATGTTTAAAAAATACGTACATAGGCTTGGGAGAAAAGAGAGAGAGGGTTTAGATAGTCATAAAAATAAAGTCAAAAATAATAAAGTAATATATAAAAATAAAGGCATGTAAAGATGGAAAATGCACAAAGAGTCTGGATTATGTCTATTATTACGTTTTCCCTGAATTTTTTGACTTTTAATGAGCTAACTGCAGAGAGACATTTGATTGTAGGGGCTACTAAGTTAAACCAACATATATATTTTTAAGGTAACTTAGCTTCAGAATTGGGATCTAAGGATATGTTGATTTGGAAAAGAGGCTCTGCTTTGGTTTCCACAGGAGGCAAGAGGCTGTGGATTTGTTATGAGTTATGATGGATCAGATTTGATCAAGCAAGACCTCCTGAACCTTGACAGATGGTATCTATCAACAAAGGTTGTAGCTGGTCTTCCCAGGACTTGACCATTATCTCAAAATTTCTCAGGATCCCCATGAGATTGCCAGTGCCCCAATCAGCAAGAAGTAGTATAGAAAACTATGCCCAAATTCCCAAAACCTTGTTTATGAATGTTTGTTTTCATTTAAAGGGGTTGGTTATAAATGGTTAATGAACATAGTCAATCTCTTTCTAAAGAAAAAATGGGGGCATGCTATAGAAATGATTTTCTTTTAAAAATTAGATTATTGAATCTACTTTAATCAAAAAAACTGTTAATCTCAAAATACTATACATTGGTATGGATTTTAGGTTATTGATAGAAATTTAAGGTCAATTTTATTATACCATATGTATTTCTGCTCTTGTTTGGGGTATTATGTTTATGCAGCTCATTTGAAGTTGCAATGTATAATTAATAAATACAGACTAGTAGTCATCTAAATTAGTCAAACTTATAATCATATTAGTTAGGTTTTCTAGATATGCAAAGATATATTTCTGATAGATAGGCAATCTTCAAACATTTCAAAGACCAATGGAATATGGCATTTAAAATGTTTAAGAACTTAGGCTTTTCTCAACAGTGAGACACGTCTGCTTCTGACAGCACCAATTACTTCAAAGAGGATGACGGGCATTGAAGAAACTCCAGAGGAGATTGCTTTCATTATGGCAAAATTAGCTATGTTGGCAAGAAACTGCTTTTGCCTTGACTGCTTGGTTGTATGTTGTATAAACTGGACATGCAGGACCCACAGTAAAATGACTGCTGAACTTTGATAAAACAAGGTGGGGCAGTCTTTCAGGGTTCGTGCTTCACAGAAGAAACTGCCAAACATTCTTCAGGACACAGAGTAAAGTGACTGGCAAACTTTGCCAAAATAGGTAGGACAATCCTTAAAATTTCCTGCTTCACTAAAAAGTCTACCAGATACTCTAGGCCAATAGGTTGAAGATGTATGCTTCAATGTTGCAGAGGACCTTTGGGTGACTGTCCAGTCAGCCAGATGTCTCTGTTATTTCTAGCGTTTTGGAAATTGCTTGCAATGCACTTCCAGTTTGTTCAGGTAATATTATATTATTCTGGGGTCTTTGATGGAGTTGAAGACTAAATAGTTATAATTATAGTTTTCCTTAGTTATAATAGAAAGTAAATTAGATACAAAACTTTAGACTCACCAAGATAAGATAGATAATTATTTTCTCTAATTTTGTCAAATGCAAATGGATTGCATATTGTTATGCCAATTCTTACTTAATAACTGTTTTTGTTTTACTATATTAAGGCTAAAACCTTCCTTTTTAATTGGACAAAGAAAGAGGAAGAAACACTGTGGAATAATGCTCTTGTACACTGTAAAGATTTGACACTCAAATTGGTTTAATAAAACACTGATTGTCCAATAGCCAGGCAGGAAGTATAGGCAGGGCAACCAGACTAGGAGAATTCTGGGAAGAGGAAGGGTGGAATAAGGAGTCACCAGCCAGATGCAAAGGAAGCAAGATGAAAATGTCATATTGAGAAAAGATACCAAGCCATGTGCCACATGGATAAACATAGATAAGAATTGTGGGTTAATTTAAGTGTAAGAGCTAGTTAGTAATAAGCCTGAGCTACTGACTGAGCATTTATAAGTAATACTAAGCCTCAGTGCCAATTATTTAAGAAGAGGCTGCTGGGTATTTGGGGGCAGGAGAGAAACTTACACCTACAGTTGCTTATAACAAGTGTGTTTTCAGCCTCCTTACAGAGATGGGAATGTGAATATGAGTTGGGGCTAGAGTTACTCTTAATGCCTCTAAAGGTTCAGTGTGAACTTAAAGGAAAGAAGTTTAACCCACTAACGTGGTGTTGGACCCTGAGGCACATCTGTCTCCCTTTAATCTTACCTCTCAGAGATCACATTTGGAAGCAGTGGAAGAAAAACCAAAATGGACCACTGAAGAGTGAAGCTCTGGTCTAGAGTGGTCCCAAAAGTGTGTTATAAACACTATCACCTAGCTCTGCTGGTCATGACCCACCAACACCAGCCCTTCCACCATAGTTCTTGCCTAGAACATTGTTCTGACATCCATATATTCTTCCCTGCCAGTCTCAGCTAGATACCACAGACATTCCAATTTCTTTCTTGCCCCCAGAATCTCTTGGCAGACTTCCATAGTACAAAGGACATGA
The DNA here is from genome assembly GCF_007827085.1 of Peromyscus californicus insignis. NCBI lineage: Eukaryota > Metazoa > Chordata > Mammalia > Rodentia > Cricetidae > Peromyscus > Peromyscus californicus. The sequence goes on along the minus strand of NW_026294413.1, from coordinate 76,965,185 downwards.
TACTGGTAATAAAGGTCCTGGGTAGGTCTTGTAGCACATTTCTGTTGCCATCGGTGACTCCGGAATAATTAAAAAAAAATGCAGGAGACAATTAAAAGACAAGTTAGTAATGCTCACCTAGATCTGGTTTACAAATCACTTTCACATATAATATCATAGTCCAAATGCTTTGAGCTGTAACAGAAACCAACCCAAGCTAATTATAGAAGATAATTATCATTATTATGATGATGATGATGATGTGGATGTCAGGGTATTTCGCTGATCCTTGGGGCCAAAATAAAACTGGGCCTCAAGAGTGAGAAATCAAAACACTCTGTTGCCTTTGTCAGTTATCTCTTATTTATTTATGCTTTAAACCAGAGATCTGTGTTCTCTCGGGTTCAACTTCACAGTTGGAAAAGTGCCACCAACCAAGGCCTTCTGAGTTTGTCTCCCCTGTGTTTAAAACAACAGCCAGCTGAAACTAGAATTTCTTCATCTTCCCTCTTTGGTCAAGATCTCAGCCCTGGCTCCATCAACTGGGATTGGGAGATTAGGCCATGTTGAGCAGATACAGCATGCAGAAGATCAACCAATGAGACTAGGTAGACAGGAATAAATTAGGGGAGAAGTTGGAAGGGGTCCAGGAGAGTGAACCTAGTTGACCAAATATATTCTTGGTATTTATTTGATTGTCTGCCCTGCCCACTAACATGTTTGTTAGTAGTGGTAGTCCCATTTTGCAGAAGACATTGAATTTCAGAATGATTACAGTAGAGCTAAAGATACAACCAAAAGAGGAATCCAGGTCTTGGCGTCTTCATTAGCCCTTATGAGTCTTGCTTTTAAGTACAATGTAAAGGGGAAAAAACTAGAAAAGCAAAGCCAAAACCCACACAAACAGAAAAAACCTATCAAGGCTCCTACCCCATCTTTGGAAAGTTTTACATTTAATTGGAGATGATATAAGATAGACCGTCAAGAAAACAATTGGTTAACCTTTTGAAAGCGGTGTGAAGATCCTGCAAAGGGGGAAAATAGTGAAAATGTTGTCAAAGCAACTGCAGTCAATTAGAAAGCCTAACTCTAGGTTCTTGGTTAGAAGGAATTTGGAAAGACTTTAGGTAGACTATTTCAGATATAAGAAACAAAAGAACCAAGTCCCCAGCAGCAATTTCCATATCAGTACTGCTAATCTGACTCACACACTGTCTAAACAGTTGACAAAAAGCAAGACAGACATTTTCTATTTTAAAGAAATAAAGGAGGATGCAAGTTAAATTAGAAAGTCCTAAAGTTTCAGGTTTGCAGGTTGACACAGTGTCCAGCTCACAGCTTACCCATCTCCTCCTGCACAGGGCTACCTCCTTAAAATCACTCTGCTTCCTGAACCCTCTCCCAAAGGGCTACTGACACCTCTGGGTTAATAGGATTGGCCCAAGGCTTTCTCAGATCACCTCTTAATAGGATTCTTTTTGGATTTGCATCATTGTGCATAAGATTAAGAAATTGCTTCTGCTAAGGAATAATTCTGCACGTCATTTTCTTTACCCACATTTCAAAAATGGCATCCAGGTCTAAACAAGATGAAGTCCAGTTCAGCAGAGCTCGTGTGGCTAATCGGGAGTGTGGTCTCCATCTCAAGCATGCTGTAGGCACACAAACCGCCACAAAGTTGGGGACTCTGACTCTAGTTATGGGCTTTCCACTGCTTGCTACATTATTTGCAGAACACTATTTACCCTTTGAGACTGCTCCTCTCAATTATCCATCAACATCTTTTGAGTTATAACTGTAACAAGCCCCACTCTAAGCTCAGAAAACTCATGTTAGAGGAAATTGAAGATATGGTTCAGCAGGTAAGAAGGCTTCCTGCTTCCAGAGGGTTCCAGTTCTGTTCCCAGCACCCATATCAGGTGGTTCACAACCATCTGTAACTCCAGCTCTAGGCAACCTGACACCCTACCACGGCCTCCATGGGCACCTGCACACATATAGAATATACTCACATTCTTAGAATTTTTTTAAGTGAATGATATTTTGCCTGTACAAAGTTTACATTCTAGTGACAGAAGACAGAAATTAATGTAATTAGTAAAAAATTTGAAAGTAGTAAGAACTGTTCAAAATTAAAGGAAACGGATGCTGGAAATGTGGCTCAGCCACTAGAAACACTGGCTGCTCTTGCGGATGACAAAGGTTCAGTTCCTAGAACCCAGAGGGCTGCTCATAACTCCAGCTTCAGGGGATCCAGTGACCTCTTTTTGTCTCTGCGGGCACAGCACACATGTACTTCACTTACAAACATGCAGGGAAAATACTCAGGCACACAAAAAAAATGAAAATAAACAGCAAGTCTTTTAAAAATTAAAGCAAAGGAAGAGAAGTGAGGAAGTTCCAAATGATGGTTCTAATTAGAAAAGATGTGGGAAGCGGTGGTGTTAGTCAAAGGATAGACGGGAAGAAGCTTAGCCTCGCTCAACTCCAGCTGAGCCCTGTTACACTGCTCTAATCCCTCCAGCCCTTCATGTCACTCGGTGTATAAGCCAGTCCTTACAAGGCACCCTGGCAGACAGGTATACCAGAATTAGACTTCAAAGTATCAAGTATAAGGGAGGAAAACAAGCCCTAGTTATCTAGACTAATCCTATCCCAAGGGAGTTTCTAATGTCCCTCCTTTTGAGTTCTCAGGATCCCCCTGCAATAATACAGATGAGAAATGATGATGCTATGAGACAGGTTACTAGTGAGGAAGGAGAATTTAATGTAAGAGCCCAAAGCATTCTTGATGAGTTAGGGGTGTGTGTGTGTGTGTGTGTGTGTGTGTGTGTGAGAGAGAGAGAGAGAGAGAGAGAGAGAGAGAGAGAGAGAACTGAAAAAGACTAGTAAAATGCTTGAGTCTGAGCATTTGGAGTGGTGGTTCAAAACCTTCCCAATGCTGCGACCCTTGAATACAGTTCCTCATGTTGTGGTGACTCTCAACCATAAAATTATTTTCGTTGCTACTTCATAACTGTAATTTTGCTACTGTTATGAATCATAATGTAAATATCTATGCTTTCTGATGGTCTTAGGTGATCCCTATGAAAGGGTTGTTTGGCACCCCCCCCCCACGCCCCGCAAGGAATTGTGACTCACAGATTGAGAACCACAGATCCAGAAAGACAAAAGACAAATTGCTATTAATAAGAGCAGGCTTTACAGGAGGTAACCAGGTGTCCCATTTGCAGTGAGTTAATCTCAAGGCTCTTGGTTGGGTGTTCAACAGCTGGAACAAAGTCTGAAACTTGGGAAAGAACTCTAGCCTTGGAGAATGAATCTGTAAAGCAGGAGCAAGTGGGTAGTTATAGGGCTGTTACTCACTGGGAAAAGATTGCCTCGAACAGTGAGCCCCTGAATTTGATCCCCCGCATTAGGGAGGAAGGAAGAACATATGAATGGATTTGAAACTGAGATTACAAAGAATCTTCAAAGATATGACTGTAGAAAAGAGTGAAGTCCAAAAACGTAGTCCTGGGGACACAGAGGGAGAGGGGAGGGGGCGTGGCTATGGAGGCTGAGAACAGCCAGAGTCGTAAAATGAAAGGAACAGGTATTTTTTCATCTTCACGGTGCACTGGGTACCCCACACCAGTGAATTCTTATTATTATCTGACCAACAGATCAATTGATTGTCTGATTTATTGATCAATTTCAGAACTACAGCCCATGAGATACATCAGGGATTGTGATGTTTAAAAATGGACTACAAGAAGAAGCTACAGAAAGCCAATTCCATCTATCTCCATTTCAATCACAGCTAGCCTGGCGTTTGTTTTTTGTTTTACTGTTGTTATTGTTTGTTTTTGGTTTTTGCTTTTTTTTGTCCTTAAATAATGAACCACTATTGGAAATTTTATTTGCAGAAGAGGTAGCAAAAGTAAAGGGAAGCAGATTCTCCCTTCCAGAAAAAGAAAAGAGATGCAGTTAAAGAAAACCATTACCCTGTATAATCTTTGAGGTCCCTGATCCCTTTGGTCCTATCTAGCCCTAAAATGTATTTGATTCTGGTAAATTTGAAAAAAAGAAAGAATTTTCTGGTGTCAAAGGCCACTAACCACTGTCATCTGGTAGAGCAAGGTGACAAGGCACTTGTGTTCTTTCTCTTGACTGAGACCCACATGAGACAGAAATTACGTCATGAGAAAAGTGGGGAGAAAGAAGAACAATTGGCCATGTGGGAGGCAGAGAAGGTTGACCTATGAATCCAGGGAAACGTTTCATTCACCAGCTAAGGCATGTTCTAGCTGAGAGGAGAGAACAATACTTTTCTCCATCCCTCTGAACTCATGAGTGTCCCACTGATCTAAGGCATCCACAGAGATACATTCCAAGGGAGTTTCTTGTAGTATTACACTGAAAAAAATCAGAAGTCCTGCATGGGTTTACCAACAATTGTTAACAAGAAACAGTTGTCACTGCCCATCAGACATTAACTCTCTGTGTATATCCCTTCGCTTAACCCTCCCAACCTCAAGGTAGGTATCCTTAGGCACTCAACAAATACTTGTTGAAATAATACCACGACTAAGACTCAGAACAGTTCATTTGCCCAAGATTATCCAACAAGTGGTGGAACTGTGTTAAATGTGAGATGCCTGGATTTCAACACCAGTGTTCTTAATCACAGTGTTTTGGTTAACTCACTGGATCTTAATGTTGCACGTAGTAGACGCTTCGTGTGCCCCACCCTGCACCTGCTGCAGTCACAGCTGCCAGAAGTTAGGCTACTGATGGCTCACAGCTGTTTCCTTGGACAGTCCTGCCAGGCAAACAGATCTGCCCTGCCAAGGCTACTTCCTTTGCTTAGGGAAACTTAGAACCAGTAAGTGATCGATGCAAGGACGTAAGGGTCTAGTTCCTTGTCTCAGTTAACGAGACCTCCAGCGGGCCACCCCACCCCCAGCAAACCAGGGTTACCCTCACTGTGCCTTATCTTGCTTTTCTCATTCCCTGTGAAATTCTCCCCAGTAAACCTCCCATCTCCAATGTTCTTCTCAAGGATGTGGCCAAGGGAGAACCCAGCAAAGACATGACATCTGCAGAGATCTGCAGGACTCCTTCTACTCACTTAATAACTAGGAAGCATGCCCTGAGCTCCAGGTAGATGTGACTTCATCTTTTGAGTATTGCCTATTTGGAACACTTGTCCGTCTTCTATTGGGCTGTCTTGTTTTAGATATTATAGGTATTAATCTTGCATTGGGTATAGGTGTTCCTTTAGTCTGTGTCTTGTCTTTTAACTGTTTGGTATCTTGTTTTTTTTAATGTAAGTCTCTATTCTTGGAATCCTAGGTGTGGGTCCTTTATAACAGTGGTTCTCAACCTGTGGGTCTTGACCCCTTTGGAGGTCAAATGACCTTTGCAGGGGTCACCTAAGACCATTAGAAAACACAGATATATATGTATATATTACATCTTTTAACAGTAGCAAGATTACAGTTATAAAGTAACAATGAAAGTAATTTTATGTTTGGGGGTCACCACAACACAAGGAACTGAGGAACTGTATTTAAGGGTCACAGCATTAAGGAAGATTGAGAACCACTGGTTTATAGCTTTGTGTGTGTGTGTGTGTGTGTGTGTGTGTGTGTGTGTGTGTGTGTGTGTCTATGTGAGGGTGTATGAAGTTGTGTGTGAGTGTGTGTGTGTGAGTATGGGTGTGTGTGGGTGTGGATATGGGTGTGTGTATGTGGGGGGGTTGGGGTGTGTGTGTTTGGATGTGTGTGTGTGTGTATGCTGACAGTTCATGAGCCTTCTATACTGAAAAATATATGTAAGTTAAAACAATAATGAGCTCCAGTTTCACTCTGATTATACTAGCAAATTTTTAAAGTTTTAGTGACCACAAGCACAAGAGAGTGCGGTGGAAAGGCAAGAGCCTTCCTGCCCTGGAATAAAACTGCTAATGATCACAATCAGCAGAGCCCTGGATCAAAACCTGAGGAGGCTGAAGATGGTCCTGCACAGCACCCTTGGGACTCCACCCTTAGACACCTCAGCTTGAGGCAGCACAATGCTAAGGAAAATTCTAAACCATTTCTCAGTTCCATTGCCATCCCTGCTTGTGGGCCCTTCTCCCTCCTTGCCTCCAGTCCAGGTGGACTCCACCAAATCCCGGAGCGAATCCACCTCTATCCTTCCCCCCATGCCCTCCTGTCAACTCAGATACCTAGAAACACTCGGTCTAGGACCCCTGGTGGCCACGCTGGGCTGGGACTCAGGTGATTTTCACTCTCATTAGTTCTCCAGTCTCATCCCAGCACTGTAGCTGCCTGCTTGAAGGGGCCTGTCCTCCCTCCTCCCTCCATTGCTGGGGGACTCGGCCAAACATTGGAGTAGGCCGGGCAGTGGTGGCGCACGCCTTTAATCCCAGCACTTGGGAGGCAGAGCCAGGTGGATCTCTATGAATTTGAGGCTAGCCTGGTGTACAGAGCGAGATCCAGGACAGGCACCAAAACTACACAGAGAAACCCTGTCTCAAAACACACACACACACACACACACACACACACACACACATTGGAGTAGACACTGTATCTCCTTCCTGTGGCCCCTCTCAGGCCCACTTCCTTCTAGCCTATGCCCATTCTTTCCTACCAGCCTCTGATACCTAGAAACACTTTCAGTGTGGGATCCCCAGTGGCCACACCTGGCAGGGACTCAGCTAGGTGAATCACACCATCTTTCTGGTCCTCCATTACTATCTCCCCATTCCCACCCTGAGCCCAGGAACAAATGCTTACAGGTCCCCTCCTCCCACCTCAGCTTCATTCACTGGAGACTCCAAGTGTTTGTTCAGACCCAGGGTCCCCCTAATCCTTTCACCCCTGTCTCTCTAGATAATTTTTTGCCTTACTGCAACATGCTTGTAGGCTCCCCTCTTCCTGCCACACCTCCAATTCCTGATGGACTCCACCTTTAGGTATAAACAAGATCCCCTTAGTTCTTTCCTGGAGCCCCACTCAGTCTTTCTCCTGGCCCACCTCTGTTACACACACACACACACACACACACACACACACACACACACACACACACACACAAGCAGTTCCTAGCAGGTCACTACACTTTCCTAAGATCCAGAGAGGCCAGCAGTAACAAAGGAAAGGAACACCCACCCAAAAGACAAGACCATATGCCAACTCCAGATTCCTATACACCAATGCAAAAACACAATCAGTAACAGCCAAGATAGTGTGACTCCAGCAGAACCCAGTAATCTTACTACAGTAGGCCTGGAGAAAAGAAATAAAGCCAGAGAGCAAGGCAAGGACTTCAAAACAGTTATTATGAATATGTTCAAGGACCGTAGAGAGGATATGAATATATCTCTTAATGAAGTCTATGAAAAAAAAAAGCAAACAATGGCATGAGATGATGAAAACAACTCATGGTGTTTAAGTAGAATTTAATAAAGGAATAGAATCACTGAAGAACCTCCAAACTGAGATAAAACTGGAAATAAAAATTTTAGGAAGTCAAACAAAAACTTTAGCAGTAAGCCTCACCAACATAGTACGAGACATGGAAGAAAGGATCTCAGGCACTGAATACATGATAGAGGAAATGGATGGCTAGGTCAAAGACTGTGTTAAATTAAAAAAAAATAAAATAAAACCCTGGCGTGAAACAGCAAAGAAATCAGGAACACTATAAAAAGGTAAAATCTATAAATAATAGGAATAGAGGAAGAAGAAAAAACACAGGTCAAAGGCACAGAAAACATTTTTTACAAAATCATAGAAGAAAATTTCCCTAACCAAAAGAAGGAGGTACCTATGAAGGAACAAGAAGCACAGAGAACACCAAATAGAAAGGACAAAAAAAAAATTCCCCATGAGACATAATAATCAAACTACTAAATGTATATGTGGTAGTTTGAATGTAATTGGCCCCCATAAGCTCATAGGGCATGGCACTATTAGGAGGTGTGGCCTTGTTGGAGGAAGTGTGTCACTGTGAGGATAGGCTTTGAGGTCTCCTTTGCTCAAGCTATGCTCAGTGTGACACCCGGTTCACTTCCTATTGCCTATAGATCAAGATGTAGAACTCTCAGCTCCTTCTCCAGCTCTACATCTGCCTGCACACCATCATGCCCCACCATGATGATAATGGACTAAACCTCTAAACTGTAAGACACCCTAGTTAAATGTTTTCCTTTATAAGAGTTGCTGTGGTCATGGCTTCTCTTCACAGCAATAGAAACCCTAACTAAGACAGTATAGAACAAAGAAAGACAATTAAAGCCTCCAAGAGAAAAAGACCATGCAACAAATAAAGGCAGACCCATTAGAATAATACCTGACTTCTCGCTGAAGACTCTAAAAGCTAGAAGAGTCTAGATAGATACTCTGCAAACTCTAAGAGACCACAGATGCCAACCCAGACTACTATACCCAGTAAAACTATCAATCACAATAGATAAAGAAGGAAAAATATGGTGTTAGAACAAAATTTAATTAGTAGCTATCTACAAACCCAGCTCTATAGAAGGTACTAGAAGGAAATCTTCAATCTGATAAGATTAAGGACACCCAGGAAAACAGAAGGAATAAATAATCCCAGATTTGCAAATCAAAAGGGGGGACCTACACTATAACATAAATAACATAAATCATAATTCTCAATATTAATGGCCTCAATCTCCCAATAAAAAGACACAGGCTAACAGGTTGGATTTGAAAACAGGATCCGTACTTTTTTTCATCTCCCCCCAAAAAGCCCAAAAAACAACAATCACACTTTAACATCAAGGATATACATCACCTCAGGGTAAAAGGATAGAAAAAGATATTTCAAGCAAATAGACCCAAGAATCAAGCCAGTGTAACCATTTTAATATCTGACAATATAGGATTCAAATCAAAACCACATACATCAAAGGAAAAGTCCACCAAGAGGATATTGCAATTCTAAACACAGAAGCACTCAAGTTCATAAAAGAAACATTGCTGCATCTTAAATCACACAGTGATTGATAGTGGGTAACTTCAATATCTTACTCTTGCCAATAGACAGGTCAACCAGACAAAAGCTAAACAGAGAAACGCTGGAGCTAACTGATATCATAAACCAAAGGATCTAATAGATATTTACAGAACATTCCACCCAAACACAAAAAATACATCTTCTTCTCAGCAGCTCATGGAACTTTCTCCAAAATCAGCTACATACTTGGACACAATGGAAGTCTTAATAGATACAAGAAAATTGAATTAATGCCCTACATCCTATCTGACCTCCATGGATTAAAGCCAAAAATCAACAAAAGAAACAACTGTCATAGAAACTGAACTAATCTCTACTGGATGAAAAATGGGTCAAGATAGAAATAAAGAAGGAATAGCAAAATTTCTTATAATTTAATGAAAATTAAAAGAAAACATACCCAAACCTATGGAACACAATGAAAGCAATTCTAAGATGTGCCTAACACTAAGGGGGAAAAATGGAAAGATCTCATATTATCAACTTAACAGCACACCTAAATGCTCTAGAACAAAAATAAGAAATACATCCAAAAGGAGTAGATGGCAAGAAATAATCAAACTCAGAGATGAAATCAATAAAATAGAAGCAAAAAAATACAAAAAAAATCAAGGAAACAAAGAGTTGTTTCTTTAAGAAAATTAATAAACTCTTAGCTGAATTAACTAGAAAATGAAGAGAGAAGTTCCAAATTAATAAAATTAGAGACAAAATGGGGAACATGACAACAGACATTGGAGAAATCCAGAGAATCATGAAAGTAAACTTTGAAAACCAGTAGTTCACAAAATTGGTAAAACCTAAAAGAAATGGATTAATTTCTTCATATATATGACCTACCACAGTTAAATCAGGATGAGACGGGCAATTCAAACAAATCTATAACCTAGCGAAAGAGAAGCAGTAATTAGAGCTCCTAAACAAAATATGCCCTGTGCCAGATGGATTTACTGGAGAATTCTACCAGGTCTTCAAAGAAGAATTAATGCCAATACTCATCAAATTATTCCAAAATAATTGAAACAGAAGAAACTGCCTAATTCTATGTATGTGGCCATATTTACCCTGACAACTAAACCACACAAAGACCCAACAAAAAATAAAAATTACAAATCGATTTCCTTTATGAAATAGGTGGGAAAATTCTCAATAAAATACTTGCAAACTAAATCCAAGAACACATCAAAAAGATCATCCATCATGATAAAGTAGGCTTCATCTCAGAGAAGCAGGGAGGGTTCAACATATGCATATCAATAAATGTAATTCTACACATAAACATACTGAAAGAAAAAAACCACATGATCATCTCATTAGGTGTAGAAACAGCCTTTGACATAATCTAACATCCCTTTAATGATAAAAGTTCTGGAGAAACTAGGCATGTAAGGGACATACCTTAACATAATAAAAGTGATTTGCAGCAAGCCCACAGCCAACATCAACTTAGATGGAGAGAAATTCAAAGGATTTCCATTAAAATCAGGTACAAGACCATGTTATTCACTCTTTTCATACCTATCCAACATAGTACTTGAAATCTTAACTAATGCATTTAGACAACTGGTGGCGATCAAGGGAATACAAATAGGAAAATAAAAACTTTAAGACATTGAAGAACTAAATTGAAGAAGATATCAGAAGATGGAAAGATCTCCCATGCTCATGGATCGATAAAACCAATATAAGGAAAATGGCCCTCCTACCAAAATCAAGCTACAGATCAATGCAATATCCATCCAAATTCCAATACAATTCTTCACAGATCTTGAAGGGACATTCTGCAACTTCTTATAGAAACACAAAAAAGCATGGGAGGTTAAAACAATCTTGAATAATAAAAGAATTACTGGAGGTATCACCATCCCTGATCTTAAATTGTACTACAGAGCTATAGTAATAAAAACAGCATGGTATTTGCATAAAAACAGACATGTTGATCATTGGAATCAAATTGAAGAACTAGATATAAGTCCACATGCTTTGGGGGCACCTAATTTTTGACAAAGAAGCCAGAGATACACACTAGAAAAAAAGACAGGATCTCCAACAAAGGGTGCTTTTCAAATGGGATGGCTGTATGTAGAAGAATCCAAATAAATCCATACATATTCCCTGCACAAAACTCAACTCTAAATGGTTCAAGGACCTCAACATCAGGCCAGATCTTTGAATCTTGTCGAACAGAAATTCAGGAATAGCCTTGAACTCATTGGCATGGGAAAAGACTTTCTGAACAGGACACTAATAGCACAGGCATTAAGAGCAACAATTAAAAAAATGGGACCTCATGAAACTGAAAAGTTTCTGTACCCCAAAGGACACCATCATCTGGACAAAGCAGCAGCCTACAGAATGGGGAAAGATCCTTACCAGTTACACATCTGATAGAGGATTAATATCTAAAATATATAAAGAACAAAAACCCCTAGCCATCAAGAAAGCAAATAACCCAATTTAAAAATGGGGTATAAAATTAAACAAAGAATCCTCAAAAGATGAAACGCAGATGTCTGAGAAACACTTAAAGAAATATTCAACATCCTTAAGCCATCAGGGAAATGCAAATTAAAACTACTTTATGATTTCACCTTTCACTTGTCACAATGTCCAAGGTCAATAAAACAATGACAGCACATGGTGTCGAGGATGTGGGAAAGGGGAACACTCATCCATTGCTGTTGGGACTGCAAACTTGTACAACCACCATGGAGATCAGTGTGGTGGTTCCTCAGGGAAGTGAGAATAGATTGACTTCAAGATCCAGCGCTACCACTCTTAGACATATACCCAAAGGACTCTACATTCTACTACAGAGACATTTGTTCAACCATGCTCATTGCTACTCTATTACTAAAAGCCAGAAATTGGAAACAACCTAGATGTCCATCAACAGATACATGGATACTGAAAATATGGTAGATTTACACAATGGAATATCACTCAGATATTAAAAAAAAATACTGAATCATGAAATTCAAAGGTAAAAATGGGTGGAGCTAGAAAAAAAAAACATCCTGAGTGAAGCAACCCAGACCCAAAAAGACAAATATGGTTGTACAGAATGTGGATGTTAACTTCTAAGCCTTCACTAGGCATGCTACAATTGGTATAACCACAGAGATTAGGTATAGAGTAAGGAACTAGGGAGATGGAAGGATCTCCCAAGGAAGGGGAAATAGAATATACAGTTCTTGAAAGGCATGGGGTAGAGACTGGGATGGAACTGTTAAACAGAGAGGAAGATGGTAAGGAAGGGAATATTGCAGAGACAGATAACACTAAGGGCCATTTGAGGGGTCATATGGAAACCTACTACAGTAAAGCTTCTTAAAGTATATACACGTAAGAAAGAACTCTAAATGGAATCACCCAATAATGGGGGTTGGAGAGACAAAGTCCCAAACAAGACATCTCACCAACTGAAACCTCCATTGCTAGGACTGAGTTAAATCTAATTGAGTTGTTAGTCAAAGGACTCTATGGAAACCCCCAAATAACTCAGACCAAGGCTATTGGTTGCTCTCTACAAACTGAGGGTACGGCTCTGTTGCTGAAGACAACACCTATGTATCTCATTGGACACAGAGAAGTTGAACCTAACTTGAACCTTGACCTCTACTGACTGGTGTTCATGGAACTGGAAGGTACCTTTTCCCTGAGGGGAAAGGTAAATACCAACCGAGCTCCAAACCCTTCAGTCTACAATGGTGACCTGTCGGCATGATATGTCAATACAACAGTGGCACAAACATTGTAAGAGTAACCAGTCACCATGTGATTGGACTTAAGACCACTCCATGAGATGGAATCCATTCTTGACACTACTCTGGTAGCCAAGGATCTGAGACTAGATAGGCTGTGGGCCTAGGGAAAAATCAGTTACTATGTTCTGCTAAAGGAATGTAGCCATAAAATGACTCCTAATGGCATTCTGTGATATTCATAGTTCAATGTCTTGCTCAGCCATCATCAAAGAAGCTTCTTCCTACAATAGATGGGAACAAATAGAGACCCGCAGCTAGACAATTTGCAGAAAGTGGGAGACCTTGAAACACTTAGTCCTAAATGAGATGTCTTTATCAAATCCCTCCCCTCAGGGCTCCTCTCAGGGAACTGTGTAGAAGAGGAGGGGAAAAGACTGTAAGAGCCAGAGGGCATGGATGATACCAAGGAAACAGTGTCATCCAGACACAACAGGACTGATGCACATATGAATTCACGAAGACCTTGGTAGCATGCAAAGGGCCTACACAGGTCTGCGCCAGATGGGGTCCTAGTTCTGAGAGGGGGAAGTGGACATGAGCCTCCATGTCCTAAGCCAGAAGCTATCTCCAAGTGTCACCCACTCTCAAAGGAAAAATTAAATTTCTTCCAATGGAATCTTACTGGATTCACAAACCACACTTAAAGGCAGGCTCCATGCCCAGCGGTAGATGGCTAACACAGGGAACTCAGTGGCATTTTTGGAGATGTTTTGCCTCGTAATGCTTTGTTTGGGCATTTTTTAATCTTATGGGCCTTCTGCTTATACATTATGGTTTCTGATTTTACATTTTTAATGGAGTTTTTGTGCATGCCTGTGTGTTTTGTGTGTGCATGCGGTTCTCGTGTTCTTTTTTTCTGTTTGTTGGTTGACTTGTCTTATTCTGGTTTGATTGTTTTTTTTTAATATGCCTATTTTAAGATACCTCTAAAGAGAGAAAGAAGTCATAGAAATGGGGAAGTTGGGGGGATCTGGGAGGAGATGAGAGAGGGAAAACCATAATCATAATATATTATATAAAAATTTTCAACAAAAAAGAAAATACTAAGGGAAGGCAAGCCTGCCCCTAACATAGTCAACACAGTAAACGGAAATGTTGAGCACTAGTTACATGCTATAGTCTCATCCCTGGCTCCACCCTGTACACAAGGGCCTGGGATGCATGTGCACTGAGACTCATTTATTATTATGCCAAGCTCCACCCAAGCCTCTGGAGGGTTGGTGAGGAAAGAGGCCCTCACAGGGGACATACATGCCCCTTAGTTACTTGTTCAGATTACAATTATCCCAGTTATTTGTGTTGATGAATACACAGAGTTTTATTCCTATTCAGTAGAAACCATACTTTAGATGTTAAATTTTCATCTTTTTTCCAAGTTGGTGACATCTGGTATGGTGATCTCTCCTAATGCCAGGCAGTATCCCAGAGCTTCAGCTCCCAATCAACCACTGATCACAAAGGGGAAACAATATAGTGTGCTATATTCAACACATTACATGATACCCAATACTTTATTAGATACATCAAATACATACATAAAGTACACTTTATGTTAGATATTTTTGCTCCAAAGTACTCTAGTACAGTGTTCTGAGTATATTTAAGTTAGTCTAGGCAGTGCTAGGGTGTTCTTTGAGGAGATTAGGTAGGTGTATTAAATGCATTTTTAACTTGGAATATTTTCAATTTAGAATGAATTTACAAGGACATAGTACCATTATCAGTTAAGGAATAGTGTCCCACTGGTTCTGTTGCTCTGGGGAACTCTAGCTACCGCAGGACCTCAAGCAAAAAAGTATGTACTATGCCGGGCGGTGGTGGCGCACGCCTTTAATCCCAGCACTCGGGAGGCAGAGCCAGGCGGATCTCTGTGAGTTCGAGGCCAGCCTGGGCTACCAAGTGAGTTCCAGGAAAAGGCGCAAAGCTACACAGAGAAACCCTGTCTCGAAAAACCAAAAAAAAAGTATGTACTAAAAGTAGGAACCCGATTGCTCAGGTCTAAAGGTAGGACAGCTCTCCAGTCACTACAGAGCCAAATTCATAGTCTGTACCCACGTGCCATTCCAGACCACAACTCTTCTATTCCCAGCTGGGCCCCTGGGGGCATGGAGTGCACCTCTCTGGTGGGTAAGTTCGAAGAGGGTAAAGATTCCAGGCTCCAGAGACTCGTTAATCATTAAGCCTCTTATATATGCCGAGGAGAGAGAATATCTGTTGAACATTCACTCAGGAACTGCCTTGAAATGGCAAAGGGTAGTTACCTCCTTGCGGTGCTAATGCTGAACCACCAGCCTCTCCTCCCCTGGGTGCCTCTTCCCCTGGGGGAATCCCTGATCTCCTACACTAGCAGCTTCCTCACTTGGATATAAACCTGCAGCCTCTACCACAGGAGCTGGACACCCGGCTAGCTAGCCACAAGTCATCAACAAAAACAACCGGAGAATTTTGCAAACTAAAAACCTGGCAGGAATAACAATAATAATAGTCCTTTTTCTGGCTTAATCCAATGTTTAGACTTGAGCCTGAGGCTTATACTTAAAACAGAGTACTCTTTTCTGTCTTGCAATATGTCTTGCTAAAAGAAAAAAATTAATGACTTTTTAAGCACATGTGAAAAATAAACTTCTCAAGAGTTATTGAGAGCTCAAAATACTAAAATTCCAAGTCCTCTGTTCTGATGAAATAGAATTATTTTTCCTATCACCCTTCAAGTTTGTACTGCAAGAGAAAGATACAGTATCTTACATTGTGAAGCTATGAGAACTTTGTTGGCAAGGATTCTTTGATGCAGACAATTCCACAACATAAATCAAGGCTTGTTAAACACACAAGAAACGGAAAGGCAATACAAGTAATTTTACAATTTGCTAGACACAGTAGTAAGAAAAACAGGAAGTGGGTGTTTATTAGCAGTCCCAAATATACCAGCCAAAATACAACTCCCCATGGAGTCTGAGTTATTCAAAATAGAGCAGAGAACAGAATTCCTAAGATTATAAAAGGGTAATTAATCACAAGCAGTATTCACAGATCAGTGATTTGGAAACTACCTTCTTACTGAAGATCTGGATCAAGAGTAAACTTCAAAGCAAAGTTCACTGATCTCAGATTCACTGCATCTGGTCGATAAACCCTCCCAAAACGTCACTTTAAGCCCATTTGACAGTCTATCTTTGTTACATAATAACTATGTGTGCAATGCATTAAACAGTCATCTTTTACCTGACTTGGTGAGTACATGAATACTTCCCCACATCAGCCATAGGCATGAGAAACACTGCTTCTCTTACCATTGTTCTGTGTGTGGAATTCATAGTTAGGCATGTTGTTTACATGTGTTTCATAGGAACACGTGGTCTGTCACCAGAAAAGCATGTTCACAAGCTACTTGGACATCTCATATAACCTGATGGCATTAAAACCTTGCTTTTTATTTAGTGAGCCCCTTAAATACAGTCTGGCTTAGAGCTGAGGGTCTTTTGTTTCAATGGCAATAGTTTTAAAATATATACCTAGAGAGATGGCTCAGAGGTTAAGAGCACTTGCAGTTCTTGCAGAAGACCAGAGGCCTGTTCCTAGCACCTACATGACAGCTCACATGTAGATGAGCTCACAGCTTGTTAACTGCAGTTCAGGGGATCCGGAGCCCCCTTCTGGTCTCCAAGGGCACCAGGCATGCATGTGGCACATGTTTGTGTTGGCAGATAAAACACTTATACACATGAAGTAAAAATAAATAAATCATTAAAAATACATGAAACATGAATATAATTTTCATGACTAGTGTAAAAGAGTTTAATGCAAGTTTTTATGGGATTTCAGAAACTATTTGCTTCTAGCTGGTGAGGTTGTGGAATTAAATGATTTAGAGTCTTAGGACCTTGGGAATTTCTAGGGATAGGATGACTTGGGAAAGAGTCTCTTAGTTTCCCCCGCTATGAACTAAGGAAATCAGAGCTTTGGCTCTGTTACCCCAAGTATTCATGAGGGTGAATAAAATGACTTAACTGTTTGTGTGGTATCATAAGGTCCTCTGACTGAAACCACTTTAAAAAAAGCCCAACAAGTCAATGAATTAAATTATTCGTTCCTGTCACTAGAAGAAGTAATGGGAAGGTATGTGCATGATGAATTAGAATGCCATTCACATATCTCATATCAGTGTGTGTGGTCCTGTGAATTTTGACTAAGAGAAGGAAGACAGGTCTTTGAAAGCAGCTCACCAAAGAAATGAGAAATTGACAACAGGAATCCCAAATTAGCTTGTGAGCTCCAAACTGAATGAGACTGCAACTTCTTCCTTCCCTAACATCTGAAGACCAGTCCCACCAAAAAAGGCAACCTAGTTGTCAGCCGGCCTTCTTGTTTGGGGCTATCCAACATGACAGAGCTAAAAGGTTCATGGAGAAAAGAAGAAAGGAGGGTGGGCGGGAAAGGAGAGGACTGTGTTGGCATACTTCTCCCTTCTCTGCACAGAGGATCAACAGGTGGTGGTGTTGACACAAACTGTCTCCTCCTCCAGGGTGAATGGGAGGACACATGGTTTCCCCTGTGACTAAGTTCTGGACAATGGAATGTGGCAGAAGCAATGACTTCTGCTCCTGGGCTGGCTCTGAAACATACCAATCAGTTCTCCTTCTTGCTTCCCCAACTGATAACCTGAAGGAGACCCTAGGAGACAGTGGAGTCGTCCAGGAATGAAGGAAAATTCTGTAGAAGACACCTCCTGTACACCCCGTAGACTTTGCCCCTAAAGGAAAAAGAAGCTTTATTGTGTTACCCACTGAAATTGGGGAAGGTAGGAGGCTGTTGGTTACTCCATCCTGTAGCCTGTCATATCTACTACAGACTAGGAAACACAGAGTCATTCAAATGAGTCTATGTGGCCAGTCAGCTCTGGGTTCTGAAGCATCTGGGTAAGGTGGGGGGAAAGCCTTTCTCACTCACTCCCTTATTTTCCTGGCAAACCAAGTTTCCTGCTGACCAGCTCAGCCAGTGGTGGCAGCCAGAGCCATAGCTTCCTCTTGGAACTTCTAAAATACAGAAGGTCACAGATGTTCTCTGCAGGTCACACCCTGACAATTAGCTCTGCATTGGTGGGGGTTGGGGGAGTGTTTGCAAAGTCTGTTTTGATTTGGTTTTTAAATCATTATTATTATTAATTGTTGTTGTTCTTTTTCTTCTTTTCCCTCCCCCTCCTCCTTCTCTTTTTCTTCTTCTCCTCAGAGTGGTATTGGGCCCCAGTTCTCCACCAACCCCCAAAACTTCATCAAACATATTACAGCCAATGAGAAGCAAGCCAAAGCCCAAGGTCTGGTGAGCAGCATTGCCTTTTGTAGACACTCTGGCTGGCATTTACACTGGTCACCAGGCAGAAACACTTGTCCTGTCACTGAGGTGAGCTGAGCACTAACAGTAACCCTGAGGACACCCTAGGGCTTGGAACAAAGGCACGAGCCCCAGGAGCCTGCTTGGAGAAAGCTGCCACAGGCAGGAAAAAGTCCCTAAGAAAGCATTAGCATACACATAGCAACACTGTTCTCCATCAACATGATCTAAGCCAAAAAGAGTTCATGCATATGGACTGAAAATAATATTCCCCGAAATCATTTTCCCCTGGTGTGTTTAATCGCACTAAAGCTACAAACCATCGATGGTCGTGGGGCTAAGTCTATACCACAGACATGTTTGTGTGCTCCTCACGGTGTTCTAAAAGGAAAAATTGTGATAGCGATATTTTATAAATGAGACTTTATTTGGTAAAGAGATTTTACATAAAGGTCTCAAATTTCTGGCCCCTCTTGTAAAACCAAAAGATTGAGAGCTGTGGACCTGTGTATGTGTGTGGATATGGACTTGAATCTCCCTCTGTAACAATCCTGAGGGGATGCTGCCTCCTGTAAATTCATTGTGACCACTTGGCTCGCTTGTCATTACTTGCCTGTCTTAAAGGCTGTTGGATGACTCCTTCAACAATATCTGTATCAATTTGTGCAGCACATTCATTGTGCGTGGCTTTCTATGTCCAAACTACCCCCTTCCTAAGAAGAGACCAGCATTTGGAAGTACGGAATCTCAGATGTAGCGACAGATTCTAGCTGGGGGGGGGGGGTTGTTGTTGTTTTTGTTTTAACTAAATTTTGATGCCATTCGGGGCAAATGAGAAGCGCATGTGCCGGGGTAGGAAAAGACCCTCTTTCATTCTGAGTGGTCCTTTCTGCTGAACATTGGGAAGGATGCATGGATGAGAGTAAGTTTTGCTGCCCTAGGTTACTGATGTAACGAGCCTCAACAGCATGGCAGTCACAACGGAGTGACCACATCAAGAGAAGGATGCTGAACCTGTACCCAGTAGCACTTGTAAGATGCATGGCAATCCTCTTTGGGGCTATAAGTGTGGCTGAACAGGTGTCACTGAACAAAAGTTGGCTCTTGTCACTGCTACTTTATGTCCTCTATCAAACATAGGTCCTGCAAAAGCACATCTTCAAGTGACACTGTGAATTTGTGGCCCTGGGATGGCCTAGATTGTCATTGTCCCTGAATTTAGGATTTGCAGCTAAAAAGTTTATACTATGTGATTTCTTTTCTTTTTATTTTTCCCCTCTCTTCGTCTTTACTATCAAGTAGTCCTTAACTTCTCAATATGGTGCATCAAAGTGTGGGAATTCTTATTTGTTAATTGATAACTGTTTTAGTACAAAATACAGGAGCAGCAGCAAGTCAAGAATCCTGTCTCTCTGGCCTCCGCTTGCACTATGACAATGCTGGGTAAATAATCTTTCACGGAAATAGATGAAGGCCTGGTGGCATATTGTAATGAGAAGGGAACACATCTCGGGACCTGTAGAGTGCTTCTTTTTCTCACTGTTAAGTCTTCAGCACAAGCACTAAAAGCTTCCGTCCATCCTCACATAACTGCATGGCACAGAATATTTCTGAGCTCTCATTTGCCCCTAACAGCATCAAACAAATAAACCAATAAAAAAATATTAAAAATTAAAAAAAAAAAACCACCTAGAATCTGTCTCTACATCAGCATTAGCCAGGGACAGACAGAAATCCTATCTGCCTGAAAATGGGCCACTCACACTTCAGAACTTGGAAGTCCAGAATCTTTTTTCTGTCAGCTTCATCCAAGAGAAAATAAATAAATAAAAGTAAAAGAAGAATATGGATCTGAGCATAGCATACTTCTTTGAAGAAAATGAACGCCATTCTCTCTGTGTGTCCTCTCGCTTCAAATTGTGTTTTTATTAAGTGCGCACCTTCAAAAACTATTAGAGTCCTTTGCTTTTCTTACAGAAGTTTACATAAAGTCTGGCTGCAGTCGGGAGTGAACCAACTTGACCTCAGGCTCCACTGACAGACACTTGCTTTGGTTCAATTGTTGTCTGGGAGGGCCTGGGGTCGAAGTGTGACATAATAGTATTAGGGAAAACAATAGCCATTTAGTTTATATAGAGTCTTTCTTCCTGTGATTTCAAAGCAAATTTCAAGCCTAATACAAATGACATGAAAAGGAACCAGCCCAAGACTTGGCAACTGCAGCTGACAGGATACTTCATTCACCCACTCAGCAAACACATGCTGTGTGGAAGCCTTGGCTGTGCACAGTCACCAGCCTGTCTTCCCACAGCCTACTAATCTGCATGGGGCCTGCTGAGCCTGGCTCCCAGGCTGATGGCTTTCTTCCTAGTCGACCATTCTGAGTTTATTTCACATGAAGCTTGTCCTCTTTAGCCCAACACTTCCCTTCCGCTTCAACAGTGGTTTATCTGAGTCGTCTGAGTTTCAGCTCATGAGACCATCATCCTCTTTTTTATGGGGGGGGGAGGGGTGTCTCCTTTTTCTTTCTTTCTTTTTTTTTTTATTTTAAGTAGAATTTTCCGAAAACAAATAATAAGTCAGTAATCCTTACTGGAGATTAGTGGAGCCTTGAGGGAGAAGGGCTAAGTGTTCACACAGCTCTTTCTATCATATAGCCGTGAGCCCCAAACTGAGAGACTCATGTTCGGCAACACTGAAGTTCACTCTTAGCAGAAACTTCCGGAACCACCTCCTGCCCAGTACAATTACTTCACTTCCTTAGAATGTCTGCTCGGTTTCTTTTCCCAGCATCCCTTCTATATGAACACCTCCCAGCCAAGTCAATTAAGGAAGAAGAAAAAAACAAACTCATTTCCCATCTTTGAATGACTCCTGAGAGCCATCCACTGCTAATGTTAAACACAGGAGAACAGCAAATGCTTGAGGGTTGGGACTGGGAAAGGAGGAAGTAGGGGAGGAAGGGTTATCCATTAACGCAGGTTTAGAAACACGAGTGTCATGGCTACTTTGAGATGAAACTCATTTACACAAACCAAAACAAAAGTCTGCTTAACACATCTAGGGAGAGATGTGAAAGGCAGAGGGGACTCCAAAGAACAATCATGGGTCTTTGTGGATGTTTTACCTTTTCTATGAGTTGGAAGAGATGTAAGGGTATATAAAACATATAACTCATACACTTGAAGAATCTGTTGCTTTGGGGTCCAAGTGACCCTTCAGCAGAATGTACAGATCTTGTTCACAGATGTGTACCCATGTGCCACAAGGAGCATGCATTTCGACTCCACTGTATGAACAAATGAAGTATTCACTCCGTATTTCCCTCTGTGGCTGGCTTACAAGCACATTCCCTGACTCCTGAGTCAGGGTTCCTGTCTCAGAGACTCTCTCCTGGTTCATACATCATCAGATAAATCATTTGGGAGAAGGTAATAAGTTTTCAGGAATTCTCCAAAATTTTAACCAGTTACATTTTTTAAAAGGAAAAAAGAAGAAATCAATGTCCAATTGCTCATGAGATCCAAATAGTTTCCCTTTTTCACTACTAAAGATTTAATCGAACCAACTTACACAAAGCAGAGTATCAAGAATCATTACAAAACCATCATTTTGTTAGATGCCAAAAATTCTTTTGAAATCCCCCACCTTCGTAACGGCATAACCTATATAAAGACGGGCAGTCAAAGGCATTCCAGAGGCAAAGTCAGCGCTGCACTTTTAATTATCTCTTGGCATTTCCTCTTTTTCCTTAAAAGGCTTAAGTAAACTCACTGGTGTTGAATTTGCCTGGTCTTTCCCAAAATTATTGCTACAGCTTTTTTAGATTGGGTAACACAATTTCTGTCCCCAGTTAACTAATGTCCTTCTCTGTGTCATCCAAATTCAACAAGGAAAAAGGAGTGTGGCTCTGAACAAAACCTTTTACAAAGGATTGAATTTCATCTAAAAGCATGTAATTCCACATAGCCAGAAGCTGTTTCAAATCTTCATATGTAGGAGCTTACAAGGCAAAAGGAAAAAAAATTCAAAGCCACGGATTAAGTGAAAAAAAATGTGAATGAAGAACTCCAAGCCGTTGCCCAGCTGACTTGAGTAAAGCCCTGTAATGTTTCCCAAGCTAATCACTGGTGCCGGTGGGAAGCATTGGAGACTGCGTCTAGCACGTCTTGTAGGTCATTATTGACTGAAATGCTACACTGAGTGGTTATTTCTCTTTAAATACTAATAACCTAGAAAGCTGGCCCCATTTGCAAGAGGGTCAGCACAGAGGCATCTGATTAGTGTCAAAAATGACTGCCTCTCTTTGGTAAAGGAATTCCCTAAAGGAAACATAATTCACAATGACAAATGTTGGCATTTTTAGAATTACAAACATTACCTACAACTTGAATTCAGGTTATGAACCCGCCGGATAAAGTTCGGGGCTTGTTTAGTAGCTGGTCAATAAGTAGCAGTTGAAAAAAAATCCAATTATGTTGGTGAAAAATAAAAAGAACAATATAACACAAATCTCTGGTACTCAGAATACAAGCCTGTGGAAATGTCTGTGCCACAGGCTGAAGATGGATGTGTAGCAGGATGTATTTTCTGAGCTGGGCCTTTCAGCTACACTTTCTTGAATTTAATGATATCTTTTAATAAGGGAGGAGGAAATGTCAACTGGTATTAAACAAAGGGGGTTTCCCCCCCTTCTAGTAACCAATATATCAAGCATATGGATTCAGTATGTATGTTGTTTTAGTTTGGGGAACAAAAAGGTACTGGGGTCCACTTCAAAATGATTAACTAATCATTAGTGTAGTCACAGGGCTGTGTCTGGCCTGCCAATGAACATCCTTTTAGTTGAAAACACACAAATGCAAAACTGTTAAAAAAAAAAAACCCACCTGTTTACATGCTGATGGTGAATTTCTGCAGAGACCTTTATTGAACAGAAAATCTTTGCAATGCCTCTCACGAAACTTCAGAGTTGTCTGGATGCCAGAACCTTTCATTTATGACACCCTTAACTTTAAGGGAACATGGTCCTGTATATTAGCATCTGCTACCTGAGCATGTTCTTCCAATAGGTGATCATATCATGTCATATGCTTCCTCATACTGTGGAGACAACGTGTTTTATATAGTATGCTCTTTTTCCTTCTTAAAGAAAAAGTTTTAAATAGTCAGAAAACAGGAAATGTTATTTGCAAAGAAAACATTTAGACCTTCAATTTTTTTGCCTTTTGAAGTATTATGCAGGCTAATGGACACTTATGTGATTTTTTTTTGTTTAGTTTATTAATCAGTTTTACATTTACTATACAGTTGCAAAAAACGATTTGGAATCTGAAAGACTGTTCTAAATTAAGTGTAAGTCACAATACAGACAGGGAAATTTAAATTCTTAAGCTCAAGGCAGTCCTGCAAGTGAAATGAAAAACACATAGATATTGTACATCAAACTTGCTCTCATGGGTGCGCTTTCTTATGCCAAAATACCCGTGTGACTTTTCCATTTCCCATTATGTAATAGGAGACAATAAATTCTGATGTTACCCATTAGCCTCAGTCCTCACCACAGAAGAAGCAAGCTCTTGTCTACTTGGATTTTCGGGGGGATACCCATGTCCTTCTGCATGTCACGCCAAAGCAAAGGTCTGTGCTGTAAGCCAGAGCTGATCAGAGATCAAAGCCCCGAGCCACTCGCAATAAAACAAAAAAAGGAAGCCCAAAGAACCAAAGAGACAAAGGAAATGATTAGGAGATAAGGATCAGTCTGAGATATGACATTTCATCTCTGACAGACCCTGAGCAGAAGTTCAATATGAAGTTCCTAAGACAAGAACCCAAAATATAGGCTTGAAGAGAGTCACTTACCTACCCTTATCTGCTTGTCACTGACTGGGCTGAACTTCTTTACTTCCTTCCTTCCTTCCTTCTTTCCTTCCTCCCTCTCTCTCTCTCTCTCTCTCTCTCTCTCTCTCTCTCTCTCTCTCTCTCTCTCTCTCTATTTATTTATTTATTTATTTAGAATGAGAGTGTGCTGTCTGTTAAATAAAGTCTTCATTTCATCTTCTAAAATTCTATGTGCCTGTAAAGCTATGTGTGGATAGACACAGGGTTACCAATTTTTATTGCTGTACCTACAGCCCAAACCTCACAATCAAATATAATAGAGTGCTTACATGAAAGATTAAAAAGAACCCAGCTTTGAGTAAAGTATCTAACTCTGATTATTTGGCTCTGTTGAACTAATAGAAATACAGTCTGCATAAAATATCAAAGGTAAGTTTACATGATAAGTACAAAAATTACACACGAGTACTTAAATAAGACTCAAATGTTACAGAAAATAAAATACATATAAATGTGCATGGGAAAGCCATGTCAAATCTTTCCAAATAGTGCATGATGCAAATTGGCTAAATAGGCTACTAAAATGGGCCTCTCAACACCAGTGATTATGTCAGTTTGTTAGAGCAGCTCAAGATATAATTTTAGGATTACAGTTTCAGTTATTTTACTGTATGTAATTAAATATATATATATATATATATATATATATATAACATATATATTAAAAATATTCTGATTCAGTATTAGGCAAACCATGAAAAGTAATTTTATAGAGTTTGGTTGTTTTTATGTTTTCAGGATTTAACACAGCTCTATAAATCAGGCGGCTCAGCTTGTGCTCAACTGATGTAAGAACTAGGGAGGTCACTCAGCTTTCCATGGAAGCAAGAGGACCCGAGTTCCATCACTAGAACCCATGGGAAGACACCAGGTGCAGTGGTAGTGCTTATAATCCCGGCAGTGGGGAAGCGAAGACAGGTGGATGAACCCTCGGGCCTACTGGCCAGCTGCTCTACCTCAACTCGTGATCTCTAAGCCAGTGAAGAAACCCTGTCTCAACAAACAAGATGAATGGAAACTGGAAGCAATAA
The DNA here is from genome assembly GCF_007827085.1 of Peromyscus californicus insignis. NCBI lineage: Eukaryota > Metazoa > Chordata > Mammalia > Rodentia > Cricetidae > Peromyscus > Peromyscus californicus. The sequence continues at coordinate 76,940,146 of NW_026294413.1, read as the reverse complement.
CTAAGACCGATCTCTGGCAACACACACACACACACACACACACACACACACACACACACACACACACACACTACATCTATGTATATATATTACTAATATATTATATATAGTTCTATATTTTGTAGGTAAAATTATTATTAAGGATCTTGGGCTGATACTAGGATAACATACTCATTCAAACACAAATTTTTTAGTGAGTTTGCATCGAATGCTAATTTCATACCTACAAATTGTTATAACTTACAATATTAGTACATTCCATACTCAATGATGCTAAAAGACATATCAAATATCACAACAAAAATAAGCAAATACCAGTTAGACATGTCTATTTTGATTGTACCCCTAGCACTCAAGAGGCAGAGGCAGAAAGATCGTGAATTTTTACTCAAAGTCAGTGTAGGTACACAGGGGGACTTTGTGTTTAAAAAAAAAATCAATAGACACTGAAAAAGCAAAGTCTATAACTATAAGCCTGACAGTTAATATTTTCTTAAAAATCACATATAAAGTTTTATAAACCCATTTTGCTAATTCTGATATTCTCTCCATTTCAAAGAGAATGTCTTCTATACATGGTGACTGTCTTCTGGTGGCTCAGCACTTGGGACCACATACTGTCTTTGCACTGGTGAGCCATGTCGTGAGCTGGTCATGTTGTGCCCATTAGTGGAGCCAAGAGAGGATGTCAATTTTAGAAGTTCAATGCTGCTCACAGTCAAAGCTCTAGCCTCTCCTATTCAAAAGTAGGTGCAAGGAAAAGACTTTCTAAACAGGACACTGTTTAGACACTAAACAGGATAGCATAGGCACCAAGAACAATAATTAATAAATGGGACCTCATGAAACTGGAAAGTTTCTATACAGCAAAAGAAAGTTTCTCAAAAGGACAAAGCAGCAGCCTACAGAATGGGGAAAGATCCTTAGCAGTTGTACATCTGATAGACAGCTAATATCGAAAACATATAAAGAACTAAAAAAAAACTAGACATCAAGAAAACAAATAAGCCAATTTAAAAATGGGGTATAAATCTAAATAGAGAATTCTCATAAGATGAAGCAAATGGCTAAGAAACACTTAAAGAAATGTTCAACATTCTTAGTCATCAGGGAAATACAAATTAAACCTACTTTGAGATTTCATCTTACACCAGTCACAATGTTCAAGATCAATAAAACAAATGATAGCTCATGCTGGTGAGTATGTGGAATAAGAGGAACACTCATCCATTACCGTTGGGACTGCGCACTTGTACAGTCACCATGGAGATCAGTGTGGTGGTTCCTCAGGGAGATGGGAATAGAACAACCTCAAGATCCAGCTCTACCACTCTTGGACATATACACAAAGGACTCTACACCTACAAGAGAGACATTTGCTCAACCATGTGCATTGATGCTCTGTTCATGATAGCCAGAAATTCAAGACAACCTAGATGTTCCTCAATGGATAAATGAATAATGAAAATGCAGTAAATTTACACAATGGAATATTACTCAGATGTTGAAAAAAAAACCCTAAAAAATGAAATTCATGGGTAAATGGATGGAGCTAGAAAAATATCATCTTGAGTGAAGCAACCCAAAAAGACATGTATGGTATGTATTCTTTTATATGTGGATGTTAACTTTTAAGCCTTTGATGGGCATGGTATAATCAGTATGATTACAGAAGTCAGGTATAAATTAAGGAACAGGGGAGGAGGGGAAGAATCTCCCAATGAAGAGGAAAGAGAATATACAGTTACTAAAAGATAGGGGTAGAAACTGGAATGGAAGGATTAAACAAAGATGGAGAAGGGTGAGGCAGATGAAAAAGGGAATATGGGGAGGGACAGATAAAACTAAGGGCCATTTGAGGGGTCCTATGGAACCTACTATAGTAGAAGTGTCTTAAAATATGTACATATGCTGTGGAATAATCCTCTTGTATACTTTAAAGAACTTGTCACTTGAGTTGGGTAATAAAATGCTGGCCAGTAGCCAGGAAGGAAGCATAGGAGGGCAACCAAACTAAGGATGCTGGAAAGGAGAAGGACAGAGTCAGGAGTTGCCAGCCAGACACAGAGGAAGCAAGATGAGAATGTCATACTGAAAAAAGGTACCAAGCCACATGGCTAAACATAGGTAAGTATTATGGGTTAATTTAAGTCTGAGGGTTAGTTAATAATTAGCCTAAGCTACCAGCTGAGCATTTATAATTAATATAAGCCTCAGAGTGATTATTTGAAAACAGCTGCAGAACAGGCAGGACAGAGAAAAGCCTACATTTACATATGGCATCCAATGTGGCATATAGTTTTTATGTTAGTTAAAACCTTTGCTTTTTAATTAGACAAAAAGGGGGAAATGCTGTGGAATAATCCTCTGGTACACTATAAAGATTTGTCACTCAAATTGGTTTAATAAAACACTGGTTGGCCAGTAGCCAGGCAGGAAGTATAGGTGGGGTGGCCAAACTAAGAATGCTGGGAAGAGGAAGGATGGAGTCAGGAGTCGACAGCCAGATGTAGAGGAAGCAAGATGAGAGTGTCATGCTGGGAAAAGGAAATGAGAGGCTCTGGATTCATTCTGGGTTAAGAAAAATCAAGTTTAATTGAGGAAGACCCCCCCTGAAAAATCTCTAATGGGAACAGGTGGCCCAGATGATCCAATGTTTCAGAGCACCTCTGTTGCAGTTTCCTCTGAGTTCTGTATCCTGAACAGCTTCAAGGCTGCTGACTGAGATGAACCAGCCTCACAGAATGCTCCAGTCAGGACTTGACCATAATCCTAAATTTCTTCAGGATCCCCCAAAGATTACCAGTGTCCCCAATAAACAGGAAGTAATCTAGAGAACTATGCCCACAGTCCCAAAATATTGGTTATAAATGTTTGTTTTCATTTAAGGGGGATTAGTCACAAATTGTTATTGGTCATAGTCAATCTCTTTCTCAAAGAAGAAAGGGGGATTTGATACAGAAATGATGGGGAAAAGGGTAGATTATTGAGTCTACTTTAATCTAAAAAACAACTATTAATCTTACATATTTTACATTGATATGGATTTTGGCTTATTGATACAAATTTAAAGTTAATTTTGTTATACTGTATGTATAGTTCTACTCTTGTTTAGGGTATTATGCTAATGCAGCTCATTTAAAAATGTAATGTATAATTAAGAAATATAATAGTCCTCTATAATAGCAAACTTATAGTCATGTTATGTATATTTTCAAGGTCATACAAAGATATATTTCAGATAGACAGGCAATTTTCAAATTCTTCAAAGACCTATAGAATATGGCATTTAAAATATTTTAAGAACTTAGGCTTTTCATGACAGTGAGATATGTCTGCTCCTGGCAGCACCAATCTACTTCAGAGATGATGATGGGCATTGAAGAAACTCCATATGGAGTTTGTTTTCTTTATGGCAAAAGCTAGCCATGTGGGCAAAGAAACTGCCCTTGCCTCAATTACTGACAGTTACTGTCCAAACTGGACCAGCAGGACACAAGAAAGGTGACTGCTGAACTTTGCCAAGACAAGGTAGGACAGTCCTTCAGAACTCCCTGCTTCACAGGAAAGTCTGTCAGATATGCTAGGCCTGTAGGCTGAAAATGGACACCCCAGTGTTGCAGGAAATTTTGGGTGACTGTCCAGGCAGTCTGATGTCCCTGTAATTAGGTAACATTTTGCCTTTCTGGGGTCTTTGGTGGAGTTGAAAACTAGACAGCAATAATTTTCTCTAATTATGATGAAGGGTAAATTAGATATAAAACTTTGGACTCACCAAGATAGAATGGATAATTAAATGTTTTATCTGATTTTATCAAATACAAATAGACTGAATAATGTAACTGTAATTCTTACTTGATCATTGTTTTTGTTGTATATAATCTTATTATGTTAAAATTAAAACCTTCCTTTTAATTACACAAAAAGAGGGAAATTCTGTGGAATAATTCTCTTGTACACTGTAAAGATTTGTCACTTGAATTGATTTAATAAAATGATAATTGGACAGTAGCCAGGAGGGAAGTATAGGCAGGGCAGCCAAACTAAGGTTGCTGAGAAGGAGAAGGGCAGAGTCAGGAGTCACCAGCCAGACACAGAGAAAGCAAGATGAGAATGCCACACTGAAAAAAGTTACCAAGCCACATGGTTAAATATAGATAAGAATTATGGATTAATTTAAGTGTAAGAGCTAGGTAATAATAAGCCTGAGCTACTAGCTGAGCATTTATAAATAATATAAGCCTCTGAGTGATTATTTGGAAGCAGCTGCAGGATGGGACAGGACAGAGAAAAACCTCCATTTACATACATATATGGAAGAAATCTAAATGGAATCACCAAATAACAGAGGTTGGTAGGAACAAAGCCCCAACAAGACATCTCTTGCCACCAAGTGAAACTTCCTTTGGCAGGAATGAGTTAAATCTAATTGAGTTGTTAGCCAAGGGGACCCCATGGAAACCCCCAGACAACTCAGACAATTGGCAAGGCTTTTAGTTGCTCTCCACAAACTGAGAATAAGGCCCTATTGCTGAAGACAACACTTATATATCTCATTGAATGGAGAAGTTGAACTGGTACCCAATTTCAGAATTTACCCCTACTGACTAGGGGTGTATTTACAGTACTGGAAGGTTTCTGCATGCTATCAAAGAAGAAAGGGATGCTCCAACCACGCCAGAAACCATTTGATCTGCAATGGTAACAGGATTTCACAGCATACTGATACAAGAGTGGCACAAACGTTGTGAAAGTAACTGTTCACTATCTGATTTGATTTAAGGCCCACTCCACAAGATACAGCCCATGCTGGACACTGCTCAGGTGGCCAAGAACCTTAAACTATATAGTCCATGAGCCTAGGAGAAAACCAAATACTATTGTTCTGCTAAAGGAACATAGCAATAAAATGACTCCTAATGACATTCTGCTACATGCAGAGTTCAATGTCCTGCTCAGCCATCATCAGAGAAGCTTCCTCCTGCAGTAGATGGGAACAAACACAGAGACCAGACAATTTGTAGATAGTGAAAGATCTTGGAGCACTCAGTCCTAAGTGGGAGGTCTCCATCAAACCCCTCCTCTCAGGGCTTAGGGAACTATGTAGGAGAGGTGGGTAATTATAAGAGCCAGTGGGGATGAAAGACACCAAAGAAACAGTGCCTTCCATACACAACAGTACAGGAATACATATGAACTCACAGAGACCACAGTAGCATGCAAAGAGCCGGCATAGGTACAAGCCAAATCAGGTCCCAGCATTGAGAGGGAAAGTGGACATGAGCTCCCATCCCTAAATCAGAAGCTATCTCCAACTGACAGCCATTCACAAAGAACAAAACTAGTTTTCTCCAGTGGAGTCTCACTAGGTACACAACCACACTTACAGGTAGGCCCTATGCCCAGTAATAAATGGCCAACACAAGATGAACTCAATGCTGTTATGGGATATCTTTTGTCTGAGAATGCTTTGTTTGGGCAATTTTTACCTTATGTATCTTTTGCTTACATACTATGATTTCCAGATTTGTGTTTGTTTGATTTTTTTATGGTGTGTGTGTGTGTGTGTGTGTGTGTGTGTGTGTGTGTGTGTGTGTGTGTTTCTTTGGCTCTCTTTTTTCTGTTTGTTATTCTGGTTTGATTGGCTTGTTTGTTTGTTTTGCCTGTTTGTTTTCTGAAGAGAGAGAGGGAAGGCTTGGAGTTTGATGGGTGGGTAGATGGGGAGGATCTGGGCAGAGATGAGGAAAGTGATCCTGGGTTTTGTTTGTTTGTCTGTTTTTGTTTAAAGTAGGTACAGCTTCACTATTCATGGCATTTGGAGTCCATGTCACTCTCTGGACTTACCATAGGCTGTTTCTACTTAGATTAATGATATTTAAAAGAGAAAGAGCGTGACAGTGGAGACTGCTCACAAAGATAAAGAGTTGCATATCAAGTTTATACCTAAGACGTCTAGTGTGACTCCTTGCAAGGCTATTTTATGGAATTAGAAGGTGACCCACACTCTCAGGAAACCCCTAAGCGTACAAAGATAACCTCTTTAAAAACCTTACCAAGTAAAACACATACATACAGAAAGTTGCCAAAAACCAAAAAAAAAAATTTTAAAAAAATAGTTACAAAACCCAAATAGAGTTCAAACACTTCATTTGATTAAAAGTTTTTTTTAACTGGAATGTTTCCTTTGATTTTTCTCTTTGGATACGAGGGCTACATTATGAAATTGCTTTTTAATTCCCCATACGGTGATTATATAATCATGCCTTTACCAGCTGTGAACATAGTCTCTCCCCTGATAACATTTTATTTTTAAAGGAAATTGTCTTTGAAGAAAATATTTTGATATTGTGCAGCAAAATAAGAAACAACTAAAAAAAAAAAAAAAGCCAAAACAAAGATCACAAAAACAGGGTAAGTTTACTTGGTCTGTGGGGGAAAAAGAGGAATAATTGCTACATAAGATAAAACAAAATCAGCCAGGCATGTGGGGGAAACGATTGGCTTGTTCCACATAAATGGAACAGACTGGCAGTCCCTTTCTTCTGTGTTCCAAGCAAAGGGTGTTTTGATAGTTTTGGGACACAGTCAAGTGCCCAGACTCTCAGTCCTCTCTTTCAGGCCCCAACAACGTCCTATTGGATCTCCATACTGCCTAGAACCTTCACTTGTGAGTGTATAAATTACAAAGACATCTAAGTCTAGGAAGGACAGGTGCAGAGCCACGGAAGGCAGCTCCAAACAGGCAGGTAGAGAGTGGAAGGAAACCGCCCGTCAGTTCCTCTTCAGACACTCCAGGACCCTGGAGGAGGGCAAGTGGGGAAGGAAACGATAGCCAAGTAGAGGATGGGGCCCCAAAATCAGGGCGCACCAAGAAAGGTACTTTTTTGCCAAGGTTCCAAACCACTGGGGACAAGAAAATTCCACTCGGGTGTGGCTGCTCTGAGCCTCGTGGGAACCTTAGCATCACTCCTTACTCTATCCGCCAGATATCACTAGTATCACCTCCGCTTTCCACTCCCACTCTATCCCACCTTGTGGCAAAGCTGTGTCCAGACATTGCTAAGTACCCCCTCAACAAGGATAGGTGACCCAGCGGAGAAGTCCTGCTACCCTACCAGTGTGTCAGAGCTCATCAGAGGCCGTGTCCTGGCCGAGCCCCAGACATTGTCTCATGCTCATTCCGCACATGTCAAGCACTTACTTTGTTCCAAGTTCTAAACTGGATGCTGGTGATTCTGACCTAAGGGAGACCGAATCCTTGCCCAAAGAGAAACTACCGTTTAGAAGGAGAACTGGAAGTATGCACAAATGTAACCAGGCCATGCTATAAACGGAGTTGGAACTATAAACCCTCAACTCCAAATAGGTTGTCCCATACTTCTCCATAAAGCTTAAAGAACTCCCAGCTACTGCAGCCATTAACTCTTTAATTTCTGGGTCACAAAAGGCATTCGAGGGCCTTGTCCTAGAACAAATGGCCTTTGCTAGGACAAAGGCAAAAGCCAACACAAAATAGAAACAGTTTGGAGACTACCTCATCTCAAAGGGAAAGTAGGATTCTACCCAGTGAACAAAAAGACCAAGGGGAGCTGGAACATTGTGCTCTGTGCTGCTCCTCCTAGGAACAGAGCCAAGACTCTAAGACAACTGTGTGGAGGGAACTCACACTGCAGGGTGTGGAACTGCCATCAATGGGTCTGCAGAGGGACAGGAAAGGGACAATAGTCGTTATTCTAGGTACTGGGAAAGAGCCCAACAGTTTCATCTCAAAAGGAAACAGACTAGGTGGGTGTGGTGGCCCAGAACTGTAATTACAGCGCTCTGTGGGGTGGAGAAGAGCGGCAAACTTCGGAGTTGAAAGCCAGCTTGGCCTCAGAGAGGTCCAGTCCAGCATAGACTGGATAGATAGACCTTGTCTCAAAACAAAAGGAAAAGTGGGGGTGGGATATCAAGATTATTATAGCAGGTGATTTTAAAAGCAGGAATGAACCACATTCAAACAGATCAGTTTGAAGCACTACACACTATGCTAAACACAAGAGCAGAAAGTGAAACCCACCAGAAAGGATGCTCCTCTTGATAGAGGAAGTAGGGGGAGTCATTACTAAGTAAGAGAACGAACTTTCTTTTGCTTCCTCCTTTTATTTGTTTATTTAATTCTTCTAACTTCATGCACGAGCATGGCATATTTTCATCATATCCACCCTTTAACTCCCACCAAGCCCCTGACTACTTCCCCCACCCATCTTCACGGCTTCTTCTCCCTCCTTCCTCCTCTTCCTCCTCTTCTCCTTCTTCTCTTCCCCCTCCTTCTCGTCCTCCTCCTGACTCTCCATCTTCCTCCTGCTCTTCCTCCTCCCTCCTTCATCTCTTTCTCCTTTTTCTCCACAATCCATCGAGTGCAATCAGTTCTACCTGTGTGCACATGGGTGCAAGACCACCCGAGGAGCAACCTGCCAGCAGCCACACCATTAGAAAAATGACCCTCCCTCCTCCCCCAGCAGCCAGCGACTGCCAATAGCTTCTCAGACAGGGCCGGAGCCTTGTGAGCTCTTCCCAATCCATGGTTGACTTTGGACTGTCTTGATCTGTGCAGGTAATCACAGTGGCCGTGAGTTCGTGAGTATGACAACTATGGAAGTTGCTCAAAAGATGGAACTTCACAGCACTCTTGCCTATTCTCTGGCTCGTATCTTTCTTCTGTACCCACCCCCCCTTTTCCATTCAAGCCTTCTTAACACAAACCCCTTGCACAGGCCCTCATTGATCTGACCCAGAAAGCTGAGTCTATACCTTTAAACTGCAACAATTTGCAAATTAAAAAAAAAAATCATCTACCTATACCAAATACCCTTGGTTCCAGTCATCATTTTAGGATTAATAAATATTGACTGTCATTAAGAAACATATTTTCAGAAGATAAAAATCACGCAAACAAGCCGGGCGGTGGTGGTGCACGCCTTTAATCCCAGCACTCGGGAGGCAGAGCCAGGCGGATCTCTGTGAGTTCGAGGCCAGCCTGGGCTACCAAGTGAGTTCCAGGAAAGGCGCAAAGCTACACAGAGAAACCCTGTCTCGAAAAACAAAAACAAAAAAAAAAAAAAAAAAAAAAATCACGCAAACAGAGGGATGGAGAGATGGCTTTGTGGTTAAGAGCATTTGTTGCTATTGCAAAGGACCTGGGTTTGGTTCCCATCACCCACCCACATGGTGGCTCACAACTACCTACAATTCCAGCTCCAGGGGACCTATGCCCTTGTCTGGCCTCCATGGGCACCAGGCATGGATGTGGTGCACAGAGGTACATTCAGGCAAACACTCACACACATAAAGTAAAAATAAATAAATCCTTTTTTTAATCATTTGAATCCATCCCATTTTACACTGAGAAGTCAGAGCACTGGGAAGACGGAGGACAATCAAGTTTGAACTTGTGTGGAGCAGCCACAGACAGAGAGCTCTGCTTTATGCTTTGGACTCACGGTGTTGCTTGTATGAACAACAATTTTTAAAGCAAGAGGGACTTTTTAGAGTCCATGTTAAAGTGAAATTTCTCTGAAAGAACTTTTCATCAAAGGGCTTAAAGACGAGCGAAGCATCTTCTCCACACTTGGATGAAAGGGCTTCTTTGCCCCCTTTACTTTGCACTATCAACAGTTTAAGACAGAAAAGGCACACGGGGCAATCCAGAAAGCCATCTGCACTCAACAGCTATGTCCAGCTAAATTACTGGAGTCCACCTCAGCAGAGGTTAAACGTTAACAGGTGCAAGGAGACTTTGGTTACACCATGACATCACCACACAGCTTCATGTTCGTGTCAGACCTCTATTCCCCTACAAGGCAACAATTTTCCCTCCTCTGTGCATTTCAGTGGTCCTGCCTTCTCCTCTCTGTGTCCCTCATTCCGTTCCCTAACTTGTCCCCCCAAACAGAGTGCTCATCTGCTCCTCCTCTTTCAGAATGCCACAGGACACCTGAGTCATTTTGCTTCCCACCAGAGAGTGGGCAACTGCATGATCCACACAGACCCCTCATCTCCTTTGGCCATGGCATTGATAAGGAATCGTGTCCTTCTTCCCCCATTTCTCAGCGGAGTATGCTAGGCTGTGAGAGCAACTGTTAGGAGCAGGCACTTAAGGTGCATCTCAACTGCAGCGGCTGTGGGAGATGGTGCTGTGTGTTCAGCACCCATGCCTGTGGATGAAACTCTACCATCGCAGCGTCTTAGGGATCGAGGCTCAGTATATAATAGGCAGAGTTTGGCTTTTGAAAGCCTCATAAAAACCCTCTCCTAAAACTTAACTTAGAACTCATCAGACATCTCCAAATTATGCCAACCGCCTGCTTATACAAACTTCTGTCCCTCTCTTTCATTCCCCTTTGTCTCTCCATTTCCCCCCTTTTCAATTCCTCAGCCTTTCCTCCATAACAGTGGAGAGCACAGTCTCTAAAGGGAGCTCATTCTAAGATCCTAATGAGTTCAAGACCATCACTGCTTAAGTCCAGGTTGACTTTTTAAAAGGTTGAATACTGTCCCATTCAGTTTTGAGAATGTAATCCAAGGGCTTCTCGTTCCAAGCAGCCCCGTCCAGCTAGAACCTTCTAATGGGACCTGCAAAAACTAGCAGAAGGTATTGGTACTGAGTGACACAGGGCTTCTGAGTTTGCCTCGGGGGTCACAAGAGGAGACAGAAGTGGAAGGAAGGGGAAATAGGAGCTCAAGCCACCAGGCCCTTGCTCCCTGTGAACTGTACATTACCCTCATACTGCGAAGGAAGAGGAGGGTGGATCGGAGACACGGAGCCAAAAGAAGGCGGTGGAAGAGGACAAGGGAAGCTAGGCAGGAAGAACTGCCAAAGCGCTGAAGAGCGAGTGGGGCAGAAAGAAAAGATCACCAGGCTGTGCCCAGACTTTCTCATGCGCTCTTCAAATCAAATGAGGGAATGCGACCTAGCAACTGCCGCCTCTTCTCCTCAGATGAGGAACGTGAGATGTGGAAGGGTTAAGAAACTTGCTTAAGATGTCCCGAAGATGCTAGTCAATGTGAACCCAGCTGGATCTGACCCCAGAGCCTGCTCCCAGCCCACCTCATGCTGCAGAACATGCAAGCCTGGCCTTACACATGTGAGACAAATGCTCTACCCTGAGCCACACCCTAGCTGCTGAGCCCGCTGTTTCCACGAGGGATGAAAGAAGAAAACAAAACCTGGAGAATGTCAGACAAGGCTTTTAGGAAAAGCTTACATTTCTTTAGGAGCAGAGAAATAGAATTTGGGCTTTAGAGTCAATTTGGAGAGTCTCTAGTCTGGCGGGATTATTTTCAGAAGATAAAACTGAGGCTAAGGAAATGCAGAAGTCTGTACAGTTGGAAAAAGAGGGAGCCCCTTTCTCACCTAACCTGGGTACAAACTTCAGAAGCAGGCCTCTGATAGCCAGGCTACTGCTGTAAGCCTCGTGTAGATTTCATTGGGGTGAGGGGGAGCTGTAAGGGAGAAGGCCGGCATTGGCTCTTCCCACTGTCACCCACTAGAGTTCAATCTTAAGTTCAATGGTGCCAGAAGCCTGTCACCTCTCTGTTTCCTGGGTGGGGGATCCGGCAGAGGCTCCCTGCTGGATGTCTGAGGGTTCATTCAGTGACAACACTCCTGGGTTGGCTGGCTCCTATTGCTTGTGTTGGAACAAGCTGGTTACAGGGAATTCCGAACAGGCGGTCATCGCATTCCACATTCTTGGACGGGACCAGCGCTTCACAAGACCGTGGATGGCTTTGTTACGTCTTATCTCCCGATCTGCAGTTGGCCATTTTCCTTCCTTGTGCAGGTGTTCTCATTTCCTTCATTATTGTTTATTAGAAAATCTTGTGGCCTTCCAAAGTCATTCTTATGCTGAGGAAGGTCAAGTGTGATAACATATTTGTGTTGGCCAAAAGTGAGGACGGAGCAAATACTGAAAGTCACATAATCACGGCTCTAACTGAAAGTGGCGCTTCATGCATAAACAAAAGTTCCCTGCCCCCAATGGAAGGAGGGGGGCCACAAAAGTTCCAGACACACACGGAGAGAAGGCACGAGGTCGCCGTCACAGCTGCTGGTGGAACAAATCCAGTCACTTCAACTCGGTGAAAGCTGTCGCTGGGACTAATGTCTAAGGTTAAATTCAGGGGCTGTGTGGGTCAGGCGGTATTTCTCAAGACAAAATAACGCCTGAAGAGGCCTCGGCTGGATCAAGATGTCAGCACAGAGATGAGTTCTTCCTTCCTTGGCATCTCTGAGTAGGGGAAGGAAAACTGCACTGTGTGGTGGGCCAGCAGGAGCCCTAACTTTAGTCAAGTCTCCCAGAAGTAAAGGCCTGACCAAGCAGACTCTTAGAGAAGCAAGGCCACCTTTCTAGAAAAGTTCTACTCGGTGACTCTTTTCTCGGTCTCTAAACAGGAAGTAAGCATGGGTCCATATTTCAATGTCATCATAGGACTTTACAATCCTCAGACACCTTAGTTGGTGGACCTGTTTTGGGAAAGATTAGGTTGTGTGGCCTTGCTTGAGGAGGTGTGTCACTGGGGGTGGGCTTTGAGGCTTCAAAAGCCCTTGCCAGGCCCAGCGCGCGCACACACACACACACACACACACACACACACACACACACACACACACGCCGTCTCCAACTTTTGCCTACGATGTAAGCTCTTAGCTACCTTTCCAGTGTCATACCTGCCCGCTGTGCTCCCCACCTTGATGACGTGGGCTCGCCTTCTGAAACCAGAAGCAAGCCCCAATTAAATGCTTTCATTTATAATGAAATGGTGTCTTGATCACCGTGTTTCTTCATATCTATAAAAAAGTAAATAAGACACACAATAAGGGCAGCTACCTGAGAACCATATTTTTCTAACTGCCCTGCTGCCAAAGGTACTAGGCAATGGCAGCCAGGATTGCACAAATCCTGCAGCCTAAGTTCATAAGGATGGCAAAGAAAAATAAGGAAAGGGTATAAATCACAAGAGGGACCATAGCCCTCCCACAAAATACATACAAGAAAGCCCTCCACATCTGCTAAGATGTGTTCCGATTTTCTACTGGACAAACAGGTCAAAAAAATAATAGTCAGATGCATGACTAACAGCATCCACGGGGTAAAGGAAAAATCAGCTACTTAGGGGCAGTACTGCTGTTGCGATACTAAGAGCACAGGGAAACCTCTACAGACGCCTCCAAAAAAAAAGCAGATTCTGTAGTGCAACAAGCCTGGACTCACTCATTCACCAAATCTTTACTAAGGCCCCTAGTGTCCCGAGCAATGTGAGAAGGTGGGAATGCAGAAGTGAGTAAGCACTGGGGCTTGAGAGATGACTCAGCAGGTTGTCTGTGAGCATGAAGACCTGAGCTTGATCTCCCAGATCCACCTACAAAAGCCAGGTGTGGCGGGATGCACCTGTAACCCCACTGCCAGAGACGTGTAGATAAAAGACATGCTGAAAGTCTAGCTGAATCCCTGTGCTCCATGTTCAGGAAGATCCTGTCCCAAAAAAGAAGATGGGGAGCAATTCAGGAAGACATACAACATTGACCTCTAGCTTACACACACACACACACACACACACACACACACACATTCACATACACACAAAAGGTAACTAAATGCAGACTGGTCCCTCCTCTTATGGAACTTAATGGAGGATATAAGATACCTATCAAACAAACACAGAAATAACCACACAAGCAGGACAATGGAAAAGACGCAAGGAAAGGGGGTGAGGGCTGTGTGGGAAGCGGATGTGACAGCGTAGTTTAAGGTAACCTTAGCCCTTGGTTCCAATGAGGCTTTTTGAATCACCAGAATCTTCCGTCACATCCTATGAGGGAAGGCAGAATGCAGGAGGCTTCTATCATGTAAACATCAGATGAAGCAACATCTGTAAACGGCTTTGAAAACAACAAAGCATTAAAAACTGCAAGGTACTTGAACAAAGAAGTTTCAAACATAAGAACTAAAACAAAAGTAGCCGTTCTATCTTCCTACAGAAGCAATCTGAATGAGTAGAATGTATTAATTCTGACTAGTTATAATCACTTATAGCAATTTAATTGTAATTCTGTAATTCTAAATAAGTAGAATAAGTATGTAAATGTTAAGTAGTGTAAAGCAGGCATGGATTTGAATTTTTAATCACTTTTGCCACTAATTTTAAAAGTTTGCCATTAATGTTTGATGCAGTGTGGTTATAAGATACATGTGTCTGGCTGGGCAGCAATGGCACACGCCTTTAATCCTAGCACTCTGGAGACAGAGGCAGATGGATTTCTGAGTTCAAGGCCAGCCTTGTCTACAAAGCGAGTTTCAGGACAGCCAGGGCTACACAGAGAGACTCTGCCTCGAAAAACCAAAAAAAAAAAAAAAAAAAAACCAAAAAAAAAAAAAAAGGATAGGTCAAACCAGTATGAGATGTTAATTGCCATATCTATGAACCTCACATAATCACAAATGGTTCATACAATATGAACACACTCTAATATACATGATTTTACTATAAATGTTATTTGAACAATATAAAAATATATTTTCTAGATTCCATTCCCATGCCAACAGGGCCTACCTCTTCTAAAATTATGAAAAAATTTAAAGAGCAAAGCAAGCCTTCAAGTCACAAAACATTTCACTAACTTTTCAAGTTCTTGGCTTAGTTTATGCTTGCAGCCTCTCTGTGATCAAAGCAGAAGAAGAAGGCCCTGAAAAGTGAAAAGGCAAGGTCAGACGGCTGGGAAATAATAACCAAGTCCCTTGATCCTTAGGGTCATGGTCTCTCCAAGTCCCCTCCAGATCACCCAGAAAGGATGCTGCTTTTCTCATTGTTGTGACGAGATAATTGACAAAAGCAAATTAAGGGAAAAAAAGGTTTGTTTGGGCTCACGGTAAGTCCATTGTGTTAGGGAAGCCATGGCCGCTGGATTGATCTTGGAAGACCCAGCCCACTGTGGGTGGTACCAATTCCCTAGGCAGCTGGTCTCATTGCTTACACAACAGAGCCATGAACGCTGGTGCTCAGCTTGCTCTCTCCTTTTCATTCAGCCTGGCATCCCAGCCCATGGAATAGTACTATCTACATTCAGAGTGGGACTTCTCACATCATTTACCCTCTCTAGCCATGTTGTCATAGACATAGCCAAAGGTTGATCTCCTAGGTGATTCTATATCCTGTCACACAACGATCAGGATTAATCATCGCAAGTGTTACCCTCATTAAAAGGAGTGTGCTTGAATTTCATTTCTGTGGCTATGATAAGACACCCTGACCAAAAGCACCTTAGAGGAGAAAGGCATTCATCTCAGCTAATAACTCCTGGTTACAGCTCATTATCGAGAGGAAATCAAGCCAGGAGCTTCAAACAGCTCATCATATCACATCCACAAGGACAGAGAGAAATGAAAGCACACATGCTTGCTTGCTGGCTTCTGCTCAGCTCAATTTCTCCACCTTACACAATTCAGGACCCCTGCCTAGGGATTGGTCCCACCCACACTGGACTGCGTTTTCTAAGATCAGTTATCTTTAGACAATCCCCCAAGGACATGCCCACAGGCCAGCCCAATGAAGACACGCCTTCATTGATACTCACTTCCCAGGAGATTCTAAGCAGGGTCAAGTTCACAATTAAAGCTAACTATCACAAATATCATCATCAATAACAAAAAATCTGGAAGTTGCACTGTCCCCCTTAAGTCCGTGCATCATCAAGGGTGAGTACAAAGCACTTGGCTATCCTAGTTAACTTTTAACTGTCAACTTGACATAGCCTAAAATCACCAGATAGAAGAACCACAATTGAAGACTTTCCTAGATTGGATTGGCCTGTTGGCAGGTCTGCAGGGAATTATCTTGATTATTAATTGAGAGAGGAGAGCCTGGCCATCTGTAGGCCATGCCATTCTGTAAGCAGGTGGTCCTGGGTTGTTTGGAGGAAGCTGTCAGAGCATGTGCTAGAGAGCGAAATAGCAAACCTGGTTTCTCCTTAAAGCTCTTGCAAACTCCTCTCAGAGATAGACTGTGACCTGGAAGTGCAAGCCAAATAAATCCTTCCCTCCCCTAAGTTGCTTTTGGTCAGAGCGCTTTATTACAGGGACAGAAAGAAAACTAGGCCATTGGCAAAGAGTTCTATAACCATAAAATGGGATTAGTTGTCTCAGTTTTTCTGTTTCATACACTTTCTGAGGTGGTTTGTGCACCATTGTTTGGTCCTGGTGACTTGACCAACATCCCACTCCAGATCTCCCTCATGCACTGTGGAGCAAGCACCAGACATCCTATGCCAGAAATATCTGTTTCACCCACACTAGCAGAACAGCCCTATGTGTCCTGATATCATGTCTTTCCTAATAAACTCCCTCACAATCACCCAGGCATGCGTGCCAAAGGTAATTGATGGTTACCAAAGCCCATATTGCAGGCATCCCCATTTCTACGTTACCAGTTTGTGGGAATGAAATCAAATGGGGCGGGGGTGGGGGAGCATCTTAAGAGCAACGAAACTATTAGGAATGTAGAAATCAGAATCTTCTTGTTAAAGCAAGTATCCTCCACCAGAGTCTCTAATGTTTGTTTATTTTGATTGTAAACACAACTAAGAGAAAAACAAGACAAAATCGCGGCGAACACAAAGCCTTGCATGAGAAGCTGGATAGCTCCAATTTCTTTCTGGTCACCTCTTTTCCTTCACCAAAATGTACAATGTGACAGTAAACAGCACCAGACACAGGTGAGTGTGGGAACTCCAGATGGACAGCTGAGTGACAGAGGGCCACCTACCTAGTAGGAATCATGTGGCATTGCTTTGGG
Source organism: Peromyscus californicus insignis (assembly GCF_007827085.1). Taxonomy (NCBI): domain Eukaryota; kingdom Metazoa; phylum Chordata; class Mammalia; order Rodentia; family Cricetidae; genus Peromyscus; species Peromyscus californicus. Next base: position 76,923,316 of record NW_026294413.1, on the reverse strand, counting down.
GACAGATCCAATCTCAGAGCCTCAAAATCAGAGCTAATGCTGTTTACAAATGGGCAGATCTGTGGGATCTTGCTTTTATTGTGGTTCATCTTGCTGATCTCTGCCTAGTCCCCCTTCGTCTGATGATATACGAAGTACTGAGACAGCGAAAATAACCACTTGCTCTTCCTAATGAAGCCACCTGAATAAGTAGAATGCATTAAATAAATCCGAATAATTAGGATCAATTACAGCATGCTGAAGGGGATTCTTAGAAATCAAAAACAGAGTTTCTGTCCTCAAAGAGGACACATGTCAACACGTGTCCCTGAATATCAAAAGAAGGGTCCAGAGACCTCTTGAGAGCTGGGTGTTGAAATGGCAGCCTTCCATCTAGCTCACCACCCACCACCAAAAGCAGTCACATGGCATGATTCTCTCCTCCTTCTCAGATTTTCCTTTTCTAGATGATTCTCAGGAATTCTGGGGATTACTGTGAACAGTTTATAAATGTGTGGAGCCTTTACTCACTCCTGCAGGTAAGAATTGGAGTAGAGTCTATAATTGGCTCTATTGGCGTGCTGTATAGGTGGGACCTGGGTGGGGCACTGAACTGTATTTGTGTTGAGATTGCTTTCCTGGAGAGAAGTTGAGGGCTAACAGTGGAGGGAGGCAGGTAAGGACTTAGCCCAGTGTGACCAGAGCATGATCAGCTGATATCAAGAATACAAGTGTCCCCTCCTCATGGTCTCCCTGCAGTCCCCTGTGCTTGTCATCCACTGCTAAGACACCATGAGGTTGGCTCTACCGTGGTGCGAGCTTCACCTGCGGTACCTATGACTTTATTGCACATGACTCCTCCGTCATCTTTTCCAATCATGGCCTAATCATGCCATCTTGGAATAGGTCTGAGAAGGGCATGATTTCCTTCCAAGAAAGCTGACGCTGCATACTCTCTTCTCTTTCTGCTAGCATGTTCTGGCCTCGACAATGCTTTCTGGATGCTGGGGAACACATTTTTTTTTTTCCGTGCATTCCTATGCTGTCTCGTGGATTGTACAGAACTTCCACATCTGCTTTCCCGTGCAGTTCTCGCAAAGGTCTTCTGGGGTAAGGAATTCAAAGAGAGAGCTCTTGATTTGTCCAATGTCACATTGCTGGCAGATAACAAGTGGGGACTGGGCCCAGTTGACACCAGGCAGAACCACTCCATAACAGCCTGTGGGTCAGGGGCTTCTTCGAATCTTCATCGGCAGAATGTTCAAGCCAATCCTCAGATGGCTAGTAAGCAAGTTAGAATCCAGGTGTTGCTGGCCCCGCTTATAAAGCCAACCTACTTCTCACCAGGAAGCCATCGCAGCACAAACATATTTTAGTGCCCACCCCCAACCTCAACTCGGGGCCCCATCTACACGGCATGCCCAGAAGAGCCAAATAAACAGATTTAACTGACTTACCATGCTTCCCTTGCCAAACATTATAAAATGAAGTAATGGGCAACCTGCACTAATTCTGCTGGAGCCTCAGACTTTCCTTCCTCCCCCCAGGAATGGAAAATGATTTGAATGAGATGGGAAGCCGGCCTTCCCCTCTCCCCTCTCTCTCCCTCTCTCAGAACTTCTCCGAGCACATTGCTATGCTACTGGAAGGCATTCAATTGAACTAAGTCACTGAGTTAAGTCATCTGCACTCATCTCTGAACGATGAGTCCAAATGGAAGACCGGCTTCACAGAACAGTTGCATGTAAACATCTCCCGGGAAAACCAGATGGTAGCGACACATCAGTGCCTCATTAGTCCCACAGAGAGCATGACTGGTTCTGGATATCATCTTTCCAGGAATCATCTAACCCAGGGTGGAACTTCACTACAGAGCCCAGCTGGTGGGCACTTCGTGCCCTCCTCCAGACATGCCCTTTGCTCACGGCTCTCTAGCACTTAGGGAAAGGAAGGCAGGCTGGGCCACCCACTGTAGCTGGTAATCCAAGGCCTGAAATTCAACAGAGACCACAAGGCCCCAAAGGGGATAGGAAAATAAAACCCCTGGACCAATACATCACTCCGGGAGGTGGGCCTAGGGTATGGAAGGCCCACTGGGAACAAAGACCTATTAATTGCCAGAGCCCCAAAGGCACAAGCCTGGGGAGCCTTCAAATCAAAATGAAGATGAGCAAGAGGGAACCATCTGGCTAAACTGAGCCAGGCGAAAAAAGTATGCACTAATGCAGTTATTTAATTAGTTATTATGTTTTTCTTACCATGGTAAAGGCTTTATATATTTTCGTATGCTGTATAGATCACAATAAATATAAAACACAAAGGAGAGGCAGACTGCAAGGGGTTAGTTTAATTAGTGAAAAAAACACTGAGCAGCTGACCTTGTAAATACTCCCTTTAAAACCTCAAACTTAAAAAACATGTTCCAAATGTCTTCCAGGGTCTGCCAGGCTAGAACAATAGGCCACCAATATAGCATCCCTTCGCCACTGCGGGCAGTTGAGTGGAGGAGCAGGGCAGCCTGCTCAGTGATGGCTCGGGGTCTGGAAACAATAAGCGGTGTGTTCAGGTTCAAAGGTACATTAAGAACTCACATGCCCTGGGGACCCAAATGGGGTCCTGGGGAATTTGAGTCATATCAAAACCTTTTCAGCAGGGGAGATTTCAACCCCAGTTAAAAAAGGAGAGGAAAGGCAACACCGTTTGTAAAGGTTTAGAAATACCCATTATGAATCAGTGTTGTTTCTGCCTTCTTCCCTATTGGTAAATAATAATAATAATTTTTTAAAAAAGCAACAATATCAGCCTGGATATTTGAAGCTGTGTCCTTTTTCCCATTCTCTTCACTTCTGGTAGAAATGTCAATAAATGAAAAAAGATCTATACTAACTACATTAGTGAGCTTTTTTTATTCAGAAAACAAGCAGGGAGGGGGGAGTTGTTGTTCTTTTAGATTAAAATATAGCTACATCATTTTCCTCTCCTCCCTCCAGCCCTTCCCATGTCCATCCACTCTTGCTCTCTCTCAAATGCATATCCTCAATTTCTTCTTTAATTGGTGTGTGTCTGTGTACCTACATGTTTAACTACAACATGTCCAGCCCATATAATGTTGTGTGTATAAGTTTTGGGGGCTGACCCCTGGTATTGGGTAACCAGTTCAGGAATTCTTCCCTGGGGAATTCCCCAGTTGCCTGTATGAGGCCCCATAAGTATTCTCCCTTCCATGTTAGCATGTCTCTTGGTGCTGTCCTTGTTCAGGTCTTGTTTAGGGAGCCATGTTGGTGAGACTTCATGACTGTAGCTGCTGTGATGTTTCTGGGAGACAAAAATCTCACAGCACACCTCCTGCTCCTCTGGCTCCTACAGTCTCTCTGGCTCCCCTTCCTCGACGATCCCTGAGCCTTAGGTGCTGCAGATGTGTCCACTGGGACTAGGCTCCACATGGGGCTGGGTTCTAATGGCCACTTGTTCTCTAGGTTTTGATCAGTTGTAGTTGTATGCACTGGTCTCTGTTGAGAGAGAGGTTTCTTTGGTGAGGGCTGAGAGCTACACCCATCTGTGGGGATAAGGACACATATTTAGAATGTACTTGGGAATTATGCTGGTTTAATCAAGTGGCGGTTGCAGGTTCTCCTCCAAGATCCATGACCTCACTAGCCCCAGGTAGCTGCCTAGGTTTCCAGTACCAGGCATGGTTTCCCTCTTGTTGAGCTGGCCTGAAGTCCAATTGGAGAGCTCGTGGTTACTGCCAAGGCGTGCTACTATTGCCGCCGTAAGAGCATCGTGCTACATCGGTCATTGGTATTTAGTCAGCTTTTTGTGTCTGTGACAAATATCTGTGGGACACTGACTTATAAAAAGGAAAGGGATGGTTTTAGCTCAGGGTTCTGGAAGATTGGTTTGGGAACAGAACATCACATCAAGTCAGGAGTGCACAGCAGAACCAAGCTGTTCACAGCCAGAAGGCAAAAGAAACAACGGGTGAGGCTGGGTCTAGGGCATGCCTACAAGTCACTGGAAGACACTTCACTAGTCCTGACCCCTTCAGCCTGCCAACGGCACCATCTCAAAGACCAAGCCTTCAACACGTGGCCTTTTGGGGGGGAGGGGCATTTTAGATCTGCACTATGTCACAGAGGAAATAAGTTATACAAATAAATGACAAAACAAATAAAATCAAAGAATCCCATCTGAGAAAGGATAAAAGAGGATCAAATAGTACCCCCTTCCCTCCTCGTGAAGCCCTCACAGAGTTCTACACCAAAGACTCGGTGCTGGGGCGGCCATGCTGGCCACACAGAGCACACAGCATGGCAGTGGACCTGCTTGCCTCGGAACTGAACATCCAGTGAGCTGGGGTGTACAAAGGAAGGCATTCATGTGTGGGAAACACAGAGGGAACTAAAAGGTCAACGTGTGTGACAACAAAGATAATGTTAGCATAAACTGCTTGCCTTGTGTGCAAAGTCCAGAGTTTACAACAAGCTCTCAAAGAAAAGGCTGAAGGAGACGTGGCTTCTGAGCATCTCCCCTCCAGCAAGCCTGTTTCAATACCTCCGCCGAAGCAGAGACAAATGGTTCCAAGCTCATACTGTTGTTTTCCTTTTGTAGATGAAGTCACTGAGACAGAAAATGAAGGCAGCCTGCCTATAGCCAGATTAGAAGCAGTTCCCTTCCCGGGGAGAGTCCCGTCTCCCCCTTCCCTTTGCCCGGCTATCTGCTTGCTTCTCTCGGTGGGGCTGAGAAGAGCCCCCTTGCTCCCATGACTCACACTGTCTCTTCTCTTCTATGCTGCAGGGATTTGACTGACAGCCCTAGCCACCCTTCTGGCCCCTCTTCCTCTGCTGTGCCATCCCATGATCCCAGTCTGGGCTTCCTCCCAAGGGCAGCCTTGAGTCCTCTGGAAGTGGCATTACCAGGAATACTGGGACAAGACATCATATCCTGGTCCACCAGGGCCACAAGCAATGAAGAGCACAGTAGAAAACAGTATTCACCAACACCCGTCCCAGCTCTTCCCACGTGGCCAGCAGAAGGCATCTAAGGAAGTCTTGGTTTTGTTTTGTTTTCTTGAAACAGGATTTCACTCGATATCCTAGGCTGGCCTCAAGCTTGTTATGTAGACCAGGCTAGCTTCAAATTCATCGCAGCCCTCCTACTTCAGCGTCTCAGATTCTGGGATTATAAAACATCACATCCAGGTAAGAAGTTTGCTTTTGGAAAGAAGAGAAGAAAAAAATAAATGAAAGAAAGGAAGAAAGGGGGCGTAGATGGAACAGAGAGAAACGGATTTTTCAAATTCTGCCTTTGGACGTCAACCACCAGGTCTCACATGAGACCTGAGAATCTGCATTGCTGTGGACCGAGGTTAAAACTCAGTGTGAGTGAGACCCTAAGGTTCCAGAGTGCTCACGCGGCTGAGATCAAAGCTGGAGGAAATTCGCGGGGACAAAGGGCGGCAGGCATCATGGGCCTGTGATCTTTTGGCACTGATTTCTTAGTCCACTCTTTTGAAAGCCTTGGGCCCCTGGTCTGGACATCCCTTGATTCATGGTCTCTTCCGCTTCCACAGTTGTCAGCTTGGGTGGCACTCCTGTCCCCAGAGGAGCTCAAAGGCCACCTATTGAGAGAACAAGGATGTCACAACAGTTTTCCGAGCTTCAGGCCAGCACCCCTCCCCAGTCACCAGATGTTGCAACTGGACTTGGGGCTGCAAGAGTCCAGCACAGCTTTTTCTGGATTCCCGGGCTCCCATTCATCTTGTGAGGGCAGAGAAAAATGGGGTCCTGGGTCCTGTCATGGGAGGGGGGACACATAAGAGTGGTGTGAACTGCATCAAGCAGTTTTTGGGGTAGTTCCCAGTGGAAAGAAAGTCACCTGACAGCAACCTTCTCCTGTCATCAGTGGGATTTCCTTAAGACAAGTTTCTACCATACGTCGGTCTTAACTCCATGCTCCATTAGAGTCACAGGGTCAATTCTAATCCCCACTGGGTGAGCAAGAGACCACAGCCTACGTGGATCTGTGCATTCCATTTTGCCATTCTCTTCTTTTCCTGGATCCCCCAAGACCTGTTAGTGCTCTGGGAAATGAATGTGTCATTTGACTCTGAAAGCCTGAGGTATATGTCAAGAAAACAGAATTATTGAGGTCAGGCAGGAAGGAGACCTTCCTGTATGTACTTCCATGTATGTCCAATTATCCAGGAAGCAAAGTCTACTCTCAGATATCTAGAGTAATTTGTTGTTGTTGTTGTTGTTGTTGTTTGCTTGGTTTTTTTTTTTTCAAGACAGGGTCTCACTATATAGCTCTGGGTATCCTGGAACTCACTATGTAGACCAGGCTGGCATTGAACTCACAGAGAATGGCCTGTGTCTACCTCCCAAGTGCTAGGATTAGAGGCGTGTGCCACTACGCCTGGCTGTAATTTTAAATTTTACTGATGCTACTCATACATACAAATTAACTATGCTTTCATGGTGTCTTAGTTGGTGTTCTATTGCTGGGAAGAGAGACCATGACCACAGCAACTTTTATAAAGGAAAGCATTTAATTGGGGGCTTGCTTACAATTTCAGAGGTTTAGTCCATTATCGTGGCAAGAGGCATAATAGCATGCTGGCAGGAGTTGGAATAGTAGTTGAGAACTACAATCTGATCCACAGGCAGAGAGAGAGAAAGAGAGAGACACTGGACCTGGCAAAGCCCACACCCAGGGGCACACTTCTTCCAACAAGGCCACACCTCCTCCAACAAGGCCACACCTCCTCCAACAAGGCCACACCTCCTGATCCTTCTAATCTTTTCAAACAGTTCAACTCCATGGTGAGAAAGCATTCAAATGTATGAATTTATGGTGGCCATTCTTACTGAAACCGCCACACTAGGTAACTTAGATGGCATGTGGCTTAGATACAGCCCAACTTCTGAAACGCTCTGAAGCCTGGCTCCTGGACTGCTTCGTTTGCAGGGAGTCCCAAGACGTTCACTGGGGCATCCTCTTGAATTGTATCTCTTCCAACCCTGTATTCTCAGTCCACTGGTACTTCAGCTCTTTCTATGAAAAGGATGGTGTTTGGAGTCAAGAAGCCTTCATTTCTTCTCTAAGGACTAGGTTCTGCACTGGAAGCTGTATAACCTGGATATAAAACATGTGGCTATTGATTTCCTTTCAGAAAATAGATACCAAGTATATGATCTATTAGTTTATAGTATTTAAACACACAGAGATGTCCTAAACAAGTTCTGGCCTCTCATCATCAGTAAACCTACTGAAGAGAAAATGTCTTGGGCCCCACCAGAGACTTGCTGAACCTAAGCTTGCCTGATAATAATAATAATAAAAAGAAGAAGGAGGAGGAGGAGGAAGAGGAGGAGGAAGAGGAGGAGGAGGAGGAGGAGGAGAAGGAGAAGGAGAAGGAGAAGGAGAAGGAGAAGAAGAAGAAGAAGAAGAAGAAGAAGAAGAAGAAGAAGAAGAAGAAGAAGAAGAAGAAGAAGAAGAAGAAGAAGGCAGCATCCAACACTTTCAGAAACCCAGTGACACTTGAGGAACACTGACCTTGCACTATTTGCTAGCTGATAACATGTACCTGTATCCATAGTGATGAAAATAAGGCCCCAAAGTAGATGAGCATCCCACCCAGAAGTACCAGGTCCTGACTGGAAAGCCATGGCTCTCTTAGCACAATGCACCCCACCCTGCTCTGGTTTAGAGGAGCCACGCCTCTCCTTCTTGAGGCCTAACCAAACCCAGGCTCCCTGCTCTTGGTCTGTGTCTCTGCAGATCTGTTGACTCTAAGGCTGTATGCAGGGGGAAGCTCGGGGAGGCCTTGCTGGAGCCAACTGAGGCCCAACACTGCATCTGTGAAGGAACTGCTTCCCAAATCCTATTTTAAATGTGTTTGTTTATTTCCAATCCATAAACATTTTGGAGTGCTCGCCACATGCAACGTTCTGGACTAGATGAACCAGGGAAATATGAAGTGGAACCGACAGAGAGCTCACGGCACAGCCCGGGCTTACAGGCTGGCTGAGGCAGCAGACACTCTCAACATGCAATTTGGGGTGGCCTTAATGGAGTTACGTGGAGTTTTATTTACTTTATTATGGAGTAGGCACCAGCATTTATCTTTAATAGTATTATTACATCAGTCAGTCGCTTTGGACTGCTGATACAAACACAGAGAACTGAGACCAGGCAGAATCAAAATCTGTAACAGAAAGAACAGACTTGTTTTGCAGTGTGTGGGGCCAAACTCAGGGCCCCGTGCACACTGAACAAAGACCTCCACACGGAGCTGTACCTGCAATTCCAAAGCACAACTTTTAGAAAAGAAAACCTCAACTAACCAATTAAATGTTAAATGGAAGAAAATACATTAACAACCCTAGCATGAGTTTTTCTGTTATTGTTTCTGGTGTTTGGAGTTGGAAATGGGATATTCTAGACAATCTAAATTGTGGCAAAGGGGGCATACCAAGTAGACAAGACTGATTCTCAAAAAGGACCTTAGGAAATCTTCATTCAATAGTATTGTATTCATAGCTCGTATGCCATGCTAGAAAACAGTCATTATTAATCTCAAGCCTATCTTTAATATTATTGCCTTGTGTGACCTAAAGTATTTTGAAATATTAACAGAATTTCAGGACCATTTGTTAAATATTCATCACAGCAGAATCCTATAATTTTTAAAAATGAGTGGTCTTTCTAGTAGTCTGTGGTCCACAAGCTGAAAGGTTGCTATAGGTGATGCAATTTCATGACAACAAGTATTTATCAGCCAGTAATATGCAGGAGGCAGAGAAATAGACTTTGCGCCAGGAGAAAGGTGAGTCATTGTCTTCTAGTAAAAAGAAGCAAGCTTCCCCAAAAGAGAATCAGCGGCCATCTTCTAAATTACAGACCCTAGTTATAGAAATGACACATAAGATCTGGAATTATAAGTCTATATGCAAAGAGGGGAAAAAACTTCATTCCCAAACGATCAGTGAAATCTCTTGGGAGAAAAATATGATGTAGAGATTTATCTTCAAGGAGAAGAGGAGATAAAATTGTTTAATTATAACCAGGACAACTAATTTCAAAGGAGAACTGACAATAATAAAAACACCGTTTCTAAAAATTTTGCCTTTATTTTATGTGTATGGGTGTTTTGCCTGCATGTATACATACACTGTGTGTGCAGTACCTTCAGAGGCCAAAAGAGGGCATCAGATCCCCCTGGGACTGGAGTTACAGATGGTTGCCAGAAGCCATGGGTGCTGGGAACTGAATCTAGGTCCTTTGGAATAGCAGCCAGTACTCTTAGCTGCTGCGCCATCTCTCCAGCCTCTATATTATATATATATATATATATATATATATATATATATTCTTTATTTCTTTAAAGTTAGAAGAAAATATCACATTAAGTTTTTAAAGGAAGAAAAGCCGTAAGACCAAAGTTAGAATCCTTCATATTAAGATAAAGATTGTGCGTCAGGTGTGGTGGTGCAAGCCTTGGATCTGAGCACTTGAGCACTCAGGTGGCAGAGGTAGCAGCCCTGGCTGTCCTGAAACTCACTCTGAAGACCAGGCTGGCCTCAAACTCACAGGCAGGTCTGCCTGCCTGTGCCTCCCAAGTGCTGGGACTAAAGGTGTGCACCACCACACCCAGCTAAGTGTATTGCCTTTCAAATCACCTTTCTAGAATTAAAAATCAAAATTTTAATTGCACCAAAGGAAACCCTGACTCCTACACAGGAGTTTAGCTTTCTATTGTAATTACCTACAATAAAATACTTTATTTATAAAAGAAAATGTGACTGTTGTCCTAATAGCACAGATGTGTCCATTGTTGTATGTAACACAGTAGAAGCATTTTCTTGATTGGTCTGCTCAAAGTGGAAGCCTTTATTCTGATTGGTTCACCCAGAAAGAACAGGTAGACATTCATGTAAGAGCTAATGCTTTAAAGGAAACAAATTAAGAATACAGACATAGGTACAATAAAATATATTCATCTAAAAATGAACAAAGAAATCATGACATTCCAAAAATCTTAAATCTGACCATTACGATAAACCTCATCAAATCTGCGTGTAGCGTAAGACATTGAATCATGCACTTGCCTATGTTTTCCTACATTATGAAAGGCGCTTGCCCTGTCTCTTTGACAAATAATGTGTAATGATGTTTCCTATTAAAATGCAATGTCTAGCATGGCTGAGTCTTAGCTTTTACTTTGATGAAATTCTTTTGTAGTGATGTATTCTGTAGAAATGTGGCATTTAGCATGGGTGATTCTTAGCCCTACTTTGACATAGTCTAGAACAGTTCTCTGTGTTACAACACATTGTTGATGATGTCACGTGTATGTTTAAGACTGCTGTCAAATGAAGGAAAATTTCTACCAAACATCTTTTAGTGTAGAAGCTATGTAAGGCCCTGCAACCTGTATAAGCATGTCTTCGTATTTCTATAATCATAATTACATGTGTTTGTAGCTCAGTTTCCTATAGTTCTATCCCAAAATGCCTTCTGTCTCTCCAACAATACCAACATCTGGGGAAATAGGATAGAATAGAAATCAGGATGGAAACTGTGCCTGGCTTATCTGGCTGAAGTTCAAATATCTTACTTTGTAAGTTTTATAAAAATATATGATTGTGTGAAGCTCTTTTCGGTCCCTTCCTGAGTCTCTGAAAGGGGATCAAGTTAATGGGGGTTCCTAACACTTGAATTTCATTATCTTTGTGGTAAATTATCATTTTTCTGCCAAAAAGCAATGCATTTTTTAATTTGCATACCCCATGTGGGCTAGCTAATCAACCTTTACTTTTAAGAAAACGGAAATTGTTATTAATTGGTACTTTAAAATTGGTTTGTTCAGTCAGGCATGGTGGTGCACACCTTTAATCCCAGCACTAGGGAGGCAGAGGCAGGCGGATCTCTGAGTTCAAGGCCAACCTGGTCTACAGAGCAAGTTCCAGGACAGCCAGTGCTACACAGAGAAACCCTGTTATTATTATAATGTTTGTTCTTGAGATTCGATAGCCTTAAACCTTAGCATTTCTTCTGAAGAAAAAAAACACTAAGCAATTACTTTATAAACCATCACTTTGCATCAATTTCTAAAAGCAATTTTGCAAAATTTTACTAACATTTGTTCAAATAGAAAGAGATGGATTGACTCATTATAAGGAGCATAATAAAAATGCCTAATCAATTAGAAATGGTTATTCAAATAATCATATAAATAATCACTTAATTTGTCTTTCAACAGGCTAGAGAGATGGCTCAGTGGTTAAAAACACTTCTTGCTTCTGCAGAGAACCGGCTTTGGTTCTCAGAACCCTCATGGTGGCTCACACCCATCCACTGACTCCAATTCCAGGGGATACAACCTCTTCTTCTGACCCACAAGGACACACATGTGGTACACATACATACACATTGGCAAAATACTCATACACATAAAATAAAATAAATCTAAAAATGTTTGTCTTTCCAGGTCCGTTTTAATTTTAGAATCACTTTGGAAGACAGCTTTCATGTAAAAGTGAGAACTGGATGAAACCCTGAAATAGAGACATAGCCAAATCTTATTTTCAATCAACAAAGAATATTCATGAGTAAATTGACTTTGTTTGGACTTTGGCAAAACACTTAAGGTAGGTGGTGATTATAGATAAAACAAGGTTGGCAAACATGTTGAAAGGTGTGGTGTTACTATGACAGAATACTATATTTTCTTATAGGTAATAAAGCTAATTAAAAAAAAAACTTCCCAAAAGATTTTATCAAAGTGCATATTCCAATTATGCTGTAAACCAGGTTTAGGATTCAGAGGGTGAAAATGATTCTATTCTTTACTTTACAAATAAAGAAAAGAATAATCAATGATTTGATCTGTATATTGTATTCCTTCACAATGTGAACAGTTCTAGCAGCAACATCCTTGATATTGTGACCCAGATTAACTCAACCAATCGCAACACTGTTCAAAGAAATACAACAAATTCCAGCAAGAACCAATCAAAACTTCTGGTACCATAGATTGTGACTACAACCTCTGCATACGCCAAAAATGCTTCCCCACAAAACATTTGCCACTTGATGTCCTCACTGTCAGATAAGAAGATTGGTAAAATGTGATTTAAAAAAAAATGGTCTGTGCACTTGTGAGCAAATCTTATCCAAAAATTAAGCCAATTCTGATTTAAAAAAAAAAAAAGTCATTGGAAAAGTTTCCCGCAACCTATAAGAAACCTGAAGAATCAGACCCAAAGAGACAACAACAAAGATCCAGCAACTAATCTCCAAGGTTAGCTTATGTTGTGGCTTTGTATGCAACACCTCCTGATCTAAGCAATCTGTGTATATATAGCACGATATACTTTCAGAATTACAGTCAGAAATACAAGGGTAATCTGACCGCCATCATGGCCATTAGACACGGTACTTCCATTAGCCACCACTGGGCTCAAGGTATTACTGATGCCAGTAAAATGAATTCTGAATTACCTCTTACTCTTTGGTTCTAGTCAGATTCAAATCCCTAGTAGGAGATTCTGTTTCCAGCAGCTGTGCTGCAGCCAGCCCTCCCTGGCTGGGTCCATTCTCCACTGTAGGAGATGGGGCTGCAACCTCACACAGCGGCAGAGAGCTCAGATGTATGAGGTCGGTTCCAATGACAGGAACCAATACCCCATGCTCCCACTCTTGTCGCACACAAGTAGCCATTTCTCTTTTCTCTTGGCAGGGGCAGGGGGGATGTGTGTCGAGACAGGGTTTCTCTGTGTAACCCTGACTGTCCTGGAACTGTCACTCTGTAGACCGGGTTGGCCTCAAATTGAGATCTGCCTGCCCCTGCCTTCCAAGCGCTGGGATTAAAGGCCCAGCACATACAGCAATTCTGACTGTAATTCCGAAAGTATATCGTGCTATATATACACAGATTGCTTTGATCGGAAGGTGTTGCATACAAAGCCACAGTGCTGGCTAAATTGTCCATCCCATTGTGAAGAAGGAAAGAAGACAGGACAACAAAAAGCAAAATCTAACCTGGATGAATAAGCTCCACTTTGACTTAACGACTGAGCACTTGCAGACCTGGTGGACCTGGCAGGCATTTCGTGATGGCCCGGATACCCTCAATCAACAACAGCCGGGCACGGGTAAATTGTGTACTGCACGTGCATCTGGTTGATGTCACGAAAATGAGAACAGTATGAAGAGAGTTACATAATTAAAAGCCAATGTGAGTAGAAAAAAAATAAATCAGCAGCCATATTTCTGCACAAAAAGCCACCCTTTGAGAAGTATTTTACCAAAGTCATAAATAAGAGAGACCAGTAGTTTCAAGAATCTTGGAATTCGGTGATTTATACAGGAAACAATAAGACAACATTAATATACACTTATCAAAATTCCACCAAAGAGTGACAAGGAGGCCAGTGTAGTACTGCGGCCTTGTGACTTAAGTACCTGGGAGGCCAAGGCAAAGAGACTGCAAGTTTGAGGCCAGCTTGGCCTACAGGAGACCATGCCTAAAACCAGGGGGCGGGGGCGGGGAGACAAGAGAATACCCAGTGTCATTAATGAGTCAGGCAAGTATGGGAGACAGTTTAGCTTGGGACCCTGTAGCTGGAGATTTCTCCAGTCCCACCGGGGCCTGCTACGAGCCAGGTGGGACACAGGAAAATTTCAGCTACAGGACCCCATTTGGTTTGGGGTTATGAATACACATCTGTCTCTTAATAACGGACTTGGTAGTGTAGATTCTTCGCCTGCACATACTGGGTACACACACTTCTCTCCAAACCATGCACCTAGCCATCCTGGAACCTTCTCAGGCCCCTACCTGCATTAGGCAACACATACTCCCATCTTTGAACAAGGATGTAAGTTTCCCAACCCTGGTAAACCATCCTGTTCAGGCAGTTCCTATTCACCTGTATTCCCAATGCATCTGGGGATAAAGACTTGAAAGGCTGATCTGGCCTAAACTGGTATTGGGCACATGTACGATCAAGCAAAAGTCAGTCCTCTGGTTGCCTTTGAGGGACAACTCCCTAATTGGCCATGTATTTGATTAAAATCGGATCCAGTATGGAAAAGGACATAGGCAGTAAACAAAACAATTACAAAATCTAATCAGTCAAAATAAAGACCAGCCCAAACTATGCTGGTGGTAACAAAAATCCTCCTCTTGAGCCCCTTCAGAGGAAGCCCTGCATAGTCGGGGACAGTGAGCACTCCCACGCATGTGGCCCTCTATCCATCTCCAGGGTGTATCCCTCTTTACTACATACTATCACGTAACTCTGAATACATCCATCTTCCTTCTTCGGCAAATCTCTTACTTTCAGTTCTTTAGATAAGAGGCCAAGAACCTCCAGACACCCAGCCCCGACCCTAACCACTGGTACCAATACTTTGGCAATACTCTGGGCACTTCTTATATTAATACCTTCATAACACAGTCAAAATACATGGAAACATGTTACCTGTTCATCTAAGTGCCAGGTCTTGAAAAGCTGTAAGAAAAGGAGAAGAGGAAATCGACCTGGATATTAAATCTAACATTCAGTATTTGTCTCTCTTTATCTCTCAACATTTTAGAAATCATAATTAATTGTGCCAGTTAGTCTCAGCTGTCAATCTGATGAGGTCAAGAATCACTTGGAAGAGAGGCCTCTGGGAAAGCCTGGTGGGCGTTATCTTGATTGGGTTAACAAAGGCGGAAGACCTGCCCACTGTGGGTGGCACCATTCCCTGGGATGAGATCTGGAGCAAATAAAAAGATAGTGATAGTACCTTGAGCACAAGCCTTCCTTGCTCTCTTCTTCCTGTGCTCAGCTGCTTCCTTCCTGCTGCTCTGACTTTCCCAGCTAGAACTGGGGGTCAGAATAAACCCCTTCTTTCCTTGAGTTGCTTTTGTTGGAAATATATTTAATATCAAAGCTTAGACGCATGCGCTGTGAGACAGTGTGAAGGCATTCCTCCTACTGGTCAAGCAACATGGAGAGTCGGTGAAGCCTTGAGCGAATGTGTGTCACGGATGTGTGCAAAGCCTTCCTCAGGTCAGAGTATGAATATTGATAATGTGTGTGCACCAAGTGTTCACCGTAGCTTTCTCCCTCAACTACCACCCCACATTTACAGCCTGAAGACCATGCTCCCCTACAGAGACTGCTCCCACCAAGCTAATCCTGCCTCCTTGTTCAGCTGTATGAAATAACCCTGCATCCTTGTTTATCTGTATGTAGTAACCCCGCCTCTTTGTTCAGCTGTGAGCAGTAACCCTCCTTTCCAGTTCAACTGTATATAATCAACATACGGAGCTTCCAGGGTCCTGTGGCTTTTCCATCTAAGAGCCCAGACCACCCTGTCCCAGCTCTTCTGGATGTGTGTCCATCTGTCCTTTCTTCATTTCTTCAATGCCTCAGTGAAGACAACCCCTAGAGTCATGCAAGGCTTTGAAAAGGCAGGGAAGGTCACGTGTCTGTAAAGAACAGACACCAGAAAATGCTTGTGGAAAGAGGCGTTGCTCAATGTGACCAGTAGAAAATGTGACCATTAGAAAACTTGATCAACAAGAGATTAAAACATATTAGAGAAATGTAACTGGAAATGCCTGACTAGCAAGACTCCGGCAGCTGGAGCCTGATGGTAGGAGTAAGCATCTCCAAAGCAGGAAGTAGAGTCTGCCAGATTCATGGAGAAGGTGGGGCCTGGCCAGTCCCCATGCTCACTTCTGTTGGAAGAAGAATAATAGGTTCGGGTTGATGCAGTTGTATGACTTGGATAAAGCCCTAAGATCATCCTATTCTGTGTAACTTTAGGCAAGGCACTCTTAACCAGATATCAAGGTGTGCCTTCCCCTTTTGAAATCTACAGACATCAAGGTTCTTTCACAGGCCTGTGGCTTATTGCCCTCCTAACATTCATGTGACTGATCTGGGTCAATGATCATTCATCATGGAGATATGAGGTTGATTCTTCATTCTTAGTCTGAGATTTACAAACAACTAGAAGAAGACATGGAGATGGAAAGGAGCTTGAGAAGAAGGGATTTGTGGGAAGGGAAGAAAATAAAAGAGGGTAATGGGGGAGGGGATATGATTAGAGCACATTACACATATGTGTGCGTATGAAATTGTGAAAGAATAAATTGTGTGAAACCAGGTATTAATGCATTTGATAGCATGTCTCTCTCTTCACTGAGATCATAAATTCCTTCACAGTTATATTCCATAATATCCCATTATTTAGATGATAGAAATATCTTGAGTCAGTGAGTATCTTTAAATGAATCTTTCACCTGATAATGTTTCTTTGTGTCTGCATACATGTGAAGTGTACACATGTGTATATGTATGTGAAGGTGCCCATGCCTTTGTGTGAGTGTAATGGAGGTCAAGAGTCAATGTCAAATATCTTTGTACCCCATTCTCCACCTTAATTTTTGAGATAGTGCCTCTCACTAAACCTGGAGCTTGCCATTTCAAGTAGACTGCTAGGCAGCAAGACCCCAGGATCCATCCATCTCTGCCCACCCAGCACTATGGTTACAAACACAATCTGAATACCTGCTTTTATGTCGAGCTTAAGGACGGTAACTTGGGTCCTCATTACATGGCAAATACTTGCCCCACTGAGCCACCTCTCTATCCTCATGATTCCTTTTTAATTATCTATCATATTAAAAATGTAAGCTGGTATCTTAGGGTTTTTATTGCTGAGAAGAGACACCATCACCACGGCAATTCTTATAAGGGAATCATTTCATTGAGGGGGTTTGCTTACAGTTTCAGAGGTTCAGTCGATTATCATCATGGCAGGGAGCGTGGCGGCATGCAGGCAGATGTGGTGCTGGAGAAATAGCTGAGAGTCCTATATCTTGCAGGCAACAGGAAGTCTGCTGTGACACTGGGTGGTATCGTGAGCATAGAAAACCTCAAAGCCTGCCCCCACGGTGACACACTCCTTCCAACAATGCCATACCCACCCCAACAAAGCCACACCCACACCTCGTAATAGTGCCACTCCCTATGAGATTAAGAGAGCCAATTACATTCAAACTACTACAGCTGGCCATGTAGATGTAGTAGAAGGCTTACCTAGCACACACAAGTCCCTAAGTTAAATGCCTAGCATAAAAAAAGACCAGAGAAATAAGTATTAGCACTAGAAATATAAGCCATATACACAATTTTAAAATTCTGATAGCTACATTGAAAAGGTAAAAAGAAAACATGGAGTTGAGTTTATAAATATAGCCTGTTTAATACAACGTCTCCAAAGTTGAAATTTTATATGAACTTCAACATGTCATTTGTCAGAATTTTACAAATAATTCTTTAAGAAAATAAACTAAGTTTAAAACTCACATTTAAACGGAAAGATCCAGCGCCTGGGGTCATGAAGCTCTGGCCTAGATGAACTCTGACGAGTAATACCTGGTGGTGTTCCCAGGGCGTTTCAAGTGCTTCTGGGTCCAGGCATGGCAAGGGCTCTGTGGTACAGGGGTTGTGTCTCAGCCTGGAAAGGTAGGTATCTTTCCAGAAAGTACCTCCCCAAACCTGTCAACATGGGCCACCTTTTCATAATGAGTCCCCAAAAGCCCACAGGCTGGAGATGGCCATGGAACCGTAACATCTGGCATATGAAAAAATTTGAGTTCATAAAACACAATTGGTTTTAAATCTTCCCAACTGTCACCGAAGCCCAGCTCCCTAGATAGGAAGAGTAGCTGAATCCTGCTCCCATGACCCTTGACCCCTTCAAATTTGCTTTCTTTATTCATTTTAACTTGCCCTCACCCATGTCAAGATTCGCCCTGGGGAGACATGTGTGGTCTTCCGAGGACTATCAATCTCTCAAGTGAAGGTTTGTCATTTTCTGTCCCAAATCATCAATAGGTCAACCTCCCAGTGGCCTTTCCAGTTACCCCATCCTCCTGTCTCTGGTCTAGTTTTTTTCCCATCGCTCCATCTGGAACTCAATCTCTAGAGGACGGTTTGTAAAATATGGAGGGCATTCTTGAAAATGACATGCAGTTGGGAGCAGAGGACCAAGATGGAAACAATATGAGAGAAAGGGGCGAGGTGGGAACAAGTCCCGGCACTGCCCACCAGAGAGAGGTCAAAATGTGGGCTACAAATCACATTTGTCCTTGGTTCAGTCCACAGTTCTGAGATACCTGAGCCCAGGGGCTTCAAGCATCTGTCTGCCATTCCAGCTCAGAGCAAGCTGCCTGGAGACAGGGCCTGGTCTTCCAATTACCTACAACTGAGCCCGGATGAGGGTGCTGCTATCCCCCCCCCCCCCCCCCCCCCCCCCGCTCCTCAACTCTGTTATTCCAGGGGCTGTCATCACCATTCACGTCCACTCACAGGCTGCACGAAGTAAAGGCGTACCATTCAAAGTGTGTATCCAGATGAACTTTGCAAGCCCGCTAATGTGAATTTATGGGAAGCTGTGGTAAATAGAAACACTAGTTGCGCTCCCACTCACCGTGACCTTCGAGTACATATTTACATTTGGAAGCTGAACACAAGCTGGCTTCATTCCAATATTCCCCAACGTTTTCCAAGTATCCCCAGTTTTCTAAACCCCATGGTTAACGTGTATAAGAGAGAAGCCCGAAAGAGGAGGAAAGGGTAGGAAACACTTATAAATAGAAACCACCTTCCAGGATTTACAATGAGATTTTTGTTAGTAAATTCAGAGACTTGTATATGCTGGGACCAAATTTTTGCCTGGGAACGTGGAAACAGAAGCACGCAGGGAAACAACCCAGCTCTTGGCTACTTCTCCCCGTTTTGAATTTTTACATTAGAAAGAGCCCAAGCCCAACAATCAAAAGCCGTTTTATACCAGCAGTAGCTTCTGGAATCAATGATAGTGACAGACACACAGAGAAAAGAGGACTGCAGGTGTAATTCAGGACACAGGAAACCCTGCAACTCCAAGTAGAAGAATGAATGAATGAATGAATGAATGAATGAATGAATGAATGAATGGAGCAAGCAAGTGAGCAATGACCTCCGGGGCACAACCGAATTTCTTTCTCCATCAACTTCAACAGCTGAACTAAACAGCAGCTTAGTCACCAATATTTACATTATACAAAGTATTTTCCTCTTCCCGTCTGGTTTGGCTCTTCAAGGGCCTGTGCTTGTAAGTATCAATTCTATAGTCAGCTTGTCAATTTTAAGAAGAGACCAAGAGTCCTGTTGGAACATGGAGCTTACATTGCTGACGTAGATCTATCTGGGACTGACAAATGCCACCAAGGCTTTTGCCTCGTGCCTCCCTCCCCTTGGCTGGCTCTCCTTCCCTTTTGGGGGGGGGGCATGGTTTGTGGTTCTCCTGGTAAAAAAGCTTTGCATGCCTCTTGGAAGGTTTCCTGAGTTTTGAGGCCGCAGTAACGGAGTAGCTGACGTTTCACCGTCCACGTGTTTGCCTGGAAGGTCTCAAGCCCACAGACCCTTTGTGATCACTAAGCAGGCACTTTGGCTGCCTTCGAGTCATCTCTGCCTACGTACTTGATGACTGTTTTCTGCCCAGCATCTCAGGTCCCTTTCCCCTCCTCTGTCTGCAGCTCAGTCCTCTGTGAGCCACGTTTTGCTGATCGAATCCCCTTCCTCCAGTCTGCCGCCCACTGTTCGACTTCATGTTGTTTCACCTTGTTTGCTGGGGCCCTCAAGTCACATAAATAAATTCAGAAAGCACCATGGATGGGGAAAATGTCTCTATGAACAGATCCAGTGCCTTTCACAAGCCTATGCTGAAACGGAGGCTGGACGGAGAAAGGTTCTGCATTGACGGCAGCATGTTTTGTAGTCAGAACCCACCTCCACCCATGAGTGCCCTAATAATGCCCCTTGGCTGCCTCTCTTCTCTTCAGAAATGATGATGGCACAATACTACATCCCAGCCTCAAGTGCTAACCAGATAGGACCGCACACGAAAACCAAAGATTGAATGGGACTCTCAGCTCTCAGGGTCTTAAGAGTGTTTCAAAAGCCAACACAAGCTTGGTTCTTCTTCTTTTTCCAGGCAGTTCATCTTTCTCCCAGTTCTGAACAGGAGCTAGCACAGACCCAATGTGAGGCCCCTGGTAACAGTGACGGTTTTACTCACCAACTGCCACAACCTCTGCCTCATCTTCCTCTGTTCCTACACCTCACCTACACCTGCGCACACTCACAGACTCGAGGACTCTGGCCCTCGCAACCACCAACAGCTCAAACACCATCAAGCTGGTACATGCTAATATACAATCACTCTACTCTCAACGCACACATTCTCACACTCGTATTCACCTGCTGTTATCCTCGTGTGCACTCACTTTCACAAGCACAGGCAAAACCGAAGGAGAACCAGAAGTTTTCCAGCTTCTTGTTCCCCCCACTTCTCTCCAAGGTCACAGTGATCTGTGACACTGCTCTGTCTGGTATGACCATCGAACCTTTGAAGCCTTCAAGAACAGGCTATCCACTCTTTCAATGGACCCTCTGTCTTGACAACTGGATTTTACCCAGTAGCACCAAGAGTCCTCTGGGAACCATTTCAACCCCAAGTGGTATTTCACATTTGAAGCCAACACCTAGAGCTTCCTTTGTAGTTCTAGCCTACAGAGGTAAACTTTTCACATAATCAGAGGATCGAGTTTTGAGGGAAGAACAGTTAACTCTAAGCCAGGCACCTTTCCACATACTTTCTATGAAACCAATTTAATCCACACACCAACATCATGAAATAGACACCATTGCAATTCTGTCATCGGTATGACAATCAAGGCTCAGAGAAGTTGAGTGACTCCACTGGGGTGTCACAGCTCATGGCATAACAAGGAGTCGAATCATGTATTATGACTGAGAGTGGTCATTCCGGACTACTATGTGATTTTGTTTCTCCCTGTGTGTGAAAATGATGATACCAAGCTAACCCAAGCTTTCCCTTTCATAATCGCCACATCTGGCAAGTCATAGCCACAAGCAATATTGTCAGTGACACTTGGTACCAGATATAGACTTACTGCAGCTAGTTCAACCATGGGTGGTGTGTGTGTGTGTGTGTGTGTGTGTGTGTGTGTGTGTGTGTGTGTGTGTGTGTGTGTTTTCATGCATGTGTTTGAGTGTGTGTGCATGTGTGTAAGCATTCATATGTGTGTAGGTGTATGTATGTGAATGGTGAATGTGTGCATCCACACTTATAAAGGAACTCTATTTTTAAGTATTTTTAATGCAGATGGAGGTAAATACATGAACCTACATATATGACAATATTGCGTAGAATCAAATACATAATGCACATAAGCATACACAAAAATAAGTACAGATAACACTAAGGAAGCTTGGGTATAACTCATTGAATAAATGTTATCAAATCAACAATATTATACTATAGTTTTCCATGATGTCACTGAAGGAAACTCAATAAATAGAATCTTATGTAACTTCTCACAGTTGTATATAAATCTATGATTTTTCTCTACAAGTCTTTTTTTTTTTTTCCCAAGAATCTACCAGCCACATGTGTGTAGAATCTGTTGCTGGAACCCAACTTTGTTCTGTTCATTTACAAGTATGCCTGTCAGCATTACCACTCTCTATTGGTCGGTAGTTTTAAACTAACTCTTTTATTTTTTTATTTTTCATTTTTTCAAAACAAAGTTTCTCTGGGTAGCCCTGGCTGTCCTGGAACTCACTCTGTAGACCAGCCTGGCCTTGAACTCAGAGAGTGCTGGGATTAAAGCATGCACTACCACACCCAGCTTAAACTCACCCTTGAATGAGGCAGTATGAGTTCTCTAACTCTATGTTCCTTTCTCAGAATAATGAGTTTTGGTTTGTGTAGTGGTTCATTCAGCACTCTAGTGTTCTAGATTTTTATATAAAGTATATATATCAGCATGTAAGATTCTCAAAAGTTTTAATTTTTATAAAATAAAAAATCTTACCAAGCTATTGATTTGGTATATTGCTGTATCTATAGGTCAGGTCAACTCGAATTCACAATATTGAGTTTTTCAATTCAATTATTTGTTGTCATTATATACAATAACTAATATACATATATTGATTTCTTCAAACTTGCTAAATGCACAGATTTTCTCAGATACCTATGGTAGATTTCTTTGCATTTTGAGTATGAATCGTGCCATCTAGAAAAAACAATCAGCTACTATTGTGTGTATGAAGGTGAGCTTGGACTAGACTTTCCTCACACAATATCAGAGATGCCAACCAGAGGAGTCAAAAGAAACATACTCCTATGTGTCCTTGGCAGTGACAGTTTGGTTCTCCCAAAAGACACAAACTCACACCCTACTTGTGTTTCTGTTTACTCTCACTGAGGCCTAGTGGGATTTTCCAAGTAATGGTCCAGGCTTGGAAAAGTTAGTACAGTCAAAAAGGGCCGATGGAAAAAGAAAACCTGAAGTTTTTAATTGCAGTAAATATTTTGTAGCCTTCTATACATCAAAAGGGGTTTTATATTCTAGTATTCTTTCTCTCCTTCTTTCCCTCCCTGTTTCTCCCTCCGCCTCTTCCTTCCCTTCTCCCCCTCTTTATCATAAGACTTGCAAAAAGCAAGTCTTTTATTTGGAGGTGGGGGAGCTACAAACTTTGACTGATGGAGAGAAGAAGGAAACATTGCAACGAAAGTCCTAAGGATTGGCATGTTGCAGACTTGCTACTTGCATAGGTAGGGTTGATTGTTTGGGCAACAATAATGCATTTAAGAGTTTTTGTCTTAAAACGGCTACAGGCCAAACTTCTTACCATAAATTAAGGAGATGAAGCCCATGGATACAACAACTATAACAATTAAAATGTTAACTAGATTCTCCAGCTGAGAGTCTGGGCTCAGGAAAATAAAATAATTTTCTATTAGGTAGTAATATTTCCCCCTCTAAACTCTTGGTCTCGTGTTCTTGGAATTATTTCCTGTTTTCTCAAAAGTTTCCTATCGATTTCAGCTCCAAGCACTCAAATGCTTGTCTAACATCAGGAGTCTGAGGCTTTGAACTAAGTTAGGAACTCCTTGCACTGGTTTCTCTGTGTCTTCCCAGAATGTTGGGGCTGGTAGGTCCAGTCATCGTCCTGCAGGGCCCTGTGACTGTCACAATAAAGAACACAAGGACATTCTTAGCTTCAGAGTTTGATGGAATTGCGTACTGGATTGTTATTCCTGTTCAATCAGTCAGAAACAAAACAGTTAGTTTGATTTGCTGCACTCGGGGAAAATCCAGCTCTGAGGCTCATCCATAGTTAAATAAACACAAAAACAAAAGTAATGCTCTTATTTTTCACACATAGATTAGGAGAATGGGAGGGGTTGGCAAATGCTCGGAAGAAGCACTGTTGTAGGCTGGGGAGGTAGCTCGGTGAGTAAAGAGGTTGCTCCACAAGAGTCAGGACCCGAGTTCAGATCCCCAGGACACATGTAAAGCTGGATATAGTGGCATATGTGTCTGTCATCCCTGTACTCCTGTGGCAAGACAGGAGACAGGGACATGCCGATCCCTAGATACTCTCAGGCTAGCTAGCCTGGCTTACACAGTGACAAAGAGCAAAAGATTCTGCCTCTGGCAAGGTGGAAGACAAGGGCCTACTGTATTCATACATAGGAGCAGGCACATGCACATCCGCACATGTATCATACATATACGCATCATGTGCATACACACATACAGAAATAAAAAGGTATGTCTCTAGAATGTGCGCACTCTCTATTTACTGGAATAAGAAGAGGGTGTCATCTCAGGATCTAGAGAGTTAAAGGTACCTAGTCACACCTTAGCAGAACTCTGCTGCAATAGGAGCATAAACATGTGAAGTTCCCTAAGACTTTTCCTTTCAAAGGAAGATTGGAGAAACACAATCTGGTTATCCATAGGAGAATGAAGACATGATTACCATAAATCTTTGCACTGGAAAACACGGTAAGACAAATAAAAGGAAGGCTTGCCTTAGCTACCTTACAGCTGAGATTGCTTCATTTCATGCCTTGAGACTGCCCATTGCTTGGTTAAATTAAAATACATAAAACCAATCAAAGGATGCTTGTCAAAGGACGTACACCAATCTTGCAACTCAGAGACCCTGTCTATAACTGTGTTCTTTCAGGGCTGCTATTTCCCATTAGGTTTCAGAAGCATTGCTGAATTTCTGTGACAAGTTCACGGGAAGATTCTACTTCTAACAAGTCTTTTATTTGAAAATCCAGATCTGCACAGGAAACGGATTCCAAATTCTCTGCATCACAGGATTTCAGTTCAGTTTCAAACGGATTCAGCATAGGAATATTTTAAAGGCTGAAATTCTCTGACTCCCTTAAAATATGTCACCACTTCCATGAACTTCAGGGAAATGTATCTGTTATGTAAATCAAGGAATGTGAGCCCCAGAGACCTCTGGCATTCCCTTTCCAAAAAGCATGGTGAACAACCTGTCCAGGCTGTCATCCTCAATTTGCAAGAACAAAAGAATTACACCTCATCCCTGCTCTCTAGAAGTTCCCAAGTCATCACCTCACACTCCGTAGGCCGAGTGCCCTCCCCAGTTACCGGTTAACACCAAATGCTTAAATTTCATCACCGGAAGCTGTGCAGGACATCATCTGTCACTCATCTACATGTCAAAGCACAATAATTCCCTCGTGTATTGTGTCTTTACCAATTCCTTTAGCCCTCTGAGTCTTTAGAAAGAATAAGGTATTATTTTTTCCTCTCTCTCTCTCTCTCCTCTTTTTTTGATTTCGTTTTGTTGGTGGTGGTTTGTTTGTTTGTTTATTTGGAGACAGGGTTTCTCTGTAGCCTTGGTTGTTCTGGAACTCACTTTATAGACCAGGCTGGCCTCAAACTCACAGAGATCCATCTGTCTGTGCCTTCTGAGTGCTGGGATTAGAGGTGTATGCCACCACCACCCAGCAAGAGCAAGGTTTTATTAACTGCGTGTAGATGGTAACATGACGTTCCACATGAATCACAGATTCAACTTTCTAGCCAGAGAAAATGAATACTAAGGTCTGTTCTCTCAACAATAACGTTATCTCAGCCACTAAGAGGAGGAAAGCAAATTCAAACAGCGTATGACAGATGTGCCCAAGACTGGGTCAGGCACATACCAGACCCTCCTCTACAGCCTTGGGCAAGCAGTTTAATAACTGCTGGTTGCTTTTCTTGTTACTGTCACCAAATACCCAAGAAGAGGTAACATTAGGGGAGCAGGGCTCATTTTAGCTCATGGTTTGACAAGATGTCGCCCATGACAGTAGAAAGGCATGGAGGAGTTTGTGGTATCAGGCTGTTGCCGAGGACTCCTCACAATCTTGGTAGAGCGAGAAGCTGAGACGTCTGGCCAGAACAGGGATGGAGAGTACAAGGCTATCTAAAGCCCACCCCCACAATGATCTACTTTCTCCAGCTAGGCCCCGCCTCTTCAAGGTTCCACAACCTCTCCAAACAGCACCATCATCTGGGAATGAAGTGCTCGCATCTAGGAGCCTGTGGGGAGGGACACTTCACATTCAAATGACAAGAATGATCAACTTCAGTGTCCTTGCACTTGCAAAACGGATCACCCTGCCTTCCCCTGAAGACATTTATAGACAAATCAGCTTTGGTTTGGGAAGGGTCACAAAAGCAAAGTGTTATCTGGAAATACTAAACAGTTGTGATTTTCTTCTCAATGCCATGTTTTCTTTTGGTGTCTTGTATCATATTACGTCCACTGAGCAGAGAATGTCACCAACATGTCTCTAATTAGTCTTCCTTAAATTACATAAAAGCTAACATCAGGGATTCAAAACAGTTGCAAGGGGCTCATAAATCACCATAGTTTATTCAGGAAAAGAGGTCGCCATTTCCAAGGCATATTAATTTCCTAATAAAAAATGCTGTTGCTTCTACTAGTTATGCCCCACGAATATTCACAGAGGTGATATATCTATTTTGTCTCCATCTTACTCCTTAGGAAATAAGCAAAGACTGAACAAATTCTTTGCACAGACAACTTTTCAGAATTAAAAGTTCTGCTTTTTCAATTCCCCATCAATCTCCCATGAGAACCATCATAGCATACATAGAAAAGAAACTGTCCAAACGTGTCCACAGACATTTAAAAAGTAGGAGGAAGCATGACTCTCAGAGACTTCAATTTTCAGAAGCAATGTTAGCCTGTGAAGACAAACTTCTATAAGCTTCAAAGGGCCTTCTAGTTAGGCTAATTGCATGCTAAAAAAACGTGCCTTTTTTAAAAAAATTAATAGTCAAGGGCCAGCAAAATGGATAAGTGAATGAAAGCATCCTACAAGCCTGGTAACCTGAGTTCAATTCCCAGAACCCGTGGTGGGAGGAAAGAACCAGCTCCTGAAAGTTGTCCTCTGACCTCCACACCCATGCCATGGCATTTGAGTACACACACACACAGAGAAACACACAACAATTAACCGACTGATTGATTGGCTGCTTAGCTAATATTAGAGATCATGAATCTGTATCACTGCTGACCTCATCAAACACTGGCATTTTATCTTCTTCCAAAGCAATCTGAAGGCCAGCCCACAAACAGCAATCAGTGTTTTGTGGAGGAGCTTAAACTTTATTCTAACAACCACCAGGAGCCCAAGGTGGAAGCAGAAGGGATTTAAACAGATGCTCGCATTGACAGTCTGAATAATCTGCTTACAGCCATGCTTTGAGCAAAGAAATGAGTGAAGGGAAGAGAGACTGGGAATGAGTGTGCTGTCCAGAATTAAGACTGAGCAGTGAAAACTGATATGTATTTTTCAAACTTCAAGCAATGTTAGTAGAAAAAAATCCTTGGACCAGGTGATAGTGGTACACACCTTTACTCCCAGCACTTGGGAGGCAGAGGCAGGCAGATCTCTGAGTTTCATGCCAGCCTGGCCTACAAAATGAGTTCCTTGACAACACATAGAAATCCTGTCTTGAACACCCAACCCCCACTTACCCACCCCTGCAAAAGAAAAGAAAAGAAAGACATTAAAGAAAAGAAACTTTGGGCTGAAAGGAGACTGGGGGCCTGGGACCCAGACCCCAGAAGTCAAGCTCAAATTTAGGCAGAAAGAACATTTTTTTCAATCGTGATAGGAAAAAGAGAAAAACAGACTGTGAAGACATGTAGAGGCCCACAAAGGTTTCCTAGTGAGATCAGAGCTTGCTTTACCCAGCAGAGCTGCATTAGAAGATTGCTTGATCACGTGTGTGGCTACCAGGTGATTGGAAAGGGCTGTGCTGGAGGGAGGTCTTTTGCTCCACCCCTTGGCATTCCTATAAAGAGCCCTTTAGAAGAGACAGAAGGGCCCGGTGGATAAGGATCCAGGCCCTCCCGAGGCTATCCTGTGTTTCTATCTGTTTCTCTCCCCTCTATCCTTCTATCTAAATCTCTTATCCCTCAGTCCTCAAGAGAACCCTGGAGTGAAATGTAGGAGCCAGTCTCCCAGCTGGCCTCCCACAAAGAAGGTCCGTGCCAAAGGCACCAATGAATGTGGCAAGTGAGAAGAGCAGTCAGAACGGTGAGCAGAAGATAGCACAGTGGGGTGACTTCAGTGCTTTTGGTAAGTGTGGAAGGAGAAGTGGAGCAGACAGGAACCTGGACAGCAGCCTGCACTGGGGAGCCCCCAGCTGAAGGAGTCCTGGGGAGCAGCCAGCTTTGCGTTAAAGCACACTCTGACCCTGAGAATGTGTTCGCCATGGGAAAGTTTTGCCCCTGCTAATGCCTCAGCTTCTAATTCCGATTTCAAATGTACACTTTCAGCCTTTCCTTCCAAGACAGAGTCAACTATAAATTAAAGGGGTAGCATTTGTTAGTATACCCATCCAGGAGAGGGTGCCATGAGGCAATGCTCAGGCCACTGGGAAGCCAAGGTGACAACCTCAGCTCCACCCTGGGACATGTGGCCCCGTGCACAAGTCACAAGGTGTGCTGGATAGTCTCAAGTCTCAAAAACCCTCTAACACCACACAAAATAAACAAGTGTCAGTGGTGTGTGTGTGTGTATACCCACATGCACACACATACTGAAAGAATGATGTTACTCAAGTCAGAAATGTAGCAAAAAGGGGCTTTAGACATTCATGAAATAATAAGTGGTATGAAGGATTTTGTTTCAGAAGTATGAATTTTGGTAAGTAATGTATCAACTTCCTAGGAGAAATTGGTTATAAAAAAAAGTCTACAATATTAAATATTAAAAACCCTAAGTGGGTGTTGGCCTCATGCATGTCCAGAAATCTTCCAAGTTTGTGGATAAAGGTAATGGGAAAGACAAGAGAATATCAAGAAGTCTAGAAAGACATCTAGTCTACCACTCGGAAAAAAGAACACTACACTGTGTGGGTTTCCCATGCCACAAAGGCCATGAAAGGTCATCAGCCCAACCCATGGGTTCAAGTAGAGCTTCTGCCGGAGGGCCTCTGTACCCAGCATGCCCAGCTCTGCAGAACCACTTCTGTCCTTGTAGTGTTTATCTGCTTTCCCTTGAGCTCGCTAATCCCAACGTCTCACTGCCAAACACAACGAGAAGGTGCTATTCATGCGAACCCTTTGAAGCTCCATCTGTGCCCATGCTGGAACACTGATGGTTCAAACGCTCTTTTGTAATTGAAAACCAATGATCTCTGTTTCTTACCTCTCCCGTCTGTGCTGTGTGCTCCTGGGAAGCTTTCTATCCCGGACACACAGTTTGTAGACACAGGGCCAGTACAGAAGCTCTCCATTATGTAAGAGAAGTGGTCTAAGGCCATGTCGTCTTGTTTGTTTTTGCTGGCAGGCATCCCTGGAGGACCCATCTGGAGGGGAACGCATGCATAGTTCGTACATACAGAGAAAAAAAAATTCTCTGTTCAATTTTACACTCTCCTTCAGTTGTGTTTTAACCTTGAAGAGTATGTTTGAGAAAAAGACACCAGTGTTGGCCCTCGCCTTTCTAGGACCGTGGGGAAGACTTGAGAAGCCCCCACCAGGAAAGGGAAACCAGGCCCATGCAGCTGTGTGATTAGCAGGGGAGTCTGGTCATGTCTTTCACATCGATTTACGAGGCTTTCTGCTGACATGAAGTATGTTCTTTACTGAATTCCTCAAGTGAAGCAAAACCGCACGTATCTAGTTCTAAAGCAACATACTGAGTCACTAGTTTACATAGCAAATGTGAAATAGTCATTTGCAGTCCTGGGGCATACCTGTGAAGTGGATTGAACCATAACAGCCATCTGGGAAAAGAAAAAAAAATTAATGAAAAAAAAAGGAAAACCCACATTTAATTTTTCGATCTAA
The DNA here is from genome assembly GCF_007827085.1 of Peromyscus californicus insignis. Lineage (NCBI taxonomy): Eukaryota > Metazoa > Chordata > Mammalia > Rodentia > Cricetidae > Peromyscus > Peromyscus californicus. The sequence continues at coordinate 76,894,037 of NW_026294413.1, read as the reverse complement.
AAATCAGCTGAGAAACATTGCTAAGGGTCCCCCACTCACAGGGATAGATTTTTGCCGGGTGAATGAACTCCTGCAGATTTTGCAGAAAGGATACAGTGCAGTCTGATCTCCCCTAGAACTCCAACTACTCTGAAACTGATTGCCATGGCACCGTAGCGCTGCCTTTCTTGTGGTATCTGGATGTGAGGGTCGTCTGGGACTGGCCACTTTCTGTAGCCATTGCATGGAATGAGTCACCACACTCCCAGCAACTGCCGCTTTGGTTGTCTTTTAGCCTCAGGTCCGGCCTCCCTCCTTCTCACTGCTATGACTGGTGTTCTGGCCTTTTTGATCACCAGTGAAATCCATGCAGCCCTTCTAGCTGGTTTTGGGATGCCAAAGCTTTCCCTACATGCCACATCCAGATGATTTCTCTCAGAATACTTAACTCACGTCACAACCCTAAAGGTTTCTATAGCATGCCTCTTTTCTAGATTTCTCCTTCCTGGACTCGACTCTACCCTACAGGTAAAAGGGTTACTAGTTAGTCTCCAAACTGACCCTACCTTTTCCCATTATAAGCTATTGCTCCTGTTCCCCGCCCCCAGCCTCAGATATCATTCCCCATCTATGAAAACTTCACCATCTATGAAGGACTTGTGACTTTTTTGTGGCTGTGACCAAATATACCTAAGAAAACAATATAAAGGAAAAAAAGATTCACCTTGGTTCATGGCCAAAGAGGTCTCAGTCTGCGGCTACTCAGCTTCCTGAGTCTGTGCCTGGTGCCGTGGGACAGGGCAGAATGGGATGGAACAAAGAGGTTAGAATAAGATACTGTCTTCTAAGGCCTGGCGGCCACAGCCCACATGGCCTGTTTTCACCCACAAGACCCCACCTTTCAGAATATCCCAATGATGCCACCCAAGTTATGAATTCGTTGATGGAGTCAGCCATTAATGAGCCTAGTGCTCTCCAATTCAAGTTACCTGTCAACAGCGCTGAGCCAAGCCTTTAGTACGTGAGCAAGGGGGTTTGGGGGTTGGGGTGAGCTCCAGTACATGAGCCTTGTGTGTGGTGGGTGGGGGCTCCAGTACATGAGCCTTGTGTGGGGGGGGGTGGGGGCTTCACTACATGAGCCTAGTGGGGGCCTTCAGTACATAAGCCTTGGGTGTGTGGTGGGGGAACACTTCATATCAAAAAACTACAACTGTCTCTGTGTGAAATTTTCCAGGAAAAAAAATCCATAATATTCTCTTCTCTCTCAGCATCCACTGGGCATTGCTCATCTTCTAGTTATGATGATTCAGAAGTATATTCTGGTATTTGGTTTTACACTCACATCATGCAACTGGGAGTGTAATATGGGTGTGTATGCAGAACTCAGGGATCCTTCCTCAAGACAAATCTCCTTGTTTTTGTGATTTGTTTTATGTTAAACCAGTCTTTCACAGAGACCCAGTTCTCAGCAATTAAGATAGACTGGCTGGTCAGCAAACTGGAGATGTTCATTTGCCTCTGCCTCCCCAGCAACAGGGATTACAGTGCACCCCCACTGTGCCTGACTTTTTATGTGGGTGCTGGGGGCTGAATTGAAGTCCTCATTGCTGTATGGCAAGCACGCTGTAACTGAGCTGTCTCAGCCCTGTGTAGGAAGTCGGGTCTTACTCATGCATTCAGTGGACTATATGTGGTGTACTTACCAAAGTTAAGGCATTATGCAAAAAGTTGAAGATACTGGGGGAATGGAATAAACATAGAGCTTTTGTCTCACAGGGAGACTAGTGGATTATGAAAATAGTTGCAGAAAAATGTATATAATGAGTAACAGAGGCAATTAGTATTGTAGTTTCGGGCTATATCATCAGGGCCATCAGCCTAGTGGGGAACAGGAAGCAAACCTTCCCAGAGGAGGTAATATTCAGGGTGACATAGAAGGATTTGCAGGTGCTACCCAAAGAAAAATGTGGACCAAGGGCTGGAGGGGTTGAGTATCGTTGAACACATGTCTAGGACGTGTGCAAAGCCCAGAATTCAATCTGCAGCACTAGAAAAAAAGGAGAACAGATGGAAGAAGAAAGATAAAGAAAACATTTAAAAGGATAAAGGATATTGGGCCAAGAAATCTGTGTGAAAAGACTTTGAATCCAAAGGAACCTTAAAAGGCCAAGGAGATTTGACCCTAGGAAGAAGCAGAAAAGGGAAAATTACTTAGACTAAAATTACAGAGGAAAAGGGACCAGGAGGCTACAGAAGATTGGAGCATGTATTTCCAAGTGTGCTGAGAGCCTATCAAAGGGTCATATGTGAAGGTATAATGTACTTAGATATACTTCTTTAAAAATCACCCTGAAGACAGTGAAAGAGCAGACAGAGAAGATGTAGAAAAGGCCAGAGGAAAGAGTCAATATTGCTATGGGGGGGGGGGGGGGGGCGGTAAGTTGATAACTGTTGGATTAAATCATTTAACATGGATTTTTATAGTAAATACATAACAAAACATGACAATTTGTCAGTAATTGAGGTTTGGTGCTCCTCTGGGAACACAGCTGAAGAGAGAGGCAAGGAGACAGTCCTTTGTCTGCACGTACAAAGGATCACTCCACTTACTAGAATAAAAAAGATGGAAGAGAAGCAGATCTGGGGGATGGCTCATGACATCTGTTTAAGACAGGCTGGGGTCACGAGCAGCCTCTGAGTTCATTTGGGTTCAGTGATCTGGAATTCAAAGCAAGCTCAAGGACAGACATTTCTATTTGGAAATTATCACATATAGAAGCCATAGAAGATAAAGATGGAGTGGATGAGAGGTGGAAAACTTGACCAGTAATGTTATTAAGCATCACTGTGGAGGGCTGGAGAGATGGCCCTGTGGTTTGGCGCACTGGCTGTTCTTGCAGAGCATCAGCCTTGGTTCCAGCACCCACCTGGCAGCTCACAGCTGACTGTAACTCTAGTTCCAGGAGATCAGGCGCCCTTTTTTGTTCTCCTGGATGCCAGGTACATGTGTGGTATGCATACATACATGTAGGAGAAACAGTCATTCACATAAAATAAAAATAAAAAATCTTGAAGAAAGAAAGAGTCATCTCGGTGGATAAGGGTGATTGCCCATAAGCCTGCTGACCTGAGAGCACACACGGTAAGTAGGAGGAGACTGACTTGTGCAGGTTGTCGTCTGACCTCCATCCAAGCATGGCATGACACACATCACACACACACACACACACACACACACACACGTGAGTAAATAAATAAATTTTCTCTTGTAAAGAAAATCACCTATGGGATTTTCTTTTTTTCAAAGTACAAACCAGTAACTCAATACATTTCTGGAGTTTGGAGTATATATGCCTTTAAAAAGTACATTCTACCAGGTGCTGCAATGCATATCCATGATTAAAGCAGCCAGAGAGGAAGCATAACCAAAGATCCCAAGATATACCAGGAAGTGTCAACATGGATTTGAAAGAGCTGGCCAGAGTGAGGAAGAAGGAGCCATCAGGAAGCGGCCATTCATGCCCAGTGTTACTCAGGGGGTCATTAAGATGCAGTGGACTAAAAACTGTATTCACTCCAGGACGATCTCAGCAAGAATGGATTCCATTGAGTTCTGGTCCAAACTCAGAGAAAAGACAGCAGTATAGAAAAGTGAAGCAGCGCTTGAAGAGGACAGGGTTCAGAGGGCTTGGGGTCTCCAGTGGACCACAGTCTCTTCCTTGAGAGCAGGAGGTGATTGTATCTAGGACTCCCCTAGGAGTTAATTGCATCACCCATAATGCTCACCACATTGGCACCCACACACCTCACAGCAAATAGCACCTTAAGTTAAACACTTACTAAAAGGGCATCTTTCACAGCTCCAAAACAACCTCCTTCGAAACATATAGACATCACCAAGATTTGATTACATTCATTAATTCCCCATATTCAAAGTATGCCCTTACAGTATGCCAGACACCTGCTCATCACTGAGTATACAGAGAGGATATAGTATTTTTGTCACATGCTTATTAAATGGCTGTGACCCCTGGGAGTCCTAGGGACTTTGTGGATTCCTGGTAGAAGTGGAATGTCTCAAGGGTCTGCACTATGTAGCCTAAGTCTATGGGTCATTTGTTTTAGCAGAAAGCTACTCAAGACATGTGGATATAATTGTACCAAGGATGTTTTGAGCTTCCTCATGGTTCCTGTCTAGAGATGTGGATCTGTCTTCTCCTGAAGCCACCCAGACAGGATAAAGACACTCCAACCAGGGAGCTACCTCAGGACTCAGCTCACAGACTGGCTTGGCTTCTTGGAAAGATCTCTAGTCTGCAGAACAGTTCCCAGCACCACTCTGTAGAATTAGTGGCTTCAGGGAGCCGATGTGTCTGCAGCCGGGGAAAGCTCTGGCCTTTCCCTCTCCTGGAAGCATGGGGGCCGTAAGACAGTGCTCCTGGAGACTTCCTGAAACTAGGGAATCAGATTAAAACTAGGGAAACCCAACTAGTTTTTCTAGTTTTCTCCCATAATTCAGAAAGGTCTGAAGAGAGGGGTAGGACTTTGGGTAGGATCCTCTTCCAAAGGAGGGGGCACTCTGCACCTGAATGGGGTCACCTGGCCACTAGGGGGCTTTAGCGACACACTGTAAGACAAAAGACTCAAGTCCATTTCTACCTGGGAGCTGGAACAAGACAGGCATGCTCATTGGCTCTTCAGAACACATTTCGGTTCTCCACCTAGTGGCATTTAGTTTCTGAATGTCTCATCACACCCACTAAAGATGGCAGTCCGGCCGCAGTTTTGAAGCTAGCATGGAGCTGCACAGCAGTTGCCCTAAGGATTATGATGAACATCTCCAAGGAAAGACAGGAGGAAAATCCCAGGCTCTGCGGGAGCAAATCCGAGGATGTGCGGGGCAGCCAGGAGCTGTACCCATTCCTGCTTTTCAAAAAGACAAACACAGGCAAAGCACAGGGATTTAGGAAGAAACTGGGTAGAAGATGCTACGGTCATCTCCAGGGAATTCACTACTCCCGGGCATAGCCTGATTTCAGAAGCATTTAGAGTTAAGACCCTTGCTTTATAAATGAAATCCAGGCAAATCTAAGTGCTTACTTTAAAAACATCCTTCCCTAGATGTTCAAAAGAGAACAAACTCAGACCCTGCCATAAAATGTGCCTGGAAACTATTAATGTATCAATGGTCTTAAATGGAAACATTTCCTATAAATACATAAGATCCAACCCAGTTAACTAAAAGTAACTTCCCATCCTCCAAGGATTTCATACTTTATAACTATCAAGTAGCTAACCATACCTTTAGTCAACCCTTCAGCTCTTAATAAGCCTTTATAATCCAAAATCTAAAAATCTTTGTCTAAAACTTTCTGATATTGTTAAATAAAAGATACTGTACAGACTTTGGTTGTCACTCCAACTCTTCAAAGATCCTCCAACTTAAGGGCAGTTTTCTTTCTTCTCAGTTTTTAAATTCCCTGCATTGTGAGCTTTTCCTTCTCTTGTGAGTCATGTACATTTACAAAAATACGTGGAATGAGACAGCAGTCCCTCAGTTGTGTGAGGCAGACCATGATGAGGCTGCTTCTAGTCCAAATACTTGCATCTAATTAACACCGCAGAACAGCTCAGCTGCCTCTGGACCTTGCCTTGCTCAATCCAGCACACTCTACGGGTGGCATTAGGTCATTTCTTCAGGGTTAGTTTTAGGTTTCTACCCTTGATTATTGTTTACAGGTGTAACTTGCTACACACACATACACACTCACTCACTCACACACACACACAAAAAAACACACATACACACATGTACACATACACACATACATCACATTGTTAATTTGAGTAGCTTAATAAAAATTTTCAAGACTGTTCATATAAAATATACTTAAGTAATTTTAATTTTAAAATATTACTAAATCAAGGCAAGAATTCCAATGGGGATTATAGATGAAATCAGTATATGCTTTTGTTGGGAGGTTGTTTGGTTTTTATTTGGTTTGAGACTACATAGCCCTGGCTGGCCTTAAATTCACAGAGATCCACCTGCCTCTGCCTTCCTGGTGCTGGGATCAAAGGCGTGCGCCATCATTCCTGGCTATGAGGTAGGTTTGTTTGCTATATAGCTTGCTAGGGCTCTGAAACCAAATACCACAAAGTGGTTAAAGGAAAGAACTTCACTTTCTCAGAATCCTAAAAGACCAGAGCCTAAGATCAATGTGTCAACAGTGTGGCTTTTTTCTGAGCTTTCTCTCGTTGTCTCTGTGTATGATCTTCTCCTCCATCCTTACCTAACCTCCCCTCTGTATGTGTCTGTATTCAAACTTCCTGTGTTATAAAAATGTCAGCCATTTACAATTGCCAACCAGAGGATAGTATTTCATCTTAATTAACTGACTTGGAAGGGTCCTGGAGATTGAACCTAGGTCCCCATATAGACTAGGCTAGCACTATATTAATGACCTGTAGACACAGTCCAAAGGCTTTATTTTAATTTATTTACTTGAAGATACTTGGTCTAAATACAGTCATATTTGAGATATTGGGGGTTAGCAGCCCCACATATGAATTTGGGGAGCCATAATTTAGCCTATAACACTTGTCTTTGATGAATTTGTGACATATTTTTAATTTATTAGAATATTGACCACTATTGGAATGTTAAATACTTTTTGAGGGGAAATTTACAATATACTAATATCCTAAATGCAAGAATCATCCTATACACAAAATCAACATATTTATGTAAGCCGGTAGTTCATGAAACCAGTATTAAATGGGATTCTTGGTAAATATCTCAGAAGCACATTTTTTACCCAAACTTCTTAAGATTACTTTTTCTGGTTATAAAGATAGCACAATGAAAATATTTAGTCTCTACATTAAAAGATAAAAATTCTCTAAATCAGTACAAATTACCCCCAGTCCCTTCTTCCAGCCATTATGATTGTGAATATGCTGAAACTTCAGCTATATCATCTCCCTGTGCACATATATACACACATGTGCATGCACACACACACAATTTAATATGGATGGGATTATTTTACATATTTTCAACATTGGCCTTATCCACTAGAAATACACTTGTTGAAATGCCTTTCCATGCTGATGTATAGTCATGACTCAACCTGTTTTTACATGGCAACATACAGTTCTGTTGTATGAAGGCACAATGCTGGCTTTGAACCAATCTTAACTGTCTCCTTTTTTTCTTCAATCATTGCTGATGTCGTGATAATTCAAAGTAGTATATGCATGAGTATATATGTGTATTTGAGATAAATTTCTAGAAGTAGAATTTTAAATTGTGATAATTCACAACAGGCTAACCTCCAAACACTGCATCATTTTATACCACACCAATCATGTGAAAATGTCCATCCAGCCACACTCCTGCAAACGGATCACCAGTCTTTAATTTTTGCTAAACCAAGTTCAATCTCAACAACTCATATTCTCATTACTCGAATTTCTTTGTTTATTGCTGATAGTCTCCAACTGTTTTACACTTTACATAAAATATTATTTTCACTGCAAGGAAATGTTATTTCTAAGCCATCACAGAAGAATGCGCAATGAAAAGATCATAGAGTACTTCAGACATCTAAATAGAACCTACCCCTTCACTCTTCCTTTACAGAAACCCCCCCCTCACCTCATGCATATTGAAATGATAATAGCCTGCCACCTGCCCACAACATAAATAGGCCAATCAAAATCTAGCCTCCTGCTATTTTAAGTTAGATATCCCCAGAGAAGTTGCCCATTGGCATGGAGCTGAATGCTAAGGAATCACCAGAGGCTTGTCTTGTTATCAACAGTCACAGTCATGAACAATATAAACTTGGAAAAGAAGGGACAAGGGACAAGGAAATTTTCAGTGAAAAAGCCTGTACTTAGTATGTCCAAGGTGATCAGACATCACCACCACCACCAGCATCACCACCACCACCAGCATCACCACCACCACCAGCATCCCCACCATCATCACCACCACCATCACCACCACCATCACCACCACCACCATCACCACCACCACCATCATCACCACCACCACCACCATCACCACCATCATCACCACCACCACCATCATCACCACCACCACCACCAGTACCACCACCATCATCATCATCATGATTAATATTAAAAGATATAAGAAGACAAATATAGTTAACGTTAGCAAGGGAAAGCCTTATTTAAGAAAAGCAGGGGCCTGGAGAGATGACTCAGCAGTTAAGAGCACTGGCTACTCTTTAAGAGGACCCGGGTTCAATTCCCAGCACCTACATGATGGTTCACCACCATCTATAACTCCAGTTCGGGGGGAATCTAATGTCCTCTTCTGACCTCTACGGCACTAAGGATGCATGTGATGCATACCTATGTGTATGTAGTCAAAAGACTCAAAATATATAAATCTAAGTTTAAAAAGAAAAGGAAGACATGAAGTGCAGGTTTGAAGCTGGCTAAGTCTCAAAGTGGCTAACGGGAAGCTTGAGGCAACAGGAGCCCACTGAATTTGGGCTGAGTGAGAGAGCAACTAAATGAAAACAGCTGGGGAGAAAGATACGAACACATAACATGTGGCCAGTGATATTCAGGTATGCCATGCACGGCGTGGATTGCCATGCACGGCGTGGATTACCATGCACGGCGTGGTTTACTGAGTCTGTGGGCTGGGAGACCTGGGAAACTGTGGGATGGTCTGGAGAGTGCTTCTTTTCCTCCTGATGGACTTAGCTAGGAACTGCAAGCATGGATTCCTTTAAGGGCCAAACAGGTACCATAAATCCAAAGAAGCAAATGAGTGCCCCACCTTAAAACTTGTCAGAGTTAGCTGTTTCTTCAGCTGGATCCTGTCTTTAAGGCCCAGTTCTATCTCTGACTTGACAAAGTTACACTTGCTTTACGACTCTGGTTAGTACTGAGAATTGATGTTTGTTCTGGTCCCACGATAATGTCTGAATGCACATAAAACTTCCCATACCTCTGTTAACACTTATCTCCAGCATTGTGTCATTCCTGTGGGCTGGACTATGTCCCTCCCAAAATTCATGTGCTGAAACCCTAAGCCCCAGTACCTCAGAATAGGACTCCATTTGGACATGGGACCTCTAAAGAGGCAAGTAAGTTAAAGTGACATTTTTAGAGGTTGGGAATGAAGGTCAGGGATTAGAGAACTTGCTTAGCATTTGCAAGACCCGGGGTTTAGTCCACAGCTGTACCAAAAAAAAGGAAGAAAGAAGGAGGAAGGGGAGGAGGTGGGGGGAAAAGGATGATAGGAAGGAGCCCGGGGAGGAGGGGGGAGGGGGAAGGAGCAGGAGGAGGAGCAGGAGGAAAAGCAGGAGGGGGAGGCAGAGACAAAGCCTGTAGGGTAGGCAATAATCTAACGTATTCTTTTAAGAAAAGCAAATTTGAACACACAGAGATGCACGAGATTCTCATCCACAGAGCTCAGATCACGTGAGAACATAAGGAGGCTGGCTGTGAGTCAAAGACAGAGGCCTCTGGAGCTAATATCACCATTATGTCCATGCACGTCAGGGCCCTCAGACAGTCCAAGCACCTCCGGAGTAGAGGGTGAACTTCAGTCAGTATGCTCACGGCCCAGGGCAGTGCCAGCCGTGGAGGCAGCCACTCAACAACCCACTGAGGGAATGAGTAAATGAGTCTGCTGCAACTGGTTAGGTGTTCCGACGTGACAGCCAATACTTTTTTAGGCTGGTCCGCTTCACAGCTAAGAGGCTGACCAAGAGACACGTCAGTCGACAGGTGGGGACAAAAGGCAAAGCCATTTCGAAGATTCATTCGCCTTGAGCTGGCTGCAACCATGAGCCACAAGAATGGTGCAAAGAAGGGAGAAGTGTGTCCAATTTCTCCACGCAGAGAGAGCAGCTTCTAGGACAACGTTACACTGGACTTCCGGTCTCCTCATGTCACACTGGGAACAGCTAGATCTCCCTCACCGGCACCACAGTGGGGCAGAAAAAGCCAGCCCCCTCTCTGGAGTTCAAGGTCCCCCTCATTACCGACAGGTGAAGAAATTGTTCAAGTACACCGCGGCATGGAACGCGCACCGCAGGCCTCAGCCATTGATCGGCCGGCCGTTGTGCAATTACCTAGACGCTCTGCCATATTTTCCCAATTTGTCGAGAACTCTATCATGTGGGAAAGAATTAAAAGGTTTACTAAGGTCAATACAAACATAATTTATTGCTTCCTCTCAGTCAACCAAGCTCATCTGCTTAGGTCTGTGACCAGTTAGTTAAGTTGGTTTTAGCATTGTCCGCTCAGGGACAAGGTCAAGGTGTCAATTTACAAAATCTGTTCCTCTCTCTGTGGCAGTCTCTGACTACTGCCCTAATAATTCAGTATTGTTTGGATCTCGGGAGCAACCTGGAGAACAAACCCATGTGGGAGAAGCAATGTGATCCAAGGATGCTGGTGGAGATGATCTGATGTGAGCCAAGGATGCTGATGGAGATGTTCTGATGTGAACCAAGGATGCCAGTGGAGATGATCTGATGTGAGCCAAGGATGCTGGTCGAGATGTTCTAATGTAAACCAAGGATGCCGGTGGAGATGTTCTGATGTGAACCAAGGATGCCAGTGGAGATGATCTGATGTGAGCCAAGGATGCTGGTGGAGATGTTCTAATATAAACCAAGGATGCCAGTGGAGATGATCTGATGTGAGCCAAGGATGCTGGTGGAGATGTTCTAATGTAAACCAAGGATGCCGGTGGAGATGTTCTTCTTGCATCCACACTAAGTCTAGCAGGTCAGAAGCTTTTGAGAGGGCCAGTTCTGGTGAGCATGGACTGCTATGACAAACTGCCATATACTTGTGGGAGAGTGGGCTGTAGGGGCGGTTACAGTTCTGGAAGCTAGAAAGTTAAAAGACCAAGACTCTAACAGATCTAGTGTCTAGAGAAGAGCATCTTTCAGGTTTTCTGACAAACGTTTATATTAGAGCCTCAGTAACCAAGAAGAAGGAAGGACAAAGAGGAAGAGGGAGGGGCAGAGGGAGGGAAAGGGGAGGAGGAGGGAAAGGGGAGGGAGGGGCCTCTAATCTCTTCCTCTTTTTTAAAAAGTTCCTATCCTCATTCTCATTGTGGAAGCCCCACACTAACTCCAAGTACCCCTCTATTAACAATGGCTACCCAGGGTTAGGATTCAAAACCTATGAACAGAAGGCAAACAAGCATGCAGCCCACATAGGACCTAATCTGAGACCTTTAAAGACAAGCTCAAGTTTCTCTTGCTCTACAGAACCTTAGATTAAAGACCATGTATAACAAACTTGAGGATTTCTGCATACTAAAGTTGAACTGTCAGGCTTGTGAATTTCCTACTTAAAGATGAGTTTATTATTTTGTCTAAATGTCTTGTCAGTCAACTCTTAATTTCTCAGAAGGTATGCTTCACATTTGGGGTGACATCCCCTAATACTTTGATCCTAGTACTTTGAACCAACACCTGCCACATCAATTATACACAAATTCTTATGTATGTCACTTTGCTTTTCTGCCATCTCTCATCCTATTTATTATCTTTTCTGGCTTCTGCATCCCACTGACCTATATATATATGTATATATATATATATATATATATATATATATATACATATATATATATATTCTAAGGTTAAAACAAGCAGCCTAGTTATTTGTTATGACTTAACTCTATTACATTAAAGGGAACATCTGGATTTTCTCTTGGTTTGATCTTCTCTCTCATAGGAATGTTTCAGATTCACACCTAGAAGAATCATGGTTTTCGTGAATCTCCCTCCTGCATAATTTGGCTAGTTTCCCATTTTGAGACATTCCAATGATAGTATTTAGAAGTGTTCCTTTATTTTTAAAACATATAAATACTGGAGTTGGGGGTAGAGAGCGTGCCTAACAAGTGCAAGGCCCTGGGTTTGGTCCTCAGCTCTCTCTCTCTCTCTCTCTCTCTCTCTCTATCTATCTATCTATCTATATACTATAGATTAATGTTCTAATTAATGTAAAGTAATACAATGGGGCTGGGAGTGTAACTCCATGGTAAAGGACTAGACTATAATTCATAAATCCCTAGGTATAATCCACAGCAAAACACATGCACTTAATTAAAGAGTAGCACAAACACATTCTCAAGAGGTCTGTGCCTCTGTTCAATTACTTTGTAAGTGGATGACACATGACTCTCTAATGATTTTATATTTTTCTAGATTAACAGGCAAGCCAGAGTCTATCCAGAAAGTGCGATGTAAAGAGAAATAATTGGCGTAGCTGAAAACAGACATGTAAAGAGCTGTCAGGACATTCAAACAAATTGTCAGCAGAACTGAAGACTGGCACACATGTGTTTGCCACTGCCAATCTTCAGTCGTAGAGTAAGACCCCTTGTTTTGCAGGCCCACCATTAAAGGTGTTTAGCCTAATGACACATGAATAATAAACTGCCAACGTAAGCATCTTTCACAAGGAAACGACAACATAAAATTAAGGATACTCTAAGCATCTCTTTCCATTACAAAGAAAGGACATTCTCAAATAAACAAAAACAATGATTCTGAAGGAGCTAGGATGGTGCTTCTGTGTCTGAATAAGAATGTTTGTTAAGAGACTGGAGTAATGAAGGGCAGAGCATCCTGCTGCCTGTGCTCCGTACCCCTCAGAATCAGAATGCAGGGAGAGGAATTGCCATCACACCTCCCAGGCTAGGTTATACTGAGAAGTTTCATTACAAAGGTTTCTGTTTGTAATGTCCTGTAGGGGAGTCAATGACATCACAATTTTACCTTTGTGACTTGAATGGCACGTGTTTTCTGCCTTCAGAGTCCAGATCTTCTTAAATAAGACAGAGCACAGAGATTGTTTTCCTACCAAAATCATGTGTAAGCACACTGATAGTACTTAAAATATAAGATGTTTCACTTCTAGCTGTTGTATGCATGCTTATGTGGGAGGTGTAGGAGGCACCTATGCCCTGTGCCACAGCAAACATGTGGAGGGCACAGGACAACTTTTCAGAGCTCTCTTTCCACCTTTACGTGGGTCCCAAAGAGTAAACTCAGGTCACCAGTGCCCTTACCTGCTGAGCCATCTCAATGGCCCAAAGTGTTTTAATTTTGTGAGACAAGATTTTAAAAAAAATTATACTCAAATAATTCAAATGTGATTCATTTAATTCAAATAATTCAAAATGTGTTGTTTTGTGCTTAGGTATCAGTTGCTCCTCAACTATAAACTACTGTATTTATATACTGTAATTCGTTTACTATACACACTATAAAGAAGTGGTGTGAAAGCATGTATGTGCTGGGCATCAACTCTATGTGTCACTAATGAGAATGACAGTATCTGACATGCATTAAGCCCTGTCAAACATCAAGTCTTTAAGTTTTATGAGGGCAAAACACTCCAGATAAATCTGACTCATAAGGTAAGTACTCTACCCAAAATTTTCAAAAAACAAAAAAAAAATTTTTAAATGAATGTTGACTTTGAAACGACAAGGCTTCTATCCAACCTGCAGTTTAGGAAAAAGAGGACATCTTTTCCCAAACACGGCACCACTTTACCTGTAAAGCACTTTCCTCCCATGAATCTGGACAGGTCTTCATAAACATTAATTAATTCTCACTATCCTGATGACGCCCACTTCACAGTACAAAGTATTAGGCTGGGCTGGAAGGCGCGTCGGACGCTATGGATGCTATAATTACATAACAGTCCTCCCCTCACCGCGGCTCCTCCACAGAGCTCACGTACATACCAATGGATGCTCACCCTGCAGATCAAACAGCCCTGGCTGCAGGTCCTAAGATGGGCAGCTTACCATTTATTCCTGACTGCAGCAGGCCCACAGAGCATCGGGAAATAAGAGGCCAATCTCTCGCCCTTTGGTTAATCTTTTAAAACTCGGGTGTTTGTTAACCTTTTATAACTAATAGAACAAAGCTAATAAATTCAAGAATCTAGGAACTAATGTCTTCCATGTCATTTATACTACAGCATCTTATTTAACACAAACACATTGTCACGTGTAGGCACTTCTGCCTTGAGAAAGATCTCAAATACAACCAAGTGAAATTAGCTGAGAAATAGGCATGCCTTTCGGACCCCAAGCATGGACTTATCTTAAGGCCAAATGAGGCAAGCTTTACCACCTTAATTCAGGACAGTCTCCTCGCTTTGACCTCAGACAAATTAAAGAGTGTCCAAAACCGGTTTTCTCTCCTCAGTGATGAGACCTTCCCTCTCTTCTCTTTTGTCAATTTTCGGACGTTGCTCAGGCAAGGCTACGGCAGATGAGATTCAGTTTGCACAAATGTAATTTCTTGTTTAGCTGTGAAGTGGGTGAGTGTGTGTTTTTATAGAGAGACTCGGAGGGCATGTACTTTGTGTTCTGCTCTTCTCACTTACCATGGCTTGATAAACACAAGTCCAGGTGTTGACGCCATTTTTACTCTGGCCAACTGCAACAGCACAGCGAAACTGTTTTCAATCGTTTGCTATGATATCAATTTCTTGAGAAAAAAAAATTGTTTTACTCCTCAGATGTCAAAACACACGAGCATTTTTATAGTTCTTATTTCAAGTTGCCTGTGTTCTAGAAAACAAATAAATGGAACCATTTACTGAAACATCAACAACTGATGGCTGTAATTACATGAGTGTTTAGCATAACCTTTGCTTGAGCTGCACTGTAGACATGAAGTGCTAATTCACACGGTGACTACTAAACTACTGGTGACACCATGTGGGTTTTTTTTTTTTCCAGGAGATAATTAGATAATTTAACATTTGTACTTTTCTTTGGCACATCACAGTATTTCCCAAAACATGAAATGTGGTCTATAATACACTTTCTCATCCTCTCTTTCTCCCTCTCTCTTCTTCTCCTACCTCCCTTTCTTCTCTTCACTTCTCTCTCTCTCTCTCTCTCTGTCTCTGAATTAAACTATATGTATTTGTTTTCTGTGATAGATACTTTGAAAGACAGGCTGTTGTAGCAAAGGGGAAAGCATTGTCAATCTCATTGCAAAGAAGAGATGAAATGTGTTCATATTCATATTCATATTCATACACAGAGATGGAGAGAAAGTATTATAACATCTGTGAGTGTGTATGTATTTGTGTGTGTGAATAGGCCAGAGGTTTACATCAAGTATTACTCTCCACCTTACTTTTTGAGACAGAATTTTTCACTAAATCTGGGTCTCACCAACTTTTCTAACTGGCTCACCAGCAAGACCCAGGTATCCTCCTGTCTCCGTCTCCTCAGCACTGGGATTACAAGCATATACCTTTGCCATGCAAGTGCACAGGATCAAACACAGACTCATGCTTATGCAGCAAGCATTTTACCAACTGGGCCATCTCCTCATCCCTGACTTTCTGTGAATCACGCGGTTGAGACTGCTGGTAATGGGGAGCTGTTTTAGAACAAAGCACCAGAGAAAATCTTCTTCGGGAATAAACAGCTGAGTTGAAAATTGATTAACAATGTGTGGTAGGGCTTTGTGAAGATCTTGTAAAGAAACCTTTTAGCCAAAGAGGGCACCAGCCATGAATATCCAAGACAGGAAAACACCTATATGGTGGGTACAGAACAAACCAAAGACCTACGTAGCTGGTGTGCAGTTGGACAAGAGAAAAGTGACATCAGGTCCTCTCAGAGAGACAGCCATCAGCCACACTCCATTGGCCTTGTAGAATTGAAAATTTGAGGAAGAAAATGGGTTCTGGAGGTAAATGTGTTAAGGTGTTGTGGTGGTTTGAAAGAAAATGTCCCTCAAAGTGTGTGGCAATATTAGGAGGTGTGGCCTTGTTGGAGTAGGTGTGGTCTTGTTGGAGGAAATGTAGTACTGTGGAGGTGGGCTTTGAGGTCTCATATATGCTCAACCACTTACTGTTGCCTGCAAGTCAAGATGTAGGACACTTGCTACTTCTCCAGCGCCATGTCTGTCTGCTTGCCACCATGTTGTACCATGATGATAATGGAGTTAACCTCTGAACTGTAAGCCACTCTCAATTAAATATTTTTCCTTTTTAAGAGTTGCCATGGTCATGGTGTCTCTTCACAATAATAGAAAACCTAAGAGAGGGGTGCCTGGGCTAAGCAGTTTACACTGGGTTCTCACTATAGGATTTCTCAAAGTCTTGAAAATGTGGAAATTTAGTTGTAAATTTTTAAATGGGTAATGCAGATCTCAGGATTTTCCGAGAAGAGTTCTGGAGACTATTATTTCAAGGAACAAGTTGTTGTCAAACCCAACCCATCATTTGTTTGTTTGATTGGTTGGTTTGTCCTTTGTTTTATGGAGCTGAGGATCCACCACTAGGCAGCCCATGGGTTAAGAAGTTTAAATAGTTTTTCAAAATTAAGAGGACGATTCACAAAATGCCAAAGTGTATGAAATTCAAATTTCCATGTTTCACAGCTAATGAGATGGAGCTGTGTGCACTCGTTCACTGATCTGTGGTTTGTCTCTATGCTTTAACCACAGAGGCCAACAGTTAGCTCTAACTAAGACCTTCAATCCACAAAGCTGGAAATATTCATCACCTGGGCTTTGTGAGACCTTTGCCCCCCTCTGCTCCAAAGCATCTCTTCAGCTGCTTTGACTATAAAACCTCCCTAACTATAACCATGGTTTACTCATGTCACAATCCATATTTACTCATTTTATCACATTTTGGACTTTGGATTTTGCCTTTATGTGTGTATTACTCTCATTATATTTTACTATGCATTTTAAACATTTGCATATGATGTCTAACTCTTTACTTCTCTAGCAATGCAAAATTTTAGGTTTAGCAAACCTAAAAATATGATCTGTTCTTTAATCTGCTTAGACACTTCTTAAATTTAGTGTAACATGCAGCTATATGTAGAACCCTTTGATCAAGTCTTAATAATTCCTGTACAATGCTTTTCTTCTAGTTTGTCGAGTGACGTCGTTCTAGAGCGTCTTCTACCTCTCAGTTATCTGCTCCTTCACTGACCCATTCATCTCTCCAACATCAATAACAGTATTACCTTTAAATTATCATTTTATTTCACCTAAGGTCAGTCTAGTCTTCCTCACTTTGTTGGCCTATCTGAGCATCTTTCATGCTCTGTGAAATATTTTAAGATTTTAATTAGTGTATCATTAAATTAATCTAGGGAACATTTTCATTTATGAAAGCCATATTTTTCCTACCAATAGCCACACTTCTATTAATCCCAAATCTTCTTGGAAGGAAAGAAGGAAGGAAGGAAGGAAGAAAGGAAGGAAGAAAGGAAGGAAGAAAGGAAGGAAGGAAGGAAGGAAGGAAGGAAGGAAGGAAGAAAAAAAGGAAAGAAAAAAGGAAGAAAGGGAGGGAGGTCCCAACATTATACCACAGATATTCAATCATTTTTTTTAAGTACCTTATATATCTGTTAAAGTTTCAGATTGGTTCAAACACACACCTGGAACACATTTCCATTGTGAGCTCCTCTCAGGAAAGCAGCACTTCTTGGAGACTCTGCCTGCCCCACCCTGTCAAGTCTTGTCTCCTAGACCAAACACTGTATGGAAGCCCCCACCATCACCACCACCACCACCACAAACACCACCACCACCACTACCACCACCACCACAACCATCATCAACACCAACACCACCATTGCCCACCACCACTACAACCACCACCACCATCAACAACAACAACAACACAACCACCACCACCATCACCACCACCACCACCACCACCACCACCACCACTACCACCACCACCAACATCAGCACCACCCACCAATATCACTACCACCACCACCACCATCAGCTGTTTATCCTGCTTGGCATTCTCTTCTCCAGCGTTTTCTTCAGGTTGCTTTTCTCCGAGTCACTAAGCCCGGTGGGTCATCTAACACTAGTGATTTTAGGATGACATTGCTGCAGGCCGACTCTTCCACAGATGTGCCGAAGATTAACTGTTTTCTATTTCAGTTGCTCTTTCCTGTCTAAAGAGCTTATTAAAGGTTTGGTTCTTCCTTCCTTGTGACTAATCTCCCAGTTTGGAAAGAACAGACATTCAAAGGTCTACCAGTAAGACCCAACACTTACTAGACTCCAGGAGCATTCAGTCTTCTAGAATGTTGAAAAGCACTATTTACCCATGTTTTGGGGTCTCTAAGGCGGGGCATATTTGGTGAAAATAAATTTTGAGCTATCTCTGGAGACTTGTAAGTGACCAGCAAATTAACAATAGCCTACACATGAGTGTAGACCCCCAGAGACCAGGATTGACGTGGGTAGAGGAGTTCTATTAGAATAAGCAGGGTAGCCAAATGGCAAGCAGACTATCAAGATAAACCTGACCCTTTCCCATGCAAAGTGGCACCAACCAGTAAAAAGCTCCCTCCCGGTCTATTGAGTTATGTAGCTTCTTTTTTTTTTTTTTTTTTTTTTTTTTTTAGGTCTGTAGAAAGGAAGAGGGAAGCTGGTGGAGGTGGCTGGCTGGCTGTTTTCCTGGGCTCTCACCTGCAAGCCTACACCGACTTGCCAAAATAAACAATGTTAGCAAAACTGTCCTCTTGGCAGCTAGATGCTAAATCCTACAGCTCTTGCATCCTGAAAAGCATGTTGGTCTCAAGATAGTGAGCAAAGGAGCCTGAGATTTTCAGGAGTGGGGTACGCCCCCCCACCCCACCCCCACGCTGTTAGGGGAGGGAAAAGGTTGGTAAAGTCTATTTTCTACACTGCTAATTTGTGAAAAACTGGGAAACTTTCCCTGCTAACCAACAGCCCCACTTCCTGCTTCCCAGCTAACTGGAAGGCTTCACTTTGCAAACAAGTCTGGTCTCAGGAGAAGGAGAGGGGGCCCTTTAATGAAAAGATCTTACCTTTTGAAGGTAAATGAACTCTTCTGAGGTACCATTGAACAAATGACTTCACCCTGCTAGGCAAGTCCTCTTAGTGCCCTAAAACCTCCCAATCACCTGAGATTAGCTTGCTTCTTTGAGGGTTAGGCCTCATAAAGAGGGAGTCCCATTGGAAAAACATCTTTTGTCTGCCCTTATGAAGGCACACAAAAGAAGCTCCTGGAAATCATTCAGCAACTGGACCTCGGTGTCTGACCCCAACCAACTGGAATCTGAAAGTTGACAGTGTCAAGGTCACTAAGAGCCTAAGAATCTAAGAGCCTACCCGTTTGAATAAGTTGCAATTCGGTAATTACTGCGTTTATATAAATCTGGCTCCCTTCCTCACCACCCTCAAAGCTCAAGAAAACGAGTGTAAGAAGTAAAGACAGGAGCATGAGGGATGCAGATGAAGTCAGTGACTAATGCTTGAGACAGACTCCTTAGTGTGTGTCTTCCTCTCAGGTAACGGTGGACTTGGCTCAGGCAAAGAATGCACTAGGAAGATCAAATCATGTGGATTCAAATTATCCAACAAAATTTGCCAACAAAAACACCTGAAGCTAGCATGTCCACTTTTTGGGATACTTAAAACACGAAAGAGCATTCTGTTTATTATTGGACCCACAGTGCACAAACTAAGCCTTGAAAAGTCAGTAGGAATTTTATTAAGATTTGGATATGATATTCAGGGCCCTAATAGCATCATGGGGATGCTTTAAAAATGCCAAAGATTAGAAATTTAAATTCTACGCTTAGCCTTCTAGTCCCAAAGGAAAAGAGATTATCCACTTTAACGCAGGTGTCAATCGCACAGTTGGGGTCTAAAATATGTAAAAGTTATAACCCTGATCAGAAATTAAGAAAAACAATACAAAAAAACCCCGCTATACTGAAAATCTGGGAATATACGGACAGAAAGGACACCAAAAAGCCTAAAGAATTGCTTTAAGTAAATTTGCTTTCTCATAAAGTTTTTTAAAGTATCACTTTAAGTGAAGACTAGGAACATCAAAGACAGAAAGAGACAGTCTGAACTGACCAACTGGATTGAGAAATGGCCCGCTGACCCATTCCATGCTTCGTTCTGAGCTTTCTGGGGGTGGACACTGTTGATTTCATAGCCTTCGTGGACAAGTTAGAGGACACTGTAAGGCAGCTTTCAGAAGGAGATGCATCTTCCTACTTCTGGATTATAGCTGGATTCAGGGGTCCTAGGTGTAATGTTGACCATAGCTGCTGTTAGTCCTTAAAAAGAGTATTTAACGATTTTCACATGACAGCCAATGTAACCCTGAAGTAAGTAGGCTTGGAAAGCCTCCTCTCCCAACCTCCCCGCTTCTCCTCCCCTGCTCCTTCCTCCCCCCTCCCTTGTTTTAGGCCCTTCCCTCAGGCCTTTCTACTGAAACAAACTGCTTTGAAAAGCAAGTGACAAGGATTAAAAGATTAAATCAGCATGAAGCTGGAGTTGAGCACACTGCGTGTTCTCTACTGAACCTGGGAAGCTGTGCAGAATGTCAGTGGCTGCTACCTTAAGGGGACAGAAATGACTCCAGGAGAAACTTTAGTAAGGATGGCTTTAACCCTTTAGAAAACTATGTGTTGGCCACTTGGGTGGGGGGTGAGGGCAACACACACTAAAATTATAATAAAATTATGCCCCCAAAATGTTGCTAAAGTACCTTGGCTTCGGAGTTCAGGGGTTTGGGACAGAGGGGCTTCATTGTTTTACATGTTTTAGATAGAAATCAAGTTATGTAAAGTGACGAGAAATCATGATTTCTTCAGAAAACGTGGCAAGAGTCACTGAGAACCAGACCTGAGAGATTCTCATTAGCAACATCTCAGCACAGCAAATCACTGTCTCTTCTTGTCTCCTCCTTCCTCATGAAACACTCATTTGTTTGTTTGTTTGTTTTTACATTTTAAAAGTGAACATTTCTGGATTGTATAACCTTCTACTTTCTAATGCTTTGATCTGAGCAGCCTTCTACACAGCATTTGGATTTGCACTCAGCATTTTCAAGGGATATTTGGAAGGAAGAAAAAGCAAAGGTGACTGGAAGCTTCCACAGTGCTTTAAGGTACATGAGGACAGTCCTCACCGTCTTCATATCTTTTTCAAGAATTGATGCAAATGAATTTCTTTTTCAAGAACTGATCAAACATCACACACCCCAAACTTCTGACTTCTCAAGTTTTCTATCCGCATCTGTTGAGCTCCTGGGTTGTTATCTGAGAGCCATCCAAACATCTTTCCTAAAACCAGGCCTTTTTCCCCACTGCTAAGTCAGAGAGGCACAGTCATGAACTCTTCTTACTCTGTCACTGGTCACTAAATGTTGCGTGCATAGGTGAATGGAACCTTCCCACTCAGACCCGGACCCTTCCTAACCTAGAGTTGATTTCTAGTTATGGTTTTCTGAATTGTGCTGGTTTGTATCACATGGCAAGCCCCACACTGTACATCAGTTCTAACTAGGCACCCCAGCAAGTCATTCTGAATTCCTCTGGGAAGTACTCTCGGTTTTCCACTGCTGGGTCATTCACGTTGCTGAGGCTTTATTGTGAAAGAGAATGTGTGAGGAGTGCTGGTTAGAGGCAGAAGCATCATTAAGAACAAATATTGATTGTTTGTACACCTGGGCCTCAGGGTGAGCTTTCTTCTCCTTTCCCAGGCTCACCTTTAGAGAGGAAAGCTGGCTGGTACTGTGGCTTCTAAAGGCGGTCATCTGAAGTGCTGGCATCACGCATGACGGATTTGGCATGAAAGAAATCGACCCACACTGTACTATGACACACCCTAAGCCTTCACCTCTTCCCTTCTCACCAGCTACATTGGAGAAGAGTAAAGTCTGACTCTCCAGGAAGTTCAGCCAGAACCTGAAGTTCTGTATGCCCCCAAGAGGCCGAGGCCAGCTCTTCAGTGGCCGGTCGCATGGGATCCTCAATCAGTGGGTTTGTTCCCAAGGTCATGCAGGTCCCTATTAAGTCCTTGGGGTGTGTAGAGCCACTGTGAGCTCAATGTCAAGAGCTCACTCCCCAATTCCCGCTCTCGGCTCCCCACTGAGATCCCTTAAAGACCTCGAACCCTTCTCACCCCTCCACATATTGAGCCTTCTCCCCCTTTCTCCGACCCCCAATCTCTGAGCCTCTACGCGGCCGAGTGACCCCATTTCACGTTAAATACGCCGAGCAACCGCCCTAAGGACTTGGCGTGCGCTAATCAGAACCGCCTGTCTTCGCAAGCTTCACCTAGGCTGCGCCGAGTCGGCGGGTGGACGAGCCAGACACGCGCTGGGCTGGAATTGGGGGACCTGAAACCGCAGTCCCGGGCAAGGGTGGTGCCACCAGGTGCACGCTCGCGCGGGGCGGGTCAGGGTGGGTGGGGCGGGGCGGGTCGGGAAGGACGCCCCCTGGTGCCCCCACCTCGGCCGGCCTGCAGCAGGAGCGGGAGGGAGGCGGCCGCTGGGGCCCCGATCTTGAAGTTCGTCCAAAGCCTGGGGTGACGAGTGGGGTCTGCCAGCTCCCGGGCCGCGCGGGGCCCTCACAGTGGGACGCTGCCCCGCGGCTAGGGGGCCGGTGGAATGAAGCACCGTCAAGACAGAAAACAAAGTCAGCAGGTCACCTGGCAGGTTCTAAGCGAATTACGCAACGAAAGCCCCCACACAAACGCTTTTTTTTTTCTCTCTCTCAAGTTCCAAGGAAGCCGGTTCCAGTTTTAGGGTGGGCAGGGATCGAGTCAGCAGCTCTTCTAATGTGGTTAAGACTGCTGAACTCCTCGAGGGCGATTCTCCCTCCCCATCTTTAAGTAATGGAATCATCTCTCTTGGCAGAGGGGGGGGCGCGGGGGGTGGAATTGGGACTATAAAAGGGGTAGATGCCAAGCTAGGTCCAAACCCTCATGAGATCCTGGGCCGAGTCTAAAGCAAAACCTAATTTAGGGACTCTCACATTCAAGTCCATCTCCTCCTAGGCCTTCGCACAGGAGTCTGAAGGGTTAAAGCCGATCATGGCGCCTTGTTTTCTATGCTGACATTTGTGGCACTTGGACTATTTTGTTAACTAGGTATATGCAATTCACAGAATTTCACGGTAAATTCCCCAGACCAAATATTTGGCTGAACAAATAAACAACATTATCCATTCCTGAAAATAAGCCAGTAGAAGAGGTTGGGGGTGGGGGAGTGCGTGCTTGAAAATGACCTGAACAGCCACAAGGCTAGGACCATTGGTGCTGGAGGTCTGGGGCTCTCTTACAATGACACTGACTTCTCAGAGTTGCTGAAGACCAGGCAAAGCAAAATGAGGCCTCCCAAAGGAGAACCATATGGGCTTCCCTCAAATGCTTGATTCAGGCCCAGTACTTTTAATCAAAGGGGCAGTGGCTAGTAAGGCTGGAGCAATGGGAAAGAACCCTCCTTGGAAGGAGTTAGGAGGAGCTGTGGAGTCTTGCTGCCTTTGCCCGGGGGCTCTGATCTCCTCTCTCCACCTGCGCTCTCCAGGGAGCTGGGGCTTTGGCAACCACCTCACTTCTATTTATATTGGTTCCCACTAAGCTGCTCCTTTTGCAGAACTGTAGAACTTCAGTAATTAAAAACAAAAATGAGTCCTGCTTTATGCACTGGACTCCCAGAAGCACATGCAACACTATGTGTAAAAGAATGCAGGGATGTGCACACAGGACACACACAGAAAGGCTAAGCTGCCCCTGGGCTGTGTGCCTGACGCACCACCCAGACCTTCACCTTCAGAGACAAGTACAGAAATGGAGAAAGGCGCTTCTCCTGGCCCTTCCCAGAGGATCAAGACTCCCATTGCTTCTACCCCCAACCCATTCAAGCCTACCAGAGCAAATGGACAACAGAAGAAATGAGCCTGAGCAGACCAAGACTTAATTTAACTGTTAGTAATGAGAAAAGACAAAGGCATGCCCTTTGTTTCCCTAAACTACAAACATATCTTTTCAGAAAGCTCTTCCTGTCCTTAACTGGAGAAGTGCCTCACCTCTAAGCACACTGATGTCTTCTTTCCCCCCTTTTCTCCCCCCCCCCTTTTTGTTTAAAGACATGGTCTTGTGTCTTTCTGACCCAGGCTGGTCAGAAACTTGCTATGTAACTGAGAGTGACCTTGAACTTGTGATCCTTCAGCCTCTACCACCTGGAGAGCTATGATTACAGGCATGTGCATCACCTCTACCACCACACCCTGCCTCAAGCCTGGAATCATGCCCAAAGTTTCTTGAACGCTAAGCAAGCCCTCTGCCCAGGAGCTACAGCTACACCTCCAGCTAAGATCATTCTTTTCACTGTATCCCCAAGTTAGTCTTTTCTCCTTGAAGAACCCCTTCTGCAAATTTCAGTTCCATGGGATGGATCAGATTCTGTCTGCTTCCAGAGGGTGGTGGAGGGGGCATTGGAGAAACAGAAAGTAAGAGATTCATGACTCAACAGACTCCATGACATATCACACTTTCATGGGGCCCACTTAGAAACTCTGACCTTTCAGTATCCCATCCTACTGCCAATTCCCTTCCATAACACAATGATGGGATTCTGTACTTGACAAAAGCCTTCCCTCAAGGAATGTAGGACAAAGATAAACAGTCACTCAACAGTGGAGAATCCTACATGTTTTATGAGTGCTCACTAAACTTTTTCTAGGTAAGACTCATTATTTGTTTTATTGGATAAAATCCAATTCCAAAAAAAAAAACACTTTTAATCCCAGCATTCAAGAGGCAGAGGCAGGTGGATCTCTGAGTTTGAGGCCAGCCTGGTCCAGAGTGAGTTCCAGGACAGCCAGGACCTCATAGCAAGACCCTGTCTGGAAGGGTGGGCGGAGTCTAAAAACAAAACCCTTTGAAAGGAGACACACACATACACCCACATTAATGTGAGTGTGTGGACTGGATTTGGTTCAAAAACACAAAGATGCCTGCCAGGGCTGAAGACACTCTGCGGTATCCTAAAGGCAAAGGTGGGAATGAGTTTCCTCCAGTTAAGACCTTTTTCTCACTCTGGAATGCAGCTGACCCACTCAACAGGTGAGCAAAATCAAGATGTGCCAGAGGTCCCAGGCTGAATTCTTTCCCCCGACCCACCCCTTTCATCCCACTGTTTCTTCAGGACATGTGTCATCCAGATGCAAGAGGGTGCTGCATCCTTGTTAACATTAAATGAAAACGGAAAACAATTCATCCTGGCAATTACCACCTCTCTGCCATCGCTTTGCTCCTGCCCCTACAATTTACACACCTCCAGTTACCACCTGACTTCTGCTCTGTCCTCTGCCATCTCAACAGAAAAGGATGGAACAGGAAATAAGATGAAAAGGCCATAGTTTATCTTTAAAATAATGACTCATTTTATTTTCTTTTAATACGTAGTTATAAATATATTTTGTCAAAATATATGATCAATATGGTCAAAACATTTGCACGTAAAGTCATAAATAAGGTCAAGGTGAATGTTTAGGTTTTTTTCTTTTCTTTCTTTTTTTTTTTTTTTTTAAAGATAAAAGTCCAGCTATAAGGAAGCGGTCTGTGTGGTATGTGTGGGAGGTTGGATGGGAACGTGTGTGTGTGTGTGTGTGTGTGTGTGTGTGTGTGTGTGTGTGTGTGTATCCTCAGGGATGCCTGATCTCAGCGGCACCCACATCCCTCCACCACCATCTCCTGATAATTTTTCAATACCACCTTGTCATACTCATCCAGGTACAACATGGAGATGGCACTCAGTTCAGTGGGGACACAACAGGCCTTGGGAATACTAGAATTAACAGAGTTGACCAGGGTCTGCACAATGGCATGGTTGGTTGAGTTGAGGTGATCCGCCAGTGGAAAAGGACAGTCCCCATGGCAGTAGAAGGCCTGGTAGCCTGGTGGGGCCACAATCCAGTCATTCCAGCCCACGTCACTGAAGTCCACATAGAGTGAATGACGACGGCAGTTCTTATTCTTCTTCCTGGACCGCTGTGGGTGATGCTTGGGACTACGCTTGGCCCTCCGGCGGCGGGTCAAGGTATGACCCCGGCCATCATGGCCAAAAGTGACCAGGAGGGGCCGGAGCTGGGCCCAGTCTCCACTCCCTTGAGGTAACGATCGGCTAATCCTGACATGCTGGCCCTGGTGGGTCCGTGTCTGGTGGAGGTGAGTCACCTCAATGGCTAGCCCATAATTGGGCTGCTTCTCCTGGGTCCAGCGAAGGACCGCAGGGCTCACATCGAAAGTTTCCCACCGTGTCACATTGTGGTGAACTAGTCTGGTGTCCAGTAGTCGTGTGATGAGGTGTCCAGGCTCTGTTTCTGCTGGGGGCTTCATAACCTCATAAATGTTTATCCGGTGGAAGCCCCGTTCCCAGTCAGGGCCCTGGTCCACCTGCTCCCGAAATAGCCGGAGCTCTGCAGAGGAGATGGCCTCATTCTCTGGGATGCTGCTGAGGTTGAAGAGGAAGCGAAAGGCAGAGTTCTCACTGGTCCCCGGGATGTTCTCCAGATGTTCTAGGCACAGTTGAAAAGGAAAAAGAAAAGACCCATGAACTTTTCTGAGACAGAAAAGCAAAAAAAAAAAAAAAAAAAAAAAAAAAGCGGAATTGGGTGAATTCTGCTTGTATAGTGGAAGCCTAAGTGGGGGAAATAACCGTGCCTTTTCATTTGAAGGAGCAGAGAAGTGGGGCAGCTCCCAAACCAGCAAAACTTAGCTTGCATTTGTCAGACACCAAAGACAGAAAGTATCTCCCAACCTCCTTTATATGCCTAATAATTTCCATGTGTCAACGCTTTTACTCCACCACCCTCGGACTCCCCTTTTAAAACCCCCTCTTGGCTTTGTGTACAGTTTTCTTTACAAGTGACTGTAAAGAAAAAGAGGGGGCCACCCTCTCTCCCTCTCCGCTTTCGAGTATGTTACCAAACATTTCCCCAGCGATCCTGGAAACACAGAGCATGCCTTGTTGATCATGTTACAGAAGGGAAAATAAATTCCAACACAGTAATGATGCTGGAGGATTAATAACTCAGATTTACTTTGGAAAAGAAACATCCGCTAGGAAACATTCAGATCGTATTACAAGGCCCCTATTGAATAAACCTGACGCACACACAGCTGTAATATTAAATTCAGTAGGTGCTTTGAACAAAACGGGCAGAAAACCCGGCTTTGATAGAGCTAAAGCTCGCCGCTGGGGCTAGCCCACGCCTGAGTGGTGTCATTCGCTTCTCCCCAACGCCCCCCACCCCCACCCCAGCCCCGCCACGGGCTCCAGAAAAGTACCTTCAGAGGCAGCTCTGGAAATTTGGAGGTAAGCGGGCCCTGTTCCTCAGCCTCCTGGACTTGGAGCTTTGATGTAACCTGAACTCTTCTTCCCCGGGGCTTCCACAGCCCCTTCAGCTTGCCCTGCCAGCTCCCCCCGCACCCCCCTCCACCTCACCCCCAGGCCGCCAGGACCAGGAGCAGAAACTGACCTTCGTGATGGAAACTCCTCACGGTGTTGGCCCGGCTGGCTGGGCGCTCGGGGTACTCCAGCCCGGTCCCCTGGCTCTGCTCTTCCTCCTCCTCTTCCCCAGACTGCAGCCGGTAAAGATCCCTCATGTAATCCGGGATGACGACGCTCTTGCTCGGCTGCGGACGGCGGCGCAGCCCAAACATCTGGAGAAGTGTCGCCTCGAAGTCCCGCAGGAGCTCATGGCTCTGCCCTGAGCGGCGTCCTCCCGCGTGGCCCTGAATCTCGGCGACTTTTTTCTTCCCGGTCTCAGGTATCAAACTAGCATGGCTCGCGCCTCCTAGCAGGACTTGGCATAATAAAACGACCATCAGCATTCGGTTACCAGGAATCATGGTGTCTCTGGGGAGGGGGAGGGGGGGTGGAAAGTTAAAGAATAAATAAACACCGGTCAATAGCGAGAAATAGAGATGTCTCTGCATATGAATATAGGGGTAGCAAACGGACGGTCAAGACGTAAAACAGGTCCGAAAGATCAAGTTTTTGTGTTTCCTCCCTCACACCCTCCCCGCATACACACCAGCTGCAGCCATGCACGGCTCGAAAGTAAGAATCGCCCTGTAATTACTTGGTCTAACTTGTTTACACTCAAATAACCCCAAATCAGATAGCCTCCATCCTGTCCCAACTGCTATCTGAGCCATGATCTCAGCGTGGCTTCTTCAAGGATAAACAGTTAACATTGAGGGGGTAAAAGGGGGTGGGGGAGGGAGAATTAAAATGCCACCGCTCTTCTCTTCAGACCTCCAGCCTCCCCCCCTCTCTTCCTCCACCACCACCACCACCACCGCCGCCCTTCCTCCGCCCTCCAGCCCAATTTCCACAACTTCTAGCTGGTTAAGAGCAGGAGGGAGGAGGGAGAAGAGAGCAACGCCGACCGGGCTCGGACAGGGCGGCAGGGTCCAGTGACTGAGAAAGGAGTCAGGGGTCTGCCCTGGTGACTTTGTGATTTATTTCATGGTGGCCGAAACGTTGAAAATGCTCAGTTAAAAAGTCTTGCTCCCAGGGAGAGGGTGGGGGTGATTCAGAAGCGAACACAGGCTCTCTGACATGAGGCAAGGAACTGGCCTTCCCAGGCGAGTGGGACCGGACGGGGAAGGGAGTGGTTAGCCCTCGAGGGACAGCCCCGACCTGCGGACCTTTCATCTCTTGGTCCCCTCGAGCTCCCCCTTTCTTGCAACGCAGCGGATCTGAGCAGACAGTGGGAGCGCTTTAAAAGGCACCCGCACGCTTCGAGCGTCGGGCCTGCAGAGGCCAGGAAGAGAGCGGCCGCGCCGCCTGAGAGCAGAGCGTGGACACTGGAAGGGAAATCCGACGGGAGGGACGGACAGCGATCGGGGATGGAAGGACAGAGTGAAATCCCGAGAAGGGGAAAGAAGAGGTGTCTACTCACTGACAGAAAACAAGGCATATAATAACAGTCCATGATTCTTGGGAGCCAATCTTGAACAAACTTGCTGGAAAGGTTCAGAGAAGCTGCGGCAGTGCGTGGCTCGGAATGGCACTACGGAATGGCTCCTAAAATGAATATTTGAATATAATGAGACTCTGGAGCAGACAGGCTCTGTTTTTCTTCCAGCCCCTAGGAGTCACGTGGACCCCGAGGCCCCGCCCCGCTCACCGAGGAGCCCGCCCGCCCCTCCTCCACCCTCCCACCCCGGCTGGGTCCAGCCCCTGCGAGCGAGGCCAACCTCCGCGCCCGCAGCTGGAGCCCCAGCCGTCTGGGAGTTGTCCCCGCCTGCTCTGCGGAGCCCTCGGCGGGACACCCGCCGCTGGCGCGGTTCTCGGTCGTAGGCGCTGCGCGCAGGGGACCCGGAGCACGTCTCTACCTGCGGTGCTCAGTGCCATCTGGCCAGACCGGGACCCTGGTTATCTGAAGCTGGAGGATCACGGTGCATTGAAGACGCTGCGCTTTGCAGCGCCGACACAGCTTAAATGCGGCCGGGAGGGGGACCGCAGCGACAGCTTTCCAAAGACTCACGACTGAGAGTTACTTGAAAAGGAAAGCGCGTAGGGACCCTCCAAGCGCGCGCACACACACGCAAACACACTCGCATACTCCGGCACTTCCTCCACAGGGTCTCCGAGAGGCCAAATAATGCTTCTAGCGACAGGCATCCGACCCCTAGCGGATCTAGCTCCCAGCCAGAAGTCGCTGACCCCGTCGCCAACGCAGCCCGCCGCGGGGGGTGTCAGGGTGTGATCGGTGTGGGAAAGTTAGAAGGAGCGGCTTCTGAAGCACTGTCTAGTCGCACCGCCAAAGTTCCCGCACGGTGTCGGCCGACCGCAGCGAACGCTCCAGCCAAGCAGATCCTTCAGAAACCGGTCGGCGGTGCCATTCAAGGCGGAGGGGCGGACGTCTGGGCTCCTAGCTCCAGACAGATTCCAAAACAGGCGTCGCCGAAGAAAGAGCGCATCCCATTTTCAGATCTCGGAGTTCCAAAGGCTTTACAACTCCGACCCGGCGCGGAAAGGAAACCCCAGCGCGATCCCAAGAGTCTACAAAACCGGGAACAGCTTTCGGCCTGCTCGCGACCTCTGCGAACGAGTCCCTCTCCCTCCGGCTTGGCTTACTTTTTAAACCACCACCCCCAGAACCCCCCCCCCCCCCCGCCGCCGCCGCCGCCTCGCGCGCGCGCGCCACTTCCTTCCCCCACCCCTTTCCTCCTTTGCACCAGCTACAGAATCGCAGCAAAGATTCCTTCAAGAAGTTCACCAACACACAGCTCAGGCAAAGACTGACTATCCTAAGATGCCACACGCGTAGGCCTGTTCGAACCTCAGAAAGCGTAACTCTCCTGTTCAGGCAGGTCGTTGCGCGGAGTCCATCCGAGGACCCGAGTCCCAGGACTCCTGCCCCCGAGCCCGCTCCACCAGGCGGCCTCTTGGCGGAGGCCATTCCGTGTTTCTCGCTTAAGAACTCGACGTGCCTGGTTGGTTTCTATACTCTCTCCCCACAAACTCGGTTTTCGGGATGGGGGAAGCTCTTGCGGGAAACCTTTAAGAAAGGAACATAAAGGATGGAGTCATGTCCTTCCCGGTGGCCCTGGCTGCCTGGCGCCATCCCACACCGCTGGCCCGGGTGCGGAGGCCGCGGGCGCCCCTGAGCGACAGTCCGCTCTCACCACCAGCCGCACAGCTTTTTGAGCCGATTTCGCCCTCCCCGACCAGCGTTGCGGCTGGGACGAACTGAGAAAGGGCTGGAGGGAGCAAAGAGCTTATTGTTGATTTGTTTATTTGGTTCTTTCTTTTTTTTTTTTAATGAAGAAAGGAGATAGAGATGTACTGGTGACTGGCGCACGCGGAGCAAGGGGAGAGTGGAAGGGGCGGACGCTGGGAATCCCGGGACAACCCTCTGTCCTTGGGAGTCTCTGGCGGTGTCGGGAGCGCTCCCGACGTTAAAACCAAGAAAACAGGTGAGGAATTGTTTCAATTTCAAGTTCACAAGGATTTCTCTCTAATCATGCTTTCCTCCTCTGATTTTTTTAATTAAAAAATATAAACCAAAGAAAAATTTCATCTCCTGGGCTTGTTCTTGATGGGAGATGGTGCAGCTCGTGGTAGGCAATTAGACTTCACTTTCTTCCCAGAATCTTCTCCAAAATTTAATTGATAGCCTCAGTTTACTGAATATGTCCCTATTGGTGAGTCAACTTTTCACAAAACCTTCAGCTCATAAACCCAGATACTCGAAAACCATCAATCAAAGCCGTGGCGGGAAACGTTCCGAGTCTCGGGGGTCCAACTCCGCCGAGTGTTTGTAGGGACCCGAAATTCCGGACTCTTTGGGTTGGTTCAGGACATCAGGAGCCAGGAAGCTCCTCATTAGCCCTGCCGGTTCCTCCTCATCAGACACAACATGGTAGAAGACCGGCACAGGTAGCCTTTTGGCATCCCGGTCGTGGTCGTAGAACATTACATACCCCCATCTCCAGTGTGTGTGTGTGTTAGAAAGAGACAGACAGAGAGAGACAGAAGGCAGGATGCATGGGTGCCCACGACTAAGAAAATAGCTCGTGGAGGTGGGTTAGAGTTCTGTAGCTGCAGTTCGTCAGCTCCCGGGGGCGCCCCTCGCTGGGGACCAGGTTAGGTGACACTCCCCTCGACGAAGCCCCTCCATCCCAGGTCGCACTTTAGAGCTAACCAGGACTACAGTCTCTGGCAGAACCGGCGTCGCAGTCCCTCACTCAGTCCCCTACTCGTGGTGAAACAGACCTGATTCCCTCCTCTCCCAAGGGGATCGAAACCACCAGGCCAGCGTCAAATCTTCATCCCAAACCCACAGTCCTTCTCAATGACCTCCTACCAAAGCCTTGTCTCTTTCCCGCCTCTCCTGGCCCGCACCTTCCCAAAATGAGTTGGATAACCTCAGCAACATCTATGGAGGCGCTTTTCAGCCCCATCATGCCCATCTCCAACACCACTGTTGGAGAAGGGAGGAGAAACAGGCCACCTTTTGCCTCGGTTACAGCCTGAACCCCACCACCGGCTTCTCCCACTACTGATGCACCTCGAACCCCTCGCCAGACTGTCCAACTTACCATACGTTCCTGCAGAAGCGGTCTCTCCTGCAGCTGCTCCTGGGGACCTCTAGACAGCTGCAGTGAACCTGGGCGAGGGCCAGAGACCGGGTCGCTGCAGACTCCAGACGGTTCGGACGCGAATCCCATCAGGGACGTAGACCAGATACACAGGCTGGGTAGCAGCGCCGTCTCTTTGGCTAGGGTCCCTCGGCTCCGATCCCGAACTCACCTAGCTTCCGGGCCAGGCCTCGCGCTCCTATACCTTCCCACCCTCCAGCACCACCCTCTCACATCTAGTCCTTCCCTTCTCTCTCCCTCCCTCTCTTTCTTCCCTTCCTCCTCAGTCTTCCCCAGTGGCCCCTCCCTTCTACCCTCCTCCCTTAATCGCCTCCCCTTCTGGAGATGGGAGCCCCGCCCACATCCTCCCATCCAGCCACGGGGCCTCGCCTCGCCTGGCAGGCCCGGGTCAGGAAGCCTACACAGCGCCCCAGCCCTCGGTTGCCACATTGGCTGGGACACCAATGCCTCCAGCTCGGGAAGCGGCCGGGGCTCACCTGGGGACCGTGTGCAAGAGGTACTAGAAAGCATGCACCAACTAGTCTCCGTGCCTTCCAAAAATACCCATGGGAGTCTGGGCTTCCCTGAGTTTAGAGTAACTGCTGCCCAAACTGATGATTAAAACACTGAGTAATCACCATTTACCCCGAGTAATTAGAGATAATGAAACACCTCTAAAATCAGGTTATGGAGAAGAGCGCTATGGGATTGGTTTAAAGGGTGGCCTTCCGTAAACTGTTAAAGGATTCCCAAACGTTGAGAAACAGGCTGTGAACAGGGCAGTGTGCTCAAAGGAGATACCTCTTCAACTAGTAGGTGGTGACTTTCCTCCAGAAACGTTTCTTAAGGTGCTTCTTGTGGAAACCCTCGGTGCAGACACTCAGAAACACAGCCCCCTTAAACTGGGTGCCTACCGTGCGTTCCCGGTGTGACTTGCAGGCCTTTGGCAGGCACACAGGTCTAGGCCATGTTTGACAATTAAAAGTGTTTATAACTCTGAAGCCCTGCCACACAGTTATTTTTGTTTATTTGATTGTTTGAAGCCTTCCAGGAAGGTATCACAGCTAAGCAGCTGCCTTTTAGGCCACGTTGAGAGAAGAAAAAGTGCCCTTTGGTCTGTTTTTAAAAGAAGGGAGATGAGGAATTGATTCTTTTATAATAATAACAATAAGAACAAGTGTTGGTAATCGTACTAGCTGGGAGGTGGAATGTGGCGGCTTTGGACCTTCCCAAACAGGAACTAATTTCACACCCTACCTCTGATGGAGCTGTGAGGGAGCTATCAGCTTCATCTCTGTTTTACAAACAAGGATGGGGAAGGACAGCCAGGTAAAGAGCACTTGCCCCAAGGTCTGGAGGAAATCACAGCCTCTGCTCTGGAGTTTTCAGCTCAGGCTGCAGGGTAAGAAGGGTGAGGCCAGCAGCCCTGAGCTCCAGGTAGGTCCCAAAGGGCTGGAAGATGGCAATTTCCTGTTCTTGGTTTCCGTTCTCTAAGATGGGTGTTATATTCTTTTGTCACAAGATCTTGACCTAGTTCAGCTCATCTGACCTTTGCACTTACACACCTTCAGAATTTAGAAAACAGGACCAAGGTCTGTATTCTATGGACTAGAGACAAAGGGTGGGAAGGAATGCCGGGTCTCCGACAATTGTTAGAGCGGAACAACACCTCGACCCTCCCTGGCCTGCAGCAAACTTGTATGCTCCTGGTCAAGTCCTTTCATTCCAAACTGGTACCAACTTTCTCATCCACAGAACGAAAGGATCAGGTCAGATCATCTCCATGATCCTTTCTGTTAGAAGACAATGTCATTATTTTATTGTAATTTTAGTGAACATCTACCTTCTTTCATTTGAAATCATTTCTAAGTATACCTTCTCTTATAACCCCTGATTAATCAAGGTAGAACAATAACACCAGCCAGAAAAGATAACTGAAAACATACCCACAGCTTCTAACACAGACAAAATTACAATTAATTATTTAAAATAACAACAGAAAATTAAAACGCCATTACATAGTTACTAATGCCTCTCCTGGGGCATCAGGCTCTGGGCTCTCATAGCAGGTTGAGGGACTGATTCAGTGCTCACGGAGGCCCCTACATCAATCACTGTTGCTTTGGTGGTTAACACAATGTGTACCTTAATATTTAAACTCACAAACAGCAGTGATTCGCTGTCCTCAGGGTCAGGACTTTAGATTTAATGAAGTGTGTGTGTGTTTCTGCCAAATGTTGTTTGAATGACAGCTATTATCTCATTTTGCTGAAACTCAGACAACGAAGTGGCCCTGGGCCCACCCATGATTCTGTGAAAGCCAGTCTGGGAGTTTCTAATTAAGCCTCTGGACAAACCTTGTTTAGAAATTAATATGGGTCTCTAGGTATGTGATGGGGAAACTCAGCTGTAATCTCTTGGGGCAGCTGTACTTCTTTTCACCCATTTTAGATCATTTAAACTACCCATTAGCTGCCAGGTATGGTGGTGCACGCCTTTAGTCCCATCACTCAGGAAGCAGAGGCAGGCAGAGCTCTGGGAGTTCAAGGCCAGCCTGGTCTACCTAGTAAGTTCCAGGACAGCCAGGGCTACACAGAGAAACCCTGTCTCAAAACAAAGACACAAACAACCTACCTGTCAGCATCTTCAATGACCCAATCCTCCTTGTCTTTTCCTTTTTTTCTCACCTCTCAATTATGCCAAGCAACAAATTACTTTTGTTTGGGGGTTTTGTTTGTTTTTTTTTTTTCTGGTTTAGTTTGGTTTGGTTTGGTTGTTTTTGAAGCAAGGGTCTCACTGGGTAGCCCAGGCTACACTGAATTAATGATCTTCTCTGGACTCAGCTAGAATCACAGGTATACACCACCAAGCCGGGCCAAAGATACTCCTGTTTTAAAAGTTATTACTTATAGTTTCAGAGCTGATAAGTACCATTAACAAATAGATACAAAGACCTTCTTGAACAGATAAGGGATGTTTTTAGTTGAAGCTTTATAAGCAATTATAGTAATGTTCAGAACACACCAAATAGGTCTGTATCAGCAAAGAAATTTCCTTTTTGTTGTTGTTTGTTTTTGGCTTTTTGAGACAGGGTGTCTCTGTGTAGCTCTGGCTGTCCTAGAACTTGATCTGTAGACCAAGCTGGCCTCAGATTTACAGAGATCTGCCTGCCTCTGCCTCCCAAGTGCTGGGATTAAAGGAATGTACCACCATGCCCAACTCAGTAAAAATATTTCTAATGCTGCAAACACAGTACCTTGATTCTAGGTCCCAAATTAAGAATGGCATGGGTCTTCAAACCTTGTCATTTGATGTCTATTGAAACTATAAGTGAATTCTTTAAAGGAATCTCCAGCACCGTTGCTGACTTTTGTGAGCAATAAGATAGACCAATTTGGGGGTGAGAGAAGGGAGGACAGGGGAATCTGTGGTTGATATGTAAAATGAATAGAAAAATCTCTTAATAAAAATAAATAAAAAGATAGACCAATTCAAAGTGAAATTAGAAGACAGCTTTGAGATAACCTAGACTGAGCCAGGCGTGGTGACAAGCCTTTAATCTCAGCACTTGGGAGGCAGAAGGAGGCAGATCTCTGTGAATTCAAGTCCAGTCTGCTCTACAGAGTGAGTTTCAGGACAGCCAGGACTATTACACAGAGAAAACCTATCTTGAAACCCTCCCCTACACACACACACACACACACACACACACACACACACACACACACACACACACACCAAACAAACAAACAAACAAACAAACAAACCTAGACCATTTTCTTGCATGGATGTTACCATATTTTCTCATTTGATCTAGCCTTCACAAAAACCCACATCAAATCCCTCTTCTACAGATGAGAATCTAAAATTTATCAGATTGTATAAATCCTCCAAGGTCGCAGAGCTTATAGGTGATGGACCCCAAATCCAGACCAGGTCACTTGGCCTCTTCCTCCACAAGCCTTGCACAGGACCTGCAGGAATGTGAATGCCTGTGGTCACAGCTTCGGCTGAACAAGACTTGTCCCAGCAGGTGCACCCAACCTTCAGCCTGTGGGCTGCGCACATCTGGGGTGACCATGAGCGCAACCAAACAAAAGATCATAACTTGCTTTAAGACATTATAGGATTTTTTTTTCTCTTGCATTTTCCCCCCTTTCTTCTACTTTGATTGTGTGATTCTCGAACAGGAACACTGAAGGTGACATTATGTCAGGTCTGCAGGGTTTCCCCAGGCCAAAGCATCAGTTGCTGCCTTGTCCTATAACCAGACCTGCAGGGTCCCCCTGACTCAGCTTCCCTAGTGCTGGGACTGTAAGCATAAGCCAAGCCGCCTTGCCTGGCTCGAAAGTTCTTCGATGAGAAAACAAAACAAATTCTGAGAAAGCTGGATTCTTCCTCACATACAGCCCATATACAAGACTGTAGCCTTCCCTGAAAACATGCTGTCGTTTTGAGAAAGAACTCAGAGTTTTCTTGTAAGAATATATAGATTAGCAGGTTCCTTGCAAGTTTCTCGGGACCCAGGATTCATGGCAGTTAAACCACGGTCAGATCACTTATTCTCCAGTGCCTTGGTTTCCTCCTTCATAGTCTGAGAATGATTTTTGTTTCGTAGTGGTCTTATAAGCATTAAGTGAATTCATAAAATAAAATGGCAGGCACAACATGGTTCAATAAACATTAGCTAACATTATTCCTTATGATGGTACTGATTAACTGAACAAAGTAGAACTCACAGAGACACTTTGGCATGGAGATTTATTTAAAGTTTCAAAAACGTATTGAAGTTTACTGAAGGATATATGCACGTATGCAAATATCACCATGAGACCCATTAGTTTGTACAATTAATACGACAACAGTTATAATTAAAAAGAAGCTGTAGAGAAGGTTTTGAAGAAAGGGATCATATCTCGCATATACTTTGTTCTCTCTGGTGCTGCAGACATCTTGGGTATTTACTGAATAAAAGCTGTTGTTTGCATGAATAGCATTCACCAAGCTACTACTTATTATGGTATGTCTATGTAGATTTGATCCATGAACATATCTCTGCCAAGATAATTCATAACTGTCGGTCATACCTACCAAGAAGAAAGTGATAGACCCACTGATGTCCAAAATATCCACTTCTGATTTTCCTGTTTTTTAAGACCCTCACTTAAGAAATGTCTCTCTCTCTTTTAAACCATAGATTTCCCCCCCCCCATTTCCTGGTCTGAAAAATATACATTTAAGTGCTGGGAATTAAATCCAGGTTCTTGCACATGCTAGGTGAGCACTCTACCACTAAACTACATCCCTGGCCTGAAGAAGTATTTCAACTCAGTTGTACATGGTTTTTCTTCTCTCAACATTTAAAGTCGCTATCAATCCTTGATTTACTTCAGTCGTTAATTAGGGCTGGGCATATAACTCAGGGGACTTGTCTGGCATCTTCTAAGTTCTGGGTTTGATCCCTAACACCATAAGAAAGAAAAGAAAATACAATCGTATTTCAGTGTTTTAAAGTACAGTTGTCTTCCTAGGTTCTGGAATATGATTCTCAAAACAAAACAAAACTTGGTTTTGGGGATTTAGCTCAGTGGTAGAGCACTTGCCTAGCAAGCACAAGGCCCTGGGTTCGGTCCTGAGCTCCGGGAGAAAGAAAATCTTTAAAACAAAGCCAAGTGGTGGTGGCACACACTTTTAGTCCCAGCACTAGGAAGGCAGAAGCAGGTGAATCTTTGAGTTCAAGGTCCAACCTGGTCTACAGAGTGAGTTCCAGGACAGCCAGGGCTACCCAGAGAAATTCTGTCTCCAAAAACAACAATAACAAAAAAAGACAACAAATTCTAATTTGAGCCCCAGTGATTTCAGACATAAGACACTACGCTAACATGTAATGCATTGATGCCAGACAGGGCACAGATTTGGGAATTCTTTATTTTCCAAAACAGGTCTCACCTTATGAAGGATTCTGAGGCTGCTTTTCAAACAGGGTTGTTTGTATCTACCTAATTCTATAGCAGATACACTGTTGAGAAAGAAATTCTTGTCATCCAGTGTATGAAAATGTTTAAAACCCTGGAATGTGTTTGTTCTCAGCCCACACATCTTTCTCACTCTCCTTCTCTCCTTGTTGTACATGAACAGTGTGACCTGGACAAGAATGTAGTATCACTAGAGAATAAGTTTTAGAAGCCGGACACGCCCAATCCTATGCTGATGCCTGACTACGAGTGAACTATTGTGGTTTCTCAATTACATGTCAACTGGGTCAAACTAACTAACATTCTCCCCTCAATTTATACTAAAAGCTGTCTAGTCTTTCCCAAGGAAAACTTTGTCCAAACGGATATGTGATCCAAGAATGTTTTTAACATGTAAATAAAACTTGGATATTTTCACTCCATGGGGCAAGTGTTTTACTGGGGGGGGGGGGCTTTCGATGGAATCCTGTTCAAGGATAATTGCACATTGTTTGTATTTCCTTCAGGGCTTATGCGCAGCAATAGCAACTCAAAAGTATTTGTTGATGTTGCCTTTGTGACAGCTGTCAGACTGAATATCTGAGATCTGCAAAATTCTCTTCTCATTTTCTCGTACTTTTTATTTCATTAAAACATAGTTCTATCCTTTTCTTCTAGATTTTTGTTGGTGGTTTGGTTGGGTTGGGTTGGTTTGGTTTGGCTTTTTTTTTAAGGCAAAATCTTCTATAGCCCATGCTGCCATGGGAGGCTGGCCTCGAACTCCTGACCCTGCTGTCTTCACTTTCAAGTGCTGGAATAACAGGTAAGTGTCACTGTGCCACATTTATGAGGTGCTGGAGACAGAACCCAGGGTTTAGTTCAAGTGAAGCAAACACTCTACCAACTGAATACATCTTCAGCCCTTGCAATGACCTTTTCTCAAAAGTACCTTTGACCATCTTTTGAAACACGCCAGCAAAGGACAGTCGGTACCACAAAATCAGTCATTGGTCGTACAGGCCCAAGCTAGCGGGAGCCTCATCCTGTGGCTGTAACATCTGAGAAACCCACCTAAGCTACATTCCCAAGGCTTCAGGGATCTAGTCTGAGGTCTCTCTGTGGAAGAAAGTTGGTTACACCACCCCACACCTGGCTTCCGGGCCTTAGACCATTTCATGGTGGATGGCCTATGGCCCAGCTGCGTCCCTCATTCTTTCCTCAAGTTTAGGAGGCTGGGGTGCCAGCTGGGCCGGGAAAAAGCTGGTGCAGGAATCAGCCCAGGCTTGGCTCTTTCCCTCCGTGGCTTCTCTTGGCGCAAAGATCTAACTGCGTTGCGACATGTCTGGAAGCGAATGTCAGGGTTTGTATGTCCTAAGACGGGCATGCACAAAGCCCAAAGGGCAGGTAACAGCTGAAGAGGTGGAAGTGGAAGCCCTGGGTTCAGGGAACAACTTAGAGAGGAGGATAGTAACAAAGAAAACGGGGCTGTGAAGAAGTCATTCTCTTGATTCTTTTCCAAAGCCAGACTTTCTGTGACCTCCCCCGGGAAAGGTTGTGATCTGAAGAAAGACACTAACCATCTCCACCGGGACAAGTTCTTTCAGGGTTTCTCAGCCCCTGGGAATATGTAGACAATACCTTTACAAGGTAAACCCTAGTCACATCTCTCACCTTCCAGTGCCTCGGTTTCCTTAAGTGCGTATAACAGGAGATTAACTTTTATTTCATAGCGTTCTGAAAGTAATTGAAAGAAAGTGATGCTAGAGCCTGGGTTACCAAGAAAGAAACGCGAGGGACGAATGGAGACAGGAGCCTGGGCTACCAGGAAAGAAACGTGAGGGACGAATGGAGACAGGCAAAGAGCCCTTCTCTGGGGGAGCAGTCCAAATGCCCCAGCGCTCACCCTCCAGATGGAGCAGGCTGCCAGAAATGTCTACATTCCTTCTCAGATGGCAGGTGAACTAGCATGTCCTGGACATCACCGGGCACATCAGGTCCAGAGCCTCCCCAGCCCCGCCTGGGCTAATTGACCTGGCTATTTTTTCCATTCTTTATCTCCATGGCCTCCCCTCATCAGACTTCCAGATGAACTTCAATAACATAAAGAAACCAACCCGTCTGAACACCAGACGCCAGGAGCGCCACAGGAGATCAGGGGCACTTGCCTTGCGCCTGTTTCCGGACACTCTGGAAGCTGCCGCTCCCACTCCTTGAACACTGCTTCTGGGTCTCTACCAAGACACTCCAGTGAGCTGCATTTCCGCACAGGGTGTGGTGAGTGGGTGCCGGGTCACCCCCACGGCTCCGCACCACCCGCTGGGGCGCAAATCAATTCTCTGACACCTCCAGCAAGCGGCCCTAGCGACCGACCGTGGCACGCCCGCCGCCTCTCTGCCCTTGTTATTTTTAGCTCTGCGGCTGCACCCTCCTCCTACCTGCAAGAGCTCGCCCCGCTCTCAGACTCGTTTTGCAGGATTTGTGCCCCAGGAGGCTAACCTGACCCACACTTGAATAAACTGCAAGCTGCGGGGCGATACGCTGAACCACCCGCACTGAACCTGCATCCACCGCAAAGAAGAGGCTACCTACACACTGGGCGTTCCCACCTCCTTGAAGCCGGCCGTCACCTGGAAACCTAGACTGGTCTCCCAGAGTCGTAAATAAATAAAGTGGAAAGAAAGACCTAAGGTGAAACTTTTCTGGCCTAGACGGAGCTGCTCCTGGACCGATTTTGCCCCCTGCAGGGGACGATCTCCTAGGAGGTTGGGCTACAGGTACACCGGCTGGGATGAGTTACCTGCCCTCCACTGCTGATTCCACCTTGTGATGTGGTGAGCAGGAGTATGGTTTTTCCCAGCCAAGAAAAAGGTGTCCCTCCTTCTGCTTCGGAGAACTCTCCATTTACCAAGCCCAGCAGCGGCCCCTACCTTGAGGCCTTCCTAGAAAGTGAGATTTGTAAGGCCTGGAGGAATTGATGGAGGAACCTGACATGAAAGAAGAGATGTGGAGGAGAGAGGTTGAGAAGCCTCTTCCAACAGCCTCTGGCTAGTCCTTAGGGACCCGAGCCTTCCTTTGAGCTAGTTAATGAAGCCTAACAAGGCAGCACCTTCATTCTGCATAAAAGAAGCTAGGTGATTTCAGTCTGAACACCTGAGTTTTGTACTTTCTTTTTTCCTGCATATGAGGGTGTCAACCAGAGTGACAAGCAAGCAGCGCTTCAATGCCGCGATGAGCCTTGAGTTCATCCTCCCTCAGCTCTCACTAGTTTTACAGGGACCAGTTGGACAATCTCCACTGTCTCCAGTTTAGGAGGTTGTGACAGTCTGCATGGCTGAAGGGCTAGTCTGCCTTATTTTATTTTACCTCGGTTTGTTGTTGTTGTTGTTTTGTTTTTAAGACAGGGTTTCTCTACAAAGGCCTGGCTGTCCTGAACTCACTATGTAGACCAGGCTGGCCTTGAACTCATAGAAATCCACCTGCCCCTCCGGGCATAAAAGGGATACGTCACCACACCCTGGTCCTGAAGGATTAGTCTTAAGAAGAAATAATAATGGATGTTGGCTTTCTTGGTTGCATTTTAATTAAATGTCAGTCTCTTTACATTAGAGATTCTTGAGTCTGGTTGGGATGTGTTCGGTTGATACACTGATTCCCCCAGCCTTGTATAAAGCCAGGCATGGTAGAATATGCTGGTAATCCCAGAAGTGACTTTGAGCCCATCCTGTCACCCCATAAAATAATAATAATTTATTAATAATTATTATATATTTATTATTATCCTGCTATGTTGTCTAATTAATAGTCCAGATGCATTTTAGGGAGAATCTGTAACAACATTCACAGTGATACATATAATTTTTATTGCAAGTATAAAAGTGTGTAAAATCCTTTCACAAGTGAATTGGGAACAAGGAAAGGCAAGATCAACAAAACAACCACCACCACACACTCTACTCTGGACTATATTCCAAGTGCTCTTTCCTATTGGGCCCGCCTCTAGGGTGCACACAGAGCTTTGATTCAGCGGCACATGGCTTCACCACTCAGCAGCACAATGTCTTTCACCCATGAGGAGACAACAGGGTTAATCAACACCAGCAGAAGAAAGGACCCCAGGGTCCCTCAGCTCCAATCCCATGTTAACCGGGTCAGCCACGAATCACCCACCTACACTGCCAGCAGACGCTAGAGTGTATGTGTAACCAATTTACAGATCACAAAATATATGGCTAGTGGCACTTATGAAAAGAAATGCTGATGGGTTTCCACAAGCCAGTTATAATTAAATGAACAATTATGGAAATAATTATAGCTGTATGAGTATTTGCATGTTTTCTCCAACCATATACTTACAAGGAAAAAATCAACATACTTTGGATCCCTGACAATTATCAGGCATTTTCGTGTTTCATTATCTCACTTAATCCCTGAAATAACGTATGGCTTTATATTTAATGCCGAGGTTACCACCACCACCCTCCACTGCCACTCCCAGCACACACCTTTTTAATTTTTGAGGAAAGAAACACAGAGAGATTCAAATGTCTAAGACCACCCAGCTGATGAACACCAGGTTTTAATTTCAGATAAAGTCTCTTCTTTGAAGAGAGGATATTAGGAAAGGAGGGGATTTTGTTCAGATTGGGGTAGATTTGATTCCCTGTGTTTTGTACAAAGTATGGGAGTTTAGAACAGAGCGCCTGCCTTGGGATGTCCACTCGTCCCATAATTCTTCACCACGAAGTTCTTTTTACCCCCACTCTCTTCATTTTCTCTGTGGTTCAGGTCACTAGCACCTTAACTCAAATTTATACACATAGTTCCTTATTGGAACTTTAACATCTAACTACACGGATGAGGTCCTTCAAAAACCGATTTCTGACCCCTGTCCTCCACTCCGGCAAACCCTTCCAGGAACCCTTTGTAGCAGTGGCCACCATCTCCAGCCACTATTGGACATTCAAACTGAGACCTCTCCACATAGTTAGCCATTGCACTCACAGTTAACAAGAAGACGATCCCTTTTGGTCTACAGCAGTGGTTCTCAACCTTCCTGATGTTGCATCCTTTAATACAGTTCCCCATGTTGTTGTGACCCCCAACCATAAAATTATTTTCGTTGCTACTTCATAACTGTAATTTTGCTACTGTTATGAATCATAATATAAATATTTTTTGGTAAACAGAGGTTTGGTGGCAGGGT
The DNA here is from genome assembly GCF_007827085.1 of Peromyscus californicus insignis. Lineage (NCBI taxonomy): Eukaryota > Metazoa > Chordata > Mammalia > Rodentia > Cricetidae > Peromyscus > Peromyscus californicus. The sequence continues at coordinate 76,850,925 of NW_026294413.1, read as the reverse complement.
CGTGACCCACATGTTGAGAACCACTAGTCTAAATCATCAAATTGCTGAGTGAAGGAAAACAAATCAGGTGCCTTTTGCTGTTCTCTGAATCTGGGGCGTGCTGAAGGAACCAATGAAGCTCTATTTTCTTTTAAATCTCTCCTGGGACTTCAGTGTTGAAATGTGGACTGCTCTCCAGTTTTATCTCTCCAGTAAATACACAATAGCAAACCCAGAACGCCAGAGTTTGTGGACACTCTGGAAAGAAAGCATGCCTTCTTTCTTGACCTTAAATTATGTCTGGAGAACGAGCATCACAGAAAATGAGCTGCTGGAGGTCAAGGTAAGAAGCAAAACAAACAGCAAAAACAAAAAATGTGGAGCGTAGTATGAGCTTTCCTCAAATCCAGGAGTACTGTGTTTCCTCATCACAGTTTGGAACTTACACATGGAGAGACTGTTGAAGTGAGTTTTAAAAGGACAGTCATGAGTATGTTTGATTTTTGGGAAAAACACACTTCAAGTCAGGCATCTTAGGTTTGGGGCTTAGCTGAAACCAGGTCACACTAGCAATGTCTGTGTCTGTTTTGTGTTGCTAAACAAGAATACCCATACACTGGGTATGTGATAAACCACAGGTCCATTTGACTCTTCTGGTGAATCCAAGATGGAGGGGCCATGTCTGGCACTGTAGCATCAAAGGAGGCCTCAAGTGGAGAACACTTGAGAGAGGAAAGGTGACTGACCTTATCATTTATGAGGACGCCACTACTCCTTCTGTGATGACATTCACTCCCTCATGAGCACACAGGCCTTCTGACCTAATCACCTCCCAACACGGCTCTCCTGGGAATCACACTTCCCATACTTGACCTTCAGGGTACATGCCAGCCATAGCTTTGCTAGATGATTGGGCATGATTTTGGAGACTTCCATCTCTTTCTGGGTTCCATGAGCTCTATGAGTCCAGAACTTCAAGTGTTGGTAAACATTTTCTAGAAAGGACCAGGCACTGAATGCTTAGGCCAATGATTTTCAACCTTCCTAACGCTGCGACCCTTTAATACAGTTCCCCACGTTTCGTGACCCCCAACCACAAAAATGATTTTCGCTGCTACTTCATAACTGTAATTTTGCTATTGTTATGAATTGCAATATAAATGCCTATGTTTTCTGATGGTCTCGGGTGACCCCTATGAAAGGGTTATTCAACCCTGCAGGGGTCGCGACCCACGGGTTGAGAACTGCTGGTTTAGGCTCTGAGAGGCGCATGCCACTCTCTCCATTATTTCTTCCCCTTCTTTCCTTCCTCTTTTCCTTCTTCTACAACTGCCTTCAGCTCTATAGACAGGCCATTTGGGTTAGTTTTCCAAGGTGACCATAACAAACTACCACAAACGGATGGCTTAAACAACAAAATACATTGTGTCTATTTGGAAGCTATGAGTCTGAGAACCAGGTAGGTGTCCACAGCAGTGACTATGAAAGTGTGTACTCGCTACTGGTTTACTGGCCATCTTTGGCACAACATTTTTAATATATCATCCAAGTTCATAAGCTGAGACAAGAGAGTCTCATTGTGTACTCTGGACTGGACTCAAACTCACTGCAGTCTTCCTGCCTCAGTTTCCCAAATAACTGGGATTTTGGGTGTGAACCACAAATCCTGGCTTCCCACTATTCTTAAATGCATCTTTGGCCCTCCACTGTTCTTAAATGCATCTTTGGCCCTTCTCCTCTTCAGAGACAGGGGTGGGTCTATGTTCTTCTTTTTGAATCTGGGAACATCACTTTTCCATCGCCACCATACCAAATGACCAACATGTCTTGAAATGATACAGATCTCTTACAGTTTTGAAGGTCAAAATTTCGAAATAGGTCTTCATAGGACAAAATCACGATGTTGACAGAGCTGTGTTCCTTCTAGACTCTCCAAGGAGTGTCTGCTTCTTTGCTTTTTCCAACTTTGAGAGGCTGCCTGCACCCCTCGGCTCATGGTCAGCACCACCTAGGCTCGGTTTCACCATCTCCTTTTCCGGTTCTGACCCCTTTGGGTGCTTGCTGTAAGGACTGTTGGGATTACATGGTGTCTCCCTAGATAACCCGGGATAACCTCTTTATGGCTTTGTCCTAAACTCAGTCATATCCATGAAATCCCTTCTCCCAGTGAGATACCATGTTCACAGGTTCGGGGATGAAGACATGGACTTTGCAGGGGACCATTTGTTCTGCCTGACCTTCAGAGAAAGCATCTGACTACGGAAGAGTTGGTGGTATACAATAGCCAAGGCTAGCTCATGAATGTGCTTGCTTCCAACTGATTATCTTAGCTCACTTGCTTTTAGAGCCCCGTGGCCTGTCCATGCTATCAGGAGTCCCAAGACAACCCAAGAACAAAGTCTCCCTTGAGAGGCCATGTGTCCATAAGATCTGGTCAGCAGCCAAGTGACCTGAGCAGATAACATCACTCATTTGAGTGCACATAGCTGTCACGTCCTCCCAGCTTTCGAGTCTGGGATGCCCTAGACACTGCAAAAGAAGTAGAATTGCCTTTACTGTGCTGGGTTCAAAGCTTGGGTAACAAATAAGGCATAGTAGAATAGCCCAACCAGGTCCCCAAAGACCCAGGTTAAAGGCTCGGCCCCCAGTCTGCGGCTCTACAAAAAGGATTTTTTAGGGCTTGGGATCTGGTGGGAGAAAGGCCATTGAGGAAGTCCTCTTTCGATGACTGTGGAGATGGCCCTTCCTGTTCTTTTCTGCTTGCTCTCACAGTGCAATGAGGTGAGCCGCTGTGTCCTGCCACACGGTCCTTTTCATAACGCTCTGTGTTGTCACAGGCACCAAAACAACAGACCCAACCAACCATGGTCTAAAACCACTGAACCTACGTGGCGAAATAAACCTTTCAAGTTGATCTCATGAGGTGTTTTGTCACAGTGGCAGAACACTAACACACTCGAAGACACTGAATTTTCCACCATTTATCTCCATGAGTATCTCTGCTACCCAGTCTCATTTCTCATGGCCAGCATGTTTTCATGTAAGTTAGCACCCTTTGCTCACCACAGTGAGTCATGGAGGACGTGATGGCTAATCTTGGCTGTCAATTTGACTGATTGGAATCTCCTAAGAGATATGCCACTGGGTTTTTCGGCAAAGGATTTTCTTGATGGGGTTACATGAAATGGAAGACTTCCCTTGAATGTGAGCAGCGTCTTTAAGGAGGGCGGAGGCAGAGGCTTTTTGCTTGCTTGCCTCCACAATGCTTTCTTAGCTTCCGCCCTCCTTTGCCTGTTCAGCCTCTCCAGCCATTTTTTGATTGGCTGCAATATTATGCAATCTAATGAACCCTCCCTTTGTCCTGTATTCATTTCTATCCATTATAGAGAGACCTGATGGAATTAACAGTGCCATCCAGTGCCTCAGAATGGGGATATTCCTCCCTGATGTGCTAGGGCCAGGTAAAAAGCTTCCTTCTTAGAAGAGATCACTTCCCCCCATTGTCTGGTGAGCTTCAGGGCACTGGCATTTTCGTGTGGACTTGAGAGATCTGCATACCTAAGAATTCGCTACCATAAGGGCCCTTGGTTTCATTTCTGGGGTGGGTTGCTGTGGCCAAGGGCTAGAAAATTTCTTTCTACATAATTATAAAGAAGGGCTTCCCTCCTGTGTTTAAAAATCTAAGATGGAAGCCAGGGGAGCTTTCCATTTCACTAGTGTCCATGACTCTCCCAACAATCGGCCCCCGTAGATCTGATTTCCAGGAATGGTTGTCGTAAGTTACCAGAGGATGAGTGAATAATTTCTAATTTTTCTTCAAGTCTCGTAGGCAGAAGTGCAATGTACTAGCTCTGTTGGGAGCTAGAAGAGTTATACGGAGCAACAGCCATGAAAAGTTTAATGAGAAGAAATCAAAAACTTTACTTTTGTAGGTTTTAGATGACACATTTATAAAAATAGATATATCAATGTTCTGAATTCTGAATTTTATTAAATATTATTTTTCCAGATTATAATACTAATGCTATTTCTTTCTTTTTTTCCAATTTATAAAACACATGAAAGGCCCAAAGAGCACTCTCGTAAGCCTTTCCCCTAGAGAGAACCACTGCTTGCAAAAATGATGTTGGTCGCTTCATTTGCAACCATGCACACCAAAAATGTAAAAGGCGGCTGGAAAGACGGCTCAGCGGTTAAGAACACCCGTTGTTATTGCAGAGGACCCGGGTTTGGTTCCCAGCATCCGCATGGCGGCTCACAATTGTCCACAGCTCCCATTCTGGGGTATCCAGTACCTTTTTACGACCCTAAGGGTACGAGGAATGCACATGGTGTGCAGACATACATATATACACATACATACATGCACAGACACTCATACATATAAAATAAATGAACCTAAAACACTTTTAGCTAGAACAATCCAGACTTTTTTAAAAAACTAGCTTTTTAAAACTGAACAGTGGTGGTGTACGCCTCCAGTCCCAGCACTCAGGAGGCAGAGGCAGGTGGATCTCTGAGTTCGAAGCCAGCCTGGTCTACAGAGAGTTCCAGAGCTACCCAGAGAAAACAAACATATGAGCAAAGTCATTGCCATCTTTTAATATACACATAGAGAGAAGAAGTCAGGCGATGAAACAAGCCTCGATATGATACCAGGTGCTGACAGAACTGAAGCTTTCCGGTATTTAAGAAAAATGGACAGAATTACAAAAGTTTGCGAGCCATCTCCTCCCGGGTTTGGTTTGCATGCTTACTGCCAAATCTAATTTAATGGAACAAACAGCTTCCCAGCCTCCCAAAAGCTGTGTTTGGCTGTGCTGTGACTGCACCACGAGCTGCGGGAAGCCGGCAGTGTTTCCACCGTCTACTGCTTCATAGGAACTGATCCTCCAACAGACTGGGTTAAAATGACAATAAAATAATAAAACAGCCACCTCTCACGGGTCCGCAGAGTGACTGGGTATTGTGATCAGATGTTGGCAGGGGTGACAGACATCGGAATGCTCACCTGGATTGAACGTCCTTCTTCTTTGTGTGTTTGGTAGCCTTGGATAGCTGGATTACCAGAATTGGCCAACTTTGGTACCAACTTTCTCAACTTTGGTAGCTTGGAATTCCCCACAACCTGGTAGCAGCAAAGCAGCAAATTTGGTACAGGAGCTGGCACAGAAGAAGAGAACTTTTTTTTTTTTTTTTTTTTGATCAGGGTTTCTCTGTGTAGCCCTGGCTGTCCTGGAACTCACTCTGTAGACCAGGCTGGCCTCGAACTCATAGATTAACGACTTGCATCTGCCTGGGATTAAGGGTATACACCACCACGCCTGGCTCACAAAAAACAACTTCCTAAGGATGCAGGGTAGAGGCTATGGTTCTACCCCTGACCTCGCCTCAGCAGTCACAGAATGTCCCTTCCACTGTGTTCCATGGGTTGTGCAGGGACCATTTACACTTAGTGTAGAAGGACAAGGGTGTGAGTACCAAGGAGCCTGCATCAGGCAGGCCCTTTAAAGATGGTCCCACCATGGGGAATGTGTCCTAGACAAAATGAATTTGAAATATCAATGCCCATTCACAGAGATCGTTACTAAAGGCTCTTTTCAAAAATGGCTCCAAGGTTACAATCCTGTTAAGGTTGAAAGTGGGAAGACACCCTGGTAAAGCCATTGTATTCCCAAAATTTCTTTCCGATGTGCAGGGTTGGAAAACCTAGGTGTTCTTTTTCATCATTGAGAATGAGAATTTTTTTTTTTTTTTGTCTCCAGAATGCCCACAATACCTCTGTTTATCCACTAAATTCTGTTCAGCACCAAGTGTATGCTGGCCTATGCTATGGCTGCCCTGTCAGAGAGGTGAGTAGCAGCCCTGACTAAGAGCTATTCAGTGTTTGTCCTGAACCTGTTGCTAGGCAGGACTCTGTAACTGCATTTAAACCTGTTATTTTCATGAACTCTCTAAAGCAACTGTTGTTTCTATTTTACAGATGAGGGAATGAGCATAGAAACTGGACAGCTTCTACCAGCACATAGACAAATGGTGGTCCTGGGACCCAGACTCTCACAGGCCAACGGAGAGCCCATCCTCTTAAAGGCCAAATGCTCTACTTTGAGCAAAGCACTTGACTTCTCCAGGTTACAGTTTCCTTACCTAGAAATAAGAGCTTATACCCTGCCTTTATAGGCCACTTATAAGCTATGTAACTTTGCAGGTCCTGGGTTAACTCTTTGAGACTTGCTTTTTTTTTTTTTTTAATGTCATAGATGAGTGCAGTGTATTTTCATGAGAAATTAGCAGACAGCAATGCATAGAAAGTTCAGTGTCTGGCACTCCGAGCTGTTGATTCATGCTATTAATTGGCTTTGGTAGCATTGTGTTTTATGTTGTAACACAATTTTGAGGCTCTTAAGCCTTGAATCCCCCGCTGAACTCGCTGTTGTTCTGATTTCCAGTGTTCTTTCTTTCCCACCCAAGGAACAGCTGCATATTTGAGCAGAGACATAAAAAGCGTGGCACATAGTCACGCCGCCACCACAGATGTCCCTGCCTTGGCTGAGGACAGAAGACAGCAGCCAATATTCACAGCGGCCTGCAGATGTTTCCCCTTACCGTGGATCAGAGGCTCCATTATGGACAGTGTGGGTTCTGCAGACTTTTTGTGTTCCAAGTGGAATATTGCAGAATATGCATGGCTCCATCCAGCGTTTATTGAATACCTACCCTGTACTGAGTTGCTTTCTAAACACAAAGATGAATGGGTCACATTCCTTGTCCTCTCGGACACTGAAGCACACATGAGGAGACAACACACATAGTTAACTCCAGCAGACTGAAGAGTTCTGTGTGCGGCAGAAAACAGGGGTTGATCTCATGGGATGTTTCTGCCAGAGAGCCTTGGAGGAAGATGAAGACTGTACAGAGTCTCCTCGGCACTGTAAGTAATGAAAGGCCTTTAATGGTCAGAGACAGAGGGTGGGTCATTGGAGGTGGAGGAGCCGAGGAGGTGAGGGCAGGTGTGGAATTAGGTGAGTAGGGTACGTGGCTCTCCCACCCCTCTCACTCCCACCACACAGCGTCACCTCACCTAGTCACTGCCCACCTGTGACACCTTCCTTTAGTAGCTGAGTTGTAAGGAGTTGATTGCTGGCTGAGGACTCTGGGAAGGCCTTCACCCTCACAAACAGGACAGGCTTGATCAGTACACACTTTCCTCCCATGTTTTGACCTGTTGGTGGACTGGATTCCTACAAGTAAATCTCAAGGTCACAAAGTGATAAGAAGGATAAGGCCATAGAAAAATAGAAGCAGCTTGGGCCCCTTTTTGAGTTGCAGCTCCAGTCTGGGGCTTCAGACCTCTTCATTACTCACAAGGTAAGAAACACAGCTCTATGCTTAAACCACGATGCACTGGATATGCCGTTCATTACTAACAGCCAAAAGCATTTCTAGTGAGTAGAGTAAGTAGCAATGGTAGCTCCTGGGATACGGGGTGGGAGGGAGCGACTGTAGCATGAAGGACCTGTTCCTAGTCTGTCATGGTGGCTCACACCTATAATCCCTGCACTGGTGGGGGTGGGAGACTGAGGTGGGAGGACTGAATGAAAATGAGGACATGGCTACTCCTAGGTCATGTTTGAGGAGAAGGGTTTTATTGTCGATATGAGGGAGGGAACAGTCAGAGGCATCTGAAAGGATCCAGACTGAACTGGACCAGCAGAACGTACCTGGCCATTGAATGAAAAAAAAAAAAAGAGGACACAGCGACTCCTGAAGTATGGAGATTTTTACTGTAGATTCAAGGGAGAAAGCAAGCAGAGGGAAGAGTCCAGGCTGAACGTGGCCTTCAGACTAAACCAGACCTCGAGAAGAGAGAGGGGTTGAGATAGCAAGAGAGGCCACGGACCAAGATGGCTAGCTTGGGCCAAGAGGCCAAGAGGGTAGCATAGCTGAAATGTCTGAGTTATATAGGGATCAGGGTAGGGGTGGGGAGGCAGAAGTCCAGCCCCCAGGGGGGAGAGGTTTGGGGCAGGGAGTGGAGTGAGAAGTGTTGGGAGGAGCCACAGGTACTGAGTGAGACAGGTCCTGGGTTTCTTTGGGACCTGACAAGGTTCACCTTGAGTTCCAGGCCAGCTTCAGTTAGAGTGAGACCTTAACTCCAAAAATGAAGCACAAACGCCAGGTGTGTTGGCGCACACCTTTAGGCCCAGCTCTCGGGAGGCAGAGGCAGGTGGATCTCTGTGAATTCAAGGCCAGTTTGGTCTACAGAGTGAGTTCCAGGACAGCCAGAGCTACATAGTGAGACTCTGTCTTGAACAAACAAACAAACAATCAAACAAACAAACAAACAAACAAAAAAGAAAAAGAAACATATAACAAACAAGAATGACTTTTTTTCCTGTAGTAGGCCACTAGGGATATTAGCTCAGTGGTAGAGTACCTGCCTAGCATACATGAGACCTTGGTCTCCATCCCCAGCATCACCAGAAAATGAAGCCCAAACCTACTCCTTCTTTAGTAGGAAATGGGGAATTGGTGAAGATCTAAGAATACTGTTAGTATAGAAGTTGTGTGTTGGGGAGATATAGTCAGCAAAGGAAGAGAAAGTGTCTGGAGTCAGAGACTTAGGGACAGTTTGGATGACTGCTATGTGAAGTCTGGTCTCCTGTTGTAATATTCTCCTCTAATGCATACATATTCTGTATAATTTGATACATATAACACTTTCTCATAATAAAAATAAGACAGTTATTTGAAAGGTACTCAAACAATTTTTCCTGCATTACTCACAGGTAATACAAAAATTGGATCAAATGATGTTGTTCCCTGCCTCAAAAAATGGGTCCTTAAAATCCTTCGTGTCCAGATCATGGTTCCTTCTCCATAATTTTTTCTTTATAAAAACTGAAGAGCTAGTCAGGCAGTGGTGGTACACTCCTTTAAGCCCAGCACCCAGGAGGCAGAGGCAGGAAAATCTCTCTGAGTCTGAGACCAGCCTGGTCTGCACACTGAGTTCCAGCATAGCCAGAGCTGTTACACAGAGAAACCGTGTCTCAAAAAACGAAACCAGCCGGGCGGTGGTGGCGCACGCCTTTAATCCCAGCACTCGGGAGGCAGAGCCAGGCGGATCTCTGTGAGTTCAAGGCCAGCCTGGGCTACCAAGTGAGTTCCAGGAAAGGCGCAAAGCTACACAGAGAAACCCTGTCTCGAAAAACCAAAAAAAAAAAACCAAACCAAACCAAAAAACTGAAGAGCTGACGCCTAGGAGAACAGCGACGATGAAGAAGGGAGGCAGGTGAGGGCATTTCCCAGGAAGAACTGACAGGTCTCGGTGAGAATTTAATCATGGTGTGACCAAGGAGAAGAATCGGTGAAAGGTAACTCTGTAACAAGTCTTATGTCACTGGACATTTCAGGAAGAGAATGAGAAGCATGAGGGAGGTGTAGGCTTGGGTGCTGAGTGGTGCAAAACACCGGGCTCCTTACAGCATGGACTGCCAAAGCTGGAGCATTAGGGTTTGACCTGGGAAGGTGGCTCAGTGGTGAGTGCTGCATATGTGTGAGGAGCTGAGTTCCAATTCCCAGCACCCACATAAAAGTTGAGTAAAGGTGCATTTGCCTGTAATCCTTGAGCTGGGGTGTGGGGTAGGTGAAGACAGACAGATCCTAGATTCTCTGTATTCGCTAGGCAGCCAACCTAGTGTAGTCGGTGGGCACCAGGGTTAGTGAGAGCTGTTCTCCCTAAACAATATCAACCAAGTGAAAAGCAATAGTGGAAGACGCTGGATGGGAACCTCCGGCACCCCCACCTACATGCACACATGTGCAGGAACACACACACACACACACACACACACACACACACACACACACACACACACAGCCCACTTTAGCACATTATGTGGGACACTTCCAAAAGACCTCCTGCTATGGCTGCTTGGATTGGAAGATGTAAAGATCAGGGAGATACACTTGAGGACCTCCCAGTTCATTCATCTGTAAATATTTGCTGAGTGTCTACTGCTAACTGGGCTTTGTGTAGTACAAATACAATAGAGTTGACTCCCAGCCCTCGAGGCATTTGATAAAAGAAAGGCAGACAAAGTAACAAAGGGGAAGTGGTAACAATAGAGACTACTGGAGAAATGTCCGGACCAAGTGAAAAACTGGAGGGCTGCCCTGGAAGAGTGCACAATAAAAAGAACCGTCTGAGCAGGGCAGTGGTAGTGCACGCCTTTAATTCCAGCACTCTGGAGGCAGAGGCAAGCAGATGTGTGAGTGTGAGGCCAGCCTGGTCTACAGAGTGAATTCCAGGACAGCCAGGGCTACACAGAGAAACCCTGTCTTAAAAAACCAACCAAACAAACAAACAATCAAACAAAACAAATCAAGAACCTTCTGAGTGTTGAGAAGAGCACCCAGGATGGAAGAGAGCGGGTGGCAGATGTCCCCACACCTGATGTATTCTACCCTCCCATTTCACGACTCTGTGGGGGAGGAACGTGTCTAATTAAGTAGCTGAATGAAGTCCAAAATGCAATTTGCAACTAACTTACACAATTGAATTAACCTCTCTGAGTCCACACTCCCCGCCTCCCTTTGCCTCTCTGTAAAATGGAAACACTTTCATAGGGATTTACAAGTGTTGGGGGAGAGAATGGTACTTAACATGGGGACAAGCATAGTAAGTGCTCAATAAACGTCAGAACTTGTTATCTAGTCATTTCCACGCCTGGATCAGAGAGTGGTGTGGGTGGACAGACAATACGAGGCAGTAAGCCCAGACTAAGCAAACCACAGCAGCCCAGGCCGGAAACCAAAGCCCAGAGTGGCCCTTGCTGGTGTGAGCACCGATGACAGTGGGCAGACTTTAAGTCTGTAGTCACCGAACAACGGTTCTTTCTTTCTTTCTTCCTTTCTTTCTCTTTCTTTCTTCCTTCCTTCCTTCCTTCCTTCCTTCCTTCCTTTCTTTCTTTCTTTTCTTTTTAAGACTCTACAACATCTTTTTTATTTAGAATATTCTATCACTTCCATATCTTTGAGTGCAGTGTTATTTGTAGAACAGAGCTTCAAACTAAGTCACATATATATGATGCATATACATGTACATACATATACATATATATATGTATATAGTTGCCATTTAAGACTGGAAGAGATAACACTTTGAGAAAATAAACTTGTTTCAATCTGAGCATTATTTGTTAAGAAGGAAAATGAAAATGCACCTAGCATAGTAAATATAAATGCAAATCCTACAGTGTAGTAATGCTAACAAACTCTCAGCAGACTGCAGAGGGTTTGTAGAATTAATCCAGTCTGGCCAGTGAGTTGTTTCATCCAGTGCAATATTGTAGCATGAATCTTAAATGGTTTTATTAATAAGAACAAACCCAGGGCCAGGTATTGGGGTGAATGCTGGAAGATCAGAGAAGCAGAACAAGCCACAGCTTCCTCACCTGGCCAGTTCCTCAGCTGATTCTGTTTCCTCAGACTGGAAGTTTCTGAGTCCTCACCTGAATGGATCTCAGCTGAACTGTGCTACTCAAAAGCCTAAAAGCTTAACCAACCAAATGCTTAACCAGCCAAATGCTTCTAGTTCCTGGTCTTCACGCCTTATATACCTTTCTGCTTTCTTCCATCACTTCCTGGGATTAAAGTCATGAGTCATCATGCCTGGCTGTTTCCAGTGTGACTTTAAACTCACAGAGATCAGGATGGATCTCTGCCTCCCAAGTGATAGGATTAAAGGCATGTGTGCCACCATTTTCTGGCCTCTATATCTAGTGGCTCTTCTGTTCTCTGACCCCAGATAAGTTTATTAGGGTGCACAATATTTTAGGGAACACAATATCACCACACAATATCTTGCACTTCCCTTTGGATTCCATCGAACTGTGCCTATTTTTCAGAAAGACAGCAAGCATCTAGTTGTGTGTAATAAATGTTATCTCTTCCAGTCTTAAATGGCATATATATATATATATATATATGCATACATATATATATATATATATATGTGACTTAGTTTGAAGTTCTGTTCTACAAATAATACTGCTCTCAAAGATATGGAAGTGATAGGATATTCTAAATAGAAAGACCACTAAATAGTCAAGTGGTCACTGAATATTTATACTGCAGAGTAAGCATAAGGTCAAAGTTTTTTTTGTGACAGTTTGTTTTCGTGCTAACGAGCCCCAGGGGAGCAATGATGCCCAACTCTTAAATCTGAAGATGTAACAGCAATTGAACTTGCAAACAGTTCAGAAACCTTAATCACTGAGCCTTTTGAAAATAACACCTAAAACAACATGAAACACAAGTTGAATTCTTCTCACAGCATACATTCGGGTCTCCTGTGTCACTGGGAGAAACGAAATGAAGTTGTCAGCTTCCTGGGGATGGCAGGATGATGGTTCTAATGAGCAAGTGTGACTCTGAATGCTCCTCACGGTTTCCCATAGTTCCCTTGGAACATGGGAGGTACAGTAACAAAATCGCTAAAGGTACTACAGCTTCCTTTTATTCAAAACCTACTGGGTGCCCTCTGACATCACGAATCTAGACAATACCCTCATGTACACATATCACCACATCCATTTTTACGTAAGAATGAACTGCGCTCTGAAGTTAAATTCAAGGCCAAAGCTGACCTTTAACTCTGCGCTGATCCTGTAGCTGAGGCTTTTGCAAACTCTTTGGTGGCTTCTTAAGTCACCTAATGGCTTCCTTGAGTTCTTGAGATAGACATATTGTTTTATTTCCCTTTTGTTATAAAGATGATTATACTTGCCAGGCGGTGGTGGTGCACACCTTTAATCCCAGCACTCAGGTAGCAGAAGCAGGTGGATCTCTGTGAGTTCAAGACCAGCCTGGTCTACAGAGCAAGTTCCAGGAAAGCCAGGCCTGTTACACGGAGAAACCTTGTCTGAAAAAAAAAAAAAAAAAAAAAAAAAGCCCAAAAGAAATAAATACAAAAAAAGAAAAAGAAAGAAAAGAAAAAAGAAAGATGATTATATTCCCTGCAGAAAATTAGGAGACAATAGAAACATAATGAAGCATTATGCTTATTACTTGATCATTAAGTCCAGATTAGGTTGCCAAAGTGAAATTTCATGTCCTCATTTCAAAGGCAATGCCCTGTCTTGTAAGTTGAACTAAGTAAAGGAATGCAAGGCTTGGGAGATGGCTTATTGGTAAAAGTGCCTGTCATGCAAGTATTAGGACCTGAGTTCGAATCCCCAGACTCACATCACACACACACCTGCAACCCAGCACTGAAAGGTGAAAACAGGAAGTTCCTAAGGGCTCAGTGGCCCGTCAGTCAGCCTTGCCACTCAGTGAGTTCCAGGTGTAAGGCCTTAGATGGCACCAATGACGAGTGTGGTAGTCCCTTGAGATATGCTGCCTCCTCCTCCTTCTAGATACCTCCACCTCGCCAGGACACTTGAGTCATTAGCTGTGCATTGATTTCATGGCTTCCATTTTGTTGTGCTCCTTTGCAGTTGGGAAACATGTCTTTGTGTCCATTGCTCTGCCTGAGGCAGGAGAATGAAAACAAAACAACAAAAAAGCAGATGGTAGTAGTTTCTGGAATAAAATCCAGCCAGTCTCAGGCACAAGATTCTGCCTGATCCCAGCAACTAGTTCATCTGTGCTTGCTGCGATGATGCTCTGCATCCCAGCATCCTTTGTTCCTTCAGCGGGTTCTAATCCCCACTCTACCATCCCAGCATCCTCTGCTCCTTCAGTGGGTTCTAATCCCCACTCTATCATCCCAGCATCCTTTGCTCCTTCAATGGGTTCTAATCCCCACTCTTTCTCACACCAGTGATGGGCCCTTGAGCAAGGCACTGCCCTTGGAGCTTCCTCCCTACATCTGTAAAATGATACTTCAGGCTCTCACCTGGCCTCTCACCCTCAAGGAGCTGCCTCCATGCTAGCACTGTCCGACCCCAGCAGGACTCTCCCTTTTCTCTGTTTTGTCACAAGAGCAGCCCAGGGTTCCATAAGAACTGAGCTTTGGGGGAGGCGATGCTGACTGAAGACTAGGAACACCTATGATGGGAAGTGAGAGGAAGGAAAAGCCACTCTCCTAGGGAAAAATCATCCCAGAGATAAGCAGAGGGGAAAAAACCAAAAAGTGGATTTCAAAGTTGGGATTTAACACATTCAAGAGTGAAACAAGCACCATCCGAGGTTTTTTACATTCTAAGTAAAATTGCATTAAATATTAAAAATAGTTTGTGCCTTCCTTCCTTATGCCTCCCCCTCTTTCTCTCCCTCCCTTCCTGTTCTCCTTCTTTCCATTTCTAAAGAAAAGGCTTTCTGTCAGGAGCTGTTGAAGGATCATTTCAGAGATCATGTGTTCCTCATGCATTCTTTCATTACCAGCAGGAGCTACAGAGGGTTGGAAAGAAAGCCCCCTTAACGTTGATGGCCCTGCAGTTTCCTTGACAATAGCAGTCAGTTACCATTGAGTTTAGGTAACTACTTTTTTATGGACAAAGGAAAGATAAGATGTGATTTTTATTTTTATTTATTTATTTATTTGGTTTTTCGAGACAGGGTTTCTCTGTGTAGCTTTGTGCCTTTCCTGAAACTCGCTTTATAGACCAGACTGGCCTCAAACTCAAAGAGACCCGCCTGCCTCTCCCTCCCGAGTGCTGGGATTAAAGGTGTGTACCACCACCGCCCGGCAAGATGTGATTTTAAAATATTTGCAAATGTGAGAGAATAACCACATTGTCCACCTGTCTGGAGCTCTTCTGGCCGCTCAGCATCCTGGGAGGGTGGAATGGAGGCCAGGCCCTCAGTAGTAGCAGGAAATGCGTTTGCTGTTCAGTTTACCTAACTTTCACGTCTCTAATCTTTTTTGTTTTTGTTTTTGTTTTTTCGAGACAGGGTTTCTCTGTGTAGCTTTGCGCCTTTCCTGGAACTCGCTTTGGAGACCAGGCTGGCCTCGAACTCACAGAGATCCGCCTGCCTCTGCCTCCCGAGTGCTGGGATTAAAGGCGTGCGCCACCACCACCCGGCTCACATCTCTAATCTTATCAGAACTGAACTACCTGCCTCAATCTTTTTCTGCTTTTTTGTTTTGTTTTGTTTTGTTTTTTTCCCTCCTGAGAATACTAATGCCCAGGGCATGCTTCTGGGTGTTCTTAAGACTTAAATGACATTGCTTAAAGAGTTAAAGATCTTCAAGGCCCCAGTGAAAGGTTGATAAGGTAAACCACTCACCCTCTGGAGATGAACCCCATGTCCTTTTCCAAAACAAGGTCTGAGAAGCATGGAATGTGTTCACCAGTTTGGGGAATTCTATCACCGGGAGGCAAAGATTAACACAAGAATTTTACAGTAGGAAAAGGTCCTCATTGTAATCATTTATCTTTGAGAGCAGAGTTTCATTTCATTTATCAAGAGCTTACCATTTCCTTCTTAGGGAAAATGCTTTGGAGGATATATTATACCGCCAGAGAATATAACAACATATTTTTAGTTTATCAGTTCAAACTGAAAACTTCTCCTAGGGATGGAAACATTTCCAGTGTGGGGACATCGCTGTGCCTGTGTCCAGGCAGATGGCAGATTAGGTCTTGTTTACAGATCCAGTAGCTGCTTTAGCTCTGGGTGAGGGGAAAGTTACCCTAAAGAGAAAGATCTCTGAAGGGGCGGGGGTGGGGGGGTGGGGTGGGGGTGGAGGGGGGAGGGGGGGAGGGGGGGTGATGGAACAAAGGTGGCCTCAAGTCCAGGAACAGCTGAGTCCCACACCTCACTGGATTTGAGTGTTCAGAAACTCAGTATAGGATGCAATTCCGTACAGTTGTTAAACCTTTGATTATTTATTAGGAAAAGAGAGAGAGAGAGAGAGAGAGAGAGAGAGAGAGAGAGAGAGAGAGAGAGAGAGAGAGAATGGGGAAGGAGAGAGGTGGAGAAATATAGAAGTATACTCTTTTTAGGAGCTGTGGTTAGACAGCAAGATACACCTAAAAAGCTTGCATCCTGATGAAATCAAAATTTGGCTCTCCAGCCTCCTAAATTTGATTCCCTTATTGAAGGCTCAAATTATGAGCAGGTTGACTCAAGGTTGGGCCAAGAGCGATTTTTGGAAGAACTTGATCCCTAAATAAAATGGGTGGGGACCTCTATTCAGCAGTCTCTCTTCCAGAAGTACTAGGCAAGCCACACTCTTTTCACTCCATGGTACTTGCTCGGTTTTTAAATGACGCCCCCCACGAGGAAGCTTGCGCTGTGGGATTGCAGTGTTGGTGGGAGGCAAGGGTCCTCTGCAAAAACATTTGAAAATGAAACACTCCCAGTGCGTAATCCCTTCCTCTGCTGCCCTCGGTCCTTAACGGAGTGAGAAAGAGAAGAGTGCACGTAATCCCCTGCCTACCAGAAGGCTGTGCACATGAATCTCCAGGCTGCGGAGTGCTGACATTTGACACCACTCTGAACCCTGAAGGCAGCTGGTTGCTGGCCTCTGCGTTCTCTCCCACCCTGTTCAGACTGGCTCTCTCTTCCGCCTCTGGCCCAGTGCCCCAGCCTCTCCTACTACAGAAAGGGCAGGCTGGGGAAAGCCTAAGCCAAATCCTTGCCAGTTCCATCAGTTTTGCGCTCTGGTCGTCCGAGGCCCTTCGTCCATCAATGGCTGCGGAAGGCGCGGCTCGATGAGCCGGTTGGACGTTATTCTGGTGGGACCCCACCAGCATCTGCGATTTTGTAAATAGTTGTAATTAACGAACCCCCAGCCGCAGTGCTTCCAAGAACTCCTTGGGTGAAGGAACAGGGCTAGAGACGCGCGGGCTTCCGTGGAGCCGTAGTCATGGAAGCATTAGGGTGTGGTGAGAGATTAGGCAGCAGCAAAGCCATTGTACCTTGCCAGATGGAATTCTGCTTTGATGTACACTGGGGTCTAAATTGTTTTCCTTCCTCTGGTACATTTAAAATTAAGATCCCGTGTTAATCCCTAATTAATTCCAAGATCAAGCTTCTATTTTAGCTACTTGAATGAGTGATGTCGGAATGCTTTTAGGGAAGTGGAGCCATAACAAAATATTTTCCAATTACATTAAATACCTTGGGGGCATGGTTATTAAGCATGGCTGAATTAAGTGTGGGATTTTAAATCAGAATGACATGATTTGAAATCAAAAATCATTTTAAGTACCCTGGGACAGAGTACTTAGGACAATAGTTGGAGAAGGAAGGGGCCTAGAAACTGCTCTTAAAAAACAAAACAAGTTCACTTTAGGACGAAATATAGCATCATGGACTGTAGAACTTCAAAGAATTAAATATTAAACATTCACTGTAAAACAAGAAAAAGATGGATCAGGTGAAAAGGGTGGAGATGGGAATGGGGGCCCCGCGGTGGCCTGGAGCGTTGTCTACACAGCAAGCCGCGAAGAACATGGGACTTACGTGGGACTTTTGCAGGCTCCTGACACGGGTCATGGACAGCTGACCTGGGCTGGATCCAGGCAGAGCTATGAGGTTAGTTCAAACAGAGTGAGTTATCCTTGGAGGTATTCCCAGCATTCTCTCTTCTCATCAGGTGTTTGTGTCCTGGCCCAGGGAGGAGAGTTACGCCATAGGAAGGAAAGGAAAGAGTAGTAGTAAGTGCTAAATGCTTTGGGGGATAGTCATGAAGTAAAACACGAAGACTCTTTATCTCTCCAGACTGTGCATCTGAAACATTTAGGAGGGGGAAATTGTCACCATTCTTACATTCTTGTGAGAACCTCTCTCTCTCTCTCTCTCTCTCTCTCTCTCTCTCTCTCTCTCTCTCTCTCTCTCTCTCCCCCCTCCCCCTCTGTGTCTGTCTGTCATTAGAGAATCAAATCCATGTGCATGTTAGGTGAGTCCTCTATTGTTGAGTTAAAACCACAGCCTGAGAGCAAATTCTTTAGTTCAGCCATCTATCTGAACTCAAGGAAAGAATAGCCACATAGTTATATGTATTTCTCCTATCTTATCCTCATTTCCTGGAAGTTGGGTGGAAGTGATTTCCTCCTTTTCTTTCCCACCCCTAATTAGGAGCCTGAATCCCCTGGGATAACATCTTGAGGGGTGCTCTGCCATCGTCAGTGGGTGGGGCATCGAGGCCTGCACCCACTTCTTCTGCAACGCCCCAGCTCTCACATCTGCATCACTTCCAGTGGGGGCCCTGCACCTGCTCCACGGGCCGCTGAGTATTTTAATATCACCTGCAACAAAGACTTTGCTTTATGAGGCTCCTGGTCAGCCAGTAAAGACACCCATGGTTCAGTGAGACATACGCTTTGGGTTTGGCATCATCAAAAGATTCGGGTTCAGCTGGGTGTGGTGCCCCATGCTTATAATCCTAGCACTCTGGAGACTGAAGCAGGAGGATTGCCATAAGGCCAACTGGGGTTGGATGATGAGATCTCGGGGGTTTTTTGTTGTTGTTGTTGTTGTTGTTTTGTGTGTTTGCTTTGTTTTGTTTTTAAAGGTTTGGGTTCAAATGCCCACTCTGCTCACATGCAAAGTAAGTACTCTTATTGGAAACTTCAAAGCCTAAAATGTTCTTAAGGTTTGATGTGACGTCGATAAGGGGGAATTCCACTGTAGCCTCATGTGACGCGCCATAACCAAAACACAGGCCAGGGGCAGGTTGGTGAAGTGCTTGCCATTCAAGCATGCGGACCTAAGTTTGGATTCCTAGCAGCACTCAGAAAGTGAGACCTGTAATCCCAACGCTGAGGGGGTGGGGATGGGAGGAGGCCTAGGGCCCATTGGCCAACCAGTCCAGCTAAACCTGTGCGTTTCAGATTCAGTGAGGGACCCTATCTCAAAAGGTGAGGTGGAGAACAATTAAAGAAGACATTTAACATCTCCATCTGTCCGACACAAGCAGGTGTGCATATGTACACACATACATATGTATCTGTATAGGCAAATGCACATATGCATGTACACACATATACACACACACATACACACATAACACATACAGACACACAGACATGGGTACAAACACACACCCCCATACACAGAGCCAGGTCCACTGAAAGCACTTTACAAAATTACCCTCAGGCTCTGTGTGCAAGGCAAATAAGAAACATCTACACATTTTGTTTAGGCCTGGGTCTCAGTCACAGAGTATCTTATTGCTTAAATGTAAAATAACTCCAAATCAAAAAATCTAAAAGCCAAAATGCTTCTTGTCCCAAGCATTTCGGAAGGAAGGCCCTAGAACGGCACCATGTGTGAACACCTGTGGCAAGCAGATGCTGCACCTGCTCATCCCAGGTACAAATGTGTAAGGGGACGCCTCGATTTAACTCCCATGGTGGAAACACAGGGGCCCCCCCAAAGCCTGCAGAAGACAAGCTGCCTACAGCAACCTTGTCTAAGCTACAAAATCCACTAAAGTCTCATTGGTTCAAGGCTAAAATGCAGGTAGATCTATTTGACCTCAAAAAGCAGCTATCGTCTTTAGATCCAAAGGGTTTTAGATCTCCTCTCCCTGATCTGCCTGTCAGAAGAAGATTTAAGAACTCAAGGCTCTGCCCAGACCTGCCGAGTCAGAGTCATTCAGGGCCAAGAGTTTGCATTTTAAACAGAGGGAGAGTTTAACAGACCAACCTAAAGATGAGAACCTTGGGTTTAGGAGGCAAGTACTGAAAGCCACTCAGTGCTGGCGATGATACCCGCCCTTGCGTTCCCTGTCCCCCAGACTTTACCGGCACAGTCGGTGGAGGGAACACTAGGAAGTGTGTGTGTGTGTGTGTGTGTGTGTGTGTGTGTGTGTGTGTGTGTGTGTGTGTTCATGTGCCTATTTGCACTGGAGGATAAGCTTCTTGGGTCAGACCTTCAAGATTTATGGCTACCGTACAGACTGCATCGATTTCATGGCTTTGCTTGCTCTTGCACATAGCAGAGCTGAGCATACACCTATCAATTTAAAACTCAAGGGGTTAAACGAACAAGTGAAGCAGGCCGTTCTGCTAAAAATGTTGGCTTTAGCTCTCATACACTTGTACATGTCAAGGTGCAGAGGGTGCAGCTTCATAGACATTTCTTAGAGATCTTTGCTGTTGACACAGACTACAGCTGGGGACTAGGATATGAAGGCTGGGCAGATCATATTTGTTTAAGAATTATTTGCGCCCCAGTAGACCCAATAAGCTCTTGTTACCTCTCAAATACAATTGCAGTGCTGTCTTTCACTCAGATACAGGGCTGGACATCAGGGCGGCCTCCTCCTTTCTCCTGGATGGGCCCACTTTTCACATTTCAAATCGGTTCGGCCCAACTTCACGAACACTGCTTCAGTGCCAGCCTATTTCCCAGTGCTATCCCCACTGTCACTGAACTCCTTTGCAAGTCAGGGAGGAGAAAGATGAACCGGACCCTATCCCTGCCGTCAAGGTTCTGAGATGTTTCCACACAAACAACAGTCTGTGCTCGACTTAAATACAGTGAATGCCACGAAGTCACTTACTCAACGTTTAGTGAGAGCAAAGGTTTATTCTTTTGATTGACGGGGAAAGTACACTTAATGAGGGTCTTGCAAAAATAAATCAACATTTTGTGCCAAATTTTCTTGGGCCTTGAAATATGTCATGCATGGTTTTGGTTTTGTGTGTTGTAGTGTGCGTATCTGTTTTCACGTGTGTGGGGATGCACAAGTGTCTGAAAGTGTCTCCACTTTTATCAAACAAAAATCAGTCAAGCACTGCCTTTGCCATTTAATAGGCTGTTTGTCTATTTAGTCTCCTTGGGTATTAATTTATCCCTCTGGATGGCAGGGTAAGGATACCTTCCCTGGCAGGAGGGATATATGTGTGTGGTGCGTGTGTGCACATTAAGTAAAATGACATTTATAAAATGCTCTGTGTGGTGTCTGCCTCATAGGGAGCAAGCTGTGGTTTGAATTCTGAGGTTTAACTTGAGTGGGGAAAGCACAGGGTGTTTTAAGGACTCGGAGGAAAGGATCAGAAACAAAGAACTCAGTCCTGAAAACTGGGCTCTGCCCTTTGCTTCTTTGCTTCCATCAGAACCAATGCAGTGCGGCTTACTATGTTCCGAAAGGAGACTGCTTAAAAGAGGAGAGGCTGGGCAGACATGGACTGGGATGTGACACGGGGTCCCTGACCCCAGGCTCTGTGTCCCAGCCCACACCCAGCCCCACCCCTGCTCAAGTCTCCTTCCACTTCCCCTGTGTGTATCCTTCTCCGAGGGCCAGCAGGGCCTGACTCCTGTTGGCACTTTACTGGCAGGCTGTACCAGCTTCTCTGGGCCACACCCTGCCCTGGCCTCACTTGGAGGTGTGCCTTCCCCTTTGACCCACAGGTTATTTGAGAATATGTCTTCGAATATCCAAATATATTGGAATTTTCCAGATAGCTCTCTCCTCTACGTTTGCGTTAATTCTGTTATGCACTGAGAACGGTTTTCATGTGAATTCTCTTCCTTTAATTTTGGTAAGATTTGTTTTATAGCTCAAAACAGTTTCTGTTAAGGAATGTAAGGGCTTGTTACCCTTCTGCTGTGAGGTGGATGGCTTCTAGGTGTCAAGCTGATGGATAATATACCCTGATTCATTTCCCACCTGCATGTTTAACCAGCTACTGAGGGAGATGTGTTGAATCTTCCATTGTATTTGTCTAAGTGACAATCTGTTTATTTGTGCGTGTGTATGGAGGTCAGAAGCTGACATCTGATGTCTTCCTCAACCCCTCTCCATTTTATTTTTTGAGAGTCTCTCTCTAGGCTAGGTCAGATGACCAACTTACCCTGAGCATATATATTTCTTTCTCTCTTCCAAAGTGCTAGGGTTACAGTGTATACCCCCGATGCCAGTTTTCTCCCCCACCCCAAATTATATTTACTTATTTGTTTTGTGTGGGGAAAGGGTGTGCCCGTGCCACCAGGAGCTTGTGGAGTTTAGTTGACAACTTCCAGGAATCAGTTCTTTCCTTCCAGTGTGGGGATTGAACTCAGGGCGTCGGGCTTGCTGGCAGGTGTCTTTTCCCACTAAGCCATTGCCCCAGCTCTCTTTTATTTCTTTCTTTTGCTTGTTTTGAAGATCTGTTGTTAGGAGTGTACAGTTAGCTCAGTGTTCCTATGTGTTCTTCAACAACTGACTTTTTTGTCATAATAAAAAGTCTCATAAAGGCACAAGTCTTTAATCCCAGGAATGGGGGGGGGGGGGGGCGGTACATAGTCAGTTCCAGAAGAGCCAGAGCTACATGGTGAGACCTTGTCTCAAAAAAAAAAAAAAAAAAAAAAAGTCTCTTTACATTTATTTGTTTATTGACTGAGATAAGTTCTTACTGTATAGCCCAGGCTGGCTTTGAACTTTTGATCCTCTTGCCTCAGCCTCTTGAGTGCTAGGATTACAGTTGTGCTTCACCAAGTCCCACTGTCCTTGTGATCTTTAATACTCTGGAGCCCATTGGTCTGGAAGTCCTGCAACCAGCCACTCAAGCTTTCATTCAGTGTTCTCACATTAGATGGGGTCCATTCTGCTTTTAATCTAAGTCTTTGCATTTCAAGTGGGTTTACTGTAGATGACATGCAATGGGGTCTTGTTTTAGTCCACTTGACTTTGTAAATGATGTATTTGGAGGGTGAGGGCTGCTCCGTGGTTGAGGGCACTTGCTGCTCTTCTAGAAGACCCCAGTCAGGTTCCCCACACCCATTTTGGTGGCTCGCAACCACCTGAACTCCAATTTCAGAGCTTATGATGCTCTCTTCTGGCCTTTTCAGTCCCCTCATGCATGTGGCCTACACTCACACAGACACATGCACACCGTTTTAAAAAGTAAATCTTTAAATGGTGCATTTGGGTTATTTACGTTTAAGTTATTGATATTATTATGTTAAATTCTACTGTCTTGTGAGCCATTTCTGCTCACTGTGCTACTGTTGTTATTGGCTTCTTCCTCCCTTCCTGCTCTTGCTGGGTCTAAGTGAGCATTTTAATATGTTAAATTCCATTGACTGTTTATCTTATTTTAAAAGTAGGCTTGAATGACTCGCTATGATTCTTTTTTTAAAGATGTATTTATTTTATGTGCATTGCTGTTTTGTCTGCATGTATTTCTGTCTGTGTGAGGGTACCAGATCGCCTGGAACTGGAGTTCCAGATAGTTAGGAGCCACCATGTGGGTGCTGGGAACTGAACCCAGGTCTTCTGGAAGAGCAGCCAGTGCCTTAACTACTGAGACATCTCTCTAGCCTTAAGTGAATGACTAGAATTCTTACCTGTGGTGGTATTGTGCTCCTCAAAATATTGTGCACCCTAATAAACTTATCTGGGGTCAGAGAACAGAACAGCCACTAGATAGAGAGGCCAGAAAATGGTGGCACACACGCCTTTAATCCTAGCATTCCAGAGGCAGAGATCTGCCTGGATCTCTGAGTTCAAGGCTACACTGGAAACAGCTAGGCATGATGACTCACGCCTTTAATCCCAGGAACTGATGGCAGAAAGCAGAAAAACCAGGAACTAGAGCTGGTTAAGCTTTTAGGCTTTTGAGCAACAGTTTAGCTGAGATTCATTCTGGATGAGGACTGAGAGGCTTCCAGTCTGAGGAACTGGTGAGGTGAGGTGGCTGTGGCTTGTTCTGCTTCTCTGATCTCTAGCAGCGTTCACCCCAATACCTGGCACCAGGTTTGTTTTTATTAATAAGACATTTTAAGATTTGTACTACACTTATCTACTTTTCATTGGGCAAAAGCTTGGCTCATTGTGTTTCATCTGGAAGAGGCTGAGATGTCGTTTCCTTCATAGACGTCTTTGAGATGTTTTGTTTAAAATATCCTGAATTTTAATTTAATGAAGTAGAAGATAACATTTTTTATTTATGTAAGGGTTTTAATTTGTGACCAGTAAACTAGTTCACATAAAGTATAGAATATTAAATCTGGGTGAGTTGAAATACTGTCCTATAAGTTTTATTATACGTACTTAT
This sequence comes from Peromyscus californicus insignis, assembly GCF_007827085.1. Taxonomy (NCBI): domain Eukaryota; kingdom Metazoa; phylum Chordata; class Mammalia; order Rodentia; family Cricetidae; genus Peromyscus; species Peromyscus californicus. Next base: position 76,827,004 of record NW_026294413.1, on the reverse strand, counting down.
TTTGTGTGTGGGGTGTGTGTGTGTGTAGGTCAGAGGAGAGCTGGGCAAAGTCACTTCTCTCCTTCCACCCTGTAGGAGCTAGGAATTGAGCTCAGGTGATTCAACTTAATGACAAGTGCTTTTACCCACCTACTCATCTCATCAACCTGTGTTCTGCCTTTTAAACTTATCTTTATTTTATGAGTATGAGTCTCCCAAAATGTAAGACTGTATACTGTGTGCATGCTGTGCCCAAGGGGACCAGAAGCAGGCATTAGATCCCCTGGGAGTGGAGTCACAGACAGTTGTAAACTGTCATGTGGGTTCTGGGAATTGAACCTGAGTCCTCGGGAAGAGCAGCCGGTGCTTTCAACCATTGAACCATCTCTCCTCACCTCCATGTTCTGTATATTTAAGGAATAAAATCTCTACGTAATGTAATGAAGTAATAAATTTTTCAACTTAATTCTCCTGAAAAAGAAGAACCCCCCCCCCCCCAATAAAAAAACCTATGGAATTTTGCTTACTGGAAATGTTCTGGAAAGTTTCTCTTCTAGAAAAATTCATTTGTGTCTGGGGATGACAACACTTTGACAACCTTTTGAATTATGCTCTAGAACAACATGGACGCTCTCCTACATGTTAAATTTGCTTATAACTTCAGAGGATCTGTGACTTCCTTAAGAGTATTCAAATCCCTCAGTAACAGCCCTGCCTGCCCTGAACTGCCTATGTCGGACAATTGACACTTGTCCACTGCTTACTGTTTAAGCAGCCCCAGATCTATGTCACACCCAGGACCAGTTCTGAGTATTGTCACCTGCTCCAACCCCTGTGCCTTAGTGTGACGAAGTTGTAGACTCTCCACTGGCCAAAGGAAGCTGAGATTCTGCAAGCCAGCTGGCTGGTTTAATGACCAGAATGCCTGGAATGTGTTTGTCCCTCTGTTTAACAGAGTTTTCCACACACAACACAAATAACACTCAAACTGAGATCATAAATGCCAGACAAATCTGTTGGTGGGGGAACTTTGACACTAATATGAAACAATCCTGAGGACAGAATGGAGCTCAAGCAACTTGTTTGTAATTTTAAGGCAAGTCTCTCATTGTGCTTAAAAAACAAAACAAAACAAAACCCAATAAAGTGTTTAACAGCAACAAATCCCAAAGGATCAATCACCCATTCCCCGACTTACTCTTCCAGGTTCAAAATCGACCTCCATCAACCTGCATCAGTAAAATTTATATCTATAAATAAACCTTTGAGTTTTTTTCCCCTATGAACCCACTTTCACATCCATTCCCTTTAATACCCCAGTTGGTTGTGTATTACCAAGAGACTCACATCTCATTTCTCCCAAGTCCACATCCTCTTGACAGCAGAGATCAGTCTTAGGTACCAGTGAGCATTTCCTTAGCAGATGTCCTCTTCTTGTCCTCTGGCTCACACACACTGACTCTGGTTACTCAGAACTGATTCCAACAGCTGATTTCATGAGCCCCATTCTCCTCCCAGGAGATGGAACACCATGCTGAGGTATTTTAAAACAGAGAATTGAAAATTCCCATCTTCAATGGTTATTACTACGTTAACTTACCAAAAGGAGAAGTAGTGGGGTGTCTACCACAGGCCAGCTGAACAGCTGCTGTGGCACTGTCCATTTGGAACTGGCTAGCCTGTGGCTCAGTGGCTCTGAGGGTTGAGAAGCAGTCTGGGGTTTAGCAAGGTCAGGGGGTCTCTGAAGCTCTCCATACAATTGAACTGTCTCCTCCTTCTTTGGCAACTTTGTTTTATTGTTTTAAAAACTTCCTCATAGTTGAGCAAAGACTATCACGTAAATACTACGTGTTGTCTTGCTTACAGGTACATTGAAATAAGTGAGATTTTTGACGTACTAAACTATTTTTCAGAAAGTATTGAGTCCCAAGGGAAAACAGCCCTACCTCATCCTGCCTCCATGTACCTCCACCCTCTCCCGTGTTCCCCCTTCTACACTCGGTGTTCTGTGAAACAAGCAGCCTGTCAGGGCCTTGGCACCTCTAAGGAGCTGTTCTCAGGTACTCTGGGTGATGGTTTTCATTTCTCTGTAATAGTTTATACTCTATAAAAGATAAGCTCTCTATCGGCCATTCTTTCCTCTTGATAAGCAATGATGCTTCTTAATGTACTTCCACAGGAACGAAAATCAACTTAGATTCATTTCAACCCTCCCTTTTGGTATACAAAGTCTCCTACCTCAAGGATACCATCCAACAGAGCTCTTGTATTCACCCAGTCCCTCCCCCCACCCTAGCATCTTCTCTTGAGACAATAGTCCTTTTCAGTTGCTTGGCAACATGAGGAAGACTTGCATTTTCTCTTGATAAGGGTGCAGGGAGAAGAAATATAAAAAAAATAAATAAATGAACATTTAAGATTTCCAGTTCCCTCCATCCACAGGCTTCAGTTCTCATCCTAAAATGAAGCATGCTATAACATTCTCATGTTCCTACATTTCCAGGATTTATAGGCTGCAACATTCTGGTGGAATCCTTTCCCAGTACCACACCCGACAGGCTGACCTCAGGGGTGGAAGGTACCGCCTTGGTCAAAGCTCAGCCACCCAGGGCTGTGTCCATATTAACCCTGGGCACCCGCTGTGGATTGGACCAGGAATGTCTCCCAAGGCTCTTGAACCCTGGCTTGGTGCTATTGGGAGCTGGTAGATGCTTACAGAGACTAGCCCTGGTGGGGGGGCTGAGGTTATTGGGGGGACATGTCCTTCAGGAGGGCTTTAGGACTCTTGTCTACAGATCTCAGTCTTGCTTGCATCCCAACCAGGAGGTGACTGGTCTCGTCTTGTGCAGATCGATACCTCGAATACTTTATTAGTTCACGGAGAGGGCTTAACACAACAACGGCGCACTGTTCTGCACTCTGACACACTCATGCCGTTCACGGCTGCCCCACCCACTTCCAGCCACCTTCAGCAAGCTCAAAGGCAGCCGTTCTTTCCTTAAATCACTACCACGAAGTTTGTTACTTTTTGTATATCCCATACTGGCAGTGTAAGCAACCACAGAGAGAAGCCAGAAAAGGAGGAACACATAGTTGACGGAATTCACAGGGGAACAGGTGGAAAGCCTCGGTTGAGTCCCACAGGAAGAATTTGGCGATCTTTAACCACCTTGGGATTTGGGTCAAGGCGGGTGTAGCGTTGCAGCTCGGATGGCAAGGTGTCTTGGCGACGGGGAGCCAAGGAATATCACACAATCACTGTAAGCCTAGCAGCTTACAATTCTGCTCCAGGAAAGGTTTCCCCAGCAAGGGTAACTATTCTGCTGGCAAAGTTGTTACAGTTCCACTCCCCGCTGGAGAAGTGTTAGAACTTTGTTCAAGACCCACAAAGCCTTATGCCACACAACAAACCTCACTCAAGAGATTTATTGGGCAGGAAAAATCCAGGAGAGTTGGCTGCTTCTAGGGTGAGCAGCAGCAGCAAACTGAACAGACTATAGAGCTTACATAGGGTTTCTTGGGGAGGGGAAGCTTTCCTGGGTGGCTTGGGATTGGTGGAGTTTTGTAGCCTGATTCTTGGGAAAGTGCAAGGATTGGTGGGATTCTGCAGCCTGACTCTGGGGCAAGTGCAGGGATTGGTGGATTTCAAGCCCTGGTCTTGAGGTTAAGTCAGGGGCAGGGTGTTCTTTCCTTGGCCCTTTTTACCCTACACAACAGTGACTGACCCATCTTGACTTGTATAAGTTCAGAAATATAAAAGGTCTTTCCTGTAGAGACATTTAAAATTTTATTCTCCCTTACCAATTTACCTACCCCCCAACCCTGGCCTCATGACCTCTGCACTGTGTACCATTGAAGAAGGCCAGGCTCACTTCACCTGGTATATGGCTATGAATCCATTCACCCGTATTTTATTTGACAGGTTTCACCATTGATTTTTAGGTATTTTAGTACCTGTTCCCTTTTGGATTTCGTTTGTGACAGTCTAAGGTATGGAAAATTTACTTCCTACACTTGATCTTAGCCAAAAGGCCGAGAAGCGATGGAAAATTTACTTCCTTATGTGACTGTTCCAACACAGATTCCATGTATTCACACTTAGATCAAGTAATTGTTTCTGCAGCTACTTGCTAAAGAGCCACAATTGTCATGCCAGTAATACAAGATGTGATAGCTGACTTGAAAGAAGTGACACTATGGGACAAACAACTAAAGCCCAAGATGGTTCTAGAACCAGCCATCACATAATTAAGGACCAGACTCTAGATCACTACCAAGAGAGGTCGGCCTGGGTAGGGGAGGTCGGAGCCAGCTTTATAGACAAGGCGGAGCTTGGCTTGTATGTGAATTTCCCTAAGTGGTAAAACAGAAAACTACAATGATGTATATGTGTGTGTGTGTGTGTGTGTGTGTGTGTGTGTGTGTGTGTGTGCATGTGATGGCTTGAATGCTAGGCTCCTGTTAGGATCACTTGTTCCCCAACTATTTTGGCAGCCTGGGACACTGGGGGTTTGTGCCCGGTTGACAGGTAGATCCCTGGGGGTGGGGCTCCAGTTCTACCTCCCACTTCCTGGTCTGACGGTCCACCGCCACGTGAATTGTGCCATGCTCCTGCCGCCACAGACTGAGCCACTCCGCAGCTATGATGAGCTGAAACCATTAGTCAAGGTAAGTCCTCTCTCCTTTAAGCCGCTTTCTGTCAGGCATGTTGTCCTTGTGACTCCAAGTCACTAACAGTGCGTGTGTGGTTCAGGGGACACCTACTTGCTACAAAGTCACTCATCTAATGGTAGCCATGCTCAGCCCAGACTGTCCTAGAAAATGAAGAACACTGCTCATTTGAGACAGGGTTTTAGATCTAGATGTGAATGGCAGCGTGATGAGGGTGGGACTGAAAGAGAGATGTTCAGAGAAGGGCATTGTCCCAAGAGTCTTCTCATCTTCTGACTGCCCAGGTCCCTGCTGGACCCTTCTGCCAGCTGCATGGAGCTCCCTTAGCATGCCTCTTCCCCTGATTCTGCAGGAGAATTCTGCCCAGCAGAGCCTTCTGAAATCTCTCTTTCCTTAAGCAAACAGGGCACCTCCTTCCTGCTGTGGGATGTTCTGTATGGCAAATGTGTTGCTGATTAGTCAATAAATAAAACACTGATTGGCCATTGGCTAGGCAGGAAGTGTAGGCGGGACAAGGAGGAGAATAAAGCTGGGAAGTGGAAGGCTGAGCCAGAGAGACACTGCTAGCCATCATCATGAGAAACAGCATGAGAAGATGCCAGTAAGCCACGAGCCATGTGGCAAGGTATAGATTAATGGAAATGGATTAATTTAAGCTGTAAGAACAGTTAGCAAGAAGCCTGCCATGGCCATACAGTTTGTAACCAATGTAAGTCTCTGTGTTTACTTGGTCAGGTCTGAGCGGCTGTGGGACTGGCAGGTGAGAGAGATTTGTCCTGACTGTGGGCCAGGCAGGAAAACTCTAGCTACACCTTCCCGTCATTGCTTGAGAAAGCTGCCACATCTCCACCAACCTACACACACAGCTAAAGAAGGAGAGAGACCGGCACCTCAGGACATCACTTCTGCTTCTGGGAGGAACAAAAATGGAGGTTGAATTTTGCATGGGGTGAAGAATAAGGATGAGTGGTTATTTGCTAATATGTTTTTGGAAGCCTCATGTTTTTATATACTCGTTCATCTGGTCATTTGCTTTCCATCAAATTCCTTTCTACTGATTTAATAAAAACACATTGTTTTCTACATGGCAGGGACTGCTTTAAGTGGTTTTAAAGGGTATTGTTATTAGTTTGTTATTGTTGTTTTGAAATGGAGTCTCATTCTGTAGCCTAGGTCAGCCTAGAACTCATTATGTAGCCCAGGCTGGCCTTAAACTCTCAGCCTCTACCTAGGCCTCCCTAATGCTGTGATTACAGGTTCACATCACCACACCTTCAAATATTTTTAAGTTAACTCAATTAATTTTCTAAAACAATCCCGTGGGGTGAGTACTGTTATTGTCCTTATTTGACAGGTAGGAAAATCAGGGCCAGAGTACTCAAGAAGCCTGTGGTCACCAGCTGGTGCGTACAGCGGAGCCAACATTTAATATCACATCGTCTCTCTCCAGAGTCCTTGGAGTTGATGCCGTGTCACCGAGGCAGTCATTGATGATGTACACAAGGATCTGACACACCCGTGCTGCTTGTCCATCAAGCGTGGTGGGCCTGTTCCAAGGGACCCTGACTCTCAGGTCATGTTTTAAACTGAGAGTGAAAGCTCACTGTGGGTCAGGAAGTGAATCCAGTGTGTGGTTCAGGATTTCTTTTTCAAGAAAAAGAATAGACAAGAAACCACCAAAGAATCTTGTTTAGACTTTCTTTCCAACACATGTATGTGCGCGTGCGTGCGTGCGTGCGCGTGCGTGTGTGTGTCCTGCATATGCTGAGCACGCAGATGAAGATTTTTGGAGGTTTCTCTGGACCTCTTGCTGTGACTGGCATTCTGAACAGAAAGCTCTAGAAGCCATGTGTGAAGCAGGGAAGCAGATATCAAATCAGTCATTACACTGATATTAAGTAGTTTTGACAAAAGAATCAATCAAATTATCTGAAAGGACATTATCAAAAATGATGATACAGCAATATCTATTAGTAAACTACAATTATGTCACAGATGAGCGTTTAGTGACATAGGAAGATGTTTAGGACATAGAAAAGGAGGAAAGTGCAATGTAGCATTTTTATGAAAAAAACATAAATATATCTGTATTGAAAAAGACTAGCCATTATTGTTTCTAGTTAGGACCTGATTGCCCATCAGTGGATGAATGGATGAAGTAAACATGGTGCTTACACAGAATGGAAGGTTATTATCATTTTATGTGAAATAAACCAGACACAGAAAGACAGGGGCTGCATCTTGTGTCATAAGTGGAGCTAAAAAAGTCAACTTACATTGGAACAGTTATTGTTGATACTGGTTGGAAAGGCAGGATCAGGGTAGAGGTTGGGCTTCACCAGTGCTGCTTGTGTGTGGAAATGCTAGAGTCCCACTACTTTATACAGTTGACATGCACTAATAAATCATTTATTTTAAAAACAGTTAACAAAAAAAAATGTTCCCACTTGTTGGAAATATTGTAAAACTTTTTTCCCCTTTTGTTTCTCTGCATTATTTTCAAGGAACATAATAATTTTTTATTAGATGAATTTCTAAAATAGTTTATTTATTGTATTTTATGTGTGTATTTCGTCTGCATGTGTGTATGTGTGAGGGTGTCAGATCTCAAGAGTTACAGACAGTTACGAGCTGCCATGTGGATGCTGGGAATTGAATCCGGGTCCTCCGAATGAGCAGCCAGTGTTCTTAACCATTGAGCCATCTCTCCAGCCCCATAAGACCAACTTTTATATTAAATAAGATATATCCTTATATGTGTGATTATATAACAAAGGTAAGTATCAAGCATATATAAACAATTCTTGCAAATAATCCTAATCAAATAATTATTGATATTAAATAATTAAACAACTATGTACATATAAGACCACAAATATATAAAGTAACGAAAATACTAATTAAAAACATTAACTAATCATGATAATTAGATATTATTAAAACAGATACAATGCCCATAACAGCATGGGCAGAGGCTGGGGGGGATAGCTAACTGGCACAGCCATGGAGTTCCAGAGTCGGATGCAAACTGCAAAAAGGAGGTAAAAATGTAACAATTACTAGTTTCAGCTTGCTGCTAGTCTGACCTGTGGAAACATTTTAAAGAAATCCATCCTAAAAGGACAGGAGCTTCTGAACGCAAATAAGCCCTTCCCCATCTTACAAAGCAATAGGCTGGCTCTAAGTAGCACGTATCAAACACCAAGCTGGCCTGGTATAATTAATATGTGGCTTTATTTCTACTTCAGCATCCAAGGGCCAAGATAGTGAAACACCGGCATTGATTAGCCCCATAACATCACAAAACAAACCATCAGAACAAACTACCAAAAAGTACAAAAAATATTAAGATGGGAAATGGTATTTATAAATATAATTACTGGCACTTTCAGTACATATCCAGCCTCCACTCCCCACCCCACCCCCCACCGCTGCTCCATACACACACGTTAATCTGTTAAACATTATCTCACTTCATCCTACAGTTTTGTGAGTTGCAAGAACTACTGTAGCCACACTTTTTCCTGTTAGACAAAGGCAGTTACAATAGTTCATGTATCCTGCCTGGTGATGGGTGAGAGACAGGACCTGAGCCCAGAACTTACCACCTCTGCAGTTCACCTCTCAGCCACTTGGAAAGTTTTGAGCATATTGAAATCTGGCAATTAGTTCTGCATGACGCTAATTACAATGTTGTTTTTGAGATCAGAGGGTTTCAAAGTCTTGCCAGGGAATTATTGGCAGTGGATATAGATTCCCTTGAGTTTGCACTCGGTGGAAAACTTCCTTTTAGAGTGTACTTTTCCTCCCTTCCTCCCTTCCTCCCTTCCTTTTTTCCTTTCCTTTTGGTTTTTTGACACGGCCTCTCTACATAGCCCTGGCTGTCCTGGAACTCACTATGTAGACCAGTCTGACCATGAACTCACAGGGATCTCTGCCCTCTCTGCCTCCGGAGTGCTGGGATTAAAGGCATGTGCCACCATGCCCCACCAAGCATGCACTTTCAGTATGGTTAGGACTAGATCTTTTTGTTGTTGTTTCTGATGAAAATGTGAATGTCGAAAACAAAACAAAATACCTAAGAGAGAGAGAGAGAGAGAGAGAGAGAGAGAGAGAGAGAGAGAGAGAGAAGAAGAAGAAGAAGAAGAAGAAGAAGAAGAAGAAGAAGAAGAAGAAGAAGAAGAAGAAGAAGAAGAAAAACCTCCCTGCCCTGGGCTGTCCAGATTGTGAAGCACTTGACCCACAGACTTTTGACTATTTTAAGTGTCACAATATTGTCACGAGACTGAGGACAATCAAATAATGGTGGAAATTGCAATGATAATAATAATGGTAATGTACTAAGTGAACCAAGGGGTGATTATTGTGAATGGAAGATGAATTTTAATTTTGTTTCTTCTATAATTTCTTGGAGCCGGGACCTATCTGCAGGACTGAGCAGCTAGAGGGTAATTTGGGATGTGAGCCAGGCTGCAGGGGCTCGTCTCAATGGCGTCCCCCAGTACTAGCACTCAGCAATTGTGTCTGTCCATCTTACATTGGCGACCGATGACTGCGCCCGTGCTGACAGATGAGTCGTTCATTCTGCAGGTGGTTACTGTCCCTCAGGGACATCCCTCTCCAACACAGTCCTGTTTCCCTTCCCTTGTCTTCCCTCTGCTTTCTTGTCCTGACTTTATAAGCCATCTCGCATGACTTAGGAAGAAAGATCAAGATCCATAAACCCACAAAGGACCAAACTTCTTCATCTCCCCAGTCCCTGTGAACTTCTCTCTTTGCTGATACACAGTTCCAGGCTAAATAGCTTTAGCTAATGGCTTCTCAGTGGCCTCGGAGTGCAGGCTGAGGATTAAAGGTCTCAGGGGTGATGTGATCAAACTAGGTCACACCTTTGCCCTGGCAGAGAACTGAATAATTCTCTTTATTTCCTACTTCCTTCTTTCCTTGGTATAAAGTTGCAGTCATTTTTCAGTCAGGCCATGGAGTCTGGTCATTGGGGAAAGCTGGTAGGGTGAGAAGGGCCAAGCCAAGTGGAAAACAAACGTAGTCTGGGCCATGCACAGCAACTGCTCCACCAGTCTCTGGTTTTACAGTTAGAGTGTGGATTTCTAGTAATAATGACTGCTTACGTTGCCTGTCAGGTCAGCACATGGGATAGTTCTAGTTTTTTAAATACGAACACGCCTGTGCACACACTGAGAATCCCAGGGAACACGCTACCGTCACCATGTATTTAGATGCTCCTGACAGATCGACTCACTCACGTGATTAAGTAGTTACTGTATAGATTTTAAGTGACTCTACCGAGGCAAGTGAAATGGTTTAACTAACAGTAACATCATCATGGCAGCAGTTGTTAAAAAAAAAAAAAACTAAACCAAAATGAGATGAAATAATAAAAAATACTGAGACTGCCTTTTCACCTAGGCCTTCAACAAACCCATTCCTCACTGGGCCCCGAATGGTTCAGAAGGAAACGCGGTGTATGGCAATTGTTGCTCTCTGGAGCTGAAGTGGAGGGGGCAGGTAGGAACCAGAACTCCAGCTAGTCTTGGGTAGGGTTCCAGTGTGTGTGTGTGGTGGTGGTGGTGGTGTTAAAGATAAGGTTTCACTCTGCTTCCTAAACTGGCCTCGAACTCATAACGCTCCTCTTGTTTTCTTTAGCTTCTGCAAGGCTGGGACTCATCCCGGGCTCAGAATGTGCCTCTGACTCCCAACTTCTCTAGCGGGCTCAGAAGACAGTGAGCATGGCTTAAGAAAGGGAGCTCCTTCTGTTCTGGCTGGGTGGCCTCCTGGGCTCTGCTTGGCCCCTGCTCTAACTGGTTCAGATCTTTTCACCCCGCCCTCAGCCTCCTCCGAGCTGGAACACAAATTCAGCCCTGAGTAATAGAGAGAGGGAAGGCAGGAGGTTAAACCAAACTGTTAACTGTGTCTCTTCAAAACTGACATTTAATACAGGGTGTAAATCACTAGGGGGGCCTGTTCTTCCTTCAGGAATGCAATTACATAGGGTCAAATAAAACATGAAAGAAACCAACAAGTTTTAAAATGTAGTATGTGCTCAAAAGCAGGCAGGCAGGAATTCGAAGCAGCCCAAAAATGCTAACACTCACGGCTGTCCTGAGAGAGGGTTAGGAGAGGAGGGCTCTTCACCATAAGGATTATGCGGGGAGCCTGGGAAGTGGTGCTTCTCAGTTTGCAGCCCTGCAGGCCCTGCGGCCTTTCCTGGATGTCACTCTCATCCCCAGGAGGGGTCGGCTGGCCACCACCACAGAGCACGGCCAGCACTGCCCTCGGGGGAACACTTGCTGAGTTCACAAGCTCTGCAGAGTGGGCCTGAAGAAGGCTGGTTATTTCGGTGTCTCTCTTTCATTCTGAAATTCAAAAGCGCCAGCATAGGCCTCCATCTGTGAATGGGATCAATAGCGCTGGATGTGTGTTAGAGGTTCTCCCGTGTTTGTGTGGCTACTTGTTGACTGTGAAGTGCTAACTTAGTCCGTGGAGAAGTTTAGCATAAACTTGTATTTGAGTTTGAGAAGTGTCTTTTAGTAGTCTGGTGTGTTGTGAACAACTGGGCCTTAGAAACTTGAGTGGGGTCTCTTTCCGTTGAGTGTTCTCACGAGCGGAGGCCATTGTCTTATCTCAGCCTTCGGGGATTTTTGCTTTTTAGTGCTAGATGCTCTGCAAGTCCCCAAATACTCTCAGCTTTCACAAACAAGATGGCGTCCAGACCGTCCTACAGGGCAACCATTCCACCCAGCAGTATTGTCCCTTCGCTGCTGGGCTTCTGGTCATCCATGCTCTCAAAGTGTGTGTCATGGTGTGTGAGTAAACAGGGAATCTGAATTCAACCAAGAGAACCTGTTTGTAATAGATACTTCAGCTGGATTGGGTGTGTGTGTGTGTGTGTGTGTGTGTGTGTGTGTGTGTGTGTGTGTGTGTGTGTGAGAGAGAGAGAGAGAGAGAGAGAGAGAGAGAGAGAGAGAGAGAGAGAGAGAGAGAGAGAGAGAGATGGCTTCATGTTAAGTTGTCTTGAACTCTGGAGTTCAATGAATCCTCTTGCTCCAGCCTCTCTAGCGCCCGGGGCTACCAGAACACGCCGTCAGGTCTAACCTGGTCACTTCTTTAAGTTCTGTCTTTAACCATATTGCACAGTCCATGTGCAAATTGTCTAGGGAGAGGAGCTGGTTGACAAAGGACCCTGGGATTCCAGCTAAAGAACCCAGCAGAACCAACAGACCTGCTGGGTTTTCACTGCCATAGAAGCATTAAGTTTTGGAACCTAGTTCTTACTTCTGAAAAAGGAAAGTCATTTCAAATAAATGGTAATTAAAGCTTGATTTTTTAAAAAATCTTGCTTACAAAATGAACCATAGGCTGAAGTCAGCTTTTCAGAATCTAATCAAAAGTTATAGAATCTGCAGGCAGTGGTGGCACATGCTTTTAATCACAGCACTTGGGAGGCAGAGGCAGACTGATCCCTATGAGTTCGAAGGCAGCCTGGTCTACAGAGAGAGTTCCAGGACAGCCAGGGCTACACAGAGAAACCCTATTTGGGGGGAGAGGGGGAAAAAAGGTTTAGAATCTGTATTATTATTTGGGTTTTCTGGGATGAATCTGGATACTCCTTCCCACACCTCCCTGTCTATACTCACAAGAAACCTGGTGCCCAGCAGCTGGTCTTTGTGATTCCAGCTTCCTGGAGCTCCTGCAGAGACCGAGCTGGGCCACTTCCTGCTCTAAAGTGGGCTTGCTCCACAGTGGTCTCAGAGACGGGCCATTGCCCAGCTTCCTTCCCATGTCAGCAAATTCCACACACTCCCGGGTCTCTCCAGCTACCTTTCAGCAACTCCACCAGACCACGTGATTATGCTTAGCCCAAGAGGTAGACCTTTAGACTTCACGATGAGTAGGAATGTCTTGGGGGCTCAGTTCAGCTCTTGACAGCAGTAACCTTGACTGAGGACTCACAAGCTTTGCCTCGCCTCTTGCTTCTTCCTGTGACTTCTGACAGTGATGCTGGAGACACATGCAGGCCAAGAGAATTCGCCTGTCCGTGAGGGTCCCCTTCCACCACTGTGGTAGCCTCACCAGATTGTGCTGTGGCCACTGACTGAGCACATGTACACTTCTAGACTGAGCAGTCCCCGCTTTCCTCTGTCTCTGCCCTCATCAGACCTGCTACATTTTGTCACCGTCAAAGAAGTTGGTAGACAGCTAGGAGGAATGATGGTCCAGGAACTAAAGAAAGGATGGGGCATAGGGCAGGGAGGTGGAGAAACGGCTCAGTGTTTAAGAGCCCTGGCTGCTCTGGCCGAGGACCAGGTTCGATTCCCAGAACCCACACACGGTCTTACCACCTCCCATAACTTTAGTTCTGGGGGATCTGATGTCTTCTTCTGACCTTCATGACCAGCCCCAGACATGAATGCCTTGCACATACATGTAGACAAACACTCCTACACATAAAGTAAAATTAATAAATCTTTTTTTTTTTTTTTTTTTTTTTTTTTTTTTTAAGAGGGAGCAACTGGAAGGGATGGAAAGGTACCCCCCTGCAATGTTCAAGAAGCATGTTTTTGAGCTGGGGTTGGAGCCCAGACTTGGGAAGCAAACTGATCTGGGTTTGACATCCAGCCCAAGACCTTCTGAGCCATGTGATCTTAGACAGGACACTTTGCTTCTGTGAATCTCAGCTCCCCACCTGTACCACAAGGATCCTTCTAGAATGACCATGAGGAGTGGAGCTCATGCATGCACAGAGCACATCCTGGACTGAGGAGGTATTTAATAAGGGGATCAGTTATGCCAGAATGATAGATAGATCTAACAGGAGAAAGTGACCCTCAGGAGCTGCTCCAGAGCGCCCTCTGTGCTTCCCCGGCTGGCCTTCTTCCTAAGGCGCTAGGAACCCTGAGCTGGGAGTCTCAGCCCCCACCCACACTCCCTCACTGGCCTCAGGCAAGTCACTTATCTGACTCAATTGCTTCATCTGGAAAGGGGAGAAAATAATGTTTACCTTCCTCAGAGGAATGTTGGGAGAAGTAATGAATGCTTGCAAAGTACCCTGAGATCTACAGATGAAAGGCACCGTGGAATTGCAAAGTATGATTATAAATATTAGTGTTATCCTGACACATTTGCATGCCTGCGTGTGTGAGCAAATTTGCACCTGAGAGCACTGGAAGAAGAAAGCAGGTAGCTTTCAAATAGGATCCTTGGAGTGCCTCTGGCAGCCCAGAGACTTTTGTGTCTGGCCTGGTTATAAAATTGTCCTGTAGTGAGAACTGGCCCAGAACGGAAAATCATCAAGAAGTCAACCATAGCCTCGAGTTAAGTCCTCTCCAGACACCTCTTGTGTCCCCAGTGCTTCAGGCTGAGCTGTGACTGCATGTCAAACGTACTCCCAAGCTGCTCGGGAGGCTGAGGAAAAGCCTGGTCTACAGAGTGACTTTAAGTAATAATTTGTAGAATAATTTGTAGAAATTCTATCTCAAAAATTAAAAAAGCAATAGTTTTTAGGGGTGGGGATGCAGCTCGGTTTTCTGTGCACGCCTCCCATGGACCAGTGCATGAGGCCCCAGGTTCAATTTCCAGCATGGGGGAGGGGTAAAAGACTTGAATATGTGATAGCTCCCTAAAAAAAACCAACAACAACAAAACAGATTGTAATTCTTTCTTAGATTTTTCTATTTCCCAACTCAAAACACCTTACCTTGATCTTCAGAGTTTATTTCTAAATTAACTGTATTTGATTGCATTAAAAAAAAGTCAGAAAAATCATGTTGCAAAGAAATGCCTTCTCCAAGGTTTCTCTGGCATCCCCCAGCAGCACCGAGCTCCAGGTCTAGTCATTCTCTCCTCTCCCTCTAAGGTCCCAGTGCTCCCATTTGACCTCCTCCCCGGTAGGTAGTATGAGGTAATAATACTCACGCTATCAGCAATGATAACCTACCCTTGCTCCCCTCAGGAGACCCACTCTCCAGGAATAAACTAGTGACAAAAAAAATGGAAGTCACAGGGGGAAGCTGGACTCCCTCAGGCCTCAAGACTAACCCTCAGTGGCAGATGCTGCTGTGTGAGGATGTGGCCTCCTCCTCCAGAGGAACACATGACTGTGAATATGGTCTCCACCACAGACCTTCCCAGCCCGGTAAGGAACCCCAAGGCTGATTCCAGATCCAGAGTTCCAGCATTATCAACAGCTGCAGAGTCTAGAACAGAGCAGGCTGTGATCCTCGTGAAAGAACATTCTCGAACCCCGGAAACCAGGAAGTCAGCTCTTGAGAAGTGTCATCCCCTTTGCTACACAGGACACTGAGGAAGCAGGTGGCCACCTCTGGTGGGGGCTGTGACTTGAAGTTCCCACAGCTTGTGATTCAGACATTGTCTCCCGGAGGTGGTGTCTAGGATGGAAATAAAGCTGCATGGAGGTCAGTGTTTCCGACTATGACCGTGGTGCTCTGGAAGCCATGCACAGCAGTTTGGGAGAGTCATTTGTATGAACTTACCCCATTCTGTCACATCACATGGATGGGTTGAAACCAGACACAGGGGCTTTGAACACGACAAGTCAGAAAAACGATAAACATTTCCTGGAACCACTGACTAGGCCCCACTCAGTCCTATCATTATTTGATTACAGATGGGTGTGTGCCACTGAGAAGGCATGAAGCCTGGAGTGGGCTGGAAAGTAAATAAAAAGGTAGGGAGCTGGGGCTGGAGAGATGGCTCAGAGCTTAAGAGCACAGGCTGCTGTTGCAGAGGACTAGGATTTCGTTGACAACACCTTCATGGAGGTTCACGACTGCCTGTCACTCCAGGTCCAGGGACCCAGCAACCTGCACATCCATGGAGCACAAACATATGCTGAGACCCAAACATTACAACAGGCTGGGAGGCACGAGGCAAACTGGAGGCATGAGGGAAGCAGCCACGTTCTGGATGTTATGGGGAGGAGCAAGCAAGATATCTACTCTGAGGTCTTGCAGGATGCCTTTGCCTTGCAGATTTTAGCAGCAGGAGAGGTGAGGCCAGCTCTAACTGCCCTAAGATTCTAGCACAAAGAAATCTGAGTTCAGGTTCCTTGTGGCCCTAACACTTTGTGTCTACCCAAGCCTCAGTTTCCTTTGTTATGAAACAGACTCAACAGAGTTTTGGGAAGACTCAGGGAAAGGGCCGCATGGCACTTGCCCTTGACCATGTTTCTAAAATGGGTAGACCCAGGGTCATAGCACTGCTCTCCCCTTCTGCACTACTTAGCGGGTCCTGGCATTGTATCTGTCTGGATCTGAACACCCACTGTTGATGGCTCTGAAAGCCCACTCTCTTGATTTTCTGTCCCCTCCTCTGATTCCATCTGTTGTCTCTGTGTTCTCTGCCCATCCCTGGAACTGCCTTTGTTGTCTCTTTCTCTTATTTCTCTAAGTCTCATTAGGCAATCTCATCTAGTCCCATGATTCAAACACTATCTTTCTGCTGATAACCCCTGGAATTATTTCGTCTAGACCAGGGGTTCTTAGAGTGAGAACCCTGGACGGGCAGCCTCAGCACCGCTTGGGAACTAGTTAGAAATGCCAAATTCCCAGGCCCAACCTACACCTTCTTAATCCGAAACTGGGGAGGTAGGTTGGATTCTGTGTTAGCTCTCTGGAAGTTCTGTTGCTGATTCCTGGGGTTGTGGATATGGTTTGAGGGTGTTCCCCAAAGGTTTCCATGCTGAGAGGTTGAATCTTAATGTAGTGATAAGATGTGTTGGGATCTTTGGGGGGGGGTGCAAGTAGGATGGAATTAGATCCTTGGGGCTCCCTAATCTTTGCCAGAAGAGATGGATGCAGATGTCTCAGGACTCCAGCTACGTCCCATGACAGCCAGTTATTTGAAAGAATAAGCCTGGCCTCAGCTCTCTCTAGCTTCTTCCTTCTCCTTGCTTAAGTCTCTGCCAGGGTATGATGTAGCCAAGGGTAACGTCACCAGACAGTGAACAGTTGGGGCCACTGAATCTTGGGCTTTAAAGCCTCAAAGGTATTGAGCTGGATGAACCTCTTTTCTTTACAAAGCTCCTAGGCTTGAGTATTTTGTTACAGCAATGGGAAATGGGCCAATATGAAAGCAAAGTTTAAGAACTGTCACTTCACACAGACATACTGAAGTGGCCTAATTTACATTTCTACTTGTGTGTCTTACAGAAACATCAGGTTTAACACATCCAGACCTCGTTAAATCCTTCGTTTCTTCCAATTTTCTTGGCCCACATTTAACCAATTAGCAAATGTCTTAATTAAACAAGGAATGACAAAGAATTGTGCGTTTTCATTGGGCCATCTAAGCAGCAGTTACTAAAAGAAGGAGAGGGAAGACGTCGTACCATGTTGCCCAGCCCCCATTCTGAGCTGAACAGAGTAAAGCATGGCTTTGTTTCATTTTGTTTAGTCGTTGATATTGTTAGGATGTGGCTTGAACATCCCCCCTCACCACCCAAGACTCGTGTGCTGGTCTTTAGTTTCCATTGTAAGGTTTGGAAAAGGTGAAATAGTCTGACTATGTGTTTGTAAGTGGTACTTTGGTACTCTGGGAGGTGATAATGGTTAAACTTAGCAGAGCAGAACCCCCATGATTACCTATTATTAACTTCATAAGAAAAAGAAAAACCAGAGTGTGCGAGCATGCACAAACACACACACACACACACACACACACACACACACACACACACACACACACTGCCTATCTCTTGCCACTGTGGCCTTGAACCACTCTGAAACTCCACCAGCAAGAAAGCTGTCACCAGATGCAACCCCCTACCCTCAGACTCCCAGAACTGTGATCTAAAACCAACCTCTTTTCTTTACAAAGTTTCTCAGATTCAGGGATTTCATTACAGTAAAAAAATTAACTAATATAATCATCATACATAACAAAACCACAAGGCAGAAAACAGACTCTCCGCTTCTTCAAGTCAAGGTTCTCCAGAGAAACCACAACAACAACAACAACAAAAAGATAGCATATTTATATATTCAGATACGCAAATGGTTCCCAACTTACGATTGTTCCACTTGGAATTTTTCAGTTTTAGGCTGAAACAAGAGCAACAAGCATTCAGTAGAAACCACACCAGCTGGTGCCTGCTGATCTCCTCTGGGTTAATAAATATTCCTGTGGTGTGCTGGTTGTCAAGAGTGACTGTCTGGTCCGTCAGATGGCTTACATGCAGTTTCAGCTTAGGATAGTTTCAACTATGATGCATTCACTAGGACACAATCCCATGCTGAGTCGGGGAGAATCTAGCTACCTATCACTACAAGCACACACAAAGGAATCAGTTACAAAGAGTTGAAGCAGGAGATTGTGGAGGGTAAGAAGGCTGAGGCTATGCAAGGTGAACCACCAGGCTAGAGATCCAACAGTGTACTCCAGGATGAAAGTTGGCACGTGAGAGACTCAGGAAAAGCCAGTGTTTTGGTTCACATACAAAGGCAGAGAATCAGGATGATCCAGTTCAAGGGTCCCACTTCCTTGGGGGAAGTCATCCTTTTGATCTGTCCAGACTCTCTCCTGGTTGGATGCAGCCCACTTCCTCCAAGGATGACATCTGCTTTACAGGGCTGACTGATTCCAATGCTAATCTCAATGACAAACATTGTCACATACAAACATAGCCAGGATGATTTTGACCAGCTGCTCCTGTACCGTACGGCTTAAACAGACACATACTGTTCACCCACTCACCAATGGACTGATCCGATTCAGAAAGATCAAGAGGGACTGGAGAGATGGATCAGTGGTTAAAGCACTGACTGCTCTTCCAGAGGTCCTGAGTTCAATTCCCAGCAACCACATGGTGGCTTCTGTAATGAAATCCGGTGCCATATTCTGGCCTGCAGGGACACATGCAGGCAGAACACTGTATATATAATAAATAAATCTAAAAAAAGAAAGGAAGGAAGATCAAGAAATGAAAAGGAAACAAGCATTCAAATTCATGTTGACTTCAGTGCAAAGCTTTGTACTCCCAGAATTGCTGGTGAGCTTGGGTCGGACCCCCAGCCTCTGTCCTAGAGCCCGTGTTCTGATCAAGGCCAATCCAAGTACACGCAGGGGCACCATGGGTCCTATTCCAGCAAGACAAACTGCAGCGAAGGGTAAGGAGAGACAATGATTTTTCTCAATTCGTTTTCCTAGTCACAGACTGGAATAAACTCTTCTGGGCTTTGGATAAGGTTTGAGTCTGTCCCACAAAGGTTTCCCATGCTAGGAGCTTGGATGCCGATGTGGTGACGAGAAGTGGCAGGGCCTTTAAGAGGAGGGGCCTACCAGGATGTAATTTTTCATTTTGTCCGTGTCTGTGATCATAGAGATTAAAGCTCTCAAATGGTTCTTCCGGCTGTTTGTCTAAAAGTCAGCAAACAAGCAAATGCGTGGGAATGGGATGCTAAGGTTTCTGGTTCTGCTGAAACATAAAGGTAGAACAGCAACACAGTTCAGAACCTTGGGAGCTCCTTTCCTAACTCAGAATGTGCTCACCCATACTGAAAGGAGGGCTCTACCATCAGGAGGGTCTCAGTCACTGGCCTTTGGGTTGAATCATGGGAGGGTTCTTAAACGACACCTTTGAGGAAGGGGATTTCTCGGGGTCCACTTTCCTACTTCTCAGCCCTTTAGTCAGCAGATTTATAGAGGTGTGACCCTAACTCTAGCAATCCTGGTCCAAAGGAGAACCAGGAAAGCTGATTGGTGCTTCTTCAAGTTGTGCGACAGACAAGGCTGTCGTAGCAGCTGGACAACCACTTGGAGACCCTCCCAGAGCATATGTGAACCCCACAGAATAGTGATGACCCAGAGTGATCAAAAGGGTGTTTAAGTAAGTTGCCTGCAATGTTCAGAAGGTGGTGAGAGGGCACTTGATGCGGAAGCCAAGTGGCCTTCACAGTGGCAGCCAATGTTGGACTTCTGTCCACACGGAGGGAGATAATTTTGGAGAGCCCTGCTGGGAGCTCGGGGCAACAGCACACAGCAGAACTGAGGTCCAGAGGAGCTGATGTCCACTTACAGCGGCAGTCTTCAAGCAGGAACTTTCCTGGACCCTTGTCCTCCTTTCTCCTGTTCAGGACACAAGCTGGGTGAGGAGGAGAAGGGCCAGGTGGGTCCGGAGAGATGCTGGTCCTTCCTTCTTCCACCCTGGAACTTCCACTCTGCAGCAAGGCTCAGCTGGGGGAGAAGAGATGGTCTGAGAATTCACCACTTCGCAGTTATTTATGGAGGGCTGCACAACTGATGACCGTACTGAAGCTACGCAACCATGACACAAGTGTACTTCAGATCTTTGTTTCTTGAGGGATCTGCGAAGTAACAGACCTACCTGGGTTTTCGTGGGTGGGCCGATCTGAGACTAGGATGTTAACACTCCGAGCGGAAACAGTGATGAACGCTTGTAACTAAATAGAAGCCCGACAGCTACAAACCAAACATGCCTAACCAGGGGCTGCCATTCAGAATCTTACGTTGCCTGTTCCATCCGACCAAGGCAAGGAGAAGAAAACCAAAGAAAAGTGTGGGTTTTGTTTGGCCTAAAGCTAAAAGAAAAGGTCTGCTACTTAAGGAGTTAAGAAATTCACCAGTCTTCTCTAATATTCCTACCCAACTATCCCCCAAGATGCCACTCAGAGTCAACAGTTGATAGCCTTCTACGTCTTTTGTCAGGTGTTGATATAAATATATGGACGTGGAACCACATATATACATATATGTGAGACCTTCTTAGAGTTTTGAGCTCTCAAGATAATTTTTACTAACCATGTGATTTTTTATGTGTGTTTGAGTGTACATGTGCATGCATGTGTGCATGTGTGTGTGCATGTGTGTGCATTGTTCCTCAGGAACTATTGCCTTTTATCTATATCTATATCTATCTATCTATCTATCTATCTATCTATCTATCTATCTATCTATCTATCTACCTACCTACCTACCTACCTACCTACCTACCTACCTACCTACCTTAGACAGTGTCTCACAAACCTGGAACAACACCATTATTAGTCTAAGCTGGCTGCTGTGAGCCCCAGGGCTCCACTTGTCTTTGCCCCCCAGCACTGAGATTTCCACCAGCACATGTTCCTACCACCACCCTTGACCTGGGATTTGTATCTCATGTGTGCTGGGTCAGACTCAACCCTCATGTTTAAAGACAAGTTCTACCTACTGAATCACCTCCTCAGCCCGTGTTTTGCTTTTTTTTTTTTTTTTTTTTTTTTTTTTTTTTTTTTTTTTTTTTTGAAGACACATTATTCCACAACAGTCTGTAATTTAGCCACATTCCTGTTCAGGGACTTGAACATTGTATTTAATCTTTTCCTAAGGTGATGTGGTGGGGGATTTTAAATGCTTCTGCTGACATGTACAACTATTTTTTTTTCAACACAGATTTCTGAAAATGAAAACTTTGGGTCTAAGATGTACCTTTGTTTTTTGACAATAATCATGTCTAGTGGGACATTCTCAGACATAAGGACTTAAGTAGGTCTTAGGAACATTGGAGAAACAATGTCATATTTCAAAAATCTTAAATGGCCTTTTTGTTCAGAGCATCTTCCCTCAGAAGGAGATGAAATGGAAGAAATGGAGCCTTTCATGATTGACACTTTCCCCTGTAAAACTGCTTTCTGGAAGGATATGTTTTGGAGTTTCTTACCTACATCATATAGTCAAGTTGAGGAATAAAAGAGAAACAAGACATTTGCACAGCATACTTATTGAAAGATGGAAACATAATTCTCTAGCAAACCTCATATTGATGGTGTTCAGATGGTGGTATCAACATTTTTTATAATTCATTTTTATTTTACGCATAAGTGTTTTGCTTACATGTATGTATGTATTACATGTTTATGCCTGATGCCTTCAGATTGCAAAAGAGAGCACTGAATCCTCTGAAACTGGAGTTATAGACACTCATGACCTGCCACGTGGGTCCAAGGATTGAATGCCTGTCCTCTGGAAGAGCAGCCAATACTCTTAACCACTAAGCCATCTCTCCAGCCTTGAAGCCAGCCTTTTGCTATCACAGTAAATGCTGCAGAGAACATCCCTTCACACTTGTTGCTGTATTCTTGCACTATTCATGATTGAAAATCAATTCTAAGACAAGAATTACATGCAGCACAATCCATAGAGTAACTGTTATAACTGATACTCTTCAAACAAAAAGTTCCTTTGATTGCACAAACTTTCTGAATTCTTAAATAAATTTCTATATAAAACAATTAGCTTAACTTTAAAACGACCTAAATTTTCAGGTTCTAGAAGTTTTTCTTCCTTCCTTCCTTCCTTTTCCTTCCTTTCCTTCCTTTCCTTTCCTTCTTTTTTTTTTCTTTCTTTCTTTCTTTCTTTCTTAGACAGGGTTTCTGTTGGAGAATGTTATTTTAAGATGTGTTACTTTTGTTTATGTTGCATTTGTTTAACTCTGTGAAGATGTGTTACTGTGCCTGTCTAAAACATCCCACAGTCTAATAAAGAGCTGAATGGCCAATAGCAAGGCAGGAGAAAGAATAGGTGGGGCTGGTAGGCAGAGAGGATATATAGAAGAAGAAATCTGGGAGAGAAAGAAGCAGCCAGACAAAGAGGAGGTCTCCGGGAACCAGCCACCCAGCTACACAGCCAGCCACAGAGTAAGAATAAGATTTACAGAAGTGAGAGAATGGGAAAAGCCCAGAGGCAAATAGTAGATGGGATAAGTTAAGGAAAGCTGGCATGAAACAAGCCAAGCTAAGGCCAGGCATTTATAATTAAGAGTAAGCTTCTGTGTGTGATTTATTTGGGAGGTAGGTGGCGGGCCCGCAAAAGACCAAAGAGCAAAGAGCCAAAAAAAAAAAAAAAAGGAAAAAAACAAAATAATAACATGTTTCTCTGTGTAGCAGCCCTGGTACTCAAGCTATAGACCAGGCTGGCCTCAAACTCACAGAGATCCACCTGCTTCTACCTCCTGAGTGCTGGGATCAAAGGCATGCACCACCACTAAGAGCAACTCTTCTGCTCCTCGGGGTCTGGGACTTCCCTCTTTGTGGTTGAACACATACTCTCGAGCAGGGGCTCAGGAGACAACTGTGCACATAGACTCACAGTCATAAGTCTACAAGACTGGCATTTTCTGTTCTGTTGGGGAGAATGGAATCTACAGAATTAGTTAAGGGATATCTATTTTCTCTGTTGGACTCTGTGGATTAAGATACTGCTGTGATTCAGATAGGATCTTAGTGTTTACAGTAACATTTCATGTACTAAAACCTTGGTCCCCAGTGTTATGAGGTGCAGAACCTTTAAGATGAGACCAGGGCAACATAGTTACAGTTTGGAGAAACCGGCCTCGGCCTTCAGAAGAGCAAGCTTCTATAAAATAAAGGCCTACCTTTGGCCATGTAAACTCTGACTCCCAAGTGCACACCTAGCTTGATGGCACATGCCATCTTGTGATGGTGTCGGAAGATCCTTATCTGTTCTTTGTCTTTAGAAAGTACAACAGAAAATGAAACAAGCTATTTTCCATATTTCCTGATTGTTTCCTTCCCACTAAAGAGCAGCATTCCTCTTCAAGGTAAAACAGGGGCAATCTTCTTGTACTGTTTGTTTCTGAGGGTGGTGACCCAGTGTGCTTGCCGCATTCTGAGGGTCCCTTTGCATGTGACATGTCAATTTCACTAATCAGATCACAACTCACCTGAGATATATAGAGATAGTGTCCAGGCTGGCTAGGGTTCTGCATGTGCCAATTTAGGGGACTGTTAGAATAAGTTTTTATTATGTATTCATAACATTTTAAAGCTTAATGCATATTAAACAAAATATTTGATGTGGATATATCTTAGTGCTATTCCTTAAACATCAGATTATAAAAGACTAAATAGAAAAAAAAACTTTCTGTAATAACTATTGTTGCTTTTTGGAATATGATTGGAAAGGGGAGCAAAAAGAAAATACGTTTTAATTTAAGCACTTAAATAAGTAGTAGTTTCATTTTATCTAGATGGTTAAATTAATATTAGTATGTGAAGTACACATTGAAATATTCTTTATTAATCATCAAGCTTTGAAATGAAAATTCAGACTTAGTGAAACAAATAATTTCATACAACATTACGGAAAGATTCATAGTGGCTCCTTACCCAAGGTTGCATGCAGACAATTAATCTTCCTGGATCTTGGGCTCATCGATAAATTTTGAACTAAGCAGTTTCTAAATAGCCCTCTCACCCCAAATTCCATGATTCTGTGTATTTGGAAGGAAATGATTTATTGCTGTGTGAGCTCTAGATCTCACTGAGGAATGCAAGGAGTTAACAGAAACATCTCAAGGCATAAATATGGACCTTTTGTGAACTGCCAATAGTCTACTACTTATGTGCAAGTATCTCACAAGTATCATTTGTGCCATTCTTGCTGTGTAGGAGGAAGCCATGTTTCTAGCAATGTGTCTTTAGTGTGGCAGGGGCTGGGAGGGTGGGGAGAACTATAACTTTTCCCCAACTGAAAAGCACAAGGAGAACACATCGGAAATCCTAGAGAAATGTGCACCCAGTTCACATGGATCAACCAGTTTAGTCAAGTAGGAGGTGATGCATAGTGTGTCTACTTCATTTCTTTTGCTGTTTTGAGTAGTGCAACAGTTCAGATGCTGTTTGAAAAGCTGAATCTTAAAAAAGCTGCTTATTTGTTGATTTCCTTCCTTCTGCGATGCTAGCACATTTTAAACGTTGCATGTCCGTCTTTGGTGAGGGACTCTGCCTGTTTTAGGCCCAGTCTGAGCATGTGCAGTGGCCTAGGACCCAATGAAACCAAAGAGACCTGGATTCCAGGTTTGACTCTCTGACCATGGAGAATAGACTGAACCCCTGGGCCTCAGTTTCCTATTTTATTAAACAAAAGTGGTGAATTTACTCAGACGTCTTCCTTGAAGGTCTATCGTCCCATGCGTGGTCCTGTCAAGGGCTTTTGATGTCGTCTGCTGTCATTTGAATAAGAAAGTTCATTTGCAATGGCATTTCTTGTTGTCACCCTGGAATGACAGGAGCAGGGAGTCATCCCCACCTCTTTTGGCTTTTGAATGCCTCACTCTCAGATAGAAGGACCAAATTCCAGATCACAAAAGGTCACAAGCAGAAAAGACAAATAATTTGAAAGGAAGTTGAAACACGGATTTTATACACAAACAGAAAGGAAAGGAATCAGTAGAGTTATTTGATTGTGTCTGCTGTGAAACTATCACCTCCCAAATGTAGGCAAATTAAGGGAATTAGCACCCAATACTAGAAGGTCCCGAGGGTTTCATCAGCTTCATCCGGTACCTCTGAGGGAAAGACAGTAAGTGGCAGTTCCGGGGCTCTGTCTCACTTCCTGGTTGTTTCGGGGCTCTGTCTCACTTCCTGGTTCTTCGATAACTTCCATCCAGGTCACCAAGATGACTGCTGGAAACAGAAGAGCCAAAGTCCACGTGAACTCACTAACTCCAGGAAAGAAACAAGACTTATTTGCTTTGTCGCCAGATAGCTCCAAGATGAAGTCTAGTTCATCAGTCCAACAGGATCATGTGCCCATCTTATCACTAAGCAGCAGGGCCTGTGAGGTAGGTCTTCTGGTTTATCGGGTTAGTCTAGGTGACATTTCTACTCTTGAAGTTGGACACAGAAGCATAATCCACCCCAGCAAGCCCATGAGCAATGAGTTAATGTACTCATACAGAGGTTTGGATAAGAACAGCCCCCATAGGGTCATAGATTTGAATGGTCACCAGGGAGTGACACAAAGAAGGATTAAGGGTGTGGCCTTGTTGGAGGAAGTGTGTCACTGGAGGTGGGCTTCAAGGTTTCGGAAGCTCAAGGCAGACCCAGTGTCACTCTCTCTTCCTGATGTCTGCCGTTCCAGATGTAGAACTCTCGGTTACTTCTCCAGCACCATGTCTGCCTGTGTGATGCCATGCTCCCTGCCCTTCTTACTCTCTTAGACAATCCTACTGACGGCTCACATGTCCTCTCAGAAAATTTCTGTGCATATAAGCATATAGATATAGATAAAAATGCACAAACTCAGAGCATATGCTTATCTCTTTTAATGTAGATATTTCTTCTTTTGTGTGAGGAAAACCACCTAGATCTAATTCACAGCCCTGTGCATGTTAGGAACGCACCCCATCACTCCACCAAAGCCTTGATTATACAAGCTCTCCCCCCCCCCCAGTTTGTTTTAGTCATTTAATTATCTTGGCCTCTTTCCCATATCTGCAATGGGTCTACCCATACTAGTGTAGGGGTCACCAACTTTTAGCATCTTCAGAACATTTTAAGAGTTTTTGCAGCTTACCAACACAGCTCTGAGAGGAGGAAACCATCCCTAGAATGACCTGATCTGTCAGCCCCTGGGACCATGTCCATCTGAATCAATTGATGTGGCATCCCATCACCAGCTGGCATCTTTGAGACTGTTAATAATTCCAAGACTTTTCTTTGATTACCTGGGTCAGATTCTCTAGCCATGGGAGACTGTATAAAGTTGCAATTCAGAGACTAAAATACGGTTTCTCTCTCTATGTCTGGACTCCTTTTTGCCAGGGAGCCATGCCATTCTGACAGTTTACCGGTAACATAGACAAGGCTGAGCACATCCCAAGAGCCATGGCACTGAAGATTTTCTGAAAAAGCCCTCACCAGGGACAAAGTGCACCCCAGGTATTTTCTACAGACATAGACTAGTGTTAGGCATTTTCTTGTAACACACAAGATTCAGCAAGTTGACAAGGCAAGTGGTACTTTTTCTTAAGCCTGGATCAGGGTAACTGAATTGAAATTACTGGATTCATTGTCAACTCCTGATCCACGGGAGAAAGGAGAGGGTATGGTAAATAAAATCTCCAAATAATCCAAAACACATTAGTCAGTGACCGTAATGTGGGCATTGACAGTTTTGGTTGCAGGTAACAAAAAACACATCCGATTTAAGCTAGTTTAACTAACAAAACTAAACAAAACATGGTTAAATTATTATAAGGACATGGGGTTTCTCTCAGACATCAAGGGCACAAATTTCAAAAGTGACCAGAACCAAACCAAGCTGTTGTTGGTTGTCTTTGCTCTTTGGGGGGACCCGCCACCCAGCTCACAAATAAATCACGCACAGAGGCTTATTCTTCCATATGAATGCCTGGCCTTAGCGTGGCTTGTTTCTAGTCAGCTTTTCTTAGATTATCAAATTCTGCCTTTCGCCTCTGGGCTTTTACCTCTCTCTCTTTCTGTGTACCTTTTTTCACTTCTTACTCCATGGCTTGCTGTGTAGCTGGGTGACTGGCCCTTGGAGTCCTCCTCTCCTTCATTTCTTGCTTCTTCTCTTTTCTTCCCAGATTTTTCTCCTCCTATTTATTCTTTCCCTGTCTGTCAGCCCCACCTCTCCTTTCTCCCGCCTCACTATTGGCTGTTCAGTTACTTATTAATTAGACCATCAGGTGTTTTAGATAGGCACAGTAACACAGCTTCACCGAGTTAAACAGATGCAACATAAACAAAAGTAACACACCTTAGAATAATGTTCTACAATCCCAGCACTGGGGAGGCAGATCCAGGCAGATCTCTGTGAGTTCAAGGCCAGCCTGGTCTACAGAGCAAGATCCAGGACAGACACCAAAACTACACAGAGAAACCCTGTCTCTAAAGAAAAACTACTGTACAACACCAAGCAGTACTAAGCCACAGAGGCAGGCCGTGATGGTCTAGTTACCTAGCTCTTGCCTCTGCTTGGCTTATCTCACCTCCTCTATGTCCTCTCTATAGGTTGGTACTCTCTACTCTCAGTTTATGTGGTAGCTTGTTGACTTTTGCATCTCTGACAGCATGGTCATAGCAAGATATTATATGCACTCCACCATTCCTAGATCTAAACTTCAAATTCTTGAAAGAGTGAATCCAGCTGGTCCATCTTGGGTCATGTACCCATCCTGGTTTATTCTGCCTCGGCCAGAGAAAGTGGGCTCTGATAGTTGTAATGTTCTGTCCCATCAGCCAGCTCCCAAATAATGACATGGAAACTTCTTATTAATTATGAAAGCTCAGCCTAGGTTAGACTTGTTCTTAACTAGCTTTTATAACTTAAATTAACCCATTTATATTAATCTACATTCTATCACATGGCATTACCTCTCTTCCATCTTGCACCCCTTGTTTCCTCTCCATGTCTCCTGGTATCTTGTGCACCTAGATTCATCCTCCTCTTCCTTTCTCTCTCTAGAAATCCTGCCTATACCTCCTGCCTAGCTATTGACCATTCAGCTTTTTATTGCACCAATCACAGCAATACACCTTCACATAGTGTACAAATATCTCACAATATGCCCCCCATTTTGTCTAAATAGAAAGGAAAGATTTTAACTCTAACATAGTAAAACTATATACATTAAGAACAATTATTAGGTAAGAATTACATTCACAGTGTCTACTCCATTTGTATTTGGCAAATTCAGAGAAAGTACTATATTATCTATCCTTTCTTAGTGAGTCCAAAGTTCTGTATCTAATTCACTTCCTATCCTAACTTATATTACTAACTCAAAACTATCTTTTTAGAACTCAAAATATTTTCTTTTCTTTTTTTTGGGGGGGGGTTCTAGACAGAGTTTCTCCATGTAGTTTTGGTACCTGTCCTGGATCTCGCTCTGTAGACCATGCTGGCCTTGAACTCACAGAGATCCACCTGGCTCTGCCTCCCAAGTGCTGGGATTAAAGGCATGCACCACCACGCCTGGCTCAAAATTTATATACTTTATATTTCTTATATAATTTTCTTTTCTGAATTTGGTAACAAGAAAAACTGTAACTATAACTATCTTGTCTTCAAGTCCATCAGAGATCCCAGAAGGATATAATATTACCTGAGTAAACAGGAAGTACAGCACAAACAATTTCTGAAACTATAGAAACAACAGAGACAAATAGCTGCCTGACAATCACCCAAGGTTCCTTTGTAACATTGGGGCATCCATCTTTGGCCTACAAGCCTATAATATCTGGCAGACTTTTCTGTAAAGGAGAAATTTTGAAGGACTGCCATACCTTGTCTTGGTAAAGTTCAGCAGTCACTTTTTATGTGTGTCCTGCTTGTCCAATTTGCACAGCACGCTGTCAGCAGTCAAAGCAAGAGCAGTTTCTCACCCTGTGGCTAACTTTTGCCACAAAGAAAGCAAACTTCATATGGAGGTTCTTCAATGCCCATCATCTTCTCTGAAGTAGATTGGTTCTGCCAGGAGCAGACATGTCTCACTGTCATGAAAAGCCTTGTGTTATTAAAACATCCTAAATGCCATATTCTGTGGGTCTCTGAAGTGTTTGAAGATCATTCATCTATCTATCTAAAATATATCTCTGTTTAACCTTAAAAAACATACCTAGCATGGCCACAAACTTGTTTGTTAGATGACTAACTACTAACCTGCATTTCTTAATTATCCTAAATAGTTTGTAATAATAACTTTCAAGGACTAGAAATTTACATTACATTATTAAATGAGCTGTATAGGTACAGTACGTTAAACAAAATAGAAACATATACACAGTATGTTGTAATAAAATAACCTTAAATTTGTATCAGTATACAAAAATATCTTAAACTAGAGTAGACGCATATATACAGTATGTTGTAACAAAAATAACCTTAATTTTATATCAATATACAAAAATACCTTTAAAAAGAGTAGGAACATATAAACAGTATGTTAATAACAAGAATAATCTTAAATTTGTATCAATATACAAAAATCCATACCAATGTAAAATACTTGAGACTAGTAGTTGCTTTTTAGTCTAAAAGTAGATCCACTCATCTGCCCTTTTATCCTCTCATTCCTATATCCCCCTTTTTCTTTTCAGAATGAGATCCCTGAATCTAATCTCCTTTGCTCAGTTTTCTCCATGAGCAATGCCAACAACAACTTGCAACCAACCCCCCTAAATGATGATAAGCATCCATAATCCATTACGTGACTAAAAAACCACCCACCTTACCTCTTGGGAATGTGAGTGTTGTGTTCTTTAGACTGCTTCCTATTGTCTGGGGAACAACATCTTTAGGGGACCCTGAGAAAATTGGGATAATGGTCAAGTCCTGGGAGAGCTAGCTGTATTATGTTTTGTTGAGTCTCTGTGTGATAGGAAAGTATAGAGATTATCTGAAGTCTTGGCCGGATAGTCTGTGAGGTTGGACCATCTCAACTAGTGGCTTTGTAAGATGTTTTAGATGCAGAATTTTGAGGAAACTGCAACATAGGCATTCTGAGGAGGCTGGATCACCTGGGCTACTTGTCTTCATTGGTATTTGGTCCTTTTTTTCTTTCTGAAAACATACAAACTTTTAAAGGTAACATATATGTCTGCATTAACACAAATTTGGAATATGCTGTGTGCACAAGTCAGTTAAAGATGATTTTTTGTTTTATGTTTGAGCAGATAAAAGGCATCTGTCAACTTTCTAAGTCTGTTTGGACCTTAGAACCAAGCTTCTATCCATGCCATATGAAAGGATGGCATGAAATAATAAGTCATGAGGACTCAATAAGAATTGTCATGTCTCATTTAGTCTCAGAGCTGTTCCCACAGTAGAGGGATCAGCATAAATGTCACTTGTCCTGTAGTCTTTCTTGGTTTCTTTTTTCATGTCTGTAGTCAAGATTTTCAGGAGGTCTCCTCCAACCAAATCTGATCTTCATTAATTTTGAAAAGAAATATAACTTTTTGTTTCCTGCAGAAACAAAGGCATAACCTCTTCCCCAACACAACATATTTTTGACTTCCATTCTGAAGTGAAGACATTCTTAAAATATATAGTTTGCTTTAATTTAGCAGTTTCCATAATCTGATATCTCTCTATTATCTTTTTGTACATTAGCATTTAAAAAATTCAAAGTCAACAAAGCACCATACAGGATCTAGACACCCTGTGTATTTCCCATCTTTCGAGGCTTGTTCTTTTTATATTACTTTACTCTTTCTCTAAAGGCTTTACTATTTTTAAACTATTTTTTCTATGACTATACCCATTGTTTTTACTGTATCTGTTTAAAGGTTTTCTTGGACTGGAACACTTTACTGCATGCCTGAAGTGTTCTCTGACTGCAAGACAAACCTCAAATGGTCATGCCAGCCACTGCCTATCTGGAGGCTGGCTCCATCCCCCTCAGTTCCCTGAGAATCTAGAGTTATGCAGGCATGTTTTCTGCCCCAGCTCTGGGAAGCTGCTGTGGCCCCATGGGGCAGGCATTTTTACCTAGCACAGTAGCTGCTCAAGTGCTTTGCTGCACATCAGGGCCTCTTAAAGGAGCCATGCCACTGTACACCAAGCCTATCTGAGAGACTGCTTTCTCAGGCCCTATGTGGATATTTGAGCCTCCACATTGAATGTCATATGTAATGAGTCTTTCTCGGATCCACCAGCCAGTTCCCAAATAATGACACAGAGACTTCTTATTAATTATGAAAGCTCAGCCTTTAGCTTAGGCTTATCTCAACTAGCTCTGATAACTTAAATTAACCCATTTATATTAATCTATGTTCTGCCATGTGGTGTTACCTCTCTTCCATCTTGTACCTTTTGTTTCCTCTGAGTCTGGGTTACAACTCCAGCTTTCTTCTTCCCAGAGTCCTCTCTGTCCCCAGAATTCCTGCCTAACCTCTTCCTGCTTAGCTATTGGCCATTCAGCTCTTTATTAAACCAATCTTAAAGCTCCTTGGCAAAGACACATCTTCACAGTGTCAATAAATATTCTACAACAGATATTTTACAATGTAATAGTTGCTAAAGTTTATTGGGGGATAACTACACACATTTATTTATTTATTTTGTACATGTACATGTATGTGCTGTGTGTGCATATCTCTGTGGGACAGCATGACTCTGTCAGTAATGTCTTAAGCTTTGCTCTAGACAGTTTTCAGGCCAACTGTACAAACGCCTCTCCTGCCACAGAAGATGGGATGGCTTCAGGATTCCCAGTATGCTAGAATCCCCTTGTTTATTTCACACATGTCCTTTAGTGAAAAGTCCCTCATCAGAACAAAGGGATTGTTACTCTTCCCGATCAGTGTCTGCCCCATAAGTGTGGAGAGCGTGTGCCTACCTCATTTAGCTTATGACTTGCAAGATTTACTTGAAAAGCTCTTAGGAGCACCCGTGAATAAACAAGGGTGCCAAGTTAAATCAAGACAGGCCTTTCTGTTTGCCCGTGTTTCAAATCGATCCAAACAGCAGGTTCAGAAGATGCCCTTACCACAACAGCCATAGCTTCATCCTCAGCCACAGCCTGTTGGAAACAGCGTGTTGCTATAGCAACCAGTGAAGTTTACAAACACTGCACCATGCTGTCCTTTTGCCAGGTTTTTACCTTAAGAGAGTTCCAAAGAACATCGCATTGATAAATGGCTGAATACTTCTGAGAGCTAGACGACACAACCACAGATGCCATTGGTTGTCCAACTCCTGCTCTCAAACGCACTTCCTTTAACCTCCCATTAGAGAAGCTAGAAAAACCAAATATTTGCTTAGCTGAAGTGTTTCAGCTACATGAGTCTTGAGACGGTTTGGCCAAGGGGGCATAAGTGGAAGTCCCCAGCCGACTTCACTTGGACGTTAGCTTTCCTTAGGATGTCAACTCCAGCACCTTCCTGCTGCCATCCTTCCAATCTTGGACCCAGAACTTGGTTTAGAGTAATGGCTGTTGTCATCCTACAATAAGATGTTGGAGAAACACCTGCCATGGGGATTTCTGAACTCTGAACAACTACAAGATGTTTGCCTCTGGAATGCTTGTTATGTGAGCTTTTAAAACTATTCAGAGTCAAGTTTCCTATTGATATCAAAAGTATTTCTATAGCCGGGCAGTGGTGGCGCACGCCTTTAATCCCAGCACTCGGGAGGCAGAGCCAGGCGGATCTCTGTGAGTTCAAGGCCAGCCTGGGCTACCAAGTGAGTTCCAGGAAAAGGCACAAAGCAACACAGAGAAACCCTGTCTCGAAAAACCAAAAAAAAGTATTTCTATTACGCAACTCAGTTATTGCAACAGTCTAAATTGGTTAGGAAGTTCCTCAAACATCTAAAAACAGAACTGCTGTATCGTCCAGCCATACCACACCTGGAGGGATCAAAATCAAAACACAAGAAGGGATAGCTGCACTCAGTGGCGATCACGGCTCTGTCACTACAGTCAAGTTACAGGATCTACTCGGTGCCTGTTGACAGATAGCTGGATAAAGGAAAGTGGCATGCCGGGCCATGGTGGCACACACCTTTAATCCCGGCATTCAGGAGGCAGAGGCAGGTAGATCTCTGTGAGTTCAAGACCAGCCTGGTCTACAAAGTGAGTTCCAGGACAGCCAGGGTTGTTACACAGAAAAGCCATGTCTTGAAAAAACAAAACAAAGTGGCACGTACACATAACAGGGTGTTAGTTGGCTGTACAGAATAAGATTATGCTATGTACATGGAAATGCATTGAACTGGATACCGTTATAGTAAGTGAAGTAAGCAAGGCCTGGAAAGGGAAGTGAAGAGCACACACACACACACACACACACACACACACACACACACGCACATACACACACACACACATCAAGAAAGGGACTATTAGAGAAAAGGAAGGGTAATAAAAGAGGGTAATATGAGGTGAATATGTTCAAAGTACAGTGTGTACATATAGGAAAACACCACAGTGAAACTTAGCACTTTTGCACACTTGGCATAGACTAATAAATAAGCCTTTCTGTTGGTACACCATAATGGCAGATATTTTAGCCCAGATTTTTATTATCTTTTCACTCTGTACCTGTCTGTCTACTCTCCTCAGCAATCTCCCAGGAGTTTGTTGAAAGAAGCGTGACCCAATTAAATGGAACAAAATAATCAGAACAATCTTCATCACTGTCCCTCACTCACAACCCTTTTAATCTAACTCTAGAATCACATCCTGCAGCGTCTCAGAGATGGGCGGCTGAGTTCACCACCAACCAAAGCCTCCTGTTAGTGCAGCACACACGGAGTCCACACACATCGAACCGTCCTCCGATGGATGCTCAAGTCTCAGCTGACTTTCTGAGCTCACTGTTGAGAGAAGCGTGAAAATTATATATTTTAGCCTATCCTTCTCAGCACTTAAAAACTCCTTTCCACCAGACCCTCCCTCCCTTTCCCCATACTTAGAGACAGGCAGAAGGTTAGCAAGATGAAAAGAATGCCACTGAGTCACACCATGACGTGTGCCATCAGCACTCACTGCTTTTATCAAATGGAGGAATTGCAAAACGATGTCTTAAGTAATACAGCAGCTGCTGGAAAAGCATCCCCTCTAGCCTGGGGTCCCAATTAGTGTTAGACACTGTGAGATAATCCAGAAGAAATAGGGTGAGCAAGCTAACTACAACCAACAGCACAAAAGAGGTAGCTTAGGTGAACAAAGAGTAATGTGCTGGAGAGGCCGAGAAGTTGGTAGAGATCAGTGTGTTGTGTGATTATTAATCTTGATTGCTAATCTGATGGGATCTGGGAGAGAGTCTGTGAGGGCATTTCCAGGAAGGATTAACTGAGGGGGACTCTTCCCCAGAGTAGATGGCACCTTCCAGCGGGAGCCTGGATATAAAGAAGTCAGAGAAAAGAGCTGTCCCTGCTGCCTTAGCTGCCCACTTTCTTGGGAGTGAGTGAATCTACCCCGATGCCGCCGCCACCATCCTTTGGCGACCTCACAGTTCATTCTCTCTGGCTTCCAATCCTTCCAGCCTTCAGCCCTAGATTGAGACTGCTTAGACATCTGGACTCAGGGACTGAGCCACTAACCATGTTTAGCTTCTCCAGGATAACAGACAGCCATTGTTGACTGTCCATTCCTTATCAGTAAGGCAATCTGATATTTTTAACATATATTTAGTAATATGCCTTCATTTTATCAATCCTATTCCACTAGAGAATCCCGAATAATGCATACAGCTGTTGGCAATGCAGAGATGTTGAGGAGTTGTAAGGAAATTATTTCAGAAAAAAACAATTATTTCAGAGGCCATTCAAGAGGTAGATTCCAGACAAGAAAATGGATTAAGGAAAAAAGGATTTACTATGAGTTCTCTGAGAAACAGCAGGCCATGATGTTTAAAACTAGCTAACGCACGCCCCAAAGTATTACCCTCAAAACGTTAACATTGCGATGTGCTCTATGGTATCGGCTCCGAGTCCATTACTTGTTGGGTTGCACACTAGCCAGGTGGTGTAGGAGAAGCTGATCTGGACCAGGACATATCCTCACAGAAAGAGGAAGACAGCAGAGGTAAGGCAGTCAGACAAGGTGGCCAGAACCAGCCCCGTGTCTAAAGCTCTGAGAAGGGCCGCTGCCCCAGCTTTTCATCGATTATGTCTGGCAATCACTCTGAAGCTTGGAAGATAAGAACATTTACCAAGATCATGCCACCAGTCAGGGATATTCTCAGTGGCTCCTGGTCCAGTCAGGGATATTCTCAGTGGCTCCTGGTCCAAATTCCATGCCCTAAATACTATATGACTAAACTGGTGGCATAGAAATTGTTCCACTGAACTCTAAAATAAAACACTCACTTGCTCTAAAAAAAAAAAAAAAAAAAAAAAAAAAAAAAAACAAACCCAAAACCCCAAAATAAAACAACAATGGAATGAGACTGTTAATTTGGGAAGCTGTAAAATATGGCCCTGTAGCTCCGCAGACAGCTGTTCTGTCACGTGACAGCGAACCTCAGGCTCCGCCTCCCTGCTGCTTTCCCCGGTGCAGCTGAAGCAAGAGGTTCTGGGGCGCAAGATGCTCCGTTTAACAGCTGATCTGCTGGGACCTGCGCCTAAGAAGTTAATTTCTAGCTTTGAGATGGTTTCTGGTAATTGTAGGTAATTTAAAATATAATTGCAATTTAGTTGGGGGGAAAAAACCTCTTTGCCGTGTTTATGCTCATCACTCTAATTTAAGGTCTGGAAGGTTGGCTGAACTGCACTTCAGTACACACCCACCTTGCATCTTCCTGATTTCACCACCAGTGATTATACAAACAGCCTCAGCAGGCCTCAGTCTGCATACAAGACAGATGCTGCCAAGCTCCGATATGAAGTTCCACGTGGTTGCCAGATCGACTGCTGACAAGTTCGTGATTGTCAAACAGACAAAGAAAAGCACAAAGCTCCGAAATGCGAAAGTTCCCTCAGAATTTTTCGGGTCCTCGTATTTATGTGTACTTAAAAAAGATTGGTTTTTATTTTTAATTAAATATATACATATGGATCTGTGTGTGGGTATGTGCATATGAATGCAATGCCCAAGGATTCCTGAAAAGGGCATGTGATTCCCCTGAAGCTGGAGTTGCAGGCTGTTGAGAGAGGTCCCGTGTGGGTGCTAGGAACCAAGTCCTGCAGAAGAGCAGCAGGCGCTCTTAACTTGGGAGCCATCTCTAGCCCAGTTTCAAACCTTTTTAAAAAATGCCCACCCCGGTGGCATTCAGTACATTCATGCTGTTGGGCAAGCACCATCATTATCCAGTCAGCCCCAGAACTTGGTCATCGCTCCAAACTGAATTTCTGTAGGGTACATTATTAAGCAACACTCTGCTTCTGTCCTTGGCAGTCATTCGCCAATTATTCTCTGTTTCTATGACTTCAATGATTTGGGTTCCTCATGTGAGTAAAGCCAGTCAAGCTTCGTCCTTTTACACCTGGCTTAGCTCACTTAGCACATGCATTTCTATTAAAATGATTTGCTCCCCTCTTAGATGGTCCTTTTAAAAATATAGTCTGGAGAAATGGCTCAGCGGTTAAGAGTACTGACTGCTCTTCCAGAGGACCCGGGTTCAATTCCCAGCACCACATGGCAGCTCACAGCTGTCTATAACTCCAGTTTCAGGGATCCGACACCCTCACACAGACATACATGCAGACAAAGCACCAATGCACATAAAATAAAAAAATAAATAAATAAACAAATACATGTAGTATTTATCTGGGAAGAACACCACACCTTTATTCGAGTTTCAGCTTTTAGTGGAGTGAAGCTTTTCTTGTTGAGAAATAGACTTAGGCATGGTTCTCCTAAGAGCTGGGCCAGTCTCAACATTAAAAATAGGCCTAGAAAGGCTGATAGAATTCAGAGCTCCCAAGGAGAAGGTGACATTTGGACCCCACAGCTCTTGAAGCTACTTATGGCCTGCCCACCGGTTCCCTAACAACCCATGGGGTGTTTCTATTTGAGAACTGGCTGCTTGCAGTTTGCCTGCCCTAATTCTCAAACTCTCCTAAAGCTAAAATGCTATTTTAAAACTCTGACCCCCTCAGTTTGGCTACAGGGAGGTGGAGTGGATGGTGTCTGTAAGTTAACAAGGTGGGTCATGTGGCTCAGATCAGGTTTTTTGTTTTCTTTTTTTGAAATTTGCTTTCAAAACCCATCAGTCATTTCTAAAGTGAGCACTTGTGTCTTATCCCACAAGTATTGAAGGACAGGAAGTGAGAGGGCCATTGCTATTTCCTTTATAGTATTTTAGGACATATATAATCAACCTGTGATACGTTTCAAGAAATTCCAGAATAATCATGGACTGCTTATCTGACTTTGGGCATGTTATTCAACACGTTGAGTCTGGGGGACTGGGGAGACAGCTCAATGGACCTGGGTTCAAGACCCCAAATCGAGTGTGGTGGCAAGTACTTGTAACCCCGTTGCTGAGGAGGTTAAAATAAATGGATGTCCGGGGATTATCAGAAGAGGGGGGAATCCAAACACCCAAAAGTGGACAGCACCTCTGGAATGACACCTGAAGTACACGAACACACACACACACACACACACACACACACACACACACACACACACACACACACACGAGTCCTAATTGTTCTTTGGTTTGGAAGTATGAATGGTAAAGCTTACATAAGAAGAATTTCAGGAGCTTCTGAGGGACATGGTGAGTCGGGGCTGGGCAGCAGCAGGCAGATGTGTGGCAATGATAGTAGACACCATCCAGCAACTGGGTTTTTATCAAATCAACTGTGTTTTATTCTGTCAGTTGACCTAAATCTTTTTTCTCTTCTACAACAGGGTCAAGTCAGGGGTCTGACATTTGTATTTTCTAATTATTATCAAGCCTTTCTATCCTCCTTTAATCTGGAACATTCTACAGCCTCTCTAGGCTTATACATTCCTCATCAACACTTCTCCTTCCATTACCTCTGCTTGCATTAAAATACTCTTATTTTAGGTATGTCTGCTAGTCCTTGTAGCTGGGCTGAGAACTGCGTGGACAGTGTTGTATGCTTCTCTGGATATTGTGTCTGGACTGCACTGGTAGTGTTCGTTTGGATGACTTGGTGAGGGGTGGTCCACATTCTCAATGACATGGTCATTGTGTGCACCTTCTACTTTTGGAATACAAAAGCAGTCCATGGGAAGAGGAGGAGACTGTAAGATGAGTCCAACACCCCCGTTCTCGTCCAAATTTCCCTGTAGAGGCAGCATGGCTGCTGAGTCTTGTCAATCTTCACTAGCATGATTGGGATGTTCCACTGACTCTGCATTCCTTGTACACTCACCAGCCAGCTCTTGCTTATTGCTGAATGATCTTGCTTATCATTCACTTATTATTTACCATTATTATTGGCATAGACTCAGGAGTTCCTATTTCTTTCTAATGGTTTCATTCACTGTTTCTCCTATTTCTTGTAGACCTCAAATTTACATATGCATATTTATGCAAGATGCCAGGTAAATGAAGCTTTGTGTAGTTCAGACATTTCTGATCTGTCTGTTCCCCCATCCCCAGCCCTTCCTACGTAGAAAAACCTTGGTGTGTTTGTGGCATCCCTGGATACACTTAGATGTTTACAGATTATAGCACAGAAGACTGATAACAAGGCCTCTCTTGAAGACAAATGGGGGACAAATGCTTGAGAAAACTGAATGTTTACTTCTGTAATCTTTGCAAGTTTCAAAACAAACAGATACCTGTGATAAATATTTAACAAATAAGAAAGGTATTTCTTGTAGATCCGGGTCAGTTAACTCAGATCACCTTGGGGCTCAGTTTGCTTTCCCACCCATTATGCTTTTAAGCCCCATTTGAAAGCTTTCTAGGCAGTGGCCAAGCTCTAGATAAGTGGAATTCTGGGTGATCACCATGACTGTAGCTCTTTTTTTTTGGCAGGCAGGCTTCTGAGTGGGACTGCAAAATCTTCACAGACAATGTCAACAGTGTAATGTCCTGGAGAGACGGTGTTGCCCCGTCCTTCCCGTTCATACTGTTACGTTTGCAAAGTAGCCAATGAGAGGTTGTAGGCTAGTGCATTAGATCAGACAGGCTGCTTGTTCTGGTGCTCAGTCCCTAAGCTGCATGGGTTTATGTGAGCAATGATGGTTAATGGGGCCCACGGTGGTACTTGGCATTCTAAATAACTACTCAAGGGCCTCCCATTAAATGCTTCTCTCATTCAAAGGGCTGAGAATAAGTGACTATTGATTGCTCAGCTATAAATCTTATCACCCTCTCCAAGGCTTGTGATAGAAGGGCTGGAAAGAGCGGAAGAGCCAAAAGAAGGTGGGGGAAGCTGAGCGGTGTGAAGAGGGAACCCCGCCTTCCGGGTATGACATGGCTGTCCAGCTACTAAACTCTCAACAGCTTTGATTTCCAGCACTAGATCTGCACAGGATTGGGCCTGTCCACATTCGGTCATGGCAAGGGGAGGGGCTCCCAGGACCGCACCTCCCTGAGTATCTATCTATAGACAGTTAAGGGAGGAGGGAGTGACATTTTCTTCAGTGGTGAAGTCACTGGTAAGATGGGGGTACTTCTGAAAGCAAGTTCTCTCCCATATTCATGTTAGTAGACTATCAAAACTCATGGGGACACACCCCCACACACCCCACATATACACAGAGAGAGACCCACTCACACATACACATGCACACAGAGAGAGAGACATACACTGAGACATACACACACATACACACAAACACACATACATATACACACAAACATAAACACAAACACACATGCACACACAGAAACACACAACCAGTAGTAGAGCTAGCTGGAAGGGGGTCAGCAGAAGTGGAAGGAGGCAAGAGAAAGTAGCAGGCAGCCGAATACGACCAAAATACATCGTGTACGTGTATGAAAATGTCACAATGAAACCTCTTATTAAGAATAATTGACAGCTGGGAGGTGGAGGCACACGCCTTTAATCCCAGCACTTGGGAGCCAGAGGCAGGCAGATCTCTTGAGTTTGAGGCCAGCCTGGTCTACAGAGTGAGTTTCAGGACAGCCAGGGCTATACAGAAAATCCTGTCTCAGAAAAAAACAAAACAAAACAAAAGAAATCAAAAAAAGAATAACTGACATAAAACCTCAAAATTTTCTGTAAACGCAAAACTTCTTAAGATTCCTTCTTTTAAAAGAAACCAAAGTCAGGCGGTGGTGGCGCACGCCTGTAATCCCAGCACTCGGGAAGCAAAAGCAGTCAGATCTTGGTGAGTTTGAGGCCAGCCTGGTCTACAAAGCAAGTTCTAGGACAGCCAGATTTGTTACACAGAAAGAACCTGTCTTGAAGCACACCCACCCCCCTCCCCCCCAAAAAAAGAAAGAAAAGAAACCCAAACTGGCTATCATTGTATTCAGGAACCCTGAGGCCTAG
The DNA here is from genome assembly GCF_007827085.1 of Peromyscus californicus insignis. Classification (NCBI taxonomy): domain Eukaryota; kingdom Metazoa; phylum Chordata; class Mammalia; order Rodentia; family Cricetidae; genus Peromyscus; species Peromyscus californicus. Next base: position 76,786,657 of record NW_026294413.1, on the reverse strand, counting down.
GTAGTTCCGGTTAGCACTGAGCAGTTTAGAACCCACAACCCACAGGGAAGCTTCATGGACTACTCACAAGCTGCCTCACATAATATTCCTCCACCAGCACGCCATGCACAACCCCAGGGAGTACACCTCAAACTTCAACACTCATCAGTTACATGGCAATTCTATTAAAAGACCCCATGCTCATTCAAGAGGTATGTGGGGAGCCCCAAATGTCACATCTCTGACGAGTATCAGGGGATTACAGCACTGGCTGTGCCTGGACCCCACTATGGCTTTAGGGAACAAGAATCATTCCAGTTTCCTTTCTTAATGAAACCCTTATTATCATAGCACATACTCAGTGACAGCGTCATCACAGCAAGCCTTCCAACAGAGTGGCCAGGACAGCTCTGACTAGTGTGGAAGGGAATGCCAACTCGGCTGTGTCTACCATAGATCTTCCACTGGTCACTGGTGTCCTCAAGTGCAGCCAGGGAGTGACGACGTCACCATTTATTTCACTGAGTTATGGACATGTAGCTTGCAGTTGTAAATGCTTCTCTGTTTCCCCTGCTAACTACATAGCATCGCCTCCTTAAATCTCCCTCTACCGCAAGTACCTGCCTATGTGGCAGCTTCATTATGAGAACACCTTTTATCTCTGTCCCCAGCACCAACCACTGGCTTCCCACCGGTTCAAATGTATATTTCTTAGATGTGGATTGGAGCTGGGGAGATGGCTCAGTGGGTAAGAGCTCTGCTACACAAACATACATGCCCGAGTTCAAGTCTCGGCTGAAAAATCACATGTGGCCTCATGCATACCTATGATCTCAGGGCAGTGAGGAGTGGAGACAGGAGGATTGCTAAGGCTTGTTAGCTGCCAGCCTAGCCAGGTTCAGGAGAAGACTGTCTCAAGAGAATAAAGGAAAGAGGGAAAAAGCCAGACTCCCAACAAACTTCTCTGGCCTCTGAATGTGTAGGCATGCATGCCTCCACTATACCCACAAGAAGCAGAGTTGATTAATTCAATAAGTCACCATACACTAGAGGCTATCCCCAGTAAGACTATATATTTACACAAAGCCACCTGTTTACCCTAGAGCAGAGTAAATTTATGAATTGGTTTCCTTTGACTGGAATTTGATTCATACTGGGTTACAACATAGTATAAGCCACCTATGAATCAGCAACTCCCAGAAAGAGATGAGAACACAGCAGGCAATCTGACATGTAAAGAGAGGGCACCTTGCTTGATTTGCCTAGTACATGTAGCAAACATTTACTGAGTATCTCATACATGAAAAGCCTTCTTTGTAGGACCATCCCAAGAGGCCCAGGACCATCTGTGTTTCCTGGTAATATATCTGAAAGGCAAAACATGTATTGTATTTTCTCCTTCGTGTAGCTCAGGCATGCCTGTTTTCTATAACTATAGCAAAACAGTTAAGGCTTGGTAACTTTTCAAGAAAAGAGGTTTATTTAGCTCCCAGCTTTGGAGACTAAAAGTTCAAGCATCATGGCACGGGTCCTCGTTGGACCCACGCTGTGATGGATGGCATCAAGGTAGGGAGATGTGCAAAAGGAAGAGGTTTCATGATGGGATGAGAGGCCGGAGGACCACAGGTGGGAAGCTAGTAAGGGCATGCCCTCTGTGATCTAAGGCCTCAGAGCAAGTCCCACCGCCCGTTAACAGTTCCACATGAGAACCAAGCTTACCACACGGGAGCTCTTGGGAGAACACGCTTAAGCCACCTTCAATCCCAGCACACGGTAAAAGAAAAACTTCTGTTCTCTAGTTACAGCTTTTGGGTTTTAAGGAGTTCTGTGCTTTGAAATAATAGTCCAAAAGAGATAAAGCTAATCTTTCTGAAGCTCAGAACTCAGGAAGGGCTGCTTCTGACACTGTCTGCATGCTTCCTGCAAGCCAGGCTTGGATGAAGTGCTTCTAGGATGTAAGTCATTTCAACCTTGCAGAAACCCTGTGATATCAGTATTATTAGCCCCGTTTGGCTAAAGGGGAAACTGAGACTTCAAAAGACAAAGCTGTCACCAAGGCACAGTTAGAAGCAGAGGAGCCAAGGCTCAGTCCCAGAGCCTGCTCTGGAGTCACACTCTCTGGGTGCAGCGCTGGGCCCCTGGCCCTCTCAGAGTCTGCCCAGGCTTGTGGAGGCACAGCATCTGCATTAACACATACCTGCCTTATTTTTTGCAGAGATGTCTGGGCAATCAATGACTTTCTCAGGTCCCTAATGGAAACCTATACAGTCCCTGCCTTCTACCAGGGACCTGAAAAACAACAAAAAGTTTGTAATCTCTCTAGTGCGTGTCAAAAAAAAAAAATATCTGCAAACTTCAACCTCGCTTTTACTATCTGCCATCTACCCCATGTTTAAACTGCTTCTTTCTTGCATGTTTACGTTGTGACGATTAATTCTAACTGTCAACTGGATGAGATTTAGAATCATCATAAAATCGAGTCTCGGGGCACAGCTGTGAGGGATTTACATTAGGCTAATTGGGGGAGGAGGGTGCACCCTCAATGTGGGTGGTACCATTCCATGGAATGGACTAAAGAGGAGAAAGCACACTGAGCGAGCCCCCATCATCCTCTGCTTCCTGGTAGGATAGAATGTGACCACATGTCCCTACCCTTGCTGCCACACCTCCTCCACCATGATGGACGAATCCCCTGGAACTGAAAGCATAAACAGGACCTTACCTGCTTAAGTTGCTTCTCTCCGGGATTCTATTGGGTATTTTGCCATGGTGAGAAGAAGCATAACTAATATATCTGTTGCGGTGACATGGTTTGCGTGTTTGTGTTTGTCTGTGGGCTTGTTTTCCTTGCCAAGGACCTGAAGCTGCTTACCTACCAAGGCTGGATGTGTCACACACCCCCGAAATGCCAGACTGTTGCCTTCTCTCCTCTTGTCAGCAGGTCTAGATTAGGTGTGTGACCCCCCACTTCAGACAGGTAGACACTCTTGACTAAAAACAAGAAGTGAGGTAAATAGGGGTATCATCCTGAGGATAGTGACTGACCGCCCCAGGGGCAGTTCCGGTGTCCTTCTCAGACGTGACTCGGTGGAACTCTGAGGACTCTTAGCTACCACAGCAAAGTGCCTCAAACTGAGTATCGCTAGAGAACAAACATGGATTTGCTTCTAGAGGCTAGAACATCTAAATCAAGTTGGCAGACACATGTCCGTCTGAAGCCTCTTTGGCTGTTGTTGATTTCTAGCAGTTGGTACAGGTAACTCCAACCTCTGCCTCCATCTTCACATGAACGCTTCCCTGGGGCCAATCTCTGCTTCTTTCTCTTAGAGACACCAGCCACTATATTAGGAAGCCTGTGGCCACATTTTAACTAGAGCACATGGTCAAATACCTGTTTTTTCTTAGCACCACTGTCTTCATAGGTCCAGGATGAAGACTTGATCGCTGTGAAGAGGGAATAATTCAACCCATAATATATGCATTCGTTAATCTCCTCACAGCTACGCAAGCATATCTGGTACAAAAAAAACAAAACAAACAAACAAACAAACAAAACCTAAAGGAGGGAAGATATATTTTGTCCCATGGTTTTAGAGGATTTCAGCCTCTCATGGAAAGAAAGGTATGGATATGGATGCACAGGGGTTCTGTTAGTGGCCAGTGGTGGCCGGACCATGAGGCTACTGCTTGTCATGTGGTAGCCAGCAGGGAAGGAGAGACACTGCTTAGAACTAGACGTGGGTAATCGCCTTTAAAAGCCTACTCCAAATGTCTTTCTTCTTCCAGCCGGGATCTACCCAGTCAAGACTCCACAGCCTTCAGAGGAGCATCACAAACCGGGGACCATTCCAAGTTCAAACCATAACAGATATTATGCCCCTGACAATTTTCTGGGCCGGAATTGTCACCCGCCCCAGCGATCTCGTAAGCCACCTAGGATTTTGCTCACAAACCGATTTACTGCTAAAATCAGCAGAATTTGTTTTTTTGCTGGAGGCTGTCAACCTGACTTGCCTCTACTTCCTTCAGTGCCTTAGAGTTTCCACCAAGAGCTCCCTGGGGAGAGCAGAGAAGTGACTTTCTCATGACAACGACCCATTTTCTCAAAGAATAAGGTCAGGATTCCCATCCCACTCCCTGGATCAAACAGACCTGGAGATGACAGCTTAGACCCATGTCTAGGGCTCATGCCAACTGGTCTCAGACTTCTTGCTGAAATGCAGGGGGAGCCTTTGGATACCCTAAGTTATGGGTTTGTTCTCCAGCTGTGTCACACTCCGGAGTAGAAGTCTACTAAGTTTTGCCTTTGGCCAAAGGGTGGTGTGAGGCCTGTTGGGAGGGAAGACCACACGGCTTGAATCGCTGCATAATTTTCAGCAGCTCATGACAGAGCCACCAAAGGGACTAACCAGCATCTCAATTGTGTTTGGTCTAAAGTTCCCAAATCCTCATCAATGTTATTAGGAACAATAACATTATGAAAGAGTTGCAGAGGAAATAAAACATTATGGGCTTCTAAGAAATGCAGTAATAGAAGCCAGCTGGGTTAACAAAGACGGGCCCATGTCATTGGCTTCAAGGAAATAAAAACACATTTCACATTTTTGAATAAGTCAACCTCCCAAATGGCCACCAAGAGAAGAGCAGTCATGTTAACTTTGCATTTGCTTGGCTTGGCCCTCTTTGGTAACTTTTCCCTTGCTACCTTAAGGGAATTGTGATAGGGACATGGCCCGCATTAACTCAGAATCACCTGATATATATATATATATATATATATATATATATATATATATATCTTTGCCATTGTTGGCCGAGAGTATGTTTTAGAATGAAACCAGCCCAGGGAAGAGAAATCTGAGCCACACACACAAAGTCAATTTCATCTGGGCTCCCCCAGCTAGCTGTCCCTCAAAACATCCATTCGCTTTCCACCTGCTTAGAGCCCAGGACTCTTTTTTTCTTGTTTACTTAGGCTAGTTGACCAGACTTCTAGGCTTATAAATGACAATATGCTACCAAGTGTCCGGATGCGTATGTCCTTGGACTGCCATTGGTAAGGGAATATTAAGATGACTGGTGCACAGATTTCAACTGGAGTGGTGGTTTCTGGATTTCTCCCAGCTGATACTGGGAATGTGTGCAACTCAGAAGCCATCTTTAGGCAAGTGTGCATTGTTACTGCATGATTATGAGTAAGGGTATGCAAATGCACTGGAGTAGGAGGAGTCTTCCATCTCACAGAAGCCCTGGGCATTGCATGCTCCCCACAGCAGCATGTGAGAATTTACCTCCGGGAGTGGCAGCACTAGCAGGTCTCTCGTCTAAGCTGTGCTGTCCCTGTGATTCAGCATATTCACAGATCAGGGAACATGGCTCGTAGCTAGACCAAACCCCTGCTCCTCCCTTCTCCTTTACCCAACAGAAGCTTGCCCAACCCCACAGGAACGAGCTGAAATCCTCCTCATTTCTTCACACGTCTGCGTACATGTGTACTCAACTATACACCAAGCCCAGGAGTGGGCACTGGGAACTTAGCAATGAAGAGCACAGAAGAGACCTCTGTGTGGCGATCTCTGATCTGCACGGCGATCTCTGATCTGCATGGCTTTGGGACTGACTTGACTTGGGCAGCAGGAAGTGAAGAAACTGCAGACACGTGTGTAGAAAAGCTGGGACCGGGTGGGACATGCACACTGATAGAGACACACCAGCAGCGACCGGAAAACTCAGTGAATTTATTACACACAGAATGGAGGAGGACGCAGCTTGGCTAGTCTCGGTAGGGGAGCAGTCACAGGCTACAGTCATCCTAGAGGAGGTCACTGTGGTTGATAATTTCTTCATGTACTGGTTTTAGCTAAAGGTCAACGGTTTGTCAACCTCTGTACTTGGACCAGGGGAAGGTCTTGCCATTCCCATGGCCTGAGGCACCGGGGTCTTTGGCATGGCTATGCTCATGTCAACAAGACACATTCACTCAGGACTTCCTCTGCTCCCCACACCTCTGCCTCGTGAAGTTTTTCTTCTAGAGAATGAAAGAGACAGGGTACAAGACAAGTGGTTGCTTCATACACGGTGGAGTAGTGAGCCGTGAAAGAGGAGCATACCAAGCCAAGGGAATAGGTTACTCAAAGGTTCTGAGACCAAATGGTGCCAAGGCCAGACTAGTTGCTATGGAGCAAAGGGGATCAGTGTGGAGAACCGAGGGAGGTATTAAAGGGGAAAGTGCTGCAGAATGTTTAGAAATTTGTAGATCGTTGTAAACTTGAAACCTTATTCTGAGCCAGAGTTTTTAAAATACACTAGAACAGCGGTTCTCAACCTTCCTAACGCTGCGACCCTTAATACAGTTCCTCATGTTGTGGTGACCTCAACCATAAAATTATTTCATTGTTACTTCATAACTATAATTTTGCTACTGTTATTAAATTGTAATGTAAATATCTGATATGCAGGACATCTGATATACCACCTCAAAGAGGTCTCAACTCGTAGGTTGAAACCTCTGCACTAGAGGGTAGTTGAGAGGAGACCTGTAATTTGGCTTACATTTTTAAAGACCACGATGTCTGCTGGGTTGTTCGTATGACTGGTTACGGTAAGATAAGAAGCAAAGAGACCAGGAAGGCTTCGACCATGGCAGCGGAGGTGGAAAGAAATGGGTGTACTCTGCGTGTATTCTGAAAGTGAAGATATCAATAGAAGAGGATATAAATAAAAGTTCCCACAAATGTCTCCAAGAGTTTTAGCCTGAGTAACTGATGGGATGGAGTTACCAGTGTCTTTGAGGTGGAGGCTACTAGAGAGGAACAGGTTCAGTCACAGACACAGAGTTTGAGATTATAAAAGAACCGTGTTGACAGATGGTTAGTGAGTCTGGAGGTAAGGGGGACATCCGGGCTGGGGGCATATATTTGGATATCACTGGAGTACAGGCAAGATCAAGTCCCGGAAGCTGGGTGCTGTCATCCAGGAAGTGGCTTCCGTGGAAGAGAAGCGGTCCAGGGAGTCTGTACAGTCTGGTGTTCAAGTCTGAGGAGGTCAAGAGGAACTAGCAAAGGAGAAGAAGAAACTGTCAATGAAGTAAGGTGAGAACGCCAAGACGGAGAAAACAGACGCTATCAGCACCGCAGAGAACGGTTAGTAGCATCAAACGAAGTGGCAGACCCTCCGAAACCAGGGTTTACAACGCGCGGGTTCGGCTTCTGGGAATCGTTGGCTTGGATTCAGCAAGCACAGCGGAGCAGCGAGTTGGAAACAATGAACAGAGACAATCCTAAGGCGCTTTCTCCACAGCACAGCAGAGAAGGGGCGCAGACACCACCTCCCTGAGGAGCTGGAGTGGAGGTTTTAAGTGACCTTGACTTTCAGTAGGATTATGGACCATGAAATCAGGGCTCACCAGCATTTTGACCCTGAGATTTTTAGGGAGAGGCAGCCGCAAAGGCAGCTAAAGGGCTAAGGGCTTTGCCTTCTTTCTTAAAAACCAGTAGAAGAAGGAAGGGAGCCAAGACAGAAGGTATGGATCAAAGCGGAGGAGAGTAAGCCCCATGTGATCCCTGGGCCACGGGAAGGGCATGGCGGAGTCCATTGGTCACCATCCAACCACGGAATTTTGAAAAACACTATGGTGAAGGAGATGCTGTTTACAGGTTATTGGGGACTAATGGGAGGGGAAGTTTAGAAGTGAGCAGTCATATAGAGTCATTAAGATTTAAAACCCAGAAGAAATAGCTCACAGTTCCTGCAAGAAAAGCACCAAAAGTTAATCAATTAATTAACTAATTAAAAAATAAAATTTCAACATGAATTTAAAATAAAATTAGGGAACTTTGGCACCTGAAGAAGGAATGATTTTCTTAACTCTGATCTGAACCCTTCACTTACCAACACTGGCAAATCAAGGCCCTAGAAAAGTAAATAAATTGTCCAAGCTCACACACCTGCTTAGCGGCAGACGTTGTCTAGATCCCATCTTTCCTTGGTCCTTACCCTGTATCTTTCCTTCCTCACTTCCCGGCTGGTGTTTCTCCTTACGTGTACACACCTCTGAAGCTGGTTTCATTACTTGCTTTCCGTGACCAAGTCCTTCGTTATCTCTGCGAGTGCCAGCATCTCCCCAGTACCTCAGCCAAACACAAAGTTCAGTGACGTCTCACTGTTCGTACAGTGGGATGGGTCCAAACCCAGGCAGGACGTGTGAGCTGGGCCCACCCTGCAGGAAGAAAGGGAGACCCAGTCAAGGAAGAACTGTGGCTGATCTCTCAGGACTCAGTGGTCAGCAGCATGGGCTTAGGGTGTCAATGACAAGGGACCAATGCTCAACGGTTCAGCTTTTCTCCTGGTGGAAAGACACTCAGGAGTTTTTGCTAGCCACGGATTGTATGTGCTCCTTGGGCAAACAAACATCGAGTCTTTGCCCTCAGATGAAAACGGCTCTGGACCAATAAGCGTGGGGAGAGCCCGAAGCCTGCGTCCCATCTGAATACTATTTGGACACAAGTGGTTAAAGTTCTTCCAGTGATGGCTTTTGTTATCTATAAAATTAAGACTAAGCCAGAGATCAAGGAATTTCAACTGGAAGCCATATCCTGTCTCCAGTCTCCCATCTTGGTGTGATTTAAGTGAGTTACAGGCTCCTTTAAATTCTCTTATTTAAAACAGATATTCATCCAAAGAGGCAGTCCATAAACATTTGGCACATCTTGATGAGCACCTCGGCTATCCTTCAGAGGCAGGGGAACAACCTCAAAACCAATTACTTATGCTCTCCTCCAAGACGTCCGTTAATTGGAACGAGGGCCCTGCCTCTGGCTTCGTGTGTCTTCTCTCCTCTTTCATGCCCCACAGTTGTCCCTTCTGGGGAAGAGTAGTAGAGTTCCAGGCAATGATTTTAAATTTGGAAATTATTTAAATACAGAGGTACAGGGTATCAATGGGGACTACAAGTTTATGTATATAAAAAGGGGAAGGGTCTTGCATCCTTTCCTGGTCAAAATAATGTAAAAGTGGGAAGAAATCTAAAAGTCACAGTATGTCCACATCTTAGGTGAAATACTGGTAATAGAATCCCCCTCACTTCAAGAAACCTTGTAAATGGGGCCTCTACAACCCTTGAAGGATTAGAAGGGATAAATGTGTTGAAATCCTCTTTGACAACATACTAGACCCCAGCACTACACCCTGGAAAAATCTAGATAATGCAGATTTTAAAGATATAACCATGTGATCTTCTTGGAGTATGGTTTGAATTGCACACACACACACACACACACACACACACACACACACACACACCACACACGCACACACACACACACACACACACCACACACACACACACACACGCACACACACACGCACACACACACATGCACGCGCACACACACACACACACACACACACACACGCACACACACATCTGTTTCTGTATCTACATATAACATAGATATAGACAGATAATATGCCCCTAGGTTTTGATCATATCCTACATTTGTAGGAAAAAAGAAAAACCACCCACAAATGGGCAGAAATTTAGCTTCATGAATAAACGCTGTATTTGGCTATTAGACATTTTTAAAAGCCCATAAGTAAGAGCATTGGCCACCAGCATGGCAGTATTGGGAAGTGTGGCTGGCCTTTCAGAGGTAGAGACCAATGGCAGATCTTCAAGAGCATGACAAAAGGGACTCTGGGGCTCCAGCCTGTGTTTTCTTGTCTTCTGTCCCCTGGCTTGTGGTGTAGGTGGTTTACTCTGTTGTGTGTACTGCTCTTCCCAGAGGCCCACAGTCATTGGACAGGAATCTCCAAGACCATAAACCCAAACAAATCTTCTCTATTTATGAGTGAATTGCATCAGCATTTGGTTATAGCCATGTGAGTCTGATACAATGACCATTACAGCATTGTCTACAATACTGAGAAGGTCAGAGACCACACAGTGGAACCTTGGTATAGCATGTTATGAATTGTACAGCAGCTTAAGAGGAATGCTAAAGAAGAATGGCTAAAATATTCACAATATATGAAATTTTAAAAGTAAGCTATAAAAACAATGTACACAACAAAAATTACATAGTATGTATATATACATTCATAGAAAAGAGGTTGAAGTGAAATACTGAGTTATTAATAGACCGATGATAGATTATAGAAATTTTCTTTTTGTTGTTGTTGTTTATCTGTTTCTTCTTTTCCCTATGGTTGTGTCTCATTTGGAGATCTCTGTGCCCTGTAACAACTTCCATAAAGGAATGTTCCACGAAACAATATCTGTAAGCAGGGAGATTGGGACAGTCAAGCAGACAGGACAGCAACATAGTTCCCATAAAGCATTCTGGAACTCCAGCACTCGGGAGGCAAAGGCAGGTGGATCTCTGATCGTGAGGCCAGGCTGGTCTACAGAGTGAGTTCCAGGACAGCCAGAACTACACCAAGAAATCCTGTCATGAAAAAAAAAAAAAAACAAACAAACAAAAATTCTGGAACTGGAACATTCCTTGGATGTTTTTCTGAGTTGAGGTAGAAAGCTGCACCTTTGTACCCCCATAATGACCAGTCACTGAACATGAGGTACCCCAGGGAGGAGTGTACCCTGAAATGTATCTTTTGTCTGCTGAGGAGAAGAATTCACCTGTAGACTGTTTGAAAGTGGCATTGGATCAGCTGGGGAGATGAGTGTCTATGTCTTCAAGAGGATGAAGTTAGGTAGCGCACTATACACCTTGTAGAATGCACACTCACTCACTTTCTCTATTAATGCACCCCACATGGGAATAGCTCCTTTCTTCTTCTGTGGAAACTTACAGTATAAATGTTGATGAGACAATTAGCTCCAGTCATGACTTCTAGTTGGTTGTTTAATTATTTACCCGACCCCAAATGACCACACTAGATAGGAGAGTACCAACAGACAATTCAGAGGACCCAAAGCACTTTTCCTCGCACCTAATCTACCTAATTCCCAGGGTCAATTAGCCCCACCATTGGTGATTCTTTTGTCTCATTGTTTCTTGGTAGTGAGACTCTATAGTGACCAGCAGCAATAATAACTTAAATATAATGACATTTTTTTCTGTGTCCTTTTGTAGAAGCATTCTTCTCTGGGTATCAAAACCTCTAGATTACAACATCTAGAATCATGGAGATGACGGATATTGATTCTTCCAGAGGCAATGGATCATGGTGTTTGGAGCCATCCCATTGTCCCTGAGCCCTGTGTATCAGTCCCACTGGGAGCATAGCACCACATGGTAGGTCCTTGCCCATAAACATGTCTTGCATCCTGGAAGATGGCATCTCATCCTTGTTAGATTATCCCAAAGCTGACATCTGAATTATACTTTCAAAAAGTTGTTTTATCTGTCTGCCTAACTAGAGGCTCCTGAATGCTGCAGTATGTGATGGGGTCAGTGCCCCCCCACATTACCACTGACATACTTTCATCCGTGTAAATTTGGTCTCTAGTCTAATGTGTCAGCAATGATCTCATATTTGTAGGTCAAACAGTAAGCCATAAAAGCTTAAATGAAGCCTGTTGGGGAAGAAAGATGTTCGTTTCTAAAATATGTGCTGATTTGAATCAGGATAAACCCAGCTAAAAAGAGACTCATGTAAACAATTTGCATCAAGTGACTGGTTGTTGTGAGGCAGGCCTGAGGTACTTTCTCTGCTAGCATGCATCTAGAGCCAGCAGCAAGTGCTGAATCAGTCTTGAGGAATAGAAAACCACGTGCTAGGGTCCATGCAGAGCCTCTGTGGCTGTACTGCTCAAGAAAGCATTGTGCTTTCCCGGGGAGAACCAATGGCAGAAGCTGGGTGGTCATGACTGGCAAAGGATTCCACTCCTTTGGTTGTTTCAGGTTTTTCTTTGTTTTTGTGGTTAACGTTCAGGAATACTAAAATGTAGCACAAACACTTTCACACGGGCGCATTGCAAAAGTCCATCCATGGTCCCCTTCCCTGCATCTGCTGCTCCCATGATTCTAATCACTCCTCCAGGCCCCTGACTGTTTAACCCACTTGCAACTGCCCATGAGTCAGTATATATTCTTCCTCTGGACACGTCCCTTGCCATCCAACGGGAAAGCTACATGACACCACCATGTTCACCACAAAGATTCCTCCCCGTAGACCCATGTTTTAAGCTAACACCTTCACAAGTAAGCTCAGCTTTTGCTTCCTGTGTCAACTGGTCCTGATACACTCTATATGAAACCACAGGTGCAAGGTGAGAGGAGGAAGCTAAGGCCACGGGAGATGACATGGGAATTGTATACAGGCTAACGGGCCCTCTGACCTTCTATAACTCCAGCTGTATCACCTGTGCATCTAGAGGGCTGTTAGCGTATCTTGTTGAGTGTATGGACGACATGTTTCTCCCTCCTGGGGACCTGGCTGTGTCTTCTGGCTATGAATTCTAGTTCAGTAGTATACTGGCTTGAATCTGAAAACTGAGCAAGAGGATATGACTTCATACATTTTAGATTTATATGAAGCATTTTTAATTGACACTGAGATATAATTTACACAATAACCTTCACTCATTTTTTTAGTGTACAATATGCTTTTGTAGGTTCAATCATGAAAATGCCACTAAGATCTAAACTGCTTCGATCATCCTCAAAAGTTCTTTTGTGCCCTGAGCATTCAATTTTTTTTTTGTAGTCTTCAGTTTTTGGTTGTTGTGACAACACTCAAGAAAATCAACTGGAAAGAGAAAAAGGTCATTCCCAGGAGAGACTTTGAAACCCCTGCCCCTGGCCAAGGCACCGAAAACTGCATTTCCAATCAGGAAGAATAGTAGAGATGGGTGCCATCATAAGGCTCCGGATCACGGTCTCCTGCTCTCCCCATGTAATTCACATACTTAATCCCTTCAAAGCAAAAATATATAGGTAAAATTATCAGCTTCCCTGGGTTCTATCAAACACACTAAGTCTTAAATCCTAAGAAGTCTTCATATTCGTCTTTGACTCAGTTCTACATTTATTATTTTTTTGAAGATTATTTTTATTTTATTTGTGTGAGTGTTTGTTTACACATACATATATCACCAAATGTGTTTCTGGTACCCGCAGAAGCCACAGGAGGTTGTTGGATACCCTATAACGAGAGCTACAGATGGTTGTAAGCTGCTAGGTAGTGCCAGGAACTGAACTCAGGTCCTCTGGAAGAATGGCAAATGGTCTTAACCTCTGAACCATCTCTGCAGCCTCCCAGTTCCATACATACTAAAGATGCTTACTTGTTCATATTTTCATTGATCAGCTACCATATACTTAGCATTTAAGACAGAGTAGCGAACAAAACACTATATAGAACCCATAGAAGTGCTCATTGGCCTCCAAGTTCCACCTAGAAATAGAATATGGTAATTAAAATATAATCTAAAATGTTAGGGCCAGGATAGAAATGATAAAAGCAAATCTGAAACATCACCCAATGGGGCTGTTGAGGTGGCTCAGTCAGTAAAGGCCCTTGCCACCAAGTCTGATGACCTGAATTTGATCCCCAGGCCCTACAGGACAGAAGTGACTCCTGCTAGTTGCCCTCTGGCCATCATATACACCGTGACATACCTCCCGGTCCCATAAATAAGTAAACAATTCACTTAAAAATGTTATCACCCAGCTGAAAAGTCAACTTGATTCTCATGGCTTTATCTAGCATTCTGAGAATTCTGGAATATCTTATTAGTCATTTGCTGGGGTAGGGTGTGTCCATAAAAACTGTCCATTTTCTTGACGAAGTAAAGGCATGTGTGGTGGCTAAGCAAAAGCATCTTTTCTAGCTTTTTTAAACTCAACCAATAGACTGGTAGATGTGATCATGCCTGCTAAGCTAGATGTTGCGAACATCAAGCCAAACCAGAAGCAGGTGGTGCAAACCAAAGCCACTTGACCTATTCTCAGAAAGTATACACCAATTATAAAGTAACCATGGTGACAAAGCAGCCATAATCATTACCTGAGCCATAGACCCACCACTTCAAATCCTTCCATTATTCACTCTGCAGAGTAACATTGTGAAGTTGGTATCAGTTTTCTCCTTTTTATAAATACAGAAAGCTAAATCATAGAAATATTAAATAATTGTCCAAACCACACAGAAAAAGTAACATAGCAGGAATTTGAATGCAAATTCATCTGCGTGTTTTTAAAAGTCAGATTCTTTCTCACAGCATTATTACTCTCTAAATCATTAATAATCAATCAATGTTGCGATTAATTCTTGCTTCTTGTCTAGGGACACCAAGCAATGATCCGGTCCTTGTAAGATTAAGGTAAGTTATGTAAAATGGTTCATGTTTCTTTGTAATATTTTCAGGTAAGACCAATTTGTGAGAGTCAAAGTTTTCTTCTAGCTAATGTCATTTTGTGGCCAGTTCCTTGCTTGCCAAGATCACATGGTGGCATCTCCTGAATGAATGGTATACTTTCACTGTAAAATGGATGTTACTGTGCATATATTGTGCCAGCAAGCGTATGAGTCAGGATAAGCTAGCTGCTATAACAGATGATCCCCACATCTCAGTGGCTCAACGTAATAAAAGTTTAATTCTTGCTCATGCAAAGTCTCATTAGGATATTCATTCACGGCCTTTTATTCAGAGCAGCTCTCTAAAAGTGGTGACTCAGGGATCCAGTCTCCTTTCATCTCCTGAGGGTGTTGTTCTCACATGGCTTCCCTAAGGCTGCCATGAGAGACAAGGAGAGCACAAGCAGAGTCCATTCTCTGAAAGCAGAACATACGACTAATACAACACTTAATGTGCATCACTTGCGTTCACAGTCCGTCTTCCAAAACTTGTTAATGGCCACACCAAAATTCAAAGGAGCTGAGGAGTGGAAGTTCCCAGTTACATAACTATAATGTTGCACAACTTGACATTACAGAAGGGGGCTCTATGTGTTGGAGGCCGTGGAGCTGTTTCTATCACAGCCAGCAGGAGCTGATCCGAATTTGGGAAAAGCATATAAAAAGCAAGATTCCCAACCTAACATCATGGATACTGTAACCATGAATCTCATCCTGTGCATTTTATTGGATGAATTAATCAGCCCATCGTAAGTTGAACTGTGCTTTTCCTCCTTCATCCCTAAAAAGAGATGTCTACTGGACACCTGGAAATGTGGCCTTTTTTGGAAAAAGATCTTGGTAGACACTAAGGACCCTATAAGGTCATCTTGACATAACTGAGTGGACCTTAAATTCAGTGACTCCTGCCTTCAAGTTACAGGAAAGAAGGCCAGAAGGAGATGAAAGGAAAAGCCACAGATACATTGTCACAAGCCAATGAATGCCTGGGGCTACCACCAACTGAGGCGATCAGGACTTCCTCCCTCAAGCCTTCTGAGGCCAAGGGGCTCTAATGACGCCTGCTGCTAGATCCTTGGCCTGGAGAACTATCAGAGGAGACGATGCTGCTCCTTCAATTTACACATTTGTTATGGTTCACACACACACACACACACACACACACACACACACACACACACACACACACCAAGCAAACAAAAAAATCAAATGCACAGCCTAAAAGAGGTATGCTAGTAATCATATACCTTGGAATTGTGCTTCTCCAAAATTCACGCTAGAGCCCTAGTCTTGCAGAATTGATGCCTGTGATGGCGATTCTTGCTCGTCAACTTGACTACATCTGGAATCAACTAAAACCTCAAGAGTAACCTTGTTCATACTGCCTTGACCTCAGATTTTCAGCCTCCAGAACTGTTAGAAATAAGTGTCTATTGTAGGAAGCATCTTTCTATGGTGCTGTTATGATAACCTTGGGAGACTAGCATGTGGCAAGGCAGAGAGCCTTTCTGGAAGTAAACTGAAGGCACCAGAAGATTCAGGGTGTCAGCCTTTGAGAAAGAACTTCCTAATAAGCAAATGAGCCAAGAGCCCCAGCTACCTACATATTGATGGAGAGTCTAGAACATGAAATACTCTTTACTCAAGAACAAGGTGAGGTTTTTTTTTTTTTATTCCATTTCTGAAATGGAAAATACAACCAATAAATGTATTTCTCCTTAAAATCTCGTTTTGAAATGGTGCTTTTTCTTTTCATCGATGCATCTTATGAGCAAGGAGAGCAAGTGCATTGAAGTATACAATAGTAGGTAAGCACGTCACATGCTCCAACAACCTGAAAGTGGGCTTGCTGTTCACAGGCTGCTGGTGTCAGCCCGTGCCAGTTCACAGAATCTCCTTGGGCTCCTTTACCCCAGTCTAGCTACATCTTGAAGTCAGCTACAGCAGGGTATCACACTGTGGAGAGTGTCAATTACCAGCTTACCACCAGACTAGGCAACACTGGCATGCCTTTCGTATGAAAGAGGCTTGATGACTGGCCTAGTTAGCTCATGCTAGGCCGTGATCTCAGATTTTAAGGAAGACCATTCCCAACCACAGGTTCTCAATGCCTGTTTAGGCTGCCATCCACTTGAATAGTATTTAAAGCTATAGCTCAGTAGCATTTCTGAATCTTCTTCAGTACCATAATAACAAGGCTTCCCTTGCATGGTTAGGTTTGATATATTCAGCTGTTACTCTCCTGTCTAGAATACATGTCAATGTGTAAAGCTATTACCAGGTAAAATGAAAATGCACTTACAAGTTATATTGTCTCATGATTAGACAATGTTAGAGGATGTTACCTAGTTATCTAGTAATAGTGCCATGGGTTTCCCTCTGTCAAAACTCGGTAACTCAACAGTGTTAATCACTTAACTCTTCAAATAAGGACCTGTTCCAGGCTACAACACATGCATAGCACATGAGCTTGTCATTCAGGACGGTGTCAGCCATGGGCTATCTGTCCCTGTGACAGGGGAGACAGGATGTAATCTACCTTTATTTCAACTTCAAAAGCTTTGCAACTGTATGGGAGAAAGGAATTGGCAGTACTTAAAATGCTTGCAAGAGTTCATTTGACTAAAAGCTGGGGAGGAAAGCTGCCCCGAGGGATGATGACTCCCCCAAAGACCAGAAAATGACAGCATTAACTGTTCTAACAGATCACAAATATTTGTTATTTAGAAATATTTGACAAAAGGGGGGAAAAAGACTAGGATATTCCTGTTGTCTAAAGCCGGTGGAATAAACAGTTCTCAGATAGTCACCCACTTTCACAAACTGAGAAAAAAGAAAAAAACAAAACAAAATCCAGTTGAGTCCTTAGAAGAAATGAGAACTGTTGTTCTTTCTGCAAACCCTAAATGTGTTTGCTGGCTTCCAGGTCCCTGCTAGAGGGAAGAAAGTTGTTTGTTTGTTTTTTTAAAAACTTTTTCCTTTAAAAAATATGCATAGAAACTGGTTAAGTGGGAAAGGGTGGAAATAAAGCTGAGTGCCACCAAGCAAGTGGTCTGCGTAACACTAGAACCTGAGCAGAGGAAACGTGGCATCAGCTACCCATGCCTCCTCACTCGGTATTCTTAAAGTTCTCTTGAAATGAAAACAAAGAAATCCAACTAAAACCAACCTTAAGATGAGTAGAGTGTAAATGAATGAGAAACAGATGGCCTTGACTTCCCTAGGGGCAGCGGGAGGGGGTCTCTAAATGAAGGGCAAGGTGTTCTGGGGCACAAATGCACTTGGAGCTTCACTGGAAAAACCTTTGTACCCTTCGCATACCCAGAACACAGGCAAAGTTCACGCACCCACATCTCCACATGTTGGCGAGACTGGCTTGGAAAGGATCTCCGAGCCAAAGGAACAGGCTTTGGAGACCCCCAGGACATTGTTTGGCACCCCACAAATTGCATTTTATAGGTGCCAAAGGCACTTGCAAATCTCACATGTGCAGCCCCAAGTTTTCATTCAAGGACCCAACCATTTTGGCTTTGATCAGAAACCACAACTCAGTGTAAACATTTCTCCTGCCACATTTTATGATATTTACACATTGCATGGATCCCTGGGTCTAATGCTCACAAAGTGTTCTGTAGGCAAAGGCTGCTGAGACATATTCATCTAATCTCTGGGTAGAAGAACTAGGCAGGGCCAGCAAGGGTGACATGCCAAAGGTCATTCTCTAAATAAGAGGGGCAAACTCTTCTCGGTACTGCGTACAGATAAGCCTGAGACCCTATTCCTTCCCATGCTCTCTTTCCTCATCTTGCTTGGGATCAGTGTCTCTCACTGTCTTCGAATTATTTATATATCAAGTTACAGCTCAGAAGGAACACATTTGGGATTTTATCATTTGGGGGAAGTATAGGCCCCCAGACCACGATTGTTTGAAAACCATCCAGGCTGACTTTAAGGTTTTTAAAAATAATTTATTTGGCAGTCTCGAGGACTAGAGTTTGCCCATTTGGCCAAAGTCACATTCCTTTCAGTGCAAATGCTGCAATTAATGGGCCACATCATGCTCTGCTCTGGAGCAACAGAAGCGGCCAGCTGCTGGCCAGAGAATGAGCTCTGGGTCTCCAGTGTAAACGCTGCTGATATCATCACCATCAGAAGGTCATAAAACTGATTGATTATAAACACAGCTCTCATTTGTTTACAGTTGACATTTTTGGGTTTGGGGTAATTAGCACATTAGCCATCTCTCTCTGGGGGTGAGGGCTCCCAGGTGCTGGCAGGAGCTTTGCAAGGGAAATCAAGCCAGGAGGGCTCCCAAAGCCTTGCCAAGCAATCGGAGACCTTGAGCAGAAACAGGTTGAGGAAAACGCTGATTTAACAGTGGGGGGGGGGGGGGGTGTAGTTTTGATAACGCCTACGTGGGCTCTCCCACGTAGGAGGCTTTGACTCTGAGGCAATCTCTTTTAACACAAGGTAAAATTGGAAAAATCTGAGATATGTCAGAAATGTTTGGAAGAGAGGCCCTCTGTGAGGAGCCTACAGCTGGTGTGGGCCTTTTAAGATTCCTCCCTCTCTCTAGGCCGGCCAGAAGTCAGATAAGGATCATCCTTGCTGTGGTAACCAGTACTGGGTTTTTTCGGTTTTTTTTTTTGTTTTGTTTTGTTTTTTGTTTTTTATTGTTGTTGTTCTGTTTTGTTTTGTTGTTGTTGTTTACTTATAGTTAAAATAAACTCTTTGGCCATCTGAAGATACTGCTTCTCAGACACTCGCTTGCTTATGGAAAGTGGAATGAGTCTGGCTGGACCTTCTTCTACAGACAAGAGCCTCCTTCTGCCTTGAGCCCACCACCATCAAGGTGGGCTGTGTCTGGACAGAGGAGTTAGAGAAGACGGAGGAAGAAGTAACACAGGCTATGGGAAGGTTTCCTGTTAGCTTCAGTGAAAACACCAGAAAGCCCCAAAGCGTCCTAACCCCCCCCCCCAAGGCTATCCCTTTAAATGTGTGCCCTGAAAAAAGAACTAGGCTTTGGGTTGTGGTTTTTAAGGTTGTTTTGAGCAATCTCCTAGCAATATTAGAAGTGATAAACTGATAAATTGTTAAACACACCTGGAACTGAATACAGAACATTTGTCTGTTGTAGACTAAATCCATAGTCAAAAGTTTGAATTCTGTTTTCTCTTCATAACATTTTAATAATTAACAGCCCTACCATTTGTCTTTGCTCTTTAAAACTTATTTTCAGGGTTGCCTCACTTCCGTAATTGCTACCTACCTTCACAGCAAGGGTAGACGTCTTGATACCTGAACTTCATAGTTTCAGAACCAAACCCAGGAAGACTGGACTGCTTTCTCCCAGATCACCAACCTCTGACCCACATGCCCCTTTTGGTGGAAATTTCGAGACGAAACCATTCCTGTGAACTCTTGTCTCCTTCCCAAGCTTTGGTGGCTGGTGCAGGAGATTTGGCAGGCAATTCCTTTGTGGTTGTAGACAGAAGTAGTTGCATATGGTAATGAGGTGGTCCCAGAGTGTTTAGTTCCAACTACCGGTGCACCCAGGCAGAGCACCAGAGGACTACCCGGAAAGCTGGAGCGGGTACCCCGCTTCGTTGCATGGCGGAAGCTCAGCTCCCACAACTCGACTCGGTAGCACTGACGGTTTGGTGTTGATTGTTTCAATATGCTTCGTTCCTTCATGAGGGTTCATTGACTTCATTTGCTGAATGGATTAACTGAGAGTTTACATGAACATTTCGGTATTTATGAAACTTTAAGCACAAGTAAATACCAGGTGGATAGACTGCTGTTTCCCAGATAAATTGCTTCTTGTCTCCTAAGGAAAGAATCAAAACGAAGAATTTGAGGCAGAACTTCCTGCGGCACCATTATTCAGGTCTTTCTCTCCCTCCCTTCCTTGCTTTCCAGGAAGGCTCTTTCCCAGGCTGATCTTGAAAACTTGTGATTCTCCCACTTGAGTCTCCCCGTTGGCTGAAATCACAGGCATCACCACACCAGGCCCTGGATTGGACACCCTTCTTCTTTGTTCGGATAATATGGGTGCACAGTGTTTTCTCACACTACACCAAGGAACATCTGTGAACTGAGTCAATGACCCACTTTGTCCACCATGGTCATGTCTCTAGTCCTTGGCACCCTGTCTGGCATGTAGTAGGTTTAACACGTATTTGAATAAATCTTATTCATGTTGGATTAGAAACTCATGTCAAATAAGAAAAAAAATTAAAGGATATTAATCATAACCTGAGGGGGTGACCCTTAGTAGAGAAGCCCCCTTGTCAAATCTGACTTTCAGTACACAAGCACACAAAGACGTAGTGTGTAGTTGTAACTGGGGGAAACTGGGCAGTTTTACAATTCATTGATCTTCCCTTTTCTTCCATTCCTGGCAACTGCCCTTTCCTGCCTCTTAGGTCTCTTCACTGTTTCGATGTTAGTCCAAGTTAACTTTTACCCATTGCTAAATAGCAAATATTGTAGCTTCACCTTCTGGTCTTTATATGTTTATTGCCATCCTTCATTATCATTTTAACTTCTCTTCGAACTCATCCAACTTTGAGAGAATTGCTATCCAACAGCAAGTGCTAGGGAAGAACCACTCTCACTCTGCCTATAAGTACCCCACAGGGAGATCACAGATAATCCAATTATATAGTATTAGGTCAAAGTCAAACATGCCCTAGGCTCTCCTGCTGACTTCTTTGATGAAAGTACATTATAGACGCTTTTCTTAGCAAGCCCCCTGAAGAACATGAGGTGTGGCTTGGGTTTGGGGCAGTTGAGCATGTAGACAGTTGAGCACATAGCCAGAACTTCCTCCAGGTCTTGATCTCAGCTCCAATGACCAGATCAGTGTTATCCAAACATCCAGAGATGATAAGACCTTAGGAAGTCAACCACTTCTAAACACGTCCCAATGGATCAAATGCCGATTGCTTCCCTTACAATGAGAATCACAACTTCTGAATGGCTGGGTTCTCAATTTTGTTCTCACCTGTGGACGTAAATACTTGGGAATCTAAGCAAACATAATCTCCTTACTCAGCACAGAATAAGAGCAATAGAAGTTGATTGGATTCAAGAGGTCTTTCTCTATTTCCCTGGAAAACTGTAGAGATGAACATCAAAACAATTGAGGGGACACTTCTTTATAGATGCTGTCATGAATGACTTCTGTCACCACAGTCTTATTCCACATGAGGATTACAATGTTAATTCTTCTTCATTGGGGGGGGGGGAGTCACACTACCAGCTTTAGATTTGCTACACAGATATCTAATGTGCACCGACTAAGGACTGGGCGCCGTGGTGGGATCTGGGGCTACAAAAACAATCGAGACAAGACACAGGTCCTTGAATCCAGGACAGGGAAATGGCTGCACAAACAAACACACGTCTCAAGCAGACACTGGAGAGCCTCTCAAGGAAGTCCAGGCCAGGTACAGCATTCACTTGTAGCTGGCTCAGGGTGGAATGTGGATGCCAAAGGAGGGTTTATTATTGACAAAGTCCTGCGTTAGCTACACTAGCCAGACCAAAATGAAAGGGCAAAGAGCATTGTAGCCAGAGTTCCTGAAGGCCGTGGTTGTCACTGAACAGCCTTCAACAGTTGGAGACTGTCTCCTGATTAGTTCAGAGGTCCAGAAATTGACGCAGGTTTGAGGTGGGAAGGAAGAGCAAATTAAGTTTTATAGATGTTAATTTTTAGGTGGGCAAAAGTTAGAGCTGGAAAGAGATCTGGAAGGCTCCTCAGGCACGTGGAGTTGCAGCCTTGGGAGTAAATAGCAGTCAGCAGCCTGAAGAGCAGGGACAGAGGAAACCAAGAGAAACAGTGGAGAATGGCATGAAAACTGGAACACAACCTAAGATGCAAACAGAAAAAGAGAGCTCCATGATGTATGGACGCCTAAGGGAATTCATGAGCAGACTGGAAGAGAGCCGGAAGGACGTTGAGAAATGCATAGAACAGGCCAGAAAAACAGAACTGGGAAAGGCTTGTTGGGTTTTTGTTAAGGGCCATTAACAATATGGTTCTTATAGAGTACTGAACAGAGAAGTCCACCCTGGCAGGTTAGAGGGTAGATGGAGGCACACAGTTAAGCAAATGATATAGAGTTATTCTTTGAGGGGCTCAGCTTTAAAGGAAAAGAAAGAATTAGCCAGAGAATTAACATAGCTTCTCTCATTCATAAATTCCATTCACCACTGAACTGTATACACAGATATTATGGAGTTCTGTGAGGAAAGTCCAGCTAACAATGAATTGGTCATACAGGCAATCGTTGTTGGCCCTAGTTTTAATACAAGCAAACAATGGCTGATGGAAATTACATCACAAATAAAAATAAAATAAGAGGCTTCAGGAAAGTCCAAATTTCCCAGTGGCTTCAGCAGAAACTGTGGGACCAGATTTGACTCTAGATTAGGCCCACAGGCATTTGGGATGGTCTACATTTCCCAGGTGTTCCAGTGTTTCCTGCAGCCCCTGGGAGTGGCCCAAGCCTGATTTAGGACCTGTTGGTGCCCAGGGAGGTCTATAGCTTGCAGGAAGCTTCAGGGGAGGCAGGGGCCCCAGGAGGAAGGCCAGATCGAACTCACTTGTTCACAGGATGTTCCCCTCCAACCAGCTCTAGCAGTAGCTGAGAAATCAGAATGGGGAACAGATCTGACTCTGAGTAAGGCCCACAGGCCTGTGAAAAGTTTCACAATGCACAGGGAAAGCTTGGAGACCTAGGTAGGAGGTCTTAGCTGACATAAGATAACCTGACCCAAAAGAAGACTTTTGATAGAGCCTGCCTCCAGGCTGAAATACCAGCTCCACAGAAGAAAGGGGCATCTGATTCCCACTAGGATCTAATCTTCCACAGATGCAGATGCCATTGCTGAAAGGAAAAAAAAAATGTTACTATAACTTTAAAAATAAAGAATACAAAAGAAAGAAAAGCTCAACAATAGAAGTAACTCCAGTACAGAAACAAAAACAACATGAAAAACTAAGACATGTTTCCTTCCCATACCACTAATCGTACAACAACACTCATAAAAATGACTTGGAAGAACTACCAGACAAAGAATTCAAAAGAATGATGATAAGGATGCTCAAATAATTCAAAGAAGTCATTAATACACTTCAAGGGAACAAAAAACAAACACGGATGAAATCAGGAAATAGAATTGTCAAAGAAAACTCAAACCAACATGATTTTGAAAATGAAAAACTTGGTAAGCAGATTAAAAATCTCGACAGAAAGCCTCACTGGTAGAGTGGATCATGAAGAAAACAGAAAATCAGGGAGAAAAGGTAGAGGAATTGGATCACTCAGTAAAGGTCAACAATAAATATTAAAAGAAATGTGAACAGGAAGTGGGAGAGCTGTGGAACACCATGAAAAGGGAAACACCATAATGAATGCATGAAAATATTTTTAATAAGATCCTAGAAGAAAATTTCTCAAACCTAGAGAAAGAGATGCCTATCCAAGTGCAAGAAGCCTACAGAACTCCAAATATACAAGACCATAAAGGTAACTCCCTACAACCCAATAGAATTAAATTTTTTTTAAAAAAAGACAGAATAAAGAAAGGATATTAAAAGCTGCAAGAGGAAAGGGTCAAATCATTTATAAAGTCAGGACAATCAAAATAACACCTGACTTTTTGACAGAAAATTTTAAAGTCACAAGGGTCTGGAAAGATAAATTCCATGTTCTGAAAAACAGCTAACAACTTAGAATATTATAAACAGCAAATCTATCTATTAAAACCAAAGGAGAAATGAACACTTTCCACGACTAAAACACATGAGAATGGGGCTGGAGAGATGGCTCAGAAGTTAAGCTCACTGTTGCTATTGCAGAGGACCCAGGCTCAATTCTTAGCACCCACATGGTGGCTCACAGCCATCCATAACTCTAGTTCCAGGGGATTTGATACCCTCTTATGACCTCCATAGGCACCAAATAAGCATGTGGTTTAAATGAACTTGCAGGCAAAACACTCATACATACACATGTACAAACATACATACATCTTTTTTAAAAACAGATAAAAGAATCCATAACCATTAAACTAGCTCTACAGAGAGCACTGGAAGGAATGATTTGCTCTGAAGACAAGAATAAACATGCCTGAGAGGTTACAAAGAATAAGTAAATAATTCCAGAACAGCTAATCAAAAGAGGTCTAAGAAAACACCACAAAAACAAAAAAGGCAGGAATTAATACACATCTATTAATAATAACTCTGAATATTAAGGTCTCAATTTACCAATAAAGAAATGTAGACTAGAATATTGGATGAGAAAACAGGATCCATCTTTTTGTTGCCTCCAAGAAACACATCCAGCCATCAAAGATAGGATTGAAATAGGCATTCCAAGTGAATGAAACTAAGAAGCAAGCAGGCAAAGTTATTCTAATACCTGATAAAATAGACTTCATATTAAAAGTAGTCAGAAAAGATTAAGAGGTTCATTTCATAATCACTAGAGAAATAATCTATCAAGAGAATATCTTAATCCTAAACATACATGTACCAAACACAGCTATGCTCAATTTTATAAAAAAAAAAAAAAAAAAAACTTAGATCTAAAATTACAGATTAACCCAACATAGTAAAAGTGGATGACTTTAATGACCCTTTCTCATCAACAAACAAATCATGTGGACAAAAACCAAAGAAAGAAACACTGGAGTTAAATAATATAATAAACCAAATGGTCCTAATAGACAACTACAGAACATTCCAACCAAACACTAACTATATTCTTTTTAGCACTCAGTGGAACTTTCTCTAAAATTGACCATATATTAGGTCACAAGACAAGTCTCAGCAAATATAGGAAAACTGAAATAACATCTTATAGTCTATCTTATTGCAATGGAGTAAAGTTAGATATTAGCAGCAATAGAAACTACAGGAAGTACTACTTATAGAAATTAAACTCTACTGAGTGACAATTGGGTCAAGTAAGAAATCAAGAAGGAAATCTAAAAATTCCTAGAATCAAATCAAAACTAAAAGATAGCATACCAAAAAACCTGTGGGACACAATGAAGGCAGCTCTAAGTGGAAAGTTTATGAGGTTAACTGCCTATACCAAAAAATCTGAGAGACCTCAAATTAATAACTTAATGATGCACATGAAGGCCTTGGAAAAAAACAAGAGTGAGCAATACTCAAAAATGGTAGATGAGAAAACATAATCAAAACAGGGCTAAAATTAACAAAATAGAACATTAAAATTATAACAAATCAATGAAATGAAGAGTTGATCCTTTGAAAAGATGAACAAGATTGATAAACCTGTGGCCAAACTACTGAAAGAGAAGACAGAAGTCAATAAAACTAGAGATGAAAAGTGGCACACTACAACAGTCACCAAGGAAATTCAGAGAACCATAAGAACACACTTTAAAAATCAATACTCCACTAAAATGGAAAATCTAAAAAAAAAAGGTGTGAATTCCTAGAAGTATACGACCTACAAAAATTAAGCCAAGATGAAGTAAGTAAGCAATTTAACCAGACCGATGAGATAGAAGACATAATTCAAAGTTTCCCAACTTAAGACAGCTCAAAGTTAGATGACTTCAGCACAAAATTCTACCAGACTTTCAAAGAAATACTCTTCAAATTATTCCATAAAATAGAAAAGGAAAGTTCTCTCTCCAAATTCTTTTTGCAAAGCCAATATTATTCTAATACCCAAACCAGACAAGGACCCAACAAAAAAGAGAATTATAGGTTAATCCCTCTGGTAAACATAGATGCAAAAATTCTCAAAATTTTGCAAACCAAATTTAAAAAGCATAATAAAAAGATTATATACCATAGCCAAATTAGCTTCATCCCAGAGAAGCAGACATGGCTCACTGCACAGAAATCAATGGATGTAATCCACTACACAAATAGAGTCAAGGACAGAAACCACATGACCTTTTCATTAGACTCAGAAAAGATGTTTGACAAAATCCAACATGATGAAAGTCCCTGAGAATCTGAGGATACAGGAACATATTTCAACTTAAGAAAGGCAATGTACAACAAGCCCACAGCCAACATTATGCTAAATGGTGAAAAACTTGAAGCAGGAATAAGACAAGGATGCCCACTCCTGTTCAAACTGGTGTTTGAAGTCTTAGCTACAGCAATAAAACAGAAGATAAAGTGGATGTGAAATAGGAAAGAAGTTAAAAGTATCCTTAGTTTTCAATGATAAGATTCAATACATTAAAGACCCTGACAACTCTCCCAGAAATCTCCTAAAGCTGATAGACTCATTCAGAAAAGCAGCAGGATATAACATTAACACACAAAAATTAGTATCCTGCCTATGTACTGACAAACACATTGAGAAAGAAGTCGGGGAAACAATGTCACTCACAATAGCCTCAGAAAACAATTATTGAAATGAATCCAACCGAGGAAGTGAGAGGCCTGTACAGAAAAGAGGCAAGAGACTAAAGAAGACAGCAAAGGATGGAGGGACCCCCCATGCTTGTGACTTGATGGGGTTAATAGTGTGGAAATGGCCATCCTACCAGAAGCAATCTACATATTCAATACAATCCCCATCAAAATCCCAAGGAAATTCTTCACAGAAATTGAAAAATCAACATTAAAACTCATATGTGTAAGGGAGAGTGCTGTGAAAGCACTGAACTGGACCACTCCATGGGTAGAAAGGTTTACTGGGGATCAAACTGTGAAGGATATCTCTTGGAATGTGGAGGGGAGCAGAGAGAAGAGCAAAATGGTGGAGAAGAAGGTTTGATTTAGTCATCAGGTTGGGGCTTTTGGGATGATACAGCTGCCAGATTGATTGGGAGCTAGATCGCCCTTGCCTGAAATGAAATGAGGGTAGATTACAGGGTTATTCCCTGTAAACAGAAATCCACCATCAGGCCTAAGTTGAACCAATATCAATCTTCTGTTTACCCAGCCCAAATCCTTCTGTTTAGGATATTACCAGCATTGACATTTGGGGGGTCAGCTTTGGACCTAACAATATGGAAGCACAAAGGCCTGGGATAGCCAACAATAATTCTAAACAATGAAAATACTGCCAGAAGTATCACCATCCATTATTTCAAATTATACCACAGAACTATAGTAATAAAAATAGCATGGTAGTAGCAAAAAAAAGGAAAAGAAAAAGAAAGAAAGAAAGAAAGAAAGAAAGAAAGAAAGAAAGAAAGAAAGAAAAGACAACAAATGCTGGTGGGAATATGAGGAACTGGGGGCCCTCATGTGCTGTCAGTGGGAGTGTAAATTGGCGTTGTCACTGTGGAAATCAGTGTGGTGGCTCCTCAAAAGGCTAGAAATAGATATACTCCATGAGCCAACTATCCCACTCCTGACCATAGTCTCAAAGGGCTCTAATTCCATTAAAGAAACATGCTCATTCATATTCATAGTTGCTCTGTTCACAAAAGTTAGAGCAGGGAAGCAGCCTAGTTATCAATGAACATTTGACTTGATAATGAAAATATGGTGTCTATATACAATGAAATTTTAATCAGCTGTAAAGAAAAATGAAATTTGCAGGTAAATGGGTGGAGAGGAAGGCATACTGAGAGAGAGGTACCTCAGAACCAGAAAGACAAATGGCACGATTCTCACTCACATATGGACCTTAGTGTCCAATCTTTAGATTTACGTGTTTTGGGGATAGACTACAGGAAGCTAGAAAGGGACCACGGCAGGAAGGGACGGAAGAGCTTAAAGAAGCGGTGGCCGAGTATAACCCAGGTGACATGAAGGGAGAAGGGGATGCTGGGAAGGGAAGCTTGGGTTGAAAGAGGGCTGGGAAGGAAGAACTCAGAAGCAGGCTGCGCAGGGATAACTAACTCTAAATATGTTTGGGAAAGTGTTGTGGAGGCATTGGGCAGATGGCTCAGCAGTTAAAAGCACTAGCTGCTCTTCTAGAGGAACTTGGATGGATTCCAGCACCCAAAACCACCTGTAACTCATGTTCCAGGGACCCAATCCCCTCTTCTGGCCTCCAGGCACCAAGAACTTACCCAATACACAGGCATACATGCAAGCAAAACACCTATACACATAAAAAATTAAAAAAAAACTTTTTTAAAAGCATTACAAAAATCTACTCTTTCATAAGCTTCCTAAATATATATATATATCCACATAAAAGCATTTAATTGGTGTTACTCTACACAGGAAATTATGCTTTTCCCAGAGGCCATTGTATGTCACCAAATAAAAAGGCCAGTGCCAGGTGTGGTACACCTCCCTTCAAGTTATTGGGCAAAAGTGTATTAGAAACCTTACCCCCCAACAGTTCAGTCTGCAGCCATTGCTCTTGGTTGCCTCCCAGACCTTAGTGGTAAGACCCTAGTGCAGAAGACACTACACTTTGGTCATAGGACATGGAGAAATCAAGCCAATACTGACGAGGAAACTTCCTCCCTGCGAACTAGCTCTCATAGTACTGGAAGGTGCTGTTCAGGCGGCTGGGGATTTGGGGGGTGATCATTAACAGCCTTACCCAGCTGTGAACTCTGCTGTGTAGCTTGAATAAGAACCTCTCCCCCATAGGCTCAGATATATGAGTGCTTAGTCACCAGGGAGTGGCACTATTGTTTGTTTGTTTGTTTGGTTGGTTGGTTGGTTGGTTGGTTGGTTTTGGTTCTTTTGAGATAGGGTTTCTCTGTGTAGTTCTAGCTGTCCTGCAGCTCTGTAGATCAGGCTGACCTTGAACACATGGAGATCCCCTTGCCTCTGCCTCCCCAGTGCTGGATTAAAAGTGTGTACCCCCACTCCCGGCATGAGTGGCAGGATTTGAAAGGCACTATTGAGAGAGGTTGTGAGGTGTGGCCTTGCTGGAGCAGGTGTACTCTTGCTGGAAGTATCATCACTAAAGGTGGGCTTTGAGATTTCAAAAGCCCATGCCACCACCACCACTACCACCCCCCACCCCCACAACCTCTCCCTGTCCCTGTCTCTCTTTCTCTTTGCTTGTGTATCAGGATGTAATTCTCAGCTTCCGCTCTAGTGCCATGCATGCTATTCTCCTCACCATGATGATAATGGACTAAATCTCTGAAACTGTAAGCAAGTTTCCAATTAAATGCTTTTTAAAAAAAAAAAAAAATAAGAGTTGCCTTGGTCATGGTGTCTCTTCACAGCACTAGAACACTGGCTTAGACAACTGTTAACTACAATAATGCCTGATGTGTCAAGATAAGCCAATAGTTGCGGTCATGGCACAAACATCTTAAGACCCCCTTCACAGGAAGAAATGTATGCCTCGTATTGTGATCCTGATGAAACACCTAGGGTTGGTGAACTCACAGGACCCACAGATGACCTACTGCTATTGTTTTGCTAAACGGACAGAGTGTCAAATTGCCCTCTAAACTCCTATCTCCGTGCTCATAAATCAGTGCAGCTCTCAGACCTCATTCAGTAAGTGTCTTTGTGCTGTAGATGATGGTCAGTGAAGAAACTCACAACTGGTCAAAGTGTAGAGAAGAAGGGACTGTGAAGGGATCAATGGAATATGTATATCACACTCTGCCCAGGAGAGGCTCAGGCACCATTGAAGAGGAGGGAGCGGAAAGCTTGTAAAAGCCAGAAAATGGGGAAGACCAGAGCTAAATAATGTCTTCCCATCACTGCAGCCATGAATTCTCAGTTTTCCCTCAGGATGTGGATCTTGGTAGGTCAATCATGTTCCACTGGACAGCCCCACACCCGGAAGTGTTTGGACAGCACAAACTAGAGTGAATGGGTTATCAAACTTTAAAAAAGGACATGAAGCTTGGGGGATGGGGAAGTGGAGGCAACCTGGGAGGAGTGAAGAGACGAAGTTGGAGGTGAATAAGTCAAAATACATTTTTTGAAGTTCTCAAAGATTTAATAAAATATTTTTAATTAAATTAGATGGTCTAAGGTATAATACACATTCAGTAATTATTGACTTTTTTCTTCACTTTTATTTTGAGATGGGGGTCTTGCTATACTGTCCATGCTGGCCTCAAGTTTCTGGGTACAAGTTATCCTCCTGCCTCTGTCTCCCAAGTGGCCAGGACCACAGGTCTGTGACACCACGATGAGCTGACTCCTTATATTGATAAGAGCTGAATGTTATAAGCTATATGCGAGCAATGGCTTTCCTGAAGTAACTCAGTCCTTGGGCAGCTTGAGTCTGGTCAGCCACCATGGTAAAAGAAGTCTGTCATTCCTTAAAAGTCTTCATCTAGGGACTAGGGTTCTACAGTTCCTGGATTCACAGAACCAGGATCTACTCCCACTTCTTTCTAAAGCTCCAGCCAGCCACCCTCTCTTCTCAACAGGCTCTAATCTGCATAATTCCAGCTCCATGGGCTTTCACAAGGCATGGTTTCCTTAAGACCATTTGATGCAATTCATTCATTCATTCATTCATTCATTCATTTATTCTTCACTCAAAACCTAAGGGGATTTCTGTCATCATTGCATTGATTCTCTTTTGCTTTGCTTGCTGTCTCTGTTGATCACTGGATAGCCAGTTGCTGGTGTGTCTTATTCACCATGATGTCCCCAGCTCCCACTCACAGCACGAGACACACTAAACAAGTTCAGAGAATGAATGAGAGAACTAAAGGAAAGATTTATCTACTGTTAGAAGCTCAGGGGCCTCGTAGAGCCATTCCCCAGTCAAAACTGAGGAGGTTATAGTTAGGAGGCTTTAGAAAACAATACTTAAAAGAAATTGTCTTAAGAGCACACAGAAAACTAAGGACCTTTTATTCAAGAAAACTTGTTAATGTTAGGTAAGGACTATAGAGTCCATGGACAGGAAGGAAGAACCTTAGCTTCCAGGGTGAGATGATATCTGTAAGGGGAGTACTGCCAAAACCCTGGTGCTCTCTCCCCTGAGCTCCTGGTCAGTCTTCTCCACAAGGGCTGAAGGTTTGCAGCCCACACCCTGCTCTCAGTTAGCTGTAATCTAGGCTAAGTTCTGGGACATTGTACCTGGGAAGTAGGAGAGCCCATTCTCTACTCAACCACATTCATAGAATGGAGAGCGTGGTGCATTTGAGAATACTAGGTCTCTGACTGTCCTGGCTGAAGTCTACAGTGCAGGGGTTTTATGTCAAGTGAGGTTAGCTGAAGCCTGCGGGAGCTGCCACCTCCATATACCTCCATAAGGGAGGCTGTCACTCAGAGAAAATGATGGCCTTGCCTTCCCAACCCATCATAGAGCCATAGTTCAGAGATTCTGTCTGTGAAGAGAATGAAGATTTAGACAAAGAACTCCACTTCACCCCGAGAGATTTACTCTTTGCAACTGTGTGTGTGTGTGTGTGTGTGTGTGTGTGTGTGTGTGTGTGTGTGTACGTACAGGCACTCTTCAAAATAGTGGTACTGTCAGGTATGGTGTAATTGCAGGGGCACACCTGTAATCCCAGCACTTTCGAGGCAGAGGCGGGAATGCTATGAGATGCAAAGCAACCTGGGTTACAAAGGGAGCTTCCAGGCCAGCCTGGATTACACAGTGAGACCCTGTCTCCTCAACTAAACTCGTGGGTAGTTGAATAGGCCAGTGATCCCAGCATTTGGGAAATGGAAGCAAGAGAACCAGAAGCACAGGCTGGATATTGGGCTTAAGACCAACCTAGGCTATATAAGTCTCTGTCTCAAAATGAAAGAAAAAGTCAACAAAAAATAGCGGAAGTGGTAATGAGGGGAAATCGTGGGAGGATGGCTACATCCACTGGAGACAGGTGAAGCTCCGTGGCAGCTAACTTTTTGGAGCTGTCAGAGTAGACCTGGGAAGAACAGAGCACCTCTCTAACACAGCCTTCAAGGCCACAGCCTGCAAGGCAATGAAGCTCGATTGGATTCATTGTCAAGATATTACAAGAAACAGTAGAGCAATCAGCTGGCAATTAGCGTTACTTAGTGGCTGGATGGGTCAAGAAAAGAGATGATTAATGCAACCCTGCCAAACTCATGTTGGCTCCAGGTGACTGTGGCAGCCAAGGCTGCGTCCTTCTGTGGAGCAACATCAGAGGTGAGAAACAGACTTCCTTAAAGTCATGCAGATAGATACAGATACTGCAAATCAACAAAAAGTAGTAAGATCACTATGGGAACCAGCGCCCAGAGCTGGCCCATTATCTACTATATCGTACAACTTATTTCTTTTAGAAATATGAGATATGCAAAGAAATATAAAAATATTACAGATAAATTAGAAAAAAACTGTCTGTGAGATCAACCAGATTTTAGATTTAATAGATATTAACTTCAAAGTAGTTATTATAAATATGTTCAAAGAGCAAAATGATCCTGATCAAAGGCACAAAGGAGAGTGTGATAATAGTGTGTCTAGTAGGGAGAAGATACTTGAAAACAGAATCCTGGAGTAGAAAATGTAATAACTTAAAATTCACAAATTCATTAAATAGTACATCAGAACTAGGAGAAGAAAAAAAAATCAGTGACGTTGAGCTAGATTGATGAAGACAATATATTCTAATGAACAAGAACAAAAAAGAAGTAAGGCAGTGAACAGAAACTCAGAAGATGTGAGCTTCCATTAAGGATATCAACAAACTGTGAATATCAGAGAAAAAAATAGATCCAGAAGAAAATGGACGCAAACCTCCCAAGTTTATTTGAAAACATTAATCTACACATCAAGGAAGGCAGTAAACTCCAAGCAAACTAACATGAAGGGGGCCTCAAACACAGTTATTGTGCTGACAGCCAGAGACAAGGAGAAAAACCTGGGAGCAGAAAGAAGGAAGTAACTAACTCATTTATAAGGAAAAACAAAACCAAACCAAACCAGTCAGCCAAGAGTCTATATCCTACAAAACGAATCTTCAAAAGTGAAGGCAAAATAAATTCCCAGGAAAACAAAACTGAGAGAATGTGTTGTTAGCAGACAGGACAATAGGAAAAAAAATTAAAGAAATTTCTGTAGGTTGAAAACTCTAGGCAGTAATTAGAACACAGGCACACACACACACACACACACGCACACACGCACGCATGCATGAATGCACACTAGTAAAGTGTAGCATGAATCTTAAAAGTTCTTATTAATAAAATCAAACCTGAAGCCAGGTATTGGGGTGAACGCCAGAAAATCAGAGAAGCAGAACAAGCCACAGCTTCCTCACCTCGCCAGTTCCTCAGCTGATCCTGTTTCCTCAGACTGGAAGCCTCTGTGTCCTCATCTGAATGGATCTCAGCTGAACTGCTACTCACAGCCTGAAAGCTTAACCAGCTCTAGTTCCTGGTTTTCACATCTTATGTACCTTTCTGCTTTCTGCCATCACTTCCTGGGATTAAAGGCGTGAGTCACCATGCCTGGCTCTTTCCAGTGTGGCTTTAAATTCACAGAGATCCGGATGGATCTCTGCCTCCCAAGTGATAGGATTAAAGGCATGTGCTACCACTGCCTAACCTCTATGTTTAATATTGTGGCTGTTCTGTTCTCTGACCCCAGATAAGTTTATTAGGGCACACAATATTTTGGGGAAAACAATATCACCACAGTAAAGAGCAATAGTAAAAAAAATTTTAAATTAATAATTACAAATGAAGCCAGGCTGGGGTGGTGCACACCTTTAATCCCAGCACTCTGGAGGCAGAGGCAGGTGGATCTCTGTGAGTTTGAGGTCAGCCTGGTCTACAGAGCAAGTTCAAGGACAGCCAGGGCTACATAAAGAAACCCTGTCTTAGAAACCAAAACAAATAAATAAAATAATAATAAAATTAAAAATTACAAATGACACTGTAAATATGTGCTTTCCTCCTCCTGCAATTTGGTTTTAAAAACAATTGTGTATAGCAGTTGTGTGTTTAATTTATCATTGGGCCTAAGCATATAGAAATGTGATAGTGTGGAAGCAATGTCCTATCAGACCAAGGAAACAAGAACAGGTGGTAACAAATAAAACAGGCAGAAATGGTCAATAATGGTTAAAATTACAAACTGGTAAATAGGTCTACTTCCCTCAGTGTCTTTAAAAGCCATCAAATTGTAGAAAGCAAGCTCCAAGAATGTAATGTTGTGTTTGTAACATTTACCGACTTAGCATGTACAACAGTATGAATATATTGTAGATAATATGTGTATGAGTAAATATGTATATAATACTTATAACGTATCTCAAATCTAACATATTGTAATACAAATGCAAGCAACATGTTTAAGAAAAGGGATGTGGGGCGGCAGAAACGGCTCAACGGTTAAGCCTACTGGCTGTTCTTCCAGAAGACCCGGGTTTAGTCTCCAGCACCCAGACGATGGCTCACAACTCTCTGAAACTCCAGTTCCAGGGTATCTGATGTCTTCTTCTGGCCTCTGTGGGCATTGTATGCACATGGTACATATACATGCCTGCAGGCAAACACTAATATACATGAAATAAAAATAACAAAATATTTTCCTTTAAAAAAAGACAAAATGGGGGCACAAATGGAAAAAAGATATGTAGAGAAAAATATTTTTATATCTCACTGCAATTGTTGCTATAAACCTGAAGAAAATGTTGATAAAAGCTAGAGCGATCCTGAAGGAAATAACCAAAAAAGTAGTGGAAATATTCAAGAATTAACATGCTAGATTAGCATTCGCTTAATGCACAAGCAAGCTACAAAAGGAAAAATGGAGGTAAAGACGTGACTGCAAATACCCAAATGGAAAACTAACAAGGAAAGTTTGTCAGGCCCTGAAATACCCTCCTATAATCTGCGTAGGCTGAAGCAAGAGGATCGTAAGTTCAAAGCCAGCCTGGGCTGCACAATAAGTTCTGGTATCACATACAAAAATGGGGGTGGAAGGGAGGGTCTCAAGTTGGCAATCTAAATTTATAATTTTCAGACACTTGAAATCCAAAGAAACCAGGGCACAGTAAAGATGGACGAAGTCAGTACATAGAGACTAGAGAGGAGCCAGGGACCCGGACACTGGTTCTGTTCCTTGGAAGAAGTAAAGTTGACAAAGCTTTAGCTAGATTGACTATGAAGGAGTTAGAGAAAACTCAGGTTATTACCGTCAGCACGAAAGAGGGGAAATTACTACTGAATTACAGAAACAGAAAGGCTCGTGAAGGGGTGCGATAAATAATGATACTGTATGTAAATAAGTCAAAGAATACAAGCAAAATGGACGAATTTCCAAAAAAAAGAAAAGATACAAAACTCTGATACTGAATCAAGAAGAAATGAAAGATCTGTACATTCCCATAAAGGACAGGTTTAAACTGGTAAATAAAAATGTATAAGCCAACAAAAGTCTCCCTCAGAGCTTCTCCTGTGGATCCCACTAAACAGAGAAGAATTAATGTAATTATTCAAAACTATTCTAAAAGCCACAAGAGGGAATGCCCTCCAACTCCCTCCATGAGTGCAGTGCCACCCTGAAATGTGGAGGAGACAAAGATGTCACAGAAATTACAAACCAGAAACTCTTATGAATGGGACCACAAAACATTTGCAACAAAATACTGGTAAATGGGATCTAGCACCATATAAAAAGAATTATAAACCATGACTCACTGGGGTTTATCCCAGGATGCAAGGTTGGTTTAACATCTGAAAATCAATTAATGTAATACACCATATCAGCAAAGCAAGAAGCAAAACCACAAGGTCACCTCATTTCATGATTAAAAATAAGCAGTCACCAGACTAGTAGAAAAACCTTCCCAACTTGATAAAAGATTTTATATATATATATATATCCGTTCACATATCCATACCAAACATCATACTTAACAGTAAAATACTGGATGCCTTCTTTTCTAATTTAAGGATTAAATAAGAACAGTCATTTGTTTTCAAGACTTGTTTTCTTTATGTTGTGTATGTGTGTGTGCCTTAGTGTGTATCTGTGCATGTACCCACAGGTGAGAACGCCAAAAGCCAGCATCAGATCCTCTGTAACTAGAGTTACAAGGGGTTCTGAGCTGCCGTGGGTGACAGGATCTGAACTGTGGTCTTCTGGAAGGGATTCCTCAGCTTAGCCGTCTCTCCAACCTCATTCCTCGTTTTTCACTACTTGCATCAAAGGCTTGGCTTAGTGTAAACTAGGAAGTATCTAGTTCAAAAGGATAAACAAAATGATTATCTTTATCTTCACAAGACATAATCTTATACATGGCAGCTCCTACATTGTACACACACACACACACACACACACTTGAATAATATGATTTCAGCAAGGTTATAAGAACAAAATCAACACTTAAATGTCAACTGCAGTTCTATGCACTTGTATTGAACAACTTAAAATTGGAATTTTAAAACGATTTTTAATAGTGTCAAAATGCTTAGGATAAAATTAACAAAAGGCATATAAAACATACTTTGACACGGCAGAGCATTGTTCAGAAAAATTAGCGACAGCATAAATAGATGAGAATGTGTCTTGGTCGTGGACAGAGGCTTCCTCTTATTGTGAAGTCACTATCTTCCCTGAGTTAATCTATACATTCCACACAACACTCACTGGACTCTCAAGTGTCTGTTGTGCATAAATCGACAAGCTGATCCTAGCGCTGACACAAAATTGCAAGGGACCCAAAATAGTCAAAGTGATCTTGCAAAGGATGAACAGGCAGATCATGAGTTGGAGGATCCATACTTCCCAGTTTCAAAACCTACTCACTACACAGTAACCAAGACAACGCAGTGCTGGCCTGAGGACACATGCATAGATCAGTGGAATACAATAAAGTCCAAAGACAAGGCCACAGGCTATGACCAAAAGGTGTTTGGCATGGCTGCCAAAACCATTGTGTGGAGAAAGAACAGTCTTTTAACAAATGATACTGGGCATCATAATTTGTCTGGATAACAAGATACCACATATCCGGTAATATACCAAAACCCCAGATATACTTCTTAAAGATTTGGAAGCTAAGTTCAAGATGAAGGTGCCTGCATGTGTGACTGTGAGGGTCCAGGTTCTCCTTCCAAGATGGCGCTTAGCATGATGCATTCTTCATGACAGCAAGAGTGCATTCATGGGGGGTGGGACCTCCACAACACCTCTCAACAGGCTTCCCCTTACACTACTGCATGGGGGATTACTTCTGAAACATGAAATTAAAGAAACCCATTCAGACCCCAGCACTGGGATGATTGGGTGGATATTTTAGATTGTCATTTTAACAAGGGCTTGTAGCTAGACTACAGAAGGGACTCCTAAATTCTAGTCAGAGAGAAGTAACTAGGTTTAAAACTGGTTGCAAAAGATCTGACCAGACCAGATAGCTCTCCAGAGAAGACCCCAACCCCCACCCCACCCCCGTCCAGGGGTCAGGAAGCATATGAAAAAGTGACTATTAGTCACCAGGGAAATACAAACCAGAACCATGATGAGATGTCACTTCATAGCTGCTAGGAAGGCCTTAACCCAAGAGACAAAACCAAAACAAATGTTATCAAAGCTGTGAAGAAATCAGAAGCCTCCTGTACTCCTGAAGGGATGTAGAATGGTCCGGCCACCTCAGAAAGCAACCTGTCACATCCTTAATTTCTAGCATGGATGGATTCTGACCTCAAAGTTCCACTTCTAAGAATCAACTAAGAGAGAAGAGAACACATCCTCCTAGGGATATTTACAAAAGCAACATTCTTAATGGCCAAGGTATAGAAAGAGTCCAAATATCCATTAGAGGAGGGGATTAACAAAAGTGGTATACCTATATAACAGAATATTCTCCAGCCATCGAAAGGAATGAAGTGCTGGTACATGCTGAAGCATGAGTGAACCCTGACATTATGCTAAGTGAAAGAAGCCAGATACAAAGGCCACATGAGACTCCACTTATATGATTTGTAGGACAGACAAATCCTTACAATGTGTTTTCATTACTGCTTAAGGCTCAGGACAACAGACACAGGAACTTAATAACTGAAGTATACAAGTTGATTTTAGAATAGTGAAAATGCTATAAAACAGAATAAATAATTGGTAGTAGAAGAGTTGTGCTTATCTGTGACTATACTACAAGCAATTTGACCAAATTCTATATAAATTAATTCTCCTTAAAGATACTATGAAATACTATACATATTTTATTAGGCTCATGAGTAAGCGATTTAAAATATTTCTATCTTTAAAACTTTTAACGAAAGGCCTACATTGTAGGTCCTTTTGAAAAGAAAAATGAAGTTGGAAATGAAAACTAAGCATGCCCTGGATAAATTAAAATGAGATAGACATTTCACTACTAACACATTTTCCTGAACATGCTTCCTTGTTTATAGCAAGGGCCCTTCTCAGGGAAACCCCTCCAGACAATGTAGTTTGGGGAGCAGCCCTGAGTGAATGTGTGCTGTGGACATGGGCAAGGCTGTGTTGACATGGGCAAGGTCATGTTGACCATGGCAAGGCCATGTCAGAGACTCCAATGCCTCAGCCCCACATGAGTGGCAAAGCCTTCTGCAGGTGAGGCCCAGAAAGATGGCAAAGCTTTCCTTGGGGTTCTGAGTATGAATATTGAACGTGTATGCAGAAAATACCCACTGGAACTCCCCCCAATCTTGCATATTTACAGCCTAAAGACTGTTCCCCTATAGAACTGCTCCTACAGAGGTCACCTAAACCTGTCTCCTCCTTGATTGCTTCCACTGCAGCCTCTCTATCTGAGAGCTGGGACCACCCAACCCCAGCCTTTCTGTGTGTCTGTGAGTTTGTCCTTTCCTCGTTTCCTTGGGACCCCTACTCAGAGTTCCAGGAACTAAGCAGTCAAAGGATGCAATCACCAACTCCTATTCCCATAGCTTCACAATGCCTATTAATACCTCAAATCATCTTAGGTAGTTATTTATTACCCTTTCCCCTTCACAAAAACAAAAATTCATGAAAAAATAAAATACTGCTCTAACTCCAGCTGGTAGAGCTGTGTGGTGTCAGGGGGTGCCTGCCAGTCTACAAGTGATACTTGCAGTGCATGGTGAGCCAAGTAAAGACCCACTGGGTGAATGGATGAGCCAATGCAACAACAAGATGAGTGACTGGAACAGGCCATTAAAGCAGGGACGGGACAAGTGTCAGTCAACCTATTTGCCTATTTGTGAGATCTTAAAGGTCTTAAAGAACGTACTCCAGACTAGAAATCAAAACTCCGTTCTAAAAAATATAGTGAGCTCAGCAACGTAGTTATCATTACTGTGGAAGCCAAATAGCTGTGGAACAGCATGGGTCCACTGAACTGATGGCCATTTTCTCAGTGTTGAGAGAATATAGCTGTCTTTATGACCACCTGAACACTATTTGTAAGATCCATTCAGCCTGGTCTAGTTTAGGTTCACATCTAACTTGCTTGTTATTTAATAAAATGCGATTGTTGATAAAATAATGTATGTTTTAGACAGATTTACATGTGCATTTATACACATATCTGTCTAGCCAAATTTGCATTAAAGACAGCATAAATTAAAGAATGAAATACAAGCCAGAAGGTCGGTAACTAGAGGTTTACCTGAATGACTTCACCGATACATGCAGCATACACTGTCAGGGTTTTAGAAGCTACAAACACACATGATGTTTTTGGTGTTTGTATTGGTTTCCTCGTCCTGTGACTGGGACAATGTATCTGACATCAACGACATTTTAAAAGGAAAGATTTGTTGTAGCTCCTAATGACAGAGGGCTCAGGTCATGGTCCCTTGGTCCCATGTACTTGGGATCACGGCAGTAGAAGAAGAGAACTGTTGCCTCCTGGTAGACAGAGAGGGAAGGAAGGGAGGGAGGAAGGGAAGGAAGGAGAAAATTTAAATATGAACAAACCAAGGACAAGATACCACAAGGACCTGCCCCTGGTTACCTGGTTTTTCCAGCTAAGGCCAACTTCCTAAACCAGAATGCTGTGGATACCGCTCTGTATGCTGTGAATGTGTTGCTGTGATTGGTTAATAAATAAAGTGCTGATTGTCCAGTAGCCAGGCAGGAAGTATATATGGGACAAAGAGAGAGAAGAATTCTGGGAAGAAGAAGAATGAGTCAGAAGTTGCCAGCCAGACACAGAGGAAACAAGATGTAAAAGTACCGGTAAGCCACAAACAACTTATAGATTAATAGAAATGGGTTAATTTAAGATGTAAGATCTAGCTAGCAAGATGCCTGAGCCATTAGGCCATACAGTTTAATTTATATAAGCCTCTGTGTGTTTACTTGGGTCCAAGCGGCTGCAGGACTGGCAGGTGAGAGAGATTTGTCCTGACAACAGGCCAGGTGGGACACAGGAAAACTTCAACTACACCAGAACATCTCCACAAAAGTGTCACCGGATCTCCAGGCTTGACAAATGATTCTGCAGGGAATACTTCAGTATACTCCAAGCAAAGATGTTGCCATTATGGTTTTGTTTGTTTTCTAGCCATGCAAGACCAGCAGGCAGAAGAAGACCTCCCTCATGCCAGACAACATTCTGCTACTGAGCTATCTCCCAGCCCACAAATACCTTTCAATTATATGTTTGCATGTTTTTTATTTAATCTGCATTATAATCCCATGGGCCGGAAAGAATTACACTTACTCTCTTATTACAAATTAAAAAGCTAAGGATAGCTAAACAGTGAGACCAGGAGACAAGATGGGCAATTATTAACAGGTTTTGATATAAACACTGAGTATTAAAGAAAAGGTCAGGAAATGAGCTGGCTCAGTCAATTTACCTTCAGCTGCCAACCTTGGAACAGATTTTCCAGTCTGTTCCTGTTCATATAGTCAAGGTAAGGGGGGATTAGGTGGCAAACCAGGGCAACACAGCCCTTGTCCCCCCTTGTAGAGACATGTCCCTGTTCTGTCTAAATGTGATGGTTCATATTGGTTCAGAGTTTCTGCTTATAAGAATAATTTGAGAATAACACAAATTAGCTTTTATTCCCAAGTATTAATAGTGGCCTTTTTGTGATACCAACTAACTGGCCAGGATTGGGAACTCATCGTCCCATTTCAATGCAGTGAAGCATTTCTTTCTCAAGCTGTCTTTTACCTTTCAGTCTGTAAACCCTGAAGCTGCTCACACCCTGTTGCCAGGTTGCCAGAGCAAACACACACCAGTGGTCATCTGCTCAGACAGCTCCAGGGCTGCTCACACCACATACTTGCCAGCTTTGAGCCTCACGCTTTCAGAGTTTTGCAATCTTTGGTTAGCATACTAAAATACATGTTTTATGACTACAATAAATCCCTCTGACCCTTTCTATCATAGAAATTCCAGAGGCGAGGGAGTATCCATCTATTCAGATAAGTCTCTTAACACATAGATGATCCTTAAAACTGACCTTCTCTCAAAGGTGCCAGGTTCTCCTTACCACAAATCCACATTTTTAGAACTAGTAGTTGCTCTCAGGTTAGACCAGGGACTCTCCAGCCTCCATTCTCTGTGTGCAATATCCTACTTTGAAGACTGGAATAGAAGAAAGCCGTTCTGGCTCATTTTATCGTTGTTGCTTTTATTTTGCAGACAGCATTTCCTAGCTACCTTAGACTGGGCCTATATTCACGATATTTCCACCTCCGTTTCACAGGGACTTGGATTACAGGTGTACACCACAACTCCAGGCTCTGTGGCCCCCACCTTTATTCTTTCATTCAGTCATTCACTGGTCCAACACATCGAAGGTGAAGGACCCGAGGGTGAGGCACACTCCTGGAAATCGCAGTCAGTGAACGAACTAAATTGGCCTTCAAAGCCTCTACACAATACCGTCCCTGGGATGGGCATGAAGAGCAGGCTTCACCAAGTGCCCAGCCATGGGTACGCTAAGGTGGCTTCATGAAAGAAAGGGAGATTTGTGAGCTGGGTTTTGGGGAACAAGTAAGGACTTAATCTCCAGGAGAGACAGGAGGAAGTGGTAGTCCAGGTGGAGAGATTGGTCTATGCCTTGGCGAGGAGGGGAGAAGTGAGGTTAAGGACCAGCAGTGCAGATGAGTTGTGTGGCCAGAGCATGGGAGAAGTGAGGTTAAGGACCAGCAGTGCAGATGAGTTGTGTGGCCAGAGCATGGGAGCCGCAGAGGACCAGGGTACAATTTGGAACCAAATTGCCAAGTCCCCGACCACCTGGATGAGTTGCTGCCATTTTACTGAGGAATCACTAGAAAAGCCACAGAAAGGTTAGAGAAGAGAAGCAATTTGTGCCCAAGAGCAAACCAAAAAGGCTGCCTGGGCGAGGGGTATTAGTGACCTTTAATTCTGAAAGGTTGCGGTCCAAGGATGAGTAAGGAATCTTTTAGCATAGACCAGCATGAGGCAATCAGATCCTACAGTGAGGTCAAGAGAGCGGGAGAGAAGGACTAACAAACAGAATTTGGTCTGGAAAGAGGGCAAAACGAAAAGGATAACTCCCAGGTCTTGAGTCGGTGCCTGGAAAAATTTATATTGTGGATAAAAATGTTTAGACTCAAATTTATACAAAGATCTAGAGATGTTAAAGATTTATTTCAGGACTGACTGCGATGTTATCCTTTACCATCCCCCTCAAAAAATAAAAAAAAGAAAGGAAAGAAAGACTATCATTTCCCAGGATGGTCCTGGACAGCTGCTTGCTTTCACATTCCTTCAGAAGGCTTCTTTTTCCATGGTATTAGCTGTTTTGGGATACAGAGGGGAGTGTTGAAAAGAGTTCTCACCATGATCAACCTTGCTACTTTCCTACTTTGACAACCCATAGAATTCTAACATGTGAACCATCTCAGTGCCCACTGTGATCCTTCTGTATACAAAATACCTTCTGTTGGAGAGTCACGTTGAAGGCCTCCTCTGAGAGTGTCACAGACACATGGGTCAGTCCTGATGGCACTCACTATGAAACACTGGGATGTGGAAGGGTACCTCTTTAATCTCTCTCAACTACAGGAACCAAGGTGTCTCTGGGTACCGCGGGTCCCTCAGCCCAAATGATACATTGGAAATACTCCATCTCCTCGATGTCATGGCATTGATGGTGACATTCTGCATGAAGGAGAAGACCTCTGGGAAAGTCAATGTGACAGCCCTCCTCACCTGTGGTGGGTGAGGCCAAGAGAAACAACAGCTATCGTTTTCAATGCTGGGAAACCTAACCTGTCCACACAAACAATTAACTGCAAGGCCACTCCGCACTCTCCCAGTGGGCCCAGATGTTGCACTTCACTTTAGGTAAACGTTATTTTTAGAGACATAAGAGTCCAGCATCGGAAATTTATCACCCATCTGAGTGGGAGACATAGAGCACAGAACAGATTTATATGTTTAGAGGGTAGGAGTGGAGTTTAAGCTCAATAAAATCTTAACTATGCTTTACTTTTTAATTTAACTTTCAAACATTGCTTTCCTGTTTTGTGACTGAGACTCCTGCACATGTCTCCCTCCTAGTGAAGTATCACAGGAAAGACATTTTTGTGGTGTTTAATGGAAATAATTTTTCTTGCCGTGTTGCTCTGATACCCTGGGAAATTGGCTGTAGGAGCTGTCCGGTGCAAATTTATTAAGCAGTCACTGGTTTAAAACAACTTACCCTGTTTCAGCTCACTGGAGATCTGTTACTGGCTCTTGAGAATGCAGAAAAGAGCTGAAGACTGATAAATTTCGTACATCATCTTGAGACAGACAGAAGGAAGTGCTGGTGTCTTGTATTTCAAGGCCAGGCAGGGGCAGAACACACTGGTATAGGTCTATAGATGAAGGCTTAAAATGCCAGTTATGGTTCACAGCAGCAGACTAGGCTGGAGCTCCGAGAGTGGTGGCTAAACACTAAAGAAATGTTCAGATTCTCTCTCTGGAACACGTTTTTACCAGAAAGGCATTCTAAACTATTCATATAGCCTTAAACATAGGAAATGAAGAATTCTGTCTGCAGAGAAAAATACTGATGATCCCCACAGATGTTACAGTGACTGCACTTTCTCCAGATGCCCTAGGACAGAAGCCATGGCCTTGACTGTGCACTGGAATCCGCAGGGAGATTTACACAGCTCAGATGCCTGCATCCGATCTTCCAGGTTGTCATGACTTTGGTCTGGAGTGTAGTCTGGGATGAAGGAGTTTTAAATCCGTGAGGTTCTGCCATGCAACTAAGGTCAAGAACCACCACCCTGGGAAAGTACCATCAGAGACACAGATCTCCCCAACATCCCAAAGCAGTCAGGCAGCTCTGTGGCTAGTGTCTCTGTCTCTCTTTAAAATGCCACTCACAGTCACTGAGCATTAATCAGCACCAAGGAGCCACAGTTAACTGTTTCAGGGTAGGTCCTCGATTCCAGTGCTGTACCCCCTGAAGGAAGCTGCATGATTGAGCAAACGAAAGTAGAAACATTCAG
The DNA here is from genome assembly GCF_007827085.1 of Peromyscus californicus insignis. NCBI lineage: Eukaryota > Metazoa > Chordata > Mammalia > Rodentia > Cricetidae > Peromyscus > Peromyscus californicus. Next base: position 76,742,054 of record NW_026294413.1, on the reverse strand, counting down.
AAGATGGAGAGTCACGTTCATTGGGTTCAAACTGGGCTTCTTTTTTTTTTCCAAAGACACCTTGACTCTGACCCTTTTGTCAGAGTGAGGGGGGCTCCTGAGTGAAGGCATTTTTGTTTTCTTTAGCTGGTTTTTATTTTATTAATTATCCTTCAACAATTACATACATTAATATATGTGATTATATTATATATTTTATATTATATATTATTATATATTTCCATGTATTATATTATATTGTATATATGTTGTATATATTTTGTCTACCCCACATCCTCTCTTATATCTCTCATGCTCCCACAGAAACCCTGACTCCCCAACAAGCCCCTCTTACTTTTCCTGTCTCTGTGTGTGTCCACACCACTGTATTTTATTAGAATTGCTTGCATGAGCATGAGTACAGAGCTATTTTCTTGAGTGAAGGCAACTTACTCCAGTTACATCACTGAGGAATACAACTCCCCTCCCCCAGTAACTGTTTCTGACTGTCCGAGGCTCCTCAGGGAGGGCTGGGGTCCTCATGAGTCTCTTCTCTCAGCCGTGAGATTAGACTTCAGCAGGTCTTGTGAGAATCCACGCCTGCAATGACCCTGTCACATCCAGAAGACGTCTCCTAGCACTCCTCCCTGTCCTTAGCTTTTACGTTCTTCCCACCCTCTCTTCCACTGACGTTTCCTGCACCGTGGAGGTGTGGGGGATAGATGTTTCATTCAAGATCAAACACTGATGTCCGTTTTGAAGATCCATGTTCCCTTACATACAAAAACATATGAATCACCTGCCGAACTCATTAAACATACCGCTTCCTCATTGCTGTCCGGAGGATCCTGACTCACAGGCCTGGAGCAGAGCCCAGGAATCTAAGGTTTTCAGTCTCCAGGTGACTGTGATTCAGGTGCACTGAACCCCACCTTGGAGAAACACTGAGTCATTCTATCTCCAGGCAACTGAATTGTTCTTCTTTGGTTAAATACATTGCCCAAAGAAAAAGAGACAAATGCCTCTTAGTGAAATTTATACAATGTGTTTTTTTTTCAAAAGTACTTAACTGAAATTTTTATTGAAAAAGCCTCCAAAAATATCATTTTTGGAGAGCCATGTTTCTCTCATTTCCTCAGTTTATCTACCAAAAAGAGTGAAGATGGATTCCCATAAACAGAAAGCAGATGCAGCCAATTCGCACGAACTGTGAGCCAACAGAGTTCTTGGGAGTCACAGGGAGGCTTTCAAAATCAAAAATCCTCTCATGTTTCAAAGGATCACAAATGTGGATGGGGTCAAAACAACAACCATGACGATTAGCATTCCCAGGATAAGGAAATGCGTGGAAGACTGTGTCCCTCCATGTTCAGAAGCTTTGAGATTAATTGGGAAAGCTGTTTGTATTTATTTTTCAAAATGGACAAACTTTCTTTATGGAGGCTTACCCCACCTGGAATCCAGGAAAATGGAAAGAGACCAAAGTATCATTTTGAGTTCAGGATTGAAACGTTAACAAACCATTTGCCCAATATCTCCTTCTGGTTCAGTGTGTGCATGTGCGTGCGTGTGTACGTGTGCACGTGTGCAAGACACAGCTATAATCACTTAGCACTACATTTTGGAATCTGTAGCTGATAAGAGGAGACTTGGGTGTGTCGGGGGGAGGGGCAGTGGACACTCTTCACCACTTGTTTTTGTATTCAGAATTTCCCCAGACCTCTCAGTCTCCCCAGCCTTGGCCATTGTTCCTTTGCTGTCCCCACATTCCATTGGCACAGGCATGGAATGGCATGCTTGGAATGTCTCCACCCTGCGTAATATTTTTGGATCCAGCTTATCCCCTTTTCCTTGAAAAACCTCCGTGGTACAAGCGTTTACTCGGCTTTCATGTTTTTGTGTGTTGTTGAATGTGAACCAAATTGTGAAAACTCCAGGGTCTTGGTCTTCTCGTCTTCTGACTCCCAGGTACCCACAAACTCCCCACAGGAGAACAGAGCTGGGATCCCCCCTACCAGGGGTCCACTCTCTACCCCTTTTGTTCTTAACTTTCGGGCTTCTTTCTAGCTCCTCTCTGGGATGTCTAACCTAACTTCCCTGAACATAGGAATGGCCCTATCTCATAGATGTCTTTAGGCAGACTTGTTTTTCTCTAGCATGAACTGACGATCTCAATCAGACACCAACATCCTGGAGAGGCTTCAAGGAAGAACGCTTTTCTTCTAAGCCAGAGCACTAGGACATTTAGTGATTTTGTTTGTTTGTTTGTTTGTTTGAGGGAGGATTGGATCCCAATCAAGTCAGTCAACAAACAGCACTCTCTGTAATAGTAATGACACTATTTGACGTGTCATCCTTAGCTGAGATTGTCTCATATAGTATCTTACTTAATTTTCGCAGCAGCCGTAGGAGACAGGTATGAGAACTCCACTTCAGGCAAAACTCAGGTCACAAAGGTAGTAATTTGTCACAGTTTTGTCAATTGTCGTAGTAAATTTGTAAAAGAAAGCTGACATGGAGAAGAATTCACCATACCCTCAAGAAAACTGTGATTAGGACGAAAATCAAGTGGTTTCCTAATGAGACTCGGTAAGCAATGGATTCTGGGGTCAGTTAGACGGCTAGAGAGACTTTGGGGGGAAATTTCCTTCTAAAATCTTGCTGGCATTTAAGTGACATTTTGGTGAAACACCACAGAAACATCTGGTCACATCCTCCCAAACCTAATTTCTTCCCTAAATGTTGTTTTTAATATGTCACAGTTGTTAAATTTGTAACGAGTAATGCCCTTGAGACTAAACAACAGTGCCTGGTATGCGAAAAATGAACAATACATTTACAGCACTAAAAACCGAAAGAAAAATTTTAAATAAACATTTAATTGAGTACAAATAGTTTGAAAGTTATGCTGATGGAACTTGACCAATCTGTGTGCTCACATTAGCAGCAGGATGCTCCAAATAAACTCCATTAAAGCAAATGTGCTTGCTCTTCTTCCTTCGTGACATAACCAATGAGATTGAGTTCTTCTGATGGACTATGACTGGGGAAGAAACACTTGGTAGTTGGAAGGGAATCTTCCAGTCATAAACATTCCTGAACAAATATGTTGCCATCACCCAAGGAAAATGGAACTGGCTATTTGGAAATTGAACAATGGCTTCAAAGCAGACAACCAACAGCCACCCATGTTTACGAATCATCTAAGTTAGTTAGCCAAGGTCTACAGGCCTGATTCACTTCCTCTCTAACTCCAGAAGGATTCTTCCTGCTAGATAAAGCCTTGAATACTTGAATCTAATCCAGTGTATGTACTGGTCTCAAGCTGTATTTTGTTCTTTGATGGATTTCAGTTGCATGTAATGGAAAGATTTATGAAGAATCTACTTGAAAAAAATTCAGAGCATGGGTTGTAGCCAGGGAACTAGAGATGCCACTGAGAACAAGGAGCTGTAAATGTCATCTCGCCAGTCATTAGAAAACACTGTTTTTCAATTTTACATATCGTCATTTTCCACACACCAACAGGCAGATGCTGTTCAGCAGAAATGCTTTCCCACTGATACAGAGTCCCTGAAAAAACCAAGTTGGCTCCGATGTGATTTGGAGGGTGTGTCATTCTCCAACGTGGTTTTAAAAAATGTCCAAGACCTTTGGGTGGGTCAACGTGAAAACAAACACAGATGGTTCTTGGTAGAACAAACCATTTTCCATGTTGGACTTAACCATACAACATGAGATATATAGTTTTTTTTTTTTTTTTTTTTTTTTTTTTTTTTTTTTTTTTTTTTGGTTTTTCGAGACAGGGTTTCTCTGTGTAGCTTTGCGCCTTTCCTGGAACTCACTTGGTAGTCCAGGCTGGCCTCGAACTCACAGAGATCCGCCTGGCTCTGCCTCCCGAGTGCTGGGATTAAAGGCGTGCGCCACCACCGCCCGGCTGAGATATATAGTTTTGTATTTAGCACTACATTTAAAGTGCATAAAAGCACCTGGAGTAAAGGCAAATCAGACTTTCTTCCTAGTTTGGTATATATAAAATAGCCCCATCACCATTGTTAAAATTTTTATCTTTAAATATTTTTAAGCAGTGAAAGAGTTACATTTGCATGACAAAGAACTTTTGAAAAAAATCTGGACCATTTAAAAGTATGTTGTAGGCTAACTATTCCATCACTTCTGAATAATTTATTTATATCTTTTACAAATGGTGTCATGAAAAGTGGGAAATTAACACTGACTTTATTTATTGATTTATTGATTTGTTTATTTATTTATTTATTATCTACTTCACAGTAATTGGCCCAACCATATGCTTTACAGCAAGAGATCTCAAGCTTTAGTGTGTCAGAACTAATGAAAAGGTTCAGGAAGCAGCTATTAGGCTCCAAAGTCAATGTGTAATTCAGTAGATTGGTTCTGGGGTCCAGTATTTATACTGCTCAGCACATCTCTGAGCAGAGCTTAAGCGTTAGTCCTGAGACTGACTTTGATAATCACTGTTTTAAAGCAACCATGTCCACATTTGATAATAGTCTGCTTTACTTGTGCCTCCGCCTTGGCTATGAGCCAGAGGAAAGAATATTCTAATGAACTGGGAAGCTGCTTGAGGCATCCTTGGCCAAGATTTCTGTGGTACCTAAACATCTCACCAACTCTTTACCCACAGATGTCCAGAGGAGACTTTCCATTTGTTGGAGTTTGGAAGAAGTTATGGAGCCAAGGATATAGAGAGTATGTAGCCATCTGCAGAGCATCCACTGTGTATCATACACTGAGCTAGGCACTAGGGATTGTGGAATGACCTGGGCATACAAGATTTCTTCCCCCACAGAGTGTACCTTCTAGTGTGTTCTCTAGAACCATTTCAATTTTTCATATTATTCTGAGATCCTCCATGGCAAGCAAACTTGTCTGCAGTTTGGACCACATGATCTTCAGCCAATGTGATGGGAAAATCTGATGCAGAGGATGGTTGAGAGGTGCATCCTGAGCATTGGATAGCCCTATACTCTAAGAAGGTCCAGAGGCCCACTGGAGAGCCAGACCGTAGCTTTGAGCATCTGGAATTAAGAGAAAAGGTATCCTGGAGAAAGGAGTGAACTCAGGGGATAGGGTGAGTGCTGATGATGGAACACTTCTACTTTCTTATTTTGCCAAAGTCTACTTCAAAGCTGTTTCTGTATGTGTCTTCAGAACGTCCTTGAAGGTCAGTTCATCTTGATTTCCAAGGACCCAAGGGGAGCTTAAAATGACCCCTACATGTCTCTTGAGCACGAGTTTCCCAGAACTAAGATGATACAGCGGGGAATCACTCACCCCTCCTGAACATGCTCACGGAGAAAGCTGCATGGCCGATGCTCTCCTTGGGTCTGGCCCTTACTTTTTTGGAGCTGTTATGTCTAGGGGCTGGAATGATAATTTAGATGTATCTAGGGATGGGGAGAGGACCAGTAGAGTCAGAGATGGTTATGTTTTCTCTTGACTTCATGTTACATCTGTTTGGTGAGATCTGGATAGTGTTGGGACTTGCCCCACCATCTCTGTAGTCTACAAAAATCCTGCTGCTACAGAGTTGTTAGTTGCAAGACTCAGAAACCCAACTCAAAGAGCCTCAGAATCACAATGATGTCTGAATAGCTAACCAAATGCCTCCTGTTTAACTAACCAAATGCCTCATACTGCCTATAGAACATATAGAATATAGATGATGCAGTTATTCTACAAGTTTCACCATGGATTTTTGTGCTGGCCTGTGAGCTCTGCAGCTCATAAGAGCTTTCTTTTTGAAGGTAGAGTACCTGACTTTAGGGGACTACTCCATATTCCAGAATCTCAGGACATGGCTTGGTATAATTTTATGGTTCTCTAAATAACTTATGAATATAAGTAATAGTAAGGCTGGAAATGTACACGACATAGATTGAGAGTTGAGAACTCCACGATGGCATTAAATCAAGAGTTGGTTGAAGTTCACATTGTGATGTCTTTGACTCTTGAACATTGTGTAGCGTTGTGAGTTAAAGTAGGCTGTCTCAAGGCCAGTACAGGATTCCAACACTCTTTCAAGGTTCAAGGACCTGTCACAATAGCTTATCTAGAAGACTTCATTACCGCTTCTGCTCCCCACTTCCTAACATCACTTTTACTGAGACCTCATGCAAACTGGAGGAGTGAAGACATTATTCCTAGAGCACTGAGTAGTCTTCTGAAGGCAAACGCGACTTTCATATGTCGACACAAAGCAAAACAACACAAAAAAGGCAATTAAACAAGACACTGGGTACTGTGGAAGCTCTTGCTTCTACCTCCCTCCCTGGAGGATTCCCCTGCTTCATGACTAGTAAAGGGGTGAGAAGGCATTTGTTGGCCCCAGGCTTCCATGGGATTGCCTTTTTCACAGTAGTTCTCACATGCAGACATCCGTACGAGGATAAATCCAAATTCTTTCACGATTGCCCAAACATAGGTGCCTCCATTTCCTTGAATCGCAGAGCTAATGCATTAGGCTGGGACAACAGCTCTGGAAGTGTGGTCTCACACAGGTGGTGTCATGTTGTCTGGGAGTCTGTCAGAGGTGCTAGCGCTGATGCTCGACCCTGTACACACTCATGAGGAACTGGGTGCAGGTGGCACTCTGTGGTTTACTGAGCCTGGGGGTTGGGGGAGATGGTGACCGACCTAACCTAGCATCATATCCACAATAAATGCATTCTCTTCCAAAGGCAAACAGCGCTGATGATGGGCCCAGCCTTTCCACTGCCATTCTTTACCTTTGCTTTGTTTTCCTAACAAAGGAAGGCTGAGGGAAGATTATCACTCTGGAAGACACAGGGCTTTCTGGGTAACATTAGGACCCTCGGTGTACCCTCTTCGTTTGATCTCCTCTCTTCTAGTGGGGCACAGGCACTGCTGTTCTTATCTTGGAAGTTAACTTGCTTTAACTTGCTTTAACTTTAATTGTGCTAATTTTAACTCATTTGCAACAGACTTTATAAAACGTCCGTCAAACCTACCCTTTTACTGAGTATGAGGACTCTACATATTCTGCCTTCGAGGAAGTCATCTTTGTTTGAAATCCAGACTATTTGTCTGATCTCTGCCCATTCTGGGGCTTCAAGGACTTTGCAACAGTTCTACCTCAGACCCAAATGCAGGCTACTCACCCAGAAGGGACGCTGTTTCCTGAGGTGGGTGGAGCTGGTATTTCATTTATTTGTAACCATCAATGATGCTGCAAGTTGCTTTGTGACCCCCCCCCCCCAGAAATACCGCCAGTAGTTGTTAATAAAGGAATGCTCCTTGATATGACCAAACTCAGAACCAGTAGTTCAATACAAAAATAAATTGTTACTACTGCTTCGTTTCAAAGGGTTTTGGTTTCAAAAATTAAACACGATAAAGTTCCTCAAGATTGTGTAGCTGGAAATATTTCTCTCATTAAAAATGCAAAACCCTCTGGAGGAAATGATGCTCTGAGCTTTGGAGCACAAATAAATGCCAAACGGAGACCATAAATCATGTTTTCTTATACACTTGGCACCAGCTCTAAGTATCTTGAACAAATGTCACTATATGTTGGACCTGGGGACCCTCACTTCTCTGGAAATGGTTGATTGCCTGTTAAAGTAAAGTAGACAGGTCAGGGGTCAGAAAATCATGACTAGGGCACTGGCAGAAGCAAAGAAACCATGGAAATCAAATAATCTGAATATTATACGCACTCAGATGCCAAAGCTGTTCTTTGGGAAAGCCATCTTGCCAGGCCAGTGTGTTCAGAATAAACTCGTTTGGAACTTGGGTTATCAACTCTCAGCCAAGTGAAAATGCTCTGAGACACAACCTTCCTAATGCTGTGACCCCTTAAAACAGTTCCCCATGTTGTGGTGACGCCCCCAACCACAAGTTATTTCGTTGCTACTTTATAACTGTAATTTGCTACTGCTATGAATTGTAATGTATACAACTGATTTTTTTTCTGAGACATGGTTTCTCTGTGTAGACCTGACTGTCCTAGAACTCACTCTGTAGACCAGGCCAGCGGAGTTTCTGATATGTGACCCCCAAAGGGGTCAGGACCCACAGGTTGAGGACTGCTAGCCTAGGTGTTGCATCAAGCCATGCTTCCTACAAATCAGTGGGAGAAATAAGGAATCTCAGGTATTAAATTTGCATTCCTTTGAGAATATCTGTCCCTGTACAGTGTCACTGTCCTTTCTAAACAAACCAGCCCCTTCATTTTGGGAGATGGGTTGCTCTGTGAGCAAAGGCCACAACTACAGGTTCTGGACCTACAGAACCACAGACTCACAAGAAATCAGAGACTCATCTCCAAGTTCAAGTCAACTTAAAATCACAGCAGGAAAAAAGTTCTTATAAACCGAAGGGTCGAGAAAGCACCACCCTGCTGTGGGATGGTCTGTATGTCAAGTGTGTTGCTGATTGGTTGGTAAATAAATCACTGATTGGCCAGTGGCCAGGCAGGAAGTATAGGCAGGACAAGGAGGAGAAAAAACTGGGAAGTGGAAGGCTGAGTCAGAGAGACACTGCCAGCCACCATGATGAGAAACAGCATGTGAAGATGCCGGTAAGCCACGAGCCATGTGGCAAAGTATAGATGAATGGAAATGGATTAATTTAAGCTGTAAGAACAGTTAGCAAGAAGCCTGCCACGGCCATACAGTTTGTAAGCAATATAAGTCTCTGTGTTTACTTGGTCGGATCTGAGTGGCTGTGGGACTGGCAGGTGAGAGAGATTTGTCCTGACTGTGGGCCAGGCAGGAAAACTCTAGCTACAAATGGCATCCAATGTGGTGGCAAGAGTTTCCACCTAAAAACTGAGAAAAAACATTCTAAAACGGAGCTAAAAACAGCTTCCTAATTGTCTCTCTCAAATGAGCGGCAGCTGCCGGTTTGAGCTACTGGTGGGTTCCTGGCGTGCGCGCTCGACCTGCCCTATGGCAGGAATGAGGCCTCTGCAAGTGGCACATTAAGCTGCATGGTGGAATTAGCCTTTGCTAGTACAAAACAAAAAAGGTTTCTGGGCTACACGCTGCTTGGATAAAAGCATAGACCCACGATAGCTCCCAGAGCTGGCGGTAAACGTCACACTGCCATGTTGGGAAGCTGAGGTGGGCGGAGCCAGCAGCCACAGCTGCTGCAGTTTAAATCAATAGATTCACAATAAGACAGATTCAGATGTAATAGTTTACAATGTGTGTAAAATATACGTAGGCTTAAAAGAGACAAAAAGGTGATATATACAGTTATATAAACAAATACATAGTTTTAAAAAATAAAGTCTTTAAAGAGACAGTAAAATTAATATATAAAATAAGCCACATAAAGATGAATATTACACAGAGAATCTGGATTGTGTTGTCTTTGGGATTTTTAACTGCAGAAAAACATTTGATCGTAAAAGATGTTGAGTTAAACCAATATGCATATTTTAAAGATATCTTGACTTCAAAATTTGGATATAAGGATATGTTGCTTTGGAAAAGAGTCTCTGCTTTTGTTCCCACAGAAAGCCAGAGGCTATGGATTTGTTCAAGATTAAGATACATCAGGTTTGACCAGCCAAGACCCCCTGAAAGGTCTCCGATGACACCAAGGCCCAGATAATCCAACATCCAGAACCGTTTCAAGGCGACTGGCTCAGATGATACACCCTCACGGACTACTCCATAATCCTAAAATTTTCTTTGTGTCCCCATAAGATACAGTGCCCCCCTCCAACAGGAAGTAGTAAGAGAAGCTATGCCCAAATTCCCAAATTATATGTAATTTTACTTTGTTAAGGTTAAAATCTTCCTTTTTGAAAAAAAAAAAGGGAAGTGCTGTGGGAAGTGCTATGGGATGGTCTGTATGTCAAGTGTGTTGCTGATTGGTTGGTAAATAAATCACTGATTGGCCAGTGGCCAGGCAGGAAGTATAGGCAGGACAAGGAGGAGAATAAAGCTGGGAAGTGGAAGGCTGAGTCAGAGAGACACAGCATGTGAAGATGCCAGTAAGCCACGAGCCATGTGGCAAGGTATAGATTAATGGAAATGGATTAATTTAAGCTGTAAGAACAGTTAGCAAGAAACCTGCCATGGCCATACAGTTTGTAAGCAATATAAGTCTCTGTGTTTACTTGGTCGGGTCTGAGTGGCTGTGGGACTGGCAGGTGAGAGAGATTTGTCCTGACTGTGGGCCAGGCAGGAAAACTCTAGCTATACCACCCCACCTTACCAAAACCTTCTCACTTCTGAAGAAGCTAGCATGACTGATTGTCTGACTTTTGCTCAAGAGGAACAAAGGCAAAGATAAAATGTTTTCAAAATCACTTCTCATTAATTGCTAGAGCAATGGAAAAGGGGTGATTGAAACTTGACTGGAGGGCTTAATGATGTTCTGTGTCGCTTCTTGTCACAGTGTGCTCGGCTACCCACATCATTCTAAGGAGTGTCCAGACAGGAGTCACGGTTCCTGTCTTTAGTCTGATCACTAATCATTGCTGAATACTGCTGCTGCCACCTGAACCTGAATGTGGATCAGAGGTTGGATGCCAAACTACCCTAGGGCCTCTGTGTGGAGATATTGGCTTAGGATGCTGTCCTGTGAGCACCTGGGGATGGTTTGCAGCTGCTGTGTCTTCCTATTAAAAAAAAAAATCTGGCCTTTTTATAATACTTTCATGTCATAGTTCCATGTTCAGGGGACTGGAAGGTGCTCTGTCCTTTATTAGTGTACTGCATTTCTGAAGTCATTGCTTCTCACAAACCCTCACCTCCAGCAAGCAGGCTGGCAGACTCACAATGACGTTAATCAAAAGAGCTGTGAGCAAGAGTGAACAAAACTGCCGGCCAAGGCTTATGGATTTCATTTGAGGCTCACAGTTGCACTTTAATTTTTCATTCATTCCTTTTAGTCGTTACTTTGCTAATCACATCCAGGTTGCCTCTGCTGATTACTATTATTACTACTTGGTAGTTAGTGTTACTGATATTAATGGAAGTGGCTGGCCTGGATGTTAGAAGTTCCTGAAACTTAAAAGAATGCCCCCCCCCCCCCCCCCGTCATTTATAAAATGCTTCTTTTCTTGTCTTCTAATAAAATCAAGGAGCAAACCTTCACATTCATTGATTTATTATCTTGTCTTATACTCACTCAGTCACTCAGTAAATGCGTTTAAAACCATGGACCATTCAGAAATGTTTCCAAGGAACTGTTCAAAATGGTCTATGCCTAAAGCCATGTTAAAATAATGTTTGCACTTGAATAATGGCGTTTTGGTCTATTAGAGATACAAAGGCAGAATTCACGTCTCCAGTTCAGTTCAGCAGAGACTTTGAGCAGTTCATCTGAATCTGGAGATGAACAGCAGTGATACCAGCCATGTACTTCTTCATCACTATCAATCTACCTCCGTTCCTATAGCTCCACTGTAAAGACGGATCCTCGGCGGTGGTTAAGGATAAAGAGCTCACTTCAAAAGCAATGACTACCTCTGTCTTGCAATAAAGGAAATCTTTTGAAATTTCAGAAGCAGCTGCTGATGAGGGTTTTTTTCCCTTTTTTCCCCCCCAAAGGATTTCCAATGTGGATTTCACATACGTTCTCTAGACAGGATGAAATTGATCAAATAGCTACTAGTGGCTAGCAATAAACATTCTGCTGTGGTGTCCTTAATCTGGAGCTGCTTATGGACTTCTGAAATACTGATGCAGACATCATTTGTAATATGTGTCAATAAATATTTACCAAATAAGCACGTGCTATGGGACAGACATTGTACTGGGTTCTGGGGACATAGTTCCAAGTAAAATAAATATTCATTGTGCCTTCACAGGACCTGAAATTCTGTGGGTTGTAAGCATAACTTGCTTTTCACTTTTACTCCCATAAAAATAACCTCAGAATATTTCTTTAAAGGACAGAAAGCCAAGCCAACAGGCAACTCTGAAAGTAACTCATAACTTACTTAGATATTCTCAGTTTGGGTTCCCACACTGGAGACATTACTTTTGGCTTTCCATGTTGTTTTCAGTGTACGTGAATTACATAAACTAATAGATTTTTATGGCACACTCATACATGCATACAATATACTTGGATCATATTCATCCCCATTATCACAACTTCTCACCTCTAACCCCTCCTCGGACCCTCCCTCTTTTCTCATTGGTCCTCCTTCTGCATCCATGATTTTTGTTTCTCACTAGATTTCACATATGAGAAAAGATATCTGATGCTTGTCATCTGAATCCAGCTTATTTTACTTAATGCAATGATCTCTAGTGCTATTCATTTTCCCTCAACTTGCTTTTGCTCTTCTTTCGGGCTGACTAGTACTCCATTTAGTACATGTACCACATTTTCTTTATCCGTCGAGGGTGATTTCATGACTTGACTATTGGGAATAACTCTTGAGTAAACCTGGATATGCAGGAATCTCTATCACATGCTAGCTTTGATTTTTCTTGGGGTAGGGGTAAATCCAGTAGAATAGCCGGATTCTACTGTAGTCCGATTTTCAGTTTGTGGACCTCAGCACTGATTTCCATGGTGACTGTACTAATTTACATTCCCACCAGCAACCCATAACTGTTTGTCCTCCCAACCCCAAGCTCCACCTTCTTGCTAACGTATGTTTCTTTCTTTGATGTTAACTATTCTGACTAGGGTGACTTGGAATCTCGATTTATTTTTGATTCGCTTTTCCTTGATGGCTAAGGACATTGAATATTTGACCACCTGGGGATTCCATGGCAGTAGCAAGAAAATCCACAAAGAAACAACTCTGACTGTTCAACCAAAACAAACAGAGCTTTATCATCCATATTCTGTTGTAGAGCAAAGGACATCAGCTTTGAAATTCAGTCCCCTTTACCTCCAAATCTACTTCCCATTACATTCTTCTGTTAGCTGTCTCTTTGAATGTTGTTCGTTTCTTTTCAATTTCAGGAGCAATCTTGCTGTGTCCCAGCAAAGCCCTTCTTTTTACTACTTTGAAGAATCATATACCCTTGACCTAGGAAGTCAGACTGAACTTTGAATATACTTCAATTATAAATAACTGAATAGAAGAAACGTAAAAATTAAGAAGGCCAAAGTTCCTCACTAGAACTGATTGAAATGTGTATTTTTTTTAAAATAGGTAACAAAAGAGGAAGTCCAAAGATATTGATGGCAGAGGCCACAGTGTAGACAGGAAAAGAAAGCGGTTTCATACAGCAAGAGGTCAGCGATGTCTGCCAGAGCCGAATGGGTCTGCAGATAAGTCTGAAGGCAAGGCTCTCAATCATCCCAATCCTACGAACAGTCTGGAAGTGACCATGATTGCTCAGACAGGAGTACGCTTGAGCAAAGGGAACACAAGAAATTAATTTCAGAAAGATTAGAAATCAATCACATCCTTTCACAAAGCACACTTAAATCATTTGCCTGTATATCCAGATCACTCTGCTAGGATTTAACTTCTAGAGACTAGTATAAATAACAATAGAGATGGAAAAGGGTCAGTTTCCTATCAGGAAACTCATCTTATTCAATCTAATTATGTGAATTTGTCACCCCACTCTCTATAAGATGTTCAGCCACCCAGGAGAATTCCATTGCAGCCTGATTCTCAACTTTAATGCCCACAGAAACGGAAGTGGGGTGAGGTTGACCAGATGCCCTTTGGCATCCTACCATATGCTGAATACACACTGTCCAGCAATGCTCATCCTGTCCTGGGCAGCTCTGGGAGTCCCAGATTCCAAGCTGGCATTCTGTCCATAGCTCTGGGGTCAAATCCCTTCACATTCCAAGGGAGTTTTATGGTTGATGCATTTTCCTCCTCCTCTTTACAGATAAAGCACCTCTTAAGTGATGACTTTCAAGGGAGCTGCCATTCCCTATGAATTACCCTCTTAAGAGATTTGGTGACAGGGCTGAATTCTTACTAATGGGAGATTACTAAAGTGGGCTGCCTACTTTCTGCACCATGACAATAATCCAAAAAGATCTGGGAACATAAACAGGCAATCCTTCCCTGTTTCAAATATTCAACATGACATGATACCAGGGTAGCAGAGACTCTGGCTCCTGGCTGATGGTGGGGATGCGTTCTGGGGATTTTGGAATGCTGCTTCCCAAGCCAAGGAGCACAACAACTCAGGAATGTGGTGGCTGTTTTTAGTGGCTCACACATTTAAGCATCAGGCCTGCTTGTCCCTATATCAACTCCACATCTGCTTTAGTTGCCTAACTTGGGAAATGATGGAATTCTGTGCATTTCTCTATTATCAGATTACAGTTGGTCTCTTTTTATAATACACAGATGAAACATTTCTCTAAACAAATTGTTTGTCTCTTACATGTCCTAATGATTGAACTTCAATGATGGAAGCTGTTTCATTCATTGTTTTGGTTATTCAATAACTAGTTATTAAAATGTACGGATGAAGTATTAAAGATGGGCTCCCTGGAGCTAGAAAAGGCACCACAAGGTAGTCAAAGGATGCTTACTATTTTAAACTTCTAAAAAAAATTTAATTCCACAATATCTTGGAAAATTGCCCTGCAAATGAATTCCACAAAATTGAGATTTTTCAAGTGCTCCAGGGTAGGGTCAGCAAGATGGCTCAGCAGGTAAAGGTACTTGCTTCCAAGCCTGATGACCTGAGTTCAGCCCCAGAACCACAGGAGGGAACTGACTTCCACAAGTTATCCTCTGACCTCCATGCACACACTGTGGTACACATATACATGTACACACAAAAAGAAATAAATGTAACAAAACAAAAAACTGCCAAATACCCCCAAACTGTCCTTGTTTTAAGAGAGAGTAGAACGGGAAACAGAGACAGACAGACAGGAGCAAACCCGGGACCATAACATCTAATGAGGCCTCATCACAAACGTGATTAGGAAGTCTCTCTCCCACCCACATGACTCATCTTCCATTTTTTTCTGTCTTTAAGCCTTTTGCAGCATCTCCATGCTTTTGGCTGCCTCCACAGCCCCTGACAGAGTAAATAGGATTGGCAAAATACAAATCCCACCACCAAGGAAGGCAACCCTGCGGGCCCAGCTGGAGCCAGATCTCCCCCACACCTCACCAGTGGTGGTGGAGTTAGGTGGTGTGATGACAACTTGGCATTGCCAGCTGCAGATGGGTGGGCTCCTTCTTAGAGAACACGTGGCCATGACCGCAGACACCAGATGGAAGCATTCATGTGTGAATTTTCCTAAAAAGAAGGGTGAGGATGCACCCTTTTAATGAAATGTTCTGTTTACCTTGGCAGTGAAGTCTGGATGGCCAGAATTCCTTGCTTGAGATTCAATAAAGGATACACCAAACATCAGAGCCAAGGGCGTGAGGGGCTCTGAACTACCAGGAACAGTGGAAGGAGCTGAAACTGCTCAGGAAGAGCAGGAAATACTTCTAGAAGATTAGCCATCATATCTGCTCCCTCCTTTCAGTTGCCTGCTGGGAAATCATGGAGAGAATCAGGTCAGGGACAGAACAGTGGAAAGGTGGGATGGCCTTGCGATCACAATTGTGGAAATTGGGTGTAATCAGATGGCATGTATTTAGACTCTTGGAAATTCTCCAGCGCTAGCTAGCATCCTACCATTTTTCTGATCAGCTATGTTAATGAGTCTTCTGTTGTTACATGAAATACCTGAAGTGATTAACTTGTAAGGAAGACAGGTTTACCTTTGGTTCATTTTTAGAGATCTCGAGTCACAGGGGCCTGACTCCATTACTGTGGGCTCATGAAAGGACAGACTACCACATTGGGGTGTACCTTGTGGAACAGAAACACTCATGTTAGAGCCTTCAGGAAGCAAACAAAAAAGAAACAGGAAAGTGGCTTGGGTCTTGATATACTTTTCCAAGGCAAATGTCTGTGACCTACCTGACTTTCTCTAACGAGATCCCATCTTTTCAAGTTTTTGCCACCTCCTCACGGCACCACAGTGGTAACCACATCTTCAGCACATGGCCTCCAAAGAACGTTTAAGATGCAGAGCTTAACATCAGTCAAGTCTCACAGAGAACACAGACCAAAGAATCTTTCGGCAACGGGCTCTCAAGATGAGCTATCAGCAGTAAGAGGCAGGAAACTTAGGCAACGCAACCTCATTCAACATGGCTGAAACTTACCTCCATGAATCAAATGTGCCTGGGAAATGTTCCCAGATATTCTGAAGATACAAGGTTTCACTGTCAAATAAAATGCTAGCAAAACAGGTTTCTTTGCTGTATAATAATTTAATATATTAATAAGCTTCTAAAGTTCATGCTTATTATAAATTGCCAACACACACATTTTATGCACAGTATTTCTCAAATTGATCTGTAAGAACTGAATGATGTCACAGAGTGCATTTAGTTCTGTGAAACAACAGCTTGGGGAATCATTAGCGTTCCTTCTTGGGATCTTACATCCTTTTGAAAAACCAAACAAAAAACATTGAATACAACCCCCACAACCAATGAAAACTGATTGTACAAGAATGAAAATCAAATTTTGCACACAAGTTCTGGGGGTTGGGGGGTTGTCACAGACTCAAGAACAGATCTGTGGGTTTTCTGGGACTCCAGGCAATAAACTTCTACCCTAGATGATTGTGGTGGTTTGAAAGAAAATGGCCCCCAAAGGGAGAAGCACTATTAGGAGGTGTGGCCTTGTTGGAAGAAGTGTGTCACTGTAGGGGTGGGCTTTGAGGTCCCTTTTGCTCAAGCTTCCCTCAGTGTGACATCAATCAACTTCCTGTTGCCAGCAAGATGTAGTACACTCGGGTATTTCCAGCACCATGTCTGTCTGCATGCTGCCATGCTCCCTACCATGATGATAATGGACTGAACCTCTGAAACTGTAAGCGAGCCACCACAATTAAACATTTCCTTTATAAGAGTTGCTGTGGTCATGATGTCTCTTCACAACAATAAAAATGTAACTAAGAAAACGGTATAAATTTCTACATAATTTTCTCTTCATTCTTATATGCCTTCAGTGTCCTAAATGGATTCACAAGTCTTCCTGATTACAATGCTTGTGTGAGCAGTACCTAGTTCTCTCTACATGCAACAGTTGGAATATAAGATGAACATTTCGTTCCCATCTGGTGGTGCTTTTTTGCTAAGTTCTGAAACCTTGGGGGTGGGGCTAGCTGGAGTAAATGTGTCCTTGGGGGGCTGGTCTTGAGGTTTCTAGTCCTCTCTTTGCTTCCTGATTCATCTAGTTGTGAGCAACCTCCCACCCTCACACTTTCTCTGTCATGATTCTCCATCACGATGGACCACATCCCCTTAATAAAGTGTGTGCCAAGAATAAATCCTCTTAAGTTGCTTCTTTCATGTGTTCTATCATAGCAGTAGGAAAGTGATTAATACAGAAAGGTATTCCTCAGACTGGCCTTTCAGTTGCCCTAAACTGAAAGAAGACTCCTGATGCCTTTGGGCATGTCCCAGTTTATCTTCTCTCACCTGAATTCTCACTGAAAGTCTTATTTAACGTGGTCCATAAAGACATACTTGAAACTATTCCATAGTACTCTCAAGAGAAATCCAAGTTTTCCTAACATGAAAATCCAAAGAGGATGCAGGACCCTTATCCTGCAAGGACCATCAATGAAGCCTCTCCAGGTCTGGGTAGGAGCCACACATGTGAGATATCTCAGTGAGTCAGATTCGGTTCCCTCCTCCCATGCAACCTCTTTCAAGGCCCAGGTCCAGCCCAGATCCTCATCCATACATACACCATCTTGCCTAGTCTGAGGCCCCTTCACCCAGAAGAGAGTCACCTCCGTCGTGAGTGCTCTTGACCTAGGCCCAACTGTGAGCCATAGCCACATGCATTCTTTCTGAATTTGACACACTTGAGTCTGTACTGCTCTCCAGGCCCAAGCCAAGTCAGAAGCCACGTTTGTGTTTTGTTTTTTTTTTTTCTCAGAAAGTCTGCCTGGTCCCTTGCCTCATGCCGCCTTTCTTTAGACCAACTGGAAGCCACACCAGAGAACTTTCTTAGACTTCACCCAAGCAATCGCACGTAACCCTTAAGATCCCTGCAGTACATGAATTATCAGTGAATTGGAATCATCTCAGTCTCTCCAGTCGATAATCAACACTGAGTATCTGAAGGCCATGGACCTGCTCACTCCTCCTGCCTGACCTGAAAACAAGGAAGCTCAGGCAAGAGCAAAAGCAGAACCAAACTTGCATTCAACACAGGAGGCTGCAGTCTCATCTCAGACATAGCCAGTGAAGGACGTGCGCATGCCCAGATCCCACCCCAAAAACCACAGATAACATGGAAGGCCCTACCCGCAAAGACTGCCAGGCTTCGAGAAATGGTCTCCAGTGGGAATTACCTTGATGAAATTCGGGGTACGGAATTTAAAAGAACAATTATAAACATGACCAAAGAATTGAAGAAATTCAAAGAGAACACAAACAAATACCTGAATGAATTAAAATGAATTAAGAAATAGAAGAAATAAACTCCTAACTGAAGTCTTAGAAAACACAAATGAATGACAGGATGAAATTACAAAGACAGTACGGGATTTGAAAACAGAATTCAATAGAGAGATATAAACAGTGAAGAAAACTCAAGTTGAAAAGAAGTTAGAAATGAAAACTTCACCGACCCATTCACAAAAACCTCAGGGAAAGCCTTACCAGTGGGATGGATCAAGTAGAGGATGGAACTTCAAGACTCAAAGATAAAGTTCAACAATTGAGCCAGTCAATGAAAGGAAATGATTAGTGTGTAAAAACACACAAAAGGAACATGGAGGAACCTTGAGGTACTATGAAATACCAAATCTATGAATAATAGGCACAGGGGATAAAAAGAACCCCAGGTCAGTGGCATAGACCAGACCTCCAAGAAGATCACAGAAGAAAAGCTCCCCAAATTAAGAAAAGACAGACCCATACAGACATGAGAAACACACAAATGCCAAATAGATGAGACCAGGAAACAAATGATTCACGGTGTAGTGTAGTTAAGACACTAAACATACAGAACAAAGAAAAGACATTGAAAGCTTCAAGAGTGAAGCCACAAGTCACATCAAAAGGAGAACCCATCAGATTAACAGCTGATTTCTCAATGGAAACTTTAAAAGCCAGAAGAGTCCAGAGCAATGTACTTCAACTTCTGAAAGACCACAGATGTCAACCCAGACTACTGTACCCAGCAAAACTATCTGTCATAGTTGCGGGAGAAAGGAAAACTTTCCATGATATAAATAAACTAAAAGTATCCCTGTCCACCAAATCACCGCTTCAGAGAACATTGGAAGCAATGCTTAGAACTGAAGAGAGGAGTGAGTATAGCCAAGAGGCTACAGGAAGAAGGAAAAAAAAAAAAGCTGTAATTACTGAAACACAGAATAAGACTGAGAACACAAACAGAAAAAGAAATGACATCAATCAAAACACTCTTTTGGATAACAACTTTAAG
This sequence comes from Peromyscus californicus insignis, assembly GCF_007827085.1. Lineage (NCBI taxonomy): Eukaryota > Metazoa > Chordata > Mammalia > Rodentia > Cricetidae > Peromyscus > Peromyscus californicus. The sequence continues at coordinate 76,722,624 of NW_026294413.1, read as the reverse complement.
TATTAATGAACTCGACTCCTCAGTCAAAGATACAAGTAAATGTAGCTCTCACCCCTCATCGAAGAAACTTCCTTTCTGCAGCAGATGGAGGCTACTGCAGAGACCCTCAACTAGTCAAAATGCTGAGTGCAAATGGCTGTGGGGAGCCCAGCTGCACTTGATACATCTCTAATGCAACCCCTACACCTAAAGGCTCATGGAACATTGCGGAAGAGGAGGCAGAAAGACTGTAGCCTGCTTCTCAACGTGATACCAGTTGGCATGCCAACTCAGAGGGAGGAGATCTCATGGGGCCCCACCCCGAGATGAAGAGGTACTCGCCATCAAAAGATGTTGAGAAAGGAAGAAGCAGTTTTCTCCAAGGACAAGTCCCCCAGTAGGTAATTCCATCCCAAGTAGTCAGCCCTAAACACGTGTCCAAAAGAGCAACTCAATAGGATACACACACACACACACACACACACACACACACACACACACACACACACAATTATAGAAAAAGAGGTCATGAATTTGAGAAGGCATAATTAGTGGGGACATTAGAGGATTTGGAGAGGGGGGAGAGGGGGATAGATGTAATGTAAATACAGTTTTCATATAAAAAATTCTCAAAAAAAATTAAAAAAAAAAAAACTCCAAGGAACAGAATGTGTTCTTCCACTATGCAGATGTTCAGGAAATATTGCTAATGATAAAAACATGATCTGAAGAGGAGAAAACCCTCCCCATTAAAAAACAAACAATGTTTCACAATCCTTCTCTTGCTGTCACCAAGAAAATAAAATATTCAGGGGCAGATAAAAGATGAGTGAATGAAAAAGTAGAAGGCCAGAAGTTCAGATTAACTGAGTTGTCTAATTCAGAGAACAATGTAGAAATAACACAGCTAGCCTGGTGTTGTGGCACATGCCTAGCACTGGGGAGGCAGAGGCAGGCAGATTTCTGTGAGTTCGAGGTCAGCCTGGTCTACAGAGTGAGATCTAGGACAGCCAGGGCTGTTACATAGAGAAACCCTGTCTTGAAAAAAAAAAAAAAAAGAAAGAAAAGAAAAGAAAAAAAGAAAAAGAAAGAAAGAAAGAACACAGAAAAGCAGAACAAGCCTATCATTCCTAAATTACTTCAATCTTACAAAAAAAAAAAAAAAAAAAAAAAAAAAAAGCAGTTTTAAACCAGGCACCACCAAGGGCCAAGTCCTGTGCAAGCATGTGGAACCCAGATAGAAGACTTCTACATCTGTCATTAATTTCATAACTGAAGTTTATGGATATCCTGGTTGAAAAACAAACAGTTTGTATCAATGGAAATGATTCTGTTTTTATTTTTATCAAAGTTGGGACATGTTACTAATTCTTTCTCAGGGTAATAGTTGTTTGCACATTATGTGCACATGTCTGAGGCTTGCCTTATAAGGACATCCGATGGGGGGAGGAATTCTCCTCGGGCCCCCTTAGAGGCAGCTTACTTCCGTTCGTATGAGAAGAAAGTCGTCATTTGAAGTCTATGGAGAGATGTCTGTTTGACTAACAGATGTCTGCACTGGAGTAAGCAGGGCATGTTTCAGTTCCTTCCCAACACAAAGGCCTTCTCATGACAAAAGAAAGACCAAACAGCTTGGGGATAAAGAAAGCAATTTCTATTCCATAAACATCTGGCCGAAGGCAGCCAGGAAGGTAGGAATAAGCAACCCCACAGTATTTTATAATTATGTGCTTTTCTTCTCTACCTTTCCCACACTCTCAACAACCATCCTCAACTTTAATTCAGACTACTTAACAACTTCCTACTCCAAGGAGGATTTTTTTCTGGGACAAGGGTGAACTCTGTGAGCTGGAGACGAACATGAAGTCCAGTCACACTAATAGTAAGTATCACTGTGTGCCACTTGTGTTCACAAACTCTGGATGCAAAGGAGCCATACGAGTGTTTCTGGCCAGTAATGGCAGCCGGTAGATGTGTTATCCAAGAGATAAGCAAGTCAACGTGCAAAACTGAAGAAATAAAATAGAGTGAGTGAAAGAGACTGGTAGAGGATGGAGAGATGGCTAATTAGAGGGGGCAGTGTGTGTAGGGAATGTGGAGACAGGGAGCAGGCCAAGAGAAGCTGGCTTTCTGGAGACCCAGAACATAGTGTTCCAGAAGGACACAGCAAGTCCCAAGGTCCTGAGCTGGGGAGAAGATTGCTCTCTTCAAACCAGAGGATGCCTGCCCAAGTAACTAGTGCATCGTCAACCAGGGGAAATGAAGGGGGTGGCTTACCAAGGTCAAGTGGAAATGATAGCAATCATAGACAGACAATGCAGCAATTCGTGAGCAGATAGGCTAACCTGTTAGCTAGGTAGACAGAACAGTTAGCCAGGAAGCAGTGCGGTTTGTATTTCTGTCACCTAGAAATGATGTTAACCTCCAGTAGCAGGGTCCTAAGTAAATACTCCAGAGTCGTCTATCTCCATCAGCAGGTTTTGTCTTCCCTGGCAAAGCTGTTGTGCAGAACAGTCTCCTCCATTCCTCTTCAGAGGAAGTAAATTCCATCCATCCTTGCTTTTCCACTCAGTGCAACCCTGGTGTTCCACATCGCCAAATCAATGAGGAGAAGCCAGCTCAGGCCTTAAAAGAGTATACGTCTGCCAGAGCACCAAGTTTTTCACCAGTGTCGTGATACAGTCGGCAGGAATCATTATCGAAGGACCCATTTGTCCTAGATGAATTCATGAATTCTGACCCCATAATTCAGGTTACTGTCTTTTCTAACCTCTGAAAAACATGGAAATTTTCACCAAGGAAACACCAATACTTTTAGCGAAACACGTGTTCTGGGAAAAAGCAGGGAACCTGGACAACACAGTCTACTTTAATAGCTAAGAACTGGCTTAATAATCCTGTTCAAAAAAGTAATGCATATAAGACTTATAGGACTTTTATAAATAAATATATATATATATATATATATATATATAAATACAGGTCTAAGAAATAATTTTATATACCTATCCACAATATAGAATGGAAGTCATACTGTAAGAAAGCTTTGAAAGTATTTCTTTACAAGTTTATTGCAAGTATGTTTTCCTCTTATCAGTCTAGTAAGGCCAATAAGTTTTCTTTGATGGGGGAAATGTCTTTTTGTATGCTGCGAATATGTGTTGCTCTGATTGGTTGATAAATAAAGCCGTTTGGTCTGTGGCAAGGCAGCTTAAAGGCAGGTGGGAAATTCAAAGAAAGAGACAGAAAGAAGGCGAGAGAGCTTCCCGTGAGCTGCCCAAGGAGCAACATGTAATGGGACACAGGTAAAGCCACGGAACATGTGGCAACTTAAAGATTAATAGAAATGGGTTAATTTAAGATATAAGAACTAGATAGCAAGAAGGCTGCCATGGCCATAGTTTAAAAATAATATTAAGCCTCTGTGTGTTCATTTGGGTCAGAGCGGCTGTGGGACTGCAGAACCACAGGAGCCGGGTGGGATCAGGAAAACATTCAGTTACAGTTCTTTACTTCCTGTCTTCACATTTTCTATAATGTGTATCATACCCTTTCCATTCTCTTCTTGTTTGGTTTTGTAGTGCCAGGAATCAAACCCAGGGAACTGCAAATGATGGCAAGTACTGGACACCCACAGCCTGTCTTTTCCACTGTGTAACTGCAACACAACTCTCCCTTGAGTGTGGTTACAACTACTCCCCTTCCACCGGCCGCCTTTGTCTGTGTTATTCAGAGACAACAGTGGCTGTATCTGTTTAACGAAAGTGTGTTGATGTCACCTTGAGACATTAACTACTTACTCAGTTACAGCCTAAAGGAGCCTCCGATATTGTTCTGACATTTGATTTCTTCAAGTTAAACAGCACAAGTTGATTCCCCCAGGGCAGAAAAAGAAATCCTTATGTATTATTTACTAAGAGATACGGACCTAGAAGAATCTAAGTTTTATGATCGTCCAATTCATTATTTGTCAATAGACGCACTCATTTTTCCAAAAGGGGACAATAAAATAGTAGGTTCTGACCTGACTCCCATGACTTCACATTGTTATTTATATTACACACATATCTATGCTTGTGAGTATATACACATTTATACAAACACCATGATCTACACCCCTTTTGCATGGACAAATCAAATAATAGTCGAGGTGGCCACATAAATTTGTAAGTGCACACACTTACTTGAATATATTTGAAACATAAATGACCATTGCTTTATATTTTGGACCAAAGCTCTGTTTTTCAACCAACATCTTTGAAGACCTTTTCAAGGGAGTAAAAAGTGTTGGATGGGCTATAGAAGGTTACCTGACAGCAGCTACTGCAAGACTGAGCCACTACCTGAGAGTCTGATTAGGCAGCCCCCCTGGATACCAGCTTCAGAATAGCCAACTTGCTGTCGAAGGCCTCTAATTACCAACTGGTACTATTTCTCGAGATAATTAAGTTTACAGCTAATTGGTCCTTCATTCATTTTTAAACAAATGGATACAATTTCTCTATTACCAAGCTTCCTTGAAGAATCACTCCTTTTAATGTCCTACCTCAAAGTTTCCTTAATAGTTTTAATAAGCCGTTTACCAAAATCATTATATAAGAAATAGGAGAGTTCGTAATAAATAACATACAAGTTAGTGGTTTTATCTAAACAGAGAAAAAGCAAAAACAAATCAAAGCTCTGGCCACAGGCAGCACTCTCTGGAGCTGCCTATATAAAGGACCGCCTGGACCCTGCTGGTTGAGCCTCAGCTAGCGCGCATCTGGAAACCCAGAGAGCCAGTTGCCATGTGACTTTCCAACTAAAAAAGGCAAAAGACAACTGGCTACCATATGCTTTGCACAAAGAAACTGTAAACAGGTTACTCAATGTGGCCCACATATATAGGATCTACACATGAATGCCCTAGGAACAAATTTGGCTCAAAGTCTCCTTGAGCTATAAAGCTTCGAGCACCACAGTCTTCCCAGATGTCTGATGTATAAGGAAACAGATAACAGTTTTTGCCCTGAAGGCAGTCTGTTTTGTACTAAGAATGAGATTGGGCAGGAGGCAGCCTAGCCATTCAAAGGAGCTCCTATGGCCTTTGTGTGTCTGTAATACACACACACACACACACACACACACACACACACACACACACACGTCCAGTGATGTCAAAAAAACTCTTATGGTCTTTTTTAAAACAACAAAGAGACAACTACTTCTGTTTTCTCTACTCTGGCTGGGGCTTAATAAGATAGAACCTGAAGTTGCCTGATGAGAGAGAGAGAGAGAGAGAGAGAGAGAGAGAGAGAGAGAGAGAGAGAGAGAGAGAGAGAGAGAGAAAGAGAGAGAGAGAATGCACGAGTGCTCTGAGGGGCCAGAATAAGAGCGAGAAGGCAGAGAAAGACTGCTCTCGGCCTGCTATTGTTGACATCAGGGAAGAAGAGTCGAGAGAAGGTTTCTACTTTGTCCATGTTAGCTCAGTCAAATAAGAAAAATAAAGATGAAGTGGGCAAAGGCTTCAAGTAGGAATAAATAGCATCAGTTTTTGTTTGTTAGATTGTTTTGTTTTGTTTTTTATAGTAGTGTGCCTCTCGTATTCCCAAACCGTTCAGACAGGGTGACAGTCAGGCACTAAGGCAGAACCTGGGGCACATCAACCAGGCTGTAGTTTACGATTGTGTACTTGTACCTGCTCTTCCAATGCATCCAGAGTTAACTGAAGCCCTACAAGATGCAGGTATTGTACTGAGAAGAGAGAAAATTGGTTTGAACAAGAATTTTGCTATTATATTAGATGTAAAGATAGATAAATAATTACTAATTATAAAACTAAAGTGACGATGGAAGGCACAAATAGAATGCTATAATAGAACTCTCAAAGAAGACGTGGCCTCTAGCTTAGGGACGGGAAATGACAGAAGGTGACTTTATGGAAAAGATGTCATTTAAATAAACTTTGCAGTAAGTGGGTCTGGTGATATAAAACATACACATATGTGGTGGTTTGAATAAGAATGGCTCCCATAGGCTCATATATTTGAATGCTTAGTTATCGGGGAGTGGCACTATTTGAGAAGGATTGAGGGGCGTGGCCTTGCTGGTTTGGAGATGGGCTTTGAGGTTTCATGTCATGTTCTCTCATAACTCCAGGCTTGGTCAGGTAATGCATTTTTGACATCACAATGAATCTTAGACACATAAAATGTATCTTTTTGCCACCAGCCACCACACTACAAGGAAGCCCCAGCAGCCGTGTGGAGAAGGACCCTGACTTACAGGTCTATTTGAGCTTCCAGCTGGAGGCCAGTGGGAACTGCCACCGTGGGAATGAGGCCATTCTAGATCTTCCGGCCATTGCAGGGTCCCTGCTGGCACCCTATGAACTAGAACTGCCTGATGTCAGATTCACAAATTAAAAATCATTGTTAGTTTAGCTCAAGCCAACTAAATATTGGAGGAGTTTGTTGTGCAAGAATAGATCATGAAAAGAGGTAGAAAACAAAAGCAAGGTCTATGTGTTACTGGATGAGCCTGGAACCAGCTTCATACTGTTTTGGCTCTTTGGGTCGTGAAATACCAGAGAGCTTGGGCCAGTTGCTTTCAATGTGGTCGTGTGCCAGAATTACCTTCTGAGCCTTTTCAAAATGCATATAACTAGGCCCCACATAAAAAATTTAACTCTAAAATAATAGAATCCTGCTTCTTAGAACAAGTCTCCAATGGTGTGACCCCAACATCAGAATTGCCAGAAGAGCCTGTCCTGCCGTGGCCAATTGTTGTAAAGTGGGTAGTACCACCTGTGACTTAAATTCCCCTTCCCCAGAGAATGGCATCTCACCAAGACCCCGTCACAAGTCGTCTCTCACAAAGCAGTGCTATGCCCAGGGACTCCATAAGAAAATTGAAATAGCCAGGTGGTGGTGGTGCACGCCTCTAATCACAGCACTCAGGAAGCAAAGGCAGGCAGATCTCTGAGTTCCAGGCCAGCCTGGTCTATCGGGTCAGTTCCTAGACAGCCAGGGCTACACAGAGAAATCCTGTCTCAAAAAAAAAAAACAAACAAAACAAAATAAAACAAAAAAGAAAGAGAGAGAGGAAAGAAAAGAAAATTAATGTTGGAAGATGCTTCCAATTTAGGGAGGGGATTCAACTGTGCATTCTTTAATCACTAAAATAGTCTCAAGCTCAAGCTGAGTGCATGGATGTCAATAACTAGTTAGAAGGAGAGGTCACCCAATGGACAGAGGAGAACAAGAAGCAGTGCATCACGGGAGTGTGCTGTGGTGCCACTTGCTCCCTCCAGCCACTCCCGCTTCTCTATGGTCAGAGGAGAGGGACTGTACACACCAGGCTGGGTGAGAAGGAGGCAGGTCAGAGGATGCAGGAGGTGGGCTGGCCCATTTCCCTCATCTGCTCAACATAAGCCTGTGAGGGAACACGCTGACTCTTTTAATGATATCAATGAAAGACAAACATCAGGAGACCAGGCACTGAGGCCTGGGGTCCAGCTGAGCCCTCCAGCAGGGGGATTCTCCCCCGACTGCCAGCCTTGCAGAACGTAGACATGTGTTTATTGAGAGAAGGGCTTTTTATGTGTGAGGGAAGCAGTGAGATGAGCAAGAAATCTCCAACAGGAAGGTCAGTGGAAGGCAGCAAGACCCCCTCCCCAGGGAAGGAACTTCATGCAGGATCATGCCAGAGAATCTGGAGTTAGCTTTATTAAGAGAAATGAAGAGTTTCCTTAAAAAAAAAAACGACATCAATGAATGTGTCTGAAAACCCCGGGAAAGGTTCTTCTTTTGTGGTCCCTGTTTGGACATATGTTACCCAAAGCTCTCTTTTAGTGAGTGAAAATAACTCCAACAGCAGTAAGTATATGTGGGCAGTTTATTGGCACATTAAAGGAAAAATCTAAGGGCATTCTGGCCCCAGTCATGCCCGGGTCCAGGTGCTCAAACAATTTTTTTTCACCAAGCTGCCTCCTTTCTGTTTTGATTTGCCCCCCCCTTTACTGGCTACATTCTCAGACTCCCCAGCAAAGTGGCAAAATAGTCTCTCAAACACCCTTTATAGAAAGAATTTTTCTTCGACTGTTTCTGAGAACTGAGTCTTCCTTATTCTGACTGAGCCCACCCTGAGCCAATGATTAGTGTAGGAGAATGTGATTTTCTGGATGCTTGTATTTCTGACTTTCCTGTTCCTGTGATAAAACATCGGGCCCTAGGCAACTTAGAGAAGGAAGTTTTTTTTTGTTTTTTGTTTTGTTTTTTGTTTGTTTGTTTTTTGTCCTAGAAGGCTGGCATTCACATGTGGCTGGCATGGTAGCAGGATCAGGAAGTGGAAAGTTCCCACCTTGAACAGCAAGCACAAAGCAGACAGAGTGAACTTCAAGTAGTGAGAGGATTTTAGCTTTGAAAGCCCACACCCAGTGACATACTTCCTCCACCAAGACTACACCTCCTAAACCTCCCCAAACGGCACCACCAGCTGGGGAGCAAGTGTTCACAAACAGGAACAGGACTTTCTTGTTCAAACCATGACAGTGCCCAACCTTGGAGCATGGAGAACAGTCAGCCACCTGAACTAGTTGGTCTGACAGTGGAAGAGGGGCCATTTCCCACAAAGAGTCAAGGTAAATAGGGTTTTCACTGTGGAGGAGCGAACACTGGACATGTAAACCCTTTCTTCGGCCTAGAGCTGAGCTTCAGGGAGAGGTGCTCTCATTCATGAAGCGGTGACTGTGAGGGCCCTGCATGTTCGATGGAGCCCACAGGGGCCAGCTTTGCTCTCTGTGGTAGAGTTCTCAGGCCTCCAGCAGCATCCATAAATCATCCTAAAGCTGGCTGAGTCCCATTGCTCAGGCGACCTCAGTCTCAACAGCCCAGAACCGAGCAGCCCCGGCTGTTTCTTCTGACAAGTCAGTCCAACTTGAAAGATGTTTGGTCTTCGGCCTTTCACCAGCTCGTGGCTATGCGCCTGAGAAGTTAAAGAGCTGTCAGATCCCTCAGTCTTCTCTTGAGTGAGTAAGAGAAAAGACTGAATTTTGAGATCTTCAGAAAAACATCTACTGAGAAGAAAAGCATGTCAAATCTATGGTCATCTCTCTTACAAGATTTCCCCTTGGGCCAAGTCTCAGGGATGCCAGACAAAAAGGAAGAAAGCAAATTCCATTGATACCACTGCTTCTTTTCCTTTTCAGGTTGGTGAAGTACATGTAATAGCTGAATGGTTTGTTTTTTATAATGTTCTACAAATCTGCCCCGAGTTTGAAGGTGGGTGATGCCCAGATATAGAGCAGAACACTTTGATTTTCACTTTTGCTAATATAATAAAATATTTGGCAATATAAAGAATGAAGTGTCCCAATTCTCAGCTTAGTGGTCTAGAGATTTAACCATCAAGGCAGCATCTTGTTCCCTGAGTGCATCTTAATAATAGTTGAAGCAGAAGGGAACCCGTCTCTTCTTCATTTTTTATCCTGTAGCCTCCATGTTGGTCAAACTCCCATCCCTAATCTTAAACTATCCAGATAAATATTACATGGTGTTATTTTTTTTAATTGCCTTGAATGCCATGAAAGAATGTGTAGTTAAGGCAGAAAAAAAAGAGAAAGAGCCATGGGGAAAACATAGCCCGTCTTCCAATTCATGCCCTCCATACTAGGCAGAGCTAGCAGCATGGTAAAGCAACCCAGACCAAGGAAAACTCATTCTTCTGAGCTCAGAAAGGATAGACAGACATCTTCCTCAGTACCTTTAGGTCCCAAGACACACTACAAGTCCTTTAGGAAACATTATGTCAGATAGGACTTAGAATCCAAGTCGTGGAAGATGTAGAAGTGTCTACTGTCTCAGGAAGTCTCTTAAACTGTGAGCTAGACCACAGAGTCAAGGCCACATGAATCTGGTCTCTGTACCTTCACTTTGAGCCTCGTTGCCAGCCTGGCTCTTTGTTTAGGTGATCCTTGGCCCTTGGAGTCAATGTTTGTCTTCTAAATGGTATTTCAACACTAACATCTGGTGATGTCTCCCAGTCTGACATTTGTGAAACAGATGCTTGCTTCCAGTGGCCTGGAGTGTGCCTTCTGGGTCAGTGTTTGCAATAATGGCCTCTGGCATTGATCTCTGTGGTACCTCTCCCCAGGTAAGAAAAGAAATGTACTAGGAAGTGACTGGGAGAGAACACTGCAGACCATCTGGAGGTAATCTTGGAATATAAAACCCAGAATCCTGTAGAAAGGAATACTAGAGGTGTGGAGGAGGGGAAAATAGTAAGTCCTTAGTGTTTTCTTAGGTTGCACTTTGAGTATTCTGAGGAATCTGTATGGCATCTCGAGACATTTCTTTACATCTTTCTTTTCCTCAGTTCAGGGTCTTCTGAGTATTTGAAGGAATGAAGAGTAGAACCTGCTGCAAGCTATCTTTTCCACTCAGCCCCCCTCCCACACACACAGACTTCATGGACCTGAAGACAATGTCAATAATCCATGTAAACAAGAGCATAAATTCAGTAGTCTACATTAAGACAGAGGTCTCTTTCAAAATTAAACACTTTCCCCAAGAGATGTGGCCATCTTTCAAAGGGCAGGAGCCTGGTTACTGAGATTTTCTTATTTTAACTGGATAAAGATGATTTTTCATCTTCTAGCATTTGCCTCAAGCTCTCATCATACCACCCACAGCCATATCTGTGCAACCCCTCAAACAAGGCCTCACCCTAATCTGCTCAGAAGTTGGGGACAGGCAATCCTGGGATTCTTTTGTAATACTCACCACAATGATATGTGGCTCCCCTATCCAATGAGCCTAGAATTCATCATCTCCTCACCAACTCACTTCCATTCAAATGCTGTTATCCACGTGATCAGCAAGGACAGGACTGTAGCAGGAATCTTAAAAGTTCTTATTAATAAAAACAGACCTGGAGCTGGGTATTGGGGTGAATGCTGGAAGATCAGAGAAGCAAAACAAGCCACAGCTTCCTCAATTTGCCAGTTCCTCAGCTGATCCTGTTTCCTCATACTGGAAGCTTCTGTGTCCTCATCCAAATGGATCTCAGCTGAACTGCTGCTCAAAAGCCTAAAAGTTTAACCAGCTCTAGTTCCTGGTCTTCATGCCTTAAATACCTTTCTGCTTTCTGCCATCACTTCTTGGGATTAAAGGTGTGTGTTACCATGCCTGGCTATTTCCAGTGTGGCTTTAAACTCACAGAGATCTGGATGGATCTCTGCCTCCAGAAGGCTAGGATTAAAGGTGTGTGTGTGTGTGTGTGTGTGTGTGTGTGTGTGTGTGTATCACCATTTTCTGGCCTCTGTGTCTGTCTAGTGGCTGTTCTGTTCTCTGACCCCAGATAAATTTATTAGGGTGCACAATATATTTTGGGGGAAATAATATATCACCACATTTCCCCTTTTTTGTCTAAAATAATAAAAGAAGGTTATAGTCAAGAATTACATTAACAATGTCTAGTCCATTATCATTAGACAGATTCAGACAAAAAACTCCATTATATATATTAACAATGTCCAGTCCAGTAACATTTGATAAACTCAGACAAAAATTTTTATTATTTATTCTATTTAAAACAAGTAGTTCCTTTTTAAAAGTAGATTCAATAATCTCCCTTTTTATCTTAGTATATCCATATTCTCTATTTTTTCTTTTCATAATAGATTCAATAATCTACCTTTTGTCATTTTTATATCTTCCCCTATTTCTTTTTAGAGTCGATTCAATGATCTACCCATTTATTCTATTATTTCTTTATCTTTTTTCTCAGAGTAGATTCAATGATCTACCTCACAGGACCACTCACTGCACCAACCAATCTGGCTGTGTATGGTGAGCAGGATTCTAAGATGTGTCCCAAGAGCTCAGACCCTCGTACTTTGGTGTTTCGAACTGCAACTTGCTCTGAATGAACAGAATACAGCAAACATGACAGAATGTCACCCCAATGACCACAGAGTTGACTTACAGTTGACAACAGGCAACTAGCCAGGGTGGAACCAATCTCATCAGCCGAGTCCTTTAGAAGAGGATTGAGAGAATAAGGGCTGAGCAAGAGTGACTCTACCCAGTTATACCATGGAGAATTCTGTGAGGGAGTTGGATGGCAAAAACAATTGTAGCTGCTGAGAAGAAAACAAGGACCTTAGCTCTAAAGCTGCAAGGTAACATACCAATGTAAAATATTTGAGACTAGCGGTTGTTTAAAAGTAGACTCAACAATCTACCCTTTAATCCCATCATTCTATATCCCTCCTTTTTCTCTTCAGAAAGAGATCCCTTAAATCTAATCTCCTTTGTTCAGCTTTTTTCCTGACCATGACCAGCAATAACTTGTAACCAAGCCCCCAAACAGTAATAAATCCATTGAATGACCAAAATCCATTGAATGACCAAAAACCATCAACCCCACCTCTTGGGAATGGGCATCATGTTCTCTAGACTGCTTCCTGTTCTCTGGGGACAATAGCATCTTTGGAAGACCCTGAGAAAATTGGGATAATGGTCAAGTCCTGGGAGAGCTAGCTGCATTATTTTTCATTTAGGCTCTGTATGATGGGAAAGTGTAGAACTTATCTGAAGTCTTGGCTGGAGTAGTCTGTGAGGCTAGACCAGAGGCATTTTGAGAGGATGGATCACTTGGGCTACCTGTCTCTATTGGTGTCTGATCTTTTTTTTTTAAACACACAAACTTTTAAAGGTAACATATATATCTGCATTAACACAAGTACAGAATATGCTGTGTATGCAAGTCAGTTAAAGATGATTTTTTGTTTTATGTTTGAGCAGATAAAAGGCATCTGTCAACTTTACAAGTCTGTTTGGACCTTAGAAACAAACATCTATCCATGCCATATGAGAAGATGGCATATAATAATAAGTCATGGGGACTCTATAGCCAACAAGATTTATCATGTCTCATCCAGTCTCAGAGCTGTTCCCACAGTAGAGGGATCAGCATAAATGTCACTTGTCCTGTAGTCTTTTTGGTTTCTTTTTTCATGTCTGTAGTCAAGATTCTCAGGATATCTCCCCCAATCAAATCTGATCTTCATTAATTTTGAAAAGAAACATAACTTTTTGTTTCCTGTGGAAACAAAGGTATAACCTCTCCCCTAACACAACATATTTTTTTTTACTTCTATTCTGATGTGGAGACATTCTTAAAATATATAGGTTGTTTTAATTTAGAAGTTCCCATAATCCAATGTCTCTCAGCAGCTATTGTTTTTTGTACATTAGAATTTAAAAAATTCAAAATCAACAAAACAACATACAGGATCCAGATACTCTGTGTATTTCCCATCCTTACATGGCTTATTCTTTTTATATTACTTTACTCTTTCTTTAAAGACTTTATTATTTTTAAACTATTTTTTCTCTTTGACTATCTACCCATTTTTTTTTTCTGTATCTGTTTAAAAGTTTTCCTGGTCTGCTTTACTGTGCACCTGCAGCCTTCTCTGACCGAGAGACAAACCTCAAGTGACCACACCAGCCATTGTGTCTCTGATGGATGGCACTGACCCTCTTGACTCCCTGAGAGCCTAGCCTCATGTGTGAGTGTTTATAGCCCCAGCTCTGGGAAGCTGATGTGTCCCCGATGGGTCAGGCATTTTTACCTAGCATGCTGGGTACTCAAATGCTCTACTGCACAGCAGGGCCTCTTAAAAGAGCCTTGCCTCTGTACACTGAGCCTACCTGATAGACTCCTTGCTCAGACCTTATATGGATATTTGAGCCTCCAGGTTGGATGCCATATGTAGTCAGATTTTTCTTTTGGCCACCAGCTCACAAATAATGACATTGAGACTTCCATTAATTATGAAGACTTGGCCTATTGCTTAGGCTTGTTCCTAACTAGCTCTTATAGCTTAAATTAACCCATTTATATTAATCTACATTCTATCATGTGTCATTACCTCTCTTCTATCTTGCATCTCCTGTTTGTGGTGATATTGTGTTCCCCAAAATATTGTGCACCCTAATACATTTATCTGAGGTCAGAGAACAGAACAGCCACTAGATAGACATAGAGGCCAGAAAATGGTGACACACACAACTTTAATCCTAACACTTGGGAGGCAGAGATCCATCTGGATCTCTGTGAGTTTAAAGCCACACTGGAAATAGCCAGGCATGGTGACTCACGCCTTTAATCCCAGGAAGTGATGGCAGAAAGCAGAAAGGTATTTAAGGTGTGAGGACCAGGAACTAGAGCTGGTTAAGCTTTCAGGCTTTCAAGAAGCAGTTCAGCTGAGATCCATTTGGATAAGGACACAGAGGCTTCCAGTCTGAGGAAACAGGATCGGCTGAGAAGTTGGCCAGGTGAGGTTAGCTGTGGCCTGTTCTGTCTCTCTGATCTTCCAGCTTTCACCCCAATAACTGGCATCGGGTTTGATTTTATTAATAAGACCTCCTAACAATTCGTGCTATACCTATTTCCTCTCTGTAGCTCCTGGAGCCCCTTGTACACCTCTATTCATCTCCTCCTATTCCTTCCTTCCTCTCTCTCTGCCCAGAAGTCCCACCTATTCCTCCTGCCTTGCTATTTGCTGTTCAGCTTTTTATTACACCAATCACAGTAATATAATTTTATACAGCATACAAATATCCCACAACATCCAGGTGCCTTCTTCTTGGTTTACTCAGAGATTTGGTGCTTGGGAAATGAAATCTCAGATCCTACCTGATCCTCTCTCAAGCTGCAGAAATTTGAAAATGAGAGAAAAGGAGAGAGGGTCTAGCTTGTGAGATGCTCCATGCACATGGAGAGGTCATTCGCTCCTCTGCTTCAAGGTTGCCTCTCCACACGCCTATCCTGAAGGAAACTGGCAGGGAGGTTCTTAAGAACCACTGTGATGGATACTACCCATAGAAAGAGAAAGCTGCAATCTACTCCTTGGGTGGGTATCTGCCTCAACGTCAGACTTGCTGCGACGCCTTCTGCCAGACTGACATGAGTCTGGATGGAGGAGATAAAGACAGACTTAGGGAGAGAAGGCGGGCGGGAGGGCAGACAGTGGCAGAGCAGCCTCTGCTCCTGCCATTGGGTGGAAGAGCTCCTTTTCAAGTGCATCTTAGCTGTCACCAACAAAACTGAATGCCACTAAACCACTGACATCTCAATTTCATATTTTCACTCAGATCAACGCAATGAAAACTTGCTTTTCTAAAAACTTATTGAAAAAATAAAATGGAGTCCTGAGTAAACTGCTGGGAATCCCAAGTCTTTGAGCTTTTGTTCCATTTTGTTTGAGTCACTGGCTTAAGGAGAAGAGGTTTATATTGGCTTATGATTACAGGGGAGTTTTAATACACATTGGAGTTCATGATACTAGAAGCACGTGGCAGAGATCTCTCGCCTGACCTTACAGCAGGAAGCAGAGAGTGCAGGGGCAGATATGACTTCTAAGGCCCGCCCCTAATGATCTACTTCCACCAGCCATTCCCCACTTCCTAAAGACTCCATGGCCTTCAAAATAGTGCCAAAAGGTGGAGCATGTGCATTCAAAACATGAGCCCATAAGAGCCTTGATTTCAGGATCAAGCCACAACTATCACCAACCAATGTAACAAAATCCTCACCTCCAACAGCAGAGAAATGGAATAAAAGCAAAGGGACACTGTTTTTGTCCCTCAGAATAGAGACGTGAACAGAGGGTCCATGTTTTTCCGAAGGTAAGTGTGCTCAGCCGGGGCAGGTAGAAATGTTAGAGTCCTTGGGATGAAGAATTCTGGCAAAATGTGTTCAACAAGCTTTGAATACGTGTATTCATCCAGTTATCGATGCTATTCTCTGTGTCTGTCAAAAGCACTTGCATTATATGATGATGATAACCATGTTAATCTTTTTCTAGTGAACAAAACCAACAAGCAAACCAGATGATGCCACCAGTCAGGGTTGAATAAATCCGTGATGTGCATGGGCAGCATGAGTGAGACATGCAACAGGTAATTTGGAGGCAATTCAACTAGCGTGCTCCTATTTAAGAAGCAAAAACACTGAAAAGTAAATACAAAGCACTCCTAAGTTCCGGTCTGTTTGTTTGTTTGGGCTGGCTTATATTGTATTGTTTTGTTTTGAGACAGGGTCTCTCTACATATTCCTGGCTGTCTTAGAACTCTCTGTGTAGACCAGGCTAGCCCCAAACTCACAGAAATCTGCCTGCCTCTGCCTCCCAAGTGCTAGGACTAAAGGAATGTGCCACTACACCCAGCCTTCCTGGCTTGCTTTTTGTGTCTAAAACTATAAAGGAATCAATACACATATATGTGAGTATGTATGAACTTTTTCATTTTATATAGCTTAGAAACACAGTTATCATTATGGTTTATAGTGAGGTGATAATTATGGATGAGAAAAGGATATGGCTAAAAAAAAGAGGGAAAGAAATAATTAAAAAGAACATTAACAATAAAGTTTGCCCAGGATATGTCATATTCACGTGCATAAACTTGTTTTTATGTAGATAGATATACTTTTCAAAAGAAATTTGTCAAAATATCGCAAAAATGCTAGTTCAGTTAGGGCACAGATTTATAGTGGGGTTGCTTGTTTGTTCGTTCTACACACCCCATTCTGACCTAGATCCTAGATCTTCCTGCCTCAGCCTGTTGTGTGCTGGGATTGAAAGCATGTGCAACTGTGGCTGACGTTAGGGTCTAGTTCTTAGTAGCTGAAAATTCTCCATAGCTGCATGTTCCACAGAGGAGATATATATATATATATATATATATATATATATATATATATATATATACACACACACACACACACACACACGCACACACACACACTTCAGGTCCTGCTTTGATTCCTGAAATCTCAGACAGTAGCACCCCCACCCTTGTCTAATACCTCTCCCACTCCTTACGAACCCTCACGCTTCCCCTTTGCTCCACAACCCGCCCTGTCTTGCCCTCACTAGCAGCTGTCTTTATCTACTCTATTGTCTCTGATGTTTCCTTTGTCTCCAGTCTCTTCTCCCAGAGTCCCCTCTACCTGAAAAGTCCTTTGATCATCAGGTTTCATAAAAGTAAACTCGTGTTCTTTCGGCCTCTACCAATGACTCTCAAGTCTCAACGTCTGGCCCACACTCCTTCCTAGTCCCAACCCCTGACTTCCACAGCCTTTACATCCCCAACACATCTCCAGGCACCACAGACTGAGCGTGGCTGTATTGGTTGCCAGAGTGAAACATCACAATGTGGTTTAGACAGCAGAGATTTATCTGTCACTGTTCCCAGGCTGGTAGTCCAGGGTATTGTCAAATTCGGCTTCTTCTGAGGTCTTTCTCAACTTGGAAATGCTCAGCTCTCCCCAGTCTTCACCCAACCTCTTTACTGTGCCTGCTTGTGAGCATGCAAGATTAGGTGGGAGGCCAAACTGAGAGGAGGCTAGGAAGAAGGGCGAGGTCATGGGGAGTGGTCAGCCTGACACAGAGGAAGCAGAAGATGAGCATGCCGAGCTGAAAAAAGGTACCACTACATGATAGAGTGTAGATAAGAAATATGGGTTAATCTAAGATGTAAGAGCTAGTTAATAACAAGCCTAAGCTATTGGCTGAGCATTTATAATTAATAATAAATCTCTCTGTGTGGTTATTTGGGAGTTGGCTGGCAAGACAGAAAAACCCCACCCACAAGTACCTCCCTCAGAAGGCAAGCCCTTTCAACCCATTACTTGCTTAATACTCTTATTTGTTGTCTACTCTCTATAAGACTTAGAGAGTCCATGCATGCGTGTGTGTATGTACTTGGTGCAAGCACACATACACACATGTAGAAGCCAGGAATTAATGCCGATTGTCTTCCCCAATCATTCTCCATCTTATTGTTTGAGATGGGGTCTCTCACTGAAGCTGCAATTTATCAATTCAGCTACACTGTCTGGCCAATGAGCTCCAGGTAACCTCCCATATCTATCTCCCAAGTGCTAGGATCACAGCTGCAGCACCCTGGATTTTTGTATTTTAATATTTATCTTATTGAAATTAAAATATATTTATACCATTTCCCCCTTCCTTTTCCTCCCTCCAAATCTCATCCGTGTCCCTCTACTCCTTCTTTAGTCATAGCCTCTTTTCCTTTCGTTGCTGTTGTTGAATGCCTGTACATGTGTCTAAGTACATAAGCACAGCCTGCTCAGCCTTTTTAGTGTTACTGGTGTGTATGTGATTTTCTACAAGACATGCTGACTTAGCTTCCAGGTTTATGTTTTCTGTTCTACGTTTCACTTCTTTATACTTCTGTCAAGGCTTTCTGAGGCTTCCTTAATTTTATCTGCCAACACTTCTCTACCAGTTTTTTTACTTCAGAATTTTTAACTTCTAAGAACACCATTTCTTCACAATGGTCCTGTGGCACTTGCTAGATGCCAAGCACCGACTGAATGCTCCGCACACACCACTTCACACCATCTCCCAGAGAGGCATCTAATCGGTTAGGACAACTGGGTCCCAGAGACATGGAAGAACTTATTAAAGACCACATAACTAACGCATGTCTTATTCTCACTTCCTTCCTTCTTTCCTTCCTTCCTTTTTTCTGTTTTTAAAGTGGGGCAATAATAAGTACTGGGTTCAGCCCTTGGAGGCTGTTTCTCAAGTTTTATTTTGTTCTGTGCTCAAACTCTTGGCTGTTCCTCCTTTGTTTTTTGTGTATATTTCTCTCTCTCTCTCTCTCTCTCTCTCTCTCTCTCTCTCTCTCTCTCTCTCTCTCTCTCTCTCTCTCCCCGCCTCTTTCCTTTAACCTTTCTGTGCATGCATGTTGGACCAGGATCTCCTTCAAGCCTCAGGATCCAGCCTTTTACCACACAACTATAAGTAACTATGTCTTGGGCCATGTAGCTGAACTCAGTCTCCATCCCACCATGTCTTGCAGTTCCCTTCCACACACCCTCCCACACCACCCCCACCCCCACTACACACACACCCTGCCATTAGCCTGGGGAAAACCTCCAACCTCATTCTTAGCTGGGCATTCTGAGAGCCAGCCACCATCCCAACACTACCCAGGGGCTGAGAATTAGCACAAAAAAGTCCCTGCTGCCACTCAGGACATTCCAAAGGTTTTTGAAGCTCATTGCCTGGAACTGGGGACAAAAGGTAAATAAATGTATTACATCACGGTTTCTCTAGGCCCTTTCTACATTTCTAAAATTCCCCATCTACTGTCCCTGTCATGTTTGTCCTGATGGTTTCATGTCTGTTTATTCTTTGACTTCCTTTGCAGCAAGGGTAGCATGTGAAAGCAGAAACCTCTTCTGAAAGTCCCTGCTATGATTCATCTTAATCAGCAATTTGATTGGATTGAGAAGCACATAGAAAGTTAGGAAAGTACACACCTGAGTGTTCTAGGAAAGATTTTCCAGAGAGGAATAACCAATGGGGAAAGTCCCACACTGAAGATGGGCACCATCCCTTAGGCTGGAGACCAAGGGAGGACACAGAGAGTGAGCCAGTAACAACAGGGTGGCACAGTGGTTCCTAGGCACTGTGACTTACACAGCCTCCCCCACAAGTTCCCACCACCATGATGTTGAGCTTTGCCTAGATCCAACCAATTCCAGACCAAACCCTTTGAGACCAGGAACTGAATCATGCTGTGGTCCCTTAAGCTTTGGATGGCAGTTACTGCGTCACAGTAATATAAAAGTTGAACACAGAAGGCACACTTGGGGTTTTGTTGTTTGTTTGTTTGTTTTCCCTGTGATACGACCTTGCAAAAGCCCTTTTACTTCTCTCGGCATTACTTTGATTGACTAAAAAATAAAATCACTTAATTAGAACTAAAAATATCAGGAAAATATGGTCAGTTCCATGCCCCCCTCTTTCTAGACCTCTTGCAGACATCACTAGTTGATTGTCTTGCAGACATCATTAGTTGATTATAGAAGTCTTCTCCACTAACCCTAGTCCTGGCCTCAGTGTATTGTCAACACAATACTCTAGACAAACCAGTGCTAACCAATGTATTACAGTCAGCAAACAAGCAGAAACATATCTGATATCCCACAATCCAATGTGAGTGTGGCCTAAAGGGTCAAAAGATGAGTAAAAATCTTAGAAGTTATCATAGCTAAATGGAAACAGTCAAAGAAAATTGCTAAGTGTCCAAGTTACAACTGGTGACTAAATTAGATTTTTGAAAAATCTGTGAGTTTGTTTACCCTTTTCAGCTAACATGAGATGCACTAGGAGTAGAGTTAGAGCAAAATCAAAAGGAAGGAGATGGAGTTTCCACTTCCCTGTCAACACAGTAGAGAAAGGGTGTTACAAAACCAAGAACCCACCTCTCAGCTCTTGACTGCATCCATGGGAGCCACAAGACTTGCCTTCTGCATCAGGGGATAGAGATCCACAGACTCCATATTGAAACTTATGGTGACTTCAAGTCTGAGGATTAAAAAAATGGTTGTCTTAGTCACCAGCTGTTGTGAGATATTTGATTACCCTATATAAAGATATGTCATTGTGATTGGTTTAATAAAAAGCTAAATGGCCAATAGCTAAGTAGGAGGTATAGGTGGGACTTCCAGACAGAGAGAGCTCTGGGAAAAAGAAAGGTGGAGTCACCAGTGGATATAGAGGGAACAGACATGCAGGAGGAGAGGTAAAGCCAGGAGTCACGTGGCAGAACATAAGTTAATATAAATGGGCTAATTTAAATTATAAGAGCTAGTTAGAAACAAGCCTAAGCTATCAGCTGAGCTTTCATAAAATTAATAAGTTTTACGTATCCTTTTTTGTGAACTGGTGGCCCCAAAAGAAAAATCTGTCTACACCCAGCACAATATAAATTGGGCATGGTTGTACATGTCTATGATCCCAGCCTGTGGGAGGTTGGAACCATGAGAAGGTAGTTCAAGGTCAACCTTGAGTACAGGGTCTGTTTGAGGCCAGCCTGGGCTATATGAGGAGAACCCCACCCCAAAAGAAAAGGTTATTCACAAATTCTAGGAAGCATGAAAATATTCAAATGTGATGTTCATATGATTCTTTATAAAAAGAAAAAATAAATTCAGAAAACAATTGGATGAATTACTAAGAAAACCTTTTATTTGAAAATCGTTTGTCTGAATGAGGGGGGCTAGAAAATGCAAATTAGATGAAGTTTTCATATAGAGAAAATGGGGCATGGGTGGGTGGGGATAACAGCATCAAAACAGCATCGTGAGACAAGAGACGGAAAAGGTCCCAATAACTCCTGTATAGCTGAGACAAAAATGCCCCCCCAACCCTGTTATCTTCCCTGGGCTCCTCAGCTCCTGTGGGTGGAATCTGATATCACAAGCACCATGGGGATGGAGGACGCAGCAGACACCACCACCATCCCTCCTCCCTGCTATCCCTGCTCCCTACCATCCCTCCTCCCCTCCATCCCTTCTCTCCTCAGATAGGTCTAACACTCCTGGTGATACTGGAAGATGGAGTTATGGAGACAAGAGCCTTGAATAACCCCACTGTGCCATCTCTATTAGGAAAGAACTAGTGGAATCTTCTGCTTAGGGACTTACAGACCCTTATACAACCAAATGTTTGAAATCAAGACTCAGATTGGTGATTCTTTGACACCAGATCACGCCAGGGTGTTAAAAGAAAGGCTGGAGGCAGGAAGCTATTTTTTTTTCCAGCTAAGATCTCAGGGACTCATGTGTGACAGAGGGTGATCAAACATTCTCTTTAAGAATAGACAGAGTATGCCCAGGGCTGAATCCCTTGGAAATCCCAACTCTGTAGTAAGTACTTGAACCAAAAGGAAACTCCCCTAGGCTCTGTAAGAAATCACACAGACTCCTCCAGCTGGAATTCTGGAAAAGAGAGGAAAAAGAGCAATTCTTTGTGTGGTTTTCACTGTGACGTGGCCCCATTTCATCTGTGCCTTGTTAAGGATTAAGACGATTCCTCCTCATGCTGCTGACGTCCATCCAAGATTATCCCGCTAAATCTCCCAGAGAACGACTGGGAAACAAGCGAGGATTGTTCTCTTAGGGGAGCTTTATTTGACTGTGTGATTGTTGGCGCCTTCGACATCAGCCCAGAGACGACATACGGGGGAGAAGAGAATGAACGCTGCAGAGCACCAGGCAAGGACTTCTGTGGCTCCAGTTCCACAGACCTGGGGCTGGCCACCACAAGTGCTGCACAGCCTTAGAGCAAGGGGCAGGACGAGCAGGCACCCAGGAGCGGAGACAGCCGAGGACAGAAGCCTCCGTATTAGGCCAACTGTGCACAGAGCTAGATGGAAGGCTGCTGAAGAAATCCAACTTCTCGGCACAAGCACACTGGAGAAAGCCCTGCTACAAGGGCCTGAAAAGCCCTGAGGTTCGTGCGCACACATACAGCAATGTGGACCGGCAAAGTCTGGCTCCCTCCGCCATTCCGTCTATCAGTTCCCTTTCAGCGCTGACCTCAGCGCTTGTCTCACTGTCTTGCCCCCCAGAAAGATTTCTTGGGACTTCATGAGGAGAAAAGGCAGCAAAGGAGAGACTAACATCAGTCCTCTGTCGTTCCTCTGCTCGGCACATGCACCTCCTCAGCCTGTAGCAAAGGTGATGCTGTACCAATGGTCCTGGGCTTCCCCTGTGAGCAGCCCCATGAGGCCAAATCCTCCCAGTCATATCCACGCCAGAGGAAAGCTCTGAGATTCACTCTCTCCCTGGCTCATGGGCTGTTTTCTCAGGACAGAGCTCCTCAGGTTGAGGATGCTCAAAAGGTCCAGCCATTTGCCTTGCTCGTGAAATGACTTAGTCACTGGAAAGCAAAGTGTTTGCTAAAGGAGATGTCGTGCTTTCACTGGTATCCAGTCTCTCAACTTCCACAAGCTTTGAAAAATTTAATGAGTGTGTGTGTGTGTGTGTAGACGTGTGTGGGGGTGCACATACCACAGTATGCCAGTGGGGGACACAGTACAACTTGCAGACATTGGTTTTCTCCTTTCATAGTATAGATACCACGGGTCTAACTCAGGCTTGGCAGCAAATTTACTCATCCAGCCGTCTTGTCAGAATTCTACCAGCTTTTAAATATTTTTCCTATTTTGTGATGGAATAACTAAGATTTAAAAAGCAAGAGGAAAACCGTATTTCTTTCCCTTATTTTAACTACTGTATATCCATTAAATTTTGCTAGAAATTATTAGTTTTTGTTATTTTACAAAGCCAACTGTCAAGAGTGCAAAATTGGATGTAAGAGCCAGAAGAAACTTAAGGACCTTGTTTTCTTTTAACCTGTCCATAGCATCCCAAGAGAGACACCTGCCCCAGGCCATTGTGGGCTAAGCATGGCATCAGGAAAAAACTTCCTTGAGACAATTATGGAGTAAAGCATAGTTAATCCATAGCCCTAGAAGAGCAGGTCATCAGAAAACACGTTTTCCCCAAGCCAAGAAGGATCTCATGAACATTTCGTCTGATCAAGCCTAGGACTAATCTCATTGACAGTCTGGAATGGAAAAATGGAGGGCCCAGATTCCAGAGCCAGGTTGCTGAGTTCAACCCCTCCCAGTGGTGAGGTTCATGAAGACCACTTAATTATCCTCTTGTACATTAAAATGGGAGACGACAAAACATCAACTACTTACTGAACAAATACTGCAGGCCAAGCGCTGTCTGAGACTTGCCCTATTTCAGCTCGGTTAATCCTTGCCATACCCGTACTCATGAGTCTATGATTATCTCTATTATAAACATGGAAAGTGGAGACCGGGAAAGTTTGGGTAACTCATCATAAGATTGCCTACCACACAGCAAATATTCAATAGAGGTTGGTAGTGTTTACATTAAGGACTCTACAAAGCTTTAAGCAGGTTAGAAGAACTGAGTGGAGAGAGCAAGATCATGAACTACTTAGTTTCTTCCTGTTACTCTTCTGGTCCAAAGTCACATTCCCTTCCTGTAAACCTTACCTTCTGGAAGTTTCTCAGTTCACACACAAGCACACTCCTGTGCACAGGCACACACATGCTGCCTGATATACATACATGTCGGCTCACACAAACTTATACCCTGTCAAGTCACACAGAGCTGGTGTGGCAAACCCCAAGATGGCCCGAGATACCAAGATGTTCTTGTTCACCAAAAGTTTTAGATGGAAAAGTTGAGCTTGGTTCTTCTGCAGCCCCCCTTGTCCTAGTGAGCACATTTAAGGGCCCCTTTGATTCCAGAGGCCTACAATGTACTTGCAGGGGTTTCTATTAACCGGTCTGCAGCGAGAGCAAGCTTGATAACCTGGAACTCTGCTGCTACAGTAGGTCAGTCCATGGTGCTACTTAGAGGAAACAGCCAGAACTGGTTTCTGAACAGACTGGGTATTTCAACACAAGGGAACTGAGGCTGACTCAATGTGTGTTTTAATGAGAGCATGAGGGAGCCTTGTCAGATACCTGGTCAAGATCTACCATCGTAAGAGTGACAGTGTGGAGGGTCTTTGATGCCAGACTATCAATAGAGACCTAGAGTTGCAGTCTCCTCCTCAGGCTTTGGTTCACCCTTCAGTAGACCTCACCCCAGCTTAGCCAACTGCACTCTCTGCAGAAACCAGCCACATACATTTTTCTGTTGCCTCTATGGCATTTTTCCAAGTCGAAGAAGAGCCTGAAGGTGTGAGGTGAGGAAGGAAGGGCCTAAGGGGCAGACACTGGGACTGCTAAAGAGTGCTTCAGATGAAACATTTTGATTTCCAAATTTAAAAGAAATATGTCTGACTCCAATGACTGTCCTTCATAAGAAACCTTAGGAATCACTTGGGTTATGGATACTTTCCAGAATATTCTCCCTCGGCATACATAAAACTTCAAGCTTTGAAAGTTAAATCTTTCCTCTGTGCCCTGGCTCCTTGACCTGGCCTCTTCACAGATGGACTACAGAGAGGGCGTGTGTCTGTGCTTTCAGGGGTGAAAATGGCACCTTGCTTCCGGCCATCTGCTTCCCTGTTCCGGACTCTTGCCTAGACCCTACTATGGCCACGTAATCCAGAGAAATCAGATGAACACCTCAGGGGAAAAGATTCGAGGATTCGGACTTGACTTCCTCTAAGGGGGATCAAACACCGAAAGCTGTTTCTTTTCAAGTTTTATTAATCCTGGTTCATAATTTCCCCCACATCATTAGTCATTTCCTATTTCTGAAGAGCTGGCTGCCGTCACTGAGGATCAGGCAATAAATGGCAAGATAGCCATGCCACCTGTGTGCTGTATCAACCGCTACCCACAGCCACATCTGGGTGAGAGGCTAATGTGCTTTCTCTAAAAGGCGAGCCATTTAGGAGTGCAGCCTGGTTTTTGATCTCTTGCTAAATACTTTTATCCACATCATCTCCACAGATGGGCTTGGAAGTCGTCACGTGACCTACAGTACTTTGAACAGAAAACAGCCCCAGCACCAACAGCAAATCCCCTGTAACCCCAGAGTGGGGTGAGCTCTTGAACCCCTCCCAAGAGAGACAGGGACGCCCTGTTTCCAACTGGTAGAACTCTAGGAGATGGCACTTAAAGAGAGATTGGGAAGTGACAAGGGTGACATTTGCCATAACCCCCTGTTAAAAATACACAGATGGCATCCAACTTATAGAGAACTCGAGAGCGGCCTAGTGAGAGCAGTTCCATGAGGCCTTCCCACAGTTCCTCGTAGCCAAGGAGCTCCTAATCTCTCAATTCCCTAAGGCCCAAGAGTCTTTCTGATAAGACCCTTAACAAACTCAGCATACGGTGGACAGGATGCTGGCAGAGCCCTATCTCCAGGACAGACCGTCTGCAGACACAAGCTTTCATTCTGGGCTGAAGAGGAAGGTGGGGAAAGATCCATAACAGCTTTGATTGGCTAAGCATCCGGCTGGGGACCCTGCCACCTCATCTGTTCTAGAAGCTATGACCCAAACCAGAAATCCCAGAAATGTCTAAATTGTGCAGCCTCCACTGGCAACGTCCTACAAGGCTTTGAGGGAAGCATAGAATACATTTACATTTAGACTCTCTCTCTCTCAGTCTCTGTCTCTGTCTCTGTCTCTGTCTCTGTCTCTCTCCTCCTCTCTCTCTCTCTCTCTGTCTCTCTCTCTCTCTCTCTCTCTCTCTCTCTCTGTGTGTGTGTGTGTGTGTGTGTGTGTGTGTGTGTGTACACGTATGTGTGGGGGCTGGAAGAACAGTGAATATTGTCCCTCAGAAGCTGTCCGCCGTGAATTTTGAAACCCTAGCTAACCTGGAACTCGCTGATTAGGTTCCTGACTGGCCAGGGAGCCCCAGAATTCACCTCCTCAGCACTGACCTCACCAGCATGCACCACCATGCCTGGCCTTTTCCATAGGTGCTGGGGATTAAGCTCAGGTCCTCATGCTGGGCAGAAAGCACTTTACTGACTCAATTATCTCCCCAACCTGGGGATATGTTAATTCTTAAAAGGCTGCTTCCTAATTCCTGGTCCTTTTCCATACAGCTAACCCCAAGCACTTTGCCAGAGACTGGGTAATCACACTCCTCCTCCTTAGCAAAGATGAAGTTCCCAGACATATTATGTCTCTTACGGAAGAAAAATAGCAAGACAGCAAGTTCCTCCTATTGGCTTATTCTGAGCTCTCAGATGTTTCTCAGACACGAGTGATAACACTCCTGTTGCAGTCAGGGATCAGCATTTTCTTTTAAACTATATGGACAGACATACACATGTGCACACACACAGACAAATATCCCAGCCTTTGGACTTTAAAAAAAATTTATTTTTATTTTTTATGTGTACAGATGTTTTGTCTGCATGTATGTCTGTGTGCCTGGTACCCACAGAGACCAGAAGAGGGCGCTAGATCCCCTAGAACTGGAGTTATGAGAGGTTGTGAGCTGTCATGTGCGTGCTTGGAAACGAATTCAGGTCCCCTGGAAGAGCAGCCGGTGCTTTTAACTACTGAGCCACCTCTTCGGCCCCCAGACTTATTTTAAATCCTGAACATTTATTCTTATTTCCCCCCTCTAGATTTCACGAGACGCCAACAGTTCAACCATTAGCCCCATGTTTTGTGTTATTAGGAAGGCATTCCACCGTTTCCTGCTTGAATAATTGCAAAGTCCCTCATCTTTAGAATGTTATCGTAAGGTTTTCCTTTTCCATCCATGGCTGCTTTCATGGGAAAGCAGTAACATCCATGCCGGCATCGCACACTGTTGCAAGCGACCCCTTAGTTTCTTCTCTACAACTTAATGCGGGAAAGTCTCACCAGCCCTCTAAGTTTCCTCTTCATATCCCATCCAGGACAACCCCGTATGGATAGCTAACCTTCCTGTCAATTTAAAAGTAAACCTGTCCACCTGGGTGTGGTAGCACACTCCTTTAATCACAGCACTCGGGAGGCATAGGCAGGCAGATCTCTGTGAGTTCGAGGTCAGTTTTGTTTACAAAGAGAGTTCCAGGACAGTCAGGGCTACAGAGAAACCCTGTCTTGGAAAACCGGGGGGGGGGGGGGGGGGGGGGGGGGGGGGGGGGGGGGGGGGGGAGTAAATCTGTCTCATTAATACATCCTTCCAAGGAGCTGAGCACATTCTCGCTCTCTCTGTGAGCTTAGTCCTAATGAGGTTAGCACAGGGGAAAAAATCTTCTAACATCCTGCTAGGCATGCCTCTCAGTCACAAGGTCTCCAAACAACGGCTGGAATCACTAAGGGCCCTTTGCTCCAGATTCCAAACTTCCCACCCCCACCCCACCGGATCCTCCTACCTTACCTCCTACCCTTCCCCCTCCCCACCCCACCCCCCTCTCTCCCCATCTCTGCAATTGCTATGGTAGCTGAAACCAGTGTTGATTTTTATCTGCATAAACCTTCAAGCTCCCACTGGTTCCAAACTGATCAAGTGGCCTTCGAAAAATGCCACCGCTTCTTCTTAAAAAGGCTGAGCCAAGCCCTGTGTGATGGAGACAGAAAATAATCTCTTATCGTGTCGGAAGTAATACTTGTGGTTATCTAAAGCAACATAATCATATCATACACTTTATCTGTGAGTGGCTTTTTCCTTCCAGGGTAGGAATAGAAAGTTCTTCATAAT
This sequence comes from Peromyscus californicus insignis, assembly GCF_007827085.1. Lineage (NCBI taxonomy): Eukaryota > Metazoa > Chordata > Mammalia > Rodentia > Cricetidae > Peromyscus > Peromyscus californicus. The sequence continues at coordinate 76,694,623 of NW_026294413.1, read as the reverse complement.
GAACACTATTGAGACTCCAGCAGGCAGGCAGACCTCTGGCTTTGGCGACATGCCATTCTCGAGCAAAAGCATGTAATCATCTCAAAAAGTGCAGCACGGCAGAAAACAGGTACCAGCATTTTCTGGAAACACGGTGTGCAAAGGGCCGACTTTTAATGGAATTGTTTGTGTGGGGGACTTCGAGGGGCGTAGGGCTAACTAGAACTTGGGGGTCTGCAGCCAGCTCACTTTACCCAGTGGAGCCTTGTGTGAGAGTTCCGGGAGCAGGGCCCAGGAAATACTACCAGCCTTTTCTGTGGTCAGGGATGCGACATCCCGAGGTAAAGACAGTCTGCCATACAGTTGGTCCTAGCTCCTTCCCCTGATAGTGTGGCTGTCCCCTCACCACATCTGAACATATGCTCTGTCGGACTACCAGCACTGAAGGATTCTTGCAAAATGAAATTCCCAAATAGTATCATTTACTGGCCTCGTTGGCCATGCTGACAGCACAGGACAGCTGTCCCAAACTTTTCCGCCACCATCCTTTTGGAAAAGGGAGACATTTCCATCTTCCTCCATCAGAATAGAAACCCGGAACACAACACCAGGTATTCCTGTCCGGCCAGTGCTACAGTTCGGCCCTCTCTGAAAATTTTGTGCCTAGTCTCAAGATGGCTATGTAATACACACACAAGATGCAGCGGGTAAACTGAGTCCCATATGCCTCTACCTTTAATTTTATTTGAGTGAACCTAGGTCACTTAAGAAGACAGTGTGTGCCAGCATGAGTTGGGCTAAGGCACATGGACTCTAGTAGGAAGTGTATTTGGGGTACTTTTGTTAGTTTTCCAACACATTAGTCATTAATTATTAAAGTATAGGAGAGCTTAGAGAGCGGGCCACTGAAACATAGGAAGAATGGGAATTAAACAGAGACTGGAGTGTGCTATGCCTCACCTCCCTGACTAAATAAGCTAAAGGCTTTCAAACACATTCGAAGGGTGTGTGGAAAGACGAGCTCCTTGATGGTGAGGTTGCTGAAACACAAGACATGTTCTCAACGTGTCTTCCCAGAAGGCTCAAGTACTGGGCTGCCCTGAGTGGGTTAACAATGCTTTCTGTTGAGGGCATGAAGCACTGTTTCCAGAGTGTCTACTGAAGTCTTCCCAGAGCGAGGGTCTCTACCCAGTGACGTACCAGCCCACCAGGGTTCCCACACCGGAGCTCCGCCAGGAGAGTGGAGTTCTCAGCTTAACATTTCACATCAAACCCAAAATAATCTCATTTCTCTCTATGTGACAAAAATAGCCTCAATAATCCCTTTAAGCCAAAACATGATATAAGATGGGCAAGCAAATGAATTAATACTGATAAGATCTCTGATCTACAGGCAAATAGAAAGGGCAAGGGGGGGATCCTGAAATAGAAGCCTTTGGTCCCCAAATCCTACCTCTTTACTTGGAGCAATTTCTTAAGAGAGAAGCAGTTTCCTTCCCTAACCATATAAAATGATCCCTGAAGTTATTTATAGTATTCGTGGCCCAGAGGCATCACTCGGTTTCCCTACCACAAGCCCAACCATGTGTTACTATATTAAAAAATGTGAAAAAGTAATTATGGGGTATGGGAGCCAGTGTCTGCAGACATAACCTGCTGAAGAGGAAGTGACAGGAAACTTATGCTTCTCTTTGCCACTCAAGTGCTGCCCAGGCTCTGGGCTCAGAGAAGGGCAATGTGTCCAAGAAATGAGAGAGAAATCTGCTGCAGTGAGTCAGAAACATCCCTGTTTGGGGATGTATAGTAAACTAGTTTCCATTCCAATGCCTCAATGGGTCAAACATTCCAGTCACATGGAGAAACCACTCATGGCATCCTCCCTCAGCGACTCAGTCGACTGCCCAGCCTCAGCTCCCATGGCATAGGGCTAACAGAAACATGGAAGATTCTGGACATCAGTGAGTGTAGACACAGGTCCCCAAGACCCTGGCCCGATACTTTCAGCTAGTGACTTCTGTCATCTTGTTCTAAATCTAGTTTTGTGAATCTTCTTCCCTCTATCTACAGTTCCTGTAGAAAATGGCCAACTGCTGATTTCAGAAGCATTATCTCTAAGCTCATGGCCCTCAGTGTTCCCCCTGGAAAGATGGACTCCAACCCCTTCAGTGTTCCCCCTGGGAGGATGGCTCCAGCTCCTTCAGTGTTCCCCCTTCAGTGTTCCCCCTGGAAGGATGGCTCCACCTCCTTCAGTGTTCCCCCTGGGAGGATGGCTCCACCTCCTTCAGTGTTCCCCTGGAAGGATGGCTCCACCTCCTTCAGTGTTCCCCCTGGAAGGATGGCTCCACCTCCTTCAGTGTTCCCCTGGAAGGATGGCTCCACCTCCTTCAGTGTTCCCCCTGGGAGGATGGCTCCACCTCCTTCAGTGTTCCCCCTGGGAGGATGGCTCCACCTCCTTCAATGTTCCCCTGGAAAGATGGTTCCAACTTCTTCAGTACTCCCTGGAAGGGTGAGCTCTAACCCTCTGGAAACACTTGCCTTCGACCGCTGCAGTCAGATAGAAAGCAACAGGGCAAATACCAACCCCCCAGCAAGTAGAAACTCATCAGGGGTGGAGGTCACATTTCTGACGCATAGGCCAGCGTTCCCAAGAGTCCTCCATGTAGAGCGGCACCTCAGCCTCTGGTTCAAGATACAAAGAAAGTTGCTTCTGACGTCAAGTTCCTTCCTTCGAAAGAGAACTACTACATCACCTTTGCTGATGTAGTAGAGTGAATGGCTGTGGCCATCTTTGTTCAATTCGATCATCTCATGAACTTTGAAAAGAAATGGGATTTACCTATACAAGCAGTGCCTTCTAAAACTTGATTTACAAAATTCTCTTTCCAATAAATTTTTTAAAGAAATGAGCCACACATGACTGAGCGTGCAGACAAGTAGAGGTCAGGAGAATGTCCTGATTATCTCCTTAATATAACTAAATAAATCAAATCAACGTGTTTCCCTAGTGGGGTAATGGTTTATGAGCATGGAATGTAACTTAACTCTACCCACCATCCTTGCATTTCCATCTTCCACACTGTGGTCTCTGAATGTGAGTAAATGTTGATATAAACTTCACTGCATCTTCCGGAGTCGGCTTCTCAGCCCTGGACAGCAGCAGACACGGCAGAGATCTCTTAAGCGACCATCAGTTGCTGTGGGTGGAAAGAAAATGAGAAAGGAGGGAAGGAGGGGGGAGGAAGAAGGGGAGGAACAGAGGGAGAGAGAAAGGGAGAGATTGAGGAGGGAGAGAGGGAGACTGGGAGAGGAAAAGGGATGAGGAGAAAAAGGAGAATAAGGGAGAAGGGAGGGGAGGAGGAAGGGAAATCTCTTACAGTGAAGGTGAATCTTGCACACCCAGGACTGGTTAGATCTGTCTGAGTTGCCTTGTTAACCTCAACCTCTGTAGGCTCACCCACATTATCTAATTATTCCACACACACCGCCCTTCATCTTGGCTGCCTTCACCCCAGGTCCTTCTCCACTGTAGTGTCCACAGTGCCACCTGCTGGTTATAGGAAACATTTCGTGGCTGTTAGGGCTCCTTTTTCAGAGTTTATTGAAGTCCATCAGAGACTACTAGAAAAGCCACAAGAGCATACTCCTTAAAGTTAACAGGAGAATCAAGGAGTCGAGCAAGACACTGATTCCTGGAAGCTTAACACGACCCAGTCTGTTCTCCTGAACACAGCTAGTTTACAGAGAATGTGGAACAAATGTAGCACTTGTAAATTTCCAACAGTAGGGCTCTGAGGATACATAGATTATCAACAAGATAATGACTTAAGAAGTCTCCAAGATTCTCCATGTCCTCACACCTGTCATCTTGGACTTGTATTTCTTTTTTCTCTTCTGAGACAACTTTGTGATGATATGCAGTTTGCCAGCAGTGATTGGTTAGATGAAAACAAAGTATGAAGCCAGTCTCTTGACTTGGACTCAGAGTGACCCCTCTCCAAGTGCCATTCCCCAGCCAGGAATCTATGGCTCAGCACAGAAGACACAGGTGGCCCTCCTCCAGCATCTGGCCTTCCCCACTATTTTCCTGTTTTGCTTGTGTCTACAGCTCGCCATTTGGATCTCAGGCCTCAATCAGGCCAAAGAGAAGAGAGTATGCTTGTAACCTTTAGAATCCGCCATTCGTGGGGATGACCCCGGATGTTGCTTCAGACAAAGCAGCACGGAACAATTCCACTTGCAGCACATAACAATCTCACTTGCAGCACTCCACCAGGGTCTAGACAGTCTACTATTGTGTCAGTAAGTAGGAAAAGCAGGAGAGCAATTCAACACCGAGTCTGTGTCTCTATGATCCTGACACCACACTGCAAACAGCAGGGCTCTAACAGGCTCTGCAGGAACAGAAGGTACAAGTATGTCGTGTTAGGAAGCAAACAAGTCTTGGAAGGACATTGACCCACGTCGACTGTCATTGTATCAGGGAAGGCAACGTAGAAATGTAGATTCTTTGCCAAAATGTTTGCAAGCTTTAGATTATAACTAATAATTTCTAAAAGAAAATCGGTACTCATCAGTATTGTGCTTCTTTGGGGCAGACTAGGCTTCCTTTCTTTCTGCTTCCCCTCTCCTAGGAAGACTAAATCGAGGAAATTTCCAGCAGGGTAGAGATGACCGTGTCCACCTTTGGCTCTTTCTGGCACATCTTCCTTTAGTTCTGTTGCATGTGCTTGCCCCATCCAGAAATGTAAACTAGTACCTTCCACTTTCCTACCTCCCACCAAATTCAGAAATCCTCATCTTTTCTTTTTTAAATTGATGTATATAAACCTCAAAAAAGCTTTCTATCCAGTTGGCAAAACTCCAATCAGCCCCTCCCCCGCCCGGGGCAATTAAAGTGATTGTCCACCTGAATATGACACCTAGAGGATCATAAGGGCTCTCCACGAATCTGCTTTGATAGATCAGTCCCCTTACTGAGAACATTTTCTTTACATCTCAAGCACTTATATTACCTCACATCATTCAGATTATTCTAGGAATGATGAAGCAAAACAGGCAACATGGGTGACTAAAGAGAAAGCTGAGTTTAGGCTCCCCTTTAAAACAAGCCATAACCTAGGGAGGAAAGTATTTTATCTCTTCCCATGTTCGTAAAAGGGAACAAGCTAGCTGGTCATGTGTGTCCCGCTCAGAGGAGATGGTGGCGGTGCAGCAGGGGAGGGCCGTTAGCATTAGTCTGTATCATTCCTGCTTCCAGAAACTGCTCAAAGCGTCAGCCTTTGTCCACTTAACACAGGATCCACTTCTCAGCTGAGGAAGACCCCAGTAACAGTACACTTAGCACGCAGCAGCTGTTTGACCTATTTTACTAATGTGTTTGGGAAGGAGGTTAATTAACAGTGGATGGCTGTATCCTTCAGCTTAATTTTTCCAACAGCCCTGCTCATAAAAGGAAAAACTGAGTATGTATTGAAGGAAGCAAGCAATTAAGTTGCACAAATAGTGAGCTCATTGAACTGCAGCTGACTTCTATCATGTCAAAGAACAACTAAACACAGAAGCAATAAAAAGATTGTGGCCCCGACCACCACTGAGAACCAACCGGCAATAAAGATGGATAGCTTCCTACTTGGAGTCGCTGATTAAAGCTCTTTAGAAACCAAATGTTACACATAGGCATAAATGGAGCAAAATATTTTAATGCGTGTTTGGCAGGTTCAGAAACATTTTATAGTCGATTTTAAATGAAGGTTTATACAACAGCAGTAAACTCCACTTAAAAAAGCCATTGGCACTGCTGTTCTTGCAAGGAGACTGTAGGGCTTGCTCTGGAAGGCTTGACTCACACTGGGAAATGAAAGTCCCATTCCAAACAGTAAGGGGTGGGCCCAGGGGCAGCAGAATTCCACAGTTACTGGGCCCTCTGAAACCAAACCCAAGAGCAGAGTCCCAGAAACCCATTCAGATGGCTGTGACCCTTGAAGGCAGGTAAACAGACTCCCCATCACAGTAACCACGAGGCCCCTCCTTCCCAGCCATCCTTTGCTCCCCTGTTCACCTCCCAAAGCTTGAAAAGGTCAAGGTTTAGCGCAAGCTGCCTGTCAAAAAACAGCACACTTTCATCTAAAGTTCAGTACAGGCTGGCACCAGACTCAGCTCCCAGGAATATCAGTGTCGGCAAGATGGGCTGACAAAGGATTCTGCTCTCAACCTACAAGTGTCTATGGAGGTGTCTTGTGGGGGGTCCAACCCCAGGGCTCACCTGCTGTCTCTGGAAGGGATACCACGGGCATGGGGGGGGAGCAGCGGCTTTGGCTGAAAAGTTGCTTATAATTTAACATTCAAAACTAAGTAAACAGGGCTGGAGAGATGGCTCAGTGATTAAGAGCACTGGCTGCTCTTCTAGAGGTCTGGAGTTCAATCCCCAGCTCCCACACTGCAGCTTACAAGCATTCGTAACTGTAGTCCCATGAATGCCTATGTCTTCTTCTGGTGTGCAGATGTACATGCAGACAAAACACCCATATACATAAATAAATAAATCTTAAAAAAAAAAAAGTACAGGGTTAAAAAAAAAAAAAAAAAGGAAGTGGCTCTTTGCATTGTTGCCCCAGAACTCGGAACTGTGGCAAATTAAAGCCAGTTTATTACAAATGAGCCCATATGTCACATTCCATTCCAATCTTGCTACTTCCATCTCAGAAAATGTCCCCCAAATGGGAGGTGCTGAAAATATGCTTTGCTCTGGGCATAGGCCCCCGGATTTGGGCTCTCTGGGCTCCAAGCCCTGAGATCTTGATGAGCTGTGCTTCCCCTACCTCAGCCCAAGCTCTCTCCTCCTCCCCACACTCTGAGCTCCCACGGGCTTATTTCTCCTTTTTGCACCTATCAATGCCCTGGTTGTCTAGTGCTTATCATGTGCTTTCTGGCCATGAGCTTGGGAAGGGCTCACCACCTTCCTTTGGAAGATTTATTTTCTTTTAATTAACCATCGCTGCTGAGATAGTCAATGGAAATGAAATGAAAGAAATTATTTTCACACTTCAACTTGAGCAAAAGTAATAGCGCCTCTTATTTTCCTTGAGTACAGAACGGGGTACAAATTGACCTGGGTAAATTTTTATCACTAGCAGAAAGACACAAGGCTTTGCACTCACGGCCTTGTAGATACAGCCACCCTTCACACACTCCTCTCCCTCCCCCACCTCACCCCGGAGACACAGGTCTGAATTTATTATCCAGAATTTAAACAAATACATTTGACTTGAGGGATTCTCCCACAGCGTAAGTTCATGCCGTGACCACGAGAATCACTTCATCGGATGAAAAGTAGGTACTTGAGATTTTTGCTAAGACTCCTCACCACTTTTCAAGAGAGCTGCCATTGGATGCGTGGTGTGCGAATGGAACAGAGGTTGGAGATGGAAAAGAGGATATTTGTATAAATCTCATCTGCAGGAGGAAATCTCAGGAGTGCAGTGTCTTTCTCCCATTTAGCTTCTCCAGCTTGAAAGCCCGTGTAGGCTTTAAGCTCTGGTGGAGATTTTCTAACACTGGACACTTCAATTCTGGAACTGGAAAGAACTCTACAGCACAAGAAGGGGGGTGGAGGAACAAAATAAGTGTCCAGAGATGAGCCACCAGCCTTTTGGAAAGGCCTCCAAGCTGAGAGTCACTATCCAAACTCCCAAAGCCAAAGTGCTTCAGTTCTTCTGTATTAAGAGAACAAGGAAAATGCCCAGGAAAGCCCACGATTTCCTTACACATGACAGGGAGAGGGCAGGGGGGATGACAGCAGGGGGAGCAGACACCCATGGGCGGTCAGTACTTCCTCAGGGGCTGGTGTCTATTTCCACCCACTGGTATGAGGTTGGCAGCTTCATCACCGGCGACAGGAGATGTGTGATCCAAGAATCCATTTTGGCTACAGTTCCACCTTCATTTAAAAAAAAAAAAAAAAAAAGCCAATTGTGTCTAACTCTGAGAGTCCTATATAGTAAAGTTTTCAAATGCCTTGTTCTCAAGAGTATGTTGAGACAGCTCAGTACCTCCAAGCCTGATGTCCTGAGTTCAGTTCTTGGGAGATGAAGCCTCTCCTTCCATCATAGAAGGAGAGGACTGAACAGAAGTCCCCAACCTTCACACATATGTGTAACCCTCCCCCAAATGAATAACTAAATAAATGTTAAAATAAAATGAAAACTTAAAAAAGAATGTGAGCAGAAGCAGGTAGACTAGGTGGAAGCGTCTGTCTCAAGGTTTAAGCTGTGCCTCATGGACACTTTGAGATCACAGTAGACTAGAACAGCACACAGACGTGCTGGGAAGCAGGCACCAACTGTCTTCCTTTGAATTGGCAGGAAATGCCAGGGTCCTAAATATAAACAAAAGAGGGTATGAGTCCAACAATAGAATCCTGAAAGAATAGTGGACACATTTGTTCTTTGAAAAAAAAAAAAAAAAAAGAAATGGTACATCTAATGGAAGCATTTTTTTTTTTTTTTTTTTTTTTTTTTTTTTTTTGGTTTTTCAAGACAGGGTTTCTCTGTGTAGCTTTGCGCCTTTCCTGGAACTCGCTTGGTAGCCCAGGCTGGCCTCGAACTCACAGAGATCGCCTGGCTCTGCCTCCCGAGTGCTGGGATTAAAGGCGTGCGCCACCACCGCCCGGCGGAAGCATATTTAAAGTGTCAGTTTCCACACTCCTTGTCTACCCCTTCACACCTGCTTCTCTGCAGGTCAAGATAAGGGTCTCGGTTCATCCTTATTCATTTTAGGAACACCCCATGGTAGAAGCTTCAGGGCCCTTCCTGAGGCCCCTGGGAAGCCCTGCCCCCCCTGGAAGCCCTCCCTCCAAGCCCACCACACCCGACACTAATGGAAGCAGGATGTCTCTTGGATTGTTCTCTCCTTCTCTGTCCATCTCTGTCTTCCACCGCCACATCTGCACACGGATCACCACTGGGACAGCCTGTCAGTGGATCCTCCTGCCTCTTACACCCAGGACAGACTTTCCCTTTACTGGATTGGGTCATGAGCTTTTACACTTCTAGAACACGCCACTTTCCCTCCACCTTCTTCTAGTCCCTCTTACTTTGCTTTTAAGGCTAATTCAAATGTCTAGGAAGCTTAACTTGGTCCTAAGATGAAGTAAACTGGTCCCTCAGGCACAGGTGTTAACACTTTGCTTAGACCTTCAATAGTGTGTTTGTCTCCATCTGATTTGTATGCATAATTGTACACAACTCCACCTCCTCCTAAAGACTAGACTACTGTTCACCTCCCCCCAAAAAGTGCTCCTGGATATGCACCATGGTGCCTTCAAGGGGGCAGGCATTTTATAAATGCTTGCTACATTGACTGAACAGTACAAAAGAGAAGTTTTCACCAAACAATGACCACCAATGGAAGGCCAAGCTGAGAACTGTAATCAAGAAAGGCTTGAAAGGGGCTGGAGAGATGACTCAGTGGTTAAAAGCACTGGCTGCTCCTGTAGGGGACCAAGGTTCGATTCCCAGCACCTACATGATGGCTCACAACCTCCTGTAACTCCAGTTCCAGGGGATCCGATGCCTTCTTCTGACTTCCACAGGCACCACACACATGTGTGGCAAACAGATATACATACAGATAAAACATTCATACACACGCAAAATAAATGAATAAAATTATTTTTTAAGAAAGAAAGACCTAAAAGGAAGGAAGGAAAGAAACTGTGTAAATACTACCACATGACTATTTCTTTTATAAAAGGAGAGAGAGTGGCTGATTCATTACTTCTCAGTACTGTTGGATTTACGAGTTACATGGGCAGGGATGGACTGTGATTGAGGATTGCTGGGAGCGGGGCGGGGGGGGGGGGGGGGGGGGGGGGGGGGGGGACGACCCGACAACCTATCAGAAGGTCAGAAGGGATTTGTGGGCTGCATTTGAAAGGACTCCACCTGGAATCAACAGTCAACACCATAAAAATTACAAATATATATACTACTATAATATTAACTTGTAATTACACGAATACTAGTATATGAGATGGTGCTTCATTCTAGCGTAACACAGGCAGATCTAATGATTCCCTAGTAAAAAACTAATATTTACCCCCCCCCCCATTTTTGCCCTCATTCCACAGGAGGACAAAAGCTAAGAGCCAACGCCAACTCCTCAGCCTTAGTGACATTAAGTAATCAACCTCCCTGCTACCAGGAAACCCGAGACAGACTCCGAAAAGCTCTCCTCATTCTGTCCTGGATCTTTTTTTTTTTTTTTCCTGAATTCAAACTCCAAGAAACAAATGGTAATTTTCCAACATCTTTTCACATAAGGCTTGCCTCTCCTCTAAAACTTTTCTGAGTCAACTTTTCATGAGATGAATCACATTAAAAAATAAATCTCTTAATTATACCATGTAACCTACACAGTAAGCCATGACCTCATCACCCTGGATGTAATAAGAGGGCAGAGACACCTGAGCATTCCAATAGCACCTCATCCGGCACTGGTCTGGTTTATTATGCAGCAGGTCTGTGTGTAGGAAGACACAGGCCTGTGTTAAAAAGAGCTGTTATCTTCCTTTGGGAGGGTAGCAGATCTCATGGGCTCATTTCCCTGAAGATGGAAGCCTGAGCACCAAGAAGCCAGAACTAAACCAACAGGCCAGTGCTGTCCTTTGAAAAGAAAGAAACCCCGGCATGAAAACGACACATGGATTCAAGATGAGCTGGGGGCAGAAGGATCTGAAAGACACAGTATTCCACCAACACAAACCAAAACAGCAAACACCAAGAAAACCTGGAACTGAACTAGCACAGGAACGTCACGGCCAGACTAGAGAAGAAACAGTAAGTTCCTGCTGTAACTGTGCTTGGGAGGGAAGACAGTGGAGCGCAGGGCCACATCCCATGGGCACCGTGTCGTTTTGTGGCTCTTGATTTACCCTGAGGTCCTCTGTATGGCAGTTGCTAGCAGCATTCACATTTTGCTCAAAGTAGCACAAAGCATTACCACTGTATGTGGAAAACATGGAATCCATCCCGTAGAAGTACAAATATCTACTCTATCTGGTCAATAATTGTCTCTGAAAGGAGAGTCTAGTGAAATCTTGGGAATTTTCCTGAGAAAGCTACATTCTTCTGATAAAGAGAATATATTTGTGTCACCTATAAGTAATTCTAAATATAGATTTTTTTCAGTATGACTTAATACAGCAATTAATCAAAATCATAAAATGTAACTAACTGGTTTGGGAAGATGGAAAATGCTCCCAATACATCCTTGCCTGTTACAATCTGTGCTCAACCAATGGGCCCTCTGTCCCGAATGTCTCTGTGACAACTGAGTCTCTGCCTTCAGAATGAGCTCACAGCAGAAAGACACAGCTCTGAAAACGTATCTGCGAGCATACAGCCCAGGTTTTGTTATGTTACCCCAAATGTAGTTTGTGAGGGTGAACAAACCTTAGAGCCTTGCTTGAGTCCTTTGTAAGAGAGGGACAATGACACTTGCTTAAGAGATTCAGTGTCTCTAAAGCAGTGGTTTCTAAGGAAAGCAAATTCTGTACAGATACTTTGGGGACAAATAGACATGTAGCTCCTAAGTATTACATAGGAAGATGGTCAGCAGTGAAGATTCTGCCTCCTGATCAAGACGAAGTCCCTTTCTAGTTTCACGATGAATGTGGACTTCAAGGGATTAAAATTAGGACGCGTACTCTACTGGATACGACAGGCATTGTTTTAAGCAATGACACTTCTGCAGGAAAGGAGTGGGCTGGGAGGGAAAGCCTGCTGCAAACTCTCCTCCAACTATTTCGGAAAAGCTCATTTCTAGGAGCAGCCTGATGCTTTCAGGGGAGAAAATAGCGTTGTCGCATTCAGTTAGAAAGAAAGCGAAGAACACAGGACTCCTAAGCCCCATGTAGGTGGTGATGTTACAATATCACGCATACAGATCTGCACACATATGCACACACTATGTATGTGAGCCAACTGTATCACCAACACGTGGAACTTTCTCCTTCCGTGTGTCCAGTACTACAAGGCACAAGGGGAAAAGTCTCAACTTCCCAAGCTTCTCTTCCTGAAGATAAAACTTTTATTTACAGAGTGGTTGAGGGGGGTACGGCTCAGTGGGAGAGCCTTTGACTGCAGAGTGGGAGAGGGAGGGGCCTGCGTATGCATGGGCACAGTTTCCAATCAATACAGTACGATTGTCTAATTTTAAAATGGTGTGTTCAGAATGCTTTAAAAAAAAATGAAAGAAAGAAAGGAAAAGCTTTGTCAGGAGGAGAGGGGTGCTACATTGACCACAGGGCCTTTGTATGCCCTATGTGAGCTGTAACCTCAGACTTCTTCAGCCACAGCTCCCAAACACTTTGAACTTAACTACAACATTGATTGGGTTTTTTTAAAGAAATGGAAGGATGTTGACCTGAGAAAACAAGATTAAACATGACAATCATCTGCGACTTTAATGCCAGTGTCAGAAATTTTGTCATCAAATTTCAAGTAAAATGCATTAAATGGAAGAAACATATGTACATTCAGGCCTTCAGGCCCCAGGCCCTTCTTTTTTCTCTTTCTGTTTTCAGGATTTACAGAGCAGCTCTGAGCAGCCCCGTTTTATCTCTGCTGGCATGGTGTTTAGCTCGAGCTTTGATACTTGCCTCTTTAGCTGACCACGCAAAGGCAGCAAAGACAAGCTAGTTTAGAGGGGCCAGGATCGGGGAGCAAGGAGTTTCGGGGTTTATCAAGTCACCCGGAGGCCTCACTGGACTCATCCTTTGTAAACAGCAAGGCACGTCGGCAACCTGGTTGCTGTCATTACTGACAGTTGTGTAAAGAGCTGTAAGTGTTGAATTCTTTAAAGCGGGCTTGTGCCCTGTGAGAGAAATGATAGCGTGAGATGAGCGGGACTCCACGGATACCTGAGCACCTTGGGAAAACGGAAGAACTGGGGCTTTTCACTCAGCAACCTCATGAAAACTAGACAAATCATCTTGCATTTAATATATAGTTTCCACCGATTCATGCTCCTTCTGTCAGGAGCCATTCTAGCCTGTATGGAAAAGGAGACTGTGGGATATAAAGACGTGATCTCTCACTGACACGAGCTTCAGGTAAAGAAAGGCTGGCTTGAAAAAGGATGAGAGATCGGGTTTGGGGTGGGAAATTTCCATTGCCCGGCCATTTTGCCGCTTCACTTTCGCAGCCCCCAGAACGTTACATGCTTGAACAAGTCATCAAAGGCAAAAGAACAGGGCTAAACAATCCAGCTGGGATAGCCATGGCTGCAAACAAAACACAAAAGATAAAATATGACCCTTTGAGGAATATGAGTGAGAAATTGTAGGAAAGGGAAGACTTGAAAATAAGTTTCCAAAGCCATAGCTAGTGCTGAAAGAATGATTTTGTGCTCTGCGTTAAAATCTAAAAGGCATCGCTTGAATAAGGATCCACTTGTGTAAGTTTAGGTGAAGGAAAATTCCAGGGCCAGCAAGGTGATTTAACAATTAAAGATGATATGAGTTATTTTTTTTTTCACCAAGCCTGATGATATGAGTTAGGTCACTGGAACCCCAAGAAAAGAATCAAGACCTGCTTGTTGTCCTCTGACCTACACACACACACACACACACACACACACACACACACACACACACACACACACATCACAGCATGCATGTGCCTACACACATACAGAGCTGCACACCAAACAAATGAATAAAAAAAAGTAATCAACATTTTTTTTTAATGAAAAGTCTCACTTGAGATGAGCCATCACCTCTCACTTAAGGAATATCACATTCTTTTCACTGAAACTGTTAACATGTGGCTCAGAATAATCTCCATGCACTGTTATAAAACTCCCATTAATAACAGCAACCGATGGCGTTCAAGGATAGTTTTGCCGGGATGCTTGAACTACAGACTTGGAAGTTAATAATGCTTCAAAGGAAAGAGAGGAAAAATGTTCCTCCGAGTTTCCATTTTCTATTCCTAGGCAGATTTCCTAAGTTCCTTGCCTCCAACAGATGCACAAATGGCTTCACATCTATTCACAAAATAACTAAAGCTTTGGGAAGGATCGTATCATCATCATGACCACCCTGAAATAAAGACTCTCTCTAGAACTCCATTCTCCAGCATCTCATTCGTGTAGCAGTGCGGGATTTCTCCTGGACTCTGGTTCATCTCTCTACCACAAACTCTGCCTAACGGTACAGAACCATAGATTATTCTACGCCTTTTCATCCTACCCAATCTCCTCGGTTTAAAGAACCAGACCAACTTCTTATGTGCTGCAGGTTAGGCACAGAGTCTAGGGATTTGTGTCAACCATAGAATGCAGAGAACAACTTATGAAAAAAAAAAAGCTTGCAAATTTCTAGGAGCTATATAAAAAAAAAAAATAATAACCTCACTTTTCCTAACTTTCTTAGGAGCAGAAACACTAAGGACAGATTGGCATGACCCAGACAGACACTGTCCCTCAGCATTCCAAAGAGCAAATGGTAAAAATAAAATAAAACGAAAAAGATTTGCCTGTCATGGGAGTTGGTCAATAAAATGCAACAGTGTTTATTACAACATTTAAAGTCTGTGATTAAGAACACCAAAAGGCCTAAACTAGAAAGGTTTTCAGCCTGTAATTTCCCTGCAGTCCTGGCCTGTACTTCCTTATGAGTTAGCTCAGCGGGGCTTTTTTTCCATGTCCATCATCAGCTTGTAATTATTGCCATTCTCAAAGCCATGCCAGATGGGCCTTTAGAAGCAGGCATGCAGCTTGGCTATGAGAGAAAGAGCGTAATATTACTCTACACAGAGACCTATCTGGTCCTGCTCAAAGAATCCTCCTCCTCCTCCTTCTCTTCCCCAGCCCACCCCCAATCCCATTCTCTCTGCTCTCCCTAGACAGCAAGCTCCTAGTACCAACGGACTGGCCGGGTGACAGGCTGGGACCATGGGGGCTGAGGTCAGCTACAACTTACAGCATATGGCCTACTGGTCACCTTTCCCCGTTCACACGAGAGGCAGAAGCCTATTCTTGTGCAAAGACTAAAAGGTGGGGAGCTGCTTTTATGAACCTTCCAGGGACGGCACCCTCCATCCCCCATCCCTCATTGGCTAGGAATGAGGTTGTGGGCACCATTCTCCCGGACAAGTCTTCACTCCCTTTGCCTGGTAGGAAGGATAAACATTAGTAAGGAGGTTGAGGTCAAGGAGCTGCCCAAAACAACACCGGGAAAAGCAAGAGCGGCTAACCCGAGTTCATCTGGTGATAGGTTTGGGGTGTTAGGTATCCCAGAAGGCCAAGCTGAGCTTCAATCAGCAGTTAATGAGGCAAGACCTGCAACAGATAGGCACTTTCAACTAACAAAAGCTTTTAGATGTCTCTGTTTACTTTGATCCATTTCGGTTCATTTGAGCCTGGTTAGAGGGGAATTTTGACCCCCCCTCCTTCTTTTTTTTTTTTTTTTTTTTTGCTAGATAAACTCCTGGCTCCCACCCCACCCCCACCCACCCATCCCCACCTCCCAAACAATAGTATCATTTACCAACTTTATACTTAACAAGTATTCAGATCTTCCGTCAAGGTTGGCCACAATTATATAAAAAGCAAGGCAAAGAGGCTCTGTACCTCAGAAGGGCTGTGAGAAAGGGATTTCAAAATCCTACAGTGTGGAGGAAAGAAAATAAGGGGGCAGGAGAGGTTGTATTTTGAGATTTTTTTTATTATATATTTTATTGTTTCTTTGTAACTCAATTGTAGGGTTCTTTAAAGAATTTTAAAAACTGTGTAGGCATGGGTGTCTGGGTACCAGTGCAGTGCTTAGGAGGGCATGGCCTTGAAACTGGAGTGACAGGCAGTCGTGAGCCACCCACGTGGGTGCAGGGACCTGAACTTCAGTTTTCTGCAGGAGCGGTACGCGCTTTAAAACACAGAGCCTCCTCTCCAGCCTGGAGAGGCTACATTTGCAATGGCGGTTTAGTTACGGGCTTCTGATTAGGTGAAGTGTGTATTCTTCCAATCCTTCCCAGTCCACCTCTGCAAAACCCAGAGCACTGTCTGCATTAAAAGTGTTTCCAAACAAACCAGGGGCTTACGAAATAATCCAGAGAGAAGCTGTATCTGGTAACCACAGACAAGGAAGAGTCTTCTAAAATCCAATGACTGGAGCTTCCGGGTCCCACGATGGGCCGCTGCAAAGAGCTTTTAACTAGGTCAGCTTGGTGCTTGACCCCACTATACTGTGTACCTGTGCCTTGGGGACCCTCCCTACCCACAGGCGTAGGAAAACATCCGAGGACACCTTCCCAGGGTTGTCTAGGGATCCGTGCTTACCTTCCTAGCCTGCCCCAGCCCCTTTAACACCCCTGTCCCCCTGTCCTGACATTTATAACCTTCATCTACAGTACAGTCAGTTTTCTTGTTTTTCTTTCCCTCCTGTGTATATTCTAAAGCACTTTTGTTTGCATATGTTTATATATCGAGGCAACTCAAAAACAAAACAACAATAACTCCAGTCATCTGGATAAAATAATTTCCTAAGTACACTTGATAGTTTTGATTTGACATAGTCCTCAAAAAAAAAAAAAAAAAAAAAAAAACCTTTCTCATGTAAACCACAGTCTGCTCCATTCTCTAGCAAGTCTTGGACATTTCCAGAATGTATTATAAGACACATAAGTTAACAGAAGGAATGGGGTGAAATTCTCTAGCACTCTTGCCTTTAAGCCAGTTGAAAATAAGTTTAAAGTGTTCTCTTTGACAGTCCGTCCACTGGAGACCCCAGGGAAGCATCAGGAAGGTTGGGAGACTTAATTTTAACTAAGCTCCTTGATTGCTGGGAAGAGGAAAAAACCGAGTCCCCATCTTGGAGTGAACATAATCTCGCAGAAGGGCTTCCTGACACCAAAGCATGCCTTGTCTCACGCCTGCACTTCCGAATGTAGACGGCAACCGTTCATATCTATTTCTTTTTCTTTCATTACGTCTCTAAAAGGAAAAGTAGAGCTAGCTTGTCACTGAAGGAGTTCTTTGGTTGAAAGGCATAGAGTCCAGAAAAAAAAAACATCTTACAGTGTTTGAGAACACCAGCAGGAACAGGATTGGCTGAAAATGCGCTCGGTGCTTCCAGAACACGGAACACGGCCTGACTCAACGCCCCGGCTTCCGTGTACCTTGCAGAGTGTTTAACGCAGGCTTACTAAATTCCTTCAGTTAATGACGAGGACGAGGACGATGGTCGCAGTGGCTAAGCTGTGGGCCAAGTTATTCCTTTCATTCACAGACTGAAGGGAGATGACAGGGGCGTGTTGAGTCACTCTGAACAGGCTTAAACCACCTCAAGGAGTTTGCCTGATGAAAGGTTTCCCTTGTCCTTCAAAGTCACTTCCTGTGTCACATGACCTCCATCACTCCAGAGATAATAACACTGCACTTTTATCCAAAGATCTCAAAGCATTTTCAAATGTTAATTAAGCCTTCACCCTCCTAGAAGATAGCAGTGCAGATCGTGCTGTTTAAATACTGTATTCCAGAACACAGGTTGTTCTAATCATGGAGAGGGAAATAGAGGCCTCTGTGGGGGAAAAAAAATCCAGTGAGGAAGTCCCACCCAAACACTTTAGATAGCCAGCACTGGGAGAGCGTTACAGCCGCTCTATGCTGAGCTGTCCCCCACGCCCCCAGCCCCATCCAACGAGAAAGGGTGATGGTGTGAGTGGAGGAGAGAAAAATGTTTGTAACCATTGCTTTTTGTTAAGGGTAGAAGTAAAGGAAGAGAAAGCTGCTCTCCTTGACAGACAGCGAGGAGCCCTTTGATCTCTCCTTCATTTATCACGATGAGCCAGCTTGTCCCAAGGCTTAGCTGTGACTGGCCAGACTGTAGCTGACCCTGCCTGACAGCCTAGGCACAGACATTAAGGACTAACCGGGACACCCAGCGCTCCAGGGTGCAATCTATGAGGAGGGTGCTTATCCAAGCAGGAGGCAGACTTCAAGCAGTGTGTGGTATCCGTCAGTCTGGTTAAACAGAGACCATGGTGCACCCACATCCCTGAAAGGGCTACCAGTCTCCTTTCCTGCCCATCTCCCTCTAGAACACCACACTGGATGTCCCTGCATCTTCCTTGATCTCATTTCCTGTCCCTCTCCCTCCGGGACACCACATTGGCTGTTCCCGAATCCTCCCGGGGTGGGGGGTGGAGGGGACAAGGTTTCTTCCTATCCCAGGGTCTTTGCATAGGATTTTTCCCCTGGAGTGTTTTTTATCTCTCTTCTTCATGACACTCCTGTTAGCTCCCAGATCAAAGGTCAGTTCTTCAGAGAAGTCAGCCTCGATTCTGCTATCAAAATTAACTTCTCCCCATACGCCCTGTTTTGGTTTTCTCATGTTTAACATCTGTCCTTTAAACCGTGAGCTGCCTAAGAGCAGGGGTGCATCCTGTTCTATCCCCCGCTGTCTAGTTCCTAGCTGCCATTTGAGATTGTTGAATAAATTAATGAGAAAATAAACCTTTCAACCCAGTTCTCAAACCACCCACTTCCTCTTCCAAAGTGATCAAGACGAGAGAGAGCCAGGTATCAGAAGTCTGTCTGAAGGTTGTTGTCTTCTTTACCATGCTGGGAACTGAACCCAGGGCCTTGAGCTTGCTAGGCGAGTGTTCTACTGCTTAGGCATGTGCCTGGCTTAGCTATTAAAAGTTTGGTTGCAAACCTTTAAGATCTTAGCTTATTTGTATAGGAATTAAAGATAGCAAACTTTGAAGTATGTGAGAAAGCATGATTTTTTTATTTTTTACTGTACACAATGCTCTTCGCTAAGCACTTTACCTGTATTTGTTGGGGTACAGGCTGTCTTCATCCCCCTTTGTAGTCGGGGAAGGCTTAAGTCCCTGAGACATCTTCCATCTGTTCATTTGTTAAGCGCCCATTATTATCTACCAGCCACTACAGTAGTAGAGCAACATGGCATCCGTCTTAGAGTTTGGATGCCCCTGGCAACGGAACGATGCATTTGGCATGTCAATGGTTCTCGGTAAATACTTAGGACCATGAGCCAGACTTAAGAAGGAAGAAGACAGGGAAGGGCTGTATTTGAATCTTGTGAGGTTTTGACAACTCTCCAACATTCCTCTAATGCTGGTGTTTGCTGTATGACTTGGATGGGGACATCTAGTTTGCCATTCAGTCCGTAAAGGCGTGGAGTGCAGAAGGACGTCACAAAACACTCCAATAGCTTAATAAAATAATACAGGTCTGGGGATGTAGTTCAGTGGTAGAATGACAGTGCCCATAAGGCCTTGAGTTTGAGTCCTAGAATCATTTAAAATGAATAAATAAATAAGTGAACAAATGAACTAAAGCATTTCTTTTAAAAAAAAATTAAATTTATTCTCATGTGTATTGGTGTTTTACCTGCCTGCATGCATGTCTGTGCACCAGTAATATGCCTAGTGTCCTGTGGAGGCCGGAAGATGTCAGACCCCCTGAGACTGGAGTTAATAGATGATTGTGAGCTGCCAGGTGACTGCTGGGAACGGAACCCAAGTCCTCTGGAAGAGCAGCCAATGCTTTTAACGGCTGAGCCATTTCTCCACCCTCCCAAAATACTTCTTAAGTGTACAGAAGGTAATGAGACTGAGACTTCTTAACGATGGCATAGTACAGCTAATATAATCTTTGTAAAATTAATGGAACTGTGTTTCCTCCATGAGGTACAGTCTCTAAGGGCTTCTGTTGGCTTTAGCACAGAGGCCAGTCTCCCAGGCTGTGACAAAAGACTGTGACAAGTTTTCTTTCTGGAACCACGTTGTTTTTCTACTAACTTTACTCACACATTGCAAAGTTTGTGAAAATCCTCTCTCCAACACAAAAGTCTGTCTCCCATGGGCTCATGAAAAGAGTGTGGTTGCCAGCTGGTCTGTCTGCCTTCATGAGTTTAGTTCATAAATTGGGTTAAATTGGAATAGACTTCGCATATAATGGAAATTAGGGCATGGTTGGAGGAAGTAGATTCATAGGGATCTATCCTTGGGAGCCATTGCTCATCTCAACTCCCTCCTGTTTCTGTCTTTCTGCCGTGAGGCAAAGAAAACTCTACCACCACACGTTCCTGTCGCCATGATGCTCATGTGCATGGGGCAGAGGGAAGATGGACTGAGCCCTTTGAAACCGTGATCCAACATAAATGTCTTTTTTTCCCTACAAGTTGATTTCTTTGGATATTTGGTCACTAATACAAAACCCTGACTAACATGGCCTTGAACACAGTCTTCTATGTTTAAGTCACACCCTCCCTACACTTCCACTGTACACCAGTCTTTGCCTACGCTGACCAGAGGACAGTTTGTCTGCATGCAGTACTACTGGGCAGTGTTCTTGGAAACATCTGTGAAGAGGAATGGCAGCAAGACTGGGCACAAGGCAAAGTGGAATTGCCGAGGAGATGTGGCTGAGGACTCAGCTGAACCTACCAGAACTTCGACACTGGGCTGCTTCTTCAGAGCATTCCTAACTGAGATAGGAGGTAGGCACCTTTTACCCTGGCTTCCTCTGACACAGAAATAACCTTCAACAGGGCAGCTTCATGCAGCAAAGGCTAATTCCTGGAGGAGAATTTAGCTAAATGCCATCAAAAAGCAACACCACGGTTGGATGAGGAATTCCTTCTGGTCCTTAAGGAGGTATCTGGATGCAGCACCCACTCCAGTCATCTTTGAGTTCTTGTCTTGAAAGCCCTTCCTCTAGGAAGGTTTCCTTGATTGCCGGGCCCACGGATGCTCCTCCTCTGTGTTCCAAGTCCTGTATCACCTCACCCTGATGTCTTCACTTTATGTTATAAACATCTCTTAGTTGTTTGAATCCTCCCATGAAAAACTACAGGAAAAAAGCTTAGCATTCTATTAAGTAATATGTAAATTACCATACTCAAAAAGAATGAGAGAAATTTCTTTACTTAAAAAAACAAAAACAAAACTATAGTGCCAACAAGAAGGCTCAGCCAGTAAAAGCACTTGCCACACAAGCCTGATGACCTGAGTTTGATCCCCAGAATCCACACTGGAACCAGTTCCCAAAAGCTGCCCTCTGACTCGTGCATATGCATCATACACCATAGTGTGCTCTCTCTCTCTCTCTCTCTCTCTCTCTCTCTCTCTCTCTCTCTCTCTCTCTCTCTCTCTCTCTCTCACACACACACACACACACACACACACATCATATACACATAAGAATAAATAAAATAGAAACAATATACAAGCATCAGAAAAGTCTGGACAACCATTCACCCAAGCAAAGCGCTGTTAACTGGTATTTCTGGTGGTGGGATTACGTTTCATTTCTTCCCTCAGTAAAACTTCCGATACATCTAAACTTGTGTAAGCAAATACTACTTCTGCAATTTTTAAAGTTCTAATTTAACTTTTTAAGTTCTAGTAGTTTTTCAGAAGAAGAACACGATTTTTGCTATAACAGCTAGCATCAAAAACCTCACCCCACCTTGTCATCATTTTTGCTATAATTCAGAGTTCAGCATGCACACTTCGACATAAATGATTTTATTTAATCCTAACACAAGGTCAACAGGTCCAGAAAGTTCGATTTTCTGATTTTTGCTGGATTGCAACACAAAACCAATACCCCTGCTAATGAGAAGTGGGTAGACCCACAGCCTGGAGCGGAGGGTCCAGCAAGAGTACTGCTCGGATGCGCCCTGCAGGGGCAGCAGGACCACAAGGCGCGTCCCACCTAACTCCCCTGCTCTGACTGGCCACCCTCCGGGCCTCTCTCGTCCCTATCTCCTCATTCCTACTCACAGAAGAGAGAACCGGGCCTCCCCTGGCCTCCTTTCCATCATTTGTTTGCACAAGCCTAATCTGCAAGGCCAGCCAGAGTTGAAAGCTCCTCCGTCACCCCTCGTATCGCGTGGCTCCTCTCCTCTCCTCTAACAATAACACCTCACATGTGTCTGGTCCCTTCCGGAAGGCTTCCCGGTGCATCACCTCATCGCATCAGCCCCACAAAGCTTTGAGCTCTGCACATCAGATAGCACTTAACCACAGCCTTAGAGATAAGCCATGGAAAACGCAGAGAGGTGATGTGGCTTGCCAAAACTCACAGTTAGCTCCCGATAAAGATAGGACTAGAAGCTGGGGCCTTATGGAAAAGTCCAGAACCCTCTGCTGCTTCCCTTTGATCTTGCAGTCCAGCATAGAAGCCACTGATAGAGCCCTGAAGGATCTAGGCTGGTAACAAGCTACACTGATGAAAGCCAGATCACGGGTTTGATTTCCCGGTCGGCCCTATGGTGGGTTTGATTTCCGGGTAGGCCTGATGGTGATCTGTGTAGTGAGGGGTGCCAATGTATGCAGAAGGCCTGCAAAGCCAAGTAAGGTCTTAGTGACAAGGGAACTGGTTAAGAATATAGGTGTAATTCCACTCAGTTCCACCACAGTGAATGAAATAGCCTAGTTACCTATCTGTTAAAGCTACATAAATAATACACAGTAGCATATAAAATAAACACCCCTATGACTACACTAAATGAATCCACATTTCCACATTTCCATAATGGTCACTTTCTCCAGCTTTATGCCTATCATCCTGGTCTAGCTCTTAATGGTTTTCCCTTTCACTTCAAAGACAGTCCAGGGCCGAGGATGCCTTCTATGCCCATCCTGTATGCATCCTATAGAGAACAAATGAACTGTTTCACTAGACATTGAACAGTATTAATTTTCAAAGTGCCAGGCCCCAAATGCTGTAAGAAAGGCTTCTGTTATTGAAATGCGCTGCTGGGAACATTCCTAGTGTTAAATGCCCTTCTCTGAAGTTGCAGGAAGACACATGCCCCTTTGTGCTATTGCAAGGCTCGGGTTTTAAAATGTGATGAAATTCTGGCTAGCTTCAATCCATTTGTTAAGTGATTGTGGGGTTTCTGCACTTCATCCCCTCATCTGATACGTTATCTTTGTCTTATTGCTTATCAAAAGTGTTCCCTTCCACATTCGTCTTTAAAAACAAGAAGAGACAAATTGCAATTCACGTTCTTCTGGCTTGGAGTTAGAATGCCTCCGACATTTCCCAAAGGAGGCTTGCCAAAGCAGTGGCCTAGGAGCGCAGTGATTTGCCAAGTGGTTAGAGGCAGGTTTTTTCGTGGTCACTCCAACTCGGGCTTCCTGAGCATGTGCAAACATCGGCACCCCGTCTGAAATACTGGGAGGAGGTACACTCTTCAACTGTCAAAAACCTCAGGGCTCTAGACTCACGCAACTGGTGGACTACTGCGTCGCCAGTCCCCAACCCAAAGGCTCTCCTTTGTTCTTAGGAAACGTACACAGTAGCTGCTACAGAACAGAGATACTGCGTAAACAACGTGGAAATAGGCAAGCAGGTGCAACACGTATGGGCAGGAGAAGAGCGCTCTGTGGGCTGAGGCAGTCAGCAAGCAAGCCAGTGCTATCCTTTCCCTGGGAAAAACTGCACACCTCAAGAAAATGGTTTGAGTGCTTTGTAGCCACTGTTCTGAGGACGTCACTGACTCATACTTAGTGTTCAGCTGGGAAAACTCTGTATTTAGATGTAGGTCCCAAGTGACTCCCATGGGCATGTCCATTCTTTTTCAAATCAATCCCCTAAGGCAGTGGTTCTCAGCCTTCCTAATGCTGAGACCCCTTAATACAGCTCCTCCTGTTGTGGTGACCCTTAACCATAACATTATTTCATTCCTACTTCATAACTGCAATTTTTCTACTATTATGAATCATAATGTGGGGGTCGTGGCCGACAGGTTGACCGCTGTACTAAGGGCTGGAGAGACGCTCACTAGATAAGGGAGCACTGGCTGTTCTTCCAGACGACCCAGCTTCGATTCCCAGCACCAATATGGCAACTCACCATATTGTCTGTAACTCCAGGGGACCCAGTGCCTCCTTCTGGTCTCCTTGGGCACCAGGCACACGTGTGCTGTACAGATACACATGCAGGCAAAAAACCCATACACAATCAAATAAAGTATTTAAAACATTTTAAATGATTTAAAAAAAAAAAAAAAAAGCCCAACCCAATCCATGGTTTGTCTAAAGACAGATGACAAACCCCATATTCTATTGAAAAAGGTTCTTTGATCCTTTTTGCAAAAATCTGCCTTCCCTATCATGGGAACAAAAATAGGCTGCAATTCTTTCCACAGTATGGATGTGTTTGGGGGTGCCTACAAGGCCTGAGTAAGCACCCCCAGCCTGCCCAGTACAACACAGACAAAGGAAACTCGGTTCCTCTGAAGCAAAGATCTGGCTGTTCAGCATTAACTGCCTCCTTTCCAATTGTCCATCATTCAAGATTGACTCTGCACTGACTGGATTTTTACTCCAAGCACTATGATGAAGATCCTTCGCTCTGCGGAAGTACCTGAACTGGGAAAGCGACGATGGCGGACAGATGTGCCCAGGCAGAGGAGGAGTCTGAGAGACAGAGCCCCACTGTAGCCAGTCACTGACTGGATACTCTACACAGGTTCCGCTTCGGAAGGCCTGCAAAGTTAGCCGGGTTTGCAGACAGACAAATGGTACTCCTCAGCTTTCAATGTGGCAGAGTCAGATTCCGGCCAGGCCTTCAGGGTTTCGGCACCTCTGTTCTTTCTCTGCCCCACGTTTTATTAGCTCCTGCTTTAATTGGGTGCCCTGCTAGCGACTGTTTTTCCAGGCCAGTCCTTGTTGCAGATGTCCTGACTTCTACGCAGTAACAGCCTAAGCGATAGCATTGATAACATCTGATTTGCGAGAATGAAGCTGCCTCTCCTGGGATGGAGCTACCTCCCACTATCACACATTGACCCAGACCTCCAACAGTGAGCAAACCATTATGTCACACTCCTTTAACAGCAGAACAATGTAGGTGATTTGAAATAATAAAGGGGTTTTTTGAAAATCCTTTACAATTGTCTTTTGAACTAATTATGATTGTTTGAAAACCACTGTCTTCAAATGTTGGATCACAATTATTTCGTAGTTTCTGGAACAAGGTTAGCTGAATAATAGAGTGAGCCAAGAAAACATCGACATCCGAGAAACTTAATTGAAGACGTGGCTTTCGTTTGCTTTTGGTCCTATCTGGTCCTCAGTCTCTGAAAGAATACAACGAAAGGGTTAGAGAAGAAGGCTTATTTATTTCCTCTGTGTACTGGCTGCGTTTACTTGAGGGAGAAGAGAGTCCCTGTCATCATGGTGTCAGGGCGTTTTCAGCCTATCAGAAGGGAAGCATGGCAGAATTCATGGGACAGCTGTGTGCCGCAGAGGCTTCGCCTATGATCCTTACTAGAATATGAAGACCGTGGGCCAGAACCGGAAGTGAAGGTTATAACCTTCAAGACCCATCCCCAGTGAACTCTTCCCCCATCTCCCGGCCCCCACTCCCCGCCAGACCACCATGTCCACCAGGCCCAGTAACCTTCAAAAGAGCACCATAGGCTGGAGATCGATCGGGCGCTCAAAGCATCACCCCATGGGAACATTCCAAATTCAAGCTGAAACATTCAGTAAAATACTCGTCCGGTTTCAGCACTCAGCCTTTAGGGCGCGCTTACAGTCTTAGGAAGGAGAAAGACTCGGGACTGTCTGAGGGGATGGCGCACTCAGTGCTATATAAAGTAAAAGGTGGTGTGCTATGGTAACACGGATGAGGAGCTTCCAATTCAGGCTGAGGATGTAGGAGGAAGGTGTCTAGTACTCAGTGACATCAAAAGCAGAGCCGTGGGGCAGTGAGAGGCCTCATGAGGAAGAACACAGTGTCCGGATGGAGCTTTCACATTTTCTTGTGGAATCACAAGGACTTTGGTGCATAAGGTTTATAAAAAGAGGGTGAAGAAAGAGAACTCAGAAAGGAAAGGAGGCTGGACCCACCTGCCACAGCCCTTCTGTGTCACAAAAGGAATTTGGATTTTCTTCATTCCTTCAGAAACTACATATCAGAAACTTACTATGTGCCACACACCATTCCAGGTCCTGGGGTCATCACCGTAGTAAACAAGAGAGATAAACATCTTATTTTAGCAAAATAAGAACTCACCTCAGGGCTTAAAGCAGGGCAATGAGCACTGGAATTGAGGGTTGGAAGAGCACACTGTATCTAGAACAGAAATTCTTAGGTGAAGATACCCAGCCACAAAATGCTGGCCCTCTGATTTAAACGCAGGAACATAATACATCATGAAGTTCTATTTAACACATTATATATGAATATTTATGTTCTTTTTTCATATAAGTATGGCTTTCAGATTTCTTTGTAACCAGTCAATAAATTGAATGGGTCTTTTTTCTTCTTCCTTGCATGTTCAGACACCAAACATCAATCTTATGGGGAAGGAAAAGGCAGATGATATGTGTCATACATTGAAGACAATAAAACACATTTTAAAGATAAAGAATTAATAAGTCTGTATTACTTTTTTTAAAATGTGCATTAGGATTTTGCCGTGGGAAATTTTGGGTTCCCTGAAACTGGAGTTACATAGTTGTGAGCTGCCATGTGGGTCCTGGGAGATGAACCTGGGTCCTCTGGAAAAGCAGTCAGTACTCTTAACCACTGAGCCATCTCTCCAGTCCCTCGGTATTATTTTCTTTGCTGTGATACAACAACCAGAACACCAAGGCAACTTGTAGAAGGAAAAGTGTTTGAGACTTACGACTTTGGGGAAATGGGTCCGTCATGGTGAGGGTGAGGGAGCAAGCAGGCATGGCACAGGAACAGGAAACTGAGGGCTCATGTCTGGAACCACAGCAAGACGCAGGGCTACCAAACAAGTGAGGTGAGATTATAAATACTCAAAGCCTGTGCTCAGTGACATACTACACCGCAAGGTTCCACCTCCCCAAACAGCCTCACCAAGTGTGCAAATACCTGAGCCTATGGGGGACATTTCTCATTCAAAACACTCTAAGCCCCAAAGTCAGAAGGCCAAGATTCATACGTGAGTTCCCAGATGGTTTATTTGCTAGTTATATATTATACTGGTTAGTGCCTGTTGTCTACTTGACATGATCTAGAGTTACCTGGTGTGGTGGTTTGAAAGAAAATGACCCCCAAAGGGAGTAGCACTATTAGGAGATGTGGCTTTGTTGGAGTAGGTGTGGTGTATTTGAAGGAAGTGTGTCATTGTGGGGTGGGCTTTAAGGTCTTTTTCTCAAGCTTCACTCAGTTTAACATTCAGTCAACTTCCTGCTGCCTTCTGGTCAAGATGTGAACAGTACCACATCTGCCTGCACGCTGCCATGCTCCCCGTCATGAACCTCTGAAACCGTAAGCCTCAATTAAATGTTTTCTTTGTAAGGTTGCTGTGGTCATGGTGTCATTTTATAGCAATAAAAATGCACACTAAGACACCTGGGAAGAGGGAACCTCAACTGAAGAATTGCCTGTGGGATTGTCTGTGGGGCAGTTTTGTAATGGCTGTTTAATATAAGACAATCCATTCTACTTGGAAAGTGACCCTGGGAGCAAGTAGGTGATCTGGGTTCCTCCATGGTCTCTGCTTCAGTTCCTGCCTGGAGTTCCTGACTTGGCTTCCCTCAGGGATAAACTGTTGTCTAGAAGCATAAAATGAAATATACCCTTTCCTCCCCCAAGTTGCTTTGGGTCCATGTTTTATCACAGCAATAGAAAAATAAACTAGAACATACATCAACAGTACATATTGTTTTACATCATAACACTAATTATAACATAGTTAACATCTGTCCTTAACTCCTAGGAGACCAGAAGATACACAACTCAAAGCAGAGGCTTACCATCGAATGTGTTAAATGTTAGTACATGCCCGCAGGCTGGCTCACTAGAGCTATTTCCCAGATAAACATGCCCTGGCTTCAATAAATCTCAGATCTGTTGATGTTTAGAAATTAGGTGACTCTCAAGATTCTTCTGTGAGTGTGGAACTTAGGACGCACACCCAGCCTGGTAAATCTGCAGAGCAGGAGTTCAGCAAAGAAGGCAGTGGAGCAACGAGATGAACGCCCTTGTCAATACGCCTGAAGCCTGAACTCAGTTCCCAAAAGGCACAGAAAGGTGAAGAGAGAGAGCAGACTACACAAAGTTGCCCTCTGACCCTCACACATACATGTCATCTCTCTCTCACTCACACACAATAATAGTACATCTTAAAAAGAAGGACGCATTTCTCCTGCAGTAGAAACACAGTCAAAACGTGAAAAACATTCATGTCCTAAAGAGTTGTTTACCAGTACTAGAAAATGTTATTTTTAAGTCAAAGACATTCCATGATCTTCTATAATATTAAACAAAAAGAAACAGCAAACACCCTTCAGAGCTTTTTGTGGGTTCCTCAGTTACCTTGTCCCTTGCCTCTCCAGAGAGCCTCAGTGCCCCCGCCCCCCCGCCCCGGGCTCCATGTTAGAAAGCCTGCAGGCCCTGGTCCCCGTCCATGTTCCTGTCCTTCCTGAACTCCCTCCTTCCCAAGCAGGAGCCAAGCTTCTTTGCAGGACCAGAAAGAACTTCCTCACAGACCTGGGAAGTGCAGAACTTGTTTTCACACACTTCAAGGTCATCAGTAACTCCACAGTTCTTCTCTACCCATCAACACACTCCGTGTTTAGTTGGAAATAACTGTTGAGTCCAGGAAAGACTGAGCACTTTATTTATTTATTTATTTATTTATTTATTTTTTATTTATTTATTTATGGCTTGTTTTTATTTGAAATGTGGTATGTCGTCATAGCTGGTCATTCCCAACTATAGCAGAATATAGATATTCCCAACTGATGAGTATCTATCTCAAATTTCTAACTCCACCACTCTACTGGGCAGTCTACACACAAAACACAGCCTGCACTCCATCTGTCATAGCAATTTCTAAAACGGAGCTAAAAACAGTTCCTAATTGTCTCTCTCAAATGAGCGGCAGCTGCCGGTTTGAGGTACTGGCGGGTTCCTAGCGTGCGCACTCGACCTGCGATATGGCGGGAATGAGGCCTCTACAAGTGGCACATTAAGCTGCTTGGTGGATTTAGCCTTTGCTAGTACAAAACAAAAAAAAGAGGTTTCTGGGCTACACGCTGCTTGGATAAAAACATAGACCCATGATAACTCCCAGAGCTGGTGGTAAACGTAGCCATGTTGGGAAGCTGAGGTGGGCGGAGCCAGCAGCCACAGCTGCTGCAGTTTAAAACAACAGATTCACAATAAGACAAATTCAGATGTAATAGTTTACAATATGTGTAAAATATACGTAAGCTTAAAAGAGACCAAAAAAAAAGGTGATGTATACAGTTATGTAAACAAATACATAGTTTTAAAAAAATAAAGTCTTTAAAGAGACAGTAAAATTAATATAAAAAATAAGCCACGTAAAGATGAATATGACACAGAAAATCTGGATTATGTTCTCTTTAATATTCGTAACTGAAGAAAAACATTTGATTACAAAAGCTGTTGAGTTATGCCAAAATGTATATTTTAAAAGTACCTTGACTTCAAAATTTGGATGTAAGGATATGTTGCTTTGGAAAGGAGGCTCTGCTTTTGTTTCCACAGAAAGCCAGAGGCTATGGATTTGTTCCAGATTAAGACACATCAGGTTTGACCAGCCAAGAGAGCTCTCCGAAAAGGGGGCCTCTTTTTGTGTGTATGTCTTTAAAGTCTTTCTGTTCTGCCTTTTCATTGGTTGTAAACCCAAACATATGACTGCCTCGTCACTGCCTGAATGTACCGCCCTCCAGGTCCTTAAAGGCGTGCGCCACCGCCGCCACGCACTTGCTATGACTCTAATAGCTCTGACCCCCAGACAACTTTATTTATTAACATACAATTAAAATCACATTTCAGTATAAGTAAAATACCACCACATATTTGTGTTCTCTGATGGTCTTAGGCAACCCCAAAAGAGGTTGCAACCCACAGGTTAAAAAACGCTAACTTTGAATAAATGTCAATTGTTTTCTTTTGTGTATTTATACTTGTGTGTGTGGTCTGCTTGTCTCAGTGATAAAGGGAAAACAGTATATTGACAACTGTTTACAAGAAAGTGGAGAAAAGCCAGCTGGTGGTGGTGCACGTCTTTAATCCCAGCACTTGGGAGGCAGAAGCAGGATGATCTCTGTGAATTTGAGGCCAGCCAGGTCTATAGAGTGAGTTCCGGTATAGCCAGGGCTACACAGAGAAAACCTCTCTCAAAAAAAAAACCCAAAGTTTGAACTGCTTGTAAGTATAGCAATATACAGAATAACTTTATGTTCTCTTATCAGACTCCATCTTTAATCAAAACCACACTTGACAGGGATTTTTTTTACGTTAACCTTAAGCTCTAGGCCTTACTAGAAGCCACTGAAGGGACACTTTACTACTAAATGAGAATGCAGAGCTATGTGCGTGTGCTTATGTGTGTGTGTGTGTGTGTGTGTGTGTGTGTGTGTGTGTGTGTGTGCTGTATGAGTAAGTTTGTGTTTGTGTACATCATGCATGTATATGTGTGCTCATGTGTAAGCCAGAGGTGGACATCAGGTTCTTGGCTCTACCCTGCTGTGGGATAATACCCTTGTACACTGGTTTAATAAAATGCTGATTAGCCAGTAGCCAGGCAGGAAGTATAGGCAGGCGAGCAAATAAGGAGAATGCTGGGAAGAGGAAGGCTAAGTCAGGAGTCGCCAGCCAGACACAGAGGAAGCAAGATGACAAGGCAGAACTGAGAAAAGGTACTAAGCCACATGGCTAAATATAGATAAGAATTATGGGTTAGATTAAGTGAAAGAGCTAGTCAGTAATGAGCCTGAGCTAATGGCCATACAGTTTGTAATTAATTTAAGCCTCTGTGTGTTTATTTGGGTCTGAGTGGCTGCAGACTGGGCAGGACACAGAAAAACTTCCAACTACACTTGGCGCTCACCTTTGGGCATTGATCCCCATAGACCTAAAAAAGCTGAAAGATTCTGAATGCTCAGAAACGGAGCCACACTGGGTTTCCTAATCTTACAGTCTCATGCCAGTAACAGCATAGACACTCGTCTCCCAACAACTGCCTGTGAGATGGAGCTGGCCACCAGCCACCATGAGCTAAGCAGCATGGCATATTCCCACCGCAGTACACAGTGGTGTCTCCAAGCTGCACAGCATGGTGTGTGGCAGATTTAGCTTTTGCTAGTACAGAAAAAAAAAAAGAAAGAAAGAAAGAAAGAAAGAACAGGTTTCTGGGCTGCAGGCTGCTGGATGGAGGCAAGGACCCACTGCCTCCCAGAGTCAGAAGAGAGCATGGCTCCCAGAGGTGGCAGTGAATCACCTCCACCATGCTGAATAGCTGAGATGGGCGGAGTCAGCGGCCAAGGCTGCTGCTTCAGTGCTAACCACTGCAGTTTAAAGCAATAGATTCACAATAAGGCAGATTCAGATGAAATAAGACTTTAAATGGCTTACAGTGTGTGTATAAAAATGTACGTGGGCTTGGAAGAGAGAGGAAAATGAATGTAGACAATTACACAAAGAAATAGTTTTTAAAAAATAAAGTCTTTAAAGAGACAGTAAAAGCAATAAAAAAAATAAGCCATGTAAAGATGGGTATTACACAGAGAATCTAGATTGTATTGTCTTTGGGATTTTTAACTGCAGAGAGCCATTTGATTGTAAAGGCTGCTGAGTTAAACCTATATATGTATCTTAAAGGTATCTTGACTTCAAAATTTGTATCTAAGGATACATTGCTTTGGAAAAGAGTTTTTTCTTTTGTTCCCACAGAAGATGAGTGCTGTGGGATGGTCTGTATGTCAAATGTGTTGCTCTGATTGGTCAATAAATAAAACACTGATTGGCCATTGGCTAGGCAGGAAGTGTAGGCGGGACAAGGAGGAGAATAAAGCTGGGAAGTTGAAGGCTGAGTCAGAGAGACACTGCCAGCCGCCACGATGACAAACAGCATGTGAAGATGCCGGTAAGCCACGAGCCATGTGGCAAGGTATAGATTAATAGAAATGGATTAATTTAAGCTGTAAGAACAGTTAGCAAGAAGCCTGCCACAGCCATACAGTTTGTAACCAATATAAGTCTCTGTGTTTACTTGGTCGGGTCTGAGCAGCTGTGGGACTGGCGGGTGAGAGAGATTTGTCCTGACTGTGGGCCAGGCAGGAAAGCTCCAGCTACAGATGAGAATCTGTAGATTGCTTCCAGGCTAATATGGTTGGATCAGCCAAGACCCCCTGAAAGATCTCCAGTGGCACCATGGCCCAGATCATCCAACATCCAAAATCAACTTCAAAGCAACTGGCTTGGAGAATACAGCCTCACAGACTACTCCACTCAGGACTTGACCATAATTCTTAATTTTTTCAGGATCCCCATAAGATTACCAGTGGCCCCTATCAGCAGGAAGTGGTATGAGAAACTATGCTCAAGTTCCCAAAATATTATTTATGAATGTTTATTTTTATTCAAAGCAGGTTGATTATAAATGCAATCTCTTTCTAAAGAAGAAAAGGGGATATGGACATGATAGGATAAAGAGTACATTGCTATAGATTTTAGTTGATTGATACAAATTTAAAGTTAATTTTGTTATACTGTATATATATTTCTACTCTAATTTAAGATATTATGTTTATGTAATTCGTTTAAATTTTAATGAATAATTAAGAAATAAAGATTAATAATTAGTCTTCTATGATAGTCAAACTTATGTTAGTTAAGTTTTCTAGGTATGTATAGATATAATTCAACTAGGTAGCTAATCTTCAAATACTTCAAAGACCTACGGAATATGGCATTTAAAATGTTTCAAAAACTTAGACTTTCTGGATAGTGAGACATGTCTGCACCAATTTACTTCAAAGAGGAGGATGGATGTCAAAGACACTCAATATGGAGTTTATCTTCTTGGCAAAAATAGCCATTTGGGCAAGAAACTGCTCTTGCCTGGACTGCTGATAATATGCTATATAAACCGGGCATGCAGGACCCATAGGAAGGTGACCACTGAAAATTGCAAGGCAAGATGGTCCTTTAGGTTCCTGCATTGCAGAAGAAACTGCCAGACATTCTACAAGACACAGAGAGAAGCGACTGAGAGACTCTAGGCCTACAGGCTAAAGATGGATGCCCCAATGTTACAGAGGAACTTTGAGTGACTGTCCAGGCAGTCAGCTATCTCTGTCATTCTAGATTTTTGGAAGTTGCTTACAATGCTCTTCCTGTTTATTTAGGTAATATTGTATCCTTCTGAGGTCTTTGATGTAGTTGAAGACTAGATAGTTATAATATAATTTTCCTTGGTTATGGTAAAAGATAAATTAGATATGAAACTTTAGACTCACAAATATAGGATAGATGATAGAATATTTTCTTTAATTTTGCCAAATGCAAATAGACTACATATTATAACTGTAATTCTTGCTTGATAACTGTTCTATTATATGTAACTTTACTATGTTAAAGTTAAAACCTTCCTTTTTGTTTAGACAGAAAAGGGGAAATGCTGTGGGATAATGCCCTTGTACACTGGTTTAATAAAATGCTGATTGGCCAGTAGCCAGGCAGGAAGTATATATAGGTGGGGCAAGCAGATGAGGAGAATGCTGGGAAGAGGAAGGCTGAGTCAGGAGTCGCCAGCCAGACACAGAAGAAGCAAGACAACAGGGCAAAACTGAGAAAAGGTACCTAGCCACATGGCTAAATATAGATAAGAATTATGGTTAATTTAAGTATAAGAGCTAGTCAGTAATGAGCCTGAGCTAATGGCCATACAGTTTTTGAGATCACTGAATCTAGAGCTCACAAACCAGCTAGACTAGCTAAGGGATCTGCCCACCTTTGCCCCTGCTGCTGATGCAGGTGCACACCACCATGCCAGACTCTTAACGTGGATACTGGGGGCTCTGAATTCAGGTCCTCCTGCTTATAAAGCAGGCACTTTGCCAACAGAGAGACCTCCGAAGCCCCTCCCATTTTTTTCTTGCTAGTGTCTGGATCACAATGAATGTTTGATGCAGTTCTAAGGAGAGGAGAGAACTCTGCTGGTTGAGGGGAGAAGGTTCTCTTGGCTCCTAGCAGCACACCTAACAGGTACAACCTCGTTTTCCTCTACTTCTGACCCTTGCCAACACCCCAGCACCCTCACTGCCATGAAGGGGATTAGTCTAAAGTAGTGGTTCTCAATCTGTGGACTGCAACAAGCCCTTTGGGTGTCACATATTAGATATTCTGCATTGCTGGGAGGTGGTGGCGCACGCCTTTAATCCCAGCACTCGGGAGGCAGAGGCGGGTGGATCTCTGTGAGTTCAAGGCCAGCCTGGACTACAGAGGGAGTTCCAGGAAAGGCACAAAGCTACACAGAGAAACCCTGTCTCGAAAAACCAAAAAAAAAAAAAAACAAAAACAGATATTCTGCATATCAAATATTAACATTGTGATTCATAACAGTAGCAAAAATACAGTTTTGAAGTAGCAATGAAATAATTTTATGGTTGGGGGTCACCACAGGATAAAGAACTGTAATAAAGGGTCGCATTATTAAGAAGGTTGAGAACCATTGGTCTAAAGGTAGAGTTGACATGTTGAAGGAAGTACAGGAAAAGAGTTGGGAAACCTTGGTCTGTGAACTTCCCAGCCGTAAGGCTACCTGGCTACTGGGTGTCCTCTTGTGTGACATAAGAAGCTTTTGTCATTGTTGAAGTCATTTTGAGTTAAGACTTTTTTATCCTAGAAGATCTAATACACCAGAGAGGAGAAAGGTGGCCCAGAGCAACAGCAATGTTATTAGTGTGATAGATCAAAAAGCCAGGAATGGGAAGACTTGGCAAGACCAAAATCTTTAGTTGTCATGACACTTGCCATGCCACCATTTTTATTTGTCTTCTGATCACCCATGTGTTGGATTTGGAGATCATTGATACATATTGAAAGAACTATTAACTCTTCTTTTAAGATTTATTTATTTTTATGTACATTGGGATTTTGCCTACATGTATGTCTGTGTAAGGGTGCCAGATTCCCTGGAACTGGAGTTACAGACAGTCGTGAACTGCCATGTGAGTGCTGGGAATTAAACCCTGGTCCTTTGGAAGAGTGGCCAATGCTCTTAATCACTAAGCTATCACTCCAACTATTAACTTTTTAAAGTGTCCTAAGTAGCATGTCACACCTCCGGAATCTTTCTGAAACAGAGAAGGACAGAGAAAGTACACCCCCACCCCCCACCCCATCCCCTGCTCTAAAATCCACATTCTGACTTGGTCAGTTCTAAGGCTTCAGGGTCTTACTGCAGCAATGGCTACATCTAGTCAGCACATACCCCTGAGATGTGATGCAGAGTGGAAGAGCGGCAGTAGGGTCTATGCAGCCTCCAGTGCCTGGTGAGGTGGGAGAAGACTGTATCCTTACTCCCTGTTAGTACAGAGCGCAGCTGTGATGAAGTGTCCCCTAGTGGCACAGAGCACTGCTAACAGAGTGGGGGGGGGGGGCAGTTATGAGCATTGTAAGACCCTTCCCAGGCTCTCCCACAGATGCTGCGGAGAATAGTTGAGATGGGCGCAGGTCTGGATAGAAACCCAAACCTCCCTCTTGGATGACTCAGGGGCACTTCAAGGGGTACGCGGCATGTGGTCCAAAGCTTCCTGGGAGAAGCTAAGTGGGAGTTTCTAGATTTGAACATTCCAGAAGAGAACAAAGTGGGCAGTGAAGAAATGTGGGCTATGCATATTGTTGCAACATGCTGAGCACTAAGGAAGCTGGAAAGGGGCGGGTTGTACAGCAGAAGTACCGTAGGAAGATGAGAAGTCTTTCCTTGTGTTGTCTTTGAGCAAACTGTGTGTTCCACAACTATAATCAAGTGCTCACCCAAGCAAATTGTTGTTGGACAAGTTAAAGCTTAGATAGACTGAGTTTCAGGACAAGCATCAAGGCTTCTTAACTTGCCTCCAATCACTTGTAGGGACTCTCTTGGAGTCAGGGAAACTGGACACAAAGGCTGGGCTGGCCAACACCCCCTGGCATGTTTTGTTTTCAAAGAAGGTTTTCAGCTTCTGGCCTATCATGCTTATTTGAAATTCTGTGATCTGCCGTGATGAAACTCCTTGGTCCATCCCTGGGGCTCCCAGGCTGTCACATAAACAAGTGTTTTACTTCTACCTTATACCGTAGAGAGTCTGGAGACTGCGGGAGCTTTTCCATGTGTCCCCGCCAGGGTCACAGTGCTGCTGTCCCTCCACAGGCTTCCTCTGCTGTCCGTGCCTCTGACCCCTGCGCTCATCTGTTTCCCATGATTCCTACTGGGCCCCTGGGCCGAGCAGTATAACATAGAACGGTATAACTCACTTTTATAGAGCATCCTTCATGTGAGCTATCACAGGGAGCTAATCAAAGGCTGACGAGAAAAGGCCTGTTGCAGGGTAAGATTTAAAGGGAGGAACTGATTTAGAGGCGGGGGTGAGGCATGGGGGTGGGCAGTGCAGAAATGTCAGATAGCTAGGTTAGAACAGAAACGACCCCCACTGTGGTAAACCCTGGGTGGAAAGAGGCCGACCCGTCTTGTAGAGGATGAAAGCGGAGAGAAGCAGCTAGTATACCGAGACCACAGATCACTCACAATCAAGGGTAGTTCAGAAAAGCTTGTGAATCGGGTCTGAGAATCAGGAAAACCAGCCCTGTAGACAGCAAGACAAACCTATGATCTTGCCGAGAGAGATGTCTGGGTTAATTCAGTGGCCCTCAGTGTGTCTGGCTTCCTCTCAGACGTGCTGTTCTGAGTGTCTCGGGATGGCTGGCCTGGTGCCAGGCATCACACCTACGTCCAGAAACATCGAGATGCAACCGGGAGCAGCAGTGGGAAGCAAAGCCATTTCTCCAAATGGTCCCTTGGGGAATGAGGAACCCTTCCCAGATGCTTCAGGCCGACTCAGTCAAGATTTGGTGCGGACTCTCTTTCTAAAGCAAATACCTGTAAGAAAGATAAGATTGTCATGATTGGAGCTGCCCAATCAAAATTGACTTCTGACTTGCCTAGAGGGCAGACCCTGAGGCTCGGGCTTTACCCACAACGAAGACAGGAGCAGTGATGTGCTAGTTACTTTTCACAATGTTACGACAAAATGCCTGCCGGAAGCCGCTTAAGTAGGGAAGGGTCTACTGAAGCTCGAGTCTGAGGATGCGTCATGACATTGAAGGTGTAGCAGCTGTAGTGGCTTTAGCTGGGGTATCTGGTATACCTGGAGCCTGAGGCAAATGGCACACTGTGTCCACAGTCAAGAAGCAAAGAGGCAAATGCTGGTGTCCGTTCCTCCCACTTTACTTGCCAGGTTCCCAGCCGGTGGCATGGTGCTACCTACTCAATGATAGCTCATCCCTGCTCAGTCAAACCTCCCTGCAAGCACCCTCAGGGACATGCCCAGAGGTGTGTCTCCTAGGAGACTCCAAATCCAGTCAAGTTGACAGTGAAAAATCATATAGAAAGGGTAACTGAGATGCCAACTTTCTATGTTTGCTACAAAGTATGACAGCATGGGCTTTGGTTACATCAAGACACTGAAAGGATCAGATGGCATCCAGCACACAATCACAATTTTGAGTGATAAGTTAGAATTTTTGGAAGACCAGAGAGGGGGAAAAAACTATAAGAATCAAAACAAAATTCTAGGTTTGGGGTGTATTAGGAAGGGGTTAGAGAGGCAGGAAGCTGGATTTTTGGCTGTCTTCTAGAGTAAAACTAAACATTTCAAGATGAGGAAAAAGTTGAGTTTGGGATCAAGGATTTCTGTCCTTGGCAGATGAGACAAGGAATAAAGGAATTTTATTTCTGGATTCAAAAAGAGCAATGGGGTCTACGTTTTGAGAGAAAGGGTCTCTTATTTCTGGAGGGGCTAGAACAGCTGTGAGAGGGAGATACGCAAGAATGCAAAGCCAAGTATCATTCCAAGGGGCCTGCCTGCAAGACCTTCCCGGCATCCTCGGCGAAGGCTCGAATGAGACCCACGGGAATAAGAGGAAGACACATTCTTGGTTAGTGAGGACCCAACCTGAACTTGGTAGCTTCTGAGCTTCTCACTGACCCTGAATCTCTAGGGATTTGAGTTCATTTACTCTGGGCACAATTCACCTTCCCAGGACTAAGGAAAACGAGGCCCCAAAGATTTGTAGCTCTCCGAGAAACCACACAGGGGTGAATTGAGTGGAAATGAACCCCAAACATGCAGATTAAATTTCCCCTACACTGCACCAAGGTTTAAAGGCCAAGGAGAAAAGCACTTGAGGCCAAACATATTTGGCTTTTGTAGAACCCAAAACATTTCTAATGAGTTTGAAATCATTCAATTAACAAAATTCAGCTAAGTTCTTTCTCCCAGGGCTGACATTCAGCCTGATGACAAGTCTGCAGCTGTCAGTCAGGCCCTGCTGTCCCTTTTGTAACAGTAACTCCTGGATCCAATGTGATCAAAGATAGCTGAGACCAATAGGGTGACAGTGACAGCCTGTAGAACAAATTGTGGCTCTCAACATTCTGCCCTTGTTGAGCTGAAGAGAGAGAGAACTCCCGAAGAGAGAGGACAGAAGACCATCACTTGGACATGAGTTCGGTTCCATTGAGAGAGAAAATAGAAATCATCTCTTCTAGGAGAAAACAAAGCAACCCCTCTCGAAAACTTGGCCTTTCAAAAGCTCCCGGTCTCCAGCTGGGGTCTGTGTGGCCTCCAATCACCAGTGAAGCATGGTTCCACCATGGAACAGAGCATGTTCTAGGTGGCACTTCCTACCAGGGAGTAAATTATCTGTTTCTTTATTAGTTTGTCTACTGTTGTGGACTAGACCAAAGCTATTTATTTGATAATGGTTGGGTGTTCTGTTCTGCTCTCTTCTCCTGCTGGAGTGGGTAACCATCCTCTTTAAGTGTATGTTTTTAGTCACCCCCTGCCATCTTTCATTTATTATTAAGACAGAGTTTCATAAGACAAAGGCTGGCCTCAAACTCACCACGTAATAGAGGATGACCTTGAACTTGTGATCTTCTGCCTCTACCTCCTCAACGCTGAGATTACAGGCATGTGCCATCATACCCAGTCTATGTGGTGCCAGGGGCCAACCCCAGGGCTAGGCAAGTACTCCGCCAACTGAGTTACATCCCTGACCCTCCTTACTCAACTTTCAAACACTCTTGCATCAGACTAACTTCTTAGATGCATGTCTGTTCTTTCTCTAGCATATCCTTGCCCATTGAGAAGTCAGAATATCTCAAATTCTTTTGCTCACATTTGTGCCCAGACACCCCCCTCTGCCTGGGCAAAGTCAGGCAACGCTCCTTCTGCCTTCCTTGTGAACCATCCAAAACAGCATTCTCAGGGTGTCTGGTCTGGGCTACGTTTAGAATAGAGAATGTTTTAAGGAAAGCAGAGACTCCACATCTTCTAGGCAGCCAACCACCTGTGAATGTGACTTCTTGAAGTTGAACACGATTTAAGCTTCACACTCCTAGTTTTGTTCCCTCGAGACAGAAACTGCAAACCGTGGTGATCACCTGTTTAATGATAGGCCCCTTCAATAAAATATAGATGTGGCCCGTTTTTACCTGACCTTGATTGAATACATTTGATGCCGCAGACATTATGTGCTCTGTCTCTTAGGGACCCTGTTTTGTGTAATCAGAGGCCTGGGTTCCAGAGAAATTGTGTGTCTCTGACAAGCTTGCCGCACTAGAAAGTAGCAGAGGCATAATCCGAGAAGGCCTTTGAGAGCCCAGGTCTGATCCATCCTGACTAGCACTCCCCACTGGACCTAGGGAAACAAAGTGGAACACCAGAGTTCTTTTTCTATAAGAACACTTCACTAGAATTTTGTTTTGTTTAAAAAAAAATTGTTTTGTTAGCCTTAATTCAGTTATGGAGGGGAAAAAATGATACTTCGGGTGAGGGGGAATCAAACTTGGTTGTCTTTTTCCAGTTAAATTCTATTTTACAAGAATTCTTGATGAAACCATAGGAAACAATATCACTTACCCTGTCTTGTTCAAATAAGTTCAGAAAGCATCTTTCCTAGCTCCTGACTTAGGGAGATGGCTTATGTCATTGCTATTGGAGGGACCAGTTCCACTAAAGAAGAAACCTCATGTGGAGGACACTGTCTCTTCCATCCAGAAAACTACAATGTTAGAGACTCACCCTCCCGCCAGCAAAAAGAACCTCAGACGCTGGGTCTTCGTGAGGATGTATGCCCCACAGGAGCCAAAACTAAGCGTTCCTCTCACCTCTTGCTTCCAAATTCTCAAAACAGGCAGTGGGTTTCCACTCCTTCCCTTAAGCCCCTGACTTCCTTTACCTAACCACCTCACATAAACTCCTCTTTCCCCACACAGGAAAATGTTCTGACCCCTCCCTCCCCAGGTACATTCACAAAGCAAGTGAGTAATTTGGAATGTGACAAGTTTTTCAACTGACTCACAGTAAGAAAAAAAGAGAACACAGGTTTTTGCCAAAATGGAAATGCTCTCTGGAAAATTTTTGAAAGTATTCCTAAAATCTCAAATTAAATAAGTGAATGGACCCCAAGGGGGGGAAATGAAATTTCTAAAAATAGACACAATGAAATATTTTTGATGCATTAGGATGATGGGAGTGGATGTGCTGACACCTTTTCCCCCTCTTCTACGATTGTTTAATTTTACACTCGAACTAGGACCTTAAGAAGTCACCACAGAGGCCGGGCGGTGGTGGCACACACCTTTAATCCTGGCACTCGGGAGGCCGAGGCAAGGCGGATCTCTGTGAGTTTGAGGTTGCACAAATATGGAGGCTAGCAAGTCCAAACTCTGCAGAGATAATATCCTAGTTCAAAGGCCATCAGGCAGGAAGGATTTCCTCTTGCATAAAGGACGTTACCATCTTGGTCTGTTCAGGCCTTCAACACATTAAGTAAGGCCAACCACATAAGCCAGAACATTCTGGGTTACAAAGGATATCAATTTAAAGGTTAACGTCATACCAAAATCACCTCAGAAAGACAACTAGAATAATGTTTGACTAAATATTTAGATCTCCATAGTTAGTCAAGTTGACACAGAAAATTAACCATCACATAAAGTATCTAGCAGCACACAGATTTTAGCTTGTACAGCTGCTGGCAACAAGCACTTGGAAGTGCATGCTAGTTAAATAACCTGTATAATCCCTCCCCCAGTCACAATAGTGAGCACTGCCCATTGTCTACCCAGCATCCATCTCTTTCCTTTCTTCTTTTGGTCAGTTAGATGCTAATCCTCCACACAACCCTATCCCTTATGAGAACTTCGTCTAGGGCTAAGCCCAGCTGGTATAAAATAATCCTGTGGCCCTTTATGGAAACAAGCATACAGTCAAACTACTGCTGATAAAGTGCAAGGAAAGAGCCTAGTGCAGGAGTCTAGGAACTATCTCCTGCGTTGAGAAAGACAGTTTCTTACCGTGAATGCTTGTGTGCACAGACAACCACTGCAAGTTCTGCAGCCTCTTGCTACCAGCCTGAGGATGAAGCCAACCCTGAGATGAGAACTAAGGTTCTTGATTTCATTGGTGAGCCTCTGAAACAGCTCGCCCAAGAGGCCACCACCATACATATGGGCTTCCTAACAATGTAAAGCAATAAGCTCCCATGGGATCTATGCCAGTTGCCTTGGGCTTACAGATGTTCTAAGCACCTAATAGATAAGCTGAGGAACCCCATTTTGACATAGCCACTGGCCTATAGGCTAAAGGAGCTTCAAGATGTCCACCCCAAATTGAGAGATAGCAGCCATACACCATATCTTATATAAGGCCTAAGACTTGGTGATGTCATACATCATTTACAAGGAATCTCCATTTGGTTTAAATTTGCCAAAGACTTTCCCTTCTTGACACAAAATCAAGTGTCAAGAAGAAAACACACAGCCTTAAAGGCTGACTTTCTCTAGCAGATCCAGGCTCAGCTATGTCCTCATCTCCTTGAGGTGTTTACTCCTCACAAGCCTCAAGAGCCTCCAGGGATCAGTCCAAAAGATGATGGCCTGCAACCCAGAAGCAGTGAGAGCATTTGGTTCCTGTGTGAAATTAAAATGGAAATGCAAAATGGAGACCTGAAATGT
This sequence comes from Peromyscus californicus insignis, assembly GCF_007827085.1. Lineage (NCBI taxonomy): Eukaryota > Metazoa > Chordata > Mammalia > Rodentia > Cricetidae > Peromyscus > Peromyscus californicus. Next base: position 76,652,577 of record NW_026294413.1, on the reverse strand, counting down.
TTTTTAAAATATTGAATTCCTTATTAACTTTGCATGTCTGTATTTGTGACTTCTCTTTAGTCAGCCTCAGGGATTCACCTGCTTCCACGGTGAAGTAGACTGTTTTCAAGAAAAATTAAAGAACAACAGACTTTTAACTCTCAGAATAGAATTCTGAAATAAAACACTAGGCTTCACTAAGAGAAGATTTTTCATGAATGTTTCATTTTAAAATATTTTAAATGTACATAAAATAAATAATGGTATTTGTGGTGGCTTGAAAAGGAATGACCCCATAGGTTCATATGTTTGAATTCTTGTTCACCAGTTGGTGGAACTGTTTGAGAAGGATTAGGAGGTGTGGCCTTGTTAGAGGAAGCATGTCACTGCTGGGCGGACTTTAAGGTTTCAAAGACCCCAGCCAGGCCTAATGACTCTTTCTCTTCCTGCTGCCTGCAGATCCAGATGTAGAACTCTCAGCTCCTTCTCCAGCACCAGGTCTGCCTGATGTTGTCATGCTCCTTACTGTAATGAAAATTGACTAAATCTCTGAAACTCTAAGCCAGCCCCAGTTAAATGCTTTCTTGTGTAAGAGTTGTTGTGGTCATGGTGTCTCTTCACAACAACAGAATACCTACTAAGACAATACTTTCATATCTATGACAGAAAATGTAAAAATTCTTCATATTTTTCCATATTTTCTTTGATTTTTTTTTGGGGGGGGGCACTAGAGAATGAGGCCAGGGCTATGTAAATGTAAGCCAGAGCTCTACCCCTGAATTGCATTGCATCCCTAGTAACTGTAAATTTATTTTTACCTTTAATTATGTGTATCTCTGTGTGTGCCTCTTTGTGGGTATGTGCAGGTGAGTGTGGGTGTCTGCAGAAATCAGAGATGATGGACCCCTGGAGCTGGAATTCTGTGAAATTGTGAGCCATCTGATGTGGGTAGAGGGAACTGAACTCCAGCCTTCTGCAAGAGCAGAGCATGTTCTTAACGAAAGAGCCATCTCTCCAGACTCTGGGTCTTTTTATTTATTTACTTATTCATTTATTTTTTGCAATAAAGATTTGTTCAGTTATTTTTTATTTATATGTGTGTGTGTGTGATTGTGTTTTGTGTGTGTGTGTGTGTGTGTGTGTGTGTGTGTGTGTGTGTGTGTGTGTGTCTGTGTGCGTGTGAGTGTATATTCACTATGTAAGTGCAGGTTCCTGTGGAGACTAGAAGAAGGTGGTAGGTCCTCAGCAACTGGAGTTACAGGCAGTTCTGAGATGCCTGACTGAGCCTGATGTGGTTGATGGGGACTGAACTAGTGTCCTCTGTAAGAACAGCAAGTAATCTTAACCACTGAATCGTCTTTCCAGTCCCCCTGCATCTTTGTTAAACAACATAGTAGCTACCGCCTCAATTACATTTTGCCTACTCTAATTAATAATCCTTACCCTGAATATTTTTATCCTCAGCATTACATGCTATCAATTTCTGTGCCTTTAAATAGTATAAACTGTATCATGACTTGAAACTTCTAATGGTTTTAAGTCAGAAATCAACGTCCCTCTGAAACCAACATAGCAGAACAATACCTTATCTTAGTGGAGAGTTGGAGTAGCACACTCAGTTTTTCATTCATACAATGCTGAAATAAGTGTCTTTCTTCTTCAAACAGTGTGAGAATTGTCCTTTGACATTTAGGTCAAACTATATGGGAATTGCCAATGTTCAACCTCAGTCGTACAAGTTGTCACATACTCTGAGATTAAGATATTAGGCCGGGTGGTGGTGGCATACGCATTTAATCCCAGCACTCGGGAGGCAGAGCCAGGTGGATCTCTGTGAGTTCAAGGCCAGTCTGGTCTACAGATCGAGATCCAGAACAGGCACCAAAACTACACAGAGAAACCCTGTCTCAAAAAACAAAAAACAAAGAAAAGAAAAAAAGATTAAGATATTAGGTCTGGGGGTATAAATTTCTGCAGAAAAGATTGGAGGGGCTCTCTCTAAATCCCTTTGTACACCAACAGCCAAGTCTTCCTTACTTGGTTGACAGCATGGAATGACCCAGTTCTGTAGAGGACAGAGATATATAGCTTAGCTATGAGAGAAAAGAGAACATCAAGAAAAATCCTAGCGGTTTCCACGTCTCAATGTCACATACAAAACTTGAAGAATTTAAAGCCCCGGGTTTTCACTGTTCCCCAAAGCTGTGACAGCGTAGTTGACTGGGAGATATTTGACTCTAATCGAGAAGGTAAGTCCAGTGCAGTGTGAGCTTTTGCTGTCAAGCAGCTGCTCATGGAAACATGTGGACCTACAAATGACACAAAGTTTAAAGAGAAGCATCTTACATGTAACCCTGTTTTCCTAACTAGAACCAGAAAAAGTGGTCAGAGGGAAGAGAGTCAAACGAAATGTGTAGCGTTTCCTGTAACGATTCTGTCTCTGAAGCCAAGGAATAAAAGCCATGGTTTCACCGAGGAGAAGATGGGTCAGTGCTTGCTTCTCAAAATTTATAAGCTATTCCTACAGATGGTGTGACAGTGGTATCAGGTCATTCTCAATGGAAATTATCGTGTCATCTGAGTTCCTGTCATTTGTCTACCTATTGCAATGTTACTACTATTTAGAACTTGAATGGTCAATGTCGGGTTATCAAAAGTGATATCTGAGTATCTGAAGGTCATTCTTTAATGACTAGAAATGCCCCAACCAGCATCCACTCACAAATATTGTCCCCAATAAACATAATGCACAAAGTTTGATCTTTGTGGAATTCTTCAAACACGTTTTTCTTGGTTTTAGAGTCTAGACATAATTCCTTAAAGATTCTTTTCTGGATGACCGGCACTTAGGAGTTCTCTCCAGACTTCTAAAACTCAAGTTTGGCCTGCCTTATGTAGCTCTACTATGAGATAATGCCTAATATTTTTTTTTATTTTGCCATTAAAATGGTGAGCCTCAATATATCAGTGACTTAGAAATAGATCTCCTTGTGTCCTTTATCAAGCATACATTTTTAGAATTGTATTGTTAGCCCCTTTCATCACTGGGTGAACATCAGAGTATACTTAAATCCATTAATACTGCTATGACAACTCTAGGCAAATTAGCCCCATAAGCCCATCATTATATATGTGGTCTGTCATTGGCTGAAATATTTTGGAGCGCATGAAATTTACCCAAACCACAGAAGAAGGCAATTTCCAATAAATATTTCCAAGAATGATTACAGGAAAAGTTAAAGCACCGATGGCATTTTTAGTTTTGTTTTATTTTGTTTCTTGAGGCTGTGCCGTGTTGCCTGGGCTGGCCTTCAACTTGCTCTGTAGCCCAGGATGACCTTGAAATTCTTATCCTCCTGCCTCTGTCCCCGAAATGCTGACGTTACAAGCTTGGTTTATATGGTGCTAGGGATGAGACTGGGTACCCTCCTGCTATGCAAGAACCAGCTGAGCTACATCCCCAGTCCAAGGGTGACACTTCATAAAACACAGAAACAAATCAAATTCAACCCAAGTTCTGGCTCTGTTTGGTTTTGGTTTTGACAGAGCATCACTATGTAGCTCTGGCAGGCCTTGAACTCATAAAGATCAGACTGGGATTAAATGTGCATCACCCCATCAGACTTTCAGGTCTGCCCATTATTGTATTTCTCTTGTCCTTCTTTTTCTTTCCCGTAGTCTTCACAGCCCTGGTTTGTAGTAAGCATATCTGTCTTCCACAGCAAACCTACATGAGCTGTTCAAACTGATCAGGATCTGCCAGCCTACACCCACCATGGCGTTGTGTTTCTATGGGGATACAAAGTCAGTCCTGATTCTTCAGGAAATGTCATAAACTGGCATGATGGGCCTCATCCCTGACTCCACCTTAATACGTCCACAGTCTCCCCTTCAGCATCAAGTGATGACCACTTGATAATCTCTGAAGGCATCCCAGTAGAGATCCCAGATGGAATTAAGACACGGATGATGGCAAACTTGGATGGATTTCCCTCATGGCAAATCTAAGGTACTCAGTGTAATTTGAGACTCTGACTAATTATTTTTCAATGATGAGCGTAAACAATGGTTTCCTCCAGTCACACCCAAGTCTTAGGAATACCAAGTGAGAATAGTCGAGGGGAGAATTCCTAAAGCTTATATGAATGCTTTTTCTCTATGACCCGTTGGGTGTTATGAAAAGATACCTAGGAACCTGATAGGGACAGTGGGTACAGTCACGAGATTTTTTTTTTTTTTTTTTTTTTTTTTTTTTTTTTTTTGAGACAGGGTTTCTCTGTGTAGCTTTGGAGCCTGTCCTGGATCTCACTTTGTAGACCAGGCTGGTCTTGAACTCACAGAGATTCGCCTGGCTCTGCCTCCCGAGTGCTGGGATTAAAGGCGTGTGCCACCACTGCCCGGTTCAGTCACTAGATTAATGGGATAAAACCATCATGGAATCCACCTAACTGAGACTAGGCACAGTCTGACCTTGAAACTGTCCAACTCATCAGTCACTGTTCTGCTTTATACCCCCACCCCACCCCTTCCCGGGGCAACTTTTCTCTTTTGATGGAAGCTGGAGTCCTGTGATAGTCGGGAGACAGAAGAGTTCAGGATGGGACCCATTTGGTAGGGGCACACAATCCATTCTCGACCTCAGAGGTCGGGCAGCAGAGTCGTCTCAAAGTCATTCTCCGGGATGTGAATTCTTCCTACGCAGTCCTTGGTCATTGTATCTGCCACACCATCTACTCCCTCTTCAAAAGTAGCCCAGATGAAATTTCTGAGCTGCCGAATGTTCTTCGAAATGTGTTCTGGTTGAAATAAGCGCAGAAAGGAAAAATCTTCACCAGCTCTTTGCAGAACTCAGAAGTGAGCAGCTCTGGGCCGCGTCCCTTTCTGCCGAGTGCTGACGTTCTTGGCAGGCACCATCTTGCCAGTTCCCAAAGAGATTTGCTTACAAAGGTCGGTATTGGAGGCTAATCCAGTCTCCTGAGACACAGCTGGGACCTGAAGCTTGCAGAGGAACGGGGGTCTAGCTGAAGGTCTGTAATTTACCTGTCCCATACTAGAGCCCAGTGAATGTTCCATCCAAACCCCCAGGGCAGCTCAGAGATGGGGGCCCGACCTGGGGGTTTGGGGCAGCTATCTGCCCTCATTTTAGGGCCTTGTAGTCATTTCCTCGCTAGTGCGAGGGAAGGTTTTGTACAGTTATAAAAGAAGGCCAGAAGAGAACACGCTCCTCTTAGTTCCTAATATATTATGTCCTCCCCTGCCGAGCCCGGGGACTTAGTCTGGATTTGGTAACTAAAGTAATATAAATGTTAGCTAAGAAGCATTCCCGCAATGTGGTTCCAATTTAGGCTTGTTTTGAAGTCTAAAGGCCCAATATGTCTCGTAGATTCTTCGCTGGACATTAGCGTTAATGTAATTTGCGGAGGAGCGCAGGCCGGCGGAGAAGGGCGGCGGCCCCGGCCCTCTGTGGATGGGATCCGGCTCTTTCCCAGGGCCAGGAGATTCCTGAGCTTGCCAGGAGTCCCCCAACAGCCTTAGATGTCTGGGGGTTCGCTCTGGAAATTTACCTACCCTTGCGGGGACGACGGGAGAAGAAGCCAATGGGTGCTGCGGTATCCCGTTCGTTCGCAGTGTCCTTGTCAGGGCTCTGTAAAGGGGCTGTCCCGGGCTGAAGGCAGCCTCCCTCTGCAAGCTGTTTGCACTTTACTTCAATAACATCTCTCTCCTAGCCCCACGCATGCCTTTTCAGAGTCGGGCTAGGCACCCCCTTGCGGGGGCCCGCTAGGGCCCGCAGCGCAACTCACACCCCTCCCAGCGCCTCCCCCTCCCCCGCCCCGTGCATTCCCCGTAATGAGCATCCCCCCTGGAACTGCCTGCCCTTTATCTTGCTGGGGGGACCCGCACCTTTTGAACTGCCATCTGTAGATTGTGTTGGTGCACTGACTTGTTAACTGTGCCATGCTGTGAAGGAAATGGCATGATTTAGATCAAGTGCTCAGGACGGCTGCTCATAAGAAACACTTGAGCCAAGCTGTTGCTGCTCGGAGCGTGCCCTGGGGAGACGGGTTCCGTTTTGGGTCACGGTCCTGCCTTGTATGAGGGCAGGCGCAATCCCCCGGCTTCGGGCTGGGGCTGCAGGGGGGTGGGGTGGGGTGGAGAGAGGCATTATGAAACCATGAGGCTGCCAAATTAACTTCTCACCCTTTCAACCACACTCCAGAGGATAAAAGCTGAACATGTCTGCCTCAGAAACAGGCTCGATTTACACCAAACAAGTTCTTTCTCTAATTTATCAGCCCGGGGAAGTCAGCTAGCCTTCTGATTATGGAAAAACCTCTGCTGTTTACGGAGCCCCTTTCCGAAGGAGCACAATGAACAACCACCACCGTAGGAAACAGGTCATGGAGAGTTTTGTGTACTGGGACTTCCCCCTAAGACTACCTATCAAAGTAAATAAAAAAAAAAATAACCCGCTTCTGCTTCAGACGGGCAAAATTTCAAAATCGAGGGACCACAGCAGGTAAGCACAGGTCATTAAGTCCTCCCAAATGGCAAATATCTGTAAGTAAAATCTAATTAGGGAGACAAAGGTGAGGCCAAGACAGTTATGAAAAGGGAGCCTTCAGCTTCATTCATCAACTCTGGAGCTAACTCCACGGACACCCATTTGTCCATTATATGGAAATAGATGATTAGGGTCATTCTCTAAGACAAATTTCCTTTTCTGCACGCTCTAAATCTGTTTAGTCAGTTTAAAGGTGTCAATTATTGGAACAGGCTAAGACTATGAATTTCTTAGTAATAGCTTTAATAACGTTTTGAAATGAAAAGCAGATACCCTGAAATCAGCCTGCTTTGAAAAGACCTACGAGGTGCTCTGGTTTTAATTTGGGCAGCGTTCTACATCTGGAATCCCTTATAATTAAAACTAAAAACCGAACTACTACTTCCACCTGTCAAATGATGAAAAGATGAATGCACTAATAAGTTACTAAATAGCCCAACATGATCGAGTTTACATTGGAGTTCTCTACAGTAAAACAGAACTCTGGGCAGGGGGCTAAAGGTCTCGGTCATTACTAATAACACTCTCCGCATTAGCCTGCATGTCCTGCTCTAACTACTGGCGGGGTCTCTTAAAGTCAGAGTGGATTGTTGGGAAGTCTTTGTTTTAAAAGGAAATATAAACTTCAGAAACGAATATTTAAAACACATAAACTGACCCGACTCTTCTTCCCGGACTTTGTTTCCGACACTTTTGAAACTCCTTTTCAGGGTTTCTAACAGCAGTCGCATGCGGCTGCTAAATTCGATATGCGCAAACGTCTAACACACATCCGTGGTAAGAAAGGCCTTGTGCCAGCCCTGGGGATGTGACATTGGAGCAAAAAAAAAATTCCTATTTCTTTGTAGGTAACCTAGAAATAGGAAAACTTGCAATAATTTCTTCTTTCTTCAGAATGCATAAACAAGTGCACGTTGGCCTAGATTCTGCTAAGGAAAAGCAGCCCTCTCGGAGCTCTGGCTGTCGCCCCAACTAAAACAACCATGGTCATTCAAGTGCCCTTGGACTGTCTCCGGCGGCGGCGGCGTTCAGAAGGTTAATTATTTTAAAAGGTAAATCCTGAGTTGTAATCCCTACTGAAGCTGCTTGCAGCGACTCCCCCTGCCGAGGGCGAGCTGTGTGGGCGGCCCCCAAAGGCTCATTTTTCTTATTACACAAGTCAAGCTTTCCTGTCATGAAGTAAAAAAAAAAAAAATGGAAATATCATATTTTGAAAAAAGCATCAGTTCTCCTGGGGGAAAAAATATTGAAGAGTTTTGTTGATGATTGAAGGGTCTTTGCACAGGTTGGCCACTGGCTGGGGACAGGGGAATCCTAACTGTTCCTTCAATACTGTGACACCCAGTGGCACCTGAGCACCCTGGACACAGCCATGATCACAGTGAGCCAAGCTCTCCCTGTGGGAAAGTTGTACCCACCAAAAGAATTCCAATCTGGCTTAACCCTTTAAGACGACCAGAGATCCCCTCTAAATTCCTACTTTCAATGCTCTTAAGCACAGGGAATGTTTGTTTACGTGTGTACTTCCCATTTGAGGAAAAAGCTTTACTTAACTTGACTTCCACCCACTTGTTCTAAGACATGCGTCCAAACTGGTCACCTAAATTCTCAATCCAGCCAGAAGACGCTTCATCTGGCCAGCTTGCTGGGGGTTTACAGCAGCATTATTTCCAGTCCCCAAAAGGTAGAAACAAAACAAGTATCTGTTGGTGGGTGAATGAACCAAAATGTGGATGTTACCCAGGCTTTGTGGGGAGAGGGGCTTGTTATTCATAATCATTTCAATGGCAGCTGGAGCCCCAGATGCCACAGAGAAGCCTGGAATGGACACAGAAGCTGAGCCTATGGAATCTGATGCATCTGCATGGCCCCTCAACTGCACGGAGGCAGAAGCCACCATGGAAGAGAAGACCAAAGATCCCTGCTCTGTGTGAGGCAGGATGCAGTCCATGGGAGCTCTCTGGGAACTTTCTGATCTTTGCCATCAGTGATCAGGACACCTAAAGTAGTCATGCCATGCAGCCAGTGGATCCAAAGAGCATCCAGACCAAGACTCAATATGATGTGGTGGTCCCTCTGGACAGCACAGGCTCCAAACTCTAGCAAAAGATTCACTTGATCACAGATCTCCTCGCCTGCCAGGCAGAAGGCCATGAATAAGGAATTCATCCTGGAAGATGAGACATGAAGCCAGAGCTTAGCCACAGCCACAGAGGTCTTCACTATTCATGGCCTATCAGTAACAAGCACATCTAAGATGCAGCCTTGCAGGATGTGAAGGCAGGAGAGACCAAGGGGACCCCTGCAGGCTGGAGAAACACAAGACGGTTTTGGAGAAGGGAAGCTAGCTCAACCACCTGTTAAGGATTCCCAGGAGCCTGCCAATGGTATCCTTGTCTGGCATGAGTCAGATGTTGAGCTGAAAAGTGAGACTCACCTTTAAGTCACAGCAAGGCCAGCACGGAAAGGAAATTGCCCATGAGTTTCAGACAAAACTTGGGCACCGGAGTTGGAGCAGGGCATGAGGATGGCCCACATGTTGGGCCCCACAGGAGCCTCTAGCTACCTTGTGTACCGGATTCCAACTCAGTATGTGCATGGACTCTAAACACTTGTGCTAGGCAACAGCAGTTTTTTAAAAGGTGCTTTCACCTCTGGGCAGAAAGGCTGACCCAAAGTGAAGGACTCTTCCGGGAGAGGGCAGATAACAGCTCTAGACTCCAGCATTCTAGATAGCTGTTTACCAAAAATTAGAAGTAAAACTAATGCATAAGTAAATAAAATCTCTATCCAATCTGAGTGCTGACTGAAGTCAGAGGTGATGACATACTTATATGCTTTTACCATCAGTTAAAAGCCTAATTAAAATCACGGGTTTCTTCCTTTCAGTTAGCTTCGCACCAATCAATAATTTCGTTCAGGTGTGTACATGTGTGTGTGTGTACATGTGTGTGTGTGTACATGTGTGTGTGCGTGCATGAGTCGAGTTTAGAGGACGACTAGTAGAAGTAGGTTCTCCCCTTCCAACATGTGGGTCCCAGGTATCAAACTCAGGTCATCAGACATGATGGCAAGCACACATTCCCTCTCAGCCACCTCCCAGGCCTCTGCTTGGTTCCCAGTTTTTAAGGTCAGTGCGCCACAGAAACCAATAAATCAAATTAAAAAAAAAAAAAATCAGGAAGAAAATTCTAGCTTGTGGCATAACGTGGGAGAGAACCTCAAGGACATTATGGGGACCGAAATGAGCCAGTCACAAAAGAGCGATGCTGAGAATCTACAGTACAAGGTACAGGGAAGAATAAAGTTCATGGAGACAGAGAACAGAATGGTGGGAGGCAGGAACTGAGAGGAGGGAGAACGGAGGGCTGGTGTGCAGTGGGTGCACAATCTGTATTTGAAACAATGAAAGAAAAAGTCCTGCCGATGTGAGCATGCCTGATGACGTCACTCGCTAAACTGGACACTTAGAAATGGTTGAAGTGGCCGATTTTGCTACATAGATTGTGTTGCCAGAAAAATCAAATTATTTTGCATTGAAGTAGAAATCTCCACTTTGGAGGAAACGGATCTAAGCGATCCTTCACACTGACCCCAGGGCTCACAGAACTTGAAACTAAGCCCTTGCTCGTCAAGCATGCACTTCAGCTTACCACAGCCTCCATCCATTCCTCCTTCTGGCCTCTGCCCATCCTCCTTCACACTGCCAGGCCCTGCAGCATTCCTGCTCAGAGAACCCTGTGAAGGACTCCCACTGTGCACAGCTGTCACAGATGTACCTTCCACTCCCCACAGTTCACCCAGCCTATCCCAGGTCCAGATGAGCTGAGGGAGGAGGGGTAAGATGGCATTCCAGAAAGACCACTGAGAAGCCATCTCCCATGGGATCGACCCTGGACAACGCCCACCACCTGCCCAGCTAGGAGAAGGGATGCACATCACATCCCAGAGAGTTACCACGCCACTCTTCCTTGTCAGTGGTGGAAAGCACACCACCATAGTACAGGATCCAAAGGAACTAGAAGCATTCTTGAGAGCATGAAGAGCGTCTTTGTATCCATTCCCCCCCCCATACTGACTTCACGCAGATATATGACGGGTTTGTACCTCGGAGTCAGGGAGTAATGACTTCGAGAGTCATTACTGAAGCTTGGATTATCCCCAAACTGTGAATTTTATTTTAAGCCGTCGGCTGTCTAAGGTTATTTTCCCCCTCTAAAACGCCACTGTCAAATGATCATTTAAAAACATTTATCAAAAAACCAAGGGCTACAAACTTTAATCTGCCCATTCCACACAGAGTAAAGCCTGGGCTAGCACCAATGCATAAATGATGTGTTGGTTGAATCTATTTTTCACAGGGGGTGTCTGAGAGTGGGGGAATTAAAAACAGGTCAAGCGGACTATTCTGACTGTTCTGTGGTGTGCCTTTTTACATGAGGTCTGGGTTAAGATAACATCTGGTCTGTATTTCTTGAACTATTTCCCTTTTATCACAAGAAAACTCGGCAAACCACCTCGCCACTGCTCTTAATTTAGCTCTAAATATCACTGATGAAACATTGTACAACATGCTGTTGTCCATTACCGTGATTTCCTTGGAGGACCAGTTGATACTTTTACGCACCCCAGCACAGCTAATCATGCCAGGCCCCCTTAGTAGGACTTACCTTGCAATCGTATGTTCAAATGTCCCACCTAAATCCCTCCTCTGGTACCAAAAAGAGTCTCATTCTGAGACAGATTTCACTACATTGTCAGGTACAGAGTGCAGGTCCCAGAGTCAAAGAACCGTCCAGACTCCTTCAGAAGGACGAACATTTCACGCCAGAGCCAACAAACCATTGTTCTCGTCACCGCCGCCATACAGTCTCTCAAGAAAGGGAACCGGTAAACTGCCTCCTGAACTTTCCGGGGTCCAAGCCTCATACAGTGCAGTGTACTGACTTATGACACAAACTCCGGGGTTTCTATTTTTAAGGACTTGTAGAACTCAGAACAATTGCACAACTCATTTCTACAGATAAATAAGTGGACAACACGCTCCTGCCGATACTGTTTACATACCAGGGGTGGGCATTGATTGGTTCATTTCAGACTACATCCTCGCCTCTCAGAAAGTAAATGTCTGCACTGGGTAGTTACGTGGGAAATTACCTTCCGCTTGGCAACAGCCCACGTTCCTGGGTTTTTAAAAAACACAGAACCCAAGATACACAAAGGATGTGGGGTTCTTAAAAAGCAGGGAGAAGCGATGCTGGACAAGTATGAAAATACAGAAGGTTAAATAGAGGACAAGGTACAGTCAGAACTGTATCACACACGAACTGCAGAAATGAGAGCAAGAACAAAGTTACCGATGACCGGACACGGATCTAACTGTGCCAGACATGAGGGGCTATTCACAGCCATCGAGCAGGAGTGAAGAACGTTTGTGTGTACTAAGGAAGGCTCTCTATGATGTCTTCAGAACAGAACATGAACAGTGTGGTAGCACTTGGTGTTGTCATTGAAAGCAAAAAGGCTGGTGAGATGACTTTGTGGGCAAGGACAGTTGTGACAACCTGAGTTCCATCCCTGCCCACGACACACACACATCATGCACGCACACACACACACACACACACACACACACACACACATCCCCACACACACATGCATAAACACCAATAGATATATACAAAAATTTTAATATATACCCATAGGTGTATATGTGCATATATATTAATATTATGCACATATATAATATATAGAATATATATTAATGTGTATAAAGAAGTCAGGAAGAATTCACACCAAACTAGTGCCTGACAATTAGACTAAGGGAGAGACTATGTACGGATCTTCTAGCTTTGAATATGTATATTTTTGATTTTTTTCTTTAAAGTAAAAATGCATTGAAGAAGCAAAGCAGATAGAGTTGAGGTGAGGGAGACACTCTCCTTGAGGAATGAGTGGTAAGAAGTGGGGGGGGAGGGCATGCAAGGGATCACAAGACAGGGTGAGGGCCTGCAGCAGAGGGCAAGAGGCATGTGATTGACGGGCATCCTGTCATCTTGCATTTTTCAGAGGGAATTCTGAGAATAAAAAGCCTTTGGGAGTTATCAGCGGTCAGGCTGGAGCCATTCATTTTTCACCTGCCTGTGTTTGTTGTCTGGCAGCCAGTCAAGGGTGCTCTTAGCAGAATTAAGATCCAGGAGAAAAGATTATCCCAGAGAAGGGGAGATAAGGGCTGCAAAGTGTGGCTGGTTATCACTGTCACAATACCAAACAGGTCAGGAAGGATTCCATATAGGTTTCACGAGAGGCAGGTAATCTCTGTGGAAAGAATGGGACCACTGTCCCAGGGAGACACTTCAGGACAGCAGCACGCCACCGCCGTGCATTTGAGAGAAACCGGCCGTTTTCCCGAGTCCAACGACAGCATTGGTCTGGGGGTGGATAATGCAAAAAGCAGCAACTTCCCTTTATTCCCCTTTATTCATTGAACCCGGATAATGAATTAACTTTCCCACTCTCCCTTGGGTATTTTTAATATTTTTGAATGGTATATTTTCATTCACTTTTTTTTTCCTATTAGCTGAGGAAAGGTCTAAAAGGAATTCTATCATACAGTTTGATAAAAGAAAAGGGGGAAATGATCATAACATTACTTAAGCACTTAACTGTTGAGAGGTTTTTGCTTGGTTTTTTGGTTTGTTTTGTATCACTAGGAACCGGTGTAGGGAGACACTGCCGCTCTGGTACTGAAACATGTGTTTTTGAACAATGTCTTGGAATGGCGAGGGTTTGGGGTTCATGTCAGCACTGCAATTTACAAGCATTCACATGCAGTATGAACTTACACAACATTTCACCATGTTGTCTATGAATCACTCAGCTCCAAGCTCCACAGCATATGGACAACTGCAAAAGGCACCGCGGAGGAAAATGCATGTGGTGTTTGCATCTCGAGTGCCTCGCTCTGGAAGTGTGTGGTTCAGTTCCTCCAACTGCGTTTCTGCCTGAGTGATAAGGGCTCTTTCTTTGCTTTGTTTCCTTTTTTCTTTTGAGGAAATCCAGGGAAACAGACATTAACGTTTTCAATGAAGTAATACTTCCATGCATAGCCCTTATATGTACACAGCTACACAGTGAGTCACAACAGCGAGATATTTCCTTTGAGTTGCCGCTCCAGTCAGAGTGGTGGATTTTCAAGGCTTGATCCATCCCACACTTGATTAACAAAACACATTCCCAAGATGGCTACAGTAAAGAGGCATGTCTAACTACAGACAGATTCCAAAAATCAGGATTCGCAGCACGGCCTCACCATAGAGGTGACCAAGTATACTCTTAACGACTCCAGCACTATGGATTTACTCATGAACAAAGCCAGTATTAAACAAAAATACATCAAAATAAAAAAAAATCCAAACCTTTAACGTTTCTTTAGATTTATCAAGGTTATCTGTGAAAGCAGTAACTGCGCATGCTCTCATTCAGTACTGACTTCTAAAAGCTCACCGGCCGCAGACTGTCGGGGAGATGGTAACTATGCCGTCCCCATAGCACATACATTCTTCCCAAAATGTATTTTTAACCATAATTTGTATTCTATCTCCAAAAAAACAAAAGAAAGAAAGAAAGAAAGAAAGAAAGAAAGAAAGAAAGAAAGAAAGAAAGAAAGAAAAGACTTTATAATAAAAGCAAAAATCTTGAGTAATTGGACATTAAAATCTGATTTGAAACATTTTTATTTATGTAGGTTATATGTGTGAATGCTTTTACAGTTTGTCAAATGCCAACAGTACAAAGATTGGGGAATGAAAGCAAAAATCTCCCTGAAATAGCCTGACGTTGGGGCTGGAGCTGGTTGGTAGAGTGCTTGCCTGAGAAACCCTGGGATCTACCTTCAGCACCGTATAAAAGGAGATGTGCAGTGGTTCACGTCTACAATCCCAGCACTCCTGGAGTGAAGGCTGGAGGATCAGAAGTTAAAGGTCCTTGGCAACACAGCGGGGTCAAGTCCAGCCTGGGCTACATGAAACTAATCAAACACCAAATAAACAACAAAAACTTCCCTCCCTCAACTCACATGTTGGACCCCCTCCTTGGTAATCAGTGCAGTTATGTGGGAGGTTTTACATGGCCTTTGGGTAAGCGTCTGCAATCACATATTCATGTATCACATGTACCATACACTGTGAGTTTCGCATGGTTGGTTTTCAGTGCTGGGATTGAACCCGGGGCCTTGTTCACACTATACAAACCCTGGACTGTTGAGCTTCATTCCAGCCCAGGCTGTCTTCCTTTGTCTAATCATTTCCAGGTAAATAGACAGAGACCAGAAGTTGCAAAAATCATAGCCCATCGTTCACAAATCTCTAAATTTTTTCTGAACCTGTTTTCAACACACAGAGTCCATTTATTTATTTCACCTGTGTGTGTTAAAGATGGCACCCAGGGCCTTGCCTGGCTAAGCATTTGTTCCACCCCTGTGCCACACCTCAACCCCAATTTTACCTTTTTTTTCCCTTTTTATAAGACAGAGTCTCACTGTGTAGCTGACTGGCCTGACACTCACTATATAGACCAGGCTGGCCCTTGCCTCTTGAGTATAAGGACTAAAGGCATGGGCTACCATCCCAGGCAAGCCCATCTCCATTGTATGTGGTTCACACAGTCCCCTTCAAACAAGAGCAGCCTGGTGGCTCACGGGTCTCAAGTCCCCACAGTTCCCACCTAATAACCGTAGCCTAGCCCTCTATACGTCTGAGATTCCCAACATAAGACTGCATATTATCCCAGAATGCATTGTAATTTATTTAGCCATTGTCCTGTTTACAGTATACTTTTAACCTTCAAGCATCCATGCCGAGTTTGGTAGGACAGACATGAACCCCATGGAGAAATAAACTCCTTTTATAATCTACCAATCCATTTTCTCCTATAGCCTGTGAAACAGCCCACCACCATAACTGATCGATCCTTTACAATGCAAAGGATTGTTCTGTAATTTTGCCTTTGAAAAAGGATACTTTAATTGAGAGATCAGAGCCAGGACACAGGGTAGAGGAGGGATTATAAGATAAAGAAGAGTCAATCAGGAGCTAATTGGGATAGAATCAATGTGCTATTTAGTTAAACCTAGACTTCTAAAAAAAAAAAATTTTCCCCCCCTCTGGCTTAAAAGTGACGAAGACTTGCTGAATAATTAGGGTATTTTCTGTTATCTTTCATCAGCCCTATCTGTCTTCAGGCTCCTTTTTTCCCCTACCCCCATACCTCTCAGCCCCCCCCCAAAAAAAATCTCTAGGCACATATAAAGTTCCCACTGTGGTGCTTTGCAGCTTTGAACATGGGATAGCAATGGGAAAAGTTCAAAGATTATCCTGCCAAAGTGACTCTGTTCCTATGAACAAAGCTGACAGACCAACAAGACGAGGAGGAAATCACAGACACCATTGTGCAACTGTAGTATAAACACAAGCCAAAAATCAAAGCCCATGCCAAAGTGGGAAGAGACTAGAATTTGTTTAACCGGATCATCAGCCAAAATAAGAAACCCAGGCCAGGGGACGCAATTGCCGAGCCTGGACAGACAGCCCTTTTTGCCTCGTAATTTGATGTGAGGTCTGAGTTCGGCTAGAGATTTAAAACAAGAACTAGACGCCGAAACAAACGTTGCCTGCCTTCTGTGGTTTATCCCACTGGTCAGAAAGTCATCAGATCTGGAATTGTTGTCCCCCTCCCCAACTGGGCTATAGAAAATAAAAGGAAAGTTTCATCTGCAGATTTTCAAGGGGATCGTGTTTATCTGCTACATATCTAACTCAGACAAAAACCAAATTCTTTGTTAACTAAAAATAAATTTTAACGATTAACTTTACCTGTACATTTGAGATTTTTAAAATAAATGTATGTGTCCATTAAATCTCTTTCATGTGCTGATGTGCTGTTGGTTATTTGCCGCAGAAAATAATCCATCAGCAAATGAAGTACTGAGGGAAAGAGGAACTTCAGAATAAAAGTGTGTATTATTTCATCATCTTTACATTTTTAGTCACGTCTATGCTTGTTTAGATGTGTTTCTT
The DNA here is from genome assembly GCF_007827085.1 of Peromyscus californicus insignis. Taxonomy (NCBI): domain Eukaryota; kingdom Metazoa; phylum Chordata; class Mammalia; order Rodentia; family Cricetidae; genus Peromyscus; species Peromyscus californicus. The sequence continues at coordinate 76,635,960 of NW_026294413.1, read as the reverse complement.
AGATAAACAAAAACTAAAGCTTCAGTGTTACTCAGAAGAAAGTTTTACACAAAAGTTGCATCCCAAACTGGAACTAAGGACATAGTGCTCACTGCATCCATCTGGCTCCCCAGCTGACTTACGGGGCACCTGTGCAGGGCTGCTTTGGGGTGCTTAAAATAAAGTCATCTCGAGCCAGCAAGGAGGCCCAGCCGGTTAGAACGCTGTGGTTAAAACCTTCCTTTTTAGTTAGGCAAAAAGGGGAAATGCTGTGGATTAATGCTTTTCTACACTATGAATATGTATTACTCTCATTGGTTAATAAAAAGCAGACAGGCTGGTAGCTGGACAGGAAGTTGGGTGAGAAAGCCAAACTGAGAACGCTGGGAAGAGGAAGGGCGGAGTCAGGAGTCACCAGGCAGACACAGAGGAAGCAAGACGACGGGAATGTCGTACTGAGAAAAGGTACCAAGCCACATGGCTAAACATAGATAAGAATTATGGGTTAAGTGTAAGAGCTGGTTAGTAATAAGCCTGAGCTACCAGCTGAGCATTTATAACTTATATTAAGCCTCTGAGTCAATTACTTGGGAAGCAGCTGCTGGGTATTTAGGAGTTGCTGGCAGGACAGAACTCTTACTGCCAAACCTGGCAACCTGAGTTCAAGCTCCAGGATCCACACGGTAGAAGAAGAGACCCAACTTCTATAAGTTGTCCTGTGACCTCTACTTGTAAACCATAGTACCTGTGTGCATGCACACACACACACACACACACACACACACACACACACACACACACACCATTCAATCAATAAACCAACCAATCAGCAAATAAATAAATGTAATAAATTTATGCTGAAGTCACCTCTTTAAAAAAAAAAAAAAAGACAGAACCGGGAAGATGGCTCAGGCTCAGGCACTTGCTGCCAGGTGAGTTCAATTCCCAGGGCCCCCTTCCAAACTGCCCTCTCACCTCCACGTGTGTGCCTTGGCATGCACGCCCATACACACATGCACGCAAAAGAAATCAATGAAAATGTAACAAAGCATTTGAATGACGGAAACGCCGTCCCTCTCAGTCCTCCCTTCCTCCCCTCATGAGGTGAGAGGTGCACTCAAGGTCATCTATGAATGCCTTGCCAGCCAGATCTCATGACAGCTGCTCCTTTCCCACAGTGAGGACTGAATAGCTCACAGAGATGTTCTTTAAACTACAGCCCCTGTGAGGACACTTCGGCTGCGGCACAGGCAAGAGCGATGACTGAAAAAATAAATAAAAAGAAAGCCCCAGGGTTTGGAGAGGCAAGTTAGATGCAGCAGATTCCCTGAGTTCCTTAGGCCCAGGGGAGCCACACTTCAGGTGTCCTGATCTAACCAGTGGCCCAGGGCCTACAGCCATCAGTGAACAATTGCGTGCAGGTTAGTTAAGTGCTGGGTCCTGCGGGAATAAAAATGAGTAAGGGGCTGGGGGATGCTCTGTCAGGGAGGTGCTTCCTGCACAAGCATGACACTCTAAGTTCAATCCCAGTACCCACGGAAAAGTTAGACACAGATCATAGCCTGGGATCCCAGTGCCGGGGAGACAGCAGGGCAGGGGTTCCTGGGCTCACTGGCCAACCAGGGGAGTGTCATTGACAAACTCCAGGTTCATTGAGAAACTTGTCTTAAAAAGGAGGGTAGAGAGTGATTAAGGAAGACACCTGAAATCAACACACACACACACACACACACACACACACACACACACACACACACACTTCAATACAAAAGAATAAATATGAGTAAGGCATAGTCTTGCTGTAAAGAGTCTCACAATACAGCATCAGATTTAGCTAAACCAATGGACATTTTATTTCCAAGCATGCATCGTAGCTGGTACCCAGAGACACATGTAAGAGAGCAGAACAGTCTCACTCTGTGGCCTCTGGGGAAGTAGGACATGATAGAGGAAAACGAGCAGACCCGGTGTATTTTAAAGATTTATTTATTCATTCATTCATTCATTCATTCATATGGGTACTTTGTCAGCATATACATCTGCACACCAGAAAAGGGCATCAGGCAGTTGTGAGTTGCCATGTGGGTGCTGGGAATTGAACTCAGGACCTTTGGAACAGCAGAGAGTGCTCATAACCACTGAGCCATCTCCCCAGCACCCCCCTCCCCCGGTGTATTTTAATAAGACAGAATCATCACTCTCTTTCCCTCTGTTAGTGGTGGTGGTGTATCCACTGACCTTCTGCTCAGGCCCTGGGAGAGGTCTGCAGATGGACATAACAGAGCTGAAAGGGAACACCTCCTGGTTCTTAGAGAACACATTTGCCTGTCTATTGAGCCCATGGTGATTTCACTGTTTGACAAATCCAATAATGGTTCCTCTTTTCCATCCTTCAGGCCAAGGCAGACGCAGCAATGGGGACAGAGCTCACCTTAAGAAGCCTCCAAGGGCGTATTGCCTACACACCTGCGTGTGCCTCAGTCCTTGGCGGCAGCATCTCTTCAGGTATCTGCGCGTCATCTAAGTGACAGGGCATGTGATAAGGGTGGGGATCCAAACTCCTCGGACAGAGGCCATGCTCCTTTTCAAAGCTGCCCTCAGTACCAGAACCGAGCCAAGCATAACCGATCCACTGTCAATGCAGATTCAGCTCCTCGAGGGGCAGCCCAGTCAGTCCCTGGGTAATTTCTCATTACACTCATGGGCTTGTGCTGTACAGTCTAGGTCCAGTAAGACGTAGCATTAAAGAGTTCATTTGCTAGTTCCAAAGGCGCAGCCATACACATTACAAGAACATCTCAACAGAGGGAAGCCACAAAGCTAAATTCCGTACCTAGCCACAGTTTTCAACTTTCACACACAACTCATGCACTTAAACCCTACAGTGTGTATTCCTTTTCCGTCAGAGGGACTAAGAGACTCTAGGGATCGAATGACAGAAAACATGAGACTATCACACCTTAGGAATAAAATCTGAAGATGAAACGCTTCGTTGCCTACCCAAGAGTGAAGTGTTTACCTAAACACATTAATGCGTACACAAACATGTCAAGAAATCAACAGATACAGTTAGGGGTGTGACTTGGATCAATATGTACCAAATGTGCACACCCTCTGACTCTCCAACCCCACCTTACCTATCAGAGATGCACTGTTAATATGCTTCACATACAGGGACCAGCCAAATGAGTGTGGCAAACACTAGACTATTGTGTTTCCAAAAGAATAGTTAACGTTTGAAATATACTAGAGATATCTGTATTTAGACAGACTAGAAAAACACAAATACAACACAACAAGTAGCCAGGCATGGTTGTTCATGCTTTTAATCCCAGAACTCGGTAGGCAGAGGCAGGTGGATCTCTGTGAGTTCGAGGACAGCCAGAGCTACACAGAGAAACCCTGTCTCAAAAAAACAAAATTAAAAAAAGAAATCAACCAAATAAAAAAATCCACAGGAAGTATGGTATAAATACAACTTTTAAATTGATACTCATAAACATACAAGCGTACTGATGTAAATACATTCAAATACAAAAAAAATAATGAAAATATACATACTCAAATATAATATTTAACTTTAAAATCAGAAGTCAGTTTATAAGGAAGAAGACAAAGACAAATCTTGGTAGAAAAAATTGCAAATTTGGACACTTAACATCTCACATATATTACCTTTAATCACTCTGAGGTATAAACAGTCTCATCCTTAAGTCAAGTTTATTTTACAAAATGAAATAGAGCACAAGTATTAACACTTACTGCCTCCAAATAAAAAGAGTATGTTTAGTTTTTCTTTTCCCATAGGCCTCCTGGACAGGAGAGGACACTTATGCCCATGTGAAGTGAAGATGAGTGTCATGATTACCTTCATGCATCTCAAATCCTTGCCCTCAACATCAGCTGCTCTCTCTAAGGGAAAGTACCGTATGGTTTCTATGGCAACCACCGGTCTTTGCAGAATCAAAACCTAAGAATTAGGTGAACTAATTAGCAAGAGCCTAACAGCTCCAACAGAAAGAAATGTTATGATTCGTTAATAATGATTTCAGAGATATTATTCACTAATATTGATTTTGGTTACATTTCTCTAAGGGTTAGTTTTATTTTGAAGTGTGTGGTGTGTGTGTGCGCGCGCGCGCGCGCGCGCGCGCGCGCGCGGGCGCGCGTGCTCACATGAGTGCAGGTGCCAGCAGAGGCCAGGACAGGTAGTTTTGAGTCACCTGATGGTGGTGTTGGGAGCCAAAGCGCTAGCTCTCCAGTCCCAACTGCTGCATTTCTTTTTATAAGCACAATCATACAGGATTCCCCATCCCATGTCCCGGGCAGGATCACAAAGCCGCTATGACACAGCCAGATTTTGCACGTGAGAGGAGAGGCAGCCCCACGGGTGCTTAAACAGCTGATCCACGACGATTGTGCGATCAAAGCGCCCAGCACTGAGAGCCCAGGCCTGCAAACAGCCACCTGACCACTGCACAGAACCTGGAAACAAAAGGTGTATGATAGCAGCTGCTTAGCAGCTGCTGAAAAAACAAAAGCCCATTTCCTGCACATTTCATCCCTTATTCTAGACAAAGATAAGGGCTCGAAACTTGCCCCTGGGATGGGAATTAGTGTGGGATTAAAACGGAGTGTCGATGTTATCTTTCCTACTTCCTGTTTCCCGATAAGTTAGACCCTGACAGAAGAGCGAACGTGGGATTCCAAAGTGGTCTCTCCCTCTCTGCCTGCTTCTCCCCCTCCCCTCCCTCAACCCCCTGGAGAAAAATAACCTTCACAGAACAAGGTCATATGTATGGATTTCCATTTGCTAAAACTGCACATAAGCGACATCAGTTTGAACCCTTCCCAGGAAAAAATAATGAAACAGGTGATGTTTAAACTCCAGGACGTTTCTTATGGAGAAGGCCACGGATTTTATGCTCTTTAGAGGCCGGGGTAGAATGGTGGTTCCCTCTAGAAAAGACAGCCTCCCTTTTGGCCAGAGCAAGAGGGAAGGAGTGGGGATGACCTTTCAAGGTCCTCTCCTGCTACTACCTCGCCTCCTTCTGCTTCTTCCCAACTGGACATCCAAATGCAGAATCCACCGTGAAGTCGGCAGGAACATCATGAGCAGATGCTCCAGCAGAGGTGCGCACGTGATACGAGGGGACTAAAGGGAAGCAGAGAAGGCAAGAGAATCTCCAATCTTATATGGTTCTGAGAGCAAATCTCACACTAGGTGGAAAACTTATTCTTTGGAGGTTTTTAGGACCCACATTTGAATGCATGGTGAGTGACAATCTGGTGTTCCTAAATTAATCCCTGAGGAATTACTACCAAACATCGGACTATAGTGGATCAATTTCTGAATAAAACGAACATTAAAAAAAAGGTATATTTAAAAACAACAGGGGTTGGAGAGATGGTTCAGCCTTTAAGAGCACTGGCTGCTCTTCCAGAGGACCTGGGTTCAATTCCCAGCACCTACACAGTGGTTTAAAACTGTCTGTAACTCCAACCCCAGGGGACCTGATGCCTTCTGACCCCTACAGGCACTGCATACATGTGGTACACAGACATACATGCAGGCCAAAAACCCGTACATATAAAATAAAGGTCATTTAAAAATAAGACAAGCAAAAGCAAGAAGAGCGAACAAACTATTGCTGAGCATCACACTTCTGCGTCCCTCGGGGCACATAGGATTTGCTTGTCATTTATTCTCCAGGGAGCCATTCACTTACGCTCAGAACTGAGCTTCAGGGCTTCAGGCTTCTTACACAGCAAACTTTCTTCTGCTAAGCAAACACGAGGACATTGGTCCAGTGAATTCCAGACTCGGGGGAACTAGTACACTATTCATCCACTGGGCAAAAATACTACCACAACTTTAAGCCAAATTTGAAGCAAGCTTTAATTAAATACTGGCCAGGAGAATGGGCTCTGGTCAGGACCATCCCCAGATTCCCAGGAAATGGCCCTAGTCACATTTTGCACCGGCTTAAAAAGGTCAACCCACAGGGCCACCGTATTTTCTATCCAGTCAGGGGCAAGCATACGTCCTGACGTATTTCCAGCCTATGTACCTCCCGCCCACATGTGTTCAAGCATATGCAGTTCAGATGGGTCAAACAAACTTGTTTAGGGGAGTGAAAACATAAACAATAGCCGCCAACATTTAACTTTGGTTCTCAAAATACATTTATCTATCCATCTATCTTCATCCACAGCTGGGGTGGAGGGACGTAACTATTTATAAAATTCCTATTGCGTAAACAGTCATCACAGAAACAGAATGGTCCTGGATGGAGTTTAGAAGGAAGTAAGATCAATGCTAAAAAAGTAATAGATGCTCAAATTACTGTTTCCATGATTGCCCCCACCCCCACTTGCCTGCAGCAAGCTTTCTTGAGCGTGTGCAGAGCACTGCATTTAACAGTGGATCGGTGAGAAGTTCAGGTTACGAACAACACGATCCATTCCATCAAGTGGAAAGGGAATTTATTAAGCGACATTAAATAGCTTGAGATTCTCCAGGAGAGCCATGGTGCCAACTCTCAAAGCTACACACCCTGCAAAGGTGCCCAGTTCCAGCACAGCTCCTGTCTGAGGAAGGCATGGCTGGACCCATGCTCAGTGCCTGTGAGTGACCCTGCGGACTGGGGTCAGGAGTCCTGCCACTGTCCTCTCACCCTCTCTACTGCTACTTCCTCTTAAGGTTCTCTCCAAAATCCACCTCATATGGTACCTGTGGTTACAAAGCCAAAGTCACAAGCCTTTTCCCTGGCCACAGAAGAACCAAGATATGCATTTTTTTTTTTTTAGCATAAGACTGGGAATACCAAAAGATGCGTGAGTACAAATGTGCACTCCAAAACACCATAGTCTGCCAAAATCAGAGCATCTTAATAGTGTACTAATAAAACTAAAACCCAAACAGCTATGTGTGCAGTGACCACCAAGCACTAGACAGACTTTTTTTATATAGCTTTCTAATAAAACATAATTTATGAAAAGCAATATAAGGTTTTTCTGATTTGAGATTGTTCTTCCCTAAACATGGTCTATGATTGTGTCCATGAATTCAAACCTGACATGAGTCAGCATAGTCATTTGGTTATGGGCTAATTGTCTTCAATTAAAATAAAAAAGAGCTGGGGGATGTAGCTCAGTTGGTAGAGTGCCTGCCTAGCATGTATGAAGCCCTGGGTTCCAGTCCCCCAGCTCTGTATAAACCAGGCATGGTAGTGTATAGGAGGTAGAGGCAGAGGGATTGGAAACCCAAAATTATCCTCAGCTACATTGCAAGTTCGAGGCTACCTTATGCTACATAATGCCCCAGTACAAATAAATACATAAATGGACACAAACTATGTATATTTAAGTTGAAATAAAATTATTGAAATTTTCAACTTGTGGCTTCCTGATGATACTCAAGAGATTTTTGAACATTTTGGATTTCAGATTTTTGGATTGGGGGTAATCAACCTGTATTGACATTTCCCAAAGAGCAGTCCCTGGAACATACACTTTCTCTAGATGTCATTAGATATTCCAAAGAATAATAATAGTAATAATAATAATAATTCTTTGGACCAGAAAATTTTTGAAAATGCAGAGAAAATAACACTAACCAAGTTTTCTCAGGGTATTTACTGTGCCATGTGGAACATGATGAATCCACAAGAGAAGACAGAGTGTGACGTTTTTCAGGCACAGAACTCTTTTCCACCAGGGAATCCAAAGGTCCTAGGGGACCAAGGGGCACCCTGGAGAAACGAGGTCTTCCTCAACCCACAAGAACTTGTCATCAGACGTTGTCTGCACTGGCCTCCTCGCTAAGCCACCAGGCTTCCTGGCACGGACTCTGATGCTGTGGGTGGACACATCAGGTGATAAGGTTCTGTGAAAGTGATGCCGTGGACAGATCCGTCTCCACGGTCCACACAGCCCGCTGCTTGTGCCCCAGCTTCCTCTGCTGTCCTCCTGCAGGGAGCTTGGGGGAGCTGGTATCAGGGTTTGGTGCACCAGCTGGAAAACTATGCCACCATTTCACCCAGCCGACAAGCAGCTCCACCACGGTAAGTTGAGCCATCGTCACTTCAGGTGGTTTAATATGTTTTGGGTGCTGTCGGTACGAGACAGACAATCCTGCAGAGCTGCTGGGGACTGATAAAAATCCTGAAAACCGTAAGACCAGCTAGAATCTGTGGTGATAGCGGTCCCTGATTTACCTCTAGGTTCTCACAGAATAAAGTTAAAAATGAAGTGGCAACAGTGTCTTCCCTCATCTGTCTTACTACAGAACAGCTACAGCAAGCTGAAGGCAGAGACCAGGCAAGCACCTCCTACTCTAACTGGGAAAAGAACCAGCAAGTCTCTCGGGAAAGCTTGCATCTACTGTCTGCTGGCAAAAGACAGTGGTCCCAGCTTTTACTTATTTTCTTATATAGGTGCTTTGTCTTCATGTATTGGTATGCGTCACATGCATGCCCAGTCCCTGTGAAGGCCAGAAGAGAGCATCAGATCCCCTGGAACTGAAGTTGCAATTTTGAGTTACCTCTGGGTGCTGGGAATTGAACCTGAGTCCTCAAGAACACACCAGCCAGTGCTCTTAACCACTGAGCCATAGCTAAAGCTGCACTCTCTTGAACTTGTCAAGCCACAGGTAGAAAGCCCATGCAAGAAGCCAGGGTGTGGCCAGTTGGTGCTGCCCTGGGGGATGCCCAGAGCCCAGACTTCTCTCAGAGGAGCTAGGAAGCGGGGGAGATAATTTTCACAAACACTCACACACTGCTCTTTCGCACAGGCACACCTGTTTTCTCCACTAACTCTGCTGCTTCAGTCATATTCATGCCCCAGGGAAAGCAGTTGTAAGAAATAGCAGATGCAGATACACAGCCAAAAGCATTCCACCCCTTCAGTTTACAAATTCTGCAGAAAACGACCCAAAACGGTGCGGTACTGTTTTATGAACTGTGACCTCAAGCTGCTCATCGAAAATGCAGTCACTATCAAAATGTTCTTTTCAAGTTTCCATTTTGAACGATGAACACACTTGGGGTCAGTTCTGTTTAAACCAACCACATTTGCATTACAAACTTCTTGGCAAAACAGTTTCTATTTCGTAATACTACCTGGCTGTTTCCATTCTGTAAGGGGAGAAATTCAGGCACAAGCCTCTCAACCAAGATTGCTGTAAAATCACAGAGAACAAAGAAGATTGTTATCCACTGCAAATGCCAGGATCAAAAGTGGACCTATCCAAACAAGGGTAATTGGAAATGTGGAGTTTCTTTTTTATTTCTTTATTTAAAAAAAAAAAATAATTATATGAGTCTCATTCTCAGCTCTGCAGCTGGCCACATGCAGGCCTGTTCTCCCTCTCTGCCTCTATGCCCTGAGGACTCAGCAGATCCTCCAGGGACCAGCCAGCCTTCTTCCCTTATCCTATCCCTTTGTGTCAGCCTCCAGTACCCAGAGGCACACTCTTCCTGGAAACCCGCTGGCCAATTGGCCTGGGACTGAGATAGGCCATCTTCACACCCTTCTCTGTCCTCCACTGCAAATTCCACAGTCTCATCTCCAGTCCTGTGGCAGATTACTTGCAGAGACCTGGCCTCCTCTCTGCCTCCACTCTCTGGGGGCTCTGCCAAACCTCCTGGCATACCCAGCTGTCCTGCTCCCTGTGGGATCTCTCAGCCTGTGCCTCCCCACCCCGCACCCTTGTAGCCCATCCCCAGCTGAAGGAGAGCAAGTGGATACAAACAGGAAAGGAAGAAGCTGAAGTATCCTTATTTGCAAATGATATGATTTTAGAGATAAATGACCCTACAATCTCCACCAGGAAACTCCTACAACTGATAAACACTTCCTGCAAAATAGCAGGATTAAAATTAACACACAAATTCAGGAGCCCTCCTATAGCCAAACAACAAATAAACCAAGAACGAAATCAGGAAAACCACGCCTTTCACAATAGCATCAAATAATATAACTTGGGGTAACTCTAACCAAGCAAGTAAAAGATTTGTGTGATAAAAACCTCAAGACAGGGCTGGAGAGATAGCTCAGCGGTTAAGAGCACTGGCTGTTCTTCCAGAGGTCCTGAGTTCAATTCCCAGCAACCACATGGTGGCTCCCAACCATCTGTAATGAAGATCTGGCACCCTGTTCTGGCATGCAGGCAGAACACTGTATACATAATAAATAAATCTTTTAAAAAAAAAAAGAAAAAAAAACCTCAAGACATTGAAGAAATAAATTGAAGAAGATATTAGAAAATGGAAAGATCTCCTATACTCATGAATCGGTAGGATTGATATAGTTTAAATGGCCATCCTACCAAAAGCAATCTACAGATTCAATGCAATCCCTGTCAAAATTCCAGCACAATTCTGCACAGAAATTTATTTATTTATTTTTCTAGAGCTGAGGACTGAACCCAGGGCCTTGTGCTTGCTAGGCAAGCGCTCTACCACTGAGTTAAATCCCCAACCTCCCCTGCACAGAAATTTAAAGGAGAATTTTCAGCTTCATACAGAAATACACAAAAAAAAATCTAGGGTAGCTAAAAATAATCCCAAATAATAAAAGAGCTCCTGGATGGGCCACTACACCCAATCTCAAATTGTACTACAATGCTAAGTAGTAAAAACAGCATGGTATTGGCACAAAAACAGACATGTTAGTCAAAGGAACAGAACTGAAAACCCGGGCAGAAGTCCACATGCATATGGACACCTGTTTTTGTTTTTTTTTTTTTTTTTTATAAATTATCCAGAAATACAAAGTGGAAAAAAGACAGCATCTTTAAACAAATGGTGCTGGTCAAACTGGATGGTGACTGTATGTAGAAGAACCCAAATAAAGCCATACTTCTCACCTTGCCCAAGACTCAACTCCAAATGGACTAAAGACCTCAACATAGGTTAGACACACTGAATCTGATAGAAGAGAAAGTGGGGAACAGGTTTGAACTCACTGGCACAGAAAAGATTTTCTGAACAGACCACCATTAGCACAGGCACTAAGAACAGCAATTAATAAATAATACCTCATGAAACTGGAAAGCGTCTTTATGGTAAGGGACACCATAATGCAGACACAGTGGCAGCCTAAGGAAGGGTGAAAGATTTTTACCAATTACACATCTGACAGAGAGCTAATATCCAAGATATATAAAGAACTCAAAAAACTGGACATTAATAAAATGAAGAACCAGCTGGGCAGTGGTGGTGCATGCCTTTAACCCCAGCACTCGGGGGGTAGAGCCAGGCAGATCTCTGTGAGTTTGAGGCCTACAGAACGAGATCCAGGAATAACCCAATTTAAAAATGGGGTCCAGAACTGAACAGAATTCTCAATAGAGGAAACTCAAATTGCTGAGAAACACTTAAAGAAATGTTCAGCATCCTTAGTCATCAGGGAAATGCAAATCCAAACTGCTTTGAGATCATCTTATACCAGTCAGAATGTCCAAGATCAACAAAACAAATGACAGCTCATGATACCAAGGATGTGAGGGTAAGGTGAATGCTCATCCATTGCTGGTGGGGAGTGCAAATTTGTACAGCCACAATGGAAATCAGTGTGGCAATTCACAGTAAACTAGTAATAAATAGACCTCAAGATCCAGCTCTACCACTCTTGGGCATATAACCAAAAGACACTTCATCCTACATAGAGATACTTGCTCAACCGTGTTCATTGCTGCTGTATTCATAAAAGCCAGAAGTTGGAAACAGCCGAGATGTCTGTCAATGGATGAGTGGATAAAGAAAATGTGGAAAATTTACACAAAGGAAATCCATAGGTAAATAGATGAAACTAGAAAAAAAAGTCATCCTGAGTGAGGGAACCCAGACCCAAAAAGATAAATATGATATGTATTTGCTTATATGTGGATGTCAGCTGTTAAGTCTTTCATAAGCAGACTATAATCCATATAACCACAAAGGTTAGGTAAGGAACTAAGGATGAGGAAAGGCTCTCCCTAGGAAGGGAAAATAGAATAGATAGTTATGGATGGATCGGGGTGGGGGGAGGGGATTAGAATGGGAGAATCAAATGGGGAGGGGGAGGGAAGAGGGGACTAAGGGAGGGAATATGGAGAGGGACAGCTAAAACTAAGGGTCACTTGAAGAGTCATATGGAAACCTAATACAGCGGACATTTCTTAAATATATAGACACACATGAAAGAGATCTAAACGGGATCACTAAAAACAGGAGAGACAAAGTCCAAACTAGACGTCTCTTGTCATCAAATCAACCTCCAGTGCCGGCGTTTGGGTTACATCAAAAGAAGATGCTGACCAAAAGGGCCCATGGAAACCACCAAACAACCCAGGTTATTGCCAGGATTCTTGGTTACTCTCCACAAACTGATGATAAGGCCCTGTTGCTGAAGACAACACTTACACATCTTGTTGAACATGGAGATATCTAGCTGGTCCCTACCTAGAACCTTCACCACTACTGACTAGTGTCCATGGTACTGCACAGTACCAGAGGAGAAAGGTAAACACCAACTTATGCAAACTCCATGATCTACAAGGGTGACTTGCCGGCACCAGATATGCTGGTGCAATAATGGTATAAAAGTTGTGGGAGTAACCAACCACTCTCTGATTAAAATTAAGGCACACTCTGTGAGATGTAATCCATACCTGAAACTACTTGAGTGGCCAAGAACCTGGGACTAGATAGGCCATGGACCAAGGGGAAAACCAAATACTACTGTTCTTTGAGAGGATCATAGCCATAAATGACATTCTAGACTCATAGATCGGTGTCTTGCTCAACCATTATCAGAGAAGATTCCTTCTGCAACAGATGAGAACAAATACTGACACCCACAGCCAGACAATGTGCAGAAAGGGAGAGACCTAGGAACAGTCAGTCTTAGATGGAATGTCTCCATTAAACCCCTCCCCTTAGGCTGAGGGGGCTCTGCCAAAAAGTAGGTGGAAAGATTATAAGACTCATTAGGGATATGAGACACCAAGGAAAAATGGCCTTCTAGACACAACAGGACTGATACACATACGAACTCACAAAGATTGTGTAGCAACACATGGACATGAGGCCTGTGGTAGTTTGAATGTAATTGGCCCCTATAAGCTCATAGGGAGTGGCACTAACGGGAGGTGTGGCTTTGTTGGAGTAGGTGTGGCCTTGTTGGAAGAAAGTGTGTCACTGTGGAGGCGGGCTTTGAGGTCTCAAGCCATGCCCAGTATCTCAGACCACGTCTGTTGCCTTTGGGTCAAAATGTAAAAACTCTCAGCTCCCTCTCCAGCACCATGTCTGCCTGCATGCTGCCTTGCTTCCTGCCATGATGATAACGGACTAAACCTCTGAAACTGTAAGCATACCACCCCACTTAAATGTTTTCCTTTATAAGAGTTGCTGTGGTCATGGTGTCTCTTCACAGCAAATAGAAACCTTAACTAAGACAAGGCTCCATCCCTAACCCAGAAGCTATCTCCAATTGATGACCACTCAAAAAGGAAAAGTTAGTTTCTCCAAGGGAGTCTCACTGGGTATACAAACCACATTTAAGGGAAGGCCCATGCCCAGCAGTAGATGGCCAACACAAATGAATTCAATGGTGTTTTTTTGTTTTTGTTTTTTGTTTTTTTTTTGTCTGATAATGCTCTGTCTTGTGTTTGTTTGTTGTTACAAAACAGGTCTTTTGCTTATATATTACAGTTTCTGATTTTGTTTGGGGTGATGTTTTTTGGTTTTGTGGGGGTTGTTGTTGTTTGTTTTTGGTTTTGTTTTGTTTTGTTTTTGAGACAAGGTCTCAGTGTATAACCCTGACTAGCCTGGAACTCAATTTGTAGACCAGGCTAGCCTTGAACTCACAGAGACTTACCTGTCTCTGCCTCCCAAATGCTGGAATTAAAGGCATGTGCACCGCACCCAGCTCTTGTTGGCTCTTTTTATTTCTATTCATTTGTTTGTTTTGTCATACTCTTGTTTTTATCTTATTTCATTTTATTTTATTATCATTACTTTTCAGATGCCTATTTGTTTTCTAAGAGAGAGAGAAAGAAAGGATGTGGACTTGGGTGGATGGGGAGGTGGGAGAATCTGGGAAGAGTTCGGGGAAGGGAAATTATAATCAGAATATATTGAATGAAAGAAATACGTTTTCAATAAGAAAAAAGGAAAACATAATTATTTTCTTTTCTATGCATGGGTATTTTGCCTGCGTATGTTTGTGTACTACTGCTTGCCTGGTGTCTGTGGAAGCCAGAAAAGGACATCAGACCCCTAAAACTGGAGCTAGAGAAGGTTGTGAGCTGCCATGGGGGTGCTGGGAATCCAACCCAGGCCCTCTGAATGAGCAGCAGATGCTCTTAACCACTGCACAGAGTCTCCAGCCCTGGAAATGTGGAATTTCCAATGCGTCTCTTTCAGCTTGGTCTTCTCAGAGGGCTTTGCCTGGTGAGGTGTACAGGAGGCTGTCCTTGGGGAATAGAGTCTGGTGCCATCAATGTCATCATTGAAAACAGAAAGGTGGGGCCGGGAGAGACGGCTCAGATGGTAAACTGCCTGATCCACAAGCAGAAAGCCTGAGTTCAATGCCCCCTGCCCCCAGCACCCAGGTAAAAGCCACCTTTGTAACTCACTGCTGGGAAAACAGAGGGCAGTGGGATCTCTAGAGCTCATTGCCTGTCCAGCCTGACTGAACTGATGAGTTCCAGGTCCACTGAGACACCCTGTCTCCAAAGCTCAAGTGAAGAGCAATGGAGGAGGACACTAAGTGTTGCCATCTGATCTCCACACGGGTGCATGCCTATATGCACACACCCACACAAACACATACATGCAGCAGACACACACACACACACACACACACACACACACACAGTCTTCTAGATAGATGGCTCATGAGTGAGGGGAGTATGGTATATAGTAGGTATCTGAATGTTGATAATCCAGAAAGAGTGAAGAATAAAAATTACAAAATAGAAAGTGTTTCATTTCTGAGTGGTATGACTGTTCAAACAAGAGGGAAAAAAAAATGTTCCCTGAAGTCACTGGCTTGGGCAGATGAGCTCAGGAAAAGTCCCAGACAGAGAAGGGAAGGGGGAGGCACACGGAAGAGCAGGGACAAGGGTCTGCAGGCCAGTGTAGAGCTGAGACTCCTGAAGCCACTCAGTAACACAACTGCTTAAGATTGCTCCTGTAATAAACTGGAGTGACAATGTTTAGGAAAATGTAGCTTAATCACCACCAAAGTTATTCAAAACGGAGAATTAAATTGAGGCAATATTTTCAATACAAAACCAATGCTTGAGGCAGGTGTGACAACATACGTCTGTAATCTTGGAACTCTGGAATCTGGGGCAGGAGAATCCTGAGTCTCTGGGCAACCTGGAGACCTATTTAAAAGGGTCTTTCACCCTGTCTAAAAGAAAAAACCTGTGCTTCCACTTAATGTGTGGGTTCCTCCATCTGGGTAGGCCCCTTGGTCCCCTGGGAACTGATGAAAAACAGATGGGTCATTTTCTCTTGACTGTAGGGCGCTGCTCTGTAACCAGGGAACCTAGGGCTTCATGGTGCACAGTGACATCTGGGGACTTCCCCCCTAGAAATCCCTGCACCTGAGTGACCCGGGGAAGCAAGCATACTTGTCTCCCATGGCTTTGCACTGTCTGTTTCAATGGCTTCCCTGCCCGGGAGCAGCCTTGGTGACCGGCTGGGGCCGGTCATTATCATCTATGTGTCCTCTTCTCAGGTGTCCCATGGCACTACTTGTCCCCTGACCATCCGCCCACCCCGAAGAGTCCCCTAGAGACCTGTGCCTTCTTCACTAACTCTTCTTGTTCATGGCCCTCCTTCCAGGGGAAGTCACCCAGGCAACATGACCCAACCTACTCTTCTCCTGACAAAAGGGTCATCCATTCTCACCAAGTCATGCAGGAAAGGGGCCAGCATTCATTAACCCCCTCCCTTTTGTAGTTTCCAGTTTTCTTGAGATTGTAGTTGGTGGGAGACTCAATCCAAAGGCAAAGGATCATTTGAGCAATGCTACCCTGCCACCACCCCACACACCACTTGCCTTTACAGGAGTCACGAAGTCAAGAAGGAGATCCAGGGCTCTTAGAGCTTCCACTGGTTCGTGCGCATCTGCCCACACCAGATGCCCTCAAGGAGTACACGAGACAGTAAGATCCCGTTTATCAAGGGAGATGTCCCCTGTAGCATGACTTCTTGAGCTGCCTTCCCTCCTATCTACATCTGACCACGCCCACAAATATACCTTCCAAGCCATAGGGACCCTCTGAGGCATCTCTCCTCCCTAGCTCCTCTTCTCTACCTCATCTGTATTAGAAAATACAGACAAACAGAGGTGAGGACCATGGACTGATAGCTGCACAGACTATTAATATTTGCTCTATACAAAAGAAGTCCACACTAAAGTCTATCTGGGAAATACTGGATTGAAAACTAAATGACTTTCTAAAGCTTACAAGAGGCTAGTTCTTTATTTAAAGCTTTATTTTTATTTATCAATGTGTGTGTTTGTCTGTCTGTGTGAGTGCAGTGCCTGACAAAGCCAGAAGGGGGCATCAGATCCCAGCCATGCAAGGTGGGTGCTGGGAACTGAACCAGGTCCTCAGAAAGAACAACCAGCGCTTTTTAGCCACTGAGCCACCCCAGGCTAATATCCAAGAAAAGAAGCTAGACTATAAACCCTTTTCATCTTATTTGGCCATTGGAGTCTCAATGAATTCACAGTCCAAGAATTTACCTTGAATCCAGAAATGAGTGTCATGTGAAATCCAAACAGTTGTGAGTTAATCAAACTTATAAATATTTCAATACTCAGATAGTTTCTCTTATTTTTGACTCATCAAGAACTCAAAGCCCTTCCCAACACACACTTGCATGTAAATTTACATAATTTATACTGTGGGTTTTAGTACAGAATTAATTCCATGATTTCGATATGAATTGCTGCCAAGTATCAATTCAATCAATTCAATATAGAATGGAAGTATGGAACATGTTAAAATATACTAGTGCATATAAAAAAATATAAGGCACCTTTTAAAACTCAAAGCTAACTCCTTTGGCAGGTTTTTTATTTCTATTTTTACACAAAGTTTCATATTATGGGAAATGCACTCCGTTACATTGTTTTATTCAAGAATAAAAAATTATGGTAAAGCAAAGGATCAACATTGAGATGCTGTACAAGTCAGTTGATTGTACTAGTTTTTAAAGAAGCTAGAAAAGCAGAGAAATTTCAGTCAGGTAATTGCAAACATTATACCTAATTTACCAGAGGGTTTTTTTTTTTAGAATAAAGCTCTGAAATGTTTATATTTTAATTTTTAAAGAGTGTGTTGTGTACTGAAGATACCACATACTGGAGTCACAGAACATGGAGTCACGTGGAAGCTTCATGACCAGTGTCTAGTGTTCGTAGTGCTGGAAAGTGTATGCACACTATCTGAGGAGAAAGGTAATAATCAGTCTCATCGAGCTGTGAACAGTGAGAGCTACAGCAGTGACTGACATAACAAGAGATACCTACAGGTACAATAGTGGCAGGAACGTTACAGGAGTTACCAACCACTTTCTGACTGGATCTGAGGCCCACGCCATGAGGTAGAACCCACACTAGTACAGGGCCAAGAACTTGTGGTTAGATAAGTCATAGGCCTTAGGGAAGAATTCGATACTACTATTCTGCCAAATGCAAACAGTATTAAAATGACTCCTAGTGACTTCTTGCTATACTCTTAGATTAAAACATCTCTCAACCCCCACCCAAGAAGCTTCTTGTACCAGATGGCAATTAGCACAATGACCCTGATCTGGTCAGTGTGCACAGAATAAGAATGCTTGCCCTAAGTGGGGCATACATGTCACATCTCACACCCCTCCAACCAAAGCCCAGAGATCTTCAAGGAAGACATGTCACATCTCACACCCCTCCAACCAAAGCCCAGAGATCTTCAAGGAAGAGTGTTTTCTTGACACAACAGGGTAGCTGTACATATGAACTCATTGCAATTATGGCAGCATACACAAGACCTGTGCAAACTCAAGCCAGACAAAAACCCGGCATAGAGGGGAAAAGTAAGCCCCAAATCCTACCATTAGCTGAGGAGTCACCGGCATTTGATAGCTGCTGGGAGAGGGAGAGGGAAAGGGAGGGGAAGAGAGAGAGAAAGAGAGAGAGAGAGAGAGATTTCTTTAATGATGTTATCTCTTGTATATTGACCAAACTCTGGGGCAAGCCCCACTCCCAGAGACAGGTAGGCAACCCAAACTGGATTTGATGGGGAAGAAGAAGGAGGAAGAAGAGGAGGAGAAAAACTCTAAGTTGGGTGAGTAAGGAGAGGAAAACGGCGAAGGGTCTATGGGAAAAACTGAGTTGGCATTAATGTAATCAAAGTATATTGAAGAGTCTCAAAGAATTAATAAAATATTATTTTTTAAAATCTCACTGTATATATTCATTATACACAGTACTATGTTGTATAAAGACACTTTCACATAAATACATATTATTATGTGTTAAATATAGCTCCCACACCTCCCTGTCCTCTGCTTTCTCTCATCTTTTTCTCCTTTCTTTGCTCCCATGGACAATTTTACTTTTACTCACATGTCATAGATATAGATATAGATATAGATATAGATATAGATATAGATATAGATAGATATATAAAATGTGAGAACCACACAAAAGAGAAAACTTATGATAATTGCCTTTCTTACACTGGCTTAAAATTATTATCTCCACTTACACTGTCCATTTTTAAGGGATCCTTTTACAAGGTGCCTTTTAAAGTTCCTGGACAAAGGTTACATTACGGAAATCTCAACTACACTTGCAGACAATGAAGGAGAAAGAAACTGTAACATTGTCCATTGTGTAAGGGGTTACTGTGGCTTGGGTGAACAATCCCAACACAACTGTGTCTGAAACCAACAAGAGGTAGGACTTGTGGAGCACATCAAAGTGACTCAGAGAAAAAAATACTGCGACTGGGACCAAGAGGGGGTAAAGAGAATTAATAAAACTGTTTAATAAGCTATAAAACTGAAAAATACAGTATTTCTACAATAAACAATTTCATAAGTATATGTTCGTTTTTTCATCACTGTGACCACATATCTGACAGAAGCTACTTAAGGAAATAAGGATTAATTTTGACTACTGTTTTTAAGAGATCTCAGTCCAACTTAGTGGGAAACGTAGGGTGTGAAGAAGCTCAGCCAGGGTCAGCAGGAGCAGAGGTGGCTGCCAGCAACATGGCTGCTAGCAACATGGCTGCTCACATCATGGTTGCCAACCAGGAAGCAGAGCTTGGGCTGGAACCAGAGGTATAGACAAAGCTGCCCTCAGCAACCCACTTCTACTAGCTAGGTCACAAGTCTCAAAGGTCCTAAAACCTTCCCAAACATCCCCTCCAGCTAGGCAAAGTCCTCAAACACATCGGTCTGAGGAGGGCATTTTACACTCCAACCACCACAAGATGATTCTCAGCATATACAGCTGCATTAACAAATATATAAGTAGACAAATAATTGTTCTGTCTATCCCAAATTAACAAGCTGTGTT
This sequence comes from Peromyscus californicus insignis, assembly GCF_007827085.1. Lineage (NCBI taxonomy): Eukaryota > Metazoa > Chordata > Mammalia > Rodentia > Cricetidae > Peromyscus > Peromyscus californicus. Next base: position 76,616,400 of record NW_026294413.1, on the reverse strand, counting down.
TTAAATATTTTCATTAAGAAGGTGGACAACGTGGTCCTACCACAGACGATGTCTGTGATGTCTGTGGCCCGTGGAGCCACCAAAGGCTACACAGATGCCTCAGGTCTAGGCTGCATCCTGTGGCCATGTTGGTGTCCAAGGGTCATCCTGCCACTGGGGCCATGGTGTTATCTGAGCCAGGGTTGCTGCCAAGGGCCATGTTTGGGTCCATGGTTCTACCGCAAACAGGGTCTGTGTTGATGTTCATGGCTCCTGATAACATCAAAGGCAGTGCCAATGCCAGGCATCTGAACTGCCACCTGGGGCCATGTTGGTGTCCGAGGGCCACACTGCTGGAGGGCCATGCTTATCTGGGTGGCAGGGGGCCATGGTAATGTCCAAGCCTGGGCTGCTGCCTGGGACCATGTCTGAGTCCATGGTCCTATCATAGTTGGGGGCACCGTTGATGTGCATGGCCCTTAGTGCCACTAAAGACCACGTGGGTGTCCAGGGTCTGGGCTGCATCCTGTGGCCATGTTAGTATCTGAAGGCTGTGCTGCCACTGGGGCCATGGTGTCATCTGGGCCAGGGATGCTTCTAAGGGCCATGTCTGGGTCTGTGGCCCTACAGCAGCCAAGGTCTCTATTGATGTCCATAGTTCCTGATACCATCCAATGCAATGCCCATGCCAGGGGTCTGACCCGACACCTTTGGCCATGTTGGTGCCAAAGGGCCTCGCTACCATGGGGGTCAGGCCAATCAGAGTGGTCTGCGCAGCCACATGGTGTCAAGGGCCATGGATGGGTCCATGGCCCAACAGCAGCCAGGGTCTGGGCTGATGTCCATGGCTCATGTTGCCACAGCGGGTTATAGGAACCATGTGTGTTGAAATCCAAGGGCCATGCTGAGCCAGCCCTGTCCCTCACTGGCCCCGGGATAACTGGCCCTGCTCCTTGCTGGACACTATAGCAAAATAGCTGGCACCACCCCTGCCCCATGGAAGAGATGACCGCAGCACTTGGGAGAAATGGCCTCACCCTGCACGATAGGCGTGGGAGAGCTGGTCTCAATAGCATGGGCCTAGGAGAGCTGGCTCTGCCCCTCACATGAGGGGGTAGTCCCAGTGGCCGGAACTAAATACCTCAGTACTACCTAGACCCACATCCTGGGCCTTGGGTTGGTCCACTCTAAAAGCTGCCTCATCTTTGACCTGCTGGAGTGGGCAAAGGGGCTGGTCCTGCAGTATGATAACCGCAGAATCTTCATGACTCGGGCAACAACAGGATATCCCAGAGGAGTTTCAATGAGGGTCCAGAGATGATGGTGTACCAAAAACCAGAGACCTTGAACCAGACCAATGATTCATTGCAATGAACATTTTGTGGATGGGGCTGATTGGACAAAAGGGTGTACTGCGTGACACACCACAGTTCCCAATGACACCAGGATGAATGAAGAGGGGTTGGAAAGATGGAGGAGCAAGGTGAGGTTGCTTTTTTTTTTGGTTGTTTTGTTTTTTATTAATTTGGGGGGGCATACTGCAGAGGTGAGGGGTAGATATGGAGGAACTGGGAGGCGAGCAGAATTGGGGTACATGATATGAAATTTCCAAAGAATCAATAAAAATTATGGGTTTTTTGTTTTGTTTTGTTTTGTTTTAAAGATGGTGGCTGGGCAGTGGTGATGCACACCTTTGATCTCAGCACTCATGAGACAGAGGCAGGCAGATCTCTGTGTTCATGGTTCTACAAATTGAGTCTTAGAACAGCCAGGGCTACACAGAGAAACCTTGTCTTGAAAAATGAAAACAAACAAACAAAAAAGTGAAATTCTGCTCTGTTTATAGGAAAGGAAAAGAAAAAAAATGCTAGATGTTGAAAAGCACACATTTTTTTTTTCTTGTGGTGTTCTCGGTGTGCAGGTGAGATTCTGTCCCTCAGCTAATTAATGGTTCAGCATTGAGAATATTGTTTCCCTTGGGTTTCACATACCATGTTATGACCTGGTCATCAGCCATCACATAATGCTTCCCTGACAATGCTCTTTCCCACGCCACCTCCCTTCCCCTAGACTCTTCCCTTGCTCCTGTGCTTGGAGAGCTGGGAGAAGGCAAGCTACCAGCACAACCTGACCCCCAAGCTCTCAGCCCCTTCAGAAAAGCAGGAGAGACTCTCTCATTCTCAACAAGCTCTCTCCCTATCCATGTTCACCTGGAAGCTATTGTATAAGAAACAAGCCAGAAACCAAATATAGATATCTATGTTTGTGTTGCGTTTTAAGAGGATAACTGGCCCTGTCTTTACAGATGTACAAGTCTGATGATCTATATCTTCATCAGCACACCAGACTCTCAGCTATGGTTTCATTGATAATGGAATAAAAGCCAGGCTAGAGGTGCATGCCTAGAATCCCAACATTTGGTAGGCTGAAACAAGAGGATCATGAGGTTGACCCTGTCAGCTGGGTTACATGGTGAGTTCAAAGTCACCCCGAAATATATACAACTAGGACCCAGAACCACAAGAGTTAAAGAGGTGGCTCAGTGATAGAGTACTTACCTAGCATGAACAAACCCCTGGGTTCTACCCCCAGGACCACCAAAAAATGGGGGTGGGGGAAAGAAAAGAAAGCTGTGTGGCCATCACCACCTTACTGGCCTTTATTTGGGACACAGTACTTCCTCCATCACCCAAAGGGGGATTTGGAGCTCTGCTTACATTGATGAATTCTTCTCTCATTTCTGGAAACAGCCGGGAATTACATAAACAGAGTCGGCTGGCAGAAGAAGCAGCATCCTCCTCCCTTTCCTCTCCCCGCCAAGCTCACACACCCATCAGAGAAGGAAGCTCAGCTTTTGCTGATCCTGTCAGGGACAAAGATGCCCTGGAACAAGCGAACAAAGCAACTCTTAGGAGTACTCTGGAAAGGCAGACTGTGGAGTGCACTGGGTGTGTCCACTGTGCCGGCAGGTTTTCCCCACTCGGCACCAGTATTCTTCTCCACTTTAGAACTACCAGACAGGATTCCACCAGCAGACACCTGCCTTCCAGCCCCAGCTGTGGCCCTAACCCCCCCACCCACCCACCCACCCAGCTGCTCCAAGCACCTTGGTCCAGAAGACACAGAAGCACCCTGGCCATGTTGTGCTTCTAAAGATTCTCCTCAAGCTGTGATGGTTCATGCTGTTAGGGCTCCAGGTGTCGGGGTGGGGCTTAGCGATGACCCGGTCTTGATGGAGCAGTATAATGGGCTCAGGGGCCCGTGGAGGGGTGAACATAGCCATGTGTGAGGCCGGTGGTACAGTCTCTTTGATCTGACTCCAACATTCCCACTTCACACACACACAAAAAAAAAAACCATGAAGTTTAGAAGAAGCAAAGTCGTCTACCGGGATGAGAGTTCCATTTTGTGCACTTCTATTTAATCAATGCCGCCCCCCACCCCACCCCCACCCCCGCCCCGCCCCAAGAAGGTGGGAAAACTCAGTTTGTTCCAAATCTACACTTCTCTTGTTGGGAGGTACATAAGCCTTTGTTAGGACATTAGAATATCTGTCTTGGCTCCGTGCCCTTTCACTCCTGCTCCACCACGTGGGCTGTGGCCAAAGCCACATTCATTCTCAGGAATGTTCTGTCCGGGGAGGATTCCTGGGATGTGATCTGTGGTCAGCAAGAAAGCCCTTTTGATCCCAGCCACAAGAATGCAGCTGAGTTCAGAATCCCTCTCTCCATAAATTAGAGTCCTCTGGGGAACTGTGGGTGTGGCTTTTGGTGCAGGTGCTGGCCTTCAGCTGTCCTGAGGGGGCACTCCCTCACTTTGAAAGCCTTCTAGAAGCTGCTGGAGTTGGAATGGTAAACCCATAAGACCACACTCACACACACAGTCGTCCCGACTTCCCGGGCATCTGGTTTGCTCATTCTTACAGCCAGGTGTGGGTGCCTGTCTGCATTGCTTCTGTTTGCTATTTCATGTCTAACTGGTAACCCTGGGTTGGACTCAGCTTGTGAACATAAGCCAAGGAGTTTTCTGGGTACACTGTTTTTAACGTGTCCAAAAAATGCAGAAGGAAGCAGCTACTCAAGTAGCTGAAGACACGGAAATAAAACAAGAAAATGCCACCACTACTGCTTCAGATCCTGGACCCACAGAGCTACTGCAGACTTGATGGGGATTTGGAATCCTCCCTCCAGAGTGCCTGTGTTCCTCTGGGAAGGAAGCCCTTCCCTTAACTAGCCTCAAACTTCCTGCTCAGACCAGCCATGAGATCAGCAGGGTGTACCTGCCAGAAGGACTTAGGCCCCTATCCAGTTTTGATGGCTAAGACACTCCGGGCCACTGTGAAGTTTTCGAATGAGTCATAACCTAGATTCTTAAGGGTGACATTCTTCACCTCTGCATTCAACGGGACGGAATAGCAGTAGCACTTTCTAAACACTCCGTAGGTGCTAGGAAGCCTGTAAAGCACTTTACAAAGATTATCCCTCTTAGCTCTTACGACTCTAGGGAGTTAGCTACCTCTATGGTAACCCCTGTTGGATGGTTAGAGAAACTGAGGTTTATAAAAATCATTTACCCAAGCTAGTAGCCAAAGTTGGAAGACTCTTGTTCTGATTCTCAGAGAACAAACAACTGGGAACATTCTTCCCGCAAGAAATCTCAAGCTGGGTGTAGTGTTATGTGCCTATAATGCTACCACTGTGGAAGCTGAGGCAGGAGGACAGCCAGCTGGAAGCCAGCCTGCACCATATTGATGGAGGCCAGATTCTGGGATCTTTGAGTCTGCAAACCAAAAGAAGGAAAGAGGGCAAGCCGCAGGTTCCACTTGGGCCCGAGAAGCCCCAGCATCATGTAGACCCGAGTAAGCCAGGGCATTCAGGCAGCCTCTCTGTGCCTGTAGCAGGCCCATGAATGCTATAAGTAAAGGGCACTCCCACCCAGGGCCAACCTTAAAGAGGATCCAGCCCAGAGTCTTAGAAAACTAGTTTTGAAAAAACCACATGCTACACATACAGGAAACCTCTTGAGCAAACAGAAGACCTCCTATTCCTCCTGACCAATAGGAAGACTGCTTTCCCGGGGTTTCTTTAAGGCACAGGAGGTCTGGGCACCTGTTGTAGAGTAACAGCAGGCATGAAAGGGAAGGCTGAGTCATGATGGTCAATCCTTTCCATCATTCCCTGCCCTGTCCTTCTCCTTCTTACCCCCAGGAATGACTCAGAGAAACAGCTAAGGTGACTCAGAGAGAAAGCCTTCCCAGTTCCTAAGAAAACACACACCCAGCCAGCAGCGAGGTGTATTTCCTTGTGACTGTGTTATTTTAACGGCAAATGTGTCTCCATAATGGAGCCAACATCCTAGCCAAACCACGCTGGGCCAAACCACGCTGGGCCAAATCACACAGCAGGCCACTTTTAGCGGGGAGAGACTGTTTACGATAAATCCAGGCAGGCCTTAAAATGTCGATTTATTCTTCCTAAAAGCTGAACCACACCATGAGAAACGGTTGAATCCAACAAGGGACTCTGAGACTCGTTACTTTAAGTGGGACAAACAGTTGTGAGGGATGTTGGCAGCTGGGGCCACACGGAAGGGCTGCCGGAGGGCCAGGGCTCCAAGACCCACAGGCAGATGCTGCCCGGGTGCTTTCCTCCTTTCTCTGGCTCTTGGCTTTGGACCACTCTACACACGACCTCTAACACTTCTGGATGTGGAGCTAAGAGATGAAATACCCTCTGTTGCTCTTCTAGGTAGCCAGAGGCAACATGGGAGGTACTCCCAACTACCTGCAGGGATGATTCCTTCACAAGCACTCTGACTCTGTTCCCTTCAGAATCCCCCCAGCCTGTAACAAAGAGCAGTTTCAGAATCTCTATCAACAGGAAGCATGGTGGACCTTCAGACAGCTTCCTTCCTACTGGCTTACCTGGCTCAAGTCTCAAAGAGACTGATGTGGGAATTTCTACTTTCTATCGCCTCCTTGTCCTCAACCCAATGTTAGGTGAATACAACAACCTTCTTGAGCTTCCTCCTCTTTGCCCCTTTGTAGAGACTCCTTTGTTCTGGAGAGTGCTGGCTCATAAGCTCGTTCACACTGGTTAGTAGGGTCTGGTTACTTAGAGGTATCTACACCAATCTCTTAGGTTGTGAGAGAGAAGAAACTCTTGTACGAAAAAAATATTCTCTGGTTAAAAGACAGTGTCTGTGAGGGGGGGCGGGGCATGAGTCCTCAAGACCTTATCTTGTAAATGTGCCTGGAGCTGGAAAGGGGCTGATGGAGGAGGCTGGCAGACTGAGGGAGCACACAGCCAATCTCCAGGAAATCCAAGACCTCAGTTATCACCTGCTTGAGCCTCTAGCGATCCAAGAGGACCTAGATAGAAAACTAGCTGCAAACTTACTCCAGTCTATTTTGAAGTAGGCAATCTCAACATGCTTAGGTTAGCTACTTAATATGCCAGAACAGGGCTGTGGAGATGGAGCACTGGGTAAAGGGGCCACCACGGAAGCATGAACAACAGTGTGGCTCCCCAGTACCCTCGTAAATGCCAGGTGAGCATGGTGGCCCATCATATACTTCAGTGCTCTAGAGGCAGAGAGAGGGGATCTGGGGGCAAGCTGGTTAGCAAGACTAACAGACTCGTCAAGCTCCAGGTTCACTGAGAGATCCTACCTCAGTTTACACGGTGGAGAACAGTCAAGAAAGACACCTACCATCAATTTCTGGCCTACACCACACACACACACACACACACACACACACACACACACACACACACACACCGTACCACACATACACATACACATATATATACACCAAACATACACACACACCACAAACTACACATACACATACATATACACACACCACACATATACACATACACATACACACATATACCACACATACACACACACTCATACACACACCACACAGATACACACACATATATATACACACATATACACACACACTCACACACACATATACACACACACATACACACACATACATATTGCACATACACACACATCACACACATACACACCAGACATACATACCACACATACACACACATGCACATACATACACACATACATCACACACACACACACACACACACACACACACACACACACACACACATACACACATACACACACACCCCAAGGTAAAGAGTGCTCATCAACAAGTTGGGATCACTTTCAGCTTTCCCCTTGACTCTGCTACGTAAAGAGTCAGGATGGCCAACACTAAAGGCTGCTAAGGGCAGTAGACATAAAGAGATTTCCACACCCACTTCCTGTTTTAGTCAGTGGAGATGGGAGTGACAGTGTGGTCAAGCTCAGTCTCTAAACTTGAGACTGATCCCAGTTTTTGCGGGGGCCCGGTAGATCTGTCTACAAATGAAACAGAGCCCATGTCCTGACCTGTTCGTCTACCTCCAGAACCCACACTCAGACAGCCTGACATTCGTGAGAACATCAGACGCAGCTCCAGAATTCTGCCTGGTCTCACTGCTGTGGCCCATGTTCTGCCCTGGTACAGAAGACACTTTGAAAAGTATGTGCTCCAAAGGCCACATTCCCGTATTTGAGAAGTTGGAGGGGTTAAGTCTCTAAACATAAAAGGCCACTTCTTCAGCCTACCAAAATTCCTATCACAGAAATATTTTCACTCGAATATCTCTGAAACAGTTTGAAAGTCCCAGAGTCTACCCAACACGACCCACGATCTCCTCAACACTCATCTCACGGCTCCCAAATGCTGAAGAGCAGCAAACAATCTTCACTTCCAGATGGAAAGAACACAAGTGTGTGTAAAGAGAAACCTTCCCTCGTGGTCCTCATCCTTCTGGAGATGCATGTGTAAGGCTCCCATATGACCACTGCCTCCCTAGAGTGTTTGCAGAAACTGAGGAAGCCTCAAGACAAAGTCGCCCAAGTTCAGTCGTCTCAACTAGCTGGTCTCCCGGGTCTTTGTTCAACCCCATGTTCTCCAACGCTGCCGTTCTTCCCTTTGGGTTTACCAAGCTAACTCGATGTTAAACAGGAGACAGAAACATTTAAATGGATCCCTGCCTTGGCTGGAGTTCCCCCAATCTTATTACGGAAAACAAGAGCTACATAAACCGTTTGTTTAACTCTTGCATTCACTGGTTGAAAGAATAACCCCCAAACAGGCTACTGTGTTAATCTTCAGATTAGCTCTCTAGTCTGTCCTTTCAGGACTGATTGGTAAACAATGTCCATGATTAAACTGTTGTCAGAGACACAAATGCCCCATGAGCCTGAGCTAATGAGGCGGTATTCAACTCCTTTACAAAGACCAGCCTAATGAAATTCCAGGAATGTTAATGCTTCCAAGGGTCTGCCATGCTCCCAACAGCGGGAGGACCACTGAGTGGAGGCAATTAAGGATCCACAGCCTGCTGGAGAATTGTGTCCCAGTACTATTTGTTTGTTGAGAAGACGTGCTTAGGTGCAAGGAATTGGAAATCTCTGAAATCAAATTGAGCACATTGGCCATCAAAGCACCCCAAGTCTTCTCCGGGGACCTGTGACATTAATGTGCATGACAAGGGGGCAAAGGGGCCATTGTCTCCTCATTGTCCCAAAGACCTTTTAGTCTGGGGAGAGACAACATGTCTTGGTATTTAGGTAATTGGTTGCACAGAAATTCTCAGTGCACTATCCCCTTGAAGTTGTGCTGAATGCTAACTAGGGCTCCATGGATTTATTAGAGGGCACTTCCTCATTCTTTGCCCATTGGAAAATGGACACTGCTCCATAAAATATGACCATATTGAACTACTCTACCTAGAAATCAGAGAATCCCATCTAGTCTCCTAGAAAGTGTTCCTACTAGGAACATTTTATTTCCCTTTTTGTTTTTCTTGGATCCCCTTGAAAATTCTATTACATGGTTCAAAGCACATTGCAATAAGGACTATCACATCAGGGAGCCTGTCCAACTGAGGGGTCACACACACCACCATTCTTACCACATGTTTATAGTCATCGCCCCATATACCAGCCAGTGGCCACTTCACGACTGATGTAAGATCCTACCTTTTAGTTGTTCATGGGACTGTAAGACAGGACTCAGAGCCTCCCTTTTGGGGTACGTGGGGTACTGCCTAGAAAGGACTTTTTTGCACGGTGATGAGAATGGGAAGAGAAAGGAAGAGGATACTGAGGTCTGGTGATCCAGGAACGTTTCACTGTAGCCTTGAAAATGTCATCAAAGGTCAAGCTCCCTGGGGAAACAAGATTATGACACATCTCTCCTTCCAGCGATCAAAGGAAATCCAATTCCTGTGCCAAACTGTAGAGAAAGGCAGTAAAAGAGACTGGACTTTTCATGATCCCTTATTCAGAACTGTTGCTGCAAGTCCCCTAGGACCCAGGCCTTAGGAACCAAAGCAGAGACAACTAGGACTTTACCACCTACTCTGGGAGATCAATACAACCTAAGTTAATACTCCTTGGACCACAGAGTGTGTCAAAACAGCAACAAAACCAGGATGCTAAGTCATATATGCAGGCTGGGTCTCGGTTTCCAGACCTACCCAAGGCCAAGTGCTAGCATGTGCTGTTTCTAGCAGCTAGACATTCTAGTGTTTTATTTTATTACAGTTTCTTTATGCATTTCTTCTTCGAGGCTAGAAATCCTAATTAGAAGCACAAGTTTGGAAGCCGTGAATCTAATCTTGAGCATTTTGTGACTCTCTAAACACAGGGAACACTAGGCTCTTCCTCACTGGCAGGCTGCAAGGATGTCATAGAATCCACAGTCAGGTATCATACAATACACTCTGCAGATGTGTCTACAAGAAGTGTGTGGTGATTTGAGTAGGAAATTTCCCCCGTAGTCTCAGACATTTGAACCCTTGGTCTCCGGTGGGTGGTGCTGTTGGGGAGATTTGGGTAGGTAGTGCAACCTTCCTGGAGGAAGTATGTCCCCGGGCAGACTTAGAAAGTAAAAAGCCTCCCCTACTTCTGGTTAACTCTCCTGCTTCTTGCTTGTAGTTCAAGATGGAACTATCAGCTTCCTGTTCCTGCCACCATGCTTCCTCTCTGCCGTCGTGGACTAGTATCCTTAACTTGCCTTGAGCAGTGTTTTATCACAGCAACAGACAGGTAACTAATACAATCTGCAAACATGCCAAGCTACTCTTGAGTGAAGCTGGTCACCCAGGCTTTCTACAGTCCCTTCTGTCTATCTGTCAGTAAAGACCCTCTACCTATCTCAACCTGTGTGCGGGTCGAGACCCCTTGGGGAGGGGGCGGTTAGAACAACCCTTTCACAGGGGTCACATATCAGATATCCTTATCAGATATTCATGTTATGATTCATAACAGTAGCAAAATTACAGTTATGAAGTAGCAATGAAAATAATGTTATGGTTGGGGGTCACCACAACATGAGGAACTGAATTGAAGGGCTGCAGCATTAGGAAGCCTTACAATCACTGTGGGGTTGATCTTCATTCAATACGTGGTGTTTAGATCTCTTGTGGAGAATAGCATTGGATTCTACCTAGGAGAGTCATAGAACCATTCCCAAATCTCCTCTGATGTGTCTTCATTTTTGATGGCTGTCCATCCCAACAGCATCTCTTCCAAAGTTTGAGGATGGGATAGCACATGGACTTTAGAAATTAGAACTGAGATGAAAGAAAGGTAACTGTTTTCTCTGCCCACCCCAAATCTAATGCTAACCCAAGTCCAAGGTTTAACGTCAATTACAAATCCTACCTTTGGCCACAAAAATTCACAAAAATCATCTGGCCCTTTAGAAAATACCAAGGTGCTTGATTCTGTGACCTCTGTGACAATGAATTCCAGAGACTTTGTGTTAGCTTTTCAGCCCTTATAAAATGATCCAACAAATAAATTACAAGCTCCAAATTCCTATCCACCCCAAGGTGGGAGGGGGTCACAATTCAGAGAGAATGAGTGTAGGGAGTGGATGCAGTCCTGAGTTGAATGTGTATTATTGGCTTGCATGTGGCCATGCCAAGGACCCCAGTGCCTCAGACCTATGGGATTGGGAATTGGCAAACCCTTCCTCTAGTCCAGGAACAGATGCTATAAACAAACTGAGCTTTGCCTAAAATCAGTATATACAGAAACTATCAGCACAGCTTCCTTCTTCCAGATAACTGCAACCTCAAACTACTCCTCTACAGAGATCTCCTGCTAAGACCAGCTAACATGCATCCTCCTTAATCCACTGTATAGAGTAAACACACCTCCTCCCTCAGCTATATATAATAGATAGACTGAGTTTCTGGGCTACAGAAGCATCTTATAAGAGTGTATGAAACACCAAATCCCAGCTTTTCTGTAGATATCTCTGTGTCTGTCCTTTGCTTATTCCCTTGTCAGCCATCAGGTCAAGCCCAAAGTCATGCAGGTTGAAGCAGAGGAGAGACAGCACCATCATATCTCACAGCACACAAGCAAATATTGGGAACTGTCCACCAAATGCCTCCAGGAGGCACCCTGGAGAACCTACCGTGGCTCTGGGCTGGTCTTTGTCCTCCTTCAGGAAGTGGCCCAACTGACCTACTACTGTCCTGAGGACACTCTCGGGAACGACCTGTGAAGACTTCTAGTCTGGTTGCAATTAGTGAAATCTAACTGACAATGTCGAACGCTCCACTTGCCCTTGATCTTACTGCAGATGGTTTTCAGCCTCTCCAAAGATGGGTCTCTTATTTCCTACCTCCACCAAAAGGAAAAATAAAATCATCATTTTGTTACTTTGAATCAGGACATAGTGTTACTAAATAAATACCCTAGGCCTGGTACATTTTTGGTTTATGTTTAACTTTTTAAATTATTTTGTCTTAATTGACAAGTGAAAAGTGTGCACATTTCTAGTCTACAATATGGTATTTGATTGGTTTACATTTCCACTAAGGGTACATAGGGTTCCCTTTTCTCGGCATTGTTATCCAAGCCTTTTTTTTTTTTTTTTGTTTTTGTTTTTTGAGACAGGATTTCTCTGTAGCTTTGGAGCCTGTCCTGGACTAGCTCTGTAGACCAGGCTGGCCTCGAACTCACAGAGATCCACCTGCCTCTGCCTCCCGAGTGCTGGGATTACAGGTGTGCGCCACCACTGCCCGGCCTTATCCAAGCCTTTAACCTTCCATGCTTTTCTGTATCAGGCATTCTAACATTACATTGTGATTCTGTGATTACGATGTGATTTTGACTTGCGTTTCCCTGATGATTAACCATGTTGAGGATTTGTGCCAGATATTGTTGGGTATTTGAATGGCTTCTTTCAGGAAATGCCTATTTAGGCCCTTGGACCATTTTTAGTTATTTCTATTTATTGTTGTTGCATCTATGCGATGGAGGAGACATGCCACAGTACACACATGGAAGTCAGAGGACAAGCCTGTGGGGTCAATTTTCACCATTGTGTGGGTTCTGGTGATTGGGCTTGGGTTACCAGGCTGGCACGGCAGGTGCCCTACCCACTGAGCTATGGCGGGCCCACTCTGCATGGTTTTAAATCAGCTTCCTTTACTTGTTTTAGTATCTGCTGTTAAATGTCTAAGGTACAGACAACTGTGCTAGATGAACAGGATACCCGTAAATGATCTCTTCAGTCTTTTATTTGTTTTGCTGTAAAAAGCATTTTAGGGGGCTGGAGAGATGGCTCAGAGGTTAAGAGCACTGGCTGCTCTTCCAGAGGTCCTGAGTTCAATTCCCAGTACCCATATGGTGGCTCCCAACCGTCTGTAATGAGATCTGGTGCCCTCTTCTGGTGTGCAGGCGTACATACAGGCAGAACACTGTATACATAATAAATCTTAAAAAAAAATTTAAAAGTGTATGTATGTCAGAGGCTCTCCCAAATATATGGACCAAACCTTTAAAGAAAGAAAGAAACCCTAACAGCCCTCTAAACAAGAAATTGGGAGCCACAGACCTTCAAAAAAAAGTGTTTTAGGTTCATACAATTTGTCTATTTTTCTTTTCTTTTTTGAAGGGGAGGGGAGGCTTGTGCTTTGGGGATCATCTCCAAAAACTCACTGTATAGGTGAATGTTCCGGAGCTTCTCCCTCTAAATATTTTCCCTACATGAACAGGGGTGACAGTTCATTCTCCGTCATGTGTGCATAGCTCTCCTCCACTGCATTTATGGAAGTGATTGCCCTTTCCGTGTGTGCATTCTTGGTAATGATAACAATACCACTCAATTCTCTGTATGTTTACTGTGGATTTACTCTGGGGCTCTCTACCTGACCTCTTGGTCTATGGTTCCAGGCTTCTGCGACCCTGCACTATTCCCATTACTGTGGTTGCATAGTCCATTTGGAAGTCAAATTTTCTGATGTCTCCAGCTTTGCTTCCCCACCCGCCTCAACTCTGTGTTGTCTATTCAGGATCTTCTGTGGTCCCATACAAATTTGAGAATACCTTTTTCTATTATTGTGGGAAGTCTTATTAAAATGTTGATAAGGATTACATTAATCAATAGATTTCTTTAAACACTTTAAACATCTTAGTTTAAATACCATAAACTCTTCTAATGTGTGAACACAGGAGACTTTTGAGGTGACACATATTTTCATCAGTGATTCATAGTTATCAGTATGCAGATCTTTCATTTCCTTGTATAAATTTATTGTGAAGCATCTCTGTAGCAATTATCCACCAGCCATCAGACTCCGTGGAACTGGAGTTACAGATGATTGGTGCTGGGAACTGAACCTGTGTCCTTGGAAGAGCAGCAAGTGCTCTTAGCTGCTGGGCCAACTCTCCAGCCCCCGAAGATTCCATTAAAAAAAATATTGTTCCTACATCACACATCACTGATAAGAACAGATCAGCAGACTCCGGCTCCATCTAGAGAGAGGCGTGGCCAGGAACTCACCTGGCTCTGCAGTTTTAAGTTCTAACAGCTATGGTGAGGGTGGATTGGCAGCACCAGAACCAAGATGGGAAAACAGCTCAGATGGGCTGTTTCAACAGTCCAGGAAGATGTGTGGAGAGGGCCACGGCCAGTTGGAGGACTACTACCAAAGTAAATCTTGGGCATTGTCAGAGGAGAGGCCCAAGGTGAAGTCAAGGAAGAAAGCATGCGAGACTCCACCCTGTGTGACACAGAAAACCAAAGTCTGACTATCAGATGCAAAGGGGCAAGTGTTGTGGTGCACACCTGAAATCCTGGCACTCAGGAAGCTGAGACAGAAGAACCTAGAGCTCAGGCTAGCCTGGACTTATTTTACAATTAAAAAAAGATAGTCATAAAGATATCAGAGATTCCAAAGGAGTGGGGAAGTTTATAATTAGACAGCCAGAAAAGGAGCTCCACACTCATCTCCAACTACCAAAGAAATCCACATGATACAACGCGCTCCGACGGAACATGGTATCTAGGATGTGACTCCATGGACATGAAATGTCCCTAGAGGCTCACGTGTTAAAGGCTCGATTCCCATCTTGCAGTGTTTTTTTTAGAAGGTGCTGGAAGCTTTAGGAGTCAGGGGCTAGCTGGAGAAATCAGACGACTCTTGGGGTCTTTTCTGCCACTTTCCACCCCCGACTGCCATGAGGTGAGCAGTGCTGATCCAACGTGTCTTCATCACGGGCCTAGAACAGCAGAGCTGGCCAGCACGCCCTAGAAGTGTGAGTCAAAATAAGTATTTCCCCTCTTTAACCCAGTCCCCTTCAGGCAATTGTCATGGTCGTGAAACCATGACCGGTTCAGAGGACTCTCTCAGAGGTCTGAAGGCTGAGGCAAGAAGGAGCCTCTCTGGGAGGGATAGAAGAAGCAAGAGCCTTTATGTCTATGGAGTGAAATTTCTGGGTAGCGCTCTAGGGACTCCTGGGAAATGAGGCAGAGAGAAGTAACGTATAGAGGAGAGATGCAGACTGCAGATGAAAGGCTAGAGGAGGCAGCAAGTGACAAATGGTTGGCCATGGACACAGTGTGGAGACACTGAACACAGGGCAATGAACGTTCTAGATGGAATGGAGCCCAACCCTGAGAATTCATCATGCTTCTCAGAACAGCATGCAATTTAAAAGTTAGGAATGGTTTATTTCTCCAGTATTCAATTTAGCATTTCACCTAACATAAGAGAGGACAGTTGGATTTTGCTCATTGAGAACTTTTATATTCATTTCCTTTTTTAAAAAAATATAATTTATCTTGATTACTGAGTTTTTGAACAGCCCTTCCAATTTCGTGTCTAAAGTAAGTAATTTCTTTCTTGTCACGGCTCCTGTTCTTCCAAGTCTTCCAACCACTTCCTGCAGCATGTAGGAAATGTCCTGTGTCCTTCTCTTGGCCTTCAAAACCCCATGTGATGGGATGAACCCCTTGATTTACTGAGGTGGGGTTTCTGCACTGAGCCCAGCACTCACTGGTTCCTAGTCCAGCTGAGCAGCTGGCTGTAAGGCTAACCCTCTGCCTCCTAAACACCAGGAGTCTAGACCACAGTGGGAGATGGGGAAGGATTGCCACCAACCAGACTGCAATGTGGGTGCCGGGGACCCCACTCCAGTCCTAGAGGTTTATTCACTGAGCTATCTCTCTGGTCCCCTCTTTGGTCTCTTTAGCCTCTACTTTATGCGTCTAGAATTCTGAACTGTGTCCATTGTATCAAGATCTGAAAAGCCTTTCAGCCATTCCCTAACTGTTGTAGATTTCAAAAAGCATGTTTCCTCTTCCAGGGGACCCATTGTCCACTGTCACTTGTAGAGTGACTTTCTTTCCCTATTGAACTCCAGGCACCAGAGAGCATGCAAGTGAATTATGGAAGACATGTGGGGAAGAGCCCCATCGTTCCCTGCAATGTCCATCACCAGGTTACAGGAGGTTGGGCCTGGACAACTAAATCTATTTCAAAATCACAATCAACTGATTGAAAACATCGTACGACTTATATCCTTCTGAGATTTTATTTACCTGAACGATTCTCTTTTAGAATTGAAATAATAAAATCATATTTAGGTGCTATCATTGTCCTCTCCACCATTTGTTGTATTGTTTTACAAAGGACGGTATAACGCTTCCTACCGAAAAACGAAAAACGATCCCTGCTTGGCAGCACTCCGTATTCCAGTGGATTGATGAATCTTGACTATCCCATAAGCTGGAGCCTTGTGGAAGGAGGAAATTGTCCTAAATGGAAGAGTCACCCACAGGGCAGGTGGTGAGTGGAATTCCACAAGTGATAACAGAAAGAGCAAGAGAATAGTTGTGTACCAGGCTACATGAGTCACTTACTGTGAATCCAGATGTTTCTGAAACGAAAACCAGGCCATATTCACAGCCAGTATGCACTGCTGGAAGGCTTACTGAGAAAATACCATGGAACACTTTGTTAAGAAGTCCGGGTAAGGCTATGTGCCTGTCACCTCAGACATACAAGAGATAGAAACAGACACAAGATTTTATTGTAGGCTACCATCAAACCACTGAATTTTTTTTCACCACTGAATAATAATTTCGGTTATTATAAATCAGTAGCAGGATATAAGTGGCTTGTTATACCATCGTGAGAGAAAAACACATTGTTAAGCTCATTTCCAAGAAAATGAAACGCTTTTCAGAGATGTCATGAATGCTCATAAAAATCCCCCCAGAGCCAGGGGAGAGGGCAGATGCTATTTTTCAGAACAATCACAGACCATCGATATGAGATGGCATGTAATTTTCTAAGAATTGGTTTTCTAATTTATATACTTCAAGGAACTGAGTCAATGGGGGGACTTACTACTGTGTGTTTGTAAACACGTATCAAACAAGAGAGAGGGAGGCAGGGTAAATCCTAAAAGACAGGGAAGAGCAAGCATGGGAAATTAGCTGATCACGATATGGAGACTGACTTTACCACAAACAGATGCCAACATCAATACAGTGGAAAGTATCTACTATATAAAGTCATCAAATGGGAGAAGAGCTATGGTTCAGAGGTAGAGAGCTTGACTGCCATACACAAGGCTCCAGGTTTGATCCCAAGAACTGCAATAAAAAAAAAAAAAACAAGCCCATAAAGATATTCATAAAACAAAGTATCTGGAGTTTCCAAGGCCCTCTTGAGCTGGGACCGATGGGAACTGCGTGCACTCTAACCCCAAACCCCACCTCAGCCTTATCTGCTTTCACTCCCTCTTCCATCACCACATGTGATTGATATTTCTATTTTTTTTTTTTTTTTGTGATTGATATTTCTAAATCTCACGCTTCTCTGCATCCTCCTCGACATCGTTCCACATCATTTCTGGCCGTTCAGACACAATTCTTAACATTTCCCCGTCAGGAACATTTTCTGGGAACGTTATCTCTGCCCTTGTGTGTCTGAGCTCCTTCCGGTTGGATTCACCTGCTCCCCGCTTCCCTTCTCTGATTCTTGTCTTGTAGGAGGAAAGTAGAGATCAACTCAAAAGGTGGCATCAATAACAGGGCCTAGGGTAGACAGACAGACATATGAAAGAGTGGGGGAGGCCTGAAAGGCCGTTGCGAGTTCCACGATATGTTCATGGGCAGCATCACTCACAAAGGAGTAGGGCTGGGGGAGAAGCGACCTTGGGATGATGGTAACCTCCGAGTACACTGCCTAGCAAACTCTCCCAGGGGCTTCAGGACGGAAAAGACTCTCAGAACACATTGATATCCTTGAATCACGTGGATCACAGAGTCAATGTAAAATACCCAAGGAGAAGCAAGGGGAAAAGCAATCGGAGTGTGAATCATCACACTTAGAATTGAGTGGAAGCTAGCGGAAGAAACACACAACCCAAGACCTGAGTCCTACCTTCTCCCACTGGTGGCATGAGGGACAGAGATGAGTGGTGAGCACAGGGGCTTGCCAGATGAAGGTAACTGGGGTCAACTGTAGGTACCTGCACTATCAGACAGTCAGGCTACAGGCAGAGCTTGGCAATTAGTCTGTAGAGCAGCCAGAGATTATATCTACGCTTCCCAGGTGGAGGACAAAAGGAGCCAAATGGGTGTACCAATGGGGATTCTTACTAAGACCTTCTCAGTGTTCGGTATCTTGTTTATACTTGGTGTAACCTGAATGCTTAGCTCTTCTCTTCCATGTCTGTGTTCACACTTTCGCGGCTCAACTCATTGGCCTGGTAGGCTACCTACTACGTGTGGTTAACGGATTTCTTGTTAATTTCTTCCATTGTTTTTGTTTTCTTTTGTACAGAACTAAATATTCCCAAACGCTATAGCAAAGTGCACGCCAGGAGAGCTGCTGTGTTCCTGGCAGTGAGGGCAAAAAGAGCAAGACACAACAAACAGCCTGGAAGGAAGAGGGCAAGGCCCCCTTGAAGAGCTAGTTAGCCTCTGAGGTAAATTTTGCAAGCAGACTCAGACCGAGGAAAGCAGAGGGGCTGAGCATTGCAGACAGGGGAGAACATGAGCATTGACCCTGAAGAGTCAAATTGTGTGGAAAAACTAGGGCCTTGAATGCAAAAGTGTAGAGCGGTTCATGGCAGAGGGGCTGGAGAGAAGGGCCTAGCAGGGACAGGGCCCATATTCAGACTGGAGTTTAGAGTTTACCCAGGTTCCTTGGGTAACTACAGAGGAGGCTGTGTACTGACTCGGGTTAGATGCAGGTTTTAGGAATTGCAGTTCCCTTTGAGAAATCGGTGAAAATCCAGTATGGGACAAAGAGATATCTGGGGACAAAGGGATATCTGAGGGCTCGTGCCCCAGCGGCCTCCACATCTCACCTCATTGCTTCCTGTGGCTTGCTGAGCCCTGTGGACTGCCCTGGTCAGGACCAGCTCAGCAAATGGAGCAGATTTCACCTATGACTTCCCCTTTGACAGGTGAAAGATGATCTAACTTAGTGGGGGCCACTGTTCAGCTTTTTTGGTTTCTTGGGGAGCAAAGGGGGCAGGTTCAGAGCTCAGTTTCAGATTTGCACAAAGGAGCCCACACATAAACCCTTTTCTGAGCCCCTTTCAACCCAGACTGTATTTTTATGTATGAGACAGGGGTAAACATGGCCAAAGTTCTTCAACTATCCAATGACAGAATCATAAGAAATGGAATGGTCTAACCCCTGACCCAACCTATAGCCTAACCTAAAGTAGGGAGGAAAATAAATATATTTAAGTCAGTTCTTTTAAAAAAAAATTTTTTTTTAGTGTGTATGGAGGTCAGAGGAAGTCAGTTTTCTTCTTCTGTTGTGAAGGTTCCAGGTCACACACAGGTCCACAAGAGGCTCAGTGGCAAGCACCATGACTGGCTGAGCCACCTCACAGGTCCCTATGGGTCAGTTCTTAACCCAAGCTGAAATTACAGTGGACTGGTCCATTCTTATTCATTCCCTGAACCATCTGAGACCCTGGTGTGTAAGCAGCATGTGTGTCTCACGTGACTCTCCACCAGGCAGGTGGTATCATAGATAAGTTTAACCTCAGTAAATCAGAGTCGGGTTTTACACCAAAACTTCTGAAGCCTTGAGGGTCCCTGTCTGGAACAGGTGCCTCTCAAGACTTTGGGAGAGGCTTTAGCAAAGAGTTTGCATAGCTACAGTTTATAAAACTTTTTAATGTAATTACATGTGTGTGTGCACGCACACATGTAGAGGCCAGAGGACAATATTGGGTGTTGTTCCTTGGGGTACACCATCCACCTGTTTTTGGCGACAGGGCATCACTGTCACTGAACCTGGAGGTCACTGGTACAGCTAGACAGGCTGGCCAGCAAGCCCTCAGGATCCTGCTGCTTCTACCTCCTTAGTGCTGAAGTCTCACAGGGGTGTTAGAAATTCAAATTCAGGTCCCTGGCTTGTTCGGTAACCGCTTTTCTGACTGAGCAATCTCTCCCGTGATCAAATGGATAATATTTGAAGTGCAATTGACTTAAACACATTATGTATTTGTCTTAGTGTTCCTTTGATTGGGGAGCACTAGGATGACAATTATACTTCAGATATCCAATGATAGATGATCTGGATAAAGGTACTTTAAATTAGGGATACATTTCTGACCATAGAAGGTGGTAGGGGGCAGGGTGTGGTTATAATAATTTCCCATGGATAAGAATTACTATCTCAGTATAGGAGCTACTTCTAAGAATGCTCTTCTACCCATTGTGCTGTTTAACTGACCATTTAGACCAGTGGTTCTCAACATGTGGGTCACGACCCCTTTGGGGGTTGAATGACCTTTTCACACAGGTTGCTTAAGTCCATCCAGAAACACAGATATTTACATTATGGTTCATAATAGTAGCAAAATTGCAGTTATAAAGTAGCAATGAAAATAAGTTTATGGTTGTGGGTCACTATAACATGAGGAACTGTATCAAAGGGTCGTAGCATTAGGAAGACTGAGAATCACTGATCCAGACTAAGGAACAAAGCCAAAAGTCCTGTTAAGATCTAAACGTGTTCCACTGCACAAGGTACCTTAAGTATGTAAGTAACATTGATGAAGACGGCTTGAAATCTAAGGACCGAGGAGCTGGCCTCTGGAAATGTTTCCATTCATCGGATGTATTGATGTCTAAGTGTGGTAAAGGTGTGTGCGTGGTGAGGGTATAGTATTAGAGGAATGTGTTTGGTGCCTAGTTACTTAAAGATTCTGTTAGTTCTGCATTATTACAATGCTTTGCCAGTTCTTACAAATACGTGAGTTCCCATCCTAAGTATATATTCTTTCATATACTTAATTTTTAAAGAAGGCCGTAAGTCCTGAAAAAAATTAAGAGTCCACAAAATCTAGTCTATCCCAGAACATGGGCTAGCAGAATCAGATTTCACTGTTTGCATAGTCTTGGATGTTCCTGCTGAAGAAACCTAACAGGCTTTGGTGACTTGAGCAGGGTTCTCATTGCCCAGCATCTGCATATTGTTCGTGCAGCCAGGAAGGAGACACAGAAAAATCTACAACATGAGCCACTGCCCCTAAAGGTGTTAGAAAGCCAGGGACTCCATGGTTGGCCAGAATCCCAAATTCATTCTTTCTTTCTTTCTCTCTGTCTCTCTCTCATCTCTGTCTCTCTCTCTCCCTTCCTTCCTTTCTTCCTTCCTTCCTTTTTTTCGTAACGCAGGGTCCCATGTAGTCCAGGCTGGCCTCAGACTTGCTATGTAGCAAATTATGATGCTGAATTTCTGATCCTCCTCTCAACATCTGGGGTTACAGCTGTATACCACCACTCTGTGTTTATGCAGTGCTGTAGATTGAAGGCAGAGCTTTGTGCATGCTGGGCAGTCACTGCACCAGCTAAGCTACCCCAAAGATGGGATTCATGTGTGTGTATATGTGTGTGTGTGTGTGTGTGTGTGTGTGTGTGTGTGTGTGTGTTTAAAAATTATTTTATTTTTATACATTTTAATTAAAATATAATTTTATAACTTTCTCCTTTTCCCTCCCTCCAGCTCTTCCCAAGTCCTCTCCCTCCATCTCCTTCAATGCCTCCCCTTCAGATTGATAGCCTTTTTCTTTCCCAATTATTATTATTACATACAACCAATTAGGAGCTCATCCCTGGGAGAGACGATCTCTCCCTCTCTGAGCAGCCATCAGTTGCCTGTAGTTCCTTGTCTAATGGTGGGACCCCTTTTGATCTTCTCGAGTTAGCATGCCTGTTGATATTGCCAGTGGTGAGATCTCTTTTCTGCAACCATTTCTATGAGTAACTATCTCGCAGCAGACTTCCTGGTCCTCCGGCTCTTACAATCTTCTCACTCTCTTTCCCACAGTGTTCCCTGAGCCACAGATGCAGGAGCTGTACTGTAGATGTATCCACTGGGGTTGAGTTCCCCGCAATCTGGATCTCTGCATTCGGAGTTCTTGACACAAAATTGTACCGGCAGTTGGAGACACATCTTATTCACATTGGTCATTGCTCATGTCCACTTTGGGTCATTTATGCAAACCTTGGTTATTCCTACTTCCTTGGCTCTGAAGCCAAGATAAGAACAGCCTCTAGCCTCAACTCATAAAACCACCAGTGTCTCTAGATTGACATCCTAAAAGATGGATACTGATCGGTGTTTGGAACGCTTCAGCTAACCTTGGTTGTTCTTTTACTTTGTCTACTGCTGTGTTAGGAAGAAACCCTGGGTCTCAGACAGGCTCGTCAAACTGTATCTCCGGCTTCCTTTTGTTTGACTGGGCAGTTTTGGAAAGAAGATCCTGTAACTGAGTCTGGGCATCAGTGTCCTATGTAGCCAAGAGTAAGCTTGAGTTCCCAGTCACCCTTCCTTCACCCCCCAAGTGTCGGAATCACAGGCATGCAGTATCGCGTGTGGCTCCCAGCTGACTTTTTCACCGAGATTTTTGAAGGTGAGTCTCTAGTTTCACTGACTGGACAGAACACATTTCTGCCTGCAGTGAGAACACTGATGTCCCTCTTCAGGACATCTTAACACATGGTCTTCTCCATCAAAAGATAAACTGGGAGTGTCAAATAGCAATACCAAGTGCCTTGACTTCTTTAGAGGGACCAAACACTTGGGATTTCCAGAACATGGCCCTCCGACAGCCCCTGGCCTCCTGTATGCAGTTGTGTGTGCTCAGAAAACTAAGGAAAACAAATAAACAGAATTTTTTTCTATAATGAGTGAAAAACACAAACTGAGAAACTCAAGACATAAATAGGGGATTGAGGAGATGGTTCAGTCAATAACGTATTTATTGCTTAGGCTTGAGGACCTGAGTTCAATTCCCAACCGCAGCTTGTGCCTTTAGTCCATGCCCTGGAAAGGAGAGCACAAAAGAACCCCTGGGACTTGCAAGGCAGCCAGTCTCTCCCGACCAGGAAGCTCCAGGTTCAGTGAGAGACTGTCTCAAAAATGAAGTAGTAAACAACTAAGGAAGGACACCCAAGGTTGACCTCTGACCTCTGACCCCACACAGGGTGCACATGTGTGCGTGCACATTTGCATACACAAGCGCGCACACACACACACACACACACACACACACACACACACACACACACAAAGACAGTGTAAAATCACCACAGTTTGCAGACTGTCGCACTGCATGCATGATGCTACTGTGGGTTTCTTCCATGTCCCCAGCCCTGTTCTGATGGACAAAGTGACTTAAGAAGACCTTTGTCTCTATGGAGACCACTCTTTGCACATAGACCGTACATTGCTAAGGATGGGCTCCTTGGACAGAAAGTCTGACTCACCTGACTTAAGCAGTAAGGAACTGGTTTTCTCACACAGCACACTGCAACTCATTGTTTCTTTCCTGTGCACCACAAAGAAGTTGTCACCTTCTAGGTGAGCTTCCTTTCTGGGTCCCAAAGTGACATAGCTTCAGGCAATACATTGCCCAAGGAGAGAAACATCCTCCATCTTCTCATTTTTGTTTTGTTTGGTTATAGTAGTTAAAGTGTTTATGGATCTATAAGTTGAATACAGTAAAATTCACTATTTTTAAATACACAATTTGATGAGTTTGACAAATGTATACATAGTGATGTAACAATCGAGGTATAATATTCCCATTGGGCCCCAAGTTTCCTGGTATCTGCTCATGGTCAGTTCTCTCCTAACTAGCACCTGGAAAAGTTATGTCCCTAAAGGTTGCATTTGCAAAGATGTGATACAAATGGAATCACCCACTGAGGGGACTTTCTATGTCTGCCTTCTTTCATTAAGCACAGTGCATCTGATACCCTTCTATATCAGTGCATATATAAATAGTTTATTCTGTTGTATTGACATGCAGTATTTCACTGTATAGATAGACCATAACTTGTTTATTCGTACACCAGTTAATGGACGTTTGGGCTGCTTCCAATCTGAGCTATTATGAATAATACTGTTATAAACATCCACAAACAGGCTTTTGTGTAGACATGTTTTCATTTCCCAGGAGTAAATTCTTGGGAGTGGGATTGCTAGCTGGAAGGTGACCACATATTATTTTATAAAGAAAAAAAAAAACATATCCCAGAAGTGTGTCCTTGTTCTCTATTGGTCAGCACTAGGTCACATGCTCCTGCCTAAGCCAATCACTGAGAAGCAAACAGCAAAATTCACTTTCAGGACTCTGGGGACACAACTCTCTTGCCTACCTAACTAGCTTCATCTAGGAACAAAATCCAGACTCCTTTTGCAGTGAAAGAAGAGAAAGATGGGTTTAGACAGGCAACAATGAAGACCCACCAAGGAGCCATGCTACCTTACTTCATACTAGTTAATTCACTCTTCTGTAAATTCCTTGAATCATAATTTCTGCTAAAACAAAAACTCTCTACATGACATGGAGTCTATGTATAAGGAAGTGCCTTTCACCAGCCAGAGAGGGCTGTTGTGATTATACGCTATTATTGCTGTAGGTCCTGGTCATAGCTAATTGGACCGTAAGCTCATTGGTGGCTCACAGAAGTCGCAACTAAGGTGGTGTTTGGCTGACCATCATCTCCTCAGAGTGTTTGATTTCAATATCTAGAAAAAGAGAGGGAATAGAAGAAAGAATGTAGTGGAATCCAAAGATGGATGCAGAGAAAGGGAGCTGAGAACTCGAGGGAGGGACGACAGTAGGAGACCATGCTGGAGTGAGAGGGTGGTCCACAATGGTGCTTGAGGAAGTAACGGAGATTAGCAGAAACACCCA